>NC_071515.1:73917500-75167500 GCF_027887155.1 Malaclemys terrapin pileata
GTCCCACGTTCTGCTTGCTACACCTCTAAGTTGTGGGACTAGAGCTGGGTGGGAAATGATTTTCCTATCCTATGAAATTGAGATATTGAAAAAAAAATCCCATACTGAACAGTGACAAAACAGCAAAAGCTCAAAAGTCTTCACCAACAGAAAATCCCCAAAAAGTTTTGGGCCAATCAAAATTCTTGTTTCAATAATATCAAATAGTTGAGTTTTGATTTTTGACTTTCCTTTTTTTTTAATTTAATTTAAATTTACTAAAATCAGAACTTTCCCATTGGAAATGTCAAAATGGGACACTTCAACAATTTTGATATTTTCCAAAAATTTCTGTGTCAGAAGATTCTTCTAGAACACACCTGTTTTGCCAACAGTTTCAGTTTTGATAGATAGGCAATTTTTGGTGAAAATGGTTTGTTAAAAACAAAAAAACCCCAAAAAACAAATTCCTGACCGGATCTATTCACGCTGTTTAGGACTTGCCCTTTCCCAGTCTGATGTTCCCTCCAATAAACCCCCTTAAACTTTAACGAACTTACCTTTTATTTGTCCTTATCTATTGAATCCGTGGATCATTATCACTTTCACAACACTCTGGGAATAAGTTAGCCGGTTAATTAGCTGTCGCTCATTAAAAAGCCAAGAGCTGGATCAGAAAACACAAGCACACATGGAAATGCACGGGATTGCTATATTGCACCAAGCTATAGTAAAAAGGAAACTTTCATTTCCCTGACTAATGGCTCTGAATTGAGATCCTTGAGTGGGGAAAGGGGCCTTTGAATGTGTCTGAAACTTACGCCTTCAACAGGTGATTTAGATTAACAGGGCTAGATGAGAACTGTACAATGTGTAGATCATCGTTCATTCCAACTGTGACGTTGCACTCCATATGCTTTATGAAGTATGCTTAGGAATATAACATAACTGGAATATGCTTTATGCTAAATACCCCTTGTATGGTATCATTAGAAAGCGTGTAATCTACTAAGTGTATTCATCCTGTTTGTTTGCATGTATTCTATAGCTGGACTTGGTATCACTGATGTAAACATATTAAGTGGAGGCCATTAAAGGTGCTCCAGAAACAATCAGTTGTAAATGGCCTTAGTTACTTGAAAGCCTTCCCGTGTACGTGTGGGCCAGCCCATGGGGAATAGAGACTAGGGGTTTTACAGTGACATGTGACCATGTCACCTGATAATGAAATCCATCTTAAATCAGGTACTTTTCTGTTTAGAAGGAGGGGTGGGGACCGAGAGAGAAAAAAGATTCCCGCCTTGTGCCAAAGCTATAAAAGGGGGTAGAGCAGGGCAAAGGAGGCTGCCAGTCATGAGAAAACCCCTGCTTACCACCTGAGAGGTCTGCTGGATCTAACAAAGACTGTACCGGGGAAAGGACTGGGCCCAGACTAGGAAGGAGTCTAGTCTGTGAAAGAAGCTTATTGGAAAATCTGTGAGGGTGAGATAATACCCGTAATCAGTTGCTTAATGTATTAGGCTTAGACTTGCATGTTTTTTTATTTTATTTTGCTTGGTGATGTACTTTGTTCTGGCTGTTGTTACTTGAAACCACTTAAATCCTACTTTTTATACTTAATAAAATTACTTCTGTTTATTAATAAACCCAGAGTAAGTGGGGGGAGGGGGAGCTAACAGCAGTGCATGGCTCTCTTTAAGTGGTATAGAGGGCACACAATTTACCCTGTATAAGCTTTATACAGAGTATAATAGATGTATTTGGGGTTTGGATCCCATTGGGAGCTGGATGTCTGGGTGCTGGAGACAGGTAACATGCTGAGATGTTTTCAGTTAAGTCTGCAGCTTTGGGGGCGTGGTTCAGAACCTGGGGCTGTGTTGCAGCAGGCTAGCGTGTCTGGCTCAACAAGGCAGGGTTCTGGAGTCTCAAGCTGACAGGGAAAATGGGCTCAGAGGTAATTTCAGCACATCAGGTGACAGTCCCAAGGGGATCTCTGTGACCGAACCCATCACACCAACTATCACCAAACATTTTATAAAACGTGAAAATTATATTGGAATTTCTTCAGCTACCACTGAAATGAAATTCAGCCATCTCTGGGGTGGAATGTATCAATTATTCAACAGCATACAGCAATGCTACTAAACAGTTTAAGGAATATATAAATCCTTGAGATCAGTAGAGCACTAACCATTTGCACCAAAACTGAGAATCTGCTCCTCAAAATCCTCACTAACAAGTGATGGACGTGAGAGTTTGGACAACTTCTGTCAATTGCAATAAAATCCAGAATACTCATGCATAATTCTTCTTCTGCTTACAATGCTGAGCATTTTGTCTACACTCTGGCCGGTGTCATATGCTGCTGCACTGAATTCATCCCCTCTAAGACATTTACATTCCAGGAAACAACTTCTTGACATCAAGCTCTCTTATGCGAGGGGCTCCCTATGTTCCTCCCCTGTCTCTGGCTGCATTATTTACTGCAGTTAAATAGCTCTTCCCCAATCCTAATTCCATTCCACATATTCTTTTCCAGATCCCATTTTAGAGGCTTCAATTTCACTATCCCCATCCTCTTCGCTTAGGAGACCTGGGAATAAATGGAAACAGTTTCATGAACTTCAATGGGCTTCGGATACAGCCTATAATAGCCCCACTTGTTTTCAATTAAATCTAACAATAGAAAAACCTTGTGGGAAAGATCTTCATTCTACTAGATGTATTGATGATTTAAACCTCTCCTCCAGCAGAGTTTGCAGTCACACAGGCATTTTCCTTGTCTTTGTCTGCATATCACCTTGGTTTGCCCCCTTAATTACATTTGTTTCCTCCTGCACATTAAGTTAATGGATGGGGTATTTTTCTCAAAACAGTATGTGTGTGTTCTTATGGGAGGATACAGACAGAAGAAGAGGTCTGCATATAGAATTAGAATGGACTGCGCAGAGAGAACCAGATTCTCCACAGCTTGAACAATTACCTCCTCATTTATCTGGGCAAAGTGGATTCAAAATGCCAGCAATCAAAAAGATTGCCAATTTAGCCCAGGGTATATGACAACTCACGATGATGGAGAATCAGGCCCTCTTTCATGAGACGAATTCAGTAGTACCTAGCGGTCACAGTACGCTAAGCACTGTACATGCAATTAGTAAGAGAAAGCCTCTGCCCCCAAAGAGCTTACAATCAAAAAATACAAGGTGGACAGGGAAAGAGAGGCAAAAATAATGTGGTCTAAGAGTGCACAGGAATGGAAGCACCCAGGAGACCTGGGTTCCTGTCCAAACTCCTATCCACTAGATCTCAGGGTACATCTACACTACCCGCCGGATCAGCGGGTAGCGATCGATCTATTGGGGATCGATTTGTGGTGTGTAGTGTAGAGGCGATAAATTGATCCCCAATCGCTCTCTCATCGCTGCTCGGCGAGAGGCAGAAGCAAAGTCGACAGGGGAGCCGCGGCCATCGATCCCGCGCTGCGAGGACGCGAAGTAAGTAATTCTAAGTCGATCTAAGATACGTCGACTTCAGCTACGCTATTCTCATAGCTGAAGTTGTGTATCTTAGATCGATTCCCCCCCATAGTGTAGACCAGGCCTCATTGTCTGTCTCTATCGCATAGGGATAAATAATACCAACTAACTTATCTCACAGGGGCATTTGAGATTTACTGAATGTTCACCAACAGCTTCAAAGATGAAAATAATTCCACGAGCACTATGTTTACAATGTTGCCAACTCTCCTGGTTTTATTGTAAGTCTTGCAATTGTAGGTATTTTATTTAAAGACCCTGCTCCCAAGAGTCAAGTGAGAATTTCAGCTTTTACTAAACCGTAAATTGGTTCCTAGCACTCATGTTTATGGAGAAAAGGTTGAAACTGTGACCCAAGTGCACCAGAGGTGCAGAAACCACAAACCATTTTCAAAGCAATATTATTTTAAGCAAGACCCATGATTTGAGGTCCGAGTCATGATGTCTGAATGCTTGGGATTGGCAAGGCTGCATTTACATAACTGACCATAATATCACCGCGGTGTAAGGTTGCAACTACTGCTGGTTGAAAAAAAACAATCATCCCAGCAACAGAGGAGCCTAAATGGGAGCTATTGGCCACCTTTGCACCCGGTTTGTTTTTTGCTGCATGATGTGCTTCTCGTTACAGCGGTAGGTATTTCTATGGGCCCAACACATAGCATTGCTGACAGTGAGCTTGTACTCCACTGCTCTGCCCTCTGGGTGGTTATTTATAACCATTGTGAAATGCTGCCAGATCGGCAGGGCTGGATGAAGGCTACCCAGGACTTTAGAGGTCCTCCTCTCGGAAGCAGCAGGTGTTCCCTCTCTCCTGCCCCAAAGAGGCAGCAGTAAGAGGCCCCTAATACTTACCCCACTGTCCATGGTGTATCCGCTTGGGGGACGGGACCAGATTCCTCCTGCCAGAGACTCCTGCTGGGGTGGTGCTGAAGGGGCTCTGCAGAACAGTGTTCCGCCATTGAACTAATGAGGCAGTTCATATCTCTTCGGGCTACTCTTCCAGGCTCTCTGCAAACTCCAGAAGCTGGTCACATGCCTCTAGCAGCCAGAGTTTTAGGCATGGAGACTAAGGCTCAATCCAGCCCCACGGAGCAGATTTCTCTGCTTACACTGGCATTTACAAGTGTAAATGACTACACAAGGAAGTTGCCTTTGCTACTGTGTGGCCTAGTGAATAGAGAACTAGACATGGGTTCTGTAGACCTCGGTTCTAGTCCGGGCACTGCTGCTGGGTGACCTTGGGCAAAACACATCAGAGTTCTGTGCCTCAGTTTTCCCCATCTGTAAAATGAGACAAATGACACGGACTGCCTCTGTAAAGCACTTTGAGATCTACTCACGACAAGCACTATATAAAGCAGCAACAACTTTGAAATGGACACATTTTCCACTTAACTTGAAAAAGAAAAATGGTGTACATTTTTAATCAGGTTTCATCAGAAGTTATATTAACATTTTCCATTTATCAAAAACTCAGGTTTTTCAGTAAACAAAAAAATCAATTAAGTAATTCATAGAATCATAGAATATCAGGGTTGGACGGGACCTCACGAGGTCATCTAGTCCAACCCCTTGCTCAAAGCAGGACCAAACCCCAACTAAAATCATCCCAGCCAGGGCTTTGTCAAGCCGGACTTTAAAAACCTCTGATTCCATCACCTCCCTAGGTAACCCATTCCAGTGCTTCACCACTCTCCTAGTGAAATAGTTTTTCCTAATACCCAACCTAAACCTCCCCCACTGCAACTTGAGACCATTGCTTCTTGTTCTATCATCTGGTACCACTGAGAACAGTCTAGATCCATCCTCTTTGGAACCCCCTTTCAGGTAGTTGAAAGCACCTATCAAATCCTCCCTCATTCTTCTCTTCTGCAGACTAAATAATCCCAGTTCCCTCAGCTTCTCCTCATAGGTCATGTGCTCCAGCCCCCTAATCATTTTTGTTGCCCTCCGCTGGACTCTTTCCAATTTTTCTTGTAGTGTGGGGCCCAAAACTGGACACAGTAATCCAGATGAGGCCTCACCAATGTTGAATAGAGGGGAATGATCACGTCCCTCGATCTGCTGGCAATGCTTCTACTTCTACAGCCCAAAATGCCATTAGCCTTCTTGGCAACAAGAGCACACTGTTGACTCATATCCAGCTTCTCGTCCACTGTGACCCCTAGGTCCTTTTCCGCAGAACTGCTACCTAGCCATTCGGTCCCTAGTCTGTAGCAGTGCATGGGATTCTTCCATCCTAAGTGCAGGACTCTGCACTTGTCCTTGTTGAACCTCATCAGATTTCTTTTGGCCCAATCCTCTAAATGGTCTACTCCCTCTGTATCCCATCCCTACCCTCCAGCATATCTACCACTCCTGCCAGCTACAAAACCAACAACTGACCTGCCAAAGTTTGAATATTCTGTTTATACACCCCCTTTGTCCAGCTTCTCCAAGGAGGGGAAAATATTCCCAAATCAGAAAATCAGTCCCTATGTAGTCTACTGCCTGCAAAATAATTTATGGACATGAAAGCTTCATGTCCATAATTGGAAATATCTTTTCTGCTTTCATTACAGTATATCAGGTACAAGAGTTTTTAACGAAATATTTCTAAGTCATGTTATTTTTTATGTTGTGGGGCTTTTTGTGCACGAATAAATATCTCAATTGAGCTCTACAAAGCCAATTAGGTCCCTGTTTATCTCTGCTTAGCAGCTCGGTTCCAGTAATTTCTTTGGTCACTGTGCTCCTCTATAGCTCACTCTCTCTGCTCATGCATTTGATGCTTATCAGAGTCCCTGAATCTTTCCAGGATTTATTTTAGGATATATTTATTCATTGCTTCTGTAGCCTCTTCCTTTTTCTTCAATCAGGAAAGCATTCTAAGATTCTTGGGTGAAGAAGAGGTACCAAAACCGCCAGTTCATTGTCTGGGTGACTAAGATACAATAAACATTTGCTAATGTTCAGGCATAGGAAGTGGGCTGTAGTCCACGAAAGCTTATGCTCTAATAAATGTGTTAGTCTCTAAGGTGCCACAAGTACTCCTGTTCTTTTTGCAGATACAGACTAACACGGCTGCTACTCTGAAACCTGAAATTTCACTGTCACTCCCAGTTTGTACCACGACTCAACTTAATTCTGCAAAACTGATCAGCAATATACTCGTTTTTTCATTAAACGCCAACATTAAGCTCATGGAATGGGCTTACAAAGTCAAAGCCAACCCTCTCCAACTCCATACGGCCTCCGGAAGCTTTCAGAGTTGCCAAATCTTGTGCTATTATGGTGAGTCTCACCATATTTGGTAGATTTCTCAAAGCCCAGCTCACAGAATCCTGCGATTACATGAGAATAAAGAAAGGAAGCTCTAACTTTGTGGTTGAAAACAGGACCCGAGTTCACCTAAGCAGTTCAGATAACAGAAAGCAAAGAAAGAAAGAATTCAACATCTATTTTTTTTTAAAGTCTCATGATTTTTAAGCCAATCTCATGATGTTTAGTGTCTGACTCATGATTTTTGAACACTGGTGTTGGCAATACTGGACTCTGGTAGGTAGGTATCTATGGTCTTATACTGGCACCATCTAAGGTTGTCATCACTGCCAGATGTCCCCCATCTTGACTTGAGTCTCTGAGAGCAGGTCCCTTCTCCCCAGTCTTTCCTAGGGGTTCTCTCTCTCCAGCTCTGGGTGCTGCATGGCAGATGGAGGGGTGGTCAGGCCAAATTTGAGTGGCGTTGTGACCTCGTGTGCCATTTCAAGCTGTCAGCCACCGGCACTTTGCAACGTAAATTGCTGGAACACTGCTCCGTCTTGGATTGACATTCCAGACCGATCTGGGCTCAGCTATATTGAAATATGGGATGAAAAATGTTCTGTACTAATCTAGTCTGACCTCCTGCACATCACAGGCCACAGAACCTCGCCCACCCACTCCTGTCCCACACTAATACAGGACGGTTGGAAACCTAGGTACCATTGCAGCTTTCTCTCTGCACCTCCCAAGAGAGAAGTAACCACAATCACACTAGGTCAATGGTCTAATTGTCTTAATTTCTGTCTCTTCTTCTTAGCCCTTGGGCTACTTTTTATAAACATAATTATAAAATTGTTTCCTTCTCTCTTTCTCAACTCCCTTCTCTCCCTACTGCTCCTTACCTCTCTCTTCCTTCCGCCTATTTCGTCATCCTCCCATTTTTGTCACGCTGACTTGTATCTGTGGGAGGGATAAGGAAGGACTTTTACATCTCGCTCTGGAGGCTGACACACTATGTCTATTCCAGCCTGCTCTGGAGATGAGCCGCAGCCCTATTGCTGACGAGACATGTCTCTTGTTCCCACAAGCTTTGGATCTGAAGTTGATAGCTCCACAGAACCTGAGGAATATCACTGTGGAGGGAGAAGTCATCATGGAGAGGGAGGTATCATGGGCCAGCTGTGTGAAAGACCTTGGAAGAGGATACCATGACATGGATTTTGACCGGCTATTCTGTGGGCAACCAGCACAGTGAGCTGGGGTATTCGATAAAGAACCAACACAGAGAAATGATACCAGGAGGCGGATGCTATCTATATGCTCGTGTTGCTGAGGAGATAGTTGCTGCATTCTGGCTTAGTTAAAGTACATTTTAAGTCTGATCATTCCTTCAATAGTCAGTGTTGAGAGGATGGGTCACAGTCTTGTGGCTAGCCATAGATAGAACAATGCATTTTGTTGTGGCTGTATATCACTATCTGTGCATCCAGCAACAGCAAGAGGTTATCTAAGGGGCAGATCAATTTGACACAATTACCATCCCATGGCCAAGAAAACGGACCACGCCGTATACGGCACAGCTCCTAAGTAAGCCAAGCTTCCTACCTGATGGGCTACTATTGACATTGATGCCTTAATCATCAAGAGAAGCTGGACTTGTCGTCTGTTACACAAGCCATTCACTACAGAGCGCCACAATCCAAATGCGATTAGCGAAGCAAGTCGAGAACCGTAACCATTTCAGGACTCAGTGATAATCAAAGTAAAACGTAACAGCTCTGCCTCATTATGAGGATTAAATAATTGGTCACACAATCTCCATGGACAGACAAATCGCTTTGCTGCTGGCACCAACCTCTTTTATAAACACAGCCAGCGAGACACCAGCCTCCCCTGCAGGCCTATAACAGAAACACTTATTAGCCTTTGCAAACTGCGTTGCTCACAAAAGTGAGTGAGCTAGATTATTACCTCAGGAAATATTTAAAATTTACATTTCATATGAAGGACAAGGGGAGCAGACGGGGGCAAAACACCTCACTTGATTCAAGACTGAGCTTGATACGTTCATGGAGGGGATGATATGATGAGGTGGCCCACAATGGCATATACCCCATCCTCAACTGCTACAAGCAAGTACCTCCCATGGCAAGCAAGTACCTCCCATGACAAGAGATGGGACACGAATTTGCGAGGGCTCTGAGTTACTACAGAGAATTCTTTCATTGGGCTCAACCACATGTTCAGGGTCTAACTGATCACCATATTGAGGATCAGGAAGGAATTTTTCCCCAGGTCAGAGTGGCAGAGACCTGGGGGGCAGGGGTCACGGGATACCGGCCCCTTGCTCGTTTGATCTCAAGTAAATGGTGAATTTTCTGTAACTTGACGTCTTTAAATCAAATTTTGAATACTTCCGTAACTCAGCCAGAGGATATGGGCCTGTCACAGGAGTGGGTGGGTGAGGTTCTGTGGCCTGTGATGTGCAGGAGGTCAGACTAGATGATCATGATGGTCCCTTCTGGCCTTAAAGTCTATGAGTCTAAGAAAGAGTGGGCTACTAGTCTGAGCTCAGGATTGGAAGCCAGGAGTCCCTGAGCTCTTGGTTTAGCTTTAACACTGTCGTCCAGGTCCTCAGCTGATGTAAGTTGTTGTAGCCTATGGAAGTGAATGGAGCTAGGCCAACTGATTCAATGATTTCAACAAGAGTTCCAGGCACATGGCTTCTCCAGGATCAGCTCCTTGTTGAATATGTTCCACTGCCCGCTCCCCCTGCCACCACCAGCCTCCCAGTATCGGATGCTAAAGTTAGAGGGAGGAAGCATAAGGGCATTTTTCATACCAGAGGCAGCAAGAGATCAATGAGCCGCTTCCTCTCAGCACTGTGCTGCATTTCAATTAAGCTTTATCCTAATCCTTATAGAAAAGTTCTACAGAATTTAGGCCCTGATTGATTTCAATGGGATCGTTCACAGGCACAAATTTCACTTTAAGCTTAATTTATTTGCTGAATTTGGGTTTTAGTAGGGATTAAACCAATAGAGTTCTCTAATAATAGGGCTCCAGAGAAATTATTCTAAAGACCTGTAGAATTTAACAGAGAATGATTTTCTTACATAAGAATGGCCATATTGGGTCAGACCAATGACCCACCATGTAGCCTAGTACCCTGTCTTCTGACAGTGGCCAGTGCCAGGTGTTTCAGAGGGAATGAACAGAACAGGCAATCATCGAGTGATCCATCTCCTGCTGCCTGTTCTCAGCTTCTGGCAGTCAGAGACTAGAGATACCCAAAAGATGGGATTACATCCCAGATCATCTTGGCTAAGAGCCATTGATGGACCTATCCGCCATGACATTTATTTAATTCTTTTTTTGAACCTGGTTATAGTTTTGGCCTCTTTCTATAGATTATTTTTTAAACTGTTGTATAGAATTCCACAGCAGGGAGACCACTTTCTATGGAATGCTATAGGATTTATTTTTTTAACCCTAGGGGAATATTTCCCCTGAATGCCCACCTCATCAGCTACTGGTGCAGAGCTCTAGTAAGCGTTTTGAAACAGCTCTCAGTCTCGTGCAGACTAGATGCCAAAACACTTTTAGAAAATCCCCACCAGGGAACAAACATCTCCTGCCGCTTTACAAATAGCACAAAATAAGTCAAGTCATCTCACAGCAAACATCCTGAAACGACTGTATGGTTATGTTTGTTCTTTCTCCTGGCAAACAGTCCTGAGCTGTTTGTAAAATGGAAAAGGAGGGTGGGGTGGGGGGAACCCATAACGTTTGAAGATGGTTAAAGAAGAACTGGAAAATGAAACTAGGAACAGTTTGGATAGTTTTTTCCAGATATGGCCATACTCAGACCTGATTTACCCCACTGTTATTTATATTATGGTAGTAGCTAAAGGCCTCCCTGCTCTGAAGAGCTAATAGTCTAAACAGAAAAGGTACACAAAGGGTGGGTGAGGAAACAGAAGTGAAGTGGTGTGGACATGATCAGTCACAGAGCCAGGGACAGAACCCAGCTGGACCCCATTCCTAATCTAGGGGGCTCTTGGTCAAATAAGACAGCCTGTGTCCAAATATCAAATAGAACTGACCAGCTCCACTGAAAGTCTTTGCAAACATCCTAATTTAGAAGGGAGGATTTTTGGCCTAGGGGCCTAATCCTGCTTCCATTAAAGACTTCAATAGATGCAAATATACTTCTGGAATGGGCTCAGATAGGACAGTGAAGGATGCAGAACAAGACTCAGAACAAAATACAGTGTGAGTGTGAGAACTGGGCCCTACATCTATTTAAAGATTAATGGAAATATTAGTATATGGCAGAGGTGGCAGGTCTGGATGAGGCGGAGTATGGTAGCACCGCTCCTGCTTCTCAGGAGATTGTGCAAACCACAGACGCAAAAAAGGTACCACTATGCCAGGCATGCCAGTACACTTACAGATGTATGACCTGATGGGAATAGGCTTCCGATGCTACTGAGTTTCCAGCTCTCTAGAAGCACGTGGGAGTGGGTGCAATCCCTGGCTAAGCACACTTCTAAACCAGGAGTGCTTTCCTGGTATAGCTATACCAATACACCACATTGGCAAAACACTCCTAATGCGAACACAGCTGTGCCGGCAAAGCTGCATATTGCATTGTGATAGTGAAACGACCCCTCCTGAATGAACCCAGCTATTCCAGTCAAAGCATAACTTTGCTAGCATAGCTGCATCTAGGGACGACGGCTGGCACAGTGATGTTGGTCAGGGATCACACCTCTTCACAACCCTGACCAACGTAGCTATGGTGGTAGAAGTCTGTAGTGTAGACGTGGCCTAAAGGAGCTACTGGAATTCAGAACTTGTTTCCATTTCCAGTTATTCTACTGACTCACTATAGGAACTCGGACATATAGGAACTGGGACAAGTCACTTGACCTCTTTAGCCCTCAGTTTCCACATCTGTAAAACGGGGATGTGGCCAACCCTTGAGGCTTAATAAAATGATGTATGAAGAGCCTCAGATAAAAGATTATGGAAGGGCAAAGCACCTCACTTCCTGAGATCCATACTGAGTTGTTATCCAGTATTTAATGAAGAGTGGGCTTGTTGTTAAGGCACTGGACTAGAACTCAGGAGATCTGGGTTGAATTCCTGGTTCTGCCACTTACTCAGTGTAATCTTGGGAAAGTCACAATCTCTCGGTGCAGCAGTTCTCGCTCTGCAAAATGGGGACAATAATCCTTTTGATTTGCCAAGACTACAAGCTCTTTGGAGAAGGAGCTGTCTCTTAATTGATGTATGTATCATGGCAAGAACAATGGAGCCTTGATCATAGTACAGGTGGGAATGCCATCATAACACAATGGAGCCTCCAGGTGCTACTCGAATGCAAATAATATTAACACAAACTTCAGTGGCATTTGGGTCTGAATCAGCAGTAAGTTTAAAAAAAAAAAACATAGTAAGGGCATCATTATTTTGCCTGTTTAAAGGTAAAATACAGCCTGTAGCAACCTGCATGGAGCTTGGAGGAAGGAGCACAGGCTGCAGGAGGGAAGAGTTTGGAGGATGCATGTGAGTCTGTGTGCATCTGGCTAGAATGCCAGCTGCAGTTGCTAAATCTCTGTAAAAAGTTCTCTTAATAAAGAGCTAGTTTAGTTTCAAGAAAACATGGAGTCCTCGCATGGTATTACCAACACACAACCTCTGTGTTTTCCCCAGTCAGACTCCTTGGATAACTTAGTCCATTAGACTGCTACCAGATTAATTAGTAATAGACCAAAACAGTGCTGTCACATTTTTATAAACTGCCATGTTTGGGGCCAGTCTTGTATTACTACAGTATCTTCTGTTGTGGCTTTGTAATAAGAGAAGGCTTATCTAGGAACTCACAGAGGACAGTGAATTTACTATAACTGCCACAGACAAGTGGGCAGGAAAAAAATGATCAATTCCTAAAAGCTTTTAAAGCAACAATGTTTGTCCTTCTCAGCTTTATGAAGGTCGTAAGTCTCTCTGCTAGGATCTGCGAAGCCCTATAACAAAGCTTCTTTAAGAGGCTTGGGCTCACCCAACTGGAGCCACATCTCCAAGTTGTGCTAGGAGAGAGAATTCCTTTACAAGAACATGCACTCAACTTTTATCTCCAGGAGCCTGTACTTTGCGGCAGACTTGTTTAGAGATGGTGCCAACTCCTAACCACAGTCCCCCGACAGAATGATACACGGGTTTTTTCATGTCAGAAGTACTGCCTGCAGCTATCATCATCCAACTTTCCTTATGTACTGTTCACCAGGCTTCGACATCCCTTTCCTATTACTTGGGTGCCTTTTTACCCACCATAACCGACGGCTGGCTGTAGATAACCTTTGTGGGTTGGACTGGCACCTTGCAATCAAGGGCGCTGTTGCTCCCAGAACAGGCAGGGACCCAATAGTAGCTCAGAGTAACGTCTCTTTGCTTGATAGAGGAAGAAAGCTGCACCAGCCCTTTTCCTGGCATAGCTTGTATCTCCCTCCCTCGGCTGTGCTCGGCAGCTCATTGGAGGAGGCAGAACTGAGGCTCCACCCACTTGTTATCTCCCCCAATCCCGCCCATCCAGGTGGATGGGCGGGGGAGTGGCAACCCTCACTGTCCTGCACAGGTGCATAGCTGGGCTCTGATAACGAAGAGCTGGGGGGAGAAAATTTTGCCACAGGTCTTCATCCCAGACCTTTGCAATAACCACGGCTTGTCCTCAAATATAGTAGAAGGGCCAAAGTCCTTAGCCAGGGCCTCATGCTGTCAGGAGCTAGGCCTCTCCTATGGGATACGAGGCTGCTTGGCACCTTGCACAAAGCATTCGATCTGTCAGAATTGGCCTCATGGTCCTTTCTGGCGCAACTCCCTACCGGACCAGTGGAGGTTAGGATGGAGGCTGAGAAGGAGGCGTTGGATCTAGTGTCTGAATTGCTCTTAATGTGTAACTGCTGTTAAAAAGTGTTTTGGGGTTAATGTTAATGACATGTGTGTGTTCAGATCTGTGATGTGCTTTCCAGACATTCCAGAAGAGACTCCCTGATGCGCAGAATATCAGGAGAGACAGACCGCTAGACTCATTAGGAGTATAGAAAAAAAAGCAATAGGGCCTTTTTAAAATACTACTACTAAATTCTTATGGAAGTGCTTTTCACCAATACATCTCAAATCACTGAGCAAAGGCAGTCAGTACCATTATTCCCATTTTACAGATGGGGAAACTGAGATACAGAGCAGTGAAGGGACTTGCTCATCATCATCATCCAGCAGGCCAAGCTAGGAATAGAACCAGCTTTGTCCCTGTCCTCTGTTCTATCCACTAGGCAATGCTGCCCGGATTTGAACGCTGAACCTTTAACATGCTAAGCAACAACCTTGCTAGGCAGCACTGGAAAGTAGGTTTTTAAAAAGAACTTAACTGTGGTCAGGATAAGGTTTGAGGATGAGCCAGGTACATAGAAGAAGGAACGTATGTGACAGTGTGAGAAGTTGATGCAAGGACAGCTACGGAGAGGAGCATGGGCAGAGCGAAGGCTCAAGAGACGATGTGACGTTTGACAAGCAAGTATCAGGTTTTATAGCCTACCTTATTATCTAAAGCAGTGGTTTTCAACCTGTGGTCCATAGACCCCTGGGGGTCCACAGAATATGTCAAAATATATATAATATTTTTAGGGGTCCACAAATGAGAAAAGTAAAGACTGATCTAACATACAGACTTTCCCAGGAATTTATGCATCTAGGTCAGACAGGCACCTTTGAAAAGGCCACTCAAAAACGTTCAACAAAAAGTAAACTGCAGCCCATTCTTGTAAGAACCCAATCCAAAGCCTGCTGCAATCAATGTAATGCTCTCCATCAGCCTTATTGGGCTGTGACTCAGGCTCTAACAGCAACTTTAAAAACACAGTCTATTTCTAGTCCTGCCGTACTCTGGAATTAAAAAAAAAAAACAAAACTATTTACTCAATCATCAATAATTATATGGGCTTGACCTTTCAAAATAAAGTGAAAAACAGTTCATTTTATCACCCGCCACTTTTATGCCAGTAGTTAAGTCAAGTTTTGGAGCTGGGAAGTGCATTATATAGACCCAAGTAAAGTTAGACAATTAACCTTTCGAGGGAGCTCTGTCAGAACGCCCCTAGGGAAATGTAACACAGCCGATGTATTATGATTTACTCTATCTGGATGGCTTGTGATACAGAAACCCAGGCTAGCTCATCACTGCCGAATGACTGGTTTTGATTTAAAGCTACAGTATCTCCTTATCAATGGACGTTATAATGGCCAAATATTTGTCACAAAATGGATGATACACTCAGCATACAGCTTTATGATAATTTCACCTTTAGGTTGCAGATAATTAATATTCAAAATACCCCATTTTGCAAGGAAGCAAGGAACAGGTATTATTCCCATTTTATAGATTGGGAAATGGACATAGAGTGGTTATGGAATTTGTCCACGGAAACTAATGTTGGAATGCACTAATTCTGGGTATCTAGTTCTTTCCTTTGTTATTTATATTTCGGCAGCACTTAGAGATTTAAACTGAGATTGGGTCCCAATGCATTTACACATTGTACAAACAGAATCTCTACTTTTTTTTGTTTTTTTTTTTTTTAAATCCACACTCTACAACAAGGGAATAAAATCTCAGCTAGTACCCGAAACCAAATCTGAAACATAACACACACAGTTAGCTCAGGGGAAGTGAGAGAAACATGATTTTATTATTTTTTTTAAAAGATCACACTTTGATAAGTATGGATTCACAAATCAGTGGAGACAGAAAAGAAAGCAGCACCGTGATCATGCTAGAAAGTCGTGGTGTAATTTGACAAGGAGCGGGTTAGCTTGTTATATGTCCAGTCCTCCAGCTATGATAATGTCCCTGGGACCACAAATTCATTGGGTATGTGAAGTACTACTGCATCTAACTTTTTTGTTTTAAAGTCACTTTAAAAATTGTAGGTATTCTAGGGCAGTGGTTCTCAACCAGGAGTACGTGTACCTCCTGGGGGTATGCAGAATCTTCCGGGGGTACAACAACTCATCTAGATAGTTGCCTAGTTTTACAACAGGCTACATAAAAAGCACTAGTGATGTCAGTACAAACTAAAGTGTCATACAGAAAACAACTTGAATACACTACTCTATAAACACTGAAATGTAAGTACAATATTTATATTCCAATGGATGTATTGGTAAAAATGAGAAAGGAAGCCGTTTTTCAGTAATCGTGGGCTGTGACACTTTTACGTTTTTAAATGAGGTGAAACTGGGGGGTACTCAAGACAGATCAGACTCCTGAAAGGGGTACAGTAGTCTGGAAAGGTTGAGAGCCGCTTTTCTAGGGCAGGCCAGGTCACATCACACCTGGTCATACACAGTTTTGTGGAGGAGTAGGGTAAAAATGCAAAGCGGTTTCCCCTTTGCATTCATGCCCCTACACCAGGGTCAGCCTCTACTCCTGTGGAGAGTATGCTACCCCATCACCACTGCCGAGGCTAGACTCCTGCAAAGAGTCAAGTGTGGCTAAGGCAGCTGGATAGCAGACATGCCAAACCCGTGGGGTGGGGGGGAACCCACAGAAATTGGGCTTGTTTTTTACTTAATTGCCTCCTGAGTTGCTTGTTGGCTAGTTTTTGGCTTGTAGCTTGTTGTTTTTGGGGGCCGGGGGGGGAGGGGATCTACTCACAGAGTGTTGGGGTTCTTAAGGAGGGGCTTGGTTTGGCTTGGTTTTGAAATGGGATTAGATTGATTTTTGGCTTATTGTGAAACTCGGGGGGCTTATTTACTGCGTGAAAGTTGGCAGCTGTGCTGGATAGTGAGTTGTGCTGATCCCTGTGGAACTAGGGGCATGATTCTGAGTCCCTTACTCATGAGGAGTCATTGACTTCAATGGGACTGCGCGCAGAGTAAGCGCTGGCCAGGCTGGCAGCAGAAATGACAGGGTCTAATCCCGTGGCCAATGTTATGCATGAGGTCAGTCTAGCTGATCATAATGGCTCCTTGTGGCCTTAAATATGTATGGAAAGCTTGGCTCCTTTGAAGCCCATGAAAACTTTACCATGGGCATCACTGGGGCCCGGATTTCTTATGTCTCTAGGTGAGTAAAGGGGGCAGGCTGGGCCCTTAAGGCCCAATTCTACCCCC
The DNA here is from genome assembly GCF_027887155.1 of Malaclemys terrapin pileata. Lineage (NCBI taxonomy): Eukaryota > Metazoa > Chordata > Testudines > Emydidae > Malaclemys > Malaclemys terrapin. The sequence continues at coordinate 73,934,441 of NC_071515.1, forward strand.
ATAAAACAAGTCGGGTAGCACTTACTCATGTGATAATCGCATTGACTTCAATGGGTTTAGACTACTCCTGTCTAAACACTATTCAATGCAAGTAAGGTGGGTTGCAGAATTGGGCCCCATATTATTAAAACACAGACCTTGGAGAGCAGAAAACTTACTGTATTGAAAAGTCAAAGAACCGGATTCTGTCCTCAGTTCCATGGGTGTAGCTCCCATGAAAGTCAAAGAGAACTAGGTCATAAGTCAATAAAGGTGGTCCATAAAGTCAACCTTTACTGGCTTGACCATTTGTACAGTGCAAACAAGAGGCTTCAATTATACATCTGAGACTGGAGAAAAGCTTCCAGACTTTCTTATTAAATAGTTATGTCATAGTTGCCAACTCTGTGGGTGCCCCAGGGCTAAAGCACCCACAGAAAAAAAAATAGGGGGTGCTTAGCACCCACGGACCATGTCCCCACCTGTCCTCCGCCCACACTTGGCCTCTTCCCCTATGGTCTCACCCATGCTGCACCTACTCCCGTCCCCACTCTGCCTCTTCCCCAGAAGCCCCCACTGCTCACTTCTGCCACCCCCTCGGCCCCCCCGTTATTTGCCCTTAAGGCAGAGAAGGAGTCAGTGGTAGTAGGGGGGAGGGGAGGAGCGAGCAGTGGGCAGGACCTCGCGGGAGGGAGCAGAGAGGAGCAAGTGGCAGGTGGTGGGGGGGGTCTAGGGGTAAGGGGTGGAGAGGAGCAGGTCGAGTGGGGGAGCAGAGGGGGAGGGGGCAGAATGGGTGGGGTACCCACCGACAAAAACAAAGTCAATGCCTGTGAGTTATGTCACTGAATGCTGGTAACCCAGAGGGACAGAGTTAAGGTTGCACAGCAACTTAAATGTTGCCGGTTCTCACTTTTGAGTGCTTAGCAATGGAGCCTTGCTATCCTTTTACACTTGGAGATCTCAATGGGGATTTTAGTGCCTAACCCCCTTAGGCTCTTTTGAAAATCCCAGCCTTAACATGGTTTCTTTGACAGAAGGGGGGGGGGGAAATGTGGCGATTTTTCATTTGAACTAGATTCACAGAAACACTCAACGTACAAATCACATTCAAATTCAGATTCACAGAAAACCTGAAATACAGTCCAGCGTTATGAATTCACCCTAAGCAAAATGTCTCGAGTCAGATGATTGAGCCAGGCTGCGTCACTGCGGCAAATAGCGTACACAACTCCTGGAGAATATCTGAACAGGAGCCACAAAGCTCTGCTGTGAGCCATGAATTATACTTAGAAGAGAACACACGAACGTTAGGCTTTATATCTCTGGCACACTCAGGTGTCAACACAAAGAAGTAAATAGCCTTGGCACTTTGAGTGGGGGTGGGGAAGGAGAACATGAAAGTCATTTAAAAAAAGGAAGTTTCTATTTCTCTTTACTGGGGGGCGGGGGAGGGGTCAGTGGGTAAAGAACAGAGTTTCAACTTAAAAGGCAATCGTACCAGGATGATATATCAACAAAGAGCGGCCAAATGTCTATCTGCTGCAGCCTGACAGGTGTCATTATTGCACAGAAAAGCCGCCAAAATGCTAGGACCCGTGAAAAAAGCAAAAAGACGAGTTCCCTCCAAAGTAACTTTCCCTGTGGCAGTTTAATTTGCAAGCTTTTCCTCCGGCGAGATAAAAAGCCAGAGTGGGGAAGAACCACAGCTGAGTTTTTGGATCACTCTGCAATCACCTCTGAAGTAAATGCGTGTAGCGGTAAAAGGCCGTCACTTGGGCAGGCAAGCACCGTCTTCAAGAAAAACAAACCAACCAACCAACCAACCAAAGCTGCAGATCAGAAAACTGATATTGGTCAAAAAGAACCGGAGTACTTGTGGCTCCGTAGAGACTAACAAATTTATTTGAGCATAAGCGGTTAGTCCCCTGCCACAAGGACTCCTGTTCTTTTTGCAGATACAGACTAACACGGCTGCTACTCTGAAACCGGATACTGGACAAGGGAGCATCACAGAAGATTATTCTGGTTTCTTTGGGAGTTTTGCAGCAGCACAGGGACAAAGGTTTAGAATTTAAGGCCCTAATCATGCAGCTCACATTTTGTGGAAGGATCTGATGGGCTCGGTGTCTATGAGAAGCCATTTGCTTGAATACCCCTTAATAGGGAATTAAATAAAACGGGTTGGACACCACCTTTAGTGGCAGGAAAGATGCCAGTAAATGAATTTGTCTTGGCATTTGTGGTGCTCCCTGTACTGTGAGTAGGAAAGAGGGCTAGTATTGCAGTAAAGGTTGTATGGGGAAATGGATAGGCCAGATTCTTAATGGATCTACGTCAGTTGACACCAGCTGAGAGTCGAACCTCCGTTTTCTTTGGTGGTGGTCACCTGCTAAGTTTTCTTTTCTCCTTCCCATGCCCTTCCTGTGGGCACTAAAAGAGGGGACGCCACAGATGGATGGCAGGAGATTCTGGGCTGCCACCAGAACTACCCAGCGTAGAGTATTAGGATTGTTTGGTCCGTAAGATTCCTCAGAAGAGCTAAGCACCAGAAATTCCCCTTGAGAACGTCGTCAGCTGCTAGGTGCTCAGCTCTTTTAAAAGTCTGCCTCTGGGTGGGATCTGTCTGCCATAGGGTGAAGCAACGGCCATTCCTCTCACACCCGTCTCAAGCGGGGCGCACAGCTGAGAAAGTCTCCCTGCCTCTCACCATCAGATTTTACGGCACTTTAGCACTAACAAATGGTTGCAGTAAATACTCCACCAACACTCTGTCACTGGCTCCCTGCCACACTGTATGCTTCAGAGATCAATAGAAATTAGTACCCAATCACACAAAAGTCTGTATGAATTATATTGATATTTGAAGGCGCTTGGGTCATTTTTTCCTTCTCTGAATACGTTAAGTGGTGATAAAATTAGGACTTCCTTTCCCAGCCTTGGTCTGGCTGATAGATGTTAAATCATACGTTGCCATAACCTTCCAAAGAATATGGTAGCCTAGAAGTGTAAATATCAGACTGCTTTAGAAAACATGCTCATCTCCGGCTGGGCCACGCGTCATGTTCACAAGAAAATATGGAACGGTCTGTCTACAGTATGCGCGTACGGCATCGGCAGCATGTCGTTAGCTGCAGTTGTTGGTCCATAAGCCATTTCAAGCCCTCCTCTGTGATGCGGTGGATATCGTCCCATTCACCTTTGAATCCATATTTGGGGGACAGCCTTATGATGCGCTCGATGGTTTATAAAAAAAACGCATGTTTCATTACAACCCCACCCTAGTAGAACCCAGTTTGGGAATGGTTCAGACAAAAACCCCAATGTCCCCTTTCACGGGATGCTCAAGGCTTTTATTGGTTATTTATTATTAAACCAGGGGGAAATTTGCTACTTTGTTCAGTTGTAACATAAAACCAAGTGAAACTTAGTATCATCGGCACACGTCTCAGGAATCCACTTTGGCCTTTTCGTCTTGATCAGAGTAGCCCACAGACAGAGGTGCTTCTGCATATATCTGTTACGACGAGCCGGCAGGAGAGGAAGGACGGCCTTCTTGTTAAGACATCACAGTAGGTCTCAAGAGCCTGGATTCAACCCTCGCTTCTACCACAGACTCCCTGTGTGACCCTAAGTCATCATATCATCAAATCATGATACAAGACACCTTTATATCCGTATACCTGCACCCACAGTAGGAGGTTGTACTGCATTAAACTACGCTGGTTTCTAAACTGAAATAGCCATAGCAGGACAAGAGCTGTGTGTAACCCATTCCTAAGAAGTGATTGGAGAATTCCCCAGAGGCACCCGAGTAGCAGAGGTATCAATCCTTCCATTCTAATTTAATTTATCTTGGTCTTATAATTAATAATAAGAATTTGTATTCCACTAGCCCTTGGAGGGCCCAGGCTACAGCAGGGCCCCAAACATGGAACAAGTCTCATTGTGGTGTGCGCTTTACAAACATATACATCCCTTTCCCAAATATAAGTTATACTGTGATGTTGGGCAGGATATCTAAATTAGAGCTGGGTGGAAAACCAGAGCAAGACTCCTAGGTGAGCGCTCTAATCACTGGGCTTCTGCCTGTTCTGGGGTGATCTCCCTCCATGAGAAATTCCATCCTGAGAAACAGTTTCAATTTTGATGAATCAGAACTTCCCACCAAAAAAAACCCACATTCATCACAAATTTCCTGATCACCTCTCATCCAAATGTCTTTCTCCCATCTTTTAGTTACTCAGAACTTGCTAATGCCCTCAGAACAAATTGAGTGAAGCAAAGAAGTGGCATCAGTGAGAACAGCTAGAAAAGAGTAATGTTATTAAATTCAGAGTTGGGGGGGGGGGGGGGGCGACACAGGAAGAGAAAGCCATTTATCCAGCTATGCCCAATCTTGCAAGAAAGGAAAGCTGCAAAAGGCATTAATTCCACTTGTGTTATTATCCCCAAAATACACTGCTGCAATTTGGACAAATAAAATGTTCTCCAACAAGCTCTGAGTGTAACATGTTGACAAAGAAACGTGTTATTAGTTTGCGCCGCTAGGTCACCCGTGGGATAGCAATACAAACAACCTAGCTAATTTAGCTAAAAAATGGGCAAATGGCTCAGACTGTAGGCAGAGGAGAAGAAAATAAATATCGCGACTGTAATGAAGACTGACAGAGAATGAATGCCGAGGTGGGAAGAAACATGTGCACGGAATAGGTGTTTCAGGAGAGAGAGCTGTATAGCACATCTGAAAGACAAGATGAATGTTCTGTCCTCTAGCGCTATTTGTTTCTGTCTTTTGTTGCTGTTGTACTGGCTTGCAGCAAGTTGCTGTATGGGCAACAGTACAAACTAATGACTGCTATCGCACTAATCTTTTAAGACTTCAGCCGCCTTCTCTCTAGCAGCCAGCTGGAAAGGGAAAGTAATCATCTGGTTCTGTTCCCAGTACGGTGTCTGGATTTCCTTGTTGTCTCGCTCATTTCCTTTTGCCCCGTTCGTATCACTTGAAAAACAAGCCTACGTCTGTGACTATTCAGAGGCCCAGGTTATATTTCTTAGATGTTCCTGGTTTATATTGGGCTTCTGATTTCACCAGTGAACTGGCAAGCTCATAAGTACATTTCCACATCCAGCTTCCAGTTTGTGGAATTGTCTCATATGGAACTCTGCATTAGTGTCTTAGCAGTTTAAAAGTTCAATTTCAAGCATCAAATTCTCAGTGGGTATAAGTCAGCCTAGCTGCTTTGACTTCAATGCTTGTTTACACGATCTGGCCAATGTTTCTCTTGCCTTTAGGTATTAACAGATGAACCGGACTAACGTAATGCTGGGACATCTGTGGCATTGTATACAATGAGAGTGGTGTGTGTGACACACACACTACTCCTGGGGAAATTCTGTGCCATTGCAAAGGCTCAGAATTCATATCCTGCACAGACTTCTTTGCTTCCCTGCAGAAAAATGACTTCTGAGAGGGAAGCAAAGGGAAGCCACAAGAGCAGTTACATGCCCTTCCCCAGCAGAACGCGCACATTGTTTTGGGTACCCAGGGCAGAGAGGTAAATCACTGCCCCACCTCCATGCACCTGGAATCCCCACATAGCCCCATGTCAAGCCTCACCCCCTTCTGCACCCAGGACCCCTGGCATCGAGCATCCCACACCTGAATTCCCACCCAGCCAAACCTCAATCCCTGCACCCAGAGCTCCCCCTGCACCCAGAATCCCCCACCAAGTCCCAACCCCTGCACCCGGCTGAAGAATTCTTCCATTGACCTAGCTACCGCCTCCTAGGGAGGTGGATTAACCATAGCAATGGGAGAACCCTTCCTGGAGCTGTAAGGAGTTTCTATACTGAAGCGCCAGAGAGGCACAACTGCAGCTGCACCACTGCATCAATGTTTTAAGTGTAGACATAGACTTAGATAAGAAGCAAAAATTTAGAGAGTATAGCCAAGAAGAGAGGCCAGCAGCAACAGAAAGAGATGCTCCATCAAAACAGGATTCCTGAGTGGAGTACCGAGTCAACTTGTGGAACACACAACAACTTGTGGAACTCATTGCCAGGGGATTCTGTGAAAGCCAAAAGTACAAGTGGGTTCAAAAAAGAATTAGATGAAGTCATGGAGGACAGGTCCATCAAGGTCTATTAGCTAAGATGGTCAGGGATGCAATCCCATGCTTTTGGTGTCCCTAAACCTCTGATTGCCAGAAGCTTGGACTGGATGACGGGTGGTGGATCACTCAATACTTGCCCTGTTCTGTTCATTCTCTCTGAAGCATCTGGCATTAGCCGCTGTTGGAAGACAGGATACTGGGCTAGATGGACCATTCGTCTGACCTAGTACGGCCGTTCTTATGTTGTTAAGTTGCACAATACTACACTAGACACACACACACACACACAGCCAAATTCTGAGGGCTTTTACACAGCTTTTTCTCAGCCCTTACTCAGGACAAATCCCACTGAAGTCAAGAACACTTTTCCTGGGATGGAGTGAAATCTCAGGATTTGGCCCATAAAATTAGCTTGGGATTTTCAAAGGCACTGACTCCTCTCAGTGGAGGACCTGTCTGCCTGGGAGCTGAGCAGGGTACCTAAGGTGGAGCAGTGCTGGGGGAGGGCAAAGGGAGCTGGGGAGCTCCAGCCTAGTAAAACCCAAGGCCGCAGGCCTCATCAAAAGCCTACAAAGGGTACTGGGGCTACAAAGGGGCAGCCCATAGGTAGGCAGAGGCAGCCAGTCCAACCCCCACCTTGCTGATGATGATGGTTTACAGACTGTAGTCTGCCCCAGGGAGCGGGGGGCTAGTGATGACTGGCAGTAGCCACTGAGGCATGGTGTGGATAGAGGTTTGGGGGTTCCCTGGGGAGGGGAGACCCAGAGATTGCAGGTGCAAAACCCTGACATAGAAGGGCACCGGGGTCTGGGAGGGACACGGGGGCCAGCAGCAGGAGAGGCATCAGCCGGCAGAGGGTGCTCGGGAGCCGGAAAAGAGCTAATTCCCTGGACAACCAGCAGGAGGCGCCGTGCCAGTGAGTCCTCACCCCGCCACAATACCCCATGGCTAATCAACATACGACACAAATCATACCCAGTTTAGGAGAAAGGTGGTGTTTTCCTAACATTTCTCCCAGTCTCATGCCTGCATTTGAGTGGCTGTTCCTAGATTTTTTTTGTTGTGTGTGCTGTCTTTTTTTCTTCATCTCTTCCCCTGCCCTCCACACACACACCCCCCCTATACTTCCCAAAACAACAAAAATATCTAAGTGGATTTATAATTTCTGTATTTCATGCCTGTTGAGAAGCGGTAACCTTACATGTGAAGTTTACATTTACAGCTTTGACAAGAAAGAAAGTCAACACCGACAGATAACAAAGAAGAAAAATAAAAAGCTTATTGTTAAGAGACGGTGGTTGTCAGCTCACCCGCTAACATTCACTAGCATCATGCATTAATAGAGACGATTGAACTGGCTCGGTTACAATACAGGCCGCACTTGCACAAACCTTCCCCAAAGCTTGAATACAACAGGAACCATCCACCCATTTTAACGATGGCCAGACAATTTTTCTCGTTTTCTTTTAATTTTCTGGGCCACCTCTGCAGAACAAAGACAGACAGACAACCGTAAAACAGTGCCAAAATACTTAGGAAATGCCAGACTGGATTGGACTATTGGTTCTTTTAGTGCAATAGCCTTTTGCTGGCAGCGAGTAGTAGCCCCTACTTTAGAGGAAGAGACAAGGAAACTCTGCAATGGGCAGCTACATCATAAACTACACCCAGGGAAAATTTCTTCCTAACCCCCATTAGTTAGTGTGGATTCAGCATGCAGCTGAGGATTTCTCTCTTCCCAAAGTCTTCCTTTTATTTTTAAACCTTATGGTACGCCTACACTTACCGGAGGGTCCGGCGGCAGGCAATCGATGTTCTGGGATCAATTTATCGCGTCTGGTTAAGACGCGATAAATCGATCCCGGAAGTGCTCGCCGTTGACGCCGGTACTCCAGCTCGGCGAGAGGAGTATGCGGCATCGACGGGGGAGCCTCCCTGCCGCGTCTGGACCCGCGGTAAGTTTGGACTAAGGTACTTCGAATTCAGCTACGTTATTAACGTAGCTGAATTTGCATATCTTAGTCCGAAGTGGGGGCTTAGTGGGGACCAGGCCTTACTCTGAATATTCTCCTTGCACCTGTAATTGTCTAGTCCTTTTGGGAATCCTGCTAAACTCTTCACCTCAGTGATACCTTGTGGCAATGAATTCCACAGACTAACTGTGCATTAAATTATTTTCTTTTAATCAGGAAGATTGTTCTCTTGGTATATCTAAGTCTGAACAGAAACAGGAATCACCACAAATCTTGTGAGGCTTCCTGTCGATTGTTGTGATGAAAACACGTTCAGATCATCTTTAGACCAGAAATATGCTCACTCAACCAAACACCGGGGCACTGCCCCACATGGGAAAAAAGAGAAAATTAACTCAGAATAAAGCAGATTTCCCTTCATTACAATCCTGTGTGCCATTCACAGCTTGTTACATGAACAAAACACCGCTTGCATCGGGGTTATCGCTATAAGTGTGCTCCACCATCTGCACCAGGACCCCACTGGGCTAGGTGCTGTACAAGATAGATTGTAAACTCTTCGTGGCAGGGAACTGAAGTGAAACCTCTCCCTATTCAGCCAATAACTTAAGCATGTGCTTAACTTTAAGTATGTGCTGAAATCTTTTAAGGATTCATTGTGGCTTAGTGGCTAAAGCACTAGATGGAGACTTCTGTTTCAGTCCTGGCCTGTTGGGTGACCTTAAGCAAGTCATTTCCTCTACGCCTTAATTTCCTCATTGAGCTGATGATATGGAGATCTGCTGGGAAGTACTATATAAGAGCTAGGTATTATTATGATGAAGTGTTTTGCTGAATCAGGGCCTAATTTAAGACATGACACAGCAACAAGTGGACAGGGTGCGGAAGGATGACAGTATAACTTTTGGGTGGGCTAGGGTTTACTTCACTGCCCTTCTCCTAGTGCCTAAAAACAACTTCCATAGAAAAGCACATGGAGACCTAGAATTCAATCCTTGAGGATTTTCAGCAAGGATTGCACAGGGTCAACCGCCCCTACAATCAAGTCCAAAAAGAACAAAAGGAACTACATGAATTCTTAAGTACCAACTTTATAAAAATCTTATGATAAAGAAATGTAAATAACTTAATTATTTGGGGGTGTGAGGGATAGCTCAGTGGTTTGAGCATTGGCCTACTAAACCCAGGGTTGAGAGTTTAATCCTTGAGGGGGCCATTTAGGGATCTGGGGCAAAAATCTATCTGGGGATTGGTCCTGCTTTGAGCAGAGGGTTGGACTAGATGACCTCCTGAGGTCCCTTCCAACCCTCATATTCTATGGTAACATGGCTACTTTATAACACACATTAGATTTCATTTGTTTTCTTTATTTATGCTTGTGAAGATAAACAGGCCAGACCCACAGAAATACAGTGAGAAGAAACTCATAGTTCCCAAAAACATAGGCTGAGTTCACCTGAGTCTCAGATCACCAAAATCTAGACAGTCTGATGAGTCAAAAACACAGCAAAATCATCTTCCCTCCACTTGCTTGTAGAAATCTTCAGCCGAACGCCAGGCAGACTCTCCTTCCTGTGCTGCAAGCACTCAGTTAGCTCATCAACTAACTAATTACCCAACCACTTAGTTAATTATATAAATTAGGGGAAAAAAACGAGTTACAAGAACAAAAATACGAAACTGAAATCAGCAAAATAAATGGCTCACCATCACCACAGTTCCATAAGAGAAAAGTTAGTGAATCATACTAGTTGAGACAATTTAACACAGTTTGGCTAAAATCAAGCAACATTCCAAGTATAAAATTAAAAGAAAAGAAAGTGTTTTTCCCTTTCAATTTGCCCTTTAGCATTGTCAGAGCTTCCCCGTTGCAAAATGCTTCAGAGAGTTAGGGAAAGCCACCTGCTTTCTCCTCCTGGAGCTCAGTTTCTCCCAACTCACACATGGTACGTGGCCTTTGCAAAGAAACTGCCCTGACTACTTGCCCTCATGGCACAGGCACCAACTTTCCAATGTGCCGGGGCGTCTCAACCGCTGGCTCTGTCCCAGCCCCCGCTCCCACTACACCCCTTCCTGCAATGCACCTCCCCCACCCTGCCTCTTCCTGCCCCTGCTCCACCCCACCTTACCTCTTCCTGCCCCATTCCGCCTCCTTCCCCCAGTGCACCCCACCTTCGCTCCTTCCCCCCTCCCTCCCAAAGCCTCCTGCATGTCACAAAACAGCTGATCGCAGCAGGCAGGCAGGTGCGGGAAGGGAGAGGGAGATGCTGATCAGCAGGGCCACCAGCGGGCGGCAGAGGGGCAGCTGATGGGGGGCTGCCGGTGGGTGCCTATGCCTCATGGACTCTGAGGCTATCACAAACTATCACACCCCATTCCAAAAACTTCTGAGTGTGGAGAGCTAATTGTGCATCTGCAGCAATGACCCAGACACAACTCATTCCTACTCTCTCCCCCACCCGTGATAAATCTCTTACAGAGATATCTCCCTATTAGGCACAAGGGTTACAACAGCAACATGTGGTTGAATAGCTTAGCCCTGGGCATGGACTTGATGGCGCCAATAGACAGACCCAAGTGAGCCAGAGACTCCAGTGCATTAGACTGGACTTTCCAGTAGTGCCGCTGCATTTGGAGACCTCCGCATTGACCAGTGTCAGCGGTACCCAAGGACACTTTAATTAATGAGCACAGCAACAAAGCCACATGATCAACCCCGAGTGAGCTGAGCCAAACCTCAATCTACTGAGGTTTCCCCATCAATGGTGGAGCATGTCATAGCAACATCAGATCTTTCATACTGTCTTGTTTTCAGCTGGGTGGGTCATCTCTCTGCTCCCTTTCATGTGACTTTTGAAAGCATTGTTTTGCTGCTCTTGCTTCAGATCCATGCTCTTAGAACAGGGACTCAGAGGCTGGAAACCAGACTGGGAAACAGGGCTGAGGGACAACTGCAAGGCTTGTTTCGTCTGCTGCAAGATGCAACAGTGACTTAATTCTGTGCCTAATTTGATTTTCAAGATGTTAGAGGCCTGGCAACAGAGTAAGAGTCTGTCAGTTCCGGGGGATGTTTTGATCCTAGAGACTAAGTTAACTCTGTCTTTTCTTCTGCACCTTCACAAAAAAATATTCCAAAAATAAGAAGACTTTGAATGCACAAAGAAGAAACAGCAATTAGAACCATCACCCCCCTGGGGAATGCAGGTTAGAATCGCGAACCTGAGTGAGAGATGCAACCTGGGGCTATGGCAGGCTGCATTGTTCTGCCGAATTCTTGGTTTTCATGTTCCTAAAGAATTTAGCTGGAATCACAACCACTAAATCATCCCTCGCAAAGGCATTTCTTAGAGGAAAAGAAATAAATAAATGAAATCCAGGGCCTGCTGTGCTGCTCCTGCTGAGAAGCAAATGCCAAAATCCAGAGTGTTATGGATCGCTCTCTGTCAACAGCACGAAGAGGTGAAGAACTCAAAGGCATTACTCAGAAAGATACACTGAACCCTCTGGTACCTGTGTAAGCCAAACCTATTTCACAAGTAATGTCAGCTGTACTGTCCGATATGGAACGCACAATGGTCAGCCTTGGCATTGGTTGTGAGCTCTCTGAACATCTCATTCTGTCTCTTGTGCGGAACAGAGCTCGCCACTCAGCAAATAAAAATAAATAAATAATGATGTTCAATGGTGGCCATTGGAAAGCCAACCTTTGCCAGTTGATACCCCAGTTCTGTCCTATTATAAATAGAGAACTGGGAGTATTTTCAGGTGTGTGTGGTAAATGGTACAGAACCTTGTCTGTTTAATGCAGAGGAAGGCTAAGGGGCAGAATCATTTTCTGCACATTTGAAATTCTCCACAGAAAAGTTTCAGTGTTTTCCACCAGGAAATCATTCCCAGCTCTCCCTCTGCCCCACCTGAGCAGGGCCGGCTCTGGGTTTTTTGCCGCCCCAGGCAAAAAAGCCTCCGGCTGCGCCCCCCCCCCCCCCAGCGCGGCAGGGGAGGGCGTGGGGGGGGAGGGAGGCCGACCGGAGCCCCGGGGGGAGGGCGGCGAGCCCCGGCCGTGGTCCCGCTCTCCCCAGCGGCCGGAGCCGGAGCCAGAGCACCGCGCCGCCCCCCTCCAGGTGCCACCCCAAGCACAAGCTTGGTGGGCTGGTGCCTGGAGCCGGCCCTGCACCTGAGGAGCTTCTGGGGAGCTCCAAATTCCAGGTTCAGCAGTTCTGGGGCAGCCTGCCACATGGACTGCCCCAGGCCCAGCTCTGGTGCTCCCAGTCCCATCAGCTGGCAGGCTACCAAGGCTCCATGGAACATAGGGAACCTCTGAAACCTTTCAAAGAGGTTGAAACAAAATATCATTTTTCAGTTTTTCTAAACAAAATCGGGGTATTCCCATTCCGCAGGAAATTGACTTTTCATTCTGTTTCAGATTTTTTTTTTTTTAATTTGAAATTACTCTTGTAATGGGAATTCCATTTTCCAGCCAGCTCTAATAGATCACTATCCAGGAGACCCTTGTATGTTCCTAGGATTGATTAAAAGTGATTGGACCTGCTGTTTGAACTATTTGTAGGTGTGTCTCTTTTTTTTTTTAAATCAAAAGGGAGAGAACAATAAAGGAGAGAGGAGCCAAATGGTGGGAGTTGCTGCAGATATAATCTGATTAACCACCACTCCGAGAAGTAATCCAGACACCCGCAGCAGATTAATCTAAATGTGGCAAAACCTGAGTTCAAAAATCCACATCTTCTGCGGCAACCTGGACCTAAATCCAATGGGAATCAGGGTTTCCCATAGGCACAGGAACTAGGAGTGCAGGGGCTGCCATGCAGGGTCCCGGCCGCCACCAGCTGTGGTCCCAGCCTCAGCCCCCTTCCTGCCTCCCCCCTTCGCCCCCCAAACTGTAAACAGTGTTCCAGCACCACTGCTAGCATATGGAGTGCTGAATATTGCAGCAAACTATCTTCCTAATGGTTCTTGGTCAAGCTCATCGCTGATATAACTCTATGCAGTTCAGCAGAGAGTTACAGTTGAGTTGGAAGTAGGAGAGTTGCAGCTGATTCGTGGGGGACGGCCTAATCGAGTCACCAGAGCAAGGATAGGGAAGCATGGATTCAATTACCAATACTGCCACTCTTTGCAAAGAGACAAGGTGGGTGAGGGGATATCTTTTATTGGACTACCTTCTGTTGGTGAAAGGGACTATGCTTTCGAACTATACAGAAAAGCCCTGTGTCCCTTGAAAGTGCCTCTCTCACCAACAGAAGTTGGTCCAATCAAAGTCATTACCTCACCTATCTTGTCTCTGATATCCTGGGACAAACATGGCTACAACAACAGTCTTTGCAAAGTCACATGAATGCTCTGCATCTCAGCTGCCCCATCTGGAAAGTGGTGATAATAGTAATCACCCCTCTCAGAACTGACCTGTAAATCACTTTGAGAACCTGGACTCTGGGGTACCACAGTCATTCAAAGTCTGATCCCTTGGACTTATGTGCTCCAGCCCTTCAAACACTCATGTGCATGCTGAGTTTCCTGCACTGCGTAGCCCTGTTGGTTTCAATGAGACTGCTCACTCGTGTAAAGATTAGCATGCGTTTCCAGGAGTGGGGTCTTAAGTGCTAGACCCGTGCAGACTAAACACATGGTGCGGTCCTCCTGCTAAGGAAGGCTGAAGGCGAAATGGAGACTTCTCCATTTGACACAAGGGGTCAATGATAGCTGGGGGGGGGAGGGGGAGGAACGAGCTGCGGAACATCTGTAACATTTCATCCAATGGGCACTTGCAGATGCAGCATTCTGCCTCCACTGTTAGGTTTCCAAGGATTATATGGGGGTGACAGGATCCTTCCTCCCACTATTGACCTTCAAACGCAAACAGGAAGAATCAATCGAACTGTCTAGTTCTGAGAGCAGACAGATTAGGATTTTGGCCATCTCACTGGGAGGTTGTTGAGAGAAACATACTCCTCTTTAACAGGAGATCTACCGGGCCCTGCTTAGTTAATGTTATTAATTCAATAACGTTGAGTGTGTATTTTCTCGTGTACAATAAACTCCAAGCATCTCGTCTGACTCCACACTCGTTTCTGGACCTGCCTTAAAGTTGCCCTTTTTGTTACTATCCTCCTATGAACTTGCTTTGCCCACCTTGTGGACCTTCTTCCACATTCTCTGTGGTCCCCTCACGGGGTATGTAGTAGACTCAAACAGCAGGGGGAGCGCTCTCAGCATCTGCTAAAAAAAGGAGGGAGAGCTCTCCTAAAAAAGCCAAGCTCTCTCTATTTCCACCCGCTGCTCTGTCCTACATTAACCCTTGCTCCCTTTCTCACCCCGTCCACTCCTGCAGCACCAGCCTCTTCGTGCTGTCTCACCAGTAGCTACAACAGCCTTCTCCACTGCCGCTCCTGCTGCCCAGAGAAGCCTTCCATTTCCACTACTTCTATCAATGTAGCTTTTAAGAAGGCCCATCACCACTGTAGTAACTGAGGGCTTCCCCCCCTACGTTGACCCTCCATCTCATTTCACACTTCAGTTGAAAAATCCAAGCGTTGTTGGTTTCTTTACACCTCATTTTTCTCTCTGCAATAAGACTTTCAACGTTCACATTAATTTGCTGACACTTTAACAGGGGGAACCCGGAGAAATGTTCCACCACTATTGGTGACACACTGCAATATTTCTCTCTCCCCTACCCTGTCAAAATCCATTAAATTTCAACTTCCTCCCAAACCAAAGATCCATCACTTTCAGTCTTTGCCTACCCAAAACCCTTCACCTACCAGCAAGTCCCTTCAGGCCTGGCTGTAACTCTCACCCACTGAGTATAGTAACTTGTGACATGACACCAGCGGGTGGGTGCTTCAGCAAGAGAGAATCAAACCTGCGACATCCCGATCTTCGGGCATGAGCCTGTACTGCCTAAGCTAGAAAGCCAAGCTCTGTTCACTTACTCTGTAGAAGGCTTATCAACCTGTCATGGTGGCCCAGCCACCACAAGCCAGAAACGGAACAAGCAATTGCTTTCAACAGGCTGGTGCTTTCCAGTTTCTCTTTGCTAGGACAAAGGCTAGAAGAGCGGAGATTTGTCTTTGTGGGGCTCAAAGACGGTTTCTGATCAGAACATACTCCAAAAGAGTCTTGTCTTTTGCTCATTGCCACTGTGACATTTTGGGGATCACCCGGACCAGCAAGGGGTTCTGTCCCTGCCTGATCTGTAACCCTGGGTATCTTAATGCTACGCTGCTGTGGTTCAAAGCCTTGATGCCAGTAGCCAGCCTACAAGCGTAAGGCTCTCACCCTGGCTTCCAGCAGCCCAATTACTCCTTGCAGGGTAACCTCAAGAGCTCTTCCAATCCCAAAGCTCCCCCAATCCATCTACCCTGAGTTAACTAGTGGGCAGTCAGACTTTCCCCCTTTTAACATTCATACTCCCCCCAGCACTTGCTTCACACTCATCTGAGTCACTGAAGCCAATCAACGGTTCCATCACCCAAAAGTGGGAAACCAGATCTCTTACCACCCTGAGTCGTCCTTGCTCCCAGTGGAGTCCTGGGCCATCGCATTTCCTAGCTGTACCAGGGTCTCACTACTCCTAGCAGATCCTGGGCCACAAAGCCTTCTAGCCGTGACTCAGAACTCTTGACTAGTCAGTGTGAGGGAAACTATCACTCACCCGAAGACGTGAAACCACATCTCTTACCCTTCTGAGACTCCTCTGCTCCTCGCAGAGTTCTGGGCCACAGCATTCCCAGCACTCAGTTTCCCCAGTGAGGGCTTCCCCACCTCGACCCCTGCATCTGGCTATGGCGGGCTGGTGCCTGAGCCCCTGGGCTCAACCCGGTTACATCATTATAAAAAAAACCAACACCACACACCATGACATCAAGAAAAATAAACTTCCCGCATTCAGAATTCCAGAAGAATCCCAGCCACTACGCACAATCTCCAGCCCAATGAATTGCTGGGTCGATTTTTCAAAGGCACAAATGGGAGTTACTAACTTCCCTTTTGCCTTGGAAAATCTTGCCTTAAGACCGAGATTTTCAAAACTGCTTAAGAGGTTTGGGGTGCTCAGTTGCTAGAAGAGGGTTCCCAAATCTCATACAGCGCTTTGAAAAATCTCCGTCCAATGGCCCGATCCAGCTCCCACTCCAGTCGATAGCAATCTTTCCATTGATTCCTATGCGGGTTAGATCAGGATCCAAGAAGGGTAATTGCAGTGAAAACCATGTTGGAAACCCATTAAGATTGGAAGGCTGAGTTCTGGGGTCCCTATTTTCCTGCTGTGGGCTGTGAGACTCTCCCATTGCATTTGAAGTCCACAAATTCACAGCTTATGCTCCAACCATATTAAATAAAGCCTGCAGTTTTCTCGCGTACCAGGTGTAGTAAGAGTGGGTGTGTAGAACAGGGCTGTGTTCAACTTGCAATGTGCATCGTGTGCCTGGGGACCTCAGTGACTGGTCAATTTTGGCAAGGGAGGGAACCCACCATTTGGGTTCAAACTAATCAAATGAAAAAATGCACACTTCCAAAAGTCAAATGTAAAGGTAGCTATCAGAGCATAAAATGGCTGCAGGATGTACTGCATTCATCTGCACTGACCCGCTAGAATGATGCAAGAGTCTATTTCAGGCATTTCTTTACCCCCACCTCCACCTAGAAATCAGAAAATATGACTCACCTGATTAATAAAAAAAGTCAGGTTCATAGAGACAAGATTGATTTTTTCCCCCCGTTTTTGTACTTTCATTTACCGCTCTCAGAATCTCTTCAAGGAAGGAGAGTTAAACAGGCAATATATCATGACGCACAGTTGTTTATTAGCTGCTCCCACACTAACTGCATCTCAGATGATATTTAAGTAACAGACCAACGTTTTCAAACTTGTGAAATGCTATCTTATGGCATCTCACATGATGGCTAAATCTACTGACTGGCTTGGCTGAAAATTGTCAGTCAAATATTGGGTTCTTGTTTGTTTTGTGAAAATCATGAAATATTTGGTGAAAAGTGTCCATTTTCCAAGGTACATTTCAATTTTCCATTGAATGCCCCAAACTCCATTTTTTTCAGCCAAAACCTGGACTATTTCAATTTGGATATGCTGTTACAGTGCCTCATGGGAGTTGTAGTTCAATCGCCTCATGTCCCAATTTTTCCTCAATGTATTTTTCTCCCAATATGTACCAGGGCCAGAGACTCCCATGATGCAAAGCATCTCCATGGTGTATCATGGGAGATGTAATCCAACATAAATCCAACCTATAGGGAAGAACGGGAGAATGAGACCCCCAAACTATGACTTCCACCAAGGCAGCATTTCTGAATCAAAATATTTCATTTTTCAGACTTTCGGTGTCATCCATTGCAAGTCACACCCTCTTTCTGACACAGTTTCCCCTCTGTAAGAATGAGGGTGATAATTCCTTTCTCCCACACCTTTGTCTTGTCTGTTTAGATTGTAATCTCTTAGTAAGAGACGGTCTCTGCTCTGATGCATTTGTACAGGGTTCAACAGAATGGGGCCCTGATCTTAACTGGAGACCAGGCACTGCTGCAATGCATATTAGAAAAACAAAAAATAAAACTTTAATAGCTGGCCTGATTTTCAGACAGGTCAAGAAGCCACATTTTCCCCATTGCCATCAATGGGAGCTACAGGTGCTCAGCACCTTTGAACAAAGGTGTTGGAGGGATAGCTCAGTGGTGTGAGCATTGGCTTGCTAAACCCAGGGTTGTGAGTTCAATCCTTGAGGGGGCCATTTAGGGATCTGGGGCAAAAATCAGTACTTGGTCCTGCTAGTGAAGGCAGGGGGCTGGACTCAATGACCTTTCAAGGTCCCTTCCAGTTCTAGGAGATAGGATATCTCCATTAATTTATTTAATCAGGCTACTTAGAGATGCCTATAGCTATTGGAACCCACTTTAGAAAATGTTGGCCAGAGTTAGAAAATTAAAATAATTCCTCCCTCCTAAAACAGCAGATCTAATTCTAAAAATTAACTGAATGCGGTTAGCACGCGGAGGAGACCAAGGGTCTTGTGTGCGCATACTCCCAGAGATCCTAGTCTCCTGTCACAAGACACAAAATAACCCCAAGTGCATCAAAGACCCACCATATTGGAACATCGAGCATCTCCACATGGAGGAAAACCACATTGGATTTTTTGAGACAACCACTGCTTGAATGCAGACAGAGCTCCTCTATCCTCCCTTCGCCTCCCCACCCCCCCACAAGTGGGGCTTCTCTTTCTGTTAGAGCTAACAAGGGATCCACACCCTAAAACACCTCGTTTTATTTTGCCCTCCTCCACCTTCCAAACCACACCCACCTGCAGCCCAGCAAGTGTGGGAGGGGACGCTCATCTGAATGTAGGGCGTGGATCTGTAAATTTTAATCGTATGTTTCCTTTAAATTTTCAGGAACAGCGGGTGAAATTTCCTGCGGGTGCTGGGGAAATTTGATTCACACTCTATTGCTGAGTTGAAAATTGCTACTCGGCCCTGTCTCTAATTTCAACTGCTCAAAGATTGATGCCTGTGATTGGTCTGCCAGGGCTGCCAAGAGTCTCTGATGTGAAACCCCTGTGTCATGCCTGCCTGCATCTCAGCCTAAACATCACACATTTGGCTTAGCTGCAGGTCCACCTGCAGTCACTAGAAGCTGCTGTGGAGTCTGGCTTGCGGCAGTCACCTGCAGGTCTGCACCTATACCTTCTGGCTGCTCCAGCTACTGGATCCACGCTTGGAAGGAGTATCCCGCAGCATCAGCAATTGAGGTGGGCACATTCCCCAGGCCCCCAGCCAGACATTCAGCCCTCCAGAGACAGCAGATGAGTCTCCATACAGCATGCCACTATGGAAGGGGAGCAACGTATAGGCAGCCCCCAGGAGGCTCTGCTGCAGGCACAGCCCAGAAATTCAACCCCGATTTCTGAGACCTGTCCCTTAATTCCCCCATACGATCCATAGGGGTCTTTAATTCTTGACTCATGAGACACTGAGAGACTTCTTCATACAGCGCACAGTCAACTTGTGGAACTCCTTGCCTAAGGAGGTTGTGAAGGCTAGGACGATAACAAGGTTTAAAAAGAGAACTGGATAAATTCATGGAGGTTAAGTCCATTAATGGCTATTAGCCAGGTTGGGTAAGGAATGGTGTCCCTAGCTTGTTTGTCAGAGGGTGGAGATGGATGGCAGGAGAGAGAGATCACTTATCATTACTGGTTAGGTTCACTCCCTCTGGGGCACCTGGCATTGGCCACTGTCGGTAGATAGGACACTGGGCTGGATGGACCTTTGGTCTGATCCAGTATGGCTATTCTTATGTTCTACCATCCAACATTCAGAAGTGCTCTAGGATTGAGATGATCTAAAAAAAAAAAAAAAAAAAAAAAAAAAGTAAACCAACTGAGAAAAGTTTAACCCGGAGACTTGAGAGCAGCCAAGAAAAAGCATCACAAAGCATTGATTGCGGAGCGATAGGCAGGAGTTTTCATTTCACACATTGTCATTCTAATCTCACAGCACCAGCTCCACAAAGTCAGCACAAAGCCGTAACACAAAGGGAAAAAAAGAAGAAAGCGAACTATAGCCCAGAGTAGGGAGGTTTTGTTTGTTTGAAGTGTTCAGCACTTTGGGGCACAGACAATTTCTATTCCGTGACTAGTATCTCATGTTCCTGTCGCTAGCAAAGCTACACAACCTCAAGACAAAAGGCAGAGTAAAAAGAGGATGGTTTTCTTGCAGTTTGATGAAAGTTCCATCTGCAGGTACAAGAGACAGCTTTAATTTCACAAGTGCAACAGCCAACAAACTCATGGACTCGCTCGTACTACAGAAAACAGAGCAGAAGAATGCCCTGTAAAGTGGTGCACATGTCCTGAGAGACGTTGGGTATCGATTAAAGAGGACATGGGCAGAGCTCAAGGATTTTACAGGATTCTTGCTTTGAAAAATCTTTCTGGGCACACAGATAATTTCAGATCATCACAATGAGATTTGATTGGCTGATTTCAGCTTTTATAGTGCCTAGCCTAATTCTATGTACTTTACAGAAAAAGAGTTTAAAAAGCAATATTGAAAATTAACTGTATTCCCGCCCGCAGAGTTCATGCAATGAGACTGCACGGCTGTAATACAGAATAGTATGTAGCAAAGAATGCAGTTTCTGATACCAGTTTTCTCGATGGATACAAATTTCTTCTACAGTTAATGAAACTCTGAGGAGTCACAATCATTTTCACATATACCTGGCAGCTGTCTGGACATTTGTGGACAAATAATGTGAGCTCCATGAGTTTAGCAAACCAAACACATTGAATTTGGGGGAGGGAGGGATCCCTGATTCAGTTATTTTCTGAATAAAGTCAAACAGCTCAAAGTAGGAAGATAGGTGAGTCTAGGGATGGGTCAACCAGTTTATTGTCAACCCTGTTGAACCTTTGCCCATTTCCAGAAGCAAACCAAACCCAAACATGTTAAGGTGCAGAACATATTCAGATACATTTAACCCTCGATTCTTTATGCACTGATTCATTTACAGAGTCCAGTGCAAAATACCATGAGAACAGTGGTTCATACAGTACTACTGGCCTGAAGCAGAAAGTACTAGAACTTCACGAGAAAGTCTGTCTTCACATTTACAGCCCTTCTGCACACTTGAGGAGTCTGGTGAATATGCTTTGTTACTATTAATATTAAGTCACTAGTTCTACAGTAGCACCTAGAGCCTACAGGTGAGATCAGGTCCCTATTGTGCACCGCCCAAAACACACACAAAAAGAGAGAGTTCCTGCCCCAATTACTGTCTAAAGAGACAAGACACACAAAGTATATGAGGGGAAGCTTCAGAGAAGTGACGTTACCTACCAAAGTTCAGTGGTTAATGATAATTAGGGGCAAAGGGGGTAGATCGACACCTATTAAATCCCTCCTCCCTTATTCCTTTCAAGGGACACAAGCCCTTTGTTGAAGAGGCTTTTTTTCTTTTCTTTTTTCCCACTCTAGCAGAAGGATGGAGAGAGCAGTAAGAGAAGGGATTGGCAGATTCCAACAGAGCAGCACAAAGCGCACACCAAGCCTGGCCCAACTGAAGTCAATGGAAGTTTTGCCATGGACAGGAATGGAGCCAAGGTTTCACTCCACGGAACAAGGGGCAGGAGGGGCTGTCAGTGTCTAGCCCCTAAGAGACTTCATCCCTCCATCAACAGTACCAAGCAAGGCTGAGAGCTGCACATGCTCAGAGGTTGCCTTCCTAGGACTGTTTGGGTCTAAAAAAAAGGAAAGAGGCAACTTCCCAAGAGTGAGACAGAGGAGGGGTGTGGCGATGCGGGGGGAGGGCTGATTATTTTTCCCCTACCTCTTTTCACCTGAAATCAGATCAGTTGAGCTACTGGCCTCCTTCAGGCAGGAGTGGGGAGGAGTGGCAGGGAAGGTGCCTTGCACGTTCAGGGAGAGCCAGGGTGGAAGTTATAACAGAGAGGCTGTGGTCAGCAAGAACCCCAAATTGACTGATTTTATTTGGGAGAGGAGTGTGGACAGTCAAATCCATTTGTCAGCACTAGGCAGTATGGCCAACCCCCAAAGTTCTGAAATCATATCATAGAATCATAGAAGATTAGGACTGGAAGAGACCTCAGGAGGTCATCTAGTCCAACGCCCTGCTCAAAGCAAGACCAACCCCAACTAAATCATCCCAGCCAGGGCTTTGTCAAGCCGGGCCTCAAAAACCTCTAAGGAAGAAGATTCCACCACCTCCCTAGGGAACCCATTCCAGTGCTTCACCACCCTCCTAGTGAAATAGTTTTTCCTTATATCCAGCCTAGACCTCCCCCACTGCAACTTGAGACCATTATTCCTTGTTCTGTCATCTGCCACCACTGAGAACAGCCTAGCTCCATCCTCTGAGCCAGACCTCCCAAAATCATACCATTAAAATCAAAAGATTTGGGATTTATGGTCCATCTTCATTTTGGAGCACACCCTGGCCATCTCCAGGGCACGTGTTACTGTTCCCAGCTCCCCCAAATACACAGGGTGAGGCAATTTTGGCTCCCACTTTTTGCAGGTCCTCTGACCTAAAAGATCAAATGACAGATACTCGTATAAAATGCTGCCTGATGGCATGGAATTTCCAGCTTCCCCCCAAATTCTAATTCATTCTGTGCCTCTCCAAGCCACACATCTACCCATTCCCCCGCCCGGCAATCAGTTCTGCCCCCAGCCCTCCCGTCTGCCCAACTTCCCACATCAATTCTGCCCTCACATCCGCGAGCCCCAGCCACTGGTTATTTATGCGCTGCCTAGCCCCACATCTGCTCCTTAGTGCCCATCTGAAGCTACAGGAGTTCTTTGCCCCCGCCTCCCGCTTTCCAGGCCTGCTGCTGCAGGGACAAAGAGGGAAGGGGGAAGAGAGGAGCCAACCCATTTTTCCTAGCAGGCAGTGGAGCCATCCGGAGCAGTTTCTTGATTAGCACTATGCACTGTTAAGCCAAAGCCAGCGTCGAACCCTATAGTTCTACCCATTGCTTATGGACAGAGATATGTAGACAGGGCACAGATTTCAAAACTGATGAGACACAAAGGACGATGGAGCTGATGAAATGACAGCTAATAAAGAAGAGTGTATGATGTCACTATTTGCTTTTCATTATTATGTATTGCTTCTGCTTTTCAGCCCAAGCAATAAAACTCAGTCTCTTTTTGTCTCCCCCTCCCACCCCACAAATAATCCCACAGCCTCTGCCAGGATGTTCAAACACACCTACCAAGGTGTCCCATAATGCTCTGACGTCAGACTTCATTTCAAGAGTACAACTGAACTGGAAAAAAACAAAAACAACTTTTTTTTAGCAAAACTTTGTATCTCCAAGGTTTTTTCTGTTGCTATCACAAAGGTTTTACCTGACGGAGTTATTTGTACACTAAAAGGAAGGGTGGAATCCTCCAGTTCTTCATACAACACTTTCAAACCATGCCCTAGACATTTTATTTAACCATACTTCCCTTCCCACCCTCCCCACCCCCAAATCTTTCTAGATCTAATTTTATTCCTGAATAAACCATAAATAAAGGCCCCAGAGCTTTTTCCAGTGTAAATCACTAACGTGAATGACCTTACTTGGTCAGAACAATGGTCCATCAAGCCCAGTATCTGGTCTTCTGACAGTGGCCAGTGCCAGATGCTTCAGAGGGAATGAACAGAACAGAGCAATTATCGAGTGATCCACCCCGTCATCCAGTCAGAGGTTTAGGGACACCCACAGCATGGGGTTGCATCCCTGACCATCTTGGCCAATAGCCATTGATAAACCTATCCTCCATGAACTCATCTAATTCTTTTTTTAACCCAGTTATTCTTTTGGATTTTATGTGCCATGTGAAGAAGTACTTCCTTCTGTTTGTTTTAAACCTGCTGCTTATTAATTTCAGTGACCCCTGGTTCTTGTGTTATGGGAAGGGTAAATAACACTTCCTTATTCACTTTCTCCACACCATTGGTGATTTTATAGACATCATTTACATACCCCCCCGCCCCATCTCTTTTCTACAATGCACAGTCCCAGGCTTCTTAATCTTTCCTCCTATGGAAGCTCTTCCATACCCCTAATCATTTTTGTTGCCCATCCCCCTACCTTTTCCAATTCTAATACATCTTTTTTGAGATGTGGGGGGGAGGGAGAGACCAGAACTGCATGCAGTATTCAAGGTATGGGAGTACCATGGATTTATATAGTGGCATTATGATATTTTCACAATCTACTTTTAATTATAGAATATCTGCTATTCCTTTGTGATGGCATTCAAGTGCCAATTCCAAATTGAAAGCGCACTAGAGCAACTGCCATGGTATTTTCATATGTAGCGGTGTGACCTTTTTAATATGATTTCATGGAAAAGAAGGATTTGTGTTCTGCAGAGTCTATAGAAAGTTACTGCTGCTTTTTCTATATGTTCTACTTTCAATTCACAGTGACATTTGACTGGAGATGTAAAAATGTCAGTAGATGCAGTCTCTTCACCTACCTCCTACGACAAGGAGATTCCCCTCCTCCCGCCCCCATACAGTACAGACTATCTTGTTCATTAATTTGGTCCTCTTTCAGTTCACTGCTTAAATATGTAGGATCTTCATTATCCTACCAGGTGACTAATGTAAGATTAAACACAAAACCCTTGCAATGGTTTTGAGGTATTACTAATAAATGTGTACCGCACACATTTTTTCTTTTTTGCAAACCTAAATGTCACTGGAGTGGATAAATCTTATTTTCCTCTTTCAAAGAGCTGATGATATTCAACTTAAAGTGAAACAAAACTTGATAGAGCTACCCAATGTAGGGATGATCTATTGCAGTGTTTCTCAACCCTTTTGATACCAGGGACTGGCTTACTGCCTTCTTAAACAGTGTCAGAGAAATCTCAGGGACCGGCCCCAGTCCACGACGGGTCATTGAGAAATACTGCTCCATTGAACTGGGACTTGCTTTGCAGTTGATGCAGAAGCTCATTCACTCTTTCAGGGAGATGTTGAACTGAGGTTTGGGTGGAAGGATGGTCCAGTGATTAAAGCATGATTAAAAGGAACTGAAACAATTGTGTTTCATCCCCTGTCCCAGCACAAACTTCGTGTGTGACCCTAAAGCAAGTCACTTGGGGTATATCTACACTGGAGCTGGATATGCAATTCTCAGCCCAAGAAGCCCTACCCCTCCCAAGGTCTAGGGTGACCCCATGTCCCAATTTTATAGGGACAGTCCTGATATTTGGGGCTTTTTTTTTTAAATATAGGCTTTTACTACCCCCCACCCTCTGTCCTGATTTTTCACACTTGCTGTCTGGTCACCCTACCAAGGTCTGATCAAGCTACTGTGCTAAAAGTAGAGTAGCCATAGCAGAAGAGAGGCTAACTGACCTAAGCATTAAAGATCATTACAAGGAGGAGAGAGAAAAAAAAAATGTTCTCCTTAACCTCTGAGAATAGGAGAAGAAGCAATGGGCTTAAATTACAGCAAGGGCAATTTTGGTTGGACATTAGGAAAAACCTCCTGTCAGGGTGGTTAAGCACTGGAATAAATTGCCTAGGGAGGTTGTGGAATCTCTGTCATTGGAAATTTAAGAGCAGATTGCACAAACACCTGTCAGGGATGGTCTAGATAATACTTAGCCCTGCCATGAGTGCAGGGGACTGGACTAGATGACCTCTCGAGCTCCCTTCCAGTCCTGTGATTCTATCAGCCCATTTGAGTGGCTAACCACTCGCAGCACTGCGCCAACACTATTTTTAGTGCGCTAGCTAAATTGAAGCTAGCACAGGTATGTCTATCCGAGTTGCAATCACACCTCCTGCACAGCATAGACATACCGCTAGTCTCCGCGTGCCTCGTTTTCCCCATCTGTAAAATGGGGAGAAAAGCACTGATACCTCAACCAGGGAGTGGGGAGGATAAATGCATTAAAAAAAAAAATAGATGAGGTGCTCATACTTTGGCAATGGCAGCCAGTAAGTACCATAGTCAGGTATCCCCCAAATCTTCTATTTCCAGATTGGCCATAAGTTGCATCTGGAGAAAATGTGCGTGTGTGTTTGAAGTTTTATTTTTAGGGGTTTTTTTGGCGGTCACTATTTCCCACAACTTTTGTTTTTAGTTTTCAACAAACCAATACACGTCTTTCTCTAGCCCCACCCCTCAAAAATGGTTCCTAAAAGCGAACCATTTACAGTTTTCCAAAAACATTTAAAAAGTGGGAGAGATTTTGGTAAAGAAATTCACGTAGGTGGCTTTCCCCTTGCCCCTGCTTTCATTTTTTTATTTTTCCCCTCATCAAAAAATAGATAGTATAACTGAAAACGAAATTCTGCCAAGAAAATTTGTTGTAGACAAAAGAAATAGGTTAAGTTACTTTCTAATGAAAACAGCTGGACCAATTCTAACTGCATCACACATCGTGAATTGTGGTTGTGGAAGGGGAGGGGGGTACCCTGGCAGTAGGATGGGTATTTATACATTAGAAACATAAAGGCACATAAATTTGTAGCTAGGTAAGTACAGTTTGCTTCTCATTTGTATAAGGGTATTGTGTACATCTTGCTAGAGTTGACTACTGAGGGCAACATGCACTAGCCAGGTGGGGGCTGCAGGTACCTCTTATTCAGCAGGTAATGCCTCTTACCTCGCAATGTCCCCCATGGAAGTGACACACTCCTGGCTCCCGCCTCAGCATTCAGAACACTGGCAAAAAGTATCTGTTCCATTTCTACCGTACATCAACATTTCATCACTGGGGTTACTCAAATATTTGTAGATTTTCAGCATCCTAGTAAGACATGACAAAGGTCTCTCCCCCGACCTGCTCCATCCAGTGATCATGGACTGCTCTCCATGATTAAAATACAATCAATGATTGTAAAAATGAATATTCACAATTCAGAATTTAGCAAGGCTGAGCGAAGGCACTGTAGTCAGGTTGCGCTGTGGGGTGGATTGCTACCGACAAGGAAATACGACTACTTTGCAATATTTCAGGGCTAACCACGGTTATTTTCAGTAGGTCAGACTATACGTAGATTCTCTTCACTCACTTTTGATTCATAGCTACAGTTTGTTCATAGATTCCAAGGCCAGAAGGGACCACCAATTATCTAACTCTGACCTTCTCTTTAATTCACACCAGAGAACTTGACCCAGTACATTTCTTCTTAAATCTTATTTATTTTTCCTCACACAGCCCTATCCTACCCTCACGTCTGGGGCTTGTGCTTTCCAACAGGTACTGGAATCAAAAGAATTAAATCACAGAGGAGGAAATTAAAAAAAATATATATATTTCTGGTAAAGTTCATGGCTCGAGTGGAAACAAGACATGCTGGAGCACTAATGCAAGGGCTTGTTCCGATGAAATTTCTAGTTCCATTTCTCAGACACCAAATAACCCTCCAAACTTTTTGGGAGGGGATCCAAACTGAACCCAGATTGAAAACCTTTTGAGGGACTAATCCCAAACTCACTTAACACTATGGAGTCTCTGGTGATGGCAGTGGTCTCTGGATCAAGCCTTAACTGAATGAGCCAGAACTGAAAGAACCATGAAAGATGCGTGTTCTGTGAAGGTGACAAAAGCATTGAGTTAATGAGTTTTCATACTGACTCAATCAAAAATGAAGTCAAGCGTATTTTAAAAATAAACTTTGTGTGACCTTTACTCGTTTCTCAAGAAAAGAAATAAAATCCAGACAATTGTACCTTCAGCTTCCACAGTGTTGTCTGTGTATTTGATAAGAATCTGACTGGGAAATGATACAGACAGTGAAACAACAAGAAAACCCATTTATCACTTTGACAAGTGCTCGGTTTTATGAGAGTTTAAATTTCCAGTGATGGAGTAGGATTCTCTTTCTGTCATCTCAACCTTATAACCAATGTTTAGACTCAACTGAAGTTCACGTTTCATAGTGATCATGTTACATGGAGCCAAATTGTTATTCATGAATTCAGGGAAGGTTAAGACTTGAGATTCATTAATGTGTTGTCAGCAAACAGCAAGTAGCTTCCTGACTGGAACAGTTTGGTAATTGGTAAATTTCAATGCTGGGTGGTTAATGGCTGTTTATTGGGCACTAATACATTCTGTGTTATTTAGTTTGACAAGATTTGATGCTAGATACTTCTGAATCACAACATCCCAGCTGTTCACCTTACTTGTAAAATGAGTGGATGGACGTGTACCACAGTTTAATGGTGTTACTTAGCAAAATACAAATCATCACCTTACTTTCACCTACAGTGCTGTCTTCACTGTCTTCTGTGTGGCAGGGAAATCAGTAGCATTTGAGGACAAGAATTGGGTGCACCATTCACAGCAAACAACTTTTCTGACCATTTTTGGCCTCGTAGTTCACAAGCCACTCACCCATGTTGCTGCTCATTATTTGTTCGTTGTATTCACTAATTGCAATCTGAGGAACTGTCCCAGACTGAGGTGTCAATAGGAGGTTTTGGAACAAACTGATACATTTAAACAGTAATAAGTCACCAGATCCAGATGGTATTCACCCAAGAGTTATGAAGGAATTCAAATATGAAACATGCCTGGAGGATAGCTAATGTGATGCCAATTTTTTTTTTAAAAGGCTCTTACAGGCAGCAAGCCTAAGTTTAGTACCAGGCAAATCAGTTGAAACTATAGTAAAGAACAGAATGATCAGATACACATGATTTGTTAGGGAAGAGTAAACATGACTTTTGCAAAGGGGAAATCATGCCTCACTAATCTATTGGAATTCTTTCAAGGGGGGGGGGGAGCAAACAAACATGTGGACAAGGGGGATCCAGTGGATACGGAGTACTTGGACTTTTAGAAAGCCTTTGAAAAGGTCTCTTACCAAAGGCTCTTAAGCTAAGAAGTAGTGTGATAAGTGGGAAGGTCCTCTCATAGGTCAGTAACTAGTCAAAAGATAAATGGACCATTGGTCTGGTTGAGTATGGCCATTCTTAAGTTTCAAATTCAATATCTAATTTGTTGAAGAAGTTTTAATTTTTCCTATTAGTCATCTGCTTAGAATTATTAGGAAAGGGCCTTCCTGGGTAAAAGCAATGGTTTGAGGTCAAATTCAGAGGTCTGCCCTCAGTTTACATTTTTTCCATCTCTCGGGAAAGCAGTTAGCGTCTGTGGGAGTTTGCTTGAGTCAGAGCAAAGTATAAACTTGTAAAGGACCTCAGAATTTTTCCCATTGAAAGTAAAGTCTTAATTTCCTTCCTCAAAAAGCAAAAACAAAATGTTTCATAGCTTCATAGACTGTGAAGTCATCTAGTCTGACCTTCTGTATGAAAATAGGCCACTAATTTTCACTCAGATATCCCTATATTAAGCCCAGGTACTTTAGTTAAATTAAAATAGTTCTCAGATTAAAATCTTGTGTGTGTGTCATATGGAGAGAATGGGTATTGATGGTGTCTGGATCTCTTCCATGGCCCCTGCAATGGCAGGCAGTCGAATAGTTAAAATGCTCAGATAATCCTACAGTTGACTCACACCCCATGCTGCAGAAGACAACCCCCAAAGTTATCAGCCAATCTGATATCGTGGGGAGGAAGGAGGGAGGGCTAGAACTACTTTGATCTCAAATTTGAAAAATCAGTATGACCCTGAGCAGCAAAATACCAGCCAGGAATCTTGAAACTCAGAGCACCAGTCCACCGATCCAGTGTCCCATCTCCAGATCGGGCCATCTCAAAAGCTTCAGAGAAAGGTGAAAAAACAAACCAATGAACAAAAAGGAACACATCCAACCAATTGTGTATGAGAAGAAAGAAGCCTACCTAACCCAGCAGGTGACGAGCTGAAGCTGTGAAGCCTGAAATTTGATTATAATCATGGTCTTAATGCAGAACTGCAAGTGTTCTAAGCAGGCTGTGGACAGTGCTGAAGGGAGGAGGTGAACAAGGGAAAAAATCAGAGTTTCTCAGATTCCAAGGCTGGATGGGATCACCACAACCATCCAGCCTAAACCCTCCCCACTCCATATCACTACGCAAAACATACACACCTTCCCTCAGAAGCTGGATTAAAGTAGTCTTAAAAGAAATTTCATTGGGCCAACAGGAGTTTGGGAGTCTGACAGGTAAGACCCAGATAGTGAGAAGAGACCCCTTCGTTAAACTCTTAGGCCATAGGTTGGGGTCAGGGCCGGCTCCAGGTTTTTTGCTGCCCCCAGTGAAAAGTGCCGCCCCAAGCACATGCTTGGGACGCTGGTGCCTAGAGCCGGCCCTGATTGGGTTGATAATATGGGGCTCAGCTGGTATGAACTAAGTTTACAGTATGACACTAGCTAAGATGCACATGTTGAAAGCATGGAATACATGGACGTTTTGTGATGGCAGAACACCAGTTCTGTGCTTTTAATTACAGCTATGTGAAGTGTATACAACAAAACCTGAAACAATCGGGGGCAGAGGGACACCTGGCTTCATGCTTTATTGCCCACTCAGAACTCCATCCAGTTCATCCATAGGATTGTAAATCTGCAGTAGGGGCCAACTTTTCCTGTGAAATTCAGAGTTTTGCACGATATTGACAAGGAAAGAGGTGAAACCAGGCAATTCCAACGGAGTTTCTCTTTCATTTTGGGAGCAGGTTGTTCAAACTCAAATCTAGGGTTACCATACATCCGGATTTTCCCGGACATGTCCGGCTTTTGGGGGCTCAAATCCCCGTCCAGGGGGAAATCCCCAAAAGCCGGGCATGTCCGGGAAAAATCGGGAGGGAGGGAGGGCTCGGTGGTGCTCGGCCGGGGCCTCTTTGGCTGGGGTCGGCGGTGCCGGGCCGGGAGCGCGGTGCCGGGCCGGGGTCCAGGAGCCGGGTGCGCGGTGCCGGGCCGGGCCAGGAGCCGGGGCCCGCGGGGCCGGGAGCCGGTCTGGGGTCGCGGGGCCGGGCGGGCGCGGTGCCGGGCCGGGGTCCAGAGGCGCGGGGCCGGGGGCCGGGGTCGCGGGTCCACGGGGCCGAGAGCCGGGGGGGTGCGCCGGGCCGCTGGGGGTGCGCCGGGCCGCCCGGGGACCGGCGGTGCTGGGCGGGCCGGGGGTGCTCGACCGGGGGCCCGGGCCCGGGGTGCTCGGCCGGGGGCCGGGGACCGGCAGTGCTGGGCGGGCCGGGGGTGGTCAGCCCGGGGGCCGGGCTGGGGGTGCTCGGCCGGGGGCCAGCAGTGCTGGGCGGGCTGGGGGTGGTCGGCCGGGGGCCGGGCCCGGGGCCGGCACCCCAGGGCCCGAGCTGACCCAGGCTGGAAATGCCAGGGGGGCTAGCCTGGGCCGCGCCTCCTCCACCCACACTCCCCCTTACCTGCTTCAGGCTTCCTGCGAATCAAATGTTCGCGGGAAGCAGGGGAGGGGGCGGAGACTTTGGGGAAGGGGTGGAGTTGGGGCGGGGGCGGGGCTGGGGGGGCAGGGCCCCGTGGAGTGTCCTCCTTTTGGAGGCACAAAATATGGTAACCCTATCAAATCTGCATCTGGGGGTGCAGATTCTGAATGTTAATTGAAGATCTGTAGGAAACCCAGCAGAGTGATACTCCAGAGATTCACGTAGCTCTAGATCAGAGGGAAATAGAGTTTTCATTTATCCACACGCTCAGCTGCTCCATGTGGAGCGTACTTGACAAAAGGTATTGTGCATATAAATTAACATTTCAAAGGCATGATCACGTCTTGGAAATATGAACTTAGATTTAACCCATAAAAGGCATTGAGATTTTTATAAAGGATTCCCCACCGCCCCCTCCTCCCACAAGTTGTACAGCATCTAACACACAAAAACCCCAATCCAGACTTGATCGGTTTTATATTGTGATGCAGGGTCATGCATATTAATCACCATAATGAAACTTATCCTAAATAATTCACATAAACAGCTTTGTAAAGTGATGCATTCAATTTTTTGGCAAGAACGCATTGTTCTGATCTGAGGCAATTAGAGCAAAAAATTGTGCCTTTATACCATTTTCCTTGAACTGATTACTTCTCCCTCAACCAAATAACAGGTTTAATAGAATCTAAAGATAGACCCCCAAGGAAATAACATACATTCTTGTTTCCTGGTAAGCAATATGCTAATACTCAGAAAATGCTAGATCCTTACAAAAACTCCCACCTTTCCAAAATAAGACAGCTTCTACTGGCACATGGTGGTGCCGCAGTAGAGGTAACAGAATTGCTCTGACTTAACAACATTATATGAGGTGTAACATTATTAGCAGCCACACTGCAAGTACAGAAGGCAAGCTGTTACGTGTAATCAGTGGAAGACAGACACTGGAAAATTGTGAATAATCTGCTATATATATATATATATAAAAAGTGGCCTCTTATTAAAGTCACAGCTGTCACAAGCCGCTTTAAGATGAACCGAGGTTTTCCAGAAGAAATCATGTTAGGCTGCAAAAAGGGGAAGATTGGGAGGTGTTTATGAGACACTCTCTGTATTGCATTATTCTATTTAGTTACGTTATTATTATTTGCACTGTGATAGCTCCTGAAAGGCCCAAGGCAAGGGTCAGGCTCACACCAAGCGAGGCACTATGCACTAATAGGAAAAAAAAAAGGAGAAAAAAAAAAAAGAGTGCAGTTGACAATCTAAATATTGAATTCAATAGGATTTAAGCTTAAGTACTTTGCTGAATGGGGACTGATTCAAGTTAAGCATGCACCCAGGTGTTTTGCAGAATCTGGATGTTAGCTTGTAAGCTCTTCAGGGTAGGTGCTGTCTTGTGTGTATGTACAGCACCTCGCAGTCTTTGTTGGAGATCATGTCTGTTGATCAATCTCAGCCAAATGGATCTAGGTTTTTTTTCCCCCCTTTACACCAGGGAGTCTATAAAGTTTGGCACAGCATTCTCAATCACCCATCTCCAGCTGATGATCTGAAAGGACCAAAAGAGTTCTGATTTCTAAAATGTGCTTTCACCATGCGTCACATCTTGTCCTGTCCCTCCAACATTTAAATTCAGTGGAGTCAAGATCAAAGAAACCACATCTGTTAGATCTCTCTTCCTCTTTGGTTTCCAGGACTTATCAGGCCAAATTCAGACATTATGCAAGAGGATACAACCTATTTGGCTTCAGTGGACATGCCACCCACTTACACCAGGTTCAAATTTAGCCTCCCTTTCTTTAGTCTCCATGCGTTCCTAGGCTTTGCAGTCATAACATCACAAATGGAGATCTGAGTGGTTCCCTATTCATATTCGCCTCACTTTCCACTTCAGTCCCCAACATGCTTCCAAATTGGAATATTGTACCTTTTAAGGGGAATTCTTCCTCTTCTTTCTTCGCATCCCATTGTGATTTAAGCAGAATACCAGAACTCCCAAGCAAGGCTTCCATGGCAGTTGGACTGGAGAGCCAGTGACAAAGCAATTGAAAGCCATATGCTGGTGTAAATCCACTGGATTTACTCCAGATTCAAATCAACTGAAGAGCAAGGTGGGCGGAAGGAGTGTGTGTGGGGGGGAGAATCACAATCTAGCCTTTTGTCAACAAATGACAGAACCTCAGCCACATTCCAATGCAACCTGAAAATGGCAACATAATTCCAAGCACAAAGATCATCCCAATGTAAAACAACAACTAAAACCAGGAGATCAATAGGGTTTTGGCAGCATGATGGAAGAGCCAATGAAATAAATTGGGACATAATAATATAAGGCCCATTAAAATAGCCTTATTGATTCAAGCCTGGGTGCCAATAACGTCATTTAGTACAAATGTAATTTTAGGGGATTTTGATTGTGATCAATATGCTCCCACTTCCTGTAAGAGATTAAAACCTAGTCATGTCTGAGTACTCTTTATCCCCACCCATTGGTACCTACAACATTTTCCTCCATTTTCAGTCAACACTTTCTGGGAGATGATAAAGTTCTCAGCTTAATGATTATTCAGTAATGGAAGGACCGATTCAATACACACACTGTAGATGTGGCTACTACTATCACTTTACTGGGGAAGCTGTCTCTCCGGGCTTGGTCCTGACATGTCAGAGGTGGGTATGCTGCCCCCTATCCAGAGCTGTACATAAAAAAAGATTGAAGCAATTCAGCCTGCCTGGAGCTGCTGTTGTTGTCGTGTAAGGATGTGGGGTGGTTACAGAGACCAGAGTTCAGGGGCCTGCCCTCCATGGTAGAGGATGGACTCCAAGAACCAGGCAGGTGTAGGCGGTAATTAACATCAGGTTCCAGTTGCTGCCTGATGTTAGTGTTCTATCATGTTTAACTAAAAACATTTAGCAGTTAAATACAAGCTCTCCCTGCCTTAAGAAGAACAGTGCTTTGCCTGAGATCTTGCTGTATTTATTAACTTGAAAAATTTCTTTACTGCCCATCACAGTTGCCTCTGGTTCTGTTCACTAAGTACAGCCCAAACAAATGTGAGCCCTTAGGCTACTCACATGGGTAACCAAATATACTATTATCACACTGGCTCATTAACCACCACCACGTACCACAATAAGCCCTTCATCCTTGCAAATGCCTGGTGGCGCAAGTGGGCCTTGTATGGTAACAGATGAGTTGTGTTATTCAATGTTTATCAAGCACCCTGGGGGTGTCTGGGATGATGCAAACAAAGGCAGAGTTTACCATCTCAGTAGCTTGTGGGGAGGGGGTGATAGCTGTTAGTAGCTGCCTTACTCAAAAGTTCCCTTAATGCTTTATAGTTTAGAATGCTTCTCACTGAACTGGGTCCTCCAATGTTCTCAGCACTTGAAGCTTTGGGTAAACTACGACCTCCAGCTCATTTTAAGCATTTTATTTGCGGAATTCTCTTAAGGCACAAAATTCCAGCCAAGATATAGTCTGAGGATGAATTTAGGCTCTGCTGCCCACTCATGAAATAACCATACCAGCACTGGGGTCCTTAAAAAAGTATTGGAACCCAGAGGATGATTTACTTGACAATGATCAGAAGTACTAGAAAAGGGTGAGGGGGAACATTCCAGCATGTCCTGAGCACTGACCCATTGCCAAGTTTCTTTGACCAATTTTTTTTTAAATTGGTCACTTACTTAAGCTTCCACAGAGGCACCCAAGTTCCACAAGTTCTGAGCACCTAGAGGTCCTATTACAATACAAGCACAATAGGTCCAAAATGGCCCAAACGAAAAACTACAGAATACCTAAAAACAATAACTAGGCCACATCTTTTTAGCCTCCAATGATTTTTTTTGTTTTAAATAAAAGAGGCCATAAGAAAGAGGTTTGCTACCTGTCTGTTTTATCATGTGACCATCTCAGTTTCAACGGGGCTGTCCTACATGTTGCAGGGCACTGAAACAGTCCCCAAAATGTTTTCGGAGCTGCAGCAATATAATTTAACCTTATAGCACAACTGCATAGTCCTGCAGTGCAAATAACGAATACATCTTCTCTCTCCAAGGACTGGAAGAAAGTTTCCAGTTGGAGGCTTAGAAGAGAATATACAAAGGAATTTCACATCCGGGGCAGCCACCGAAGTGATAGTCCTAATAAGAGGGTTTCAAAGGTTCAAAACTTGCACATGGATACTCTTTGCATTGGAATTTGGGCTTTTCTCACGAGACTATCTGCAGTACCAGTGTCTTTATTTCTCACACTGGATTCAGTAAAGCTAACATGGAACTTTGAAATCCCCACATTATAACTTCCCTTAATGCCAAAGGAAGTTTAACAGTTACAAATTTTACTTCCATTTGGTGGAGTGGTTTGTACTGGATCACACCTTCTTTCTCTTACAAATATCTGTATCCGTAGCTTCCCACTTGCATTTTGAAGCAGGAACCAGCGCAGTATGAGTATGATACAGTTTATAATAGTTAGCACATACAGCAGTGTTGGCAGTATCGGTTACAGGAGTGCAGGTGACAACTTATTATGACAAATAAGTAGAGTCAAGAATGTATAAAAGACTTAACATTCTGCAAAGTGCCTTAGCTTGAGGGAAGAGTTCTATCTGTCTGTCTCTTTGTCCATCTGCCACTGTTCATTCTCAAACCTAGCGATGATGGGTTAGCAAACAATGCTATTAAAAGCCCAGATTCTCAGCTGGTTTAAAGTCTCGCAATTTTACTGAATGTGTGAGCTATTTGGTGTTTTTCTTAAAGACCCAGCTCCTAAAAGCATGTGACTGTTCATCTCAGTGATTATTATTATTAATTAAAAGGAAATGTCTAGTCCTCGTGGTTGTAAAGAAAAAACTTGAAAACACGAACCAAATACCCAGAGACCTTAGACTCAAAAACCGGAAAACAAATAAAATAATTTTAAGCCAATCTCATTTCTTGAGCACTTGGGTTGGCAATAGTGCTGTGCAGCTTCCGGGACGTCAGTGGAGCTAAAGTGTTTTACTCCAGCCGAGGATCTAATCAAACCTGTATTTCTTGTTCCCAGATAAAGGATTTCTAGCCCTTTAGGCACAAGTTGTGAAGTGAACGGCACCAGACCTCAGTAGGTGCAGCATTTCCCTGCCCTTTCCTAGATTTGCTATAGCAAATACTTCGAATACTGGATAATTTCAGCAAAATTCAAAGAGAACCCTTTTCTAGTTGGTAAATGGAGTTTCATGGACATTGAAATTTTCTGTGAGCAGAACTTCATTGGGGCAGAATTTTCCATCAGAAAAACAAAAAAACAAACAAAAAAAACAACAAACTAAACTATTTTGTTTTGGGTCAGACCAATTAATCTGTTGGCTTGAGCGGCAGTGATGTCTCCTGGCCCCATTCCCTCCTACGGGCTCTGCCTCCTAGCCACAGCGATTCACAAAGAATTGTTATTGGTCTTTATATCCCAGCTGTGGGCACAATGGAAAGTCCTAAGCACAAACATAAGTCATGAGAAATCCCCACCCAAAAGAGCCCATAGCATGAAAGATTTGTCTGCCCTCTGCTGATTGGTTGCCTTCCCACTTCTTCCCATTAGCTACTAGTTTCTCTGGATCAGCAAGTGCACATCCGGCAGACACCAAATCAGCACCAACACTACAGCATCTCGGCAAAGGTGTTTCCAGGACAACACAACTCATAAGACCTCCCACCCTTGTAGCAAGCTGCATGGAAAATGGAGGGAGGAAACCAGGTTGCAGGAGGGAAGAGTTTGGAGGAGGCACCAAAAGAGTCAGTCTGTGTGCACATGGCTAAAATGCTAGCTGCAGCACCTAGTTATTTTAATAAAGAGGCAGTGGAGTTTAAAATAAATAAATACCAAACACACACCATGCACCCCAAAACAAAAAACCCACAAGACAGTCAGATTCATTGATTTTAAGGCCAGAAGAGGCAGTTACAATCATGTGACTTGGCCTCCTGCATACCACAGGCCAAAGAACTTCACGCAGTAATTTCTGCATCAAGCCCATAACTTCTTTTTGAACTATAGTCTATCTTTTAGAACATATCCAGTCTTGGTTTAAAGACTTCAAAATGGAGACTCGACCACAGTAAATTGTTCCAGTGGTGACTAGATACCCTCTGTTAAAAAGATGCACCTCGTTGCTAGTCTGTATGTGTCTAGCTTCAGCTTCTAACCACTGGACCTTGTTATGCCCTTTTCCAGTAGATTAACGATCTATTATCAGAAGTATCTTCTACATGCAACTACTTGTATGCCATGACTGACTCACCTCTTAGCTTGCTCTTGGATAAGCTAAGTTAGGGTACGTCTTCACTTACCGGAGGGTCCGGTGGCAGGCAACCGATGTTCTGGGATCGATCCCGGAAGTGCTCGCCATCGACGCCGGTACTCCAGCTCGCCGAGAGGAGTACGCGGCATCGACGGGGGAGCCTTCCTGCCGCGTCTGGACCCGCGGTAAGTTCGGACTAAGGTACTTCGAATTCAGCTACATTATTAACGTAGCTGAATTTGCGTACCTTAGTCCGAAGTGGGGGCTTAGTGGGGACCAGGCCTTAGAGTGAGCATCTTTAGTCTACTGCTATCAGACGTGTTTTCCAGGCCTCAGATAATTCTTATAGCTCTTTCCTGAACCATTTCCAATTCTTCAACATCCTTTTTGAAGTGTTGATGCCTGAATTGGACATTATTGCAGTAATGTTATATGCAGAGGTAATATCACCTCCCTACTCTTACTTGATATTCCCCTGCTTATAAAGCCAAAAGACTATATCAGCTGCCTTAGCTACAATATTTCACGGATACTAATTTGCTTGTGTGCTGAATTCACTTCTCTCACCCCTACCTATTTTTTTGTCTTCTGAATTTGTTAGCTCTTCGGTGCAAAATATAGTCTTACTATGTATCTGCCCCATGCCGAATATATTTTGGGTTCTATCAGATCATGTCAATGTTTTGGCATGTTCAAAATTTCCACAATTTTGTTTAAATATTGCCCCCAAAAGTTATTTTTCAAGAAATGCTGCAAAAATTATCCCGTTCCACCCCACCCCCCAAAATTTCAGCCAAAAATAGTTAGCATTAAACTTTGGAAATTTCCCCCTGTTCTAGCTCTTACCACAAGTTAGAGACAAGGGGGTTGCTCCAATAAAAGATATTACCTCATCCACCTTTCTTTGGCAGTATCCTGAGACCCACGTGGCTACAGCAACACTGCATATTCTAACAAAGTGATATTTTTAAGAGTTACCACCAGTGTGATGGTATCTGGGTAGAGCTACTTGTGTGCTAATAAAAGGTACTCAGAAGACAAAGACCATGCAACAAAACCCTGCTTGTCACCAGAAGAAACTTGAGCCCTCCCCCACCCCCCCAATTAGAATTTGTAAGCATATTTGGTAGATATGCAGTTATACCCATGTGTGGGTTTTGTTTTCTAGCAATGAGTATCACTTTATGAATCAATATTTCGATAGTATATACACTGGTCTGCAAAGGGCTGTAATGGAGAAGTGGCTGCTTCCTCCTTCTTTCATTCTGGCATTTCTCCCCCCCCCCCCCCCCCCACACACACACAAACAGTGTATAGTTGCTCCAACTGCATGCTATGCTCAATACACCAGACCATGCTCCTGTATCGGGATCTGCCAGCATCTGAGATCCCATTTCCAGTCGCATTGTCTGGGACTCCACAGAGGCAGGGACCTGGACTAGGGATTTCATTCTAGGATCAGTTTTCAAATTTTACTCCTGGGGGAATTCTGTGACACTGCATGTGTGCAGAATTCATGTCCCCTGCCGATTTCTTTGCTTCCACATAGAAAAATGACTTTCTGACAGGGAAGCTGCAAGAGCAGTCATGCACCACTCCCTAGCTGCGCAGGTACATCGCTTCAGACACCCAGAACAGCCGGCGGAGAAGTAGATCACCGTAGGTCTGGGCACACCCCAGCCAGTGGCTCCTACCCTGAGCCAGGACCAGCTGCTAGTCCTGGCTGGGCTGGAGGCAGGAGAGGACGGGACTTCCTCTTCCCATGCAAGGAGTGGCTGGGGCTGTGTCCGACCCACCCCCCAGAAACTTCCCCCAGCTGCAGAAAGCTCAGCATCCTCCCTTGCTTCCTGCCCCCATCGCTCCGAGGGTGGGGAGTGAGGGTGGGGGGGGGAGGGGGAGGAGAGGGGGGAGGGGGAAGGGGTCACTGTATGGGGAGCTGTGCCCCCATCCTCCCAACCCCCATGCATCTGGACCTTCTATACCCAGACACCCCTGCCAAGCTCACCCCATATAGCCAGAACCCCCCAGCACTCTATACCCAAACCCCACAGAACCTCATCCCCTGCATCTGGAGAACCCCCTAACTCAGACCCCCACCCCTGCATCCCAGACCACACCCACTGAGCTCCCTGCACTCAAACCCCGACCCTGACAAGACCCAACCCCCACATCATTGACCCCCGAACTAGCTGCACCCAGACTCCTCTAGAGTCACATTGCCCCCTGCACCTGGAACCCCCCCCAAGCCTCTGTGCATCCAGATCCCCCACACCTAGAGCCCCGATTCAGCTGCCTGCACCCAGATTGTCCCCCACAGCACCCCCCCACACACACACATACTGAGCCCCTTCACAGTTGGATCCTGCCTGGTTGAGCCTGCCTGTCCCACAACTGGTGCACCTGGTGCAGAGGGGCAGGGCCCTAGGGTGTTTCTGGGGCAGGCCCAGGCCCTGTGCTGTGTCAGGGTCAGGTGCAGCCTCACCACTGAGTCCATGTCCCGGGGGTGGGGAGGCTGCAGGGTGATCTTCCACCTTTGTGCAGCCAGTGGCCTGTGCACCCCACTGCCATGCTGGAGCCTCCACATTTATTTATTGACAAATAAAACTTGCAGAAATTTTAAAATATTGCATGCAGAATTTTTATTTTTTTTTGGTGCAGAATGCCCTCAGGAGTAAAAGTTGCATCAAACCACTCTCCGCTGAGCTACCTACATACATGCTTGGAATTCTGTTCGAATATAAAACTGTGGACACAAAAAGGGAAGAGAATGTTTGAACCTCCCCTTAACTTCTTCTTAAATAAAAATATTAATAGGCCTTAAATAAGTAATAAAATAAATGGTCCAATCCTGCAATCACTTAACACTGAATGTAGGACTTGCTGCTTAGAGCAGTCCTATTGAAGTTAGCGGGAACACTCATAGTAAGCCTGCAATTAATCAGATCATCCCCAATTACAGCATATGCTTAAAGTCCCATTGAATTCAATTGGATTTAGGGACATATATATTTAAGCATGTGCTACCTGGTTCGCAGAAGAGGGATGGACTGAAGGACATGCTTCGGTGTATTCTTGAAACAGGGCCTAAGTGTTTGCAGAATCAGGTCCAAAGCCTGTACATGCCAAATGTTATAGTATAAATGCAAGTTAAATCCCATGCAGAATCATTTTAAAATATCTGGTAACAATACTATTGATACAACAAAATTCTCTGTATTAAAAATAGTTTACTGTTAGAAAGGATCTCATACAATGAGTCTGCAAGGGATGGGGCGGGGGGGGGAAGAGAGAGAATATGCATATGAGCAGATAATGGCTCCAAGATTGGATTTCTCTCACCATTTTGTTTAAAAAGCCCCAATAGTATTCATCTTATTTGATGTGATGCTTTATAGCCAGAGACGATAGCACACAGGAAACTGGATTGGAATTCCTTTAGGATTTGAAAAGAAATCTGTTTTTGAAATAAATATAGTGAGATTAAGTAGATCGGGCACAATGAATAGCAACCAAACCAGGTTTTAATACAAAAGTTGACCCCAAATACATTTAAACAGACATGTTACATTCCTTCAGTTATGCTGTGGTTACTGCTATGAATGAGTAGG
Organism: Malaclemys terrapin pileata; assembly: GCF_027887155.1. Lineage (NCBI taxonomy): Eukaryota > Metazoa > Chordata > Testudines > Emydidae > Malaclemys > Malaclemys terrapin. Next base: position 73,975,255 of record NC_071515.1, read on the forward strand.
AGGAATATTTCAATAAAGGAAAGGAACAAGATGTATTTTTAAAGTTTAAAACTACGTAAAGCAAGAGTACTTTGAATCGGTGGGGATGCAAGTTAACATATAATATAGGAGATTTGATGCAAGTGATTGCAACAGATGAAAGCCGCTTAAAATTCAAAGTACCTCACAAGAGCTACTTACTGAATCCTCACAATGTCACAGATGCGGGGATGTTTAACTAGTCTCATTTTTAGGACGGGGAAGTGATTTTCATTATTAATAGCTGTATTATAGTATTACCTTGGAGTCCCACTTGATCAGGCTCGGCACATACAGGGTACGTTAATACTGGAGCTAGAGGTTTAATTTCTAGTATGTGCTAGTTTTGATAGAGTTAGTGTGCTGAAATTAGAAGTGTCGCTGTGGCAGCATGCTGGCTTAGCAACAATGAAGACAATCCTACCTGGGATGTTTTGACGGCCAAGACGAACAGGATTTTAAAAAACAAAAAACAAAACTAACACCTAGATATGTTCCTGGAGGATAAGTCCATTAATGGGTATTAGCCAGGAGGGGCAGGGATGGTGTCCTTAGCCTGTTTGCCAGAAGCTGGGAATGGGCAACAGGGGATGGATCACTTGAGGAAAGAGTCCAGCGAAGGGCAACAAAAATGATTTGGGGGCTGGAGCACATGATTTATGAGGAGAGGCTGAGGGAACTGGGATTGTTTAGGCTGCAGAAGAGAAGAATGGGGGAGGGGGGATTTGATAGCTGCTTTTAACTACCTGAAAGGGGGTTCCAAAGAGGATGGATCTAGACTGTTCTCAGTGGTACCTGATGACAGAACAAGGAGTAATGGTCTCAAGTTGCAGTTGGGGAGGTTTAGGTTGGATATTAGGAAAAACTTTTTCACTAGGAGGGTGGTGAAGCACTGGAATGGGTTACCTAGGGAGGTGGTGGAATCTCCTTCCTTAGAGGTTTTTAAGGTCAGGCTTGACAAAGCTCTGGCTGGGATGATTTAGTTGGGAATTGGTTCTGCTTTGAGCAGGGGGTTGGACTAGATGACCTCCTGAGGTCCCTTCCAACCCTGATATTCTATGACACCTGTTCTGTTCATTCCCTCTGAAGCACCTGGCATTGGCCACCGTCGGTAGACAGGATACTGGGCTAGATGGACCTTTGGTCTGATCCAGTACGGCCATTCTTATGATCTTATCCCATCTCCTCACCTACATTGTTTTTTAGCATGCTGACTCAATCAAAGCTGGAAATTAAGCCTTCAAGCTGCAGTGTAGAGATACTAGCTGTGGTAAGAGTCTCTGCCCTGAAGAGCTTACAGTTTAAGTAGACAAGACAGTTCAAAGGGGGAGAGGAAGCATCATCAACTCCATTTCACAGCTGGGGCACTGATTCTGTGCTGTGCTTCCAATTTGTAGCATAGGTGGAATCAGGAACCCTGGTGTTTCACAACTTAAGTGCTACAGCCCAGTTCTCACCATCTCTGCAGGCCCCAACACAGGAGCTTGGGGTGGGGGTGAGGATCCTCAGAAGGCAGCCTTTCAGCTTTCTACCACACTTCCTGCACTAGGGGAATCGTTCCCTAGATCAGGGTGTGTCTCCTTTAAATGTCCTTTATGCCATGTGAGGAGAACAGACCATACACAAGTTGGGCCTAGTATAGACTTGAATTGCTGGGTGTTTTATCAGAACAAATTACATTTAAGTGTGACTCTTGTTCCTTGGTAGCTTTTATCCTAAAAACAAAGAAGTTATGAACTTGTACCTTGATGAGACTCCAGAGCAAGTTCTCCGATTTCCTTCCTCAGTGTGTGAGCTATGCAAGAATGGATGTATGTTGCCGAGGAGGCTGTAGTTATTTTTAAGAAATGGCTTAACCCTGTAGTGTTGAAGCTAAGAGTGAGCCCCCATGACTATCACCCAAGATGGGAGGCTGGTCATAGCTTCCCCTGAAAGTCCCTCCCTCCCATCTTATTTGGGAATTTGAGAGAACACATACTATGTGACTGCAGGCATGGAATTTCTGGACAATAGTCATCCCTGAGTGGGACTTCCCAATAGTGACCTCAGGCCTGGAGCCTGTCCCCTGTGAGAGGATTGAGCTACATGGACAGTATCCAGAGTGCACAGGCCACCTAACTGGTGATGAATCTGGTGCAAGTGGAAGTCGTTCCCCCCGCCCGCTGTGGTCAAGGCTATGCAGAAAGGAAGAGTGCTTTCCCAGGTCAACACCTAAAACAATGCACCCCTATTTCCCATGGGCAGGCTACCCAGGGTAAGAGGGAGTGAAGACTCTGGATCATCAGCTATGCCAGTCTGCTCTCTCCCAAGGGCCCCCACGCCCGCCGGTGTCAGAGCTCTAACCAACCTATTCCATCACCTGGTCCAGGTAACTGCACTGACGTGCAGCACACATCCCAAGCCCACGAAGCAGACGAAATTCAATTCAACTGAGTTGTCTAATTTTTCCCCATTTCTTGTCTTAACAAAGGAATACTCCTTATTCTAATTGAGCGAGTGTGAGAGACCATACTTTGCAGAGACAGTGCTTTAACAATTCCCTCATCCCTGAGCCCCAAGTCTGCCATGCCAATAGTAAAGTGTCTGCGGTGAACATGTTTTTCAGAGTGGCTATTGCTAGCTGCAAGAATTGTTCAGTAACCAACTCTGTTTGAAGGCACTTGGTGAACCCACATATGGCATCCGAGGGGGAATAAGAAGTGTAGAACAGCTATCAAAAAGGTGCAATTTTAGGAGGAAGTGTAGTACAGTACTAGTGAGGTTGTGGTTAGAAACCAAATTGGTTTCTACACTTACCAGTCAGTGTGGTCTTCCTTATTCAGGCTCTAAGCCAGGGGTGGCCAACCTGTGGCTCCGGAGCCACATGCGGCTCTTCAGAAGTTAATATGCAGCTCCTTGTATACGCAGCAACTGAGGCTGGAGCTACAGGTGCCAACTTTCCAATGTGCCGGGGGTGCTCACTGCTCAACCCCTGGTTCTGCCACAGGCCCTGCCCCCACTCCACCCCTTCCCGCCCCCTCCCCTGAGCCTGCTGTGCCCTTGCTCCTCCCCCTCCCCCCCCCAGAACCTCCTGCATGCCACGAAACAGCTGATCGGGAGGTGCAGAGAGGCGCTGATTGGTGGGTGGGAGGTGCTGGGAGCTGCAGGGGAGCTTATGGGGGGGGCGCGCTACTGATGTATTACTGTTGCTCTTTGGCAGTGTACATTGGTAAATGCTGGTTCCTTCTCAGGTTCAGGTTGGCCAACCCTGCTCTAAGCTTTAAAAGGAACAGTTACATCCTACACCAGCTAAAATTGATTTCACTGTTCAGACAGGATCTCTTGATGAGTAGGTTTTAGATTAAAAGCAAAAACACCTCCTTCAGTCAATCCTGATGGAGGATTACTAAACAATTCTTTGTCAGCCTGCTGTATTAACAGTATTAAGTATTAACTTTATGATCCAAAACAACCTCATTGTTAATCCATGAAGCCAGTGATTCAATCTCTAAAGTGAGGGCAAAGCTCATCTACAATGAAGTGTCATTAGAGGTGGTTTTGGAACAAATTGATAAACTAAATAGTAATAAGCCACCAGGACCTAATTGCTGGAGTCATTGAAAACTAGATTGTGCTTTGCCAGTGGGAAATATACCACAGGGATCAATCTTTCACAGATTAGGGTGGAGAAAGTAAAGCCCAATAGATCTATTTCTAAATTTTCTCCACACTAAATTAATGAATCATCTTTGTTTCAAAATAAAATAAAAAAAAAAAAATGTAGTAACTATTCAAAGGAAATCCTATTCTCATAATACCCCAAACCTTAAAAAAAAAAATACGGGGGAGGGATAGCTCAGTGGTTTGAGCATTGGCCTGCTAAACCCAGGGTTGTGAGTTCAATCCTTGAAGGGGCCACTTGGGGATCTGAGGCAAAAATCAGTACTTGGTCCTGCTAGTGAAGGCAGGGAGCTGGACTCTATGACCTTTAAAGGTCCCTTCCAGTTCTAGGAGATAAAATAATGGAGATATCCTATTTTTTATTTAACCTTACAGCATCTTATATCTTACTACTTATCTACCCTATCCTTTTATTTATCGCATTTATTGTGAAAGTCCAAGAAAAAAAAATATTTAACCTAAATATACATACAAGAGAGACAATGTGTTCTTCCAAGTTCCCCCAAGCTTACCGTATGTGTCACTATCACAGAAAGCCATATCACAGACACATTCTTGGGAGAATACCACTTAGAGATTGGATGCCAGACCAGTAGACTAGAGCTCTTATTGCTATTTTCCCAGGGATATTTTCAAAAGTGACTAAGATAATTTGGAGCACAAGTTTAAGGGATTTAGAAGTGCAAAATTCACTTGGCATTTCTGAAAGTTTTCCCTTTTTCCTCCCCCCACTGTGAAATTTCTTGGGAGTCCCATCTAACTCCCACTAACGTCAAGGAGAACCTTTCCATTTGCTACAGTGGGAATTGCATCTTGCACATACAGGGACGTCCATCTTCAAGTATGCAGGCTACATAAGCCCTCTCCATCCTTAATTCTCACTTGAGCCCATTGAGCTGTTAACAAATGCCATTTAAGTCTGAATTTGGGGCCTGATCCTAAAAACTGGCCCTCAGAAATCAGAGAGACTAATTACTGCAGGATCAAAGTCTTTATCTGTGAAGGGAGCATCAGGTGTCTCGAACAGTCTGTTTAACTTGTGTGGATAGAAGCACCTTAGACACTGGCTGGGATGATGCCAGTTTTCATAAGCAGAGTCCCTTTACTTATACAGTCAGCCATTAGACACACACGCTTACAGACATACACACCATGATAGGATAAAAGCAAGGCTCCCTTATCTCCCCCAGCCTTAGGCATTGAAATTTCCTTTAAATCGTTGCTGGTCATTCCTACTAATACTGCCTGCAAAGAGAATAATTGATTTTGGACTTCTTTAAAGTCTTTTGTTGTCCTTTCATATGAATAAAGTGGGAGAATGGGAGCAGAGAAACAAAATAGCAACAAAAAAGGCTCATTTGTTGCCCCTCCCCGCTCTCCTTGCAAACCCTTCATGGCCTGTGGAGCTGCAAGATAAATCCAAATTGAAAATGCATTTCCACATTAGTTACTGTAATTACCAGTGAAACACAAGGGAAGTGGGTGTGCATTGCATGCCAGTCAGATGTATACTCTCCAAGTATCTTTTTATCTATAATAAATCATTCATTTAAAAATAAAGTTTCTTCTAACTTTGATGATTTGTAGCCAGAGTAACTGATTATTCAGCTTTTGAAATGTTGGAAAATTCAACAGAGTGGGTCATTAATAATAAATAAAACACAAATGGTGCTTTTCAACTGTAGATCTCAAAGCTCTTTACAAAAGGAGGTTAGTATCATGATCCTCCTTTTATAGATGGGGAAACAGAGGCGGGGGGGGGGGTGACATGATTTTCTCAAGGCCATTAAGATACTCTTTCCATACCCTGCTCAATCCTCCCTTCCACCCAAATCTTCCCTAGATTGAGTTGTTATGCACATCATTACCACTGCTTTGGAATATTCCTTTCAGTTGAGTTCCATCTGTGCTGAAGATATTTGTTTCCCTCCCTCCTCCATCCTTTCAAACAAAAATTCACATGTATAGGCTCCTTTTCAGTAATCTAGTGAAACAAACTAAAAAAAAAAAAAAAAAAAAAAAAATCACACACAGACACTTTGTGGAGAATGTGTAATCCCCCCAGAACAGGGTAAAACTAACACACATTTATATATCAGACAAATGAACAGGCAGAAGATTGAAAAATAATTCTACCTAGCTCTTATATAGTAACTATACCCATAAATCTCAGAACCATTAAACATGAATACCATTATCCCCATCCATAAAATGGGGATAACCAAGCCATAGACTGATGAAAATAGAACCAAAGAACAACTGCATATATGTTATGCCTACTATTGCTCCACGGTCCCATATATGTGAATGGGAGTGTCACAAGGGAATTGCATAGCTTCATTACAGCCCTTCCTCAGACAGTTTTGTGATCTCAGACCATTTTCGTTTCAATTCTGAGAGAGAGATGGGACTTCGTTTCATGCATATACATGGCTTCAATGGTAGCCAGGCATTTCAGAGGGGGATTGGAACTGAATGTTTTATGCACACCCCTCAGAGATGGCTGGGGTATTCAATGTCACTTGACCTCCTTCGGCACCACTGTATCAACCAGCTGAACTTGGAATGGCAGCTCTGTTCCAGGTAAGTCACACCTGGCCTGGTCAGTGCCCTGAGCACAAGATTTGCCATTAGGCTCCTCTGAATTTTAATCTTAGCTCTGACAGTCCCTCTGTAGCCTTGATAAGTCACTTAACCTATCTGCACCTTATAGTTTTCCCACCTGTAAAATGGACATGATAATGCTGAGCCATATTACTTCAAGGAGTTTGAGAGGCCTAGTGAATCGTTTTACAGTTTAAAAGAGCATGTAGATAATTGTTAGAATATAGATATTCAGGCCTGCGTATTTTTAATCACATAGCTAGAGGTATAACAAACAAAAAACCACACACCAAAAATCACAAGTCTGCCTGTGTAAGGGCCTTCTCTCACTAGGATAGTCTGAGGCCTGGTTCTTAGGCCATAAGCTGAGAAGCGTACAGTCCCATCCTCACATTCCAAACCAGTCACACTGAAATACAGTGGTATTGGGCTCTTAGGACGACGATCCTGTCCTAACAGTGCCCATCATGACCAGGTAAAGAAACAGATCTTAAGATGGTTAAGGAAAACTTAGTTTGCTAGCATACTGCCTGGCAAGAAATCACTTCTCAATGGTTGTGAAACCTTCATTTCTGTATGTTTTATCTTTATGGCCCCCACTTTTCTATTGTTAATCCGTCTGGTTCTCTAATTGTTTGTCTGCTATATAATAAATTTTGCTAGGGGTAAGTTAATTAGGGTAGTGGGATATAATTGGTTAGAGAATTATGTTACACGACGTTAGGATTGGTTAGTTAAATTTCAGTAAAAATGATTGGATAAGGTATAGCTAAGAATATTACTATATAAAACTGGGGTCAAACAGGAAGTGGGAAGAGAAATTGGAATCATGTTTTCTAAGGGTGGGGAGAAACAGGGAACGGGGACACAGGCAAGGCTCTGCAGTGTCAGAGCTGGAAAGGGGAATACAGGGTAGATGCTCTGCGGCATCAAAGCTAAAAATAAAACACTGAAAGACAGATTATCGGCATATAAAAATAAGCCCAACTGGTGTAAAGGGCTTCAAAATATGCTTGCTTAAAAACTAACCCAATAAACATCGCCTGGTCTGCACTTCAAACTTCTGGTCTTTTGCTGCTTGTGGTCTGTGTAACAAAAACCAGAGAAGTAAAAGAGTAAAGGAAAATCCCTCTAACAGTAACCTTCAGGGACAGCCCTGGCCCCCCAAAAGGTGTACAGACCACTTGCTCCTCCCACCTACATGACTGACCCATTTTAGGACCAATGGGACCTAGCTTGTCGAACCCATTGGGTTGATAGATTCCAATTCTGCTGTTCTTGGATTATACAGGAGTCTTATAGTGTTTCCTACCTAGTGATTGGACAAATAATTGTCTGTACATGCCCCCATGACCAGAAGGGAAGTGACTACCACAGTTTTTTCAGGAGAAAGACTCAAGATAGGGCTCAGAGTCAGTTTTCTTGTATTTTACTTCAAGCATCAGATTTAAATCTACAATACAATCATAGATGTGCAGCACTGCGAAGGACCTTAAGAGGTCATTTAGCACCTTTTGGTGCAATATAAATGATTGATTAGATAAGAGATCCAGTACTCAACATATGGTAAATCTAAATTTTAAAAAAGGTACAATCTTCAAAGCTCATACATTTTTATTAACAAAAATGAATGTTCTCTCAAAGCAAACTGTATGAATTTTGAATAAGTGTTTCTGTACTGTACCCTACAAGAAATGGTGAACAATCTTTTTACAGACTTGTATAAAAGCATATACTTGTATTTATTAGAGCTGATGGAAAAATTATTTTCTGCCCTCAAGAAAAAAAAAAGCCACTGAAGATTATTTTTGTTTTCATTGGCAAGAGAAAGAAAATTGTTGTTTTCAAATGAAAACCTAGAAGCGTTGGGACAAAGACAGTCAAAAATTGTTGTCCTAAGATTTGATCATTCCTAATACTATTTTTGTTTTAGTTTTATACTGCCTGCTATATTGCCTTGCCTTGTCTCTCTGACACCTTCCATACCCCTGCTTGTATGAGGCAAAAATGTGTTGGCATATCTAATATTGTAACCAAAACCAATGCAAGCAGCAGAAATATGAACGGATGACATTAAAACCAATGGATTATGAAGAATCACTGCGCCAGATAGGCAACTTTGTGATTGCTATTAATACAAAATTCAGCTTACATGAGAATAAAAAGGTATTTTCTACTGTATTATTTGATCCAATCTTTTTCGGTAGCACTGCTATGTGAGAACTAGCAGAGAAGCATGGCCCAACAATTCTCGTGACAGGCCAAAATCCATGGCATTAATAGGGCTCAGAGCTCACCAGTCTCAACTCACCTGCACACTTTCCATTGCAAATGTGGCTGAAACTTCAAAATGACTGCACCCCACCCTGCCATGCACTCATGGCTGCTTGCTAAGTCTTTGTTAGGGGAACTTCTACTGCTAAGAACAGCAGGAATGTGTGATAGCAGATCTTATTTTAGTTTCTAACCCAACACACCAGTTCCGCTCTGCTTTCTTCACATCCTCTCCCCTCCCAGTTCTTCACTCATCCCTCCACTCATGTAATTCCATTGTGCAACCAAACAGTTCCATTGGAAAATGCTGATTGGACAGAATAGAAAGGTGCCAGGGGAACATGTTGGTTCTGTGAAAGCCAGGCAGCCTGCCCACCCAGGAAACGATTTCAGTCCTCCTGAAATATAGATTATTTTTCCTGCAAATCTCATCTTAACAATGTGGAGTTTTACTTTCTCACGATCTGCCCAAAATGGCCACAAGAAAGGCTCTCCATTTTCCACGTAGCTCTAGAAACCGTGATTGCAAGTCATCAAAAGGAAATTGCACAGGGGATATGTACTGTCACCTCTCCCCTCCGTGCTGGCCCATCCCACCTCATTTGGCTTCATTGGTACTACTCGCAGAGTACTATACCACTCAGCATGAGCAATGGCAGCAGAATTTGGCTCTTTGTTAGAAGTGTCTCAGCCATGAAACCACAAACAACCTATTTGGGAGGCTCACCTAGAAGGTGAGTGGATTAATGCTTGTATCTAATACAGCATGTCAGAGGCCTTCTCTTAACTCAGAGTATTCCTGCTTTTGTTGGTTTGTGTCTTAGCCTTGAAAAACATTTTAAAATAGTGTTTTGAGTTCAGTGTTCTATTTCTGTTTGCCCACACTTGCACTAATCATAAGGGGCCTATCAGGGGTTCAATAAATAAAAAGTTTCCGGTTTAATACAGAAATTTCCATACATATTAAATGTTCTTTCCCTCCTTTCACTAGCTAAGTACAGGAGTCATGATCTGATTTTATTACCATATTCAGCCTAAATTTTCTATGTATATTTATATCCCGCAGTCCTGGAGAAAGCAGATATAGGAACCTGAACCTTACAAGTTTTTTTTTTTATATCCTGTTGTATAAGTCATAAATCAAAGCTTCCACCAAGGATTGACTGTTTGTCAAGAGCAGCAACTCTTAGAAGCAAAGTTTGAAACAAAAAAACATCTCTGGGTTTTAAAGTCTGAAAGAGTCTACCTCTTTGTACTAGCTTTTTTTAAAAAAAAAAAAAAAATTGGGGTTAAGATCAGAAGAGAAAGGCAAGAGGTGTAATTTTTCTTGCCATAGGCTAATTCTTCCCCCTGCCCCCCCAAAAATAATTCACAAGTTATTTTTGTGCATAGCTATTTTTCAGTCTGCTCCAGTTTAAATGGAAGTCATTTTTTGTAAACATTCATATTTAAAGAATATAAAAAAGCCCCTCGATTCTTCCACAAACCCCCATCCTACACACCTCCCCCAATCAAAATGCATGCTGGAACAACAAGGGTTAATTTCCTTAAATCATAAATAACTAGAGCACTTTAACAAATGATACCTCCATATTTTAGCAAGATCCTTATTTCAAGTTGTACTGTTTCCAACTCTTAAATATTGCAAGCCCCAGCTCATGGAAACAACACACAAGAATCTCACATTTAAAAAAAAAAAAAAAACCCACCACACACACACTTCTGGCCCTTACGGTTACAGAAAACCCTGAAAATGTGGATGCCGAACACCACAAAGCTTGTGTTATTTTTTTTAAAATCTAGTCTTATGATCTACGGTGGCCTGATGGTTTTTGAACATTTGCGGTTGGCAATGCTGCGGCTCTTAAATACAAATGCTTTCTACCAATGCAGTATTTTAAATAAAGACAAGAAATAGAACCCTGTGCCTTTCAACTACTGGCTTAGCAAAACTGCCAGTCAACAGCACAAAGGTGGGAAGAGAAAGCTCTGAGCAGCCCTTCATTCACTGAACCAAATGGGCCTGAAGCTTCAAGGCAGCACCGAGTACTCAATAAAGGCTCCTTTGTTATGCCCTAGGAAGTTTTGTGATCTTGCTATTATCAGGGCGTTGAAAGATGAGCTTACAGCTGCCTAGATATTAAAGTGGGAAGTGACCTAATCAAGTCCAGCCTCCCACATCACAGCAGAAGACTGGAGAGATTGACGGGGTCTCCACTGAACAACGCAAAGGTGGCCGTGCAATTACCTGCCTATGTACCTTCACTTGATTGTCCTCTTTTAATGCATTTTTAACTGTTACAAATGTCTTTTCTTGATTTTAGGACATTACTTACTGAGTACAGATGGAAATTCATTCCTGTACGAGAAGAGCCAGCACAAGGCTTATGGGGGCACTTTTGTCCCCCTTAAGATCTCAAAAAAAGAGGGCTAGGTAAGACTTAAGGGATGCATAGGCTTGTGGTGGGCCCTCTGCATGAAGCTGAATTTCAACCATACATGCAGAGATTATGGAAGATAATTCCCTCACCCATTTTGCTAACTGGTCTATAAGAACCTAGACTTGTCACCCTCAAATCAGGCATGTTGAGAGATTTGGGGCTCCAGTACATCATGTTCACTGGGGCTCCACCCCCTCCCATTTCAGTAGTGACAGATGTTTTGGGGTCCCCTGAGCTTACAGACCTAGTACAATTGTCCCCTCATCTTTAAGTTCTAGATGATTCAATTTAATTCTAGATTTCCTAATGGGCCAACTCTATAGGACACAGCACAGTGGGATTTGTCAAGAGGGAAGATGGCAAGGAATTCAACCTGATTACAATGTAAAATACTGAATGGCAAAATACGCTTTTAGCAAGAGTAATTTAATCACACGTTTATTCAGATTCACTTAAAACCAATTGAAGTGAGGGATGTCAGAGGCTGAAATGTCATTTGTCATGAGTCAACGCAGTGCTATTTTTGGAGAAAGCAAATGTAGTAACCAGATTGATTAAAAAAGGATTTGTCAGTATGTAAATAAATGGAATTGAAGGAATAAATTGTCTCTTAAATAGGTACCATGAGATTTCCCTAGGGCAGGAAGAGAATTTCAGATAATGGAGAATATTGACAACATAGTTGCCCTAGCTAGGTTTTCTGCTATTGCTGGGAAAACCTCAAGAGAGTTTGAAATTCACCTGTGGTAAGTTCATGGGCCTGATCCTAAAGTCTTAATTCACTTCCTGCACAGTTCCAACTCAAAGGGTGTTGATAAATTGGAGAGGAGTCAAAGAAGAACCATGAAGTTGTCTATAGAATTAGACAACATGTCTTATAGTTATTGGTAAGCCAAATAGACAGAAGGAGCTCAATCTAAGAAAAGGTTAAGGGATGACTTGACTACAGGCTAAGGACCTATATGGGGAACAAATACTTGATAATGGGCTCTGCAATATGGCCAAGAAAGGTCGAACGGCGGTACTGATTGAGATTCCGGAGCTGCAAGTGGCTCTTGAATGTGGTTCCTGCTGCTCATGTTGAAACACTGATTTAATTATTAGCCAATCAGGATGCTTTTGTTATGTTATTAAACAATTCTAATTGATAATACTTGGTCAGTCATTTTGCTGTGTGTGTGTGTGTGTGTGTGTGTGTGTGTGTGTGTGTGTGTGTGTGTGTGTGTGTATACACACACACACACACACACACACTATTTTCCATCATACTGTTTACATATGAATCTATAGCAGTATAGTAAAAAACCATGAATTCACGCTCCTGTGGCTCTTTTGGGGGGGGGATGTTGCTCTAATTTGGCTCCTGAACCCCTGAAGTCTGAGCATCACTGGTCTAACACGACCCAATGGCTGGACATTGAAGCTCAACAAATTCAGTCTGGAAATAAGAGGGGTACATTTCCCAGCAGTGAGCGTAATTAACCATTGGAACAATTTACCAAGGGTCATGGTGGAGTCTGCACCACTGACAATATTTAAATCAAGAGTGGATTGTTTTCTGCAATATGCACGTCACAAATGATTTTGGGGAAGTTCTCTGGCTGGTGTCACGCAGGAGGTCAGCCTAGGGGCAGGTCTAGCTACAGAATTACTTCAGTAAAAACTACATTGCTCAGGGGTGAATCCACACTGCTGAGTGACCTAGTTATACCGATCTCGGCATTGGTTTAGACAGTGCTATCAGCAGGAGGGTTTCTCCCACAGACATAGCTACCACCTCTCATGCAGGTGGAGGAACTATGCCAAGGGGAGAGCTCTCTTCCTGTCGGCATAGAGAGTGCCTTCATAAAACGCGCTACAGCTGCATTGGCGCAGCTGCACTGATGTAGCATTATAAGTGTAGACCTGCCCTGGATGTTCATAATGCTCCCTTCTAGCGTTGGAGTGTATGAATCAAACTTCCCATTGGTTTCAGCGATTCCAATGGCAATTTTGCCCAAGAAAGAGAAATTCACTTCTTACTCTGTCCTATATACTTTTCAGAACTATCTCGGTCTGCAAAACTGGACCAAAAAGCTCATGAGATTCCAATACCACTTGTTTCTGGTCCCAGTGGAAAGTGCCATATGGCCAGCCCTTGCTGTTTCTCATGCTCACACCAGTGCAAGTCAGGAGTCACGCCACTGAAGACCAGGGAGTTACATTTGAGAAGATGATGGGATACGAGATCAGAAGCAGGATGTTTGTTTGATGGTAAGAATTCCTGGCTGAAAATATTCTCATTTGAAACTTGACAGAAAATGGTTAAAATGAGAGTTTTGGCAAAACACAGTTTCTCTTTGAAAGTTCAAGTTTCCAGTTGCTCTACAAAAAACATTTGAAAAGTTCCAATAAAACAAAATATGTCAAAAAATATAATCATTTGTTTTTTTTCTAATGGAAAAAATCCCAACTAGTTCTGATTGTATCTTTATGGAGAAGTGCTTGTCTTTGTTCTAGCAGGCTTGTGGGTGTTCTAAAACAGGATCAAGAACTTTTGCTAGCTGTCTGCAGAGGTGATTGCACTCCAGGAGCTAGACCCTCAGCTGATGCAAATTCACCTAGTACCTTTGATATCAATTGGCTGGTCTAAATAAAAGTAATTCCATCCATGTCAGAGGTGCCGTATTGATTAGTACCTGCTGAGAATCTGGGCCAGGTTTTCACTCATAGCAGAAGAGTGAATAATTCACAATGAATATCTAGTTATTTCTTTGCTTCAATTATTAACTAGCATAGTTCACAACCAGTCCCTAGTTAGTTGCAATGGTCAGATGAGTTACAGGGTATTGTTTTGTACGATGGTTAGCTGAATGCAAGTTTAAAATCCTGTTTCCATCATAGAACTGGAAGGGACCTCGAGAGGTCATCTAGTCCAGTCCCCAGCACTCATGGCAGGACTAAGTATTATCTAGACCATCCCGGACCTTGTGACCTTCAAATCTGCTTTCCATACACTTTCACGTTAATTAAAATGTGATTGCTCCAATGTTAGAGGGTGAAATTCGGCCATTGCAGGAGGCCAGCACAATGCGGATTACCATTTAAATCCTATTTATGCCCACTTTTGCTTCCAGAACAAAAGAGACATGGTCCCTGCCTGAAAGATTTTACAGTGATATAGTCAGATCCTGCCCTATTTGAAAGCATGTGTGATGCTTATGTTTGTGCAGTGGTGAGTGTATGGGGTATGTCATTTCCACCCAGAACAAACAGAAAGCGTCCCCTATGCAAACATCTAAAACTTCAAGTGAATACATAAAGCACACCTATCGTTAATCCAGCTGTGACATACAATCAAATATTCCTAAAATTTACTGTATTAGGTGGAGAGAGGGGGGAATGTTTTTATTGTCTTCCCTTTAGTGGGCAGACATCGTACATTGGCACAGAACCAAGGCCAGAACCACCCTCAAACTCACCCTGTTTGAGCTCCGTGGAGGGCTTCTTTCAGAAGAAAGTTGAAGACTATTGCATAAGGCGAATATGGGTAGCTGACATACTGAAGTCAAGGATAAAGAGATGCACATGAATTAAAAAAGGAAACTTATCTGAAGCATTTCCTTAGTATTCTTCTGGGTGTACCATCTACTACTGCTCATTTTGCCTCCTGTAACAAATCTTACAAGACAGATGTACCAATTTGTTTCTGTATCACTTGGTCGTCTGCTTTTCGGTGTGTCCTGAATACAGGCATCTCTCCTTTTCCATCTTCTTGCAAAGAGCCTCTCTCACGTGCTGTTGCCTGACCTTCTACCCATCTGTATCGAACTGCTTTCTAGCTGCAGTGTCTGAAGCATCTGTACATGCCAATGCCATGGGCCAAGTTCAGAAGTGATGTGTAAGGTACACTCAAATTGTTTCCATTAGACTTTGAGAACTAAGAACTTGCTTTACCAATGATGTAGGCGTGCTAACAGCAATGTAACTTACAGGCTAAGACACTAAAAAGGTGGTGCAAGTTTCAGGCACCTACTTTCTACTTCACACAGAGCAAGTGTAAACAGGCCTGAGATGGTCTAATGGGGTGTGACGGAGTCCAAGTATCGGAGGACTGAAATCACAACATTTGTGAATCCAGCCCTCCATGAAGTTAGGGCAGGACAGTTCCTGTCCAGATAAGATCACTGTAAGGATACATATAGCGCAAGTAAATTATTCAGCCACTAGATGTCCACTGTACAGCGTTCCAGACAGTGTGGTCCCTGGTAAACAAAGGAGACAAAGCTGGAATTCAAACGATGTGGAAGCTTCTGAGTTTGCAGTTTTATTTATTAAGGGCCCACTATTTAAGATCTGGTAACAGAGGGGTAGCCGTGTTAGTCTGAATCTGTAAAAAGCAACAGAGGGTCCTGTGGCACCTTTAAGACTAACAGAAGTATTGGCGCATAAGCTTTTGTGGGTGAATACCCACTTCATCAGACGCAAGTAATGGAAATTTCCAGAGGCAGGTATAAATCAGCATGGAGATAACGAGGTTCGGTCTGTCAGGGAGGGTGAGGTGCTCTGCTAGCAGTTGAGGTGTGAACACCAAGGGAGGAGAAACTGCTTCTGTAGTTGGATAGCCATTCACAGTCTTTGCTGAACTCCAGTTTATTTGCAAATTTGACACCATCAGATCAGGATTAAACAAAGACTGTGAATGGCTATCCAACTACAGAAGCAGTTTCTCCTCCCTTGGTGTTCACACCTCAACTGCTAGCAGAGCACCTCACCCTCCCTGATTGACCTAACCTCGTTATCGCCATTCTGATTTATACCTGCCTCTGGAAATTTCCATTACTTGTGTCTGATGAAGTGGGTATTCACCCACCAAAGCTTATGCTCCAATACTTCTGTTAGTCTTAAAGGTGCCACAGGACCCTCTGTTGCTATTTAAGATCTGTAATTCCACATATGTTAATCATGGCTAGAATCCACAGTCAGCAAGAAGTTCCAGACTTAACACAGAGACTCCTGGGAATTATTCAAATAGGTCTGAAATATGGTGAAGTGGGTTTGCCCATCCTCATTGTTGGTTTATTATTTCACATCAGTGTTTCTGCCTTAGAGAAATAGTGTGAAATTTTTAAAAGTCACTTTAAGAGAAACAAAGATTAATTATAATGCTCCCTCTGGACACAAGTGTATATTCTGTTGCCAGCCTGTTTAGTTTATATCTTTATCTAAGGAAGAAAGCTCGCATTTGCATAGGTTTCCTTAATGAAGCAACGGACAGTAATACATTTGTTCTTGACCCTTTCCTTTTGCAAAAATAGGATAAATAAGAAAATTTAATGGAAGCTGGTCCTGTGATCTTGTTGGTTTTTGTCATGTAAATAGATAGAAACCTGCCTTGTTCTGTACAAAGTATTATTGAATTGAATCTTGCTTCTACTTCGGGTAAAACAAAGATGCTGTTTTGTTTCATTAACAGCTCAAGAATACAGATAAGTTTGTTACAGATTACAGCTGGGAAAATACTGGAAAAATATATTTTACAAATATCCATGTGAATGTTTATATGAGTTTGCATAGGATGTGTTGTGTCCACTTAACATGATTTGTACCATTCTAACAGATGGATTAATTGGCATGCATGTTCACCAAAAACTGAATTGAGTGAGTATTGCAAACTGCTTCTAGAAGTTAGTGTTGAAAAAGTAGAATCAGGATTCTGTGCAAGTGAGGGTTACAATCAACCAACTGAGAAGGTCCCTCAAAGGCTTTTAATCACACTAAGCAGTCATGGGATACGATGGAAGGTCCTCTCATGAATCAGTAACTGGTTACAAGACAGGAAATAAAGGGGTAGGAATAAGTGGCCAGTTTTCAGAATGGAGAGAGAGAAATAGCAGGGTCCCTGAAGGATCTGTACTTGGACCAGTGCTGTTCAACATATTTATGAGTGATCTGGAAAAGTAGGTAAACAGTGAGGTGGCAAAATTTGCAGATGATACAAAACTACTCAAGATAGTTTTGGTTTTGCCTGAGAAGCGTTACAAAGAGATCTCACTAAACTGAGTTATTAGGCAACAAAAATGGCAGATAAAATTCAATACTGATAAATGCAAAGTAATGTACATTGAAAAACAATCCCAACTGTACATAAAAAAGTGATGAGGTCTAAATTTGCTGTTGCCACTCAAGATAGATCTTGGAATCATCATACATCTGCTCAATGTGCAGGAGCAGTCAAAAAAAGCTAAAAAAAATTGACATGACTGTTAGAAAAGGAATACACGAAGTATCATAATGCCACTATATAAATCCATAGTAGGCCCACACCTTGTGCAGTTCTGGTTACTGCAGCTCAACAAAAGATTAGAATTGGAAAAATGTACCAAGAGGGGGTAACAAAAAATGATTAATCTCTTGTATGGAAGCTGTTCCATATTCCTAAAGAGACAGGGAATGTTCAGTTTAGAGGAGAGAGGATTGGGGGGTGGGGGGAGAGAAGAGAGGATATGATAGATATCTATAAAATCATGAATGGTATGGAGAAAGTGTTATTTACCCCTTCCTGTAACACAAGAACCAGGAATCACCCAATGAAATTACTAGGTAGCAAGTTTAAAAAAACATACATAAGGAAGTACTGCTTCATATAATGCCTAGACAACCTGTGGAACTCATTGCCATGGGATGTTCTGCAGGCCAAAAAGTATAACTGGGTTAAAAAAAGGAATGAGAGAAAGCTATTGATGGACCTGTCCTCCATGAACCATAGCCAAGATAGTAAGGGATGAAACCCCATACTCGGGTGTCTAAACCACTGATTGCCAGAAGCTGGGACTGGACCACTCAGAAATATCCTGTTCTGTTCATTCCCTCTGAAGTCTCTGGTATTGTCAGTCTGTCTAGCTCAGTATCCTGTCTTCTACCAGTCTGACCCAGTATGACTGTTCTTATGTTTAATTCAAGCAACAAAACCAAACCCGATGACTTGTGTCCAATGAAAACACCTGAGTATCTCATTTCAAAATTTGATAAAAGCCCCCCAAGGAAGCTAGATTTTAAAGTATCCTCCTAAAGGTATTTGTTGTGTAGAGACCATACTTTCCTTAAGTATTCCTCATAATTTTTAGAAAGAAAGGTGAAATTCAGCTAATAAATTATATTATGAATTGCACACTGGGAACTAGCAGTTGGTATACAGTGACAAGGATTCTAGCTTCTGCAGAATAAAGAAATTCTGAGAACTCCGTTAACATGTTGGGGGAAAAAGTTAAAAAAAAAAAATATCAAGAAAACGGATCCAGCTCTCAGGGCCTGCTTAAATTTCTTGTTCCAGGAAGGATAAGTAGTAGGCAGTGAACATGGCAAAAGTATGCTTTAGAGCTGTCGATAAGAGCCTAGAACCTGATCTCATTTATGCTATGGAGAATCTGGATTTACGATGTTACTGATATTCGAGATCCAATGTCTTTGTGTCAGAAAAGCTTTAATGAAGTCTATCCTTCTCCCTTCATTTGTTAAAAATAAATGACAGAGCTACTATAATTAGCAACACTAGGCCAGATCTTCTGCTGTTGTCAGTGCGCCCCCATTATTTTCAATGGAACTACGCTTTGGCTCTGGCCCAACATATGTTCTAGTTGTAGACTTTAAAAAACTAACAAAGGTAAGGCTTTATCATGTCACGTTGTTGTGCCCAATTATAGACATTTTGTTCCAAATGGAAGGATTAGGGAGGAAGAAGCCCAGCTGGCTACAGGAATTATTGGGTAGAATGGGAGATCGTTTTTCTATGAACACTACAATCAGCTCATCCATGTCTAATAATGACCGTAATTCCCATATTTGTTCATCTTGTTACCACTAACAGCAGTGTAACCAAGCAGCAGCACTACCATATAAAGAAAGTTTGCTGTGTGGCCAAGACTATGGAAGTGTTATCGATCACAGAAATGGACAATAAGTTAAGCCAAAGTCAAACTTTGGTACCTAATGCCAGGCACCTACATTCATCCTTAGGCACCTGAACAAATGGCCTCATTTTCAGAGGTTCTGCACCAATTGCACTGGGAGCTACCAGCGTTCAGCAGCTTGGAAAAATAAGGACAACAGTAATGTGCCTAAATCGGGATTCAGCGGCCCAGATTTAAAGCAGGGGCGGCCAATCTGAGCCTGAGAAATAGCCAGGCAAAACTGTTGACTTCGATATGTAAGATATCCAGCATCCTTTCCTTAAATGCCAAGGCATTTTGAGACACAGTAGGGGAGGCAATATCTTTTATTGGATCAACTTCTGTTGTGGAAGGCACAAGCTTTTGGGCTAAGCAGAGCTCCTCTTTCTGTGGGGAAGGAAATCGGAGCATCTGAGCTTAACAATCTATCCCAACATGAGTTTAACATAAGTCACAAAGCGATTGCCACATATCTGATCTCTCAGTACTCATCCGCAAAGGAAACCCACGCAACACCTTCAAAAAGACAAGCCTGGAAAGTTAAATCCATTACTCTGCTAGACATGCAAAGATGGACTTAACAGGGATGCTAGTTTTACGGCTCACTAGAACAATTTGTAACTCACCCCTGCTAACCCTGAATTGCCTACTTCATTTTATATGGTCTCCTAACAGCATGTGTGCTCCGTATGCATGAACAATCTAACCCTCATTGTCCACCTTTGCTTACTTCCTGGGACCAACACGGCTACAACACTGCAGAGAACTTTTACATCTTGTGAAAATTGTCTAGTCATTCAGAGCCAGATTCTGCTCCCATCTGTGGTTCTTCTGGTGACTTCAATGAATGTATGATCAAGGCGGAAAGAGTAGAATATCTTTAGCGTGTACATACTTACTTACCACCTCTTAGGCCAGGGGTCTCCAACCTTTTTATGCACAAGATCACTTTTTGAATGTAAGTGCAACCCAGGATCTACCCCCACTTCTTCCCTGAGGCCCAGCCCCGCTCACTCCATTCCCCCTCCCTCCAGGCTGGGGTTCAGAAGGGGGTGCAGGCTCCGGGATGGGGCCCTGAGCTGGGGTGCAGGAGGGGTGCAGGCTCCCACTGGCAGCACTTACCTTGGGCAGCTCTCAGTTGGCAGCGCAGCAGGGCTAAGGCAGGCTGCCTGCCTGCCCTGGCTCCACGCCGCTCCCAGAAGCGGCCAGCATGCCCCTGAGGGAACATGTGGCTCTGCACACTGCCTGCCTGCAAGCACTGTCCCCACTGGCCGCAGTTACCCATTCCCAGCAGTGGGAGCTGCCGAGGCGGTGCTTGCAGGCAGGAGCCTCACGCAGAGACCTCTGCCCCCCCCAGGGGCATGCTGGCCGCTTCTGGGAGCAGTGAGAGGCCAGGGCAAGCAGGGAACCTGCCTTAGCCCCGCTGGGCCTCTGGACTTTTAGCGGCCAGAGATCACGCTCAACTGTCAGAGGCTCCAGGATCGACCGGTTGACCACGATCTACAGGTTGGTGACCACTGTCTTGGGCATAGCATGAGCCATGCCAGAATTGCACTTTGTGCTGCCCAAGGTGAGACTGCAAAATTGGATTTAAGCCATCTGTAGGCCCCAGACTGTCAGCTGCCACTTTGGTCTCTGGAGGAAAGCGAGACCCTAGCCCCACTCCCTATAGCAGGGAAGCCCACTACTATGTCTGGGACACTTGCTGCTATGGCAACCGCCAGTCCACTGCAGAAAGGTACAGCCACTTTGTGCCCAAGGCCTGATACAAAACCAGCAGGAGCATAGCTGAGAACCTTGCTGCTTACCTCCCTCGTATGCAGTCACAGGAAAAAAAAAAAAAAAAAAAAAAAAAAAAAAAAAGACAGTCTGAATGCTTAGCAGAAGCGATCTGCCCCTGTTCTCATGCAAGGTTAATAAGAGTCACAAATCCAGTTCAGTTACCTACAGCAGCAACGCTCCATGTATATGCAGTCTGCTTACTGCTTGCCCAGGTACAGCAAGGGTGGCTGTATCTTGAAGAGATCCTTTTATGTTTCACACCAACAGTTGCCAAAGGGCATTACTGCCGCAGAAAAACCCATGTCTAATATCTGCATGTAGTCATAAAATAGTTTAGTTTTTTCATTGCTGGTGTTTCTAGAACGCTTAGTGTCATACAAGCGTGTTTCGTAAAAAGTTGCAAGCTTGCCAGCACAATGCTGTGCCTCGACAACAGCTGCAACAAGTCTGCTGCCAGAATATAGTCTAGTTGCAGTACCTCTGCCAGTAGATACACGTTGTTCTCTTCTGCTAGAGAAACTCAACCTAATCCATGCTTGCTTGGTGTGGCACTCTACTGCTTTAGGGGTGGCTAGACTAGATCAAAATTGAGGAGCCTATTACAGGCTGGGTTAAGAAAACACATCTTTTAACTCGGGGTAGAGGCTGATCCATTGAGCTCCAAAGGTCTCCGGTTTGATCCTGCTTGCTGCTAACCACTAGAATAAAAATCCCACTTGCAGAGACATTTGTGGATGGGAGCATCTCTCTCCTTTTCCAAAATTATGTAATTGAAAAGGGGAAAGGATTTGGGTCAGTGCCCTGTTCTGATGTGTAAAAGATAGCCTGAATGATTCTCTTAATATTTTGGTTTTCCCCACCCCCAGCTTACATTAGAAATGCACAGTTTGTCAACCTTATTTCTTCTGGTAGACAGTATTGACGACTGGAGAATGTTAGGTAGGATGCAAATAAGAATCCAGAGCCAAAACACAGCTTTCACATACACCCAGAGGTTGCACATGGCACAAGGGAGGACATAATTTGCCTGTTTCATCCATAAACCAAGCCAAGCTCAAACTCAGAAAGGGCAGCTCTCATGCTGAGAACAGTAACCGTGACTATGCCAAACACCAGAGTAGCAAAATACAAGGTCCTGGTGGTGGATCCTACGTTTGAATTGGCCCTGAAGGAGGAAATGTGGCCATCAGATTAGAAAGCTCTGAGACAGCCGTTATTAGCAGATGACAAAGAAATGCCAGGGTTCCCCTTGCACGTAAATGAGCTGACCTCCTTCCTTGGCTTCTCCATTTCTTGTGTTGCATTGGTTCCAAGCAAAGTCAGTGGCTAGTGGTATCTAGCATGGGACAGGTCTGTTACATGCAATGAACAGTATTGAGAGTGACTGGGGCTAGGAGAGAGAGAGAGAGAGAGAGAGAGATCAGTCTCCTACATATTACCCCCTTATACATCTCAGAGTTCCCCAACCATGTTACAAGACTTCACTGGTGTCTCAGAAAAATGAAGCTTTTATTAAGTTTGCCTAACTGTAGCTTTGATCCCTGCAACTCCTCAATGAAGCCCCATTTGTAATACAGCATTTCTAAATTTAACTGAGCACTCACGGTTAGGGGTCACTGGGAAGAGATCTCAGCAACTTGAAAGGGCTCCTGCGTGTTTTACCCAGTTCATGCACTGTTTTCACTAACCTGTCTGGCATCTGGCTGTTGCCTGCCATTTCAAATTTGGTTTTCCCCCAGGGAGTCCGAACAATAATCTACAGTAACACAGAATTGAGGAATCTAATAATTGTACCATGACCCCAAATGATCTTGTTAAGCATTCTGCTTCTACCCAGTCTATCTCAGAAATTAACAAAAGTTTCTGCGGCGTGGAGATAAGGAATGTGGTCAGATCCATTTATTCTTACTCTCCTTGCCTGCAGACAGCTACATATTCCAGTCATTCAAATGAGAGGCTTGCCTATGAGCATGCATGAACAATTGGGAACCTGTGAATTGCAGGCAAAGCAACAGCACAGGCATAATGGAGACCATACATCAATAAAGACTGTAGCAGCCAGCTTCACAAAGCAATCTGGACTTCGTTAGCAATAGGTTGCATGGTCCATCTCTAGTCAGTGGGCCAAACCATCCCCTCTACATATGACAGTCAAGGGGAGGACAGGGAGATTACCCTGCACCATCATTCCCCATTTTGCTCCTTGACTCCATGGAAGCAGGAAAAGCGCAGAGCAAGGCTGTTCACTGCAGCCTTGTTCTTCTCTTCCTTAAAACAGTCTTTTTAGTGGGTAAAGAAACTCCACCGGTCAACAGTAACTCTGCTGGCTTCTGCCGCCTTGCCGTGGAACCCCCAACCTAAGGGCAGGCATTGCGGGGGAGTCGTTAGTAGCATGACCTGCTCTGCCAGTGAGCCAAAGGAACCAGGAGCTACACTGGGGACTCACAGAGGCGGAGATGACCCTATGTCTCTAGGGCTCCCTTGAGATACATGTGAGTGCCTGGTTCACGGGTGGGGGGAGAGGGGTGTTACCTCTTCTCTCTTCCTTCATGGGAGGGCAGGCTGGCAGTTATCTGTGCAGGGGCTGATCAGAGCCAGGCAAAAACCACCGGGGCAACTCCGTGGTTAGGGAATTTTGGCGCAGTAAGGAGCTAGCCAGTGTTCGGATGAGTACCTTATGGACCAATGATTTCCACTCAAGATTTCAGTTAGAGGTCTCGCCTGGAAGTCGGTCACAGACAACTTCCTGGGGCTCAAATTTACCTGTCTATCCTCAGAAAGATGAAGGGCAGGGCTGACCTAGTCAGGATTCAAATCTACCATTCCAAGGAATCTAGCTATTTTGAACCTCATAGTTAGCCTTTTGACCCTAAGCCACACATCACTTGTAAGAGTGGCAGTGCACCATTTCAGATCTCGTGTCTGCCTCTCTTCATGTGCAACCATCCTAGGGCAAATATCACTGCCTGTGCAGACACATCTGTTAGCTTGGTCAGTCTAGATTATTGCTTGCATCATCAGGACACCTGACAAGTTCTTTGCTTCATGCTCAGCTACTTAGCACAGTTTGACAGGAGCAGCATTCATTCTTTAGAGGCAGTTGGATGCAGCTCTTGCCTTCTCTGCCAAAACATATTTCATAAAGTAAATCACCCCCTTGTTTTCCTGTTTCTCCCAAACAATCCTAGGACAAAGCATTCAGGTATGGGAAGAACAACCTTCCTGAGTTATTGCAGCTAGCCTAATGCAAGAGTATCTGCAAAAGACAGCTTTAATGCAGAACACATTGAGTTGCTTTGATTCCAGCTTGGTGCATTGCCAATGAAATCATGTAAAGGTTAATTAAGAATTTACAGTTGCAAGTTATGAGGAAGGGGCTTAGCCTGGCAAATCTCAAGCCTAGTTCCTGTTATGTGCAAGATAATGTTCAAAGGACTAAAATGTATATCTGCAGGCTAGATTCTGATCAGTTATGTTGGAGTAAATCCACTGTAACTATGGACTTGACTGGAGTTCTTCTGGTTTTACACCAGTGTAACAGAGCGGAATCCAATCCTAGAGGCTCAGTGAAGGCAGGATATGGTTGAAGAAGTCATCTGCAGTGCCATGCCTCATACTACTGGAGCCTTCACTGTTCTAGGTCTACATTCACTCTCCTTTGGCATCCTTTGGGTCTGATAGGGCATTTGCTATGATTTTTATTTAACAGAAGGATTTTTGTGTAACCAGATTGAAGTAACTTAAGTGCCGCATTATTAAAAGAGTTTTTGGTTCCACTGAAGAGCAGATTTTGCTTGCACTGTCATGCAGCTCTTCTTCATTTACATCAATATTAAAAGGTTATCATTTCAGGATATGCATTATGTTTCACAGCCGGTACACAGGATGCAGGTGTAGTGCAATTCTCAATACACATAAGCCAACATGGTTGGGCAGAGATTCCATAGACAGCTTGAAGGTCAGAGTCAGGGGCTGCTTTGTTGCTCAGCAGCAACTCCTCTAATAATGGCAAAAATTTAACCCATATACAGCAGCTCTACCTGCTTAGAGCTAGATGCTAAAAATGAGGGGTATAGACTCCAATACTTCACATTTAGGGCCAGAGCAAATAGAAGAGCTCCCATTGTTTTCAGAAGGTGTTGGGTCAGGCCCTTGTATAGCATCTTCCATTGAAGGTTCAAAGCTCTTTGAAAATGATATTTAAGACTACTGGGGAGGGGCGAGGGAAGAAAATACTGTTTGCCCCACTTTGGGGAAGCAGTCAGATGTAAAGAGGCTTGTTTAAATAGAGAGAAGAGAAAAAGAAGAGTGATGGTAAATTAGAACGATGCAAGACCAGATTCTCAGCTGGTATAAATCGGTGGTGCTCCTTCAAGTCAGTGGAGACGTGGCATTTACACCACTAAGGGCAGACTTTGCAAAAGCACTGTTACCTTAACTCTGCTTCCATTAATGTGGAGCAGGGTTAGGCCAGCACTGGACAGCTTGAAAACTCTATCCTCCTTTCTTTATTATGGACAACATCAACAATAATGGAACACCCACCTTTTCAAAAAAAAAAAAAGTCACATTTAAGTAACTACCAAAAGTCTCAATCCTGCAAAATAGAAAGAGCATGATGGGGTGCTCTTAAATTGGTTAAACATTTTACCCAGAAATGTTTAATCAGGTAAGAGAAAGCCTTAGATGAAACGCTTTGTATGTGAGGATGGTCAAGGAGTAATTAGACCTCCACCCCTACAGGATAAACACCACAGCCGCCTATTTTGGAATCGTTTGCTGACTCTCCAACATAACTGCTTCCTCTGGATCACTGCTAAGACAGAAATGTATGGGGGTGGGGGGGAGAAGATGCTTCTGCAGTTCAATCCAATAATTTCAATCTACTCTGGGACTCAGACCCCACCCACCGTGAGCAGTAGATCTTTACCTGAAAAGGGAACAGTTCTGGGAGAAGTAACCTAGTAGATTTTGTTCCCCCAACACAATCATGGCTAGGTGTGGCACAGCAGATGATTTCCCTCACCTTGCACCTTCTGCTGATGGCCACTCCAACACATCCATGGTCTCTCTTCTCACGATTCAGTCAGGTCACATTAACTCTCCCCCCCCCCCCACCCCCCACTTTCCAGGTAAACAGAGAAAGTCTAAACAGTCTCTTGCCCCTACCCGGGCTCACTTCTCCAAAGACTCTTCATCCCTTCCTAAGCTCTGCAGAGTTGTCCTGTTCTTGTGTGGAGACACCCCTCCCTGTAGGCCTGGCTCCACACACTTGTCTTCTCCCCCTCCTTGTGCCCTGGTGTCTCTGCACCGCCTTTTCTGGTGGCCAGTGGGGGGACCCAGGCTCTCCTTCTGCGCTGGGTTCCAGTCCAGGGACCCTGTAGCAAGCAGCGAAGGTCTGCTCCCTCAGATCCCTTGCTGCCTCCAAGGACACCTTCCTGCCTCCAGCCCCTTTCCCACAGCCACTTCCCTAGGCTTACTGCACAGCTGCCTTTCATTAGGCCTTCCCTCACTCTCTAGCAACCAGAGGGATTGGAGAGTTCTTAGTCTCAATGAGAAGGGGGCAGCAGGGAGAGAGACAATCTCCTTTTCTGCTCATCAGCCAGCTCCTCCCCCAGCTGGGCTTCACCTTCAACTGGACCTGACCCACCCTTCAAGAGCAGCCAGCTGCCTTAATTGAGCCCTTTTACTCCAGTTAACTCTTAGCACCAGTGTGAGCAATCTCCTCCGTCACATGTTTATACAAATCCAAACAGAACACTCCCCTGTCCCTTCTTCAGGGGACAGGATGAGATATACCTATCTCATAGAACTGGAAGGGACCCTGAAAGATCATCAAGTCCAGGCCCCTGCCTTCACTAGCAGGACCAAGTACTGATTTTGCCCCAGATCCCTCAAGGATTGAACTCACAACCCTGGGTTTTACACACACACACACACTCCTGGAAGGCGGGCAGAGTCTGCCCTCATCACCGTAGTACAAGAATCTGTTTAGACCAGAATAGGGCACCCCAGGCAGCAGTGCAGTAGAGGTGTTAAGATATTAGGGTATGTATGTAACGCTTAAATGGGGTATCATTCAGCACACTCTTGTGCCAAAATGCACCAGCCCGCTGTGTGCTAGCACCTTACTGGCAATTGGAACCCGATCTGTAGCCTAGTCCCCTGCGAGAGAGAGTGCATGGTACTCACTTGGAGGAACTGGGGCAGGGAGATTGACCACCTTTGTGTTGCTGCCCTCACAAAGCTACTGAGAGGAGAATCAGCATGGAGGTTTCAGAATGGGTTAAAAACCAGCACTCGCAGAGGAGACCATTACAATTTCACCCTGAGACTCTGGCTGCAGGGGGCAGGACACCACAGCTGTTTTCATCTTATTACACACACACACACACACACTGTTCCAATCATTTCACCCTTCCCCTCCCATTTAAACATGGACAGAGAAAAGGAGCACATTAATGTTGCGGACATGCACCGCTCTCAGATTAACATCTCCGTGGAAGGGAAGGGCACAGGGAGATGCTTAGAGAAAGGCCTTTTGAGCTGAAAGGACGAGCATTTCATACTAAGGAAGATGGAGAGTCTAGAGCAGGAGGGGTTCTCAGCACAAATTATTTGGTGGCCTCACAGTGTTTCCTAATATACTGAATTAGCTTGGGGGGAAAATAAATATGCACACCCAAATCATGGTAATTTATTGACTGCTAGCTAGTAAGTCTGTTGTGAAAAGGGATATTAAACATACCAGTATCATTTTTCACAGCAGACTTATTCAGCCCTAACAGGCCCAGGGGAAAAGGTCAGGCCTGGATAGGAAGTCGAGGGAAGCAGCAAGGAGGCAGAGCCGGAAGCCTGAGTACAGAGCTGGAAGCCATGCAAAGCCTGGGGCCCACTATTATGCAACCAGAGCCCAGGGCTGGGATCCCATGCCCAGAACCTGTCACCTCAAGGCTGAAGGGCAAAGCCTGACCCCCACTAACCTTGGTAAGGTGAGGAACTCACCATCTGCCTGCTCCTCCAGCATTGTGCCCCAGGTGTCTCCAGAGGGGGGCAGGGCCCAACCCTCTGCTGGTGGCCCCAGAAACCAACACCAAGGCACTGCATCCCAGGAGCAACAAGGAGAGGGAAGGGCCACTTCTTTCCCCCCCTTCTCCCCAATCACAGCCCAGGAGGCTGTAGCCACCTTTGAGAAACGTTGGTCTAGAGGAGGTATGCCAGAATGTACTGCTTTGAGTTACGGGTAATAAAGGTGGGACAATAATGAGCCTACAGCTGCTTTAAAAACAATTGGGGAGGGAAGAGAACAGGAGATAGAGGGAAGCACCAGTCTGTGTATTCAGCATTAGCCAACACCTTACTAAGAAAAGCAAACAACTCTACTTTTTGCATCTGTACTCAGAGCTTCCGTGGACAGCGCTATATAACTGATACAGATTGCAACAGACAACTCAGAGAGTTTGGGGAGAGGCAGCAGGGAGGAAATGTATCAGGATTATCCTCAGCCTGCCCAGGGCACTTTCAACACTGCTCTCAGGGCACGCTGACTGGGCAAAGGAGGCAGTGGACACAGGCTCTATACAGACCCTCCATGAATACCAGGCTGGTTATGGAGAGATTGTTCCTCTTTGTATCTGGGAAAGGGCCTGTTCCTTCCCCAGTTATCAAAGGGGTGGTTGTAATTCCCACCCCCCTTAAAAACCCAGGCATCGGGCTCTCTGCCAGCTACTCCTCGACCCTATAAAATAGTCTCTCCAAAGCCTGCCTACCCAGGCCTCTCAGCCTTCTCCTCCCCAGAGGCTAGGAGGAAAAGAAATGTGCTTTTTGCTATTCCCCAGCAATCTTACCTCAGCTCTCCTAGCCAGGCCTCTGGGTCCATTCTTCAAGAAGCTCCTTGCCAAACTAGTGCTGCTGAAGCACTACCCTGAGATAATCCCCAGCCCCTCTAACAACCACCCCCTCCCTGAGCTTCAGCCTTTTATCTCAGCTGTTGCTACTCAGTCACTTAGTCACAGCTGGAGAAGTAATTCCTTCATGTCTGCTACAGCGTGTGGTTTATACACCCCATCACAGTGTACAACAACTTCCATTCAATTTGAGTTAGCTTTGCCTCGTCCTCGTTAGGTAGGTGAGTATTATTTACTGTGTTTTACAGATGGAGGCAATGAGAACAGAAGTGACTCACTGAAAGTCTCGCAGTGACTCTGTCGGCATCAGCAACGGAACCCAAGAGTCCTAATACTGAGGCTCACTAGAGCTGGTTGAGTGTTGTTTTATTTTGACAAAACATTGCTCGTGTGTTGAATTTCTGGTCAAAAGCAAAACCAGAGCCTGCCCCCGGAGAAGTTCCGTGGTTAGGGTACTCAGCTGGGATGTACCGAAGCAAGGTTCATGTCCTAACTAACTACTGGTTTGGAGAGGCAATGTCTCATTTTTTTCACAAAAAAGTTTTTTGAAAGGTCTCATTTTCATTCTGCATTGGCTGGAAAACAAATGTCAAAACCTCCAAATATTTTGTGCAATGAAATTGTTGTTTTTCAGCAAGCCTGACTTCTAACTCAACCCTGTTCCCTAATATATAAAGGCGGCACAGGGGAGTCGGGGAGAAGAATGAGAAGTAAGGGGATTAAATGAGAAAGTTAGACACACGGATGGACTCTGTCTTATCCCAGTCTAACTTAATGAGCTCAAAGTACTAGAAAACGTCCTGCAGAGAAGGAAGTCACCTATCATGGGAATGCATCAGACTATCTTGGGACCAACACAGCTAGATGTGAGAGAGACAAGATGTGTGAGGTAATATCCTTTATTGGACCAACCTCTGTTGGTGAAAGAGAAGCTTTCAAGCATCACAGAGCCCTTGTTATGGTCTGGGGAAGATGATTACCAATCCCAGACTGAAGAAGAGTTTTGTGGAGCTTGAAAGCTTGTCTTTTTCACCAACAAAGAATATTACCTCACCTACCTTGTCTCTCTGTCAATCTACTAAATCTTTGTCATATCAACACAGGACCATAGGAATGGTCACATTGGATCAGACCAATGATCCATCTCTGACAGTGACCAGTACTAGGTGCTTCAGAGGATATCAAAATTCTACAAACACTGGTCTCTGTCTCTCTCTCTCTCTCTCTCTCTCCCCAAAGTAAGGCTAGAACGAAATAAAAATCTCTCCAGAAAGCAGAAACTGCTCAAGCTAAAAACAAGTGTTTACATACATCTGGCAGCAAGTCTCATCCGTCTCAGCCACCAGGATTTGAGCCGCCTCCTTCTTGATCTTGTCTAATAGCTTAGAAGCTGATTTTACCTCCAACCCCTCACTTTGTGGTCAATCCACAAAGTACAAGGAAGTCTTGCCCAGTGGTTAGGGTGCTAATGCGGGACTTAGGAGACTATGGTTCAATTCTCCACCTTAGACTTCTTGTACGACCTTAAGCAAGTCACTTACCCTCCTTGTGCCTCAGTTTCCCATCTGTCATGGGGGGATAATAGCACTGCCTTACCTCACAGGGGGGCTATGAGGATAAATACATTAAAGATTGTGAGGTACTATAGTGAGAGGGGCCATATACCTTAGATAGCTAGAATCCCGAGTCAAGTAACACAGAGCTCCATGTTCAGTTAGTGCAGTCTCCACTTCCATTTCAAGAAATGGGACTTGGATCCAGATGTAAAATAAATACAAAAAATAGATGAATCCCTTTTATTTTCAAAAAATCTCTTCTCTTTCTTTTGCAGCCTTGGAAAATTCTGCACAGACCGAAATTTGCAACACTACCTTTAGGAGCCCTGCCCTCATTCAGGTGCCCACGGTCCCTAAGCGATGCCTAGGGAGAGGGAGGCCACTAAGACCGAGATTCACAGAAGCCAGGAAGCTGAGTAGAGTGACATCGATGCTAGCCAGAGAAATGCCAAAGAGAAGAGCAGGGCTTAGGCCCTATCACTCACCAGGATGTCAGGCAGCTATTTCTGTGCAGGAGGAAGGCGGTGCCTGATGGTTGCAGCACTCACCCACCACAGGGGAGACCAAGGCTGAAATCCCCACTCTGCAAGGGCATGTCCTAACTACTGGGTTATAGGCTATTCTAAGGTGGATCTCAGTCTCTCCTTTTGACACTGTTCCATTTTGTAACCACTACTAGGCCATGGCCCATTCCCACATGCTCTAGCCCAATGAATATTTAAGCATTTTATACAATTTCAAGATCATGAATTTTCAATTTTTTGGAAAAGAAGGGGAAAATTAAAAACAGCTTTTGGTGATTTCTCCCCCCCCCCCCGACTATTTTTGTTCTTCGTGTGTTGTGATACAACTTAGGATGGCACTAACACCTAAAGTAGTCTACAACCGCTAGCTTTAGGTGGTAACAACGAAGAGAAACAGGTCCACAGCTCAGATCCAGATCCCCTATTTTGTAATATTTAGCTGTGTTTAGATCTGCGGCTTGGGTTCAGAGCCACCTGGGCTGTTGTGATCATCAGGTTTTTTCTTGGGAAAAAACAGAACTCTGCCGTCAGGTCTCAACAGGGGAAAAACTCATTACTTCCCATTAAAAATGGATGTGTAGTGTTTGATCTTGCATGTTGGTTTTTTTAATGAGTGGGAATCTCCGTTTTTTTCTAAGAAGCATATCAGTTCTCTTTTAACGTGTAAAAGTAGCTGTAGTCCAGCTCCTATAGATTTTGCTTGTTATGCTGTAGAGCTCTGCACTTTGCTAACTCAGGGGAGGACTTTACACATTACGCAATACCGCTGCTTGTTGCATTGAATCACTCAGATCCCATGTAGTCATTAATGTTTTAATACCTTTTACTGATCAAGGAGAATATTGCGTGGACTCCAGCACGTGGACTCCACCACTTGAGCCAGCACGTGGACTCCACCACTTGAGCCATACCCTCTAGCCCTGACATTTTGTTCAGCAAGCCACACACGTTATACTTTTGAACTATCACCCATCTCCCTCTTCAGACATTGATGATATGATTGTACGTCATAACAGAGGGAAGTGACTCACGGGGGGTGGGTAGGAGAGAATGTATTGCCTATGCAACTGCATAGCTTGTTGATTGGGATGCTCAATGCCGTGATGAGTGAGTTGATAGTTGAGCCCAACCTAGTAATCACATGACTTTTCGTGTTTTATGTTGGTACACACTTCATGGGCCAAAAATTATACAGAAATGTCAAGTCAATAACACGCCCTCTCTTAAAAAACAAAACTGGGAATTAAGCCACATTGTTTTTCGTATGTGCGTTATCATCTTGTTCGTTACGGATGAAATTTTGAATGGCTTTTGGCTTATTTTCCCCCCCTCAAATAAAGAGTTTTCCAAATTGGACTTGTAGCAATGGGTCAATTTGTTCTGGAAAAGCCACCATCAATACATTCCTTGTTATACTGAGACCAACATGCATGTACAAGGGTAGCACTTACATTTGTTTCATTTTGTGAGCTCATGGATTACAGGAGCATTTCCCAGTTTAAGGACAGTGGAAAACTCCCAAACTGGCAGAATCATTCAAAATGGAAGAAACTTTAAGCACAATCACCTTAGTTTGTAGATGGAAAACGTGCAAGAACTGAATCCTGAGCAATCAGGTGATGTCAGAGAAAAGAAAGTAGAGAGCAGTGCAGGATTCTTAGAGCCATTATGTAATAGGCAAGAACACACCAAGCCTTAGTGCAATCTAATATTTAACCTTTGACAAAAAAGAGAGACACCATTTCTAACAGAAGATTACATTGTAGTGAGAGTATAATGATTGAAAAGATTATTGGTAACTAGTCACAGACAACTGGTTCAAAAGGGTGTCTGAAAGCGCTTTAATCTATATAATTTCTGCATAGAAACATCACAGCACTTAACTGCTGCCATGAAGTCGGCCTCACCGTTTCAGAGTGTCTTGCCAGCATATGGCTTGGGAAAAATAATATTTGTTCACTTACCTCAGTGGAGTATTGTAAAGGTTACAGTTAGATAGCATTCATCCCTGGATTTGAGAATCGTGTTATGGTGGAGAGTGGGTGAAACCTGCCTGACACTCCTGGGTATAACAACTCCTGTGTATCCCATATAAATGGAATAAGTTCCTTTTTGGAGTAAGAGACTTGAAACAATAGGAGCCACCGCCCTGCACAACAGGGTATGTGCAAGGCTAGTCAGACGCCACATGGGCAGAGGGGATTCTCCTGGGGATTGACTACAAACATCAGGGGTTGGGGATTGTTGGGTGCATGTATGTGTCTCTGTGCAGCAACAGCCAGGGAACAGGCAGAGAAGAGCAGCCAGAAAGCCAAGGAGACAGCAAGACTTGCAGTGTGATTCGGAGAAAGCCGGGAGAGCTTTTGGAGCAGCGTGTTGGCTGGAAAGAGGCCTCCTGTTTCATCCCTACCATGTTCAGGGAAACAAGACTCTGTACAATCTTTATTAATAAGCAGGATTGCAAAAAAAAATACCCAACTCTATCATCAGTTAGGGAGGAGGGAGAGCTCAGTGGTTTGAGCATTGGCTTGCTAAACCCAGCGTTGTGAGTTCAATCCTTGAGGGGGCCACTTGGGGAGCAGGGGCAAAATCAGTACTTAGTCCTGCTAGTGAAGGCAGGGGGCTGAACTCTGTGACCTTTCAAGGTCCCTTCCAGTTCTAGGAGATTGGGTATCTCTATTAATTTCTTTTCCTGATGGAAAGCAACCTCCAAGATCCCAAATATTGGCTAGCTATTCAGGTCAAAAGAGGTAACAATGTAAAGCACCATATAAACGCTACGCGACATACCCAGTGTAGTGTTGTGTTTGAAATTCATTTTTACCTTTCCCCATCTGAGAACAGAAATTTGCAGTGTACAGCCACCCTGAGTTCCACGCAATGTTAGCATTCTAATCCGTATGTTGAGTCCAGCAGGGACCACTGTGATTCTCTAGTCTGATTTTCTGCATAAAATTCCACTCATTAATTCCCACAACAGGTGCAATAACATGTTGTTGAAGAACAATATATCTTTACGCAAGACATTTGAATACTCCAAGTGATGGAGAATCTACCACATCCCATTTACAAGTTGTCCCAGTAGTTAATAACCCTTCATATGTTAATAATTTACACCTTATTTCCAGCTGGAATTGGTCAAACCCCAAACTTCCAGCCACTGGATTGTATCATGCCTTTGTCTTCTGGCTTAACGAGCCCTCTGCTATCTGGAATCTGCCTCCCCATGTTGCCTTGGGGCAAACTGTAGGAATGAACCAACCAGAGACTCCAGCATGGACCTTTGGACTTTCAGAGATACATTCCGCAGTTCTGAATGGACTTTCTCTGCCCGGTGCTGATTGGCTATTTGCATCAACCGTCTCCTGCCACCTCTCTCACAGTCTCTTCACTTCAGCTTCACTCCACAATGGTCCCTCTTACCCTATTCTCCCCTGCCCTGTCCCCGCTTCCCATTCAGCTGAAAAGAAAATCATGGAACTAATGAGTAAGGCTAAGATTTTGTCATGGTTACTTTTAGTAAAAGTCACGGACAGGTGGCCGGCAATAAACAAAAATTCACAGAAGCTGTGACCTGTCCGTGACTTTTACTAAAAAAACCTGACAAAATGGGGAGTGGGGGGATCCAGCACCCAAGACTGATGCAGCTCCATGATTTTCCCCGCCACCATGGTGGCTGGGAGCTGCGAGGTCCCCTCTGCCCAAGGCGCTGGGAGCTGCATGGTGACCTTATTTCCCAAAAAGAAAAGAGGACACCCCCAGCCGCTCACCTGAGCCTACCCCGCCCCCATGCACGAGGCTGTTGCCTGTTGCTGGAAACCTGTGGAGGGCCCCCTCAAAAGGCTGTTGCCAGAACCCTGCTGCGGCCCCCGCTGGCTGCCAGCCCCAGTCCCTTGACCCCTGGGGCTGGAGTAGAAAATTTCACCAAGAACTCTGGAAGTCACAGATGCCGTGACTTCCATGACATAAAACGTAGCCTTACTAATGAGACATTTGCTGCCAACACATCGTTTACGCTGCTGGTGTGTTATAGCCAATCCCCCACGCTGTGTCTGTCTTGTCTATTTAAACTGTAAACTCTTCAGGACAAGGACTGTCTGCTACTCTGTACAACACATAGCACAAAGGGGTGCCATTCTTGGTTGGCCCTTAGCTACTACCACAATAAACAATGAAAAACAGGCACTTTTATATCATGATCAATGCTCATGTTTCTAATTATACTTCCAGATGAGCCTCATGTCAAATGCACACCATCCATCTCTTCCAAACTTTGAGCCATGTAGATCCAGATTGAGAGAGGCTAGTTTCACAATGGGCCAAATCCAGACACCACCAGACTTCAGTTATCAGAGAAGTATGGATTCAGGTCAGGTTCTGAATCCTAACTTCACACCCATTGGTCATGGTAAGACACTAGATTTGTCAATGATGCACAGAATTTTCCTCCTCCTATTGAATTTCTTCTCTTTGATCATCATTTCACATGGCAGTTCCAGAGGATAAAAAAACCCCAAGCAAATATCACCCTGAAATGATACCAGGAGAAGAGCAGAACAGCATGAAGAATTTTCAGCATTGAGGAAAATCCCAAAACTTTGGGTAAAAACAAAAATCAAAATGAATAAAAAGCTTTAGGCACTTCATGAAGGTACAGAAAAGAAAATCCTGTAAATGTGAACATGTTCTACTGCAAACAGGTTTAAAAATAGGATAAGCAGAGAGGGTATTAGCAGTTCAATGAAAACTACAGCATCTTCCCCTTCGGAACTCTGCACTCCCAAGCATTTATTAAATTTCTATTTTTTAAATCAGCAAAAGCTGCTTTTAATTCCTTTATTATTCTAGATTATATTTAA
The DNA here is from genome assembly GCF_027887155.1 of Malaclemys terrapin pileata. NCBI lineage: Eukaryota > Metazoa > Chordata > Testudines > Emydidae > Malaclemys > Malaclemys terrapin. The sequence continues at coordinate 74,010,808 of NC_071515.1, forward strand.
TGCTGTCCTGCTTGACCACCCTGTTATTTCTAGTTGCATTAAGATAGCACCTAAAGGTCAGGACCCCGTTATGCTGGGTGCTGTACAGACTCCAAACCCCGATGCGCTTTAACTAGGCCCAACATGGGGGCTTGCTGAGGGAGAGCCCTCACCGAGTCTCATATTTCCCTCTCCCTGCCCTCTGGCATTGCAGGACTGGAGACCTCTTATGTATCAAGTTCTCAATGTGGCTCTGTCGTCCTGGGGCACATATAACCTGCTATAGCCTTGGCTAACAAGAGGTACGAGAGGCCCATGATTTTAGTTGAGGTAAGAGAGGCCCATGATTTTAGAACCAGGTTCAATCCCCACTGCTGACAATCCATACAGGAACATCATGTAACAAGAGATGGCCAACACATTCAATGTGGGTTACAACACATTCAGTACACCACGGACACCAACATTGCAGGGCTCCCCCACACAGCGTGTTTCAGACTGGAGTTGGAAGGATCATCACATGCTGCTCTTCTCACTGTTCCCAAATGCCCACGATTGACTCCCAAAGCATTCTCCCCAGAGAAGAGCTGGGGGGGGGGGCAGGTTGGCCAAGAATGGTAGTTATGTAGCACTGAGTGACAGATCTTTGTCAAGGGTGGTTCTACATGGATTCACTTTTGTGTGTGGTGTTTTTTAGTCCTTCAGCCACCAGAGAGATTTGTTGCGTCCTCCACAAGTCCAGAAGAAACCACAAAGTTTTGCTCCAAGAGGAATCCTCTTTTTCAATAATTTCAGCCATTTAACATTCTAACGGTGTCCTATAATGCACTGGAACCATCCAACCCCTCACACCTTGCCTCCATCCTTTGGATTAATGGGATATATCGGAAGGGCCTGTAACAGTCTAATACGTCAAATATCTACTTTACGGATGTTCCGACACTACAGCGTGGAATGATGTGCCCTGTCAAAGGTCTGGTTAATGAGTTCTCTCTTCCTTGGAGAGACAGCTAATCCGTTACAATGTACTCTGTCAAATAGCCGTGTTGTGGGGTGTTAGAAGTTGTTTCAGGCTAGGTCAGGGCACATTGAGCAATGACAGATATTGCCAAAGCCTCCAGCCTCAACAGCAGGGAATAAAATGAAGCTACCTGGATGCATTTTGAGGGGCAGTGGAAGACAGGTTCTTTCAGTGTGGGATTTTCAGAAGCAGGCAGTATTGGCCTAACTCTGCTCCACTGAGCTTAATGGTAAATCTCCAATTGAATTTCATGGGGCCAGTCCAGGAATGTGGAGCGCTTTTGAAAATCCCAGCCTGGGTGTCAAATACAAGCTTTTCAGCAGGGACCCCAATTGGTGTTGGCCACATTAAAAAAAGTGCAAAAAGGTGAAATTAACTGGACTGTTCCCCAAGCCAAATACATGACAAAATGACCTTTTTCTTTTTTAGAGAAACTTCATAAACCTCAGAGACTAATCTCCAGTGTTCCATCTGATTTTTTGGTGGTGGCTAAAATTTCTTTTTTTTTTTAAATTTCAGCTCAGTTCTTACATTCTTACTGTTTCACTTACGGGTCCATAGAAGGTGCCCCGTTGGACCACACATACTTGCTGGAGTCTGAAAACGGAGTGCTCTCTCCACGTAGAAGCAGCATGAACAAGTAGTTGGTCAAAGACAAGTTTCTGCTGAAGGTGAACTCTAAACAATGGGCAGGTTCTATCCCTCTGGCATAGATATACAAGTAAGGAGGAAACAGATTGTCTCCTCTGTTTTGGTTGCTTTATGCCGTGCCAACAACACAAAGCAGCCTTATAGCTGGCGTAGCAAAGCACAAGAGGATAATTCCAAGGTAGGGGGGACCTCTGGCATTGTCACCTTCCTTTCCTGGGGCTGGGTTAGGTGGCTTAGGCCAGGGAAAGATTCATGGTCTGGGATTCTCCACCACTTGGCCATTGCCAACTGCCATACTTGCCCTTGGGGCTACTGGCAGCTCTTAGTTACACCCAGAGTCCAGCCCAGTGTCCAGCTTGTCCTAAAATCAGTGACTTCTGAGGAAAGGTTAAAAAAAACAAAAACTGGGCATGTTTAGTCTTGAGAAAAGATGATTGAGGGGAACCTAATAATAGTCTTCGAACATGTTATAAAGAGGATGTTGATCACTTGTTCTCCATGTCCACTGAAGGTAGGACAAGATACAATGGGCTTAATGTGCAGCAAGGGAGATTTAGATTAGATGTTAGGAAAAACTGTCTAACTGTAAGGGTAGTTAAGCTTGGGAACGGGCTTCCAAGGGAGGTTGTGGAATCCCTGTCACTGGAGGCCTTAAAAACAGGTTGGAGCAACACCTGGTCAGACTTTAGGTTTACTTGAGCCTGCCTCAGCACTGAGGGTCAGAGTTGACTCCTCAAGTCCCTTTCAGCAATCCATTTCTCTGATTCTATGAAAGGCAGAGATGACTCGAAGCGACGTTTGCACCTCCCCGCTTTTTAGCTGCGATACGTACTCCTTGGATGCAGATATGAGAACGTGAATTTTGTCACAACTCTGCTCCTAGACTTCAGTGGGAGCAGAGCTAGCCCAGTCTTAATCACTGTTGAAAATCACATGCCTTAGGCCCATTTATATAGCTCCTAGTGCAGCCTGGGGGCTCTTGGTATATTCTTGCCAAGTGACCCCTTCTACGGCACAAAGACAGGTGCCCCTAGTTTAGCCACTGATTCTCTGCAGTGAGAGCAGACTGCAGACCATTTCGGAACCAGATTCAGCTCACCAAGAACCAGATCTTATAATAGGAATGGGAGTCTTTTTCCCATTCACTTCAGTGGGAGCTGGATCTTGCCCTTAGACTTCAAAGCAGCCTGCAGCAGGCAGCTTCTCTTATCCATCAGCTTTGAACTTGTATGATCATGAATAAAAGTAATTTAGGAAAAACCTACAGTATTTTGCATTCAAAGTAGCCTGAAACATGACAACTCAACAAAGGAAAGTCAAATAAGTCCCTTAATTGTTTGCAGAACCAAATGCACTCAATTATCTCTGTTACCATAAAGCTGGAGTGATCAATGTGACGTGATTTAAGGTGGCAACTACGAGCAAAAGGAAAAAAAAAAAAAAAAAGAGTAGGGACTTGAAAGAACCTTCTGACACTTTTTTTTGTTCTTGCCGCTGTTCTTTTATCCACTTCAGTTCCCCAACTCAATCTGCTGCTAAGGTTTTTAGTAGTGACAGGGGCTGCCGTGCTAATACAGATAACTATATGGTGCCTTGCCTATTTATCAGTTTAATCATTATGTACACGAGAAAAGATTGCTACCTTCCTTCAGAGGCTGATGAGCTCCTCAGCACATTATTACCAGAATAAATGTGAAAAATAAAGTAAGATTTTTCAAAAAAAAAGAGAGTGATTAACTCACCCCACCACTGAATTTTAATTAGCAAGACAAGGGCTATTTGATTGCTCAGTTCTAAATGTGCTTCTGACGAGAGAGTAATATCCAAATACTTCTTCCATAATGGTCCTTTTCAGGACAGGAAAGTTGCTTGGTTGGGGGAAGAAAGGATCATTCGTGTGATGTTCTGAGCACCCCTCAGCTCCACTGACTTCACGGGAGTTGAGGTGGATCAATACTTGCAGAAGATGCTTCTAGTGTTGGAAGATGCAGACCCATGTTAGGAATGGACTCAGGTTCAAAATCTAAGAAACTCAATTTAGTTTACCTGAGGGAAGAGATTTCTAGCAGATGGCTCTTTAATCTAGCAATTAAAGGCATAACACGATCCAGTGGTCTGATGCGGAAGTTAGACAAATTCAGAACAGAAATAAGGTGGCACATTTTTAGGAGTGAGGGCAATTAACCATTCTCCATGACTTGACGCCTTTTAATGAAGACTAGACATCTTTCTAAACCATGCTACGGCTCAAACAGAAGTGATGGACTTGATGCAGAAAAACTGGGTGAGGGTGTCTAGCCTGTGTTATGCAAGATGTCAGACTAGGTTATCATAATGGTCATAGAATCATAGAGTATCAGGGTTGGAAGGGACCACAGGAGGTCATCTAGTCCAACCCCCTGCTCAAAGCAGGACCAGGTCCCTTCTGGCCTTAAAATCTATGGAAATTCAGAGCTCTTAAATCCTCTATTCCCGAAAGGCTTGCTATAATATGGAAAAATGAGTGGAAGAGTTATGCCCAAGTTAGGATTCATCTGAAGACAGAACAGTGAAGGCATTTTCCTGTCTATAGTGCTATGGGTTTGAAGAATTGGCATGGTGTACCGTACGCTGGCTGCTATAGATTATTGTCCTCAGGCTAGCTTCTTGTTGTACCTGCATTCTGTGTTCCCGGGTATTGTAACAGATTTGTTTACAGCCTGTTTTGTTAGGGGAAAAAAAGGTTAACAGCAAGGAACACATAGTGATACTCTTCAAAATAATCCGTTAAATAGATTCAAAAGATATGTTAACGTCCTTGGATGTTCATCTTACCCAGAGGTTTGTGTGGGTGTATACGCATGTGTATGTATAGCTTTTGGGGGGTTACAGAAAAGTGGGCTACAACATTTATATGCAAATGCTATATACTCTGCCATGCCGAAACCCTTAATAGGATATAGAATGCTGAATTAATAACATTCACTGCGATTATAGCGAGACGTCAAGACTAATTGGAAAAGGTGTTTGATCATAAAAAATAACTATCAAGGGCTGTTTTTTTTTTAAATATTCCATAATGAATTTAAATGTGCAATAAAGAGGAGGAAAGCAGAGGAGGAGAAGAAAATTATGCCTGGTATTGTGCATGTTGCAAACACAGGTATAATTAATTACACGTTTATTTAAACAATCTTTCATAGCCTGTCAGATTTCTTTTTTTAAAAAACTCCGATCTGGATTCATTTTTGTACAATAACAATACCATTGCCAGAGTTATATAACTGAGCAATACTACTCGGGCACTTCAAGTTTGCTTTACCTGCATAAGCATCTGGGCTTTAATAATAGTCTTCGAACATGTTATAAAGAGGATGTTGATCACTTGTTCTCCATGTCGACTGAAGATAGGACAAGAAGCAATGGGCTTAATGTGCAGCAAGGGAGATTTAGATTAGATGTTAAGAAAAACTTTCTAACTGTAAGGGTAGTTAAGCTCTGGAACAGGCTTCCAAGGGAAGTTGTAGTGTTTAAATTTCCTTTTATATGGAAGTGTTTCTATGCCTCCAATCATTTCCAACATCATTCTCTGTATATCCTCCTTATGCAACATCCTTTTGAGAAAACCGAACACAATAGCCCAGCTGAAAATAGACTTCAATAGCATTACAACTTTTCGGGTGTTAGTTCCCATCACATTCCTTTTCTGACCTACACCAGCCTAAGATATAAAGGTTTCAGGCTATCCAGATCTGTAACTATTGCACTGGGAGGGGGGAAACTGAGGTCTCTTTTTCTCAGTATCCTGTTTCAATTAGACTATACTTCCAATTGCATCTATAGCAGCCCAGAACTAAACACCTTGTGGGGACATTAGTTCAGTAATGCAACTCAGTGGAAGGCATACCAAGTAATGAATCACCAACAGTATTTTCTGCAACACCTACAGGCCTCCTTAGAACGAGTTAGGGTATGTCTACACTGCAGTTCAACATCTGCAGACGGCCCATGCCAGCTGGCTTCGGCTCTCGGGGCTCAGGCTAAGGGGCTGCTTAATTGTAGTGTTGTAGACATTAAGACTTGGGCTGCAAGCTGAGCTCTGGGACCCGCTAACCTTGAAGGGTCAGAGCCTGGGCCCCAGCCCAAGCCCGAACATCTACACTGCAATTAAATAGCCCCTTAGCCCTAGCCCTGCAAGCCTGGGTCAGCTGGCATGGGAAAGCCATGGGTTTCAATTGCAGCATAGACATACCTTAAAAAAAAAAAAAAAAAAGACAGGCCCAAACCTCATAGACTCATAGACTTTCTCATAGACTCAGGGTACATCTACACTACAGGGGGGAGTCGATTTAAGATACGCAAATTCAGCTACGTGAATAGCGTAGCTGAATTCGACGTATCGCAGCCGACTTACCCCGTTGTGAGGACGGCGGCAAAATCGACTTCTGCCGCTTTTTGTCGGCGGCGCTTACTACCACCTCTGCTGGTGGAGTTAGAGCGCCGATTCGGGGATCGATTGTCGCGTCCCGACGGGATGCGATAAATCGATCCCCGAGAGGTCGATTTCTACCCGCCGATTCAGGCGGGTAGTATAGACCAGACCTCATAGACTTTAAGGTCAGAAGGGACCATTATGATCATCTGGTCTGACCCCCTGCATGCTGCAGGCCATAAAACCGTCCCTACCCCTTCCCTGGACTCTGCTGTTGAAGTCCCCAATCCTGTTTTAAGTGACTTCAATCAGCAGAGACCCTCCTGCTAGAGATCCCTGCCCCATGCTGCGGAGATCCCTGCCCCATGCTTTTCTTTTAAAATGTTTTGCCACAAAGTAGTTAGGAGATTTGAATCCCGTGACATTTGAACAGCTCTAGTTAGTGCCTGTAGTAAACAGAACCTGTTTATATGAGCCCTCTAAAACTGGAACACGAAATGGAAAAGCTTGAATGTAAAAAGCATATATACGAGTATTTAGCACCGATAGGAAATTTTGCAAGAACGTATCAATGCCATTGAATTTGACAAAAGAATATTGAAACGCTTTTGAGTTCATAATTTCTACTTTTATAGAAATTGTTTATTGAAACAAACACTTCAATAAGGTTGTTCTGCTATTTACAAAACAAGCATTTTTCATTCTATGGGAAATGGCGACTTTGCATAATAATTCAGCACAAAAGGAAATTTTGAAGTGTTGGAACTTCCAAGAGTCAACCATCTCTACAAAGATTATTAGTCTTGAAGATTTTTTTTAAACCATCCTGAAATGGAGGCCCTTCCACCCCCACTTCATGCAAGAAATTACAAAGATAAAATTGGCTAGACTTCACAGGATGTACGTACAATCTTGTTTATTTATTGTATTACAAACTTCACATATTACCGAGGCACACATTGCAAGTCAGTCATCACTCAGCAGAAAGGCAACATAAAAAAAAGACTAGACGCTGTTCGGTTGACAGGTACATTGGAGTCAACAGCACTTTAGAGTAAAATCTCAGGTGCGGAGTTCAAAGAAAGATAGCGGTGAGTTTGACATTTCAGTGTTCTCACCCATAGAATATTTGGAATGTAGAAACATTTGAGATTCAAATGCAAGGAAACTGTTAGTTACTCAGAGGCACGGTGCAGAGTTGAAGAAATGCATGTTGTCAGGGTGATAGTCGTCAGTTCCCTTTTGTACTATTTGGGAACTTTATTCTCTGTTGAGACTCCAGAGGCATTAGAGCCATTGAGATTGAAAATTGTGCAAACTCTCCACGTGGCACACAAAGTTCAGGCTATGATAACATATCATCGGCACAGGGGGTCATAGAGAGGATACCAAGAGCTAAGCTCTGGAGTGTATCTAAGATGACAGGCTGGAAGTTCATAAGTGTCAAACTAAAGCGGGACTCTCACTAGCAATGCCTCTCGGTGGTACCCTACAGCCAGCCTTGAATTCCTCAGCTGCTCATTACTGACTATAGCAAGGGTTAATATAGGCACCCGCTAGCATAGAAGTGCATCTCACAAAGAGCACGGCCAGTGCAAAGCAGAGCATCTGATGGAAAAGGACAGTTTTTCACGTGTAATCATTAGATGCTGCTACAGAGAACATAAAGGCTCAAACTCAGGCAAAAATCAAGGATCTGAGGAAAGATAGTCTTTGGCATGTGCAACGAGTGCTGATCCAAGAGAAATCTACATTATGGTTTGCAGAGGAGAATTTTGCCTCAAAACTACACAGTGCTAGAGGACTAGGTTGAATTAATGTCAGTTGAGAAAGTGATAAATTGGATGCACAATCAATCTGCAATACAAAAGTAATACTTGGTTGACTCCCAAAATATCCACAAAATGCCAGACATTGGGGTTTGTTTTTCATACCTCCGAAGTAACATGACCTAGAATTAGAGCAGAAGGAGATGCTGCACAAAAATACATTGGCCCACCTAAATGAGAGCCTAGGACTGGAATAGATTAGGTATTAAAATCAGCATTGATGTGTATTGAATCAGGTTACGCCTTATGATCTGTTCTGGTTAAGGCTTGGTTAATAACTTTCATTCTATTTATTTTATTTTGCTCAGTTTATTTCTATTCAAGCTCCACTAACAATGAACTGCAACATCTCCTGAAAGGCCTAAAGAAATTCACCAACTACTGGCATGTTTGTATGTTGTTGTCCATCCTTCCACACTTTGTTTGTATGACATTTGGCGGCGGGGGAAGGGATGATCCAAGAAGCCCAAGTGGCTTTTGAAAATAGCAAGTCTCATTGTATGTCAACAAGACTTGTGCTCCTAAATCACTTCAGTACTTTTGGAAATCACACTCTTCATTGTTTGCTCTTCAGTGAAAGGACTCTGCCCACCTCAGCCCTGCCAACCCTTATGATTTGATCGTGAGTTTCAGGCTGGTGGTATTTTTCTTAAAGCCCCAGCGCCTAGAATCAAGTTATTTCATGAGAATCACAGCTCTCATTAAACAGTATGTTTCTAATCCTCAGAGTTGTAGGAAAAAGTTTGGGGGGGAAAATGACCCAATTGTATCATAAAAGGAGCACAAACATTGAAGAGCACAATAAAAAGAAGTCAAAATGTAACATACTGTATTTTTAATATGATTTTTAAGCCAATCTTATGATTCGGGGGCTGTCTCATAATTAAGTATTTGGGGTTGGTAATATTGCTACCTACATGTACTTTACAGTATCTGGCACATTCTACAAGTTATAATAATTCACTTTAACATGACAATGCTAGAATGCCTTGGACTACATGGGCCTGATCCAAAGTCCAATAAAGTTAATGGGACTCTGTCCCAGTGAGATTTAGACCAGGACCTGTATTTACACATGCGCTGCCATAATGTCATGTATTTACATGTAGAACAATAAGCCAAATGCTGAATACCTTCCTCAGGCCCCAGTCAATTCTCAATTAAGTGTTACAGCTGTTGGAGTTAGGAAAGGGAAATCAGTGTGCATCTGCTGCAAACTGGCTCCTTTGACTTAATGCAAAAGCATTTTTCAATGATGGGTTGTCAAACTATATTTTCATCTTAGTAACCAAAGTAAACATATTGGAGGAGGCTTATGGGGCACCGGAGGTTATTGAAAATGTAATCAATGTTCTATTGCCTCTGGAATCCTGATGGAGTCATAAATGGCAGTGATGCTGAACGCAGATGCAAACCGGACTCTTTGGAGATGCTTGGGGAAGTGTTTTTATTCTGGCAGAGTTTTTACGGCAACGTTTAATTCAGTTCCCTTACACTGCCCCCGTTTCACTTCCCTTGTCGTCCCAGATTGTATTACTGAGTTAATTCCCCCAACGCGACCATCTGGTGTTATTTAATATGTAGTGCCACTTTATAAATCAAGCTGGAATTTATAATTAATTAGCCAATTTGTGTTTTTAATAAACAAAAGCTGCTTTTTTCCCTAAAAAATAGTCTGTAGTTTTTAAATGGGCTACCAGTGTTTGTACACATTATTTATTATTTGGGCTCTTTTGAATTAAAGGAATAGAAAGGATTTTTTTAAAGGTTTTTTTAAGGAATATCTGATTTTAAAATTAAGTAAGGGATATTTTTTACAGAGACTTACCAAAAATAAATAAAATAAAACCCAAAATCACAGCAAATGTCATCCCAAAATTTGAACATTTCAGAAAGTTTGAGCATCTGTACATGGAATTAGAATGGAAATAGCTTGGCAAGTTTTCCTATAATTGCTACAGGAATCCAGTGTAATCAAATTGTATTCTAGTCTATTGAATTATGATCACAAACCACCCCCCACTCTCTAGTTAGGTTTCAGTATCTTTACAAATAAATATATTTGGTTTTGATGTCTGTTTAATGCTGATAGACCCCGGTCGTCAGCAGGCAGGATCGAACCGGGGAATCTCTGGAGGTTTGTGCATGAACCTCTACAGCCTGAGCTAAAGGGATAGCTCAGTGGTTTGAGCATTGGCCTTCTAAACCCAGGGTCATGAGTTCAATCCTTAAGGGGGCCACTTAGAGATCTAAGGCAAAATCAGTACTTGGTCCTGCTAGTGAAGGCAGGGGACTGGACTTGATGATCTTTCGAGGTCCCTTCCAGTTCTAGGAGATGGGATATCTTTATTTAAAAGCCAACTAGCTATTAGCTAAGGCAGTAGAGCAGACTCATTCATTTCCCCCCCCCCTCTCACTCACTCACTGGATGGCCAGAACACCACACCCAGCAAGTGTGTGGGTTACATCTGCACCTACGGACCCCAACCTAGATGAGGGCCCAGTTGCACTGGCCACTGAACATGAAGCAAAAAACAGCCCTTGCCCTGAAGAGTTAATCTAAATAGTTGATTAGAAAAGCAAAGAGAGGGGTTTGTTACCCACTTATTTGCTGTTCTGGTTAGAGGCCCTCCTCTGTCTCCCTCAGAACTATTTGTTGGTCTGATACTCATCTTTCGGCAGTGTAAACCAGGAGAGATACCACAGAAGTCAGTGGAACTTCAGTGTAAAAGTGAGGTAACAAAGGGGAAACAGGGCCTCTATGTTGTTGAACAATAGCTCATTGTAAAAAGCACAGCATGTTAGCGTTTGCAGGGCCTTCTCGCCCTGTCCCTTTCCATTTGGCAGGGCTACTCATTCCATGCATCACTGAGCTTGACAAATCTGCAGAGCGGATCTTTCAGCACAAAAGGAAGAACAGAGTTGCAGCTAAACTGGTTGGAAACAACCAGATCCGCAAAACACTTAAGCATGTGCTCAATTTTAAGCGCTTCATTGAAAGTCGGGCCTAGTAGAAGCGTAGGCGCTGACTTCCCCTCTTTCCCATTGGTGCTCGACCCCTGCCCTCTGGCCCTGGTCCCACCCCCACTCCACCCCTTCCATGAGGACCCGCCCCTTCCCTGCCTCTTCCCATCCCTTCCCCGCCCCCATTCCAACCCCTTCCCCAAAGTCCCTGCCCCAGCTTTGCCCTCTCCCTGCCAATCTTCCAACCCCTTCCCCAAATCCCGCCTCTTCCCTGCCTCCTTTCCTGATTGCGCCACATTCTCGCTCCCTCCTGGAGCGTGCTAACGGTGCCAAACAGCTGTTTGGTGGCGGCCGGGGGAGGGGGGGGAGAAACGCTGGGAGGTAGGCAGAGGAGCAGGGACATAGTGCACTCGGGGAGGAGGAGAAGGTGGGGCGGGGAGCTTGGCTGCCTGTGGGTGCAAAGCACCCACTAATTTTTCCCCATGGATGCTCCAGCCCCAGAGCACCCATGGAGTCGGCACCTATGACTAGAAGAGTAGCATTAATGATCCCATAGGGTTTCAACTTGGTTGGTCTTTCTGCATTCTCGCCAGGTTCCCACCTTCTCCATCACTACCTCTGAAAGAGGAGATAGTCTCTAAAGTGCCACAAGGACTCCTTGTTGTAATTGCCAAAGGTGATGATCCTAAGCTTGAATGTATTTGTCTAAACGCAAAAGCCCCTCGTTAGCAAGGCCTTCCATAGACGTGCTAACAAATTATTTGGGCATAAGCTTTAAAAAATGTTAGTCTCTAAGGTGCCACATGGACTCCTCATTGTTTTTACTGATAGAGACTAACACAGCTACCCCTCTGAAACCTGTCACCTTCAGCAAGGTGTTCCATAGCTGGGGTCTTGCTGCAGAGTTCTGGTCTGTGCCCCCGAGTCCGATCATAGGTCTGGCTGACAGCTATTTTCCACAAAGATGCACAGCAGTCTTGCTTAATCATGGGCTCATAGGCAGTTGCTAAACAGCCTGTTCAAATCGCTTATAACAGACCCAGGAACCTGAAGTTGACCTGAGATTATCTGAGAGCTAATGCAGGTTGTGGAGCATGCTTGTGATGTGTTCACACCAACTCCTGTTCCTGGGTACATGCCCTGTTGAGTACTACTCAAGCTGTAGCTTCCACATGGTGGTCACTTTCGGTCTGAGGGAGAACAACCTAATCTCAAGGTAATGAATTTGTGGATCACAAATGTGAGGTCCTCATTAAGAACAAAGGTCTTCTGGCCAGCTGAAGTTGGTAAAACTAATTGTTCATCTCTGGTGTATGGTCAAGAGCAGTGAGGAATCCAACACAACCCTGAGATTGTCTACCATCTTCCAGTGTCAGTGGCCGGATGCCCTCAGCTGAGAGATTAACATTCCAATGTGTTTCTCAAAGGGTTTCCACTTTCTATCACCACCACTTCTGCCTATAAGTCTGAGCCAGGTGCCTTGCATCCATCTGCTCATCTCTTCCAGCCACTGTAACATCTTGGTGGTGGTAAAGACTGCATCCATGACTAAATGGACAGAGAGCTGAGTGTCACTGGGGAACTGTTGACAGAATCATGATCACTGAGTCATCGGATACATATGTTGAAAGGGTGGGTGTGCAGTATTTAACAATGTCAGCCTCCAAACATCTAAACCCTTGGTTAGCTAAAGACAAGCTGGGTCTAACACTGCATTTAATAATAAATGCTTCTGGTGAAAGCTGCCAGCCCTAAAAAAAGATGGAGACCACATTCCTATTGATACCCAGAGCCTTGACCGTACAAGCTTTCCCAACCCAACCCACTGATGGGGCTCAGCCCTGCCCTAGGATCATCATTTCTAGACATAAGATGCTAGTTCACTGTTCAGGCCTATTCAATCCTTAGTCTCTTCGCCGATACGGCCAACAAGGACGCTAGTTGTCGTGGGGCTAGTTGGAACAAATGGGAAGTCGGTAAATTGGGCAGGGGAGGAGAAGGCCGTTGACAAACTGGGATGTGAGCATCTGTTTGTTAAGATGTGGAATGAGACCACTATTTCCTTACACATAAATCACTTGATGGCCATTGAACAGTGATGGCTTTCAATCATTGATGACCTAGGCAAGGCTTGAACCAGTGACCCGGAAAGATACGGGAGAGGGGGACCATTTCAAATACTTGAGCAACCCATTCCCCCACTCCATGTTGCATTCTGAACGCTGCATAGCACAGGAACTAAATGGATACGTATTCCACTGAGACTTGTAAGAAAATAGCTTAGGGGACTCCCAGGCTGAAAGCCAGTCTTATAAAACTGCCTCTCTCAGAGCCATTAAGTTCAACTCCAGCAGCCAATTGCTTCCACCTCCAGTGAACTGCTGTCAGTGTTAAAAGACAAATGGGCTTTCGTGAAATAAACAAGGCCCGAAGAAGTCATAATGCATGCAACAGGCACCTTACGGCAAATCCAATAATCCTTCTATGTTCAGAAAAGACCTGGGGTAAGGAGGGAGGAAAGTTACAGGAACAGAGTTGCTCAGATTCTACATCCGTGTGATAAAGGACAAGGCAGAGAGGTGCCTACTGGCGGTGTGGGATACTTCTCACATACCAATGCAACAAACCCCAGGGCCTGAGCCTCTTACGTGTTAAGTGCCCACCGTGAGATGCTACGCACGCTCAGCAATCAGTAAACTGAGTTTAGTAACTCCAGTACAGGCCCACTATAAATATCTAGCTAGATTAGGATGCAGTAGAAATGGAGGGCACTCAACCCATCACAGGAAGTGCTCCAAATATTACGAGACTGGCCCTGACAGGAGTTGGCTGCATTGGTGCCTAGCTAATTCGAGTTATGTGATATCAAGTCGTAGTCAAAGGGACAGATGCTGACAGTGAGAAGGCATGTTAACAAGTGTTAGTTCAGTATCAATGATTGGGAAATTCACAGCAGCTAAAATAATACCTAGCTCTCTTAATGCTTTTTATTTGTAGATCTCAAAAAACTTCAAAAAGGCTGGAATTGACTCCATTTTACAGATGGGGAAACTGAGGAACAGGGACAGGTGATTTGCCCAGGGTCACCCGGAACGAGCTCTGAGAACAGAATCCAGGTCTCTGGAATCCCAGTCCACTGTTCTAAAATTCACTAGGGCATGTTGCTTCCCCCGTCACCATTGAAACAAATTACTGATACCTCAATCCAGATCTGGCCACTCCGCTGGTTTGTCAAACATTTCATTTATTCCCCAGCTCAAGAAATTTTTGATTGTGCAGAAACCTCATTTTCCATTTTTGGGGGAGGAGCAGGGAGTGGAAAATTCCCCAACCAGCTCTACAAATAATATTCAGTCACCCGATGGGCATGCAAGGGAAATTTTGCAAGGTCTGTCAAAAAGCATTCTGTACTCTGTAGCTGTAATCCCGTATTTACAGCTGGTATTTTCATTCCTCCTCTGCCCTGCCTCCCTCTTATTCTTTCTTGCTAAGAATGTGTGCAACAAACAAGGATTTTAATGAACTCTTGATAATGCATGCTCCTCTGTTGCCTCATGCCTGCATGGAAACATAATCCTCTGCTTGTAATGTCACAGTTGGTGCTTGTGCTCGGAAAAAGATTAAATTTGTCAGAGACAGAGGATTACGTATTTAAACACGGACACAGATAGGGGAAGAGGTGAGCTCTTTGGAAGCAAAGTTCCTAGTGCATGTAAAATATGCAACAGTGAGGTCTCCGTCCTTCAGTCCTTGAACAGCATGAGAAATAGAAGACAAGATATGCAAGAAGTAGATCAAAATTGTTCCTAAATATCATACCAAGAGGCATCCTCAGTTGCCATAAACCATATAACCTCATTGACTGGTTCAGCCCTTTGGAGGAAAAGGCTGATGGTGTGTTAGAAATTCCAGATCCCACCAGCCAATGGGGTATAGCTACATACATGCCTTTAACTGTGCAGTTTAGGCTATTTAAGAAGTGCTCATAGGGTACATCAGTTTACAGCAAACGCCGTGAATCTTTACTGCATGCATAACGTCGTCAGTGCCGGATGAATAAAAATCTATTCCCTCCTTGCAGCACGTCTGCACTGCAGCCACGGGTGTGACTGGAGCACACGTAGATATACTCAAGGTAGCTGACTTGCACAACAATAGCTGGGAAGCCACAGGGCAATGGGCTGCAACTTGGGCACATATCTAGTGCAACGCCGACAAACCCCGGCCGTCGGTGGGTGGGATTGAACCTGGGACCTCTGAAGCTAAATGCATGAGCCTTTACTGCATGAGCTAAAAGCCATGGGGCTCTTAGAGAGAGATTAATGAGTCTGCTACAGTCTTAGCTAAGTGGTCTTAGTACCACTAGATAGGACAGAACCCCACACCCAGGAGGTGTGGGGGTTACACTAGGATCCCAGATGAGCAGGTACAGCCCGTGCTGCCGTAACGTCTTTGCTATTGTTAGCGGAGCTAGCGATATCAAAACTAGCTCGGGTACATCGACACGTGCTGCAGTCACCCCTCTGGTTGCCGTGCAGACATAGCCTTCGACACACAACATAGGAATCATAACCCAAGGAGAAGGAGGCACCTTTGTGTCCTACTGATCCTGGCCTCCTCCAGGCCCTCACAATGTAATTGATACACACAATTGAGTCAGCGTGTGCTTCTCTATAGGCCCCAGCATTGCCTGTGATCTCTGCAGTGCTCCAGCCCTCCCCGACATGCGTGTCTGAATTCCAGCATGCCCGCTATGCCAGGCCTTGCAGAGGGGTCCTCAGAAAGGTGGCTTACAGCGGTTTTCCACAGTGCCTCTGCCGGGGAAATCCTCCCATGGTTGGAAGAGGGGTATTTAGGACCCCTTTATTCCACTCTGGTCCTTTTACAGGGCAGAGCAGAGCATCTTATCCCTCGCTACATATGTAAACCCAGCACCTGCACATACACACTGTAAACTCAGACTCTGTTCTGAGGCCTGAGAATAGCACCTGACCTGTACGTGCAAATGACCAACCAGGGCCAGCCTAAGCAGCTTGAGAGTCAGGGAAAGAAAATCAAAGGGAGGAAGAAGATGAAAGCAAAGGGAAGAAGGGAGGAGTCCGAGAGAAAGGAGGGAGGAATAGGCAGCCTTTTCTTTCTCGTCTCCCTTGGAGTATGAATTAGTCTGTGATATTGATGGCCTTTGACAGATGTGGTCACAAGTCCTGAAAGCCTTTCTTGACTCATGGGAAACTTTGAGCAGGTCCTGATCAGTTTAAATTTCAAAAATGGAGAGTCCGCAGAAGCCCAGTAACGGGCAGAGGCAAGGATATGCACAGTGCCAGGCAGCGTGTGGGTAGGTCTGCTGCAGTCTGACAATGAAACTGTAGGGCTACGTTCTCTCTTATGACTGCTTTGCTGGGGTCACAGGAAGAGGGGTGCATCAGGGAGCCAGTCACAGCACACTGGTTCTGTGCTGATCCAGCAGAAATTACAGCAACCCAATAGAGGGATTGGCATAGCACTGGGTATCCCTGTCCACCAATGCAGGGCCAGCACGGCCCCCACCTCCACTCCCTTCGCACTAGTGGAGAGTTCCCATCCCGACATCATCTTCTCTGCAAGCAAGGAGGTTATCAGCATGAGGCATTTGAAGCCCCAAAGGTCAGCTCTGGGCAACATTTGCAGGTCCAGAAGGGGGTCTTAGGTGGGTGCAGTACCAGTTGTGCCCACATTTGAAAATAGCGTTAACTTTGTGGGGTAAAGGCAAATAGTAAGTTTAGGTAATTAGAACAGTGTTGCATGTTTGGACTTCATTAGAACTCACTCAGTTGAAGTTTTATTTAAGTAAGACAATCAAGCAATACTTAATGCCGCACTATACAAAAAGGAAACATGCATACCAACTCTCTAACGGCAGATGTGATGGCAACTTTACTTCAGGTCCCATGTGACTAACTTTCTAAAACTCACCTCTTATGTATACTCTGGACGAAAGAAAAATCCTCTTGCAGGCTTGATCTTATTCTGACTCAATAAGCCAATGATATTTTTACCAGTACTGGGACTATCTGTGACCACAATTAGCTCTTAATGCTCAGACATGATCCATACATTAGCGATTTGCTGTTCTGTAATCAATGTAACACCTGCTATACCACATGTTCTTGTCCGTTTTGTCAATTACTAAATTTTATCAATTAGAGCATTTATGAGTATGCCTGATCAATTACACCATTTTGTCCATTATAATAATAGGCATCTATTTATACACTCTGTGTGTTTACAGAAAACAAAGAAAATCAACTATTGACCATGGACTTCTTTTCATGGCATCTGGTTTACACAATTGATAAGCTAAAGACATCTAGTCAGCCATCCATTATTTTAATCAGTTATAAGATACATCTATAACCAACTCATGACAGACGTCACCTGTTAGACTAATTCCCGATAATCAAAAGATGTTTTTAGTGCATCTTATTAAATCACAGAAAACACCCACCCCACATAAGTTACAAGCAGGGCCAGCTCCAGGCACCAGCTTGCCAAGCAGGTGCTTGGGGCGGCCACTTTGGAGGGGGTGGGGGGGGGGCGGCACGTCCAGCTATTCGGCGGCAATTCGGCGGACGGTCCCTCACTCCCGCTCGGAGCAAAGGACCTCCCGCCGAATTGCCGCTGCAGATCGCGATCGAGGCTTTCCCCCCCCCCCCCAAAAAAAACCCTGGAGCTGGCCCTGGTTACAAGTGGTTCCTTTCTGGGCATCTGGACACATTTCCCTAAGAGTCAAGAGTTTATAGTAAAAAGGACGCAATCCATTATTTAACAACACACTGAGGCAGCGTTTCTCAAACTGGGGTCTGCAGGCCCCACTGATCAACTCTTTCCCCTCCCTCCCAGTGCCTCCTGCATGCCGTGAAACAGCTGTTTCCTAGCATGCAGGAGGCGCTGGGAGGGAGGGGGAGGAGTGGGGATAGGACGCTCAGGGGAGGGAGCAGAGAGGCAGGGAAGAGGAGGGGCAGAGTGGGGTTGGGAAGAGGTGGGGTGGGGCCTTGCAGGAAGGGGTGGAGTGGGATAGGGCCTGGGGATGAGCGGTGCAGGGGACTTGACTGAAAAATTTTAAATCAGAATGGGGGTCCTCAGGTTGCTAAGGTTTCAGCTTATTGATAATACTAGAGTCAGCTCAAAGTTCAGGGTAAAAACAGAGCAGATAATAAAGTACAGCCTACAAGACAGACATTCATTTGCCTAAAACAATACCACCTTTAATATTAGAGTTTAGTCAGCATTTAGTTAACACCGAAGAGATTCTGGAATGCTTGGCCAAGAAATTATTGAGTTTAATATAAAAGAACCATAAAGGTTAATATTTGTGAACAAAAAATTAGGAGCCAGGAGATATGGGCTCCATTTTGAGTTTTCCCATTGACTTGCTGCATGATCTTGAGCAAGTCACAGTAATTTAATTTCCTGAGCTATAAAATGATAACCATTACCCATCACTGCAAAGAGCAGGGTATCCTGCAAAGAAAAGTGGCGTCCAAGTTCAAAGGGTTATAAAAATATTATGTCTTTATAGTCATCACACTTAGATAACCTCTTCCGTTTTTTGCAGTGTTACCAGGTTCAGCAGTATCCTCCATTTAAAATGGAGGAAAAACCTAGCAAACTAGTAGAACATTTAAGAACAGACTCATTTTTAAGTTTGACCCCTGAAGTGCAAGCAGTGAGTAAATAGCTGTATGTACAGAAGCTCTCTCGAATGTATGCTGCTGTATGTAGTCTGACTTGTGTGGCCTCAAAATAGACCAAAACAGAATAAAATGTCTGTCTATAATGACAGGTCTGGGATTGCAACAATGCTTTATATGACAGAGGATGTATGTGTGGGTTCTGGTATACCTGCATGTAGATTAGTATTTTTAATTCACGTGTTCCAGGAGCTTTTTGCGTGTCTAATGAGTCATTTAAGGGCCAAAATGAGACAAAGCTTCTTTTTATGGCCTTTCAGCTGGGGGGGGGGGGGGAGCACTGAAAACCCCCAGGATCCTACAACATATCAGCCCTGCAAATAGTTCCCGGATTCACATTGTTCCTCATGGGTATTTGTGTAAGTAATCAGTGTGAGGAACACGCTCAGTCCTCCTATGTTTTTCAGGCCTTTGGTCAACAGGGGCAGATGGTTAACCATGGGCGGTTTGGAATTGGCTCATACACAGCTGGGTAAGTCAGTGTGGCCCAGATTCTCAAACGTATTTAGATGTTTAATTCCCTTTCATGTGGGTCCCTGCATGTTGGGGCGTGTGTGTACCCCTGTTGGCCCAGTGCAGGGTTGGTACACCCTGTCACACAATCGTCAGAACCCCCTGTTGTGTCAGGCTATTTTGATTTGGGAGGGACTCCAGGCCCCTGATGGGGCCTGATAAACACTTTGTCTATGCCCGCTGAGCCACCTGGCTGGAGCAAACAATTGCAGCTGGGTCTCTGATCCTCTGGGCACGGGAAAGCCAACAAATAGTCTGCAGCACCTAGGATTGGGCAGAGAAAATGCTCAGTTTACTCTCCTGACTAGGGCAAACAATAGTGTAACACCAACAAGTCCCGGTCATCGGCAGGCGGAATTGAACCTGGGGCGTCTGGAGCTTAGTGCATGAGCCTCTACTGCATAGGGTGACCATATTTCCCTATGCTGAATATGGGACACCTGGTAAAATTACTCCTATTCAAGCAAGTTCAACAGCAATCAATCAGAACTAGGCAGTACAAACGTTCTAATTAACATCAAGTTGACTAAGCCCCTGTTAAAAAGAAATACTGCCTAGTTGGATTCTTTTTATTTACCTTCTTCTCTTTAAGGCTTTAGCGTTCACATGGGGAGGGGTGACACACACCCCTATCCCCCACACCATAGGAGGAGAGATCACACACACACACACACAGAGGTGTACCCATCTCTCACACAGGGGGTGATTGACTGACCCAAGCCTCCCTGTCCCGCACTCTCTGCCTGGCTGGGCCCCCGGGATGGACCCACATCTCCTAGTACCTGACACCGCATCTTTCTGAGGCAACATGGGGGGGGGGGGCACATAAAAGTCACATGCCCCCTTCCCCCAACACCAGATTTCTGCCAGGGTTCACACCAGAATGTGGCCAGCAGCTGCTTTTCGGCACTGTGTGGGAGGGAAGGGACAGGAGCTGCTGCTCCTGTGTGTGTGGGGAGGGGGGAAAAGAGAGAGAGGAGGAAAGGGAGGGATGACCAGGCCCAGGTCTTTGCAGAGCTCATCTCTTCCCCCCATCCCTGCTCCCCAGTGGCTGGAAGCAGCTTGTCCCTTCATGCCCACGCAGTGTGGAAAAGCAGCTAACACCTCCAGGCTGCTGCTGGCCACTGACATAACCCAGATGCCTTCTGTCCCCTGGCCACAGTGCAGGCAGGAAGGGGTTAAGCCCAAAGGATGCATTGTGCACCAGAGCCCAGGGAACCTGACTGCAGGGGCTTCAGTGACCCCGGCCAGAGAGGCGGCTCAGCAGGGCAGGGGGCCTAGGGGACGGAGCAGCCCCGTGTTCCCTGGGGGCAGGACCCGGGGCAGTGGGGGGGAGGGGCAGAAAGAGGGCACTAAGCCCCTGCCCGGGGAGCAGCTGAGGAGTCTGCAGGTTCGGGGCACGAACAGGTTGGAAACCGGTTCCTCCTCCCACTCCAGAGCTTAGCTGAGGGGCAGGGCGGCTTCCCCAGGCCAGCGCCGTGTGGGGCTTTGGCACATGCAGGGCTCGGCTCCTCCTGGCCAGCACCCCAGGCCTGAGGGTCTTGGGCTTTCCCGGGGCGCCAGCCCAGCCAGAGGCAGTGGGGGAAGGAAGGAGCCTGCCGGCCAGGCTGTTGGGGAGCTGAGCGCTCCGACCAGGGGCTGGTTCTCCACGCAGCGCTGGAAGCGAGACGCACCCTGCCGGGGAGAACAGAGAAGCAGCGGAGCTGGGGGAAAGGGTGAAGGGGCAAAGCAGGGAGAGGACAGCAAGACAGGGGGGGGGAAGCTCATAAAAGGCTGATGGGTGGGCAGCAAAGCAGCAAGGGGATCAGCCAGCCCCCTGCGCTGCAGTTTTGCCACCACCAGCCTTGCACACCCACCCCCATCATTAGCCACTGGGCCCTCCCACTCATCGCTAGAGGGCGGGCGGCTGGCAAGCAGGGATCCGGCCAGCAGCAGGACCCACACGTACTGATGTGTGTGTGTGTGGGGGGGGGGCAGAAAATAGGGGAGTTAGCCCATTTTTAAGAAGAAGTTGGGACATCTGCAGGGGGGCTTAAATACAGGACTGTCCCTTTAAAAAATGGGACATCTGGTCACCCAACTACTGCAGGAGCTAAAAGCCATATGGCTGTTAGAGAGATTAATGAGTCTGTTCTACAGCCTTAGGTAAGTGGTCTCAGTGCCTCTAGATGGGACAGAACCCCACACCCAGGAGGTGTGGGGTTGTAACAGCAGTAGCAGAGCTCTGGCCCTCTGGGCAGGGCCAAGCAAATAGCCAGTCTGTAGCTGGAGCCCCCAGGAGCCACACCCAGCTGCCAGTGCAGGGGGAGGAATTGGGGAACCTGGGCTCACCACGGTCCACCAAGCTCCAACCTACAGCCCTATGAAGCCAGGAAATTCCCAGTTAAGGGTTCAAGCATCCGCTTCTGATACATTCACCGGGGCACTTCCTACCACAAGGCTTATCTCGAGCACCTCCTCATCTGGCAGGGCCTCAGTCAGTCTCCGCCATCAGCTGGTCATCCACAGCATAGTCTGAGTCCACCAGTCCCATTGCTTGTGGCATCGTTAGTGCCACTGCGGGAGCCTGTAGCACACATCCTCCCTCCTCCCAAGACAGCCCAGACTGCGCTGGGCTGCCTCCTTTTATCTGTCCCTTCCACCTGGAGCATGTGCAGCAGGGGCCAGGGGGTGTGGCATCCTGGGCCCACAGTGATTGGTTAGGCCCCAGTGGCCCAGTGCAGGGTTGGTCCACCCTGTCACACTCCCATTTAAACCAATGGAAATTGGTCACCTTAGTACCTTTGAGGATCTGGGCCTGGGTCTGTCCTGGCTGCTCTGTTTTTCGGTAGCCCAGTGCACTGCTCCAGTGCCCCAAAATGCTCAGAAACACCCCCCCCAACTCCAAGATCTGAATTCTCATATGCAGTAAGGCCCCTTTACGCAGCCCTGGCAAA
The DNA here is from genome assembly GCF_027887155.1 of Malaclemys terrapin pileata. Classification (NCBI taxonomy): domain Eukaryota; kingdom Metazoa; phylum Chordata; order Testudines; family Emydidae; genus Malaclemys; species Malaclemys terrapin. The sequence goes on from NC_071515.1 coordinate 74,032,842, forward strand.
CAGATTCTCAGCTGGTGTGAACTGGTCTAGGTCCGTTAAAGTCCATGGGGTGATACTGACTTACACCGGCTACGCCACTGGGCAAGACAGTATGAAGGAACCTTGAAGTGGATGTAACGAATTACACTAGATGCTGCTTATTAGCAACCCTGGGTTGCCAGGGAAAAAAAAGCTGCCATCATCCCGTAGTTGCTAATAAGCATATGGCTGGTTTGCAAGGCTCTAGCCAGGGAAGGAAGCGCTGGACTGTGTCTTCCCTCATTGCAGCCCTGTTAACCTGCTGCAGCAAGCAGCAGTAGAGAGGGATCTGCAGCCTGGATGCTGGTGGCCCTTGGGACCACACGGTGCCTCTAGCCTCCAGCCTCCAGCGAAGCGCTGCACTCAGGAGAGGAAATGCTGGGACATGCTGAGCCCCGATCACCAGAGAGCGCAGGGAGAGGCACTGTGCTGCTCTAGGCTGCAGCCCCCTCCCTGCCACTGTCCTGCCTAGTCAACCCACCCAGCCCACAGCCCCTTGCCTCCTGCGGGGTCCATACGTGCAGGCAGTTTCGTGGGGATAAAGTCCCAGAAGCCCTGGGAAGGGCTGAGCACTGGCCGAAGGCAGCTTCGTGGGGCTGCAGCCAGGGACGATAGCTCGTCCTTCCCTGGCTGCAGCCCCACAAACCTGCTTGTAGCTGGGGCCTTTCCTCCAAAAAATAATAAATGTTGTTAATAAGCAGCATGCCACTGCCAATAGCCGAATCCCATTAATGTCAAGGGGATTGGATCGGTTCCCAGCAAAATGTTGCTATTAACCGGAAGTTGTCAATATCGAGGTTGCTATTAGGCAGAATCTCCAGTATCCTTCAAGGCCTCTTTACAAAACATCACCCTGGTAAAATGGACGGGCGTGAATCCAAATCAGGCCCCAACCGTGGGTGTGTGTGCGCTAGAGGTGACGATAGCCTTATAAATAGGGTTACCATTTGTCCGGATTCCCCCGGACATGTCCGGCTTTTTGAGCTAAAAATAGCGTCCGGGGGGGATTTGTAAATGTCCGGACTTCCCCGCCCCCCCCCCCCCCCCCCCCCCCCCCCGCATGCAGAGCATGCGCGGCTAACAGTGCAGCCGGCCGGATGGTGCCACTTACATGGGGCTCCGACAGCCAGAGAGAGCCCCTTCTCCGCTTCCTCCTCCTCCCCCCTGCGGCAGAGATCACTCCCTCCCTCCCTGCATTAATGAGTCTGTTCTACAGCAGTCCGGAGTTCCTCCTCCCCTGCTGCCCAGCGTGCTGGGACGGCTCCGGCCGTTCCTGAGCAAGTTCACAGAGACGCTAGGCGAAGGCCAACAAGGGGGTCAGGGGGTCAGAGAAGGGGCAGGGAGGTTTTGGAGGGGGCAGTCAAGAGACGGGGGGGGTCAGGAGTTCGGGGGGGCTTTCTGGGGGTGTGGATAAGGTTTTGGGCAGTCAGGGTACAGGTAGGGGGTAGGGTCCTGGGGAGCATTTGGGGGGAGTCTTAGGAGGGGGCAGTTAGGGGACAAGGAACAGGGAGGCTTAGGTAGGGGGTGGGGTTCTGGAGGGCAGTTAGGAGCAGGGGTCCCAGGAGGGGACAGTCAGGGGACAAGGAGCGGGGGGGTGTTTGGGAGTTCTGGGGGGGGGGGGCTGTCAGGGGGCAGGAGTGGGAAGAGGGATTGGAACAGTCAGGGGACAGGGAGCAGAGGGGTTTAGATGGGTCGGGAGTTTTTGGGGGGCTGTCAGGGGGTGGAGAGTGGTTGGATGGGGCGTGGGAGTCCCAGGGGTCTGTCTGGGGGTGGGGATGTGGATAAGGGTTGGGGCAGTCAGGGTACAGGGGAGTACAGGGTACAGTAGAGTCCTAGGGGGCCAGTTAGGATGGGGGGAGGGTCTCAGGATCAGGGCCGGCTCTGGCTTTTTTGCCGCCCCAGGCAAAAAAGCCTCCTGCCGCCCCCCCCACCTCCCAGTGCGGCAGGGGAGGACGCTGAGCCCGGCCTCGGGCCCGCTCTCCCCTACCGGCCAGAGCGCCGAAGGGAGGGCGGCGAGCCTGCCGCAGCTCTGCTGGAGCCGGGAGGAGGGTGGAGAACCCGGCCGGGGCTCCGCTCTCCCAGGCGGTGAGCCTGCTGCAGCTCTGCTCTCCCCGGCGGCGAGCCGGCCAGGGCTCCACGCTCCCCAGCGGCCAGAGCGCCGGGGGGAGGGCGGTGAACCCGCTGCGGCTCTGCTCTCCCCGGCGGCGATCCGGCCAGGGCTCCACGCTCCCCAGCGGCCAGAGCGCCGGGGGGAGGGCGGTGAACCCGCTGTGGCTCTGCTCTCCCCGGCGGCAAGCCGGCCAGGGCTCCACGCTCCCCAGCGGCCAGAGCGCCGGGGGGAGGGCGGTGAACCCGCTGCGGCTCTGCTCTCCCCGGCGGCGAGCCGGCCAGGGCTCCACGCTCCCCAGCGGCCAGAGCGCCGGGGGGAGGGCGGTGAACCCGCTGCGGCTCTGCTCTCCCCGGCGGCGAGCCGGCCAGGGCTCCACGCTCCCCAGCGGCCAGAGCGCCGGGGGGAGGGCGGTGAACCCGCTGCGGCTCTGCTCTCCCCGGCGGCGAGCCGGCCAGGGCTCCACGCTCCCCAGCGGCCAGAGCGCTGGGGGGAGGGCGGTGAACCCGCTGCGGCTCTGCTCTCCCCGGCGGCGAGCCCGCTGCAGCTCTGCTCTCCCCGGCGGCGAGCCGGCCGGGGCTCCGCTCTCCCCAGCGGCCGGAGTCGGAACGCCGCGCCGCCCCCCTCCAGGTGCCGCCCCAAGCACAAGCTTGGTGGGCTGGTGCCTGGAGCCGGACCTGCTCAGGAGGGAGCAGTCAGGGGACAAGAGGCAGGGAGGCTTAGGTAGGGGGTGGAGTCCTGGGGGGCAGTTAGGGGCAGGGGTCCCAGGAGGGGGCAGTCAGGGGACAAGGAGCGGGGGGAGGGTTGGGGGTTTTGAGGGGGGGCAGTGGGAGGGGCAGGGGCGGGGCTAGGGCAGGACAGGGGCAGGGCTAGGGCGGGGCTCCTCCCGTCCTCTTTTTTGCTTGCTGAAATATGGTAACCCTACTTATAACCCTTAACTAGATGGGTATGGAACTAAATTGGCTTGGTTGTAGATTCTGTTACAAAGTCAAAAGCTAGCAATGAGTCATCGCCAGTTTTGTGGAGCTGAACTTTTCAGGAAACACGAGCACAGTTTTGGTTTTGGATAGAGCACATGGTGTTTTCAGTGGAGTTTCACTTTCCATTTTGGAATTCATTTGGGCTGTGAACCCAAAACTCCACAAGAGCCCTGGTTACCTCTGCAGTGAAGACATATTCTAAGTGGCCTCAAGATTTAACCGAAGTTTTATTGCCCCATTCTATACTAGAGCGCTCATAAAGGGGCTGTCTTTGTGATATTATTTCGGCCTCAATATAGTGACACACTTAAGCATATGCTCACCTTCAGTATGTGCTCAAGTCCTGTTAGAGTCAATGGAACTCAAGCATATGCTTAAATTTCAGCCTGAATTGGAAACTTTCAGAGCATGTATAATTATTAACAACAGTGATACACTGTGCCACCTCTTTTCACCCTGTAAAATACAAATCTGCAGGTTAACCTGCTCCTAATTTATAGCTGCTAGCATCACTTGCTGCCTTAAATATTATACAAATTTACTTTTCAAACACTCTGAGTAAATATATGTCTAGTGGGGAATATTTTATCAGATGGACTTTTCAATGAATTATTTTATTTCTAAGGTGGGACAAATGGAAAGTAGCAAAAGAAATATGGCGGTAATAAAATATGCAGTCAGTAAGAGCACTTTGATAGCATCAGCAGCTGCATGGATGACTCCTAGAAAAGAATAAATTGTGTTTATAAATAAGTACCAGGAGGCTAACATTAATAGATTTATTTAATTGAAAACTGTAAAGCTTGAGAGATTTTTATCTCTTGCATTTTAGCATGTTTTGTTCTTGTAAAGAAGGTGAGGGAGGAGAGGTGAAGTGGAAGACATGCAAAACTTGTGGTATTAAGTGAATTTTTAAAATAGAGACAAAATCCAACCTGTCTCTTGTCTACCTGGTTCTGGTCTCAATGGAACATGTCTAAATCCAGAATCACTCCATTGAAGCAAATGGAATTACACCTGATTTACACCAGTGTAAACAATCTTGCCTGCTTTCTCTATCAGTAATGCTATAACCCATGGTTATGGACTAATGAGAGGCACTGTGGTTTGGTGATTAGGAGACTGTTCTGTGACTCAAGTGATCTAGGTTCTAGTCCCATTTCTGCTGGCTGACCTTGGGCTAATTCCTTCTCCTCCAACTTGTTGTCTATTTAGATTGTAAGTTCTTTGGGGTCAAGAACAGCCTCACACTGTGTGTGTAAAATACACAAGACAACAGAGTCCTTATCTGGGTTGGGTCCTGTAGGTGCTACTCCAACAAGAAGAAGAATCTCTCACCATTTCAACTGTGGGCAGTTACCAAAAGTCATTACCAATGTAAAGCTCCTCAGTGACCGATGTGAAACGAGTTAGAGGTCTCAAGTCACATTCTTTGTGGGCAAGGGTCTACATCATAAAACTCACCATCACAGATGGCACTAACTGGTAACCTTGTGAGCAGCCCCTGGAAATGCTGCTTAGGTGAGAAGTTTGTTGATGCATGGAGCAGAACCAAGTGCAACTCGCTCTCCCATAGCTGTCTGGGTTCTGTTGTGCTCGCAAGAATAATCGTTATCCAGGCTACAGAACAGGTGAGGAGAAAAGACATGTAGTCAGTCATCTAGGGCTTTGATAGGGCTATTCACATGAGTAGGCTCCAGCCCATCTGGAATTATCATCTAGAGCTTTTCCAGTGCTTTCTCCCAACACTGACAATTGATGGGATTTCCACCACTTCCTTTGGAAGCCTATTGCCCAGTCTAAGTCATCTAGCATTGGCTTCCTGATAGACATCTTCCACCTCTTTGTTGCATAAGGAATGGGATGGTGATAACAGAGGAAATTACAAATGCCATTACATAATCAATGGTTCCGCATCCTCTGGAATACCACATGCAGTACTGATCACGCTATATCAAGGAGGATATTGGGAAACTATCCAGTGGATGTAGTGTACTTAGATTTTTAGAAAGCCTTTGATAAGGACCTACCAAAGGCTCTTAAGCAAAGTAAGCTGTCCTGGGATAAAAGGGAAGGTCCTTTCATGGATTGGTAACTGATTAAAAGATAGGAAACAAAGAGTAGGAATAAATGGTCAGGTTTCAGAATGGAGAGATGTTAATAGTGGTGTCCCCCAGGGGTCTGTACTGGGACCAGTCCTATTCAACATATTCATAAATGATCTGGAAAAAGGGGTAAACAGTGAGGTGGCAAAATTTGCAGATGATACAAAACTACTCAAGATAGTTTAGTCCCAGACAGATGATGAAGAGCTACAAAAGGATCTCTCAAAACTGGGTGACTGGGTAACAAAATGGTGGATGAAATATAATGTTGATAAATACAAAGTAATGCACATTGGAAAACATAATCCCAACTATACATATAAAATGATGGAGTCTAAATTAGCTGTTACCACACTAGAAAGATCTTGGAGTCATTGTGGATAGTTCTCTGAAAACATCCACTCAATGTGCAGTGGCAGTTAAAAAAGCGAACAGAATGTTGGGAATCATTAAAAAAGGGATAGATAATAAAACAGAAAATATCATATTGCCTCTGTATAAATACATAATACACCCACACCTTGAATACTGTGTGGAGATGTGGTCGCCCCATCTCAAAAAAGATATATTGGAATTGGAAAAAGTTCAGAAAAGGGCAACAAAAATGATTAGGGATCTGGAACCACTTCCGTATGAGGAGAGATAATAAAACTGGGCGTTTTCTGCTTGGAAAAGAGATGACTAAGGGGGGATATGATGGAGGTCTATAAAATCATGACTGGTGTGGAGAAAGTAAATAAAGAAGTGTTATTTACTCCTTCTCATAACACAAGAACTAGGGGTCACCAAATGAAATTAATAGGCAGCAGGTTTAAAAGAAACAAAAGGAAGTATTTCTTCACACAATGCACAGTCAACCTGTGGAACTCCTTGCCAGAGGATGTTGTGAAGGCCAAGACTATAACAGGGTTCAAAAAAGAACTAGGTAAATTCATGGAGGATAGGTCAATCAATGGCTATTAGCTAGGATGGGGAGGGATGATGTCCTTAGCCTCTGTTTGCCAGAAGCTGGGAATGGGCGATAGGGGATGGATCACTTGAGGATTTCCTGTTCTGTTCATTCCCTCTGGGGCACCTGGCATTGGCAACTGTCTGAAGAGAGGATATTGGGCGAGATGGACCTTTGGTTTGACCCAGTATAGCCATTCTTATGTTCCTACATTCTTAACTAGAGGGAATTCAGAGATGGGCAATAAGAACGATAAAGGGCCTGGAAAAACATTCCTATAAAGAAACTGAGAAGAGAGGGATTGTTTACCTTAGAAAGGCAATGAATGCGGGGACATGATAAAAGTATGCCAAATAAGGAATGGTCTACCAAAGGTAGACAGAGAAATCCTGTTCCTCCTGCCTCAGAACACAAGAACAAGGGCACTTTCAATTACATTAAAAGGTGGGACGTTAAAAACCAATAAGAGGAAATACTTGTTCCATACAATGCTAAACTGTGGAACTCCTTGCCACAGGAAGTTGCTGAGCACGATTAAAGGTTTAGACATTTAAATGGCTAACAAAAATATCCAGAGCTATAATTAATTATATTAAATTTGTGGAAGGGATATTAAATATAATACTTTAGGACTTAAGGCAATCTCTAACAGTTATAGATCAGGATGAGATGGGGGCAGCTTATCCCACATCTCTACTGTGGGGTTCTTACACATCTCTGAAGCACCTAGTGCTGGTCACTGTTGGAGACAGGTTACTGGTATTAAGGAATGGGCTATGGGTGGTCTTGCCTAATGGTCAGGCAGGAGGCTGGCACAGAGTTGACCAAGCCGAGTGACCAGAGCCCAAATCAGGAGCTGAGTTACCAAGTTCAGGGAGGAGCCAGAGCTGAGGGTCAGAGCCAGAGTATCAGCTGCCAGAAGGCAGGAGCTAGAAGTACACACCAGGACCTGGGAACCAGGAAAAAGGAACGGGACAAGGAAGGAGCTGCGAGCAGAAGCAGGGTGAGGAACACAGCTGCAGGCACGGCCCACGGCAGGGTTTAAGAATGGGCCTGCTGCAGTCGTCAGGGGCCAGATTCATGATCTGACTCAGCTGAGGGCAATGAGCATGTGGGTTCAGCTGTGGGATCCCGGCAACTGGACTAGATAGCCCTCAGGTCTGATCCAGCCAACAATTTCTATGTTCATTTGAGTTCCCTTTTCTCAATTGCCTACAGTTACGCCCAGATAAAGGCCTCTGAGCCTTGCCAGGTAACGGCCTGAGCCTGCATTTCTTAAGCGGTCCCACTGGGTTCAGAGGGGCACCTCCATACATAATGAAGTCGCTACGAGCGACGCTGAGTGTGACCATCTGCCACGCAGGGACAAATGAACAGCAATTACACACCCACAACTGGCCTGGGATCTGCTGACTCAAGCTCACAGGACTTGGGCTGCCGGGCTCATAGATTGCTGTGTAGACATTCGGGCTCTGGCTGGAGCCCAAGCTCTGGGACCCTGCAGAGGGTCTCCCTTCCCCTTTGTACAGCTGTACAAGGGACACCTACGCTCCGGGGAATGCATGAACTCCTTGGCTGCCTGTGAGCAGGGCTCTGAGAAGGACAAGGAGAGGGGTAGGAAGGAGGCGGGACCATTAGCCTCCTTTCCACCCCAGTAGGTCCACTGAGTGGGATAAGTGCACTGCAGAGAGCAATCACTAGAGGGCAGTGTTAAGGTGGTTTGAGGGCCTTAACTGCGCATTTCCATACCTTAACCTGCTTAGATTTCTTTTAAATTTGACTAACTCTGGATTTCTCACATTTGTAATGCTTGTTTTGGGGGTAATTGCATCATCCCTGTAATGATTTTACCCTTTAAATCATAGTTCTCCTAAATCTTATTTATGCTTCTAGGTAAAAACTGATACATAATCATCAGCTGCCTGAAATCTATAGTAACGCTGTTTTTTAATAGCCACATTGCATGCAAGTGTCCAGTTTGAGCAATAAATAAAATCTGCTTAATCACTATCAGGCAGTGAAGTGAGTGCCTCCTCTCAGCTCCTCCATAAACCTCCATCACCCCTTAGGGGTGACATGCCGACTAGAAATGTTATATGCCTTCGCTCCTCCAGTGCTACTTGAGGAAATTTATACTGAACCTAGCAGAAAATGGTTTATCAGATGGTCAGCTCGGTAAAATATTTTATTTCTAAGAAGGGTGAAAAGCAGGCAGCAAAAGAAATACAGCTGTAATAAAAGGAGCAGGCAGTGAAAAGGCTGTGGTATAATCAGCATAAATGTCACCCGTAAGAGAATAAATTTTGTTTATAAATAAATACTGGGAGAATAACATTAATATATTTAACAGCAAGTGTGGGAATGGTGAAAACTGTACTTCCTCTGCATTAGCATACTTTGCTCTTCAAAGGCAGAGGATGTGGGATTAGGTTGGTAAAGGCTTGTTCACTGATAGGTTCTAAAAGAGAAAAAAAGAATGACAAGGTATTTCATGCTCCAGCTAAAGGAGTGGCAGCAAAGTCTACAGGCTAGGCTGGTGGGCTGGGAGTCAAGAGACGTGGGTTTTAGGCTTGGCTTTGCTGCTTAAATACAACACGGTCATTTAATCTCTTTGGGCCTTTGTTTCCACTCCAACTGTTTGTCTTGGTGGTTTAGATCAGTGGCTCTCAACCTTTCCAGACGACTGTACCCCTTTCAGGAGTCTGATTTGTCTGGTGTATCCCCAAGTTTCACCTCACTTAAAAACGTCTTGCTTACAAAACTGGACTTAAAAATACAAAGTGTCCCAGTGCGCTATTACTGAAAAATTGCTTCCTTTCTCATTTTTACCATATAACTATAAAATAAATCAATTGGAATGTAAATATTGTATTTGCATTTCAGAGTATAGTATATAAAGCAGTATTGTCTGTATGAAATTTTAGTTTCTACTGCCTTTGCTAGTTCTTTTTCTGTAGCAAAGCTCTGGATGAGTTGATGTACCCCCAGAAGACGTCTGCGTACCCCCAGGGGTACACATACCCCTGATTGAGAACTGTAGTAAGAGGAGGCCCCGAGACATAAACCCTTGTATCAGAGGCCTGGTATGAGGCCTAAGGCCTGAACTAAAGTAATGGTCAAGACTTTGATAACATAAAGCAAAATTAAGCTGTGAGCCAGAGGCAGGCCCTGCTCACAGAAGCTGGCAAGGAAAGGGCTGATGCTGCAAAAAGAGACATACCTAAAAGGTCCTGGACACCAGATATCAGAACATTCGCATACTTGTACATTCCACACACAAGGAACAAGCTGACCCATCCCAATGACAGGGCCAAAAGGGGAATATGATGGATAGAGTTGTTTTGTTCGAACCAACATGTACAAGGTGAGAGGCGGCACCTTACTACATAGAGGGGTTGCACCTCAATACGTCAGGAGTAATGTGTAACTTGTTTGTACCTGTGTATAAGAATGCGTCCCTCAGTAGATATCTTTGTCCAGCCTAGGGGGCAGTGGAAAGTCCCACCACTGACTGAGCTGAGTCCATTGTCAGGGAGCACATAAGTACTAGCTAGCCACACCTTAGCAGCACCTTGGACTTCGTTTGCCACGGAAAGCTGGAGATTGTGTTTCTCTTCGACAATAAACCTGGCCGGTGTGCCTTCGTACCTTACAAGAGTCTGTAGTCATTGGGGGTTCTCTCGGGGTCTGCTGTGTCAGCGATCTGCACAGAGCTGGGGCAGCACACAGAGGCAACACGCATGCAGCCGATTGATATCAACATTGAACAGAGCAGAGCACCACACCGGTAGCATCTGATGACACGAACCACTGGTTTAGATTGTAAGCTTCTTGAGAGAGAGACTGTCTCTCACTATCTTTGTACAGTACCTAGCAGTTGGGGCCTCAAAGTGCTATCATAATATAAACAGTACTTATAGATAGTTGCACTTCGTCAAGTTTTGTGCTTAAACTAAACATTGAGAGATTCCATGAAAATGTCTCTCTGTGTTGTGACTTGGACTCAGCATTTCACCAGAGCTCCAAACAATCTCTCTATCATCTAGAAAACTTTCTAATTTGGAGAACTGGTAAACCAGAAGAAAAACATCATCACGTGGTATAGGCAACAAGGTTTAGAAGATGAGAAACAGAGCAAGAAAGCATCAGCCTCGGGAAAGTTCCTTCACTGAAGGTTTTCAAAAAGAGGTTGGACGGCCATCTGTCTTGGATGGTTTAGACACAACAAATCCTGCAGCTTGGTCAGGGGTTAGACTAGATGACCCTTGTGGTCCCTTCTAACCCTATGTGTCTATGAGTCAGTGATCAGGCTGTTCCCATCATTCCCAGCAACAGCAAATTAAAATAAATAATACAAATTAATGCACACTTTAGCTGGGAAGTTGCATCCAGTACATTGCTCATTTAGGAAAGTGTCTATAAAGTGCAGTGATAGCCCCGTGGAACTAACGGATCTGAAGTGAGCACATCACTTCCTCCGTTCAGCATACGCATCACTGGGAGCAAATACTGACTTCCAGCTCAGAGGACATTACAATTAAATTACAATTGCTGAATCAAACTGAGCAGAAAGATACACACATTAAAAGTGAGCAAATGCAGACTAAGGACACCTCAGACTCTCTTGTTAGAAGACGGCGAGATTATTTTCTTATTTTAGAATAACATCTGTGTAGAAAACGAGGACTGTATGGAAAAAAATCAGAGTTTGGGTTTTCACTAAATCATGGGAGCATTTTTTTTAAAGTTTCATTTCTGGTTCACATTTCTTTGCTCTAGAGCTGGGCAAACTTGTTTCACCCAATTCCAAACTAACTTCAAACGCTGTAGGGTTGACATTTTGAACGCTTGAGTGTTAAGTAGGCTTGGGTCTATTTTTCTTTGCATTACAGTAGTGCTAATCAACATTACCCAAAAGAGCCACAGTAGGGTGAATTCATTCAAAAGGACTGACCAAGCATTCTTATATTATCAACTACAATTGGTTAATAACATAGTAAGAGCATCCTGATAGGTTGATAACAAACTAGCTAATAATTAAGGTGTTTTAATATCACGTGCTGCAAAGAAACACAGGAGACATATTAAAGAGACCTTGTCTACACTAACTCTGTAAGTCGATTAAGTTACGCTAGTGAAGTTACCTAAGCGGGGTCTACAAAATCGCTCTCCCGTCGACATAGCTTCTGCCTCTGTTGAGGTGGATTAATTAAGTAGACTGGAGAGCGCTCCCCCATCAGCGTAACGCGTCTTCACCAGACCCACTAAATTGATGCAGCTGCATTGATCAGAGCGGCACCGATTTAGCCACATAGCGAAGACAAGCCCAGAGCTTGTGAGCCTCCAGATGAATATCGGTGATTTAGTGGTTAGGGCACTACCCTAAGGTTTAAAAGAGTTGGGTTCAAGTCCCTCCCCTGCCACAGACATGTTGAGTGAGTCATTTATCCCATTTGTGTCTTATTTACCCATCTGTAAAATGGGACTAATAACACCCTTTGAGCCAGGGAAGGGCTATGATGATAAATACATTAAGGATTATGAAGCAATCATGTGCAATGGTAAATGGGGGCCAGATAAGTACAACAGATACTACTAGGCTCTAAACAGGTGGATAGAGACAGTCAAACCTCTGAGCGGGGGAAGTGACTTACCCAAGGTCACACAGCAGGGAGCTGGGACTAGAACCCAAGATTCCTAGCCCACTGCCCTATCCATTAGACCACACTACCTCCCCAAAGATAGATTAGGATTTGGGTTAGAACACCTTCAAGTCCTCAAGAGAAGCTCATCCAGAACTGATAACATATGTCTGGGTTTTGGGCAGGGGGAGGTCAAAACTATTTGAAGCCCCAAAGTTTCAGCCGCCCAAACCTGTAACACCTCCGCCGTATATGCTTTAAACTTGTCCCAAGCTCAACAACAACAAGAGGATGGCAGACCCGACCCAGGTTTTATGGGTCTAACAGGACCATGAAGGGTTATGAGTTCTATTTCACCACACTTGGGCAGCCTGAGTCCTAACAGGTGGTGACATTTGGAATTGTAGAGAACCAAGGAACAGTGTTCCCTGGCGCAGCACTCAACTTCCATGGCAGTCTCTTTATGGCAGACACTTCTCTTCCTCTCACTTGTGTTTGTCTCTTCAGCAGAGGCTCTGAGGGGGTCGCAGGTGATAGCAGACCATGAAGGAAACAAGAGGGGTATAAGGAAGAGACACCCCCTACCTCTGGGTGACTCTGCCTTCGAAATTAAAAGGAATTTGGAGAACTTGTTTTGGTAGATGCCCTTTTCCCATTTTCCTCTTCTCTTGTCTCCTAGTGTTTTCTATTTCTCTTCTGTTTCTGTACACTTCCTTTCCTATGTGCACTCACAAACACACGTTGCTCCCATCCAGAGGAGCACAATAAGGAACATGCCTGGTAATTGGCTGTGGTCACAATGCTCAGTGATACCAAGCACTGAGTAGATCACCAGACAACTTGACATGTGAGTTCTCCAATAGTTTTTAACTGGTCTTGAATTTGTAACTTCCTAGGGGTTTATTAATTATTATTATATGTCTGCCATTATATAATCTGAGGAGTTAGAGATCAAAAGGACCTATATGGTCATCTGTTCCATCCCCACCCTTCCTCCATCTCTACCATGCTGCCTGGGCACCAAAGGGCTGGGTAGTGAGAGCACCAGAGAGCCAATCTTCCTGCTCTCTCTTCTGGTGCCACAGCAATCTCCAGCAGATGGGAGGTGCACTTAAATATGAATATATGCCGCGACAGCCCTGGGCTGGGGCATGTTCACTGCAGATTGAATCTTCAGAGAATTTTGCTGCCAGCCTCTAACAAACCTCTACTGAGCTTGTGCAGTCATTTTCAGGTGCTCATTGCTCAACTGAATGTGGGTGGGTTTCTCCTAGGAAAAGCAAAAGGCACATCCCTGGCACCAGGGCGACTCCCCTGTCAATTTCAAGTCCATAATTTAAATTATAGGATTCTAGACTCTAGCAGCTAGAGCATCTCAGTGAAATGGTTGCAAGACTTTTTTTAAAAAAACCTATTCTTAACACAAAACATTTCCCCTAACCTCCTTCTTGAAAACAGCGGAACATTTTATATCGCTGAAGCTTTCCAAGCCAATTCAGCCTGAGGCAGACATTCTGCATGGAAAATTTCAGCCTGAATGTTTGAAGTTTGGGCAAGTTATATGCTGCTGCAAACAGGATCATATAATAGAAAAGTGTTAGGCAAACCTTAACGATAAGCATTTCTACCAACTCCACGTATAACATTAAAATATCTTGATCTTCTGTGCACAGGAGAGAAGCACTGGTTTGATCCTATTCATCAGTCGGCAGGAAAGAGCTAGATTTTATACATGCTCTCTTACCCCTGCCTCCCATATTCCCCCATCCTCACTCATTCTTTCGCTCGTTCCCTCTTCGCCTGAAGGTACATAATATGAAGGAGCAAACAGAGAGACATCTAAAATAACTGGTGTCTGTTGTGAACATATTGTATCCTGTCTCCGACATGTAGAATAATTATAAATGGCCTCCCAGGCTTAAGTGCTTTAGATCATGCCCGACTCCTATTGTCTTGTCTGCTTCTGCAAGGCTTAAACTGGAAAGCAAGCCAACACCGAAAGTTAATATTTAAAGCAAAGGCATGACTGAATACACATATCAATTCAGATAGCAAGTAACAGTTCTGAAATAAAGACAGCAAAGGGAATAGGAGCAGATAATCAAGATACCATGGTAACTTCGCAACTACCTACCTCATCACTGGCTTATCCGGTACACTCTTGAAGCTGAAAGCATTATTTTTACATTGTTAGCCAATATATATATGCAAGGCATAGTATGCTCCATATTAATGGGTATTATGTGCATGGTATTAATATAATATACATAATTATATAAGTGTTGGGAAGTTATGTTAACTTAATGCATTATGCTCTCCACACTAGTCTGTTCATTCAGGTTAGGTATCTCAAAACACGTAGCAAAGCTGAAGTCAGCATTGGCGTTAGAAAGCAGGAAGTCTGTCAGAGCCAAGATACACGAACGGTGTGTCCTAGCACAGGTTGGGATGTACCGCTATGCCAGTGGTTCTCAAACTGTTTATCACTGTGGGCTGCATACAGGGCCAGCTCTAGGCACCAGCAAAACAAACTGGTGCTTGGGGCGGCACATTTTTAGGGGCAGCATGGCCGGCGCCAGAATGCCGCCCCTAAAGATGTGCCCCGGCCGCCCTAACTCACCTCCGCTGCTGTTACCAAAACAGCTGATTCGCTCGCCACTGCTCGCCCTCCCAGGCTTTCAAACCTGGGAGGGAGGGCGAGATCATGAGCGGCCGCGGCGCGCGAAACAGCTGATTCGTGCTCCGCTGCTCACCCTCCCTCCCAGGTCTGAGAGCCTGGGAGGGGGGGAGACTGAGTGGCCGCGGCGCGTGCGCCGCTTCTCCCCCTCCCTCCCTCCGAGGCTTGAGAGCCTGGGGGGAGGAGGCAGGGCTGGGGATTTGGGGAAGGGGCGGAGTTGAGGCGGGGCCGGGGGTGGGGTAAGAAAAAAACGGGGGGCGGGGGGCCAAAATTGCTTTTGCTTGGGGCGGCAAAAATCCTAGAGCCGGTCCTGACTGCTTATGCGGTCCACAATGTGTTACGTTGGCCACAGGTTGAGTGTCCCTCCTCCCCCCAAAAAACCCACCCACAGTCGCCTATGCCCAGGACCCCTGCTCAGCGTGGGGCCAAGAGCAGAGCCCTGGGTGTGGGCCCGGGCAGCAGCTGGACCTGGACCCTGCCGCGTGGGGCCGGGCAGCACCAGCACTTTCTTCGGAAGATCCTCAACGTAAAGAGGGAGGATCGTTGCACTAACATCAGTGTCTTCACAGAGACCAACATCTTCAGTGTTGAGGTCCTGATTATCCAGCACCAATTGAGGTGGAGCGGGCATCGTGTGATACGCTTACCAAAACAACTGCGGTACGTCCAACTCACCAAAGGAGAAAGGAAACGGGGAGGCCAAAAGAAACGCTTTAAAGGCACCCTCAAAATAAACATCAAGAGATGTGGCATTGACACCGCACACTGGGAGACAGCAGCCCAGGATAGGGATAACTGGCGAAGACGTGTCAGAGAAGGAACGTCCACTTTTGAGGAAAATCACCAGAAAAGAAAGGAAAGACAACTGTCGCGCGGCGATCATGGCCCATCTCGGTCTTCCAACACCACCTACAACATCTGCCAACAAGCCTGTGGCTCAAGGATCAGACTCCTCAGTCACCAAAGGCCCCATGAAAAATAATCCCTGTGAAAGATCATCCTCGACCTCCAGGGATCATCGATGAGGGACAAACCAAACAAACGAAAAAAACCCCAACACACAGAACTGGTCAGGGAATGTGACATTTAAGTGAAAACTTTAACAAAAATGAAAGATTTTCTTCAGAAAATGTTCAGGCTTTGTTGACACCCCCCCAAAAGTGTTACTATGACAAAATCTCCCTCCCCCCCATGTTAAAGTTTGACATTTCTTTCTGAATTCTCAGATTTCATGAAAGAGCTATTTTTCAGTCCCCAAAAGTAAAGAAATGGTTTCCAATTAAAAATGTCAAACAGCTCTACAAGAAACCATTTTACGTGTAAACGGAGTCAAACTGATATGGAATCGCTGGAGTATAATAAATGCAGAACCTCCCAGTGCTACTTTCTAGAATTCTTTTCTCAGAGTAAGATTGCACTTGAGACAAATATGAACATTGACTGCTAACATTTCATATATACACAATAGATTGCAGGGATGTCCGGATTTCCTAATTCTCCGTATAAAAGTGCTGATGCATTCTGGTTTTGTCGTCATTTTTGTTACTCTACTGCCAGAAGTGCTTGTCTGGATCTGTCTAATTTCAGTCACAAATGCTGTGATGACTTCTTGGGTCTGGTCTGACGGCTGAGATGATCGTTGTGATCATTAATCCTCCCTTCTGTCCATCAATAAACAGTGCAGATCGAGTTTTACAGAAGGAATGCCACTCTGGTAAGAAGCTTCACTATTGGATTGCTATAATCCGGCTGTATCAGGTTTTTCCCCCCCCTTTTATACTGAATAGTTACATTCTTATTCAGAGATTTCTGCTATCCAGGGGCTATCCAGCCAAGCAGGTAAACAGGGCTTCTGTTTTTCAGGGTATATAAATTTCATTTTGGGGAAGTTATTTTTAGCAATTATTGAGTTTTATGTAGATATCCAAAAATTGGGGGTTTTCAGAGCTTCTTCTTTGCACATACAATAATGAGTAATCTCTCTGTAATGTTCCCTAGTGTGCTTTAATGTTGTACCGTTTCAAACAGTACTATTTCAAAGCACACTAGAGAACCTTTAGTGCGCACCAGCAGAGTTAGGCCACTTTAGAAATCACACAACTGTAGTCCCCATTATTACTCCACACAGACAAGCCCTTACCTACAAGTAACCGTTTCCAATGTTTTTCTGGTGTTTCTGGGATAAACACTGATTTCAGAAAGAGAGAGAGAGGGAGGGAGGGGAGAGTTTGTGTGTAATCGGTTAAAATCAAAAGCCCTCCAGGTGAAACACGATCCAGCCCGTCTCATGTTTAAGCTACTGAGCGCTGATGCAACATGTGAAACCCCCACTGATTTCAAAGAATATTGTGCCCATTTGCTCCATAGTTGAATTTGATCCATCATATTTAGACAAACTTTTCTTATACTTGCAGACTGAGGAGAGAGTCCAAATAGCCAGATAATCCTGCTGTAAGAATGCCAATGCCTGAGATGATGGGGCGTTCAGGGTTTCCGGGTTTATGGATCTTGGGTAGCAGATAGAATATCCCTGGTCGGGGTTCTGGGAGTGTCTCCATGTAGATTTGTTCCCGTACTGTAGCTGGGAATTTCCTGAGCAGATGGTGTAGTTTCTTTTGGTATTCCTCAGTGGGATCAGAGGATAGTGGCCTGTAGAATGTGGTCTTGGAGAGTTGCCTCGCAGCCTCCTGTTCATAATCCGACCTGTTCATTATGACTACAGCACCTCCTTTGTCAGCCCCTTTGATGATAATGTCAGAATTGTTTCTCAGGCTGTGGATGGCATTGCGTTCTGTACGGCTGAGATTATGGGACAAGTGATGTTGTTTGTCCACAAATTCACCTTGTGCACGTCTGCGGAAGCCCTCTATGTAGAGGTCCAGTCTGTCATTTCGACCGTCAGGAGGAGTCCACGCAGAGTTCTTCTTCTTGTAGTGTTGGTAGGAGGGTTCCTGTGGGTCAGTGTACTGTTCAGTGGTGCGTTGAAAAATATTCCTTGAGTCGGAGATGACGAAAGTAGGCTTCCAGATCACCGCAGAACTGTATCGTGTTTGTGGGGATGGTGGGACAGAAAGAGAGTCCCCGAGATAGGACAGACTCCTAAAAAAAGAATAAATGGACACAAATTGGTCATCAGGAATGGTAACATACATAAGCCAGTAAGTGAACACTTCAATCTCCCTGGTCATTCTATTACAGATTTAAAAGTCACTATCATTGAACAAAAAAACTTCAGAAACAGACTTCAAAGAGAAACAGCAGAACTAAAATTCATTTGCAAATTTAACACCATTAATCTGGGCTTGAATAGGGACTGGGAGTGGCTGGCTCATTACAGAAGCAGCTTTTCCTCTCCTGGAATTGACACCTCCTCATCTATTATTGGGAGTGGACTACATCCACCCTGATTGAATTGGCCCTGCCAACACTGGTTCTCCACTTGTGAAGTAACTCCCTGCTCTCCATGTGTCAGTATATAATGCCTGCATCTGTAACTTTCACTCTATGCATCCAAAGAAGTGAGGTTTTTACCCATGAAAGCTTATGCCCAAATAAATCTGTTAGTCTTTAAAGTGCCACCGGACTCCTTGTTGTTTTTGTAAATATAGACTAAACACGGCTACCCCCTGATACTTGATGGGCAAGTCACATGTCCATGCATGACTCAGATCTTACAGGTAGCAGCCATTGTTCACATGCTACCTTGAACATTCTCAGGTAGACTTCTTATGTGGATTGGAGCCTTCCAAGATCCATTGTCCGTTAAGTGTTTCTTGATTGGGCACTTAACTTGCACATTCCTCTCTAAAGAAGCTGACCAAATACCTTACTAAAACCTACTTAAAATCAAACAAGTAGACAGCCAATATTCATAACTTTGAATACAACAATGATACATGCATACAAATAGGATGAATATATTCAGTAGGTCATAACCTTTACATAGATATGTTGCATGGCATATGTAGCATAAAACATATTCCAGTTATGTCATATATACATTCCTAAGCATATTTCCATAAAGCCTTATGGGGTGCAACGTCACACCGTGTTTCATTAGCAATGAGTGGTGTGGTCAGCAGGCAGAATAATAAGAAACAAGGCTTCAGTATGAGTTCCAGGAGGCCAGGGTTACACATGCCTAAAGTTGGCAGGGTGATAGCTCAGCGGTTTCAGTATTAGCCTGCTAAACCCTGGGTGGTGAGTTCAATTCTTGAGGGGGCCATCTAGGGCATAATCAGTATTTGGTTCTGCTGGTGAAGACAGGGGACTAGACTTAATAACCTTTCCTTTCCAGTTCTATGAGATAGGTATATCTCCATATATTATTTATTAACCTCTGGTCCCTCACTCATCTAGGTCTTTTCTGAAACCCGATCCTCTCGCTCCATTTCCACCCATCCTACTACCAAGAGCATATCAAAGTTTTCTCTTTGACCCCAAGAGCAAGCACTCTGGTGGCCTTAAAAATGGACTGAAGTCACTCTGTGCTGTATTCCTGCTCTGTAAATTATTTTCTTCCTTCTTTGTGTTTGTTAAATTGGCTTCCTGTGAAGTAACAATAGTTCTAAAAAGCTTCTTTTGATATTCAAAGTGTTTACAGAACATTTGCTCCCACTTATCTGGTTGAAATGCTAGAGTGTTTCTTCCTACATTTGGGTCATTTACCCAGTGATTGCTAGTAGCTCCCACACATACATTTGCAAATCCCTGGGGGATCAAACTTTGTTTTGTTTAATTTTTTATGCAATCGACCTTTGAAATTCACTTCCAAAGCCTATTATGAATTGTAGAGTCCCAGCTGGGGTTTTTTAAGGTTATGACATAAGATTTATCTGTATTACACACATTCATTTTGTTTGCTTTGCCTTCTCTTTGATAACTTGTTCTCTCTAGTGTTTTGCTTTGTGTGGCATTATGTTATTTGTTACCGTGCACCATTTTTTGATGTCTCCTAACTAAATTGTTTTACTGTACACGGTGCCCTGCTGTTATGCCAAGCCATTTGCCGGTTAGAATGTAAGTATAGGAGATAAGGATGAAACAGAGATATTGGATCACTCAATCTAACTTCCCTAAGGAAGGCAAGGACGGGGTTCTTCCCGAGGAAAACCTGAGAGATTTACTAGGGAACCTAATGGGGAATTCTAGTCCACTCAGTGAAAATACATTCTGGCCCTGATCCTGCACCATTAAAATGAATGGGACCTTTGACACAGAGTCCATTGGGCTCTAGATCGGGCCCTCAGATGCAAAGTATCACCAAAGGCCTATATTATGTCCCAGACTGCATATGTGCTGAGCAGTACAGAGGGGGAATTTGGGTCTCAGGACCACAGGGGTAAGTGGGCACTATGCACCTGATATTCCCCCTTATGGGGCAGACAGGGTGGGAGGAGGGGAATTCCAGTAGCCCCCTCCTCCACCAGCTTGCCAGGCAACAGTAGCGAGGTGGTGTATCAGGAATAGCTATTTATTGCTGGTACAGATCAGCAGCAAATTACTGGCCCCTGGAGGAAGGGGGAAGCAGGGACTGAAATGTGGCTTTCCCCAACCTGCTGTTCTATCCTTAGGATGATCCCGGAGTGGCGCAGTGATGTGGTGCCTCTTTCTACGGGCTGTGGTCTTGCGGCCCCATCTAGGCCAAAGAATTTGTGGCAAACCTTGTGAGGTCTCACACAGGAACCAGCCTAATGCTGCATTTCACACCTCAGGAATTAGTAGTGATGACAGGCTGATATTAACCAGCAAATGGCGACCCACGTGCACTGACACTTCAATGTTGGTTGAAGACACATGTTGCGAAGTTCACCGTCTCTTCAGGGCCCTGGGAAAGGGGTACACCGAACTTTCTTTGATTAGTGTAATGGGAAGAGGGAAATTGTGTGGGGACTTATAACAGTTTTGATGTATGCCATTTTCAGTGTAGAGGAAGGATGGTCCAGTGGTTTATGTACTAGCCTGAGATATGGAAGACCTGGGTTCACGTCTCTGCTTCATCAGTAACTTCTTGGGTGACCTTGAGCCACTCACTTAGTGCCCTGGATCTTAGCTCCCCATCTGTAAAGTGGGGTAATAGTACTACTCTAGCTCACAACGGTGTTGTGATGCTTTATCACAGATGGTGAGGTGTTCAGCTATCATACTAGTACTATAAAGAGTTAAACTGAAACCCTTGCACACTTGGGGGAAGTCTAGATCTGAATTCAGATTCAAGCTTCAGGGCAGATTTGGATCTTGGGTCAGGCCCATCTCTAACTGAGCTCAAATGCTTGCTCTCTGAATTTCGGCATCAATGGTTCCATGTCACGTGTTCAGTATGACGTCCTAATGTCAGCATAGCCTCTTACAGTTCTTCATTCATTTTTTTCAAATCTTTTTGTTTGTTTGTTTTAAATGAAGGGGAAAGTGCCACTTCCCATCCCCACCATTTACAGAGGGGAAGAAAACAACCAGCATTCACATAAGGCATGGGATGAATCACCCCGCCCAGCTATCAGCAGTATAGCCTTCCAGCAACTGTAGTAAACAAAGTGGCCCATCTTCCTCTCTGACATACTGTTGTGTAACTAATAAGTGTGCTAAAACAGCCAACCCAGATCCTTTAGAACAGTGGTTCTCAAACTAGGGCTGCCACTTGTTCAGGGAAAGCCCCTGGCGGGCCGGGCCGGTTTGTTTACCTGCCCCATCCGTAGGTCTGGCCGATCGCGGCTCCCACTGGCTGCGGTTCGCCGCTCTAGCCGATGGGGGCTGCAGGAAGCGGCGCGGGCCGAGGGACATGTTGGCCGCCCTTCCTGCAGCCCCCATTGGCCTGGAGCGGCGAACTGCGGCCAGTGGGAGCCATGATCGGCCGAACCTGCGGACGCGGCAGGTAAACAAACCGGCCCGGCCTGCCAGGGGCTTTCCCTGAACAAGTGGCGGCCCTAGTTTGAGAACCACTGCTTTAGAACACACACTTTTCATTGAGTGTGGAACAGGACAGATAATGAAACGTTTACAAGAGAAAACCCTTCTCGCCAACTTCACGTCTTAACACTATCCCAACGTATCCTCGACCATATTGGGCCAGAGCCTATCTATGGTACTTAGATGCCCCCATCCCCGTGGTATACTCACCTGCTGCAAACTGGTGTACTCCACAGACTTCAGTGGAGTTACACCAGTTTTACACCAGGTGATGATCAGGCCCATTAAGGCTCCTGCTCCACTTTTATTAGATATCATCTCCGCAGAGGCAGCCATTTCTGGTTGTTGTTCCTTAAAGTCAGTCTTTGTTCCACACAAAGGAAAACTTTGCATATAGATATCGTAGCAAGGAAAGGGGAACAGTGTCATGGTTTAACTGGATGGATTGGTTGCTGTCTGTCAATCAATTTCAAACTCACATCACACAACTTAAGCTACATGTTCTTGGCAATATGTTAGTCCACCCACATTCTAATTAAGCGGAGAATAAAGAAACAAAGGAAATTTCTTAATTTTCTGTGTGTCATTCCTTTGTTTCATCAGTGGCACTTTTACTTTTAAAGCAAGCTTAAAAAGAGATCCAGCAAACAACAAAAATCAAAGCAACTCAGCAGGCCTGATCATCTTTCCCACTGGCACATCCTGACTCAGGCAGCGGAGTTTAACCTTTGTTCAATCTTGTCTTCATCTGTAAGTTTCATACTTTAAGGAATAAGCCAAGTTTGAAGAAAATCCATTTTATAGTTTTAAGTGCTTTAAATCCAACGATTAGATATATATTGACAAAACACGAGTGGCTTAAAAACTTTGATAGGCTTAAACTATATGGTCCATTTTTTTTTTTTTAATATGGAGATATACCTATCTCATAGAACTGGAAGGGACTGTGAAAGGTCATTGAGTCCAGTCCCCTACCTTCACAGCAGGACCAAGTACTGTCCCTGACAGATTTTTGCCCCAAATCCCTAAATGGCCCCCTCAAGGATTGAACTCACAGCCCTGGGTTTAGCAGGCCAATGCGCAAACCACCGAGCTATCCCTCCCCCCATAATAAAGTTAAGACGATCTTCCACATTTCGGTAGTCTCATACTTTGGGGCATCAGTCTTTGTTGCCCAACACACCAGGTTTGTCCTCATCCATCTGTGAACCTCATAGCATATACATTTCCTGAGTTAGGAGGGTGTTGGTGGGTTTTTGCTTACAGCCAAGTAGCCAGAGCTCTTTACAACATTTCCAACCTACACTACTCTCTTTATCCAGAACTGCAGCACTCCTCGTAACTCCTCCCTTTGATGGCTGGTGCTACGTTTCCCATTTGTTGTGACCTGCAGATGGTGTTGTTCTTTTGTATACAGCTTAGAGGACTTCCCCGTCAACTTTTACATGGTCCTTGCTCTGCGCTTGAGATAATCAGCCCCAGCGCATCCATTTTAAGGGCCCAATCTTGGAGGATGCTACATCTGCAAGGTACAGAGTGCCCTCAGCACACTTTGTAGCCAACAGAATTGAGGCATTAAACCCTTCTCAAGAGGTGCCCAGCACCTGGCAGGCTCAGAACCTGTATGACCAATCCAAGGTGGGCAGCACACTGGCGTTTGACACTCTCGGGTCCATCTGGCGTTTGACACTCTCGGGTCATTGGTGTCATGCTGTCTGCACTGGCTCACAAGCCGGGCTGTCAAAAACAGGATGGACACCCCGAATGGTGGTATGTTCTCTAATTAGATTTCTCCAACCCAGAAACAGATATGATCTCCTGGATCACTGTACTAGTCTTACCACGGAGTCACAGACAGTCCCCTTGGGCACTCCAGTCTATCTTGCAAACTGGATTTAGTGATAAAGGATCACTTACACCAAAAAAGACAAAATATTTAGGTTGCTCTCTGTCCCACGAGATCAGTCACTTACCTCAAATCAACGGGTACCCTAGACCTTACACCAAAGACAACGCCTGTAGCCAGTCATGTAAGGATCTATCTAAATGTTTATTAACTAGGAGAAAAAAATAAGAGTTATTTACAGGTTAAAGCAAGCAAACATATACACACAAATGATTTACCATATATGGTTCCTAAATGTGACAGATCTAGTAATCTGTCCATTCAAAATGTCTTTCAGGGTGTGTTACCCAGGGTTATCTGAACCCAAAGGTATGGTAACTAGTCTGTTTTCCAGGCGGTGTCAGGAAATAAACCCCTGGGGGACACAGCACCTCCTTCTGATAAATGATTGGTATGCACGAGAGTGCTCCCACCCCAAAATCCTTGTTTTTACTGAGTACAAAGAACACAACTAAAATAGCAATAGTCTAGAGCACCCCAGAATATAGTTTCTCAGTCTGAGGTCGTGCTGATTGGCAGCTGCAGGGTACTAGTGGCCAGCCGTTCCTCCTAGCTGCTGGGAAGGTAGCTCTCAGACTCCAAGCTTGTAGAAATCCAAACTTCTCCAAAGTATACAGTTGCATCAAACTTTTTACAGGTTTCTCCAAACAAAGCACATCACTCAAAATAACTTCTAATAAGCTAACAATTGCCCTAACAACAGCAAAGAACTCATAATTTTTACCTATCAGCAATGCACTCTAGCGAGAAACTTACAGAGACAGGCACCCAGACCAAGATGAGCTATCCACACTGCCTTCCATTCTCATGAACCCATCATTTATACATCCTAGTTAGTAACACTGCTACTGTGCAGATGTTTTTGTTTGCCTAAGCAAGGCCAAATTCTTTCTGGCAACATGGCGTGCTCGCTTCCAGCTTACGGAGGCTAAGTGCACAAGATGTCTATGGGTTATGTGAAGTCCAGGTCTCTCATAACAGGTGGACCCAGGCTGACCTTCTGGATTTCTGGTTTAGTTTAGTGTCTCAGGCCCTGTGACAGTTCAAACAGTGAACAGATGAAAAATTTCCTTGTGACCCTGTTTTATCTTTTACATTGGGCCTTCCAGTCCACGAGATGAGCTTCCTTGCATATAGCATTTCCAACGTGCAACAGATCCATTCACCAATCCTTTGTACTGTGATGTTTCTTAATGACTTGTTTAATCTTGATATGCCTCCTGAATAGACAGGGGGATGATTCCCATGCCTGAGTTCAAAAGTTCAGAGCAAACATTTTCAACGTTATAAAGCATAACTTACATATGTCCTTATAGTATGAAATACACACATTACATGTTACATTAATGCATGCAGCAATTTATAAGCATTTCACAAAGTATAAACATGAAATACTTTCTTACAACACTAATACCTATCTTAAACAAAACGAACATACGGGTGAGCTGCTTTGGTTTCTAGCAATGAGTTTGCCAATGGTTAGCTAATTCCCACAGCCTTGGCCAGAGCTGGCATTTGGTTTACCAGCGTCTCAACTTGTATCCTATTCTAACTGGGTGCCTTGATTTCATCTCTGCCATCTCTCTCATTTCTCCCAGGGTCAGGCACAGTTTTTCTTCATCACTTTTTGATAAGACGTCTAATTGTGGATAATGAAATGAGATACTTTTCTTGTGCTTCCTTGAATTTGGCATAGCAACATAAAATAATCATATTTACAGTCCACATACATCTAGATATATAACAGTAAACGTGTGTTTGTGTGTGTGTGTAAGTCTACGTGCTTTATGCCAAGAATCTGCATGGCTTTATTTCTCAGTTGCTGAGAAATCAAATTCCATATACTATAAAACAGCTATTTCAGTAAAGAAAAAAAAATGTCCAGATAAATCACAGGGAGAGAACCTACAATTCAGCTCCTAACTCCTCATTAATAAAGTAAGTGTCAGATGAACTGATTTATCTGGAAATCTTTCTTCACCTGAACGACATTACGGTAGTGTCTGCAGTTTTAGTTCTCATTGATTAAGCAATGCACCTGTTGTTCCTGTTCATCCTGACGAGAAAAAAATATCTACAATAGGATTGTAACATCTGCTGACACACCTGGAGGTTTCTTGGTGGATATTGAAAGGAATAGCACTTGGAGATCTATTTATCAGCACTGTCTCCACACCCATGGGCCTCACAATGTTGTAATACAACGAAACCCAAAGCTATAGACATTCCAAAGAAGTTACCAGGCGATTGATTTAACTATTTAAATGGTAAATCCTTCAGAAGATACATTGACCTAAACATCTGAAATATTTAGGTGAATGCCCCACTATGGTTCTGCATGTATTGGAAAGGATTGGAAGATTCTACAGGGAAAAGGTTTGATTTTCTTCTGATTCATGCCCATTTTATATTTCCGGTATTATCATGTACTCACTTATACTATTTCCCTTGAACTCTTATTCTTATTCCAATTTGGAAAGCAATTTCCATTTGCTGGAAAGACAGACTTTGGAATACATTTTGTAAAATATGTACATTTTATTTCCTAAGCCATGGGTTCTCAGCCTGGGAATTGTGCCCCGAAGGCATGGTCATGAATAGGAATCCGAGGCATCACAGAAACCCTCCTCTTCTTTTAGATGGGAGGGGATGGTCCTGAAGCTTTCTTCTGTTGTAACGCAGGGTCGCAGTACAAAAAAACGTTGTGACTCACTGGTCCTAAGCCAATGATAGGTTTTAGTGCCTGCTTCGGGAGCGCATACCAGTGAAAAATCAGGAATAACTCAATTAACTCCATGGACCATATTCTCAGCTGGTGTAAGTCAGATCATTTTAAGAAGCAGAACGGTTGGTTGCTAGGGCACTAGCTTGAGACTCTGGTTTTTATTCCTGGCTCTGACACTGACCTACCATGTGAGCTTGGGCGAGTCAAGTCACTTCCTGTCTCTTTGCCTCGGTTTGCTATCCCACTCTTTGTCTTCCTAGACTGTAATCTTTCTGGGGAAAGGACTGTCTTCTTCTGGGTGTTTGTACAACACCTACCACCACAGAGCCCTGATCTGCCTTGGGATACAAACAAGAGTTGCATGCTTTATTTTTCTATTTAAATCTTCTTTCGCTTCTTTTGCCTCTAAACAACAACAACAACAACAAATATCATCATTTCGGCCCCCCCCCTTCCCAACTTAGCCAGACATTTAATATAATTTATTTCAACAAAAATGCTACGAACGCAGGTTGCTCTTGCATGTGCACATGATGGAAATTAGTCATTAATCAACCCAATCCCCATAGAACCACTTTAACTTAATGTACTAAAACAAATGATGGAAGGAAAAACAAATGCATCTGAATTAGACAAAGCAGCGAGACTGCCAACCCAATAAGCACTCAGAGGAGGCGACGTACTGTCTTTTATTTTGTGTGTGTGTGTGTGAGGGGGTGGGGGTGGGGGGGTCCTTTTTGCGGTTTATGATTCAGACTATTAATACTAATGATTTCAGGGAGAGGCAGTTAGGAAGCCAGTCTTCCAACTTCTTGTGCAGAAGCTGAATATTGTATGATCCAGAAATAAATGGGCTGTTACAGACGCTATTTCGTCTCAAATGAAGTTGTGCTGAAGAGCAATCCCTCACACTTCCCCTTCTTTTCTTTCCTACTTAAAACTTCCTAAAAGATGCTCTGTTACCCACTCCTCAAGGGTATGGCGTGCCCTCACCTTCCACTTCTCATGGTAAGGATGAAAAACAGACAAAGAAACCCAAGAGTTATGGAAGGTGGATAAAACCTAAGGGGTCAGGGCAACCTACAGTTCTTAGGGGTTAGGAAGAAACTTCTCCTGAGGATAGGTTATTCCATAACTTTCTATTTTGGAGTTTCTTCACCTTCTTCTGGAGAAGAATGGTACTGGCCAATGTTGGAGCCAGAATACTGGACCAGACACAGTATGGCAATTCTTATGGCCCAAAGCTGATGGCACTTTCTCAGCACTGGGAAGTTGGGGAACACGAGTTGCATTCATGGGGAGAGGTCTGTGACTATTCTTCAGCATGAAGGATCATGTGTTCCAGCTCTGGGAGACTAAGGGCACGTCTTCACTACCCGCCGAATCGGCGGGTAGCAATCGATTTATTGGGGATCGACTTATCGTGTCTAGTGAAGACGCGATAAAATCGATCCCCGATGGCTCTTCCGTCGACTCCGGAAATCCACCGCGGCAAGAGGCGGAAGCAGAATCGACGGCGGCCCAACCGCGGTCGACTCGCCGCCATCCTCACAGCCAGGTAAGTCGACCTAAAATACGCCACTTCAGCTACTCTATTCACATAACTGAAGTTGCGTATCTTAGGTCGAGCCCCCCCCCTGTAGTGTAGACCTAGCCTCTGACACAAGTATGAATCTAGGGTCCTGTCATGATTGGTGCTTACAGTCCTCAACAAATTGTGAAGTTAGATGCTCCCTAGAAGATGAATGTTCCCTAGCACTTCACAGGAACTCAGCATCTCTGACTTTCACAGGGCCTGATCCTACCACATGCTGAGCATCTTCAATGCCCATTGGCTTCAACAGAAGATGAGGGGCATATTCTCAGGAGGCATTCAAGCTATAAGTAGTGGTGTAGCAAAGTGGGCTAAGCTGGTGGATCTCAATGCTGCCAGTTCTTTATATACGTGGTCCTGCCTCAGCAGACGGAGCTGGACTAGCTAACTCTTGAGGGTTCTTCCAGCCCTGCATTGCTATGATTTGCAGAATTGGGCCCACAGGTCAAAGCTGTTTAAACTGAGTTGTTTGCTTTGGATGAGCCCAGGAAAATCATCCCCGGAATTAAAATGGGCTGCACAGAGCTTCATTAGCCACACGTTTTCAATTTTTCATTAAGCACGGTGAGGCTGAGCGCATGAACAGCTCTTGTAGCAAGGTTCCAGTACACTAAGAACAGGAGATTAAAAATAATAAAGATAGGTCACTCAGCAACACAGGAGAATATCTGAGTGAAAGATGGAAGTTCCTTGGCTTTTTACAATGCTGGAGCTTGCAGTTGATGAGCGTGTACCCACCAGCATGTGATTAGTGTTAGTATAACACAAGACCAAGGTGACATGGCACAATGGGGAGGCCCTGATCGGGATTGGGGTCTGTGTAGCATCCGGGGGCTGTGGTCTCAGCTGGGACCTCTAGGCACTACAGGAACGATATCAATAGTGCAATGAACTGATGTCCTATATAAAAGGAAATACATTTCCAGTGATGGATAACTCACTTGTGGAACTCCCTGCTGCAGGAAATAATTGAAGTCCAAAAGTTCATGTAACCTTAACGCGCTAGTCGAATTTTTTCCCTCGTCATATGAAACTTCCCAAAGAACCCAAACCAGCTTTAACCGTGCTTTCGTGCAAGCCGATGAGTCATATCCTGGCAACAAAAGGACCAGCATCCTCCACTGATGAAAGAGTAAATTATGGGTTTCTAAAGACATTTGACATTGGTCCAGTTGGAATCAAATGCCATTTCCAGCTGGATTTGCGCACAGCCTTTCAGGTCTAACTGTGATGGAAAGGAAGGAACCTTTTAGGTGTCTTTACATGCTCCTTTGTCTCGGTGAGCATTTTCAAAGCACCTTGTCCAACCTTAATTTTAACTTCTCCCGGAGATTTCTCTCTTCATATGCCAGTTACGAAGCATACCACTACCTACCACAGCCAAGGATACATACCCTGCAACAGGCCAATGTAGAGATTAAGTTGATGGACAGAAGGAAATAGTTGCTGCAAAGGACCTGATTTATTAATTTAAAATCTAGATGCTCTCCCTATGTCAAGCAAAGGGAGAATTTGGCTCTAAGCTCATCAGAGCTGGAAAGACATTTTATTCCAATGTGCCACACTTTTCCTCGCAGCTGTGGTGCATCTGTGTGAGCAGGAGAAATCTGTTTACCCTACATTAACAGTGTAACCTTTCCATTGATTTCCCGATATAAATGTTAATATAAACCTGACATTAACTCTCGCTTCCAATACTCTCCCTGCTGAGAAAACAGCCATTTACGAGCTGTGTCAATAACAGGTGCCCTTAGACTAACATCCCAGACTCCCACCTGTGATGAGACACTCTCTACTGCTGGTCTATACATGCATACCAGCGTGTTCTACCAAAAGCGAATCCTTTGCTGACAGGCTTTTTGGGCTGTGTCTCATTAGTGGCCTTGATTCCACAGGTCTTTATGTGGTATGCTGCTAATCCAGATAGGAAAAGAGCATGGTAATGGGGTAGCTTGCCCCATGGGCTGAAGAGACTGAGGCTAAACCAACCCTAATTATAGAATGAGTCCCACAGGAGAGGAATCAGGTGATTCCGGTTTAAAAAAAAAAAAGGAGCAGGATGGGGCAGTGAAAACGGGGAAGCTGCGACAGGGTTGGCAGGGAGTGAGGAAAGTGCTCCAGGCAAGAAGGCCTGGGAGAGACCCTGTCCCAGCCGGGTGGGGCCTGCAAAGGCCAGGAAGAAGGAAGCGTGAGTTGTGGGGACTTATGAATGGACTTTGTTTTGAGGGTTACAGTTTATTGTATTTTAATAAAACCAATCCCTAAGGAGGGGTAGATTGTTTGACCAAGAAAAAGCCTGAAATGAAGCTTATTTGAATGGTCCAAGAGGGGAAACTGAGGCAGATCACGTGGACTGTGACCCTAGGCCACAAGGGGGTGCACTGGAGGAAGCATAAAGGCCTGGGTATAAACATCAGATGTGGAAAAAAATTTCCCGGCCCCTACCTGGGGTAGCTGGTTTCTACCAAGCATGAAACTGACTAATATTCCTTTAATTTATCAAGTTCCATATAATCAACCAACCTTTGCTTCAGAACATTCAAATTACTTGATTCTGCCAACTCGGATGGAAATCCACTCAGCCTATTCACAATGCTGTCAATTCTTGTGACATATCCAATCTCTTACTTCAAACCTGTGTCCCCGTCTGCTAATCTGCCCAATGACTTCAACTACATCACCAAGGTTAATTTTATGTAATAACCTTGAACTAAATTAAATATTTCAGGCAGGTCATCTCTTACTAGTTTTTCTTTCCAGACTAAATAATCCTATTTTGTCAATTTCCCTTTCTGAGTTTCACAATATTTGGTGTGTTTCTTCATGCCCCAGTTTCTGGAGTCACCCAATTATAGTCCAATCTTAGCTTTGAAAACGTAGCATTTTTTCATAGAAAAAACCTGAAAGTGTGCACCCAAGGGGCTCAAAGGCCAGAAGAACCCCTAATTTTGATATGTGTATTTTAAAAATCATGCTTTTAAACCAGTCTTGGGATTTTTGAAGGGTTTGGGGGTGGTGATACTGAAAACCCTCCATTCCATGATTTAGGCCCTGAATACACAGGGGCCATTCAAGTTGCCCCAGTTGCAGAATTGGAGCCTTTAGACCAGTAGTGGGCAACCTGCAGCCCGTAGGCCGCCAGACAGTTTGTTTACATTGTCATGGCCACCTGCAGCTCCCAGCACATCCCAGCGGCCCACGCTGCTTCCCACAGCTCCCATTGTCCAGGAATGGCTAACTGCGGCCACTGAAAGCCGTGGGCAGCAGTGCAAATGTAAACAAACTGTCTGGCGGCCCGCCAGCGGATTACCCTGATGAGCTGTGTGCAGCCTGAAGGCCGCAGGTTGCCCCCCACTGCTTTAGACACTCATTTATTTCCATTTCCACAAAGACAAAAAAGGTGAACACAATAGCTGCAGGCTCCTCTGTGTCCATTAAAACATCATCGTATCAAAACCGCATGTTGTGCCGCCTCCAATTTAACAATCCAGCTACAGCGACTGAAAAGCTCTGCCAAATGCAGTCTGACTAGGGTTTAACAAAGCGCCATCCTCTGAGCTATAACATCCCGGATCATTCTAACAAATGTCAGGAGAAACCACTGGGATATCAGAGCGGACAAACAAGCATCACGCGGTGGGAGACCGATTTCAGGGTTGCCAACCCTCCTGGATTGGCCGGGAGTCTCCCAGAATCGGCCTCAATCTCCCGGTGACTATTAGGCCAAAGTCCGGTAGGCGGCGCAGCGGGGGTAGGCAGGCTCCCTAGCTGTGCTGGCTCCGCGCCGCTCCTGGAAGCGGCTGGCATGTTCGGCTCCTAGGTGCAGGGGCAGCCAGGAGGTCTCTGCGTGCTGCCCCCACCCCGAGCGCTGACTCCGCAGCTCCCATTGGTCAGGAACCATGGCCAATGGGAGCTGTGGGGGCGGTGGTTGCAGGCCGGGCAGCCTGCAGAGCCACCTGGCCGCCCCTGAGCCTAGGCGCCAGACATGCCGGCCACTTCTGGGACCCGCCTGAGGTAAGCGCTGCCCAGCTGGAGCCTTCACCCCTCACCCCCCGATGCCCCAACCCCCTGCCCCAGCCCTGAACCCCCTCCCGCCCCCAAACTCCCTCCCAAAGCCTGCACCCACTCCTGTATCCCAACCTACTGCCCCAGCCCTGATCCCCCTCCTGCACCCAAATTCCCTGCCAGAGCCCACACCCCCTTCTGCACCCCAAACCCCTGCCCCAGGCTCAGCCTGGAGTCCCTTCCCACACTCCAAACCCCTCGGCCCCAGCCCTCCAGCCCAGAGCCCAAACCCCAATGCTCTACCCCAGCCCGGTGAAAGTGAATGAGGTTGGGGGAAGAGCGAACAATGAAGGGTGGGGGGATGGAGTGTGCGGAGGGTGGGGCCTCGGAAAAGGGGTGTGGCAAGGGTGTTTGGGTTTGTGTGATTAGACAGTTGCCTAATTCATAATTTGAGTCTTGAATTTCACAATTTCAAATCCCTGCTGTGAATTAGGCAGAGTGGGGACTTGAACCAACAACTCCCCTGTTCTCCAGGAATACCCTAATCACAAGGGTATAGAGTCAGTGGTTCCGAAACTGGGGCTTGTGAACCCCTGGGGGTTTATGAAATGTTACAGGGAGTTCTCGGGAAAAAAAATTCCTTAATGGCGGACAGAGCTGTCCCTAGGGACCCCAGGCAGCATGAGGTCAGCAGCCTGGAGCCCCTGGACTTCCAAGAGCTAAGCAGATCAAAGCAAGCAGATGTATCAAACTGAGGAGATTTAAACTTCAGACTCCTTATAAGAATTGGAAAGGGAAGTGGATATTTTTTGCTGTTTTTAAAATTAAATAGGCAGCTAGTATTGTTTTTTAAATTATTATGAAGAACAAGTTTAAGCTTTGTTGTAACGTGCATTGTCTGCCTGGACTGCTAAAGACCTGAATGCTTGTGTAGGAGGAACTCTTTGAGTTGGCTTCTTAAATACCTTCCTGCTGTTTCACATCTGATACTCCTTGAAGAAACGTAGGAGCCTTGTCTCATAACAGGCTTATTCAAAGTGATACAAGCTATGAAAGTGAGATCTGGGAAGAGTGTTGCCATTTTCATAATGTAATAAAAATACTATAATGATTAATAATAATTAATAATAGTGTGTAATAAGCATGTCATACAAACAAATTTTATATTTCCAAGATCACTGCTTTTATAATTTATACTCAGGTAAAGGAGAAAATCCCTGGAAATATTCATTTTTAGGAGGGGGTTTGCGAGACTTGACCTTTTAGTGAAAGTGGTTCACAGTTGTTAAAGTTTGGGAACCACTGATCTATAGAGTATTCAGATATAGGTCTCTCAATCTCTCCAGCTGAAATGGTTCCACTTTGGACAAATTTTTTTGACAAGACTAGAAAACTTTCCTTAAATGAAAACTGAGATTCTAATCTCATCATGTAGCTCCAGGAAGGCCTGGGCACAGACTTACTGTGCAATTACTTTAATCCAGTCCGTGGGGAAAGAAAACAAGCAACAATTTGTTATCATATAGTTGCGAAAACAGAGAAAACCCTAAGTAGAAAATGGTGATTTTTCTCTCCATTAGTTAATACTCTACTAAAAAAAAAAAAATCTTTCTTCCACGTACTAGCACAAATTTATAGCTCAAACACACACACTAATAACACTCAGCTCTTACCTAAAATATCCACCGATGTCAGTGTGCATTACAAGAGAGGACAATTAGCAGTATCCCAATTTTTACAGCTGAGTTACAGGCACAAGTGACTTGCCAAGATCACAACACACCTTAGTACTGGAGCCTGAAACAGCACCCTGCTACATCTCCTGAGGATACACCAGCAGTGCTATTATTGTAGTAGTTGTAGATTTCTATAATCAAATCAGAATTGTGATTTATGGGGCCAACTTAATGAGATCTGGTCATATAATGATAATTTCATCTGCTGCATGGTTGAAATCTCCTAAGACTAGATATAGCTTCTATCTCCTCCCCCGTAAATGCGTCCCTGAGGTCAACAAAACCTTAGAAGCAAACCCAGACCGGAGTATCAAGCTTTTTCATGTTTATTTGGGTCTATCTGAATAGTAAGATCTTCCCTCTTTGCCCAAATGTACAGCTATTCACGACAGAAATCCTCTAAATTAGGGCTAGTCTACACTACCCGCCCGGATCGGCGGGTAGAAATCGATCTCTCGGGGATCGATTTATCGCATCTCATCTAGACGGATAAATCGATCCCCGAAGCGACACACGTACTCCCACCTCGTCAGGACGAGTAAGCACCATCGACGGGGGAGCCGGGGCGGTCAATTTGCCGCCGTCCTCACAGCGGGGTAAGTCGAATAGGATACGTCGAATTCAGCTACGCTATTCGCGTAGCTGAATTTGCGTATCTTAAATTGATCCCCCCCCCCACAGTGTAGACCTAGCCTCAGTGTTACTTATCCTACTTCTGTTAGCTAACAGGTAGTCTGCTAGGGATGTTTGCCCCAACTCCCTTTGTTTTTTTAAATGTAGGGTGGGGTGTTTGTTTTTACTGTGAAAGCTCATTTTGCTGAACCACCACCAATTAGCAGTAATGAAAGCCTTGAAAATGAGAACACAGAAGCAAAGGCAAGTGCCCCTAGAAGATGAATCAAATAACTAACCAAAAAAACAGGCCTGGCAAGTCATCTCTGCTAGTGCTACAAGCTGCTACCGCAATGTCCAAATTTCCTGGAACTAACTGAGAAGCGGCCAGTAGCGGGGAAGGGGTGTTTCAATAGAGGCTATTTGCATCTGTTGGAGGTTATGCCTTAAGCACTTTCTGAGTCAGCCCACAGAACTGATTTGACCGAAGTCTCCAAACCAGTAGGCTGTTTTGTTCCTATTCAGCATGGATGGTGATAATGAGTCTTGATAATTAAAATTAACCTAAGTGTGAGCCTTGTATTTTGCAGGAATGTGCAGTTCCCATTAGCTTCCACAAGGTGGCCTCTTTCAGTAACTTTCTCTGGGCAGTAGAAACAGAGTAGAAAGCAATCCATAAATCTACTTGGAACAGAATTTTTTTGAGGAATGGGTAGAGAGTGGGAAAGGATATGAAGCGCATGAGAAGTTTCACTTGATTATTATAACTTACAGCCTACGCTTTATACCTTGGCACCCCACCGCTCTTTCTAAAATTATTATTTACCAATAGGGGCTAATAAAGATCAGTGTAGATCCAGCAACTGCTGTTTACATCAGCTGAATATCTGGCCCTCTGAGCATCTCATCCCTGTAAAGTTCTGTATAATTACATGGAGCCAGTTCATCTGCACGATAAGGATTTACCTGTGTCTGGAAGCTCCATGGATTTTCCTTTGCAAACCTTTTCCTGGTACTGCTCCCTTTGGAGAGGCAGGAGTGTCCCTCAACCCCGTCCTGTAGATCCCAGGGATCAGTGATGATATGTATCCATGCAGGCTCTGCCCCTTGGCAAGCCATCTGCTCTGAAGTGCAGAAACTGCATTACTGGAGCGTTCTCTAATAGCCAGTGCTCTTGCAACCCCAGTCAAAGAGGGGACTCCACAAGCAAGAGGGGCAAATTGCTGATGATCCCTACCATGCACATTGTTCCATGTAGACAGGGCTTGATTTCTGGTGCAGAGTCAGGCATCTGCCTATAGGATGGGGCCCACAAAGTTAGTGCTCTCTCAGCCAGCATTAACCTAGGCAGATTGTCTCCCAACGTTTATACAGGATCATAGCTTTGGCAGCATTAGGGGTCTCAAATGCTGGTCCACAGAGCTCGTAGGAGACTGTATGTTTGACCTGCCACCCAGCAACCTGCTAACGGTCACCAGAACTCAAAGCTCAATTTTTGCAAAGGATGCCAGTCCTTGGATTTGTTTGGCGAAACTCTGAGGGTCCTGTCCAGCTCCCCGCTTCTATTTCAACCAAGCAAAGGAACAGGAAGTTATCTGTGCAAACTGGATTTCTTCCCTGCTTAGGAGTATGTACCTCCTGAGCGCTACCTGCTCCCTGACTCTGATCTCCTGGTATCCTGACCTGGCCTGCTTCTTGATCCTGATTCTCGGTCTCCCCTCTGGCCTGTCTCAGATGCTGGTATGCGTATCTGGCCTGCCTCTAGGCCCCTGACTTCTGCTCTGACCACTAGGTCAAATCACTCACATCCCAGTCATGACAGGGAGCATATACAATATTTCTAACCTGAGATGGATTTAACTATGCAAGTGAAGTTTCCAAATGTGAACATTTCAGAAACACATGAGAATGGGATTAAAAACTAATATTTTATTAAACATGTATATAGTGCATAGTAAGAGATAGATGGAGTGTGTGTGTGGGGGGGTGATCTTTGGCTTGAAAAGATCAGGGATACAATTTTCAAAGAGCACCCAAGTTATTTAGGAGTTGAAGTCTAATTTCCTAAGCGATGCAGGCATTTGGAGCCTAATGCCAGCTTTTTAAAGATATATAAGCACCCAAAGATGCAAACAGGGATCTAGCTGGATTTGTAAGAGTGCTCGATGCCCTAGTTGCCATTCAGTTTGCTGTATAAGACCTAGGTGTTTTATTAATGATTACTATTATCATCATCATCCTCCACAAGTTACTCACGGGCATGTTTACAGGGTGAAACCTGAAGTTAGGCAAACAGAGCATGAAGACAGACACAAAGATGGGGGAAGAGAAAGGAGGGATGCGGGTTAAGAAGACAAACTATTTCATTCCACCTTTAAAACGATATTGAGAGAGCCTTGAAGGCCAGATTGATGGGAACTTTCACGGCTCCACGGTGGAAGAGGAGAACTTTAGGCGCATCTTCCAAGTACTTGTCACATCAAAAGAGACACCAAGGAGCCTGGAAAAGTGGTGTCATGGCCCTGCCTCCTCGCCATACCGTTTTGTGGATCAGATCTCATGGAGAGGTGAGCAGGTTGTGTAGATAAATCTGTAATAATTTTCATATGACTTTACATTGTGCCTCTTCATATAACCTTGTGGTGGGTCTACCCACGTGTGACCTCTGTTTTCATGGGACTTTGTATCAAAGCCTCATTTAGAAACTTTGCATTGCCCTTGGTATAATATTATAGCCCCTAAGGATAGAATAAGATAGAAGAAAAATGTCTTTTTGCTAGCAGTAGAACAAGAGCTCCCCCCCTCCCCACTCTTAATAAATTGCCCTGTTGAATGAATGAGGTGTGGATGAGCAAGGCAAGGAAGGCAGCACCTCCAGACAGCCTCAACTGTTGGAGAGGGGCTGGGAGCCAGACCCAAGGTCAATAAAACGTGTCAAGTGGGCTCATTAAAGACAAGCAGATATACCGACGGCCTCGGGGGTTAGAAGCAAGCACCTTCTTTTGGAAACACCCTCTTTGCAGCATTGGGACAACACTCAAAAGAAAGCAGCACAAAGGACCAATGGACACAGACACAGAGTTTGAATCCGGTATAGATTTGCATAAGAGGAAAGCTGCTATAAAAGTGAGGTGTCTTGCAGAGGACCCCGGGTCTCGTCTTGTCAACATGGGAGCATCGATCCGGATCGGCAGAAGCCCGGCTCCACCCCCTCCCCCATCTAACTCACCTGGCCAGTGAAGTTAAGGGGAGCAACTAATTGGTAACAACAAGATGGAGTGTGTTTGTGTGTGTGAGTGTAAGTGTAATATATTATATGCATATAATACAGTGTTAATGAATACATGTATTACTAATAAATGTGGCGTTTTGTCTTATTCCCCCTAAAAAGATCCTGTGCAGTACTTTAAGTACAACAGTTGCAGTGACCAAAGAGCTCAGAAGGAGATTCTGTCCTGACGCTTCCCCTTAAGTGGTGTGACTCAGAGCCAGCCCAGACCCAGGGCAATGCAATCTTGCCCCAAAGACTGCATGGATCCTCATACACACACAAAAAGCCCCAGGAATGTCAAAGTTAAGGTTGCACACATAACTCTAACTCTACCTCTTGTGAGTATGCATTGAAACACAGGCACCAGTTACAAGATCATGCACAGTTTCTCAAAATCACCGCAGCATCTACAAATTATAATTTTGCAATTATATTATGAGTTAAAGAAACAGGCTTTTATCAAAACTCTTAATCAGCCTCCACTCATAATCATATTTGGAATTAATTCTCAAACTAATAGACATTAACATGGCATATTAAGAGATTAGCCTCTTATCTCTGATTTATACCCATTTTATATTGGTTAAGCTTCTTTTGACTTTAGGGGAGTTGCTCTTGATTTTGCCCATTGTAAGTGGAAGGAAAATCCTCTTTAGCCATTCAGCATTATTTGTCCTGACCTCTGTTGCCTACTCAACAAAACCTACTGAATTCCACGTTCGTAATACATTTGTCACATCTTCCAAATCCTAACGGATGATCCACTTCTTTGGGATTTTTTTATTATTATTATTTCTAGTAAGTAACAGGCTAAAAATAGCTACATATTTAATGGTTGGTGGTTTTAGAAGCACACTTTCCATTACACAACCAGAAATTAAAATCAGTGAACTCCTCTCTTAGATGTAGGGTGAGGAAAGAGAACTAGCAGAGCCAGAACTCCTGAACGAATTGCCAGTAGTTAATACAAATGTCAAGTGACAATATATTTCAGCAGGGAGAGGGAGGGCCATGTGGTTAAGATACTGGCTTGGGGCTACGGCGACTTACGTTCAATTCTTGGCTTTATTGCGTCTTTCCTGCATGCCCTTAGCCAAGTCATTCAATGTCAGATCCCCATTTTACAGATGGGGACAACAAAACTTCCTTTCTCCTCCTCTTCCTCTATCTTGTCTATTCAGACTCCAAGCTCATCAGTGCGGAGTCTGTCTCTTACTATGTGTTTGTACAGCACCTTGCACAGTGGGGCCGCATAGAGTCACAGAAACGTAGGACTGGAAGGAACCAGGCGACATCATCTAGTCCAGTCCCCTGCACTGAAGCAGGACTAAGTATTACCTAGACCATCCCTGACAGGTGTTTGTCTAACCTGTTCTTAAACACCTCCAGTGATGGAGATTCCACAGCCTCCCTAGGTAATGTGTTTCAGTGCTTAACTACCTTGACAGGATTTTTTCCCTACATCTAACCTAAATCTCTGTTGCTGCAATTTAAGCCCATTGCTTCTTGTCCTGTCTTTAGTGGTTAAGGGGAACAATTTATCACCCTCCTCTTTATAACAACCTTTTACATACTCAAAGACTGTTATGTCCCCCCCGCAGTCTTCTCTTCTGCAGACTAAACAAACCCAATTTGTGTCAACCATTCCTCATAGGGCATGTTTTCTAGACCTTTAAATCACTTTTCTTGCTCTCATCTGGACTTTCCCCAAGTTGTTCACATCTTTCCCAAAGTGCGGTGCCCAGAACTGGACACAGTACTCCATCTCTGGAGATGCCTGGCAGAGCTACTGTCAGACAAATAAAGAAGAAAAGTGAGGCTCCATAAAACCAGGAATATAAGAAATCCTATTTAAGCCCAAAATTGCCAGCTAACAAAGACAAAAATTGAATGGTTTATTCAACGAGGCCATTGGTAACCTTAGGTTTAGAACTGGAAATATCTCTTGCTTTTGTCACTATCTGGAAAGACACACCTAATTCATAGATTCCACAGAATTTAAAGCCAGAAGGAAACATTAGATTATCTAGTCTGACCTACTGAATGACATGGGCCATTAAATTTCACTCTTTCATCCCTTCAGTAACATGTATCTTTTCAAGAAAACAATAGGACTTCAGCACCCAGGTGATAGAAAAATCTTCCCTGTAAACCTGGAATCTTTTTATTCTCATTTGGATTATTTCAGCAACGCCTCCGTAACTGCTTGAGTTAAATCAGTTTGAAATAGAGTTCCTTGTGCTGAACAAACAATATGTTTTATTCAACACACAAAATATCCCCGAGACAGGAACAACATGTCCTGTTGAAACAAACAGGCAAAACAGAGAAAAGGCCAACTTCAAGGAATCCTTGGGGGTTTGGACAGATTGCAAGTTTCAAGTGAGTATATGGGCATCCCCATATGGGCTTTCCCCAACCCTTCATTGGCATTTATTCTTTAATCAGCCTTTTACAGTCACATCATCATCTCTCCAAATCCACTAGATTATTTATATACAATGTTGCTTACTAATGGGAACCTTGTGGGCAGCACTTAGGATGACCAGACAGCAAGTGTGAAAAATCGGGACACTTTTTTTTTTGTGGGGCAGTATGGTTGTCTATATAAGACAAAGCTCCTGATATTGGGAGTCTGGTCACCCTCACTACACTTCTGGGGCCAAATCAGTCACTGACATCAGTGGCGTTACACCAGGGATGAGTCTGGCCCTCCATTTTCCTGGGCCAGCACTTATGCTGTGCTGTTTGAGTGCACACCAGTACCACACAAAGAGAACGCCCAAGGTGAAAGCAGACAGCAGTACTGCCTTGTTTTACCGTAACAAGGATGTTTATGGTAAAGGTTTAAAAGTTTCTCAGACTTATATAGTGAAGGTATCAGTTTCTGTGCATCAGGTGGCTTATTGGAGCCATGCCCCCCGAAAGATGACTTGTCACAAGCCAGCAGTAGGGGCTCATAGAATCTGAACACCCCACAATCTTTCGTGTGTTTATTCTCACAACACCCCAATGAAGTGGTATTATCCTCATTTTACAGATGGGGCAACTGAGGCACAGAACGGTTAAGTGACTCACCCAAGCCATGCAGGAAGTCTGTAGCAGAACAGGAAATGGGAGACATGTCTCCCAAGTCCTAGGCTGGTACCCTAACCACTAGTCCATCCTTCCTCTCTAGGCCTGCCATTGAGATCTCCCATGCATCCCTCACTTACGCCACTCCTCACAAACAGAAGGGGGTTGGCTCCTACAGCCCCAGACCACTCAGCAGTAGAATGAACCTCAGGGATGCGTTGGAGGAACAGGGAAGTTTATGCATCCATCCCAACATCCAGACTCTCCATCCTCTCTCTGAGACCTAGGCAACATGGCTCCAATGGAAGCCCACTGCCTGGGAATCCCAGACAAGCAGCTCCTTCCTGACACCCACTAGAGCGGGTTGCCTAAAAATTACCCCAACCCAGCATTTTCCTAAAGAAAAATTGTCTTAAGTTTTGATTTTCTGCTTTCTTCATGAATCACTGCAAAATGTGGGTTTTTGTAAATTCCATCCCCCTTCCAAGTTCCCCCCTTTTCCCTTGGGGCAAAAATGGAACAGGGGGAAGGGAACAAACATATTCAGTTTTCAATGTTTTTGTTGAAAAAAAAGTGGAAAACATTTTCACAGAACATTAGAAAAAACGTGATTTTTTTTTTAAAACCAGCTCTATTCCCCACTCAGGAGGGGATCCGTGCAAAAAAGCAATGTAGTTAAGGACAAACCATGCATTCTTCATCCTCACCCCTCATCTGGCTGTTGTATCCTCCTACTGTCTATTCTCATGCAAGCTGTTGGGGGCAGAGTCTTTCCTGAGTCCTCGTGTATCAGAACCCTCAGCCCTGACAATAGCTTGTAGGTGGTGCTGCAATACAAACAAGTAATAGTAGTCACACACTGTAGTGGAAATCCAATGTCATTACTCGTGCCAACAGACTCTTGGCCAGTTATCTTGATAGCAATGAGTCACGTTACGTATGAAGAGCCACCCAGCAATGACAGAACAAGGAGCAATGGTCTCAAGTTGCAGTGGGGGAGGTTTAGGTTGGATATTAGGGAAAACTTTTTCACTAGGAGAGTGGTGAAGCATTGGAATGGGTTACCTAGGGAGGTGGTGGAATCTCCTTCCTTAGAGGTTTTTAAGGTTAGGCTTGACAAAGCCCTGGCTGGGATGATTTAGTTGGGAATTGGTCCTGCTTTGAGCAGGGGGTTGGACTAGATGATTTCCTGAGGTCCCTTCCAACCCTGATATTCTATGATTCTATGAACAAGTCACTATGCGAGAATCTCAGCTTTAATTTTTTTTAGAAGTATGTTTCTAGCAGTCATGACGGTGGTGAAATATATTTTTATAAAAAGTCTCATGATTTAGAGGGGCCTGATTTACGATTTTTAAACATTTGAGTTTAACAACACTGGAAGACAGATTGCCTGACTCGGAGAACTTCTAAGCTCTATCCATTAACCTATTTCCTGTTCAGTCCCTGCAGTGTCCACAGAACACCATGCCGTCACATCAGTGGAAGCAGGATTTGAGTCCTTCATCAACTGTTGCAAACAAATTGAATTGGATTGTTGGTTTCTGACATAAGAGGCGACCAGAGAATGGAGAGTGTGTTTGCCTTCTCCTTTGGCTCAGGGTGCTTCTGTTCATAATAGACCCTTAGATAGGATGCATCTACACTACAATAAAATACCCATGGCGCTGAGTCTCAGAGACCAGGTCTGCTGACTCAGGCGACGAAATTGCAGGGTAGACGTTCTGAGACCCTCCCTCATGGTAACCCTAAAGCTATGTCTACTACACTACAACCCCCACACCTTGATGTTTTCCTGTTGGCAATTTAAAGACACAGGCCATGTTATTTAGCAGAGGGAGTGAATTTGACAGTGTTCAAAATAAATCATAGAATCATAGAATATCAGGGTGGGAAGGGACCTCAGGAGGTATCTAGTCCAACCCCCTGCTCAAAGCAGGACCAATTCCCAACTAAATCATCCCAGCCAGGGCTTTGTTAAGCCTGACCTTAAAAACCTCTAAGGAAGGAGATTCCACCACCTCCCTAGGTAACCCACTCCAGTGCTTCACCACCCTCCTAGTGAAAAAGTTTTTCCTAATATCCAAC
This sequence comes from Malaclemys terrapin pileata, assembly GCF_027887155.1. Lineage (NCBI taxonomy): Eukaryota > Metazoa > Chordata > Testudines > Emydidae > Malaclemys > Malaclemys terrapin. The sequence goes on from NC_071515.1 coordinate 74,075,238, forward strand.
CTAAACCTCCCCCACTGCAACTTGAGACCATTACTCCTTGTTCTGTCATCTGGTACCACTGAGAACAGTCTAGATCCATCCTCTTTGGAACCCCCTTTCAGGTAGTTGAAAGCAGCTATCAAATCTCCCCTCATTCTTCTCTTCTGCAGACTAAACAATCCCAGTTCCCTCAGCCTCTCCTCATAACTCATGTGCTCCAGCCCCCTAATAATTTTTGTTGCCCTCCACTGGACTCTTTCCAATTTTTCCACATCCTTCTTGTAGTGTGGGGCCCAAAACTGGACACAGTACTCCAGATGAGGTCTCACCAATGTCGAATAGAGGGGAATGATCACGTCCCTCAATCTGCTGGCAATGCTCCTACTTATACAGCCCAAAATGCCATTAGCCTTCTTGGCAACAAGGGCACACTGTTGAATGGTCAGTTTGGATTCCAACGGATGCTATTAATCAAAGTAAATAACGTACCATTTTACTGATTTTAGAAGAGAAAGATTTCAGTGTCTTGGTTCTCTGAAATGGAAAACCAGCTACCACCTCCATTATCTTAGCCTGAATATTGGCAGGAGCGGAAGTAACAACTAGAATACTATTAGAGTACGTTTTTTTTTAATTATTATAGGAGTTTATAGGAGCATAAACTTTGGAGATGCTTTCTGTTGTAAGACCATGCAGAATGTATCATTCCTGTATCACAGCACAATGCCAAGGTGAGACAACCCTTATTTATAAAGTGCTAAATTCCAGATTTCACCCTGAACCAGAGTTTTAGAAAGAAATAACCCAGAACACTGCACAAGTTCAGCCCTGTTGCCCAATCTGAATCTCGGCTTTGTAGCTGTGTTTCTTCCTTTCTGTTTCTGTCCCCCACCCTAATGGAGCAAAGAAAGAACTTGGATTCAAACAACCACAGATCTGCTGCATGGAACCATCTTTACTAAACTGATAATGAATCCAGATTCTCCATCAGTAGCACTTAGGCTACATCTTGGGTCGATTCAGAATCAGAAGTCTGTAAACTTCCCACAATATTCAGTATTAAATGATGCTTCAACCGGAGAACACATTACACCATTGCTCCCAGTTCTGCACTGGTTGTCTATTAGCTTCCTACTGGAGTTCAAGGTGTTGATTTAGACCTAGAGAAAGTCTTTGGGAGAGGATTTCAAAAGGCATAGATAAGAATTAGGAACCCAACTCCCATGGGCTTTCAACAGGAGTTGGGTGCATAATTACACTGTGTGCCTTTGAAAATCACCACCTACCTGGTTTGGTTTCTAGGTACCTGAGAGACCACCTGTCATGGTCACCGTGCAAAGCATTGCTGATGTGAGAAGCTGAGGGACTCAGTTCACCCACTGAGATAGCCCCCATCCTGGACTTATTGGGTTGCTTCTCAAGGACTCAAATACATAAACGTCATCATCTCTGTTCCTACTATCCCAATGGGAAGAGGGCTACTGGCCAGGCATAAAGAGACCTCAACTCTGGAAAGAACTCCCAACCTCCATCCACCAGAGCCTGGATTTGTTAAACTTCCTTTGGCATGCGACAAACACCGTTTTTTCCCTTGGGATTTTCAATCCCGGATGCTGCTTGAGGGTTGGGTCTTGAATTGTGATGTCTGAATGGGGTTATCCATGAGTGTTATTTTGGGGTGGCAATTTTTAGGTTGGATGGTACTGGTTGGGCAGTTCTTTTGTGTTTGAGTTCATTTATATTATTTTTTAAATGGATGTATTTCAACTGACTAGTAATGTTGGATGCCTTAACTTTACATGTCTGACGTGAGATGTCTTAAAGAGGTCTGATTAATACGCATCCTCTGAAAAATAAGGCTTTTTTAAAGGATATTCATGTTAGACACTAATAAAATTAAGATACTCAAAATCACTCGTCACTTCTGAAAATGTAGGCTATAGATGGATACTCTCTGTTAAGTGAAACATACAAATAAGATTTAAATACGCCAATCACTGTAGTATCTCTGTAGCAATCTGAGTCAGAAGGGACTAATGAAAAGTGGCATTTCTCCAGCCAGCACAGTGCAAATATCCTTTTAAACTGTATTTTCTTTATATCAATTTTGGTTGCTTCTTTTCTAAAGCTACTTTTCTTGCCCAGCGTATTTAGCACACATTTATCTCACTCTCTCGGCAAAGATTAAAGATTCGTACTACCTAGTAATCCAATTACCCTGCATGATAAAAGCAAATGTATCTTTGGTCAATGCCCACAGAGCTCGAGGAATCCATCACAGTAGAAAATAAAATCCAATTAATTGTACGCTTTGATATAGCCTTTGTGCGCATCGTTACTTCATTCATTTTTAATGCATGTGTTTACCACTACTTTTAGGGGAGATTTTGTAGATTTAAGAAGATTGGCTGTGTTACAACCTAATTTTTTTTTTTCAAATGCAAGACCTGGAGACAATTAAAAACAGGATTGACTCAGAAGGAAAGGTTAGAAGAATTAATTGCATAAAGCTTCAATACATAGCACAAAGGGGAGAAATTGGGATAATGGTATTTCGAAGGGCTGTACACCAAAAAGAGAGAGTTGATGGAAGGGGTTATCATAGTATAGCCTGTCTGATTCATAGAGCTCAAAGTACTTCACTAACATAATTAGTCCCGATTTCACACATAGGGGAATATACTTAGAAAGGAAAGGCCAACATTTTCAATCCTAAGCATGTAAATCCATCTTTAGACTCAAAAATGGTCTGAAGTTCAATGTGCGGAGTGCCCACAAGCCTCTTTAAAAAAATGGGAGATCAGGGTGTACATGGTCTGGAGCACATGACTTACGAGGAGAGGCTGAGGGAACTGGGATTGTTTAGTCTGCAGAAGAGAAGAATGAGGGGGGGATTTGATAGCTGCTTTCAACTACCTGAAAGGTGGTTCCAAAGAGGATGGCTCTAGACTGTTCTCAGTGGTACCAGATGACAGAACAAGGAGTAATGGTCTCAAGTTGCGGTGGGGGAGGTTTAGGTTGGATATTAGGAAAAACATTTTCACTAGGAGGGTGGTGAAGCACTGGAAGGGGTTACCTAGGGAGGTGGTGGAATCTCCTTCCTTAGAGGTTTTTAAGGTCAGGCTTGACGAAGCCATGGCTGGGATGATTTAGTTGGGAATTGGTCCTGCTTTGAGCAGGGGGTGGGATTAGATGACCTCCCGAGGTCCCTTCCAACCCTGATATTCTAAGGAGGCATTTCATTAGGTATCTCAATATCAAGTTAGGTGTCTAACTTTAGGGCCCCATTTTTAAAGTGTTGATCTGTGAGTGCGTCTACACTGAAAAATCCGCAGCTGCGAGTCTCAGAGCCTGGGTCAGCTGACTCGGGTTTGCGGGGCTCAGGCTGCAAGGATACACATTGTAGTGTAGACGTTTGGGTTGGGGCTGGAGGCCAGGCTCTGAGATGCTCCCTGACTGGGCCAGCTGTGGTCATGGGGCAGGTCTCTTACCACAGTGAAGAAGTAACCTGTGTGACTTGCCCCTGGTAAAGCAGCAGAGCAGGGGACAGAACCCTTGTCTTAATTCCCAGGCCACACGGCCTTAGAGCCAGACTCCTGAATGTAGATTATAATGGGTAGAGACGACCAGAGGACAACTCAATCTCACAGCAACTTTTGAGCTGTGAGCAACAAAATTCGCTTTTGTTCTGCGCTAAAATGAAAACAAAACCTTCTGATTGTTTTAACGAAAATGGAATTGGGTCAAAGTGTCTGGGGGAGAGCAAGGCCTTGTCTACACTGGCAACAGCGCGTAGGGCACCTGTAACGACACACCACCGTGAAAAGCGGGATGCGTCCACACTATGTGGTGTAGCTACATGCGGCAATGAAAGGCTCTGGCGAAGGAGGCAACGGGGAGATGCCGGAGCCTTTCCCCACTGCCTCTGCCCTACCAGAGCCTTTCCCTATGGCAGGGAAAAGGGTCCATCAGGACACTACACTGCTAAAAATAGCAGTGTAGAAAGGGGAGGCACTGCTTGGGTGTGTAGAGAGCTGTGTAGGGCACATACATGGCATAATCTTGGAGTGTCTACTTGCTTAAGCAGTGCCTCGCTGACTACACTGCGATTTATACCTGTAGGAGTAGGGAGGATTGTGTATACCTTCTACACATGCGCCTAAGTGGGGCCTGTGGGTAGGGCACTAGCTTGTGATGCTGACACCCAAGGTCAAGTCCCTCTACCACCTAATTCAGAGCAGCAGTTTTTATTTTTATTTTTATTCCAGATGACTTTAATTCAAGCAGACCAGGGATTTGGACCTGGGTATCCTACATCCCAAGCCAGTGCCCTAATCATCAAGCGATAGAGTGCAAGAACACCCCTCTGCCTTTCCCCACAAAAGCGCTTTGACAAAGACTTACTTGAAACCAAATCTCCATGAAACTTTCAGCGTTCACAACATTTTCTTTCATGTAATCAAAAGTGTTCCGACTCTGTTCTCATAATGGGACTAATCTGAGATGAGAACTATTGTGTGCCTCAATAACCAACAAAAATTCCCTTAACCGTGGGAATGTTTTGGAAGAACAGACCAAGGAAATGTATGACTAGGTTTCCACTCTTTACTACTAGACCCTCAAGAAGCATTAATGACCATAGGGCAAGCAACAATTCTACCCTGCATGGGCATGGACAAGATAGGGTTATTTTTCCCCTTCAGCCTAATCTCGGATTCCACGAACATTGTTCACTCTCCATTTGCTTTTGGAGCCTCCTGAATAGAATCTACCTCAGAGTGTGACAAACAAAGCTCTGTTTGTAAATATTTTGCATATATTTGCATATGCAAACGTATGGTCACTTTTATTGGACTCGTAAGTGAGGGGACAAGCTGCACTGTGCTTTCCTCAATAAGAAATACAAAGATAATCCGGCGCATAAACTTGCCTAGGTAGAATTTGACCAAAATAGACTCAGTCTTATGAGGCCTGATTCTCCATTGCCTTGCACGCTGTAAACAGTTCAAGGACGTGTATAATATGTCCCTTACTAGAGCCATCTATCGAAGAAGAAAGCATGGTAAAATGTCAGGCACAATTACAAGATGTGAGACTGGATCCTGGAATGCAGTGATGCTGAAAAAGGACTTAATATTTCTGTGTTTATATGTCCACGGATCACATTTTATCTACAGCATCACCCTGGGAGTTCGTGTTCCCTTGGTTATATACCATGAACATTAAGTAGGAGTAAGGAGGTGATATTACCTCTGTGTACAGAATTAGTGAAGCTATTACTGGAATACTGTGGCTAGTTCTGGTGTCCACACTTCAAAAAGAAGCTTGGAAAAACTGTAAAGGGCTTAGGAAAGAGTTAGAAGAATAACTTAAGGTCAGGAAAACATGCCTCATCGTGAGAGACTAAAGAAACAACCTATTTAGTTTACGGAAGAGAAGGCTATGAAGCGACTTAACCCGGGTCTACACTACAAAATTACTTTGGTATAACTACATTGCTCAGGGGTGTGGATTATCCCTGAGCGATGTAATTATACTGAGCTAAGTGCCAGTGTAGACAGGGTTATGTCAGCAGGAGAGCTTTTCTCCTTCACTGGGAAAGGGAAGTAAAGGAAAATTATTAATACGATTAATTCCTAGCTGTTATATAGCACTTTTCATCAGTAGATCTCAATGAGCTTCACAACGAAAGTTACTATTATCATTTAACAGGTGGGGAAACTGAGGCACAGAACAGGGACGTGACACCCAGCAGGCTACAGGACAGGAACAGACTCATGAGTCCCAGTTCAGTGCTCTATCCACTAGGCCACAGCACCTCACTGGAAAACAGCCCAAACAAAAGAAAGCTTTTGGTTGTCACTCTTTACATCAAAAAAAAAAAAAAAACTTAAAATTTCAGCCACATTTTTTACTAAATTGGTCAAAAAGGCATTTTTAGTCATAAACGCTTAAAAATATTTTAATCTGTTTTAGCCTTAAAGCAAGAGGGTCTAAATCCTCATGGGGCCTTCTGGCAGCTACTGTAATAAGATAATTTTCATATGGCAATTAATACTGTTAATGAAGCTCTGTCCGCTGGGGGCACGCATATTAATTTCACCCATGAGGTTGCCCATTCCCTGGTTCCAATGGAACACAGTTGTTCCAGGAAGTCATCAGCGCTCAGGGTGAGGAGATCCCACAGGTAAACGTGGGCTTGTCCATTTAAGGCATGGACGATGAGGATTACAATATTTGAAGGAACCCTGATGCTCACGAAGGAGCCAGTGAAGTGGTGGTAGGTTCTGAGATGGCCAATGTAGTTAACCAGATTGGATGCTTTGCTTTGACCCAACCAGCTTTTCTGAGGTGCACCTAGACATGAATCTGCTCAGAGTTACAAAACCAAATGCTGGCAGTGAAACACATGGATCACCGTGTCCAAGCCCAAACCTGACAAACCAATGACCGACCTCTAGGGACCAGTACCAACAAGGCACTTGACTCTTGAGAAAGGGTCTTGTCCCCACTGAACTACCAAGCTGGCAGGGCATCATAGCAAACTGCTTGAAGTACAGGAGCCGGAGTAAGCTGCTGAAGTCCCTTGGTAATGTTCAGAATGGCATAACTGCCACACCAGCTCCTGATGCGTTTGTGTGCTTTGTTTTAGCCTCCGAGAGACAGATGTAGAGCATGCCTTTGAAGTCAATGGAAAGACTTCCATAGGCACTGAATCAGTCCCTTAGTGCTTACTAGCATCATTTCAAATGCAGACTTAGTGCAAAGCCCACAGAGTTTTGTCTGCTTACATCGATGGTGAATTGTGCTCAGCCACTTGTGGAGAAAGGCCACTACATTTACCTGTGCCAGGTACCATATAGCAAACGTTCACTCTTGTAAGTACTGTGAAAGAGGTACTGCTCACTAATGCCCTTGCCTTAAGGATAGGGTTGCCAGGAACGCCCAATCGAAAAGGGACCCGGTGACTCCGGTCAGCACCGCTGACTCGGCCATTAGAAGTCCGGTCAGCGGCGCACCAAGGCTAAGGCAGGCTCCCTGCCTACCCTGGCTCCACATGGCTCCTGGAAGCAGCCGATAAGTCCCTGCGGCCCCTAGCCGCAAGGGCAGCCAGGGAGGCTCCGCGTGCTGACCCCATCCCAAGCACTGGCTCTGCAGCTCCCATTGGCTGGGAACTGTGGCCAATGGGAGCTGCAGGGGCGGCGCCTGTGGATGGGGGCAACGTACAGAGCCGTCTGGCCACACCTTCGCCTAGGAGCCACGGGGACATGCCCAAGGTAAGCACCGCCCAGAGCCGGCACCCTGCACCTCCCCTGTATCCCAATCACCTGTCCTAGCTGGGAGCTCCCTCCTGCACCCAAAACCACTCATCCCAAGCCCCACCCCAGAGCCTGCACCCCCAGCCAGAGCCCTCACCCCTCCTGCACCCCAACCCCCTGCCTGGCCCAGAGCCCCCCTCCCACAACCTGAACCCCTCATTTCTGGCCCCACCCCGGAGCCCGCCCCCCTGGCCCAGAACCTGTACCCATTCCCACACCCCACCCCCCTGCCCCAGCCTGAACCCCCTCCCACAATCTGAACCCCTCAGCCCCACCCCCCAGCCCAGAGCCCCCTCCTGCACCCTAAACTCCTCATCCCTTGCTCCATCCCAGAGCCCACACCCCCCAGCCAGAGCCCTCACCCCCTCCCACAACCTCCTGCCCAGCCCAGAGCCCACTCCCACAATCCAAACCCCTCATTTCTGGCCCCATCCTGGAGCCCGGCCCCCAGCCAAGAGCCTGTACCCCCTCCCGCACTCCAAGCCCCAGCCCAGAACCCCCTCCCACCCTCTAAATCACTTGGATCCACCCACCCCTCATCCCAGAGCCCCCTCCTGCACCCCAAACACCCAAGCCCCATCCCAGAGCCAGCATCCCCAGCCAGAGCCCTCATCCCCCACAGCCCAACACCCTGTCCCTGCTCTGAGCCCCCTCCTGCACCCCAAACCTCTCATCTCTGGCTCCACTCCAAAGCCCGCACCCCCAGCCGGAGTCCTCACCCTCTCCTGCACCCCAACCCTCTGCCCCAGCACAGTGAAAGTGAGCAAGGGTGGGGGAGAGTGAGCGACAGAGGGACGGGGACTGGAGTGAGTGTGGGGCGGGGCCTCAGAGAAGGGGTGGGACAGGGAGTGGGGTAAAGGTGTTCGGTTTCCTGCAATCAGAAAGTTGCCATCGCTACTTAAGGAATGAAAACTCATGGTAAAACCTGGGTTTCATTACGGTTATTGGTGTTTGCGATATTTAAAGCAGAAGCAAGACACGGCTGTGCTAAGACAGGAAAAAAGAGAATAGCTGTTCCATTCATTAGAGGCATATCAGAAAAAAAATTCAGATGTAGGTTCAATCTTTTTCCATATCAGTGGGTAACAAAGTAGTACTGATTTAAGTTAAGCATTCACTACCTCCCTGTTGGCCATGTGTCAGTTATAAATGAAATTCTGTGTTCAGGCACCAAAATACACGGAAGTCATTATGACTCAAAGTGGGTGAATATGAAAGGTACGATAGAAATGAAAGAGAATCAAGGAGACATAAGTATATGGAGGGACGACAAGGACTGTTTAGATAGTTTCAGGCAAAATATAATATAAAGGCAAATCTAAATGGTTGAAGCTAATGTTTCAGCATTAAAAAATATATATACTTTCTGTGTCAGGTATTAAGAATGGATATGACATGAAAGAGAGTTGGATGACACTGGACACTAATTGGAAGATAATTCTGTCCAAAAGGTCCATGAAAGTCCCTGGCATTCATCAATCAATAACTGATACATCATCTCTTTTATTACTGAATGTGGTGCTATCACCAACAGCACAAAAGGACTAGCACAGTAAATCAGCACGAGAGTTAAGTCAAGCGTCTGCAGTGAAAGTGAAGTTCTTGGTGAAATCCATGAACCTAAGCTTAGAAGAAGACTCAGCCAGGCCTCCCTTCCCCACAATACACCACAGGAGCTTCTGCCTTCTGTCCCAGGTGCCATCATCTAGCACTGGTTGGGGCAGTCGCCTACAAACCTCCTCAGCATTACTGACTTCAACTGGTCCTTTCCCCTTTCTGCTCTATCTGGTCCATTTAACCACTTACGGATGTTGAGGAACAGCAAGATATCTCTCAGGTATTCGGGGTAGTGAGTGGACTGCCACCGCAGCCTCTGCCATTTGGCAACAGAAAGACATGGGCAGGACAGTCACACTTACTGAATTTAAGTAGGTTTCAGAGTAGCAGCCGTGTTAGTCTGTATCCACAAAAAGAACAGGAGTACTTGTGGCACCTTAGAGACTAACAAATCCCTTACATCTTCTTACTATATGTTCCATTCTATGCAACTGATGAAGTGGGCTGTAGCCCACGAAAGCTTATGCTCAAATAAATTTGTTAGTCTCTAAGGTGCTACAAGTACTCCTGTTCTTTTTGTGAATTTAAGTAGGAGCAAAAGTCCTACTGAAAGACTTGCAAGGGGATCTGTGCTTCTAACTCCCTTCAGCTCTTTCGAAAATCCCTCCTTTGCATCCCAAAGGAGAGAGAATAGATTAAAGCTCCAGGGACTTGCTAAGCAAGGAGTAAATGAATGAAGCCTGAAGCTGACATGATCAATAAACAAGTGAGGCTGCATTTCTCTACACAAAGGAGTGATGGAAAAGTTAACCAGTCCACCTGCATCTGAGCTTCCTCTTCTGGAAATCTAGAAGTGGAAGATCCCCTCGGTCACTTTTTCTACTTGGCTCTCAAGAAAGAGTTGAGGTAAGTGTGCATTAACTTACAGGAGAAAGACCTACACCTATCTGACTATATTCTTCAGGGCAAGAGAAGTACAGATTGATGTACAGATCATAAGAACTAGGCCCTGATATGTCATTTGGCTTTTTACTCATTCTAAGTGCTCCTAAGCAACTTCCAGTTGAGAGAAATGAAGAACCTGTATTGCATATGTCTTCATTTACAGCACTGGAAAGTAGAAATAATGTAAACTGAAACATTCAGTTACATTATCTTGCAGATTTTTTTTCGAAGTCTCACTCAGAACACTGTCACTCTATATAATATGAATATTATCAATTCTGAACTGACTCAAAAAGATTTACTTCTTATTTGACAATTGCTGCTTCATTTTGCTGACTCTCAAATAAATGGCACTTGATTTCCTATTAATCATAACCTAGTCCTCACACAGACATCACAAGGCAGATGGTAGTTTAAATGGATTTTATAATTACTCACAGAGGGCCAGATCCTCAGAGAAACCAACCTACTGCCTCTCCCACTGACTTGACTAGAAATTGCAGATGTTCAACAGCTGTCAGGATATGGCCCTGTTTTTAAGATGTTTTTAAGACAGCTAGACTATGCCACACACGTAACAACATAACACCTTGGAAAGTGACAACAACAGACGATGATAATCATAGACGTTCCAGTCTGTTTCTCTGCCTCCTCTGGCATGAACATCTGTGTGGTACTAGCACTTGTTTTCGTGTACTGGCTTTGTGCCTATGTCATTGTGTTGTCTTGGCGCCTGCTCGTTTAAACATCAACCAATCCGGTGCCCACTCGTTTAAACATGAACCAATCTCCCCAAAATGTTGGTTGAGTTCCCCTACTGGCTGGCGAGAAGTCCTCCCTTAGCTCGCACTGGCAGAGCGCTACAGTTTTGCAGCCAAACATTATGAGCTGTCTTCCTGGTGGTGGAAGTTCAATTAGCCTGTTGTCCCAGTGTCTACACATCCCCTCTGTGACTTATAACAAAACAGCGACCACCCCCCTTTTAGGACATCTCCAAACAGCCTTAGTCCTCAACTGGGCTCCGAACAGGGCCTGATCTCCCAGCCCAGTAAAAGCACTGGAATGAAGAGATTTTAGATTAGGAAATTCAGCCAGTAAATAAGGTCAGAGAAAAGGTGGGGATTGAACCAGGGGAAGCATAACTCTATGGATCCCCTGGCCACACCCATCTGTTGTGGGGATCACAACCACAGACCTGAAGCTTCTGTAGAGGTTGCTGAATGGCTCTGTTACTCCATGTCCTGATTACCCAGAAGCTTAATGGACTTCTCCAAGAAACTAAAGAAGAGAATCTGGCCCGTATTCATTAAGGTAGCAGCCTCCAGTTGCACGGCCACAGAGATCCCCCTAAGGCAAGTCAAACCCTGTACATAGGTTGGGAGCTGCATTTCAGGAGCACCTCCCTGCGACTTGACACCCAGATCCTTGCGCAGCAGAATGCAAGTGCTGAGCATGGTCAGTCTAGGGATGTGCGCATCCACCCATCCTCCCGCAGCAGAGAGGGGTGCATTAAGGGCACGTGCGGCTGCTTCAACAATGGGGCTTATACAGCCTTCTTGAGCAGCAGCGGTTTGGGTGTGTGAGGGATAACTATATTCCCCTGCCCTCCAACCAGTGCATCTCATCCTCGTGTAGCATAGCTACTTGGCTGACTGGTACAAGATCTGCCCCTAATTTGCAATAGATCATTAGTGCAAATGGGTGAGGTTCACTTATAGTCCACATGAAAGGAAAACACAGGGAGAAACGGATGCATGAACAAGAGGGAGGGAAGATGCGACCTATCCCCATTCGAAAGGCACAAAGCACGACACATTCCCATCGACAAATCACAACTCAGATTGAAATGAAGACATGGACCCAAGTTTTCTGCCTTGATAAGCCAGGAAGAAAAGGGCCTTCAAAAAAAAACAAACCAAAAAACAACATCATTTTCTGGGAAAGGAGAGCCCTGATTCTCCTTGCACCTTGCATCAGCATTGCTAACGCCTGTGATATTTGGTGTTTTCCTTAATGCCCTAGCTCCTGGAGGCACGTGACTTTGTGAGAATCTCAGCTTTCATTTAAAAACAAAAATGAATTTCTATCCCTCATGACAAGGGAAAAAAACTGAACATGGGTTAACATTTTCAGAAGTATCTAAGAGGTTTAAAAAGTTAAAGGCCCATTTTCAAAAAATGGCACTTTAGATTCACTGATTTTCAGTGAGACTAAGGACCCTGAGTCTCATTCAAAGTCAGTGGATCTTAAGTGCCACTTTGGAAGATTTTCCCCCCTGGACCCTAAAGGCAAACACAAAACGAAACTAAAATTGGCTTTGGCTGAAAAAAATCACGATTTTTCAGCCAATCTCATGATTTCTGGGGAGGCTGGGAAATCATTTTGGTACACTGGGGGCTGGTGCCCCTATTTATTTCTGTGTCAAGTATGTGTAACACTACCACCAGTGAGAGGTGGTGAACCTCCATTTGGTAGCATTTTACAGTCACCTGGCAGAGGTGCAAATGACTACAAATTGCAAAGCAATTATATATATATATATATATATATATATATATATATATCACACAGAGATTATTTAAAGCCATTTCAGTTTTCAATGATATTCAGCTGAGATCCCCTATAGATTTTTCTCTGGCTGTTCACATTCGGGGATGGGGGTCTCAAGGACTGATGTGAATTTGTTACAGAAAACCCAATGCATTTTTCTCTGTTAAAATATTAAGGGTGAATTAACTTGAAAGGTTAAAGAAAAAACCGACTGGTAACATTGCCTTTGTAACAGTTCTTCAGACATTCATTGAATTTCCCTCCGCCCATTTTTTTAATGTTGACGGCTGTTTGAGCACAGACTAAGCACAAGAGAAATTACAAGAATAAACTGACAGCTACTGTAGTTATAGTTGTGGAATTGAATCCTCAGGGCAAGATTTAATATTTGCACCCAAAAGTATATTTAAATAATATTAAGGTTGGGTTCTGCCACAAGCCAACAAATGCCTAGCAATTCAAAGTTAAGGGTGATTCTTCATCACTAATGCTCATAACCCAAAAGGAGGGAAAATTGTGTAAATTAAAGACATAATTTCTGCCTCTCTTTTGCATTCGCTGGGATTTGTTACAATGAGAATGGCATTTTAAGCACAGCATTTTGTATATTACATGCAAAAACAAACCCCGGCATTCAGGCAATATTAAGTTTGCAAAATAAATCAGAAAATTTAAAAGCTAAGGTCCCTATAGAACTGCAAAATAAGTCACATTACAAAGCCCGCCTTTGGTGTTTGCGTACATACCTCTCAACCTGCCAAGTGCAAGCGTGGAACATGATGTGTGACAGAGACCCAAACTCAGCGATACAAAAATATTTCCTCGCAGGGAGCATACAATGCAGTGGGTGTGATTTCTACGGTGTAAATATTTTTTTGTGTGTAACCCCTAGTTTCCTTATTCTTCATTCCTGATGTAAATAGTTTGCAGCAATAAGACAGGGAGCATTGAATTTTTGGAGAGGTTAGTTAACTTCGGGTGCAAAATGAGTTTTGCCCCTTGAAGTGACAGTGAATTAATTTTTTTTAAAATAGCAGCTGTTCTTGCAATCCTCTCTCAGGCTGGAAAGGACTAATTGTATATATTAACGCTGTAGAGCTGGGTTCATAAACTGTACTATTTCAAGCTATACATTAAAAAAAGAAATCAAGAATAGAAAGTTCTACATAGCTACAACATGGATGAGTTTACACTGATATGGGGACTTGGATTTTTGCATTTCCTGAATGTTGACAATTTAGTTCAGCTGTGCAATTTCACAATGGCATTGATTTGGGTATGTGTGTGTAGGGGGAAGGGGGAGGTTGCATTAAGTTTCCTAATATTTTGCAGAGGGGGGAAAATAGGATCAAGACTCTACCACACTTGGTTTTGTACAGCACAAATGAAAACATGAAGAAGTTTATAATCCCAGCCCTCAGTTTTTCATGCAGAGTTCCATTGAATTCAGCGGGGCTGCCTGCGTGGGTAAGTTTAATTTAAAACAAGATGTAACAACTGTTGACAAACTTGAGGAAAAGATGGAGGAGGGAGGACTAGGGCAACAGTAAGAACATATGGTCCCACAGACTAAGGAAACTGAATGCATGACTTGATACATACAAATAATTGTACAGGATTGCTTTTTAAATAGACATATATATGCAAATCACAATGCACCTCTAACTAGCCATCATATACTTCCACAGTATATTTATATGTCCAGCATGCGTTTACCTCTGAGATATGATTTTGTTGCCGTTTTCGCGGTGTCCATTAAAGACTGTGAATTAAGAAGGCCCATTGTACTTTACGTTTTCAAGGCTTGTTATATTTAGTGTTAGGCAAAAGAGTTGGCTCCATTTGCCAAGAAAAATGTGAGTCTCCAGATATGTTTCCCATGCAAGTTTACATGGTTCCAAGCTATTATCCATTCACTCCACTACATTGCAAACACAAACAATTCATGTAGTCACCGCAGGCGTGTGGGTGTTAAGATGGAGGCGAGAGGGAGGGGAAACACAAGAGAAGGTAAGAATACTCACCAGCTAGAAGAGCAAGCCGTTGCAGAATGGTCATTTCAAGCTTGCAGTCATTTCTCTCTGCCAAATTAAAAGGGCCAACTCCAGAAAGGCATGCTGGGAAAAAGTTTCTATAGGAATGCAAGTTTCATTAAAGGTCCTTTGGGGAAAGGGGTTGCTTCCACCTATGAGTGCTACATCACCGGGGTTAGCAGGCAGCAGAGTGAGGGTTTTATGAATGTTAATGGTACCTACATTTTTGATTTAGGTGCCTACTGTGTGAGTGAGGTGCCTAAGATCTTTTGTGAATCTAGCCTGAACTGCCTTTCCCCGTTAATACTACAATAGCTTTTAAATGGCAGAAACAAATGTCTTTGACAATCAGTCTTAAAATTCACTGCAGAGCTAAGATCTTACATGCCAAATTTTATGACTTAATTGCAAACACTTGGGAAAAAGCCCGCCAATTTATCATGTGAGTGATGGAATCACTTCATTTTCAACAGCAAATACATAAGCCAGTATTTCATAGGAAACTTTTGGGTAGCTGAATAACGAATATTATGCCTAGCACCGCACTAGCAGCCGGCTGGAAGGTCAATCAGCTTGCTTGGTATGTCTCTCCCATACCTACCAGTTGATTAGGAAAGTGTTCATATCGTAGCTATGACCAAAGCAATTACCTTAGTTCCTGGCTTGGTGAACCAGGCAGAGGGAACGTTTCACTGGTATAGTATTAATAGATCCCAAGGCCAGAAGGGACCATTGTGATCATCTAGTCTGGCTTCCTGTATAACATAAGCCAGAGAACTGCCCCAAAATAATTCCTAGAATACGTATGGCACAAGCCAGATTTTCAAGGTGACTCAGCTCCCATTTAGGAACCAAAGTCAGTGGCCCGGTTATTCTGCTAAGACTTCTGCATGTTGGGTGCTTTCTAGAGAATTTGGCCCAACCTATGGGAGTAAAAGGATACTGTTTCTAATGACAAATGGAGATCATGCTGCCATATAGCAATAAAGGCGGGGGGGGGGGGGGGGAGAGGGGAAATCAAACTAAAAAGAAAAATAAATCTAAAAAAAAAAAAATGCAAAAGTTACAACTATCACCTGATCACTTGGCCTGGATTTTTCATCCCTTTCCCTCATGCTCCATCTGCCTTGCCTATGGGGGCCCCAATCCTACAAACTCTTACACATGGGCTTAACTTTACTACTATGAAAAATCCCATTGAAATCACAGTTAAGCCCCTGCATAAGTGTTTGTAGGATCAGGGTCTTCGACTGTAAGCCCTCTGAGGAGGGCCTTGGGCCAAGGTTTTCAAAAATGACTAATGACTTTAGGTGCCTCCATTTTTTGTGATCCCAAATGGAGACTCTTGAAAGGGGCGCGGGCTCTGGCAGGGAGTTTGGGTGTGGGGTGCAGGCTCCGGCCTGGCGGTGTTTACCGCAGGCGACTCCCGAAAGTGACTGGCACATCCCTCTGGCAGTGGGTCCTAGGTGGGGGTGCCAGGAGGTCTCCGCGTGCTGCCCCTGCCCACAGGCACCGCCCCCGCAGCTCCCATTGGCTGCAGTTCCCAGCCAATGGGAGCTGCAGAGTCGGTGCTCGGGGTGGGGGCAGCACGCAGAGACCCTCTGCCCCTCCCCGCTCCCCAGGGGCCGCAGAGATGTGCCAGCTGCTTCCGGGAGCAGCGTGGAGCCAGGGCAGGCAGGGAGCCTGTCTTAGCCCCACTGCGCCACTGGACTTTTAGCCCCTAAAATCTCCCAGTTTGGCTTCAGTAGCCTCCGGGATATAGAGCCTGATTCTGGGAGAGTCCTGGCGAAACTGGGAGGGTTGGCAACCCTAAATGGACTATGAAGAAGGCCCTGTGAAATTTGCAGGGTTGGGCATTTATTTTTCAATGCAAGGCAGAGTCACTGGAAGTGTTTGCATGTCACGGGCTACACACGGCCACCAGCTCCCCCCACCCCCAACTGCTGCGATGTTTTTCCAACAATGAGGAGGTGGAAGTGGGGATCCACCTCCCCGCTGAGGCAACAGCGGCTTGTGGTGGTTTAGTGATCTAGTCCTATCCCAGAGGGTGGCAGGAAAGTTGAGAGCGTGGCCTAACCCGGAGGTTTGGCGTGAGGGTGGCTCATCTCAAGGCACCGGCTGGCCAACCTAGCCCAGCCTAGGGCAGGGATCGGGGCCTTTCTCACTCTGCACTTGGCTCTGTCCCAGGTCACCTCTGCTGCTTCCTGTCCGGCCAGCAGGCAGAAGGGGACATTGCAATTAGGAGCCTGGGTCCACCCCACTGTGGGAGACACCAGAGCACCAGCTGGCAAGCAGCTGAGACTGGATCTGCCATTTAGAGCATGAGCAGGTGGGAATGGAGGGGGAGGGCAGGAGGCCTCTATCCCAATTCCCCCTCTGGGGCAGGGTCCTCTCCCACTCCTGCTTGTGCTCCGAGCAGCGGATCCCAGTCTCAGCCAGCACTGAGGTGTCTCCCCGGGTTTCCTAGTCGCCATGCACTGTCAGTGCTTCCCCCCTCTTCTTGCCAGCAGGGCAAGCCATAGGAGCAGTGGCCTGAGCTCCGGCTGAGTGCACAGTGGGCACTGCATGGGGAGACACCTCTCCCCCCCAGCCCACCACCACACCCATTCCCCGCATTTCCCCACAAGCGGCCACATTAGCCCAGCACCGTGATTTGCCCAACAACGGGGAGGCTGAAGCAGGGAGGGCTGTTTCTGCCTCCCCACCACTGGGAGAATCAGGGTCTCGGGCTAATTGCATGATTTCCATGCAATCGGTGAAATTGTGATTTACACAGAGCCTTAAGTATGAATCCTCCTCTGCGGACGGAGCAAGAGCAAAAGGGGCGTTCCTCCTACACTCCTTGACTCTCTAAGAATCACGGACATTCTGGTTTTTAAAATGGTCACTGTCCAGGTCAGCAGAGCACACGTTAAATGGGTTAAGTATTGGCTAAATGACAGATCTCAGAAAGTAGTTGTCAATGGGGAATCATCATCCAATGAGAGGTGTTGCTAGTGAGGTTCCACAGGGATCCGTACTAGGCCTGACGCTATTCAACACTTTCATCACTGCTCTGGAAGTAAATATAAAATCACTGCTGCTAAAATTTGTGGAGGAGACAAATCCCGGTGGAACTGTAGATGAGGCCAGGGCTGTCATACAGTTATGCAGGGGGAGGGATAGCTCAGTGGTTTGAGCATTGGCCTGCTACACCCAGAGTTATGAGTTCAATCCTTGAGGGGGCCATTTAGGGAAGTGGGGTAAAAATCTGTCTGGGGATTAGTCCTGCTTTGAGCAGTGGGTTGGATTAGATGACCCCCTGAGGTCCCTTCCAACCCTGATATTCTATGATTCTATACTTGGTAACCTGAACCTATTGGTGTATAATACCACCAAATGCAATGTTATACATCTAAGAACAAGCTATGCAGGCCACACCTACAGAATGAGGGAGCGTGCCCTCGAAAGCCATGAGGTTTATGGGGCCAGAGTGGACAATTTGCTCAACGCGAGCTCCCAGTGCAACGCTATGGCAAAATAGATTAATACAATCTTGGATGTATGAACCGCAGAGCAATGACCAGGGATAGACAGGTGATCCTACCTCTTTATATGGCACTGGCGAGACCGTTACCAGAATATTGCGTCCAGTTCAGGTGTCCACAATTTTAAAAGAGATGTTGTAAAATGACAGAGGGTGCAGAAAAGAACTCAAACATGTTTTGAGGGCTGGACAAAATGCCTTTCAGTGAGAGACTTAAGGAGCTCAATATGGTTAGTTTATCCAAAACTTGAGTACAGTGTGTAAGTCCCTTCCTGGGGAGAAAATACCACATACTAAAGAGCTCTTTAATCTCGGAGAGAAAGGCAGAACAAGAACCACCAGGAACAGGTGACTCCAGGTGATTTCAGATTAGAAATTAGGCACAACTTTCTTTTGACAGTGAGGGTGATGGCCCACTTCCAGGGGAAGTTGTGGATTCTTGATCTCTTGAAGTCTTCAAATCAAGATTGGATACCTTTCTGGATGATCCACTTCGGTCAAAGACAAGTTATGCTTTAGTCACACATCAATTATTGGGTACAATATAGGGTAACTGGATTTGATGTAATGGCCTCTGGTATACGGGAGTTCAGATTTCATGATCAAACGGTCCCTTCCCAACTCTCAAAATCTTTTAATCTATCAATGAATTTATTGTGCCTTCCTGAAGCACAATACCTGCTTCAGCTCCCGTCTGGGTTTTGTAGTTCTGCACCACTTGCAGTGCAGGGCAATCAGACACAACTGGGCCTTGTACAGGCCATAAACTTTTCCACTCCCATCAGAACAGTATTTGAGAGAAAACAGGGGTTTTAATTTGTTGACAGGCTACTTAATGTAAAAGCCATTCCAGGTTACTCCTAGAACACCCACAAACTTTGCATGGCTAAACAGGCAATCACAAGATGTACTAGCAGATGTTACTCTGACCGTCACTCAACATAGGAACAACCAGTTTTGCACAGTGTTGCTACCATTTATAAGGGTCACCAGGGAAATCAACACTACAACAGATTTTTTACAGAGGACCTGGCACACATTAGATACTTTATGTGCACTTCATGCTGGCGTAAACCCAAACGCAGGAGGCAGATTTCTGCTCTTAGATCTGCATAGTTGATTTTGCGTTTGATATCCCACGTTCCTTCCAGGCAGAGCCCTTTGTCCAACATCAGTGGCTAGGATGCTAGCCCCTCAGTCATTGAAATCCAGGGAAGGAATCTGCTGTGTAGATCTGAGAGAAGCAGCTTACCCCCAATTTGTACACAAGAGGGCTGCTGCTGGTCTAATGCTGACAGAAAGCATGGCTCACAATTTGCCGCCAGAATACAGGAAATGTTTGGCAGGAAGTTATCAAAGAAAAGGCTCCCTTTCTTAGCTAAGCCTGAAATGGCGCTTCTAAAAAGTCCAGCCAGTAATCACTGGAAACAATCCTGGTAAGAAAAGTCATCACAGAACAAGAGAGAGATTTTCTGCTCCACAGGAAGGCCACTTGTAAAATCACCTAGGAAACATTAGCATTCTGGCTGCAGGACGTAAAAGGTTCTACGCATTACCGAGGGTTTCAAGAGGCAGCAAGCGGCGGTAACACTAAATGGATTCTGAGGACATCATGCGCTGCATCTGAGGGTGCTAAAGGAGTTGGCAGATGAGATTGGAGAGCCATTAGCCATTATTTTTGAAAACTCATGGCGATCGGGGGAGGTCCCAAATGACTGGAAAAAGGCTAATGTAGTGCCCATCTTTAAAAAAGGGAAGAAGGAGGATCCGGGGAACTACAGGCCAGTCAGCCTCACCTCAGTCCCTGGAAAAATCATGGAGCAGGTCCTCAAGGAATCAATTATGAAACACTTAGAGGAGAGGAAAGTGATCAGGAACAGTCAGCATGGATTCACCAAGGGGAAGTTGTGCCTGACTAACCTAATTGCCTTCTATGATGAGATAACTGGCTCTGTGGATGAGGGGAAAGCAGTGGATGTGTTATTCCTTGACTTTAGCAAAGCTTTTGATACGGTCTCCCACAGTATTCTTGCCACCAAGTTAAGGAAGTATGGGCTGGATGAATGGACTGTAAGGTGGATAGAAAGCTGGCTAGATCGTCGGGCTCAACGGGTAGTGATCAATGGGCTCCATGTCTAGTTGGCAGCAGGTTTCAAGCGGAGTGCCCCAAGGGTCGGTCCTGGGGCCGGTTTTGTTTAATAACTTTATTAATGATCTGGAGGATGGTGTGGACTGCACTCTGAGCAAGTTTGCAGATGACACTAAACTAGGAGGCGTGGTAGATACACTAGAGGGTAGGGATTGGATACAGAGGGACCTAGACAAATTAGAGGATTGGGCCAAAAAAACCCTGATGAGGTTCAACAAGGACAAGTGCAGAGTCCTGCACTTAGGACGGAAGAATCCCATGCACTGCAACAGACTAGGGACCGAATGGCTAGGTAGCAGTTCTGCAGAAAAGGACCTAGGGGTCACAGTGGACGAGAAGCTGGATATGAGTCAACAGTGTGCTCTTGTTGCCAAGAAGGCTAACGGCATTTTGGGCTGTATAAGTAGGGGCATTGCCAGCAGATCGAGGAACGTGATTGATCCCCTTTATTCGACATTGGTGAGGCCTCATCTGGAATACTGTGTCCAGTTTTGGGCCCCACACTACAAGAAGGATGTGGAAAAATTGGAAAGAGTCCAGCGGAGGGCAACAAAAATGATTGGGGGTCTGGAGCACATGACTTATGAGGAGAGGCTGAGGGAACTGGGATTGTTTAGTCTCCAGAAGAGAAGAATGAGGGGGGATTTGATAGCAGCCTTCAACTACCTGAAGGGGGGGTTCCAAAGAGGATGGAGCTCGGCTGTTCTCAGTGGTGGCAGATGACAGAACAAGGAGCAATGGTCTCAAGTTGCAGTGGGGGAGGTCTAGGCTGGATATTAGGAAAAACTATTTCACTGGGAGGGTGGTGAAGCACTGGAATGCGTTACCTAGGGAGGTGGTGGAGTCTCCTTCCTTGGAGGTTTTTAAGGCCCGGCTTGACAAAGCCCTGGCTGGGATGATTTAGTTGGGAATTGGTCCTGCTTTGAGCAGGGGGTTGGACTAGAAGACCTCTTGAGGTCCCTTCCAACCCTGATATTCTCTGATTCTCTGATTCTATGGGTCAGACAGACAAATTTAGTTTTGGGGGCTGGATTGGTATAAATCAGTGTAGCTTCATGAGCCGTGCGCTGTTTTACACTCAGTCAGGGTCTGGCTTTGGAGTGGAAACTGCAGAACCCCACAGGTTAAGACTGATTCTCCTCAGCTATCTGAAATTGGGATGTGATATCTGTAAAGTAGAGGTCACTGGAAATTTTCTACTGAAATTCATTTTCAAATGATGAACTTCGGGAGGGTGATTATGGAAAAAAGAATATTTTCTTACCAGCTCTGCTTTTCAGAGTCCATACTTGGACCGGAGTTCTCCAAGGAAAGTTGTGTTGCTTCAAGAAGCAGTGCTCCAGATGCAATAGATGACACACACTCCTCTGAGTCGTCTTATCCAGTGCTCCAGCACAGGGGACACTGTGCTGCTAGCGGTGTCCTCTGCCAAATAATACGAGCAGAACGGAGAGAAACCGGATGATTTCTTTCCCCCCAGGCTTGAACAGACTTTCCCTTCTGTTTGAATCTGCATGGGTAAGCTTCCTTATGAGTTTAGAGTCAGAAGAGAACAAGCTCAGTTGAAAAGAGCCAAGTTTCAAAAGCTTTTCAAGTAGAAACCGTAAAAAATACCACAAATGGAAGCGGAGTTTGCAGGAAACAAACGTTTGAGAGCCTTAGGCCTAGATCTAATGCCTGTTGAAATCAATGGAAGAGCTCCCATCAGTTTGGATCAGACCCCAACAAACCATTCAGAGAACCCTCATCTGGGTTTTGTGAATTTCACAGGGTTTGGGGTTTTCTTGCAGATAGTTTTGATAGCTCTAGGCGGTTTTTGGGGTATTACAAATCTCATGGCACTTTTCACAAGGAACAGGGATACTGGCCCCATAGCCCTGGCTACATTCCAAATGAGTCAGAACATTCTGCCTACGTAACATTTCCAGTGCGGTTTCAACTGGGGGTTGTCAGCCTTCACGTGCTGTTCTGAACAGCTGCCTGATGTTTCTTTAAGGCGTGTAAAGGCTTCTGCCTTCCAGCATGCCCCAGAGGAGGGAAGAGGAGGGGATCCTGGCACTGGGTCTCCGTTCCTACATTGTTCCTCTTGGTGCAGGGGCAAGCATGGCTTTAGGCTGGCCTTGCATCCCACTACTTGGGTACCATTCCATGGTCTGCCCAGTCCCTAGGCCCTTTATGAGCCATGGGATGCAGAGAATAACTCTGATTACACTTCCTCTCCAATCCCTCCCTCCCACTCCAGCCTCTCAACCAACCCCCCAACCTCCCTTAGGCCTGGGAGTAGGGATAGCATATAGCCCTTATATTCATTCTATGCCAGGCAGGGAAACCTCCAGCATGAGCGGTATTCTCAAGGAGCCATTTCTGCCCCCTGAATGCTGACAGACCTTTGTATCACGGATAACCAGGGTCCTGTACAAATGGGGGCCACTCCTCAGTTGGTATAAACCGTCATAGCTCCATCCACTTCAGAAGAACGACATCAATTGACCCCAGCTGAGCATCTTTGCAATCATTCTATCAAGTGCTCTGGGATTTGGTGCCAACAAGTGTTGTATGAATGTCAATCATTCTTAGCATTATCATCAGACTTATGCAGTACCCATCATTTATTCCAAATCCGTATTCAGTATCCGAGATTAATCTAAGCCACTTGAAGCAAATCTGGTTCTTACGGTAGTATGAGCTGAAGAAATTCTGAAACAGAAAAACTTTACCAAGAAAGGAGAGAGAGAGAGAGAGAGAGAAGAAAAAAAATTTTTTTTGCTAAGCTGATTGATCCCACAGCTGTCAAGTCGTATTATTACCAGTGAACTAGACACTGTGGGGAACACAGATGTTGATCTAATATATTTGGTTGTTGATCTAATTTATGCCAACCTCCATCTCCCACTTGTTACATTTTTAGGCTTGGTCTACACTAAACCCCCAAATCGAACTAAGGTACGCAACTTCAGCTACGTGAATAACGTAGCTGAAGTCAACATACCTTAGTTCGAACTTACCCCCGTCCAGACCCGGCAGGCAGGCTCCCCCGTCGACTCCGCGAACTCCTCGCGACGAGCAGGATTACCGGAGTCGACGGGGAGCACTTCTGAGTTCGATTTATCGCGTCCAGACTAGACGCGATAAATCGAACCCAGAAGTTCGATTGCCTGCCGCCGAACCAGCGCGGTAAGTATAGACAAGCCCTTAGACAAGCACCTTTGAGTTTTCTCCCATGCTTGGGAGGTGCTCCGACAGAGTGCATCTACCCTGCAGTTGACACCTGCGGCTGGCCTGTGTCAGGCTTGGGCTAAGGGGCTGTTTAATTGCGGTGTGGAGATTCAGGTTCAGTCTGCGCTCTTGGACCCTCCCACCTCACAGGGTTGTAAGGTCTGGGCTCTAGCCAGAGCCCAAATGTCTACACCACTGGTTCTCAAACTAGGGCCGCCGCTTGTTCAGGAAAAGCCCCTGGCAGGCTGGGCCGGTTTGTTTACCTGCCGCGTCCACAGGTTTGGCCGATCACGGTTCTCACTGGCCGTGGTTCGCTGCTCCAGGCCAATGGGGGCTGTGGGAGCTGAGGGATGTGCTGGCCACTGCTTCCTGCAGCCCCCATATGCCGAGCCCTGCGAGCCTGAGTCAGCTGGCATGAGCCAGCTGCAGGCGTCTAATTGCAGTGTAAACATACCCATAAACATCCACAAAGCTAACTCATTATCCACCTTCCAATCTCTCCTCACTTTCCTTTGTCATGCTACAGACAAAAAACTTCAGAACAGTCAGGCTGCTGGGGGGCCGAGACGATTGCCTATCATGCTATCCTGAAGCAGCGTCTCTTGGGGGAGGGTTGTGGTGGATAATCAGCTGAAAATGAGCTCCCACTGTGATGCTGTGGGCTAATTCGATCCTGGGATGCATAAACAGGGGAATCTTGAGTAGGATTAGAGAGGTGATTTTATATTTGGCCCTGGTACAACCGCTGTTGCAATAGTGCGTCCAGTTCTGGTGCCCACAATTCAGAAAGGATGTTAAGAAATTGCAGAAGGTTCAGAGAACAGCCCCTAACAACTTACAAACTAAAGAAGCAAGAAGGTTCTGAGATACCATAGATCTTGAAAGGTGGGTTGTAGATCATGGTAGCAGTGGAGGTATGTCTGCAGGTTTTGCATCTGTTGTTCTGGCAGGGTCTGGTGCTGCTTTGAATGGGTGTATCCTGGCCTGTGGGGAGCTTGCTTCTGATGATGAGCTTGGAGAGCTGGTTGTTGTTTTTTTTTTTTTTGAAGGTCAGAAGTGGGGGTTCAGGAAAAATTTCTTTCAGGATGGAGTCCCCACTGAGTAGGAGTTATAGTTGCTTGATGATACCCCGTGGTGTGACAACCAGGGGTGTGTGGTTGGAGCGGTTTTTATTTCTTTTTTGAAGCAGATGCTCTCAGGTTATTTGGGTTCTATTGTTTGTTTCATGGAACCAGCTAGAAGATATTGTCAAAAAAAAAGTTTAACCCAAAAGGTATCATTTCAGTTTAAAGGAAGAGATTAAACAAGTTTATTTCCCCTCCCTCAACGTCTTTATCGGCTGGAACAGTCACCTTGAATTTTCCCCATCTCTTGGCAGGAACAATACCTGATTTACCTGAAAGGGCTCAATGAAAGTTCCATCCCATAATTTCTAAGAGGCCCCCTCTCCTTCTTCGCCATTGTTTGAATAGCTCAGCTCGTTTGCTTCTCCTTTTTCATATGTTACTCTTCATCTTCAGTCATGAAATCATCAGCATGATTTTCCTGTGTGGGGGTAACAATTCCAGTGCCTTGTTAGAGGTTAAGCGCTCTTTGGAAAAAGTCGAAAAGGGAAATATTCAAAAACACATGCACCTAAGGACACTTGAGCAGCCGACAAGTGCTGCTTCGTGATGGAAGTTCTGCTGTGCAGCGGAAAGCACAACAGTGCAGAACAAAACACTTTTAAAGCATTAACAAGAGGCAGGAGGGTCTAGAGACAAAGCTTAGCAACACAGGACTCAGACTGTGTGCGTGAAGAGCTGATGCAAAAAGATATACAAAGGAAGCCACTTCCAGTGTGCAAAAAATGACAAACTCCATTGGTCCTTCCAAACCCATAAACAATGTTATTTATTCTGAAGCACCATCTACTGGCATATTTTCTATTAACTATTTACAGACATACTGATGTGGAGCACTCTTGTAACTACATGCTGGCACCAGTGTCAGGCCAGGAAACAAAGACATCTAAGTCAGGGTGACAGCCGGGTAGTCCTATGGCCAGTGTTATACAGAAGTTCAGTGGTCCCTTCTGGCCTTACATTCAATTAAAATAATTTCCTGATCTACATAATGGAGATAGTAACTCACAGAGGTATCATGACGTTTCCTACAGTAGGGCTTAAGCATTGCTTGGAGAATCTGTTTGCTTATTTTAGCCTTTGAGATTCTGGGATAGGAGGTGCCATAGGAATGAAAGATATTGTTATTCTATGGGTATACATGCCTGTCACCTGTGACAAATATCAGAAATGGCCCTTGGAGGCATTGATGTATTTATGTTTTGTTTGACACCAGAGGCAGGCAAGATCCCTTGTACCACACAATACATCCTGGAGGCATCCCATGGAAATTCACCCTGCCTGGCCATGTTTCCCGTTGTTCGGCTCTGAAGCCTTGGGAGCCGTCATGTTCAAACCTCCACATCAATTTATCCTTCAAAGGCCCAAGCCTGTGCAGAACACAAGCGCCATCCATGTGACTCCATGATCCTGGTCTCTCCTGGAATGTAGATTTCAGCTGTCAGCTATATGTTAAACCTCTCATAGAAGTGTCATTTCATGCTCTGCTAACTTCCCCCCAGAGAACCTGCTTAGAGCCTTCGTACTCCTGATCTGTATGACAAAAGGCAAACAATACCTAACTAGCATGCATATTTCTTCAGCTGCAGCAACACCTTCCGCTAGACAAGCGCTGGATCCTAATTCACACCAAACAAAGGTTTCTAAGTTTCCCCTGATTTACACAGCTTCTACACTGGTGTGATTCCATTGACTTCGGCAGATTTAATGCTCGGTGCCTCTACTGTGTCTAGCTGTATTTGTGTGAGGCAAGAGTCTTGCTGTGCTGTTCCCCACTTGCTTGAGACACAATTTTTTTTAAAGGGCCCTGGAGGTTTCCAAGCCAGGCATTTCGCAGAGCGTGAGGGACGTTAACCGGAACGTTGTGTTTCTTATGTGAACGATATGTTTGTCTCTCCTGGTGTGTCAGGAATCAATCTATGCAGATGCTGTGTTCCTGAGTATGTAGTCATGCCCTTGATGGGACGATGTCTCTGAAGCCTTTAGGGCAATGTGAAAACAGACTCCTGAAGCCTTCATAATCACATGACCAAGTGAACAATCCTATTGGGATGGGGTTGAAGGTGGGATCAGGATTTCATTCAAATTTGAGGTATTTTGATGGCGCCCCATCATTGCAATCGGTTTTGAAGACCTCACACACAGTAATTTATTATTACTTCTCCCAACCCCTACCTGCCCCCCGTGGGGTAGGCTAGTATTATTACCCCTCGGGAGCAAGTGCACAGCCAGAATCCAAAGGTCTGCTCCAAAGGCTATTATTGCCAATGGAAGGACTCCTGAGACAGAGTCCCATCTTGTGGACATGGCTTGAACCAACAGGATGTGCAGAGGCAAGAGGACGTAGCCTAGACCAGTGGCTCTCAGCCTTTCCAGACTACTGTACCCCTTTCAGGAGTCTGATCTGTCTTGCATACCCCCAAGTTTCACCTCACTTAAAAACTACTTGCTTACAAAATCAGCCATCAAAGTACAAAAATGTCACAGCCCACTAGTACGGACCAAATTGTTTACTTTCTCATTTTTACCAGATCATAAAATAAATCAATTGAAATATAAACATTGCACTTGCATTTCGGTGCATAGTGTATATAGAGCAGTATAAACAACTCATTGTCTGTATGAAATTTTAGTTTGTACTAATCTCGCTAGTGCTTTTTTCTGTGGCCAGTTGTAAAACTAGGCAAATATCTAGATGAGTTGACGTGCCCCCTGGAAGACCTCTGCATATCCCCAGGGCTACGTGTACCCCTGGTTGAGAACCACTGGCCTAGACAGATATATGGAGGCAGAGTTTGAGGACTAAGAAAGAAGTTAAATCCTGTTTCATCCTTGATGTAATAGCAATTTGCTGAAACCTGAGACTTCCGTGCTTCCTCGAGAATTGTACCACTCTCTCTTTTACGACAACTCTCTTTTAACAGTAAAGGTAACTAACCACTGGAACAACTGAGATTCTCTATCACTGGACATTTTAAAAACAGGCTTGGATGTTTTTTTTCCTAAGACATAGAAATCATAGAAAGGCTAGAAGGGACCACAAGAGGTCATCTGGTCCATTTCCCTGCAATCAGCAGGACCAAGTATACCTAGACCATCTGGGATGGGATATATATACTCCGCACTAGCATGGAAGGGGTGAAGGAGCTGCTTTGGATTGGAGTGACCATGCACTTCCACACCTGCACACCGTGCCAGGACTGGAGGAGGAGTTCAAAGATAGAAGTGTGTGGCCAAGCTGTAATTTGAACTCAGATTTCCCAAATCCCAGTCTAGTATCTTAACGAAAAGATAGCTCCTGTGCAGCTAGAGTTTTAGCTTGGGCCCATCGCGAGGGCTGACCTCATATTTCTGAGCGCTCTCTAGCTAGATCTATGTAAACGGTACATAAACAAGATGCCAGACGATGACACTAAAGAAGATGGGATTTGTCAGACCAAGAGAACTGGTTTTGCATTCAGCAAATGGCCTCTTCTAGCAGATCTTTACACCAGCTCTTAACATCCACGTGACTTTTGAAATAAAACAGTTTCAAAATACTGGGGGGAGGGGGTTTGCACTCTAAAAGGCAGTACCAAAAAAAAAAATCTTCCAGACCAGCTGAACAACAGGAGATTTTTTTTAAAAAATCCCTTTCAAATCAAAATGTTCGCAGGGTTACCATTTCCTTTGACAAATATTGTTGAATATATCCCAAAGATGAAGGATCTAGGAATGTATTTTTCCCTGATGTGTCCACAAAGCTACTGAACGTTACATAAGGCAGTGCTGTAGGTTAAAGACGGAGGTTACTGGTGTCAAAAATATTTGGATGTAGTGCTCATGCATTAAAAAATAAAGGGACTTTTAAATGAGCACCTCCTTCCACCTCCTCCCCCACCCCATGGCTATTTGATTGTTTTCCTGATGTTTCCGGTCAGGGAACAAAGTAACTAAAAGCTCAACACCACCACAGTAACACATGGAGTGAGAGATGATTTGCATATCCTTGCGGGGCAACTGTAATTTGTAAACACAGATAAGGTTCCAAGAGGAATGCTCATT
Organism: Malaclemys terrapin pileata; assembly: GCF_027887155.1. NCBI lineage: Eukaryota > Metazoa > Chordata > Testudines > Emydidae > Malaclemys > Malaclemys terrapin. Next base: position 74,103,680 of record NC_071515.1, read on the forward strand.
GCAAGTTGAATATGCAAATTCGGGCAATGTCATTTGTCTTAATATCATTCTAGTTAAAACCTGCCATCTTTTGAAGAACTTGTGTCTCTACTGCCTCCAGCCATTTGATGTCTGTTTCATTTTGCAACTGCTTCCAGACCATGGAGTAATATTGGTAGTACACTGCTTTATAAATTTTCACTCCATATGTTCATCAATTTCTGTGCAGCACCTGTAGCTAAAGCACGTCTCCTTTTAACCTCATCCTTGATGGAATCGTCGGCACTGATCAAGCTTGAGCTAAGATTTTACTTGTTCTACAACTTCAGAACTGTTGCATTTCAACACTTTATATATTATCCCTTTCCCAAGATGCAATCACTTTGTCTTCTTGGCATTTATTGTACGTCCAAGTCGACAACACCAATTTTCCAAGACAGTGAAGAGTATTATCATGAATTCAAATGTGTCTGCCAATTGTACAATGTCATCTGCATAAATTAAGGCACTTAATTCTAGATCATCCAGTGCCACGCCCTCCAACTTGTCACACATTCCTGACGTACAGTTTAAAAACCATGACAAATGAAGTCCAGTTTAAAAATAAGAGAACCGAAGAAGTTAGGAGAGTGGGATGTGAAATCAGTGTATGGGGTTGGCTGTAACAAACAATTATGCCGATGGGAGCACCACAAGAGACATACAGATGATAGGATGCCAAAGAAAATAACTCAAACACAACCAAGGTCAGTCTGATATACGGGTAGACCATCAACTAGATGGCAAGATATCATATGCAGGGACATGACCAGGCTGGATGGAATGGAGAAACAAGTCATGTCCAGGAATAAATGGCAACACTCTACGGCTCTCATTGTCTGTAAGAATGCTTTGGGATGAAAAGAAGAAGCGGAAGTGCAACACGATAGACCATTATTTCTCTTTCTATGAAAAACAAAGTATTGAAAAATGCCCCAGTTCAAGAGTTTCCCGAGAGCCTGCTGTTTAGGCCAGTTTCTCAGCTGGCGAAAAAGGACATAGCTCCATTGATGTCAGTGGACCTGTACTCATTTGCACCAGATCGGGATCCATGTTGAGATTGTCAAAGGTATGTAGGCTCCCAACGCCCATGGATTTCAATAGAAGTTAGGAGTTCTGAATACTTTTGAGGATCTGAGCCCTAGTTGTTTGTTTGGAAATTCGACAGGTTTCATTTAAACAGTGCTTTAAATACAGAGAGCTAAGCTGAAGGTTCAATTGTGGCCCTGAGATCCAGTGAAGTGTCTTTCCTTCAAGTCCCTCCTTAAAATTCTCCTCTGCTGTGATACCCACCAAAATAAATAAATAAATAAAAAAAACCATGACAACACTTACGCAGCTGATGTGCTGAGATTGCTGTCTATCATGTTGACTAGTATTAGTTTATTTCATAGAATCGTAGAAGATTAGGGTTGGAAGAGACCTCAGGAGGTCATCTAGTCCAACCCCCTGCTCAAAGTAGGACCAACACCAACTAAATCATCCCAGCAAAGGCTTTGTTCAGCTGGGCCTTAAAAACCTCTAAGGATGGAGATTCCACAACCTCCTTAGGTAACCCATTCCAGTACTTCACCACCCTCCTAGTGAAATAGTGTTTCCTAATATCCATCCTAGACCTCCCCTACTGCAACTTGAGACCATTGCTCCTTGTTCTGTCATCTGCCACCACTGAGAACAGCCGAGCTCCATCCTCTTTGGAACCCCCCTTCAGGTAGTTGAAGGCTGCTATCAAATCCCCCCTCACGCTTCTCTTCTGCAGACTAAATAAGCCCAGTTCCCTCAGCCTCTCCTCGCAAGTCATGTCCCAGCCTCCTAATCTTTTTTTTTTGCCCTCTGCTGGACTCTCCAATTTGTCCACATCCCTTCTGTAGTGGGGGCCCCAAAACTGGACGTAATACTCCAGATGTGGCCTCACCAGGGCCGAATAGAGGGGAATAATCACTTCCCTCGATCTGCTGGCAATGCTCCTACTAATGTAGCCCAATATGCCGTTAGCTTTCTTGGCAACAAGGGCACATTGCTGACTCATATCCAGCTTCTCATCCACTGTAATCCCCAGGTCCTTTTCTGCAGAATTTCCGCTTAGCCAGTAGGTTCCCAGCTTGTAGCGGTGCATGGGATTCTTCCGTCCTAAGTGCAGGACTCTACACTTGTCCTTGTTAAACCTCATCAGATTTCTTTTGGCCCAATTCGTCTAGGTCACTCTGGACCCTATCCCTACCCTCCAGCGTATCTACCTCTCTCCCCAGCTTAGTGTCATCCGCAAACTCTAGGCCCTACCATAAATAATAACTTGTAATACTCTAAGTGCAGGAAGGGAGACATTTTCTAGCAGCCGTTGCTTCCAAATGTGTTGAGCAGGAAAGAAATGGCCCACATCCTCAGCTGATGTAAATAGACTTCAGTGGTGTCTTGTGGATTTATGAGAGATGAGATGATCTTGTCTGCAGAGTGCAGCTGCAGGCATAGCGCTTCCATGGGGTGCCTATGGGTGAGTGCACTAGAATTAACAGCGATGTGCCAAAGTCTTTCATACCAACAAGTCGATCTTATAGCATGGTAGTATCCAACTCAGGAGGTATAGTACTATGCCCTGTGCAAACACGGAAACCCTGATCCCTCAATACTGTTCTTCAGTCAGGACATGGCCAAGTTCCCTCCTCATTTCTTATTAAAATCTAATTTATCTTAATAACTTGGATAACTTTTAAATGAAGGCTAGAAGGGACTGCAGAGGAGCCATAAAGCCTATGGTAGATATATTACTGAGACGTTTTGTGGAGCAAGGAGAAGAGGAGAAAGAGGGAACGATGGACCATCAGGCCAACCCTATTAATGAAGAGTTTGCAATTTTGCTTCTGGAGGTAGCAGACAAAAAGCGCTTGCAAGGGGGAAAGCGATTAACATTCCAAGCGGCTGCTACTGACTGGGAGAATGACAGATAATCTCACCTTGCGTCTCCGAGTATCACTGCTTTTCTGCTTGTCTATGGGTGCCAGAAGGAAGTGGGAATATTACTCTCAAAAGTGTGCAGTTAAAAGGATTTCAGTCCATTAAAAGGCAAGTCAGCAAAGTTGCCTTCAAAAATATTTCCAGTGTGCTACTCTTTTTTTATGATTTCTTTAAAAAATACAAATTAGTCACTTAATATGTATATATTTTTAAAAGGGGTTGGCTAGGACTTCTCTGGGCACAGTGTAGCCAGTTAAGACAAGGGGATGAATGGGAGTCAGAGGCAGAGTGTATTTCTTGGTTCCCCCTCTTGCTGTAGAGGAGAGGTAATCTGCTATTGGTCTATCCTGGTAAGAGATTACTTCCTATGCACCAGCCCAGCTGCACTGGCCAGCACATTGTGGGATGTGGTTGAGGCTCCACCTACTCCTGGCCCACCTGCTTAGGAGAAGGATTTACTGCCAAGCAAGGTTATAGTCTCCCCTGTGTTGTGGGAAATACAGCCAGCAGCATGGAATAAGGAGGAATCTAATTCCCCTTGACAGAACTGTTTCTCACTATGCACACATACAGCACTTGGTATGATGGAGTCCTGATCTAGGCTGGGCTCTGGGCACTATAATAATAAGCAAAAGTGTTCCCAGTGTCAAGACTATACAACACTTATCACTATGGTATCTGAGCAGCAATGAAATACTTAAACTACAGGATCACCTCACCCACCGCTGAGATGCGAGTAGCCCTTTTGCTGTGAAACATGGCAACTGCTTAACAGTACATAACACCAATTGGTTTAGGACAGGAAGTGAGAAAGAATACTGTATGAAACCACAAGGCAAGGTGGGGGATTGAAATACTGCAGGAAGAACACAATAATTAAAAATTGTCCAGGAACATATAATGAACAATAGTCCTAGTCTTGTAAAAGAGGTTTGGTATGTTAGTCGACCCAGTGATGAGTGAGTGGGTGGAGGACAAGTGAGATGGTCACAGATGCCTGAGAAATGAACTTATCAAATAGTATCAAATAGCACAGAGTTACTGCACCACCATGCACAGAATGGATACTTTTTGTGTCTATTGTTGGTGTTTTTTGTGCTTAGTTAGGTGAAATGAGGGAGACAAAGTGTGTGTGTGTGTGTGTGTGTGTGTGTGTGTGTGTGTGAGAGAGAGAGAGAGAGAGAGAGAGAGAGGAGCAGTCAGGATTCAGTTAGTCACTTCCAAACTCTTGCCTTGCTTGGTTTTGAGCAGGTGTTTAATTTATGCACATGTTCACTCAGACTACAAGTGGAACTACTGTTCTAACACAAACTCCTGACTGAATCAGGGCCTCAGTGAATGAACAGATACAGCTCAAAGACATTCTGGGCTTAAGAGCCATTGTTAAAGGTAATCACCCTTGCCTCCCTCCCCCTCAGTCTGCTCCTTCAGTAGACACCCACTCCAAGCTTTGTAATTCTGCATTTATATTTTCACCTCTCTGTTGTAGAGGGCGGGTAGCGGCTTCTTTAAGTAGTCCTGATAACATTCCGTTGTGGCTTTTGGTAAAAATCTGCATTTCAGAAACCCTCTCATATCCACTTCCATTGTCCATTTCAATCCCACCCCTTGGCTCTGTGGGTGCAGACAGCACATTTAATCTGCTGTCTGTTGGAGTTTCAAATCTTCTTGGAAGATGCTTTTTTTTTTTTTTTAAAGGATGCAGAGGTGCAATTTCAGATTTGTGAAAACTGTAGATTAGTACCGGTTTGTTTGCATTTGTCTTTTCCTCTTGGACGTCCAGCTCATAAATGGGGTGAGTTTGTTGAGCCTCTAAGCAGTGGGAGATGAAGGTTTGAGTTTGGGGATTGCCGAAAACATTTTTCTTTGAGGGTTTGTTGACGCTGATACAGTGTATATAGATTTTATTAATATTAATTGTCCCCAGAGCTGTTGAATGGAAAACATTTTAAACAAGTACAAGAAATAAATAAGTAAACTCGTTTTACCTAAGGGTAATGATCTCATTTACTCAAATCAATATGTATTGACTTATGGCTGATGCTTTTGTCTTTATGTATTACATCGGCTTGGGCTGATCCCTTGGGTTTACTGCCTAAATTTACAAGTGTGCTCATGGAAGGTATATGCTCCATTGAAATATGTGCTGAAGACAACAGAAATGCTGATTTAACATGCAGTGTTGGCCGCTCTTCCAACTCAATATTTAACAGAGTGTCTCTGTTTTAGACACATGTATAATTTAGTTCAGGCAAACACACACATTCCAAGAACCAGGCCTATAGAGTAAAAGATTCAATACATGGGCATCCTGGCATGTTCATCCTGGCATGTTCATAGCCTAGACAAAATTTTGGCCCAGGCCATGATAGAAAGCTTAGTATAAATCATCCTGTCACATATTAATAAATAAAATAATAATAACTCATGCTTCTATAGCACCTGCCATCCATGGATCTTAGAGTTCTGGACAACTAACGTCAGCCCTGTGAACTAGGGAGGTATCGCAATCCTCCTCTAGGGAGGAAACTGAGGCAGAGAGATTTGCTCAAGGTCACACAGGAAGCTTGTGTTGTCTCTGGAAAGAGATTCCAGATCTCCTGACTCACTCAGATAGAAGCCTATCCCCTTGTTACCACATACTACTGGCTCCTACATTGTTTAATCTCATTCCTGCTTCAACAGGCATTCCATGATGTTCGAGAGGGTGTCTATCTTAGCACTAGACATGATGGAGGTTTGTGTAACACTGCAAGGTTCAGAACTAAGTCGAAGGTGAAGGAGATCATCAGAAGGGACCTGTTGTTTGCAGATGATGCAGTCCTTGTGGCTCACAGTGTTGGTGCCTTACATCATCTTATTACCAAGTCCTCTGATTTATGCAAAATCTTGGGGCTAGCAACAAAGCGTGAAGAAGACTTATCATGCACCAAGGCTCTTCCGAACCAGTTCCAGATATCTTAGATGGTATTTGTCTGGATGTTGTTGACCAATTTTGCTACCTTGGCTCTACCACTACCAGCAATATAGATCTTGATGCTGAGCTCGCTAGTGGAATTGGCAAAGCAGCCAGGAACTTTGGTCTTTTGCAAGACCGAGCTTGAAAGAATAAATTGTCCACCAAAATGATAATCCATATTCATGAGACGTGTTTTATCCACTCTTCTGGATGGCTCAGAAACATGGACGAGTTACACAAAACATACCAAAAAGACTAAACAGCTTTCATATCAGATACTTGCATAAAATTCTTCAAATAAGATGGCCAGACAGGGTGACAAATGCGGAAGTGGTCAATCATGCTGGTATGTCATTCCTGGGAACGTTGATTAGTAAGAAAAGACTCAGGTGGCTTGGACATGTCAAGTGAATGCCGGATTACAGGACCCTGAAGAGTGTGCTGTACTCAGGGCCGGCGCCAGGCACCAGCTAAGGCAGCAGGTGCTTGGGGTGGCCAATGGAAAGGGGCGTCACGTCTGGGTCTTCGGCGGCAATTCGGCAGCGGGTCCCTCAGTCCCTCTCAGAGCGAAGGACCTGCCGCCAAATTGCCACCGAAGAATGAAGCAGCGCGGTGGAGCTGCCGCCAAAGTGCCGCCAATCGCGGCTTTATCTTTGTTTTTGTTTTTTCGCTTCACCGCTTGGGGCCGTGAAAAAGCTGGGTCTGGCCCTAGCTGTACTTTGAATCTCAAGAAGGTCTAGAAAGAGAGGTAGACCGCCGCACAGATTTCAGGATGCTTGCAAAGATGACTTTGGAATCTATGTGGATGATTGGGAAAGGGGAGCAGAATGGCATTGCAAGGCAGACTGGAGCAAGCTTTGGGATGACTGGTGTCAGAGGAGGAAAGAATCTGCTGCTTAGATTCAGAGCATTGCTACTGGATAGGTGTGCCCTACCTGCCAATGGCACTGTCACCCGTGTCTCAGACACAGCAACCATCAAAGAACTCATCTGCGCATACACCATGCTCTGTACCATTAACTGAGTTATACAATGGCAGATCCACATTCTTATCTTGCACCTACCAGGCTGCTTAAAACATGAATACATGTGTACTGATGGTGGGGCGGTAATCACATGCCTCCTGCTTGTCTGGGACATTTATACCTACCATAAGGCTCAAGGGAGCCTGACTCAGGACGTTCTCAATGCCAGACACACACCTCTGGTGCTTGGTACCACCGGAAGACTGATCTAGGACTGAAAATGGCCACATTCAGAAAATGTTCTGGGGCTTTCCTGTTTGGCCAGACTTCTGCTCGTCATCTACTGCCAGGGTCCTCCTTTTTCCTTCCTTTTTGTGCTGAAAGTGAGTCTAATTGTGCTAGCTTTCTAGGGGAACTGTTTTTGTGCCAGGTATAAGGTATGTATTATGGTAGTGATGGATGCTACTCATGTGGCTGTAACTAATTACAATACTGTCCCATTCTGGGGGTGCAATCAAGAGGTTGTTTCATCACCTGCCCTGGGTTCCTCACAACGCTTTGCTGTTGTAGCTCCCAACTATGGCCACTCACAAACAGCCTGCCAGCATGCAGGTCACACCTTGATTGTCTGTGTATAGCTACAGCCCTGGTCCAGCCTCTCTGGCCCCAGCAGCCTGTCAGCAGCACACCAGCCACACTTGGACTTCCAGCAACCTTGGTTACTAACTACAGGGTGATCCCAACACACTCTCAGTCCCGAATTGTCCCCAGAACAAGTGTTCTGCATTGTCCAGCCCTCACCTGCACAGTGCAGATATTAGAGGTCTGGTCAATATTCAGCAGTTTGCTACTTTATCTGGCATTACCAAACAGTTCGGTTTAAACACTGGATTATTTGTAATTAAAAAATGAAACAAGTTTATTTAACTACAAAGAGAGAGATTTTAAATGAGTACAAGTGAAAGGTATTAAAGTCAGAAATGGTTACCAGTGAAATAAAGATGAAATGCTTAAAAAGCTCGATTTGGTTCAAGATAAAATCCTTACCACAGGCTTGCAACAATATAGCTGACCAAATTCTCAGGTCAGGGATGCCCCTAAAGTCAAAGGGTTGGTTCCTTTGTCTTTGTGAGAGCGAGAGACAGACAGACAGACAGACACACACACACACACAGAGAGAACAAACCTGGGGTAATTTTGCCCCTTACTTTTATAGTCCAGTCACTCTTTCAAATGCAGTTTCTTGAGGGTCACCCCTAGATAAAGTTCATTCCAGCTGTGAGGATGGAGACATGGAGTCTCATGGTGAAAGAGGTTCTATGTTGTTTGCTAAATCCAGATGGATCTGTTCCTGCCCCGCTTTGTTGCCAAAGAATGGCCACTTGACAGGTGATTGCCCATCAACTTTGATGACACCTGGCTAGAGGCATTGTCTTGTCCTTTGTCTTTCAGAAACTGGCCTACACACTCCGCAGGCTTCTCTGGTAAACACAAACTGAAATTATGACTACAATATATTCATAAAACTCTTAAATGCATTTCATACATACATTACACAGGAATATTGACGATCAGGGCACTATTAGGTTTTAAATGATACCTCACCAGGCGTATTTTGCACAAAGATTACTACAGTACTGCATAGGAGGTGAATGGAGGGGTGCTTTTGGTGACAAATATACATATGGGGAAGCTGTAATGACACTGTTCTGCAAGTTAATACAGAAACAACAGCACATTGGTGAGGCTGAACTCATACCTCTGCGCCCAGACAGTGTTACACAATACATAGCACCAAGACCTATTCTTTTTTTGTTGGTTTTCCAGCAGCCTGCTGGACTGTTCCTTCTGATGCAGATTATTACGGTTACTTACTACTCGCTGTAGTGTTCTGTCCCCCTCTAGTGGTAGCTGGGTCCAATATAGAGGTTGATGAGCCTGCTGTGCTCATGTAACCCACACACCTCCTGGGTGTGGTGTTCTGTCCCATCTAGTGGCACTTAGAGAGAGAAAGATAAAATGAGTCTGCTCTACAACCTTAGCTAACAGCCTGTTGGCTTTTAGCTCATGTAGTGGAGACTCACGCACTAAGTTCCAGAGGTCCCAGGTTCGATCCTCCTGCCGACGACCGGGGTCTGTCGGTGTGACACTAACACAGGTGACCCTTTCATCTCAGGCAGTAGAGTCTCATGCTTTTAGACTATCAGATTGCAGGATCTGTCCCTGCTACCAATGACCCACATAGCGGCACCTCGACACTACCATGGCAGGGTAGCAGCTAACCAAAATCTGCCATGTGTTCTCTATAGAGATTGAGTTTTTGGACTCTTTTCTTCCGGGGACATGTCTCTGGTACCCATCCCACATTTTATACAAGAGACCTGTCCTTCTAAGGTCCGCTCTAGGAATTATTTTGGGGAACTTCTAGTCTAACCTCTGTATAGCACAGGTCATAGATGGTCACAGTGGTCCCTTCTCGTCTTGGAATCTCTGAAAGAGATGCTCTAATTCAGCTGAGCGGTGATGTTTATCCTCTGAGCTGTTTGCACTTTGCATCACCAGGCCTCTGTACCTTGCAGCATTGGTTCCAAAGGCAGACACACAGCTGTGGAGAACCTTAACAGGTCAGGCTGGGAAACTTGAGCCGGAAGTGAGAGCCAGTGGAGTGATTCAAAGAGGGGAATGACAGTCAGAGCAGCAGGCGAGGATGGTATTAGCCACTGCATTTTAGATAGGGGAGGAGAGCACAAGGAGAATTGAGAAGCTCAAAGAAGATGATGTACACACCAGTGCAGTAGTCAAGGTGGCATAATGGAGCATTTTAGCCATAGAGGCCCAGGGGAGGGGTGCTTTAACTTGGACCCTGAGCTTGTGTAAACCAACATTAACATCAAAGGACCTATGATGATTACACCATCTGAGGATCTGGCCCACTCACCTAGAAAGCACCAGCAGGGTTTGGTGACAGCCTGGCTTTGCAGGCCTTTGTATCTGCCTCATTATGCTCAAATGACACCATTGCCCTTCACTAAAAAAACCAAAACTCAACAATAACTTTCACTAACTTGACTCTAATTGAACTGTCCTGTTTGTAACCGTTCTAGAGAAATGGTGATTTCTGCAATCAGTTGAGAGGAAAGAGGCTGGGGGAAAGAAAATAAGCCACAGACACAGATAAGAAGATTTTATTCAGCTTTATTTGACAAGTTTTATTACACTGAGAAAACATAACGTATCTAATCTCTTTGCAGCTGTTGCAGACCTTCAGCCTTTATTACTTAAATCCCATTAGATATAAAATTGTTTCTATTTGTCAATGGCATGATATCTTTTTTTTATTACTATTATTATCATCAGAGAGTCCTGTGAGTGTGGCCAAGAATACAATTTCTGGTTTATCTTCTTACCAAGGGGCAAAGTTAACCAATAATTTCGGGCTGCTTAAATGTCCTACATTTTAAAAAGACGGGCAAGTTGCATGTGCTTTTTAATAGCCACGTAGTGACACTAAATAGTGCCCCATCATTTTCTGAGCATTCTCTTTCTTTCCCACTAATCTGTATTAGAAGTGACATGAATTGCAAATCTCTGCAAGCTATCCCATATTATTAATTATTTCAATTACGGTAGCTCCTGGAGTTCCCAACTGAAATTGCAGCCACACTGTGCTAGGTGCTGTACAAATACAAAGCAAAAGAGTCCCTATGCCAAAGACCTTAAAATTACAGCTGGTTAAACAAAAAATTTAATCTGCAAAATTTCAGCAAACTTCCATATTTTCCACACACACAAAAAAAAAAAAAATTCAGCAGGAATTCAAATCCCCAAAATATTTCAACTTGGAAATTCTGCTGTGGTGCACTGTAGCTCAGATACCTCATTCTCCACTATATCTGGGTTCCCTGGTTAGATAAAAATCTCCCATGATGCACAACAGTCCCCCCTCTTTTAGGGTTGCCAACTTTCAACTCGCATAAAACCTGCTCCCTACCCTGCCCCTTTTGAGGCCCCACCCCCTGCTTACTCCATCCCCCCTCCCTCTGACACTTGCTCTCCCCACCCTCACTCACTCATTTTCACTGGGCTGGCTGAGGGGACTGGAATGTGGGAGGGGGTGAGGGCTATGGCGGGGGGGGGCTCAGGGGTAGGGCTGGGGATGAGGGGTTTGAGGTTCAGGAGGGTGCTCTGGGTTGGGATGGAGGTGAGGGCTATGGCTGGGGGTGCAGGCTCTGGGGTGGGGCTGAGGGGTTTGGGATGCAGGAGAATGCTCCAGGCTCAGATCGAGGGGTTTGGAGGGCAGGAGGGGGATCAGAGCTAGGGCAGGGGTTGGGGCCCCGAGAGGGGGGTCGGGGTGCAGGCTCCAGGTGGCGCTTACTTCAAGCAGTTCCTGGAAGCAGCAGCATGTCCCCCCTCCAATGTGGAAGGTGTGGCCAGACAGTTCTGCACGCTGCCCCATCTGCAAACGCCACCCCCGCAGCTCCCATTGGCCACAGTTCCTGGTCAATGGGAGCCGCAGAGACAGTGCTTGTGGCGGGGGGAGGGGGGCATATGACAAGCCCCCTGGCTGCCCCTACATGTAGGAGCTGGAGGAGAGACATACTGGCTGCTTCCCGGAAGCTGCGCGGTGCAGAGGCTAAAAGGGATCCTGCCAGCCTCGCTGCACGGTGCCACCAACCGGACAGTGAAAGGCCCAGTCAGCGGGGCTGACCAGAGCTGCCAGGATCCCTTTTTGACCGGGTGTTCTGGACGAAAACCAGACACCTGGTCACCCTACCCTCTTTCTTGGAGAGGAGAGGCAATGCATCAGGGAGATCCCTGGCCCTGGTGCATGCTGGGAAGTGGCTTCCAGCACAGATTGGAAAATGAGGACCTGAGACAACCTAACTACAATTCCCAGTAGGTAACATTCCAGCATTTCCAAATCAAACCATTTTGGTTTTCAGCTAAAATATTTGAGTGCAGGGCCTTTGGATTTTCAACCACAACTCAAAACATGGACACCCACATTTTTTCTGTTGAAAAATTGTTTTGACGGCAAAGTTTCAACTGCTGCTACTTACAACCTGAACACGCAAGACAGACAAATGGTGGGAGGAATATTTTGCTGAAAATGATTTGCTCAGATTCATGCAGGGGAGCCATAGATTAGAATGCAAGTCTGCTGAGTCACAAACCCAAACTCCCACATCACTTCTCAGAACCCCTCAAGAACATTCATCTCATTACTGAGGGAACCTGTACATAGGCACCGACTCCATGGGTGCTCGGGGCTGGAGCACCCATGGGGAAAAATTGGTGGGTGCTCTGCACCCACCCGCAGCTCCCCGGCATACCCCCCCACCCCAGTTCACGTCTGGCTCTGCCTCCTCCCCTGAGCGTGCTGCCACGTTCTGCTTCTCCCCCCGCCCTTCCAGTGCTTGTGCCGTGAAACAGCTGTTTCGCGTGGCAAGCGCTGGGAGGGAGAAGAGGCGGGCTCAGGGAAGAGGCGGGGTTGGGGCAGGGATTTGGGGAGGGGTCCAATAGGGGCAGGGAGGGAGCGGAGTTGGGCAGGGCCATGGGGCGGGAGGGTGCAAGCACCCACCAGCACCAACGAAAGTTGGCGCAAGTGAACATGTACGTTCCTTATCATTGCCAAAAGGAATGAAAATGTGAATCCCTTACAGACTAGGTCATAAAAGTTTAAACAAATGACTAAGTCACTGATCCTGGATGTATACCATTAAGGAGAGGTGTGTTTTTTTCCCTTTTGTTTTTATTGATGGTGTAATCTCTCTTGCGCTTTTTATTGGTTTAATTTTCTTTGTGTAGCGTGGGTTTTATGGAACAGATTCGTTCCTGCTGCTTCTCCAGTGGAGATTCGCTAGGGAGCCCCCTTTATGTCTTTTGGATAAACCTTCATATATTTTCTAAGGTATTAATGTTTTATTTATGTATGCTTTGGGCAATTGCTCTACCGCATTCTCTTCACTAGCTATGGCCTTTATTCGGCAAAGCAGTTACACGAATGCTTTACGTTAAGCCTAGGAGTAACCACACTGGGATGACTGACATGCTCAAAGTTAAGCATACGCTCAAGTGGTTTGCTGGATCCGGGCCTGTGGACCCAATCCTGCCATTTTACAAAGACTCCTGCTCCCATTGAAAGCAACAGGAACAATTAAACAACAGCAGGATCAGGTGCTCAGCCAACAGTCACACTGACTTGGGGTTCAGTTTCTGGGTGTGCGGCTGCAAGGACTGAAATTCCGAGGTGGAACTCAGCAGGTCAGACCTGGCCCCAGATGCTGAGGAGAGCAGTCAGCACTGAGCAGTCCCATGAGTTTGTACCAGGCCTGATTTTGGCCTGGTGCATCTATGGAGATGGGCATTTTTGCAGAGTCATTTTGAAGGATTATTTCAAGTCTTTCACTGAACTGGTTTTGGATTCTTTTTTTTTCAGGGCAACTCCCGATAAATGTCTTCACTTTTTAGCTGCAAGGGAAGAAATCTCAGGTGTACAAGAGCAATATCACAATAAATAACAATAAGACAAAGCACAGTTAAATCCTAGTTAAAGAGCAGGGTTAGGATAGTGGTGGGATACCTTCATACCTGTAGTCAAGTATCAGGGGGTAGCCGTGTTAGTCTGTATCTACAAAAACAACAAAGAGTCTGGTGGCACCTTAAAGACTAACAGATTTATTTGGGCATAAGCTTTCGTGAGTAAAAACCTCACTTGCATCCGAAGAAGTGAGGTTTTTACTCACGAAAGCTTATGCCCAAATAAATCTGTTCGTCTTTAAGGTGCCACCAGACTCTTTGTTGTCTTCATACCTGTAGACTCTCCGAACCCAAGATCAGATCATTCTCTCCACTCACTTCCTTCCTGGGCCCTTGAGAGACAATCAGCAGGCAGAACAGGCACAAAATGGTCCTGATTCAGCAAATCACTTTTACACGTGTTTAAGTTTAAGCACAGTTTAATTTTCACTGACATCAACTGGGATGACTCAGGTGCTTAACTTTAAGAATGTGTTTAAGCACTTTGCTGAATCAAAGTCAAAATTCTGATCCATAACTTGAACCCCCTTAACATTCAAACATGTTCAGATACAACGTTTTGGAAGGGTCAAAGAGAGAAGAGAAGAGCCAGCAAACCCCCAACCCCAATTCAGACCTAGATCCAGGCTCATGGTGCAACTCCCACTCCATAGGAACATAACAACGGCCGTACTGAGTCAGACCAAAGGTCCATCTAGCCCAGTGTCCTGTCTACCGACAGTGGCCCATACCAGATGCCCCAGAGGGAGTGAATCTAACAGGTAATGATCAAGTGATCTCTCTCCTGCCATTCATCTCCACCCTCCAGTGCTCAGTTCGCTTGGATCTTTGGTTTTGGGGTGGTGTCCATGTCAGCTACAGACACAAAACTGAACCAGTGACTAACTGCTCAGAATGCTACTACTCACTGAAAGTGGTTGAAACAGAACAGTGCAAAAAGCTTATTTCCTGGAGCCTTTGTATATTTATATATATATATAAAAAGTTTCAGCAAGACAGATTTGCTGTGTTTTATGGTAGAGTGCACATATCATCACTGTTTTCTGATTAATAACTAAATAGCTCCTATCAGACCCTCTGACATTAAAATCATGTCTAGTGTACCTGGAGTTCAATTGTGCACATTTCAGGGTATTTACAAGTGTCGGCTTTGGCAACTACATAAAATCACCATGTCCTGTGCAGAATTTACACCCTAGAGAGTGTAAAATTACAGTGATGGGTTGGTTTTTTGTTGTTATTCTGTTAATGTTTTACATTATAAATGACAAAAAGTGAGGACAAGCTACACATTAGAAACAAAATATTCACATTCACTGGATTATAAGTCACAAGGGTTTCAATGGATCACATCTGTGTCTTGAATTTTGATCGATTACACTCCTAATAAATGATTGAGCAGAACCTCAGCTGGTGTCAAATGGCATACCTGTACGTAGCTGGCCCATTGTCCACAGACAGGTGAGCACAACATTTAGTTTAGACACTATGGTCAGGGGCCCATATAAATAGCTAAAATAGATCGTCTGAACAGATGTAAAGAAGATCAGAATCAGGCAGGTTCTCTCAAAGTGTTGCCAGGTACCAGGAAAATCTGTGTCCATCACATATTGCATGGCTGTGCCTATAGCTACTGTACCAGCTATCCAACTTCATTAGAACCATCAGTAATTTGTCCCACCCTGCCTGGCACTAAAGTCCTTTGCTGGCAAAACAGTACTCGGTTGGAGAGACCTAAGTAATGGCACAAAGTTCGGTACAAACGGGAACTAATTAGTTCTCAGAACTCTCCTTTGAGGCAGGAAATATTTCCCCCTTTTTACAGTGGAGAAACTGAGGCTGGGAAGAGTAAGACTAAAGTTTTTTCTCGGAACTTTTAAACCCAAACGGTTAATTATTTGGATCTGTAATTGTTGGTGTGGGCACATCAGTAAACATGGCCTTTTCATACTCACTGCAGTGGGGATTTTGCTAGGGCAGGGGTAGGCAACCTATGGCACGCGTGCCGAAGGCGGCAGGCGAGCTGATTTTGAATGGCACTCACACTGCCTAGGTCCTGGCCACTGGTCTCGGGGGCTCTGCATTTTAATTTAATTTTAAATGGAGCTTCTTAAACATTTTAAAAACCTTATTTACTTTACATACAACAATAGTTTAGTTATATATTATCGACTTCTAGAAAGAGACCTTCTAAAAACGTTAAAATGTATGAGTGGCACGCGAAACCTTAAATCAGAGTGAATAAATGAAGACTCGGCACACCACTTCACTTCTGAAAGGTTGCCGACCCCTGTGCTAGAGTAATGAAAAAAAATTTAAAACTCAGATGAATTATATATGCATACTTTACTCACTATATATAATTTTACTTTTTAGCACATAAGAATAGAGTGGTTTCTATTCTTGCTTGGTAAAAATAAATCAGAATTGTCCAGTATTTTCTCATTGATACATCTTTATTACCAGTGATGAAGCACAAAGCAGGCAGACCCCAATAATCAGATTTCAGGTTGACTTTGTTGGGCTGGTACAGGCAATTAGAAAAACCTGTCTCTTTTCTTTTAGCAGTTAGTACCAAACTGAGAAAATTTGGTATGAATCTCACAGAAAGAGACCAGATTCTGCTCTTACTTGCATTGGAGTCGATCAAAAGCTACCTTCCAAGGAAGTCAGTGGAAAACCAATATAAATTACAGCAGAATTGGAGCGCAAGTATAAGATTTCTTTCGCTGTCATTTTCCTGACCTACTCTGAATAGTAGCTGCGCTATGCATAGTTTAAATAAAGTTGCTTTAAAAAAAAATCAATCCAATATATTTTTGTTTTTATGCCTGCCACAGGGCAGCCAGACGCTCTGATGTGATTACTTTAAGAGTTAATGCTCTGAATACAGAACATAAATGAATTAACATGCAAATGTGTTGCATATTCCTTTGATTTTCAGTATCCTGGTCAGCCTCTGTGGTTCTACTACTCCATTCTAAACACCCACTGTCAGAGGGGATGAGGGAAATGAATAAAAAAATTTCACAGAGAAGCTACTGGAGTTGATTTTCACTATAAAGCATGTGTTGGGATGCCCCATTAACCTTCCTGTGACTTAACTTTGGCAGTGACATTTTATAATTACCCAGGACAGACTCTGCATATCAACATGTAACGGAGAGATTGGTCAATAATTTATTGCAACAAGCTTCCACGAGATATAATACATGAATTATGAATGGATGCACTTTAAACAAAGTTCTCAACAAAAGTTGATTTTTCTCCCCTTTTTCTTCCTTGGCTCTTGATTCAGGCTAGAGGAATCTGCCTACAAGGAACAGATGTTACCAGAAGACTAATTAGGCACTAAAATGATAACATTATGTTGCAGAAATTGTAGTGCATTTTTTGAAATCAACCAAACTTAGCACATTAAAATAAACTAATTCAGTTAGCATGATTTAGTAACAAATGATCTGGTTCATCTCCAAGGGATGCAAAAAATGGAAGATGGGAACGGATTATCTAGGGCCAAGTGACTAGTGATTTTCGACCTCAAGTGCCGGATGGCTGACATGAGACATTGTAAAGGAGCCCTAATTTCAAACATTGCCGAGCACATGGCCCCATGAAAATCCCCCTGAAGTCGGGCACCCAAAAATGGGGGCTCCCAATGTCACCGGTCACTGTAGAAAAATGTGATCTCTCTCTCTCTCTCTCTATATATATATATACACACACACACGAATTGAAGATCTAGAATTATTTGTAGCACTATAAATTCTGAGCCAGAGAATGTTAATACTCTTTAGGCACTAGCATGATAATAGAGAAACTTGATCAGGACAGAGACTCCCACTGCACTAGGTGCTATACAAAGAGACAGTATAGGCTCTGAAAAGTTTACTATCTAAATAGCTAAAGGCTGGGAGGTAAGAGAGGCACAGAGAGGTTAAGTGACTTGCCTGTGGTCACACAGTAGGTCAGTGGCAGAGATGGGAACAGAACCGAGGTTTCCCAGTCCAGTATCCTATCCACTAGGCAACCGTGCCTCCCAACATATTATATATCATCACTAAAGTGAAGTCTATTATTTTGCAGCAATTCAATGTTAGATGAATCATGTAATCACACAACTGTATTCACACAATTTCATTGGGCTCCCATTTATCCAAAGGGCAAAGTTTCCCATTGGTTTAGAGATGGATGAAGTCCTGGCCCCACTGAAGTCAATGGGAGCTATGCCAGCTATTTTATGGTGCTGCAAGACTCAAGTCTGTTCTTGGATGTTTCAGAAGGAACAACACACAAAGCCTGAGGCTTTTGGAAACAATTATGCTTTACCATCTTTATTCTTTAAGGAAATGCCCTGGGATCTACTGGATTCAGATCACTCAGCATTTCAGTTTTGTCCTACTAAAATATAGGTCTTTTCACTAGATTTTTTCCCCCCTCCTTAGTTGTGCCAGGCTTTCTAAACCAATCACATCCCCATGTCTCTCAGTGGATTGTCTCTGAATTTAGCCAGCTTTATAAACTGCTGTGCACATAATTAGGTTCCTCAACCAAGTACGGTTTTATCAACATGCCAGCAAGGGACTTTAATGCCAGGCCTGGTGGAATACATTACTGATGGTGTTAACAAACTTGGCTATCTGGTACAGCAGCTGTACAAACAGCCATGCAATACATGAGAGACCTAGATTTTCCTGGTAGTTGGCAACGCTTCCAGAGAACCAGCCTGATTCCAATCCATCTATATTAGTTACTTATATGGTTTGAAGTCCTATACTACATGAGCATCTCAGAATCTTTAATGTATTTATCTTCACAAAACCCATGGACGGTAGAGAAGTGCTATACAGTATTACAATTTTATGGATGGGGAACAGAGACACAGACAGGCCAAGGACCACCTCTTCAAACAAGTTAGATGGACAGCAGGGATCTAAAGTGTGTGTGGAATTTTATTCACTATAACAGCATGTGCAGTTACCTGATGTGTGAAAGATCGCTATAACTGCATGCAAATTAGGCATTTTATTCAAAAATCATCATGGAAACAGGCACATGTTTTCAAATGGAAAATTGAAAACTTAGATTTTCTAAGCCAAAAACTGAATTAGAAAAAAGAAAAAAAGAAAAGAAAATTTTCAAAAGAAATGAAAAATATCCCATGAGAACGTTGTCATTTTTCATCAAAAATGAAAAAGTAAAAATAACCAGCCCTGCTATAAACACTTTAGAAAAAATAAAGGACGCATACTTTGCACATCTAAGCAGGTATGATAGGAGCGATAAATCATCATGTTATGTGGAAGAGATGGTATCATTAAGCGTTACGGGCAAAATTCAGCTGTGGTATAAGTGGATGCAACCCCGTCACTACAAAAAGTAATTTCCCTTCCCTTGATATTCACCCCTTCTTGTCAACGGTTGAGAATAGGTCACTTCCACCTTAATTGAATTGGCCTCATTAGCACTGACTCCCTACTTGGTAAGGCAACTCCCATCTTTTTATGTGCTGTAATATATATTCTGCTTACTGTAGTTTTCACTCCATGCATCTGATGAAGTGGGTTTTAGCCCACAAAAGCTTATGCCCAAGTAAATTTGTTAGTTTAAGGTGCCACAAGGACTCCTTGTTGTTTTTGCTGATACAGACTAACATGGCTACCACTCTGAAACCTATCACTGATGGTGGTGATGCATGAGAGAGACATCTGCTTAGGTCAAGGCAGAATTTGGCCGTGTCAGTGTGGGAATGGGTTTTACTTAAGCTGAGTTGGATCACAGATAGCAACACATTCTATAACATTCTGAGGACAAGACTGAAATACAGCATACCTTGAGATCCCCTTTTTCATTTTTAAGAGCAGCAATCCAATAAAGACTTGGTTAAGAAATGCTAAGGTGCAAATTTAAACACTAAAAAATGGAATGCTAATGGCAAGATGCAAGGGTACCCTGATCTCTGACCGCTTGTGCATTTGTACTGTGATACTTGATCCTAGGCAGGCACTGACCGCAGATCTAAAAATATTAAGCCAGCTAAACATCCAACCCATGGCTTTTAAATAAATGCCTGACCACATGCTACATCTCAAACAAACACACGACTATGTTTGTTTCATTCATGTATAGTCTACAATACTTATTAGCATTTTCTCTGAAAATTTTGTTTTTAGGAGCAAAAGCAGGGTTTTTTTAATGGCAAAATAGGATTTTTGGCTGTAGAGACCGCTTTTCATCATTGCCAGTTCTTCACGACAAGAACAGCGGCAACAACGTTTTTGTGAGCTTTTGCCAGGATTTTCCTTTTTGGATAGCTCAGTTGTATTTTGCTCTTAGGAGGTAATATGATGTGACAAATGCAATCCACAATAACATGCCACCGCTCAATAAATTATCTTCAAAACTTACAATACAAAACAAGTTAATTTTGTATAGCAGCTTTCATAGAAACCCAACCCCAGAGCACTTTACAGAACTAAATAATACAGGAGAGTGGATAGCATACAGGAGTGATTGTCAAATTGAGGTCTGTGGACCACCAGTGATTTAGAAGTCCTTCCCGGTGGCTCATAGAATGAAATATAAAGAACCACTTCCTGGTGGCTTACAGAGAAAAGTAGTTATAACCAATTTTGTGACCGAGTCAAGGTGTTAGAGAGGAAATGGGAAATTGTTCAGGCCGTATGGCAAACATGCCCATGCAAGGTAGTAATAAATGGGAGTAAGATCCTCATTACTCATGAATATATGCTACCTGGTTCATGGGTAGCAGAACGGAGGAGAGTAGAAGGAAGAGCAGCCACTGTCGGTTGCTACCTCTTCTTCTGCTCAGGCAGGTTCAGAGTGGACTCCACTTCCCCAAATGCCAGCTTGTCCCACTGGGCCGGGAAAAGAATTGCCCTGGCTTATTTCCGTCATGGAGCAAGGGGAAAGAAGGGACCCAGTGGTGACCAAATTGTGACTCTCACCTAGGTACTGCCCCTCACTTACAATTAGGGCAGATTGTAAAGTTACCTATAAACTACATCTTCTGACGTGGCCCATGGAATAGAAATGTTGTAATGCCTGAAGAGCAGCAGTGGCAAAGACACTTTTTGGTAAATACATTCAACGCTCAGCCAAGGCGAAGCAGAATTAAGCAATAATGGGGCAAGGGAGAGGCCTTTCCAGGTACAGCAGGTTGCAGAGGATAAGGTTCTCCCAGAAATATGAGAGAAGAGGCCAGTGCTCAATGGCGAGAGATGGACAGAGGAAGTCCAAGAGGCAGGCTGACGAGCAGTCGGCGAACGGAATCATGAAATGAATGGGCGTGTTGGAAGATGGCAGGGATGTAGATGCATGGGAGAAGATAGAGGCTGTGTTCTGTTGGAGTCTGAGGAACTGGATCTCAGGGAGGTAGAGTGAGTTGCAATCACAGTGAGCGCAAGAGGGGATGAAATCAGTGCTATATGGGCAGGCATGTTGCAGTGGTGGCAGTCGGCAGCCATATTGTAGGGAGAGGTTCATATTATTGGTTGTACCTTCTTAACTACTGACACATAAGATTAGATGTTCAGTTGATGTCAGCATTGAAGTCAGTGGCGCTACACCCATTTATACCAGCTGGGGATCGAGGCCAAACCCTTTGTTAGTCAATGGTCAGCAAGTAATGAGATGACTATTTCACTAGGAGGGTGGTGAAGTACTGGAATGGGTTACCTAGGGAGTTGGTGGAATCTCCATCCTTAGATGTTTTTAGGGCCTCGCTTGACAAAGCCCTGGCTGGGTTGTTTTAGTTGGGGATTGGTCCTGCTTTGAGCAGGGAGTTGGACTAGATGACCTCCTGAGGTCTCTTCCAGCCCTAATCTTCTATGACTCAGACTTTATGGCCAAAGGGACCATTGTGATCATCCAGTCTGACCTCCTGCGCATTGCAGGCCACAGAACCTCCTCCCTCCCCCCTCCCCCCCCGTAATAGACTCCTAACCTCTGGCTGAGTTACTGAAGTCCTCCTGATTTTTAAAGACTTCAAAATTACAGAGAACCCACCATTTACTCTACTTCGGACCAGCAAGTGAGCAGGCCTCATGCTAAAAAGGAAGACAAAAAGAACCCTCTGGTCTCTGCCAATCTGACCCGGCAGAAAATTTCTTCCTGACCCCAATTATGGTGATCAGTTGTCCATATGTTCAGAGTCTAAGACCCACCAGCCAGACACCTGGGAAACAATTCACTAAAGTAACTCAGAGCCCTCCCCATCTAGTGTCCCATCTTTGGCCATTGGAGATATTTGCTACTAGTAGTCGCAGATGGGTCTCGTGCCATTGTGGGCAATCTCATCATATCATCCTCTCCATAAACTTATCAAGCTCAGACTTCAAGCCAGTTAGGTTTTTTGCCCCCCACTGCTCCCCGTGGAAGGCTGTTCCAGAACTTCACTCCTCTGATGATTGGAAACCTTGCTCTAGTTTTAAGTGTAAACTTGTGGATGGCCAGGAAAGACATTTTCTATTATTTAGAGACTGGAAGAGGGGGATGGTTTCAGAACCACCCCATTTCTGCTTTTCTAGTTCCAGGTTTTGAATATGTTTTTAATATTTTAAGACTGTCTCCTAACATGCAATGCTGCTGTCATAACAATTTGTGCAGTCTTGTGACTTACACTGGGTTACAGAGCATTTGCTTTAGAGGTTGCTGGTTCTGATCCAAGCCCAGATTGGTAGTAACTGAAAGTCCTTGTTATCTGATGACTGTCAGGCTTCGTGAAGTAAGTGTTGGCTGAGAACTGCAGTGAGACTGCCAATTCCACCCCCAAAACTGGCATCCCCTTTGGCAATCTAAGACACAATAGTTTATTGGACATGGAGACTGAACTATCCTGTGTGGTGCTCCAAGGTTGAGGCAAACAAGTGGAGAAATGTGGAGGAAACATGAATTGTTGCATATAAGTAGAGGACTTCAGTATGTAGGGTTGTCATTCCAGTACTGTAAGACTTAAATTCACACTCATTCTCAAAGTAAAAATTACAACATATGTCTACAGCAAGTACCACTAAAAACTCAATATCATAGAATATCAGGGTTGGAAGGGACCTCAGGAGGTCATCTAGTCCAACCTCATGTAGGCTAGCTTGCTAACAATAGAATATCAGGGTTGGAAGGGACCTCAGGAGGTCACCTAGTCCAACTTCCTGCTTGAAGCAGGACCAATCCCCAGACAGATTTTTGCCTAAGATCCCTAAATGGTCCCCTTAAGGATTGAACTCACAACCCTGGGCTTAGGAAGCCAATGCTCAAACCACTGAGCTATCCCTCTGCCCATCAGTAGCTGCTTAAAGCACCAGGCCTTTTGGGGCTCATAATAGGGGATGCCATGGCAGTGGCAAATACTCAGATTGGAAATGGTGCCCCCTATTTATAGCACCTAAAGAATTCCTGGGTCCTTTACCAATTTTACATAGTCAGGGATCTCCTCCCCCACCAGGAAAAGGCAACCACCTCTGGTGTGCAAAACAGCACCTGTTTAGCAGCCACACTGTCAGTTTAGGACAGACGCTGACAAGTAATATCATAGACATGTCCCATTTTAGGAGGAACTGGGGTAATCTTGGATAATCAGAATGTGGAGCCTCCACAGTATCCACCTCAGACCCAAGCACATGGCCAATGGAGTCCATGATTCTCCAAAGCATGCCCTTTGACCCAAAATGGAGACGGTGACCAGCTAGGTCCTTCCATTGGAAAAGGTCTTTTTGTCACTATGTCCTTTCCTTCCCCCAGGGCAGGAAACTGGGCTCTGCCATGCTTCTAGACCGGTCATTTGAACTCTGGGTGTTTGATGATAGTTTCACGTCAGACCTTCCAGTAGTGTCAAGTGGTTAGAATGTAATGGTTCCAATTAGTCCCTTTGCAGTCTCCTGTACATCACATTAACGTTTCAATAATCTAGTCCCCTAGCTAGGTCTGATAGGAACTTTCCAACTACTGGTATAACATGAGCCTGAAAACGCTCCCATTAGCTAGATGTATTTGTAACTGGGGATTTATCATTGAACAGGTAGAGACACAGATGTGTGCGTTACTAAATGGAGACTCAGTTTTCCCATCTCATCCAAGGACAGCACCACAATGTTCCCTAGAATCATCCTGACACTGGGTCAGTCCTGGAATGCTAATGCCACTTCCTGAAGCCCGCTGCATGTTTCTGGAGCTCTCCCAGTCAGGGCTGGCTCCAGGCACCAGCACAGCAAGCAGGTGCTTGGGGCAGCCAACGGAGAAGGGTGGCACGTCCCGCTCTTCGGCGGTGGGTCCCTCAGTCCTTCTCGGAGAGAAGGACCTGCCGCCGAAGACTGAAGCTGATTACGGCTTCCCCCCCCCCCCTTCTTCTTTCCGCCACTTGGGGCTCCAAAAACACTGGAGCCAGCCCTGCTCCCAGTGAAATCTGTCCTAAGCCTGACCCCACTTGGCTTGCAAGATCCAACAAGATCACAGTTTAGGTGAACATGGCTGCAGGCTTAATTGTTGCTATAAGATTGCTAGCAGGGAAAGCGCGATAGAGAAAGTCACAACAAGCATCTTTTCGGGGTCATCTTCAAGATACGTTAGCAGGTAAACTCTCTGAATGTTGATGCTCATGCACAGTGCAATTGAATAGCATCAATGTGGATGGGTCGTATAAAAATGTAAATCAATCTGGCTGCTGTCCTCTTTTTCAGTTCACTCTCCCCCCCTCCGACTTAGAACAGCTCCAGGGCCCAGTAAATCCAGAGTGGCAAAAATAGAGCTCCCCTTAGCCCAGTATTATTTTAGAAACTGAGTGCACAGGGGCAGCGGTCATCACTTCATTTCAGTGAAATAATCCAAGATTAAAACCAGAAGGGACATTTCTGATTTATGGCTTTAGTGATTTCACCTTGCACTGTACTTATTCCAAAAACACTCTGGAAGAGAAACTCAGACAGGCAATCAATAGTTGTTTTCATAAACAAATATGGAGGATATAAACTCCAGATACTGCCAAGAGTGTTTAAATAGAAAGAAGCCAAGGCCCCAGATCGTGACGTTAGCTCTTCATGAGCATAAAGTGCCCTTGACTTCCATGTGGGTGCAAAGGTCCATCAATTCTGAGCTCAGTGTAGGATCTGAGCCTAAGTGACTTTCCCGAGAGCCTGTTTAGCTACATAATCTCCACCCCTGCTCCGGACCATAGTGATCCATGCACATTTTTCACCTCAGGACTGGATCACTGTAATTCTCCGCATCTGAAGTGAACGTGAGACTAAAGCAAAAGCTGCCGCTTGCTCAGAACATACTGCCTCCCTCCGACATGATTTAGGCTCTGAGAGGACAAGCCTGTGCTGTTCCCTTCACTGGCTTCCACTGCTAATTTAAGGCCAAGTCCCAGCCTTCAAAGCAATTAATGCAGCAGGTCCCAAGCATACTAGAGACCACGGCTGTGCTCCTCTGGGACAAAGTAAGTCACAGTTCTCAGAACAAAGGGCATGTGTAAGCCACACACCTCCTGGGTGTGGTGTTCTGTCTCAGCTAGTGGGGCCGAGACCATTTAGAGAAAGTTAAAGGAGTCTCTACAGCCTTAGCTAAGAGCCCGTTGGCTTTTCGCTCCTGCTGTAGAGGCTCATGCACGAAGCTTCAGAGATCCCCGGTTCGATCCTGTCCGCTGACGAGCTGGCTCTGTTGGTATTACACATGCAAGTTATGGACAATGCATTCTCAGCTGAGAGGAGCTGATTGGCACAAACTGCAGAGGAAATTGAAAGATGTTGCCATTTGATAATCAGCTTTCATATCCATTTAATGTTTCCTGAAGGTAAAGCTGTTCTGTTATAACCAAAACAGTTACAGCATCCACCCAAACCCCAATACAAAAAAACCCACATACACTTATCCCAAGGAGAACTTACTATACCTGGAAAGGAAAAAATACTCAGACTACATCAAGACTTCACATTGCTAATCTAATTTACATGGGGGTGTTCAAAGACATGGTGATGAGCAGCTGTACAAATCCACAATATAGGTTGATCAGAGGCAAACAAGGGAAATCTGGCAAAGCAAAAAAGTTCCAATAAGTCGGTGAATTGATCGTGTAATGAGAAAAAAAAAAATGTTCTTGACACAAATATTCTCAATGCAGCAATGTGAACTGGCACCTGTGTATGTGCACCACTGCCCTCTACTGGATGGAATCAGAGCTGTTCGCCTGCACAGCAGAGGCAGAGCTTGGTAATTACTGGGGAAAAAAAGTTTCCAGAGTTTGCTCAATTTTTAAAAATGAATTTGTTCAGCCACGTTTACGCTCCTCTGCTGTTCACTCTGGCGTAACTGACTCTTCATGACATACACAAGGGCAGAATTTCAAAGTTGTATGTATGACATGTTCTGGGAAGCCAAACTTTACATTAGCAGTTGCATGAGAAGGGTTTTTGCACTCCATCCAAACAGAAACAATATCACGTGACAATCGCCCAGGCAGTGTAACCAATACAAACTGAACCGCAAACAAAGTGTCAGAGGGCTTTTTGGATACATCGAGATTAAAAAACCCCAAACAAAAAACAGCTGAGTGCTTTCAAACAGCAGATAAAGTTGAGGAAATTTAGATATATTCATTCCTGGTAGAGCCATTAGACCTGCTTCTGTGCAGAGCTCTGCACTGGGATGCCACCGGTTGTTTACTATTTCTAAGACATCTGAGCACTGAAAGATGTGGAATGACAAAGGAGAGCAAGAAGCATAGAACACTGCCTGAAAAGGAGCTCAGCGTCTGTTCAGTCAATATGCACAGAATACAAATGTTTGGGGAGATTTCTAAACCTTGTTTTCATTTAGTTTTTACTGTTAAGTGGCAACAGCAAGTGGTAGCAGCCACAACACCTCCGCCTCCAGCTGTGATAGTTAATACCCTGTCAAGAAGGGATCTGGCTCTTCTAGGAAACTTAATGTCTGGCCAGAGGTAGTGAACAGTGCTGAGGAAGATCAGACGCCAGAAGAAAATGGTTAGAGAAGTTTCGTAAGGAATAGATCGAGTCAAACCATGTTCCAGGAGTCTATTTGTAAAGCACAATGAGAGGTGGAGTCTCCTTCCTTGGAGGTTTTTAAGGCCCAGCTTGACAAAGCCCTGGCTGGGATGATTTAGTTGGGGATTGGTCCTGCTTTGAGCAGGACGTTGGACTAGATGACCTCTTGAGGTCCCTTCCAACCCTGATCTTCTATGATTCACAGGAAGAGTGCTGTGGACATGCAAGGCATTCTCTTCTCTTTATATATAAAGGCTACTCAAGTGCATTTATTCCTGATGCTAAATTAGCATTCACTTATGGCTCGATTCAAAGCCCATTGAAAGCTAATGGAAAGACTCCAATGGGTTTGGGATCAGGCTCTTAGGGGAAAACTGACTTCATTCACCAAAAAATTGCCTAATCAGGCTGTATGTGGGTGGGCTGGAAAGATTAAACCCAGTGTCCCCAGCCTGGATTCAGGGCACAAATATTCACTGCAGCTCCCATCACCATTACTTCAGTCTATGAGCTTGAATAATAGCTATAGATCCTCTGTATGTCTCAGAGTCACTGGACTATAAACATGGAGCCTTCACCTCTCCGTCACTACACTGCCTGTTGTGTAAGCCACACCCACTCACTGTGGTGCTCTGTCCCCCTCTAGTGGTGGATGGGCCACAGAGAGGTTACCTTCTATAGCCTTAGCTAATAGAGATGGGTCTTTTAGCTCTGGCAATAAAGGCTCATGCTTTAAGATCACAGAGATTTAATCCCTGCTAGCAACAACCCACCAACGGGCATGAGGTTATAAGGCACAGCTATATAGCAACTTGGGGGGCTTGGGCTCCCCACCCCAGCTCAAGCTACCAATCTGTGTGTGACTGGTCCAATAGAAGATATTACCTCACCCATCTTAGTGTTCATTTTGAAATTTCCAGTGGCGGGGGGGGGGGGGGGGAGGGAGAACCAAAAGGAACATTTTCCTGTGAAAAGTTTTGTGGGGAAAAAAAAAAAAAATATTCAACCAGCTCCATTATTCTGGGATTAGGTTACCCATGACTCCAATGCAGCCAACTGTGAGGTGGAAGGCAGTAGCCTTTAAATTTTACAGAGCAATGCTACACAGTGCTTCAGGACAGTATGCGATGAGCACTGAACTGAAACTACAGGGCAGCTTTGCTTAAGCAGAGCGTGATGGTCAGCCTTTCACAGCTCCATTCAAGAAGCCTGTTGAGGATTGACCACCATATACTTCTCTGCAGGTCTAACAACATTCAACCCAGCTTTTACTCCATCACAAACTAATTGCATATGAAGAACGCCAGCAAATCCACTGTACTAATTTAACAGGAAAACAAATTCCAATTTAACTCTGCAACATTTTCCTATGAAGATATTACAAATGTTAATTAATATCATGATTAGGTGCCATTACTCATTGCTCTCTTCCATTCACGGAGATCAAGTCTTTATTTGCACTGGTGTAAATCACTAGTAACTCCAGCTGAAGCCAATACAGTGTCTGTAGTAAAACCACTGTGGGTGAGAGGAAACATATCAGGCCTATTATCTCTTGCAGTTTGGTACGGTGCATGTTGAGATCCTGAGTGCAAATACAAACACATCCAATGGGTTACAAGTCAAATACAAATGTTTTGTACTAATTGTAGTACTTACTAAAGCACTACACCCAATAGTAAACGTTTGCAGCATCAAGCCTATAAACAACTAGATTTTTATAATCTTAACTCTCAGGATTTAAATATTTATACTATAAAAATTCTCTCAAACCAACTCACTTAACGGCAGACAAACAGAAGCTAAAGTTCAGGGGTGCTTAATTTAGGGCCACATCCTACTCCCTTTACACCCAACCAGGAGTAATTGTATTTTAAGTCAACGATGCTACTCAAATGAGGAAGGAATGCAGGACTGGACTCTCGAACCCTGATCTTGCAACTTGTTCCATGCAGGCAGAACCCTATGCCCGGGCAAAGTCCCACCGACTTCAGTGGGGTTCTCTGCAGGTGTAGGGGTCCATGCATGCAGGACAAGTTGCAACTCAGGTATTGTTACGGTCCTCCTGGACATGTTTGGTTTGTCTGTATAGTACCATGCAGCCTTATGTTGCTGTAGAAATAGTAATAAGAGAAGGCTCAATTTCCTTCAGTCATGCCTTTCAGTGCAGTTGACAAACACTTCTAGATTGGCATGCAAGTGGGAAAAGCGGAGCTTTGAAGCCTCAGAAGCTCAGTGCCCTGTTGCCTTTTGCTCACACAACAGGGCTGAAATGAACTGCCAATCACAACACAGGCAGAAAATCCTCTGCAGAGTTAAGCCAGCTGGAGAGAGTTATTTTGACCTGATCTCAAAGGAAATAGAGGCATTGTATGTATTCCCCATGGAAAGGCAAAGTAAGTTGGCTCTTGGCTTTGTTCCAGACATCTCCAGACACTTAAAGACACAGTTCAGAACAAAAGGCTTTAAAAGCACTCAGGAGAGGACTAAATAATTGGAGAGTGTAACATTACCATAAGTTCCAGCAAAAGAATGAGAAGTGATTTGAATGGAAACCTATTCCCAGTGTTTGGTTACTAGTGTTACTTTAAACTAGCTTTTTGCTGAAAGGTCATTGCTAGGGCTGGCCAGGAAACAAGAATTCTGTTTCCCCAAAAAGGATGAGGTTTCAACATGTGTTTTTCATGGAGATGCAGACCGAAAACGAGATTTCCAGGCTCTCTTCCGCTGGCCCAATGAATAGTTAATTTATACACTGACCAGAATTTCCAGTCTGGACCCGAGCAACCTTCCCAACAAAAATATTGTCGAAAAAGAGACATTTATCCAAAAATGTTTCAATTTCGATAGGTTGGCATTTCCCCAATGAAAACACTCCCAACCAGCTGTCGCCACTGTGGGAACAGGCCTGCAACTCTCAGCAGACCAAATAACCCTTGGGATTTAATTGCTCTCGTATCCTCAGCAAATAGCTTTCTCACCAGCAGCAATGTTTAACCTAGGCCTCTTCAGGAACACTGGGTAAGAATGACTGGGTATAAACAGCAGGGTTGGCAGAATAAACACATTGGTGCCAACATGCTGTGTGTTTGCTTCATCTCAGCCAGGGGCTCTAATCCCTACTGATAGAAAGGGACTTGGCAATGCTGTGATCAACCCAAGTGTTCACAAAAAATTGTGAGCCCCCACCCCCCCCAAAAATTATGAGATTGGCTTAAAGATCATGAGATTTAATAATTGTATATATATATATATTTTTTATTTACTTTCTGGCTTTTGCACCTTTAGGAAATTATGTTTTCCAGCATTTTGCTGCAAGCATAAAGACTAGAAACTTTATTTTACGAAGGAAAGCTAAGATTCTGATGGGCTCATGTGACGCCAAGGCAAAACACCCAGGAATTACAATGGGACCTGAATTTCACGCAAGGGATTTAAGAAAGACAGCAAATATCATGATAAAAATCACAGGAGTGGAGGATACTGATCACATGCAGTGTGAGATGCAAGGATCATCCATGGAATAGGTAAGAATGTTCTTCCCTCGATGTGACTTGTTCTCCCCAGGTCGATCCAGAGATCTAACCAAACAGTTGCTGAAGGTTGTTGCCTCTAAGCCATCTGAGCTGTGGCGAATTAAAAGGCACAGGTGCAGTACTGAACTGCAACCAAGACAGTATTGGAGATTGTAATGCATACCCATCCTGATGCTATACCTGGATTTCCACTGCACATGTGCATGCTTCAAAGGAGGAAGGATACAGTCTGACTAAATGTTTCAATGCACCCTCAGGAGATAGATTTTGTTAGTATTCAAGAGCTGAGGAAGCCTTAACCCACCTTCCTTTCTGCTTTTCCTTTGCTAATCAGTGTTTTATTCGGGGCACCTTAAATCAATTTAGAGTGTCATCTCTTCACCAAAAACTCCCCCATTAATAATGCCTCCACTCTGGTCTGGAAGGATCACACAGAGGGATACAAGAATAGTTCAGGCTTCATGCTCATTAGCTCCTTTGCCTCTTTACTCATACTCTTATCAATGGTGCCTGTAAATTTATTCTCACTTCATTTAACACATTTAGTGGCTTGACCCATTTAACTTTTGGCTGGTTTCTTCAGTGTGCGCTCAGGGTTTCACGTCTGAGCTTCGCTCTCTCTGATTGTTCCTGGCAGGCTGCAGCTTCCCATTTATATAATTAGCCCACCTGTGAGGACTAATGATCCTCTCTCTCTGCAAAAAGAGCGGGCGAGTTAACTTTGCACACTTAAAAGCCACTTCGACTGGTTTGATCGCGCCGTTACTTGTTGCACTTTCCCTGATGAAATGAAAGTGGTTCTCATGTCACTAGGAGACATCGGTTCCAGGGAAGACGAAGAGTCCCGAGTTTTATGAACAAGTTCAGAAAATACAAACCTAGTTCTTTATTTTCTGACCTTGACACAGACAGCATCGTCTGAGGGCTTTTTTTTTTTTTTTTTTTTTTATTAAAACCTGGGTTATTGTATTGGAAAAAGTCACCTTTAATAGTGCGCATTGTGCAGTCTTCATTGGATTGGGCCCTCACCAGGCTGCTGTAGTGGACCCACGCCTCGGATCCCACAAGAGTTCAGGCACCATCTCTCCAGCTCTGGGCCTCCAGTCACACATGCCAGGTGCAGACACAGTGTCGGACACCTCTTTGGGTGCAGGGGACACCACAATCCAATTGCTAAGCCCCTGATACTAATGCCAGCTCTCCCAAGCCTCCCCATAGCTGTTGCACAGGTCACCAAAGATGTGGGCCCTCTAGTTAAACTTTCCCTCTTTGGGGACTATGTCACAGCATTTACAAACACAGTTTACTCTTGGACCACACAAGAGAGATACAGATCTATAGAAAGAAAAAACCCTGCATGCAAATCCCTGCCTCAGTTTCCTTATCTTTCCAAGAGCCCATTGGGAGTTGGACAGTGTCTTTTCAGGGGATCCGGGATTTGTCACACCCAGACTTGTCTGCTACTGGCCCTGGCTGTCTCCCCTCTCTCTGCTGGAGCAAGTCCCTTTTATAAAGTTGCTGTCCCCTTTGTCAGGTAACCACCTCACTGACTTCAGGTCCCTCACCAGGTGATCAGTTGCTTGGTTACCAGACCTCCTGGAAGAACAGGCTCCCCTAGGCATTAGCCAGCTCATTGTCTTGGTTGGGCCAAGTTATTCAATTAATATCCCATCTCCTAGAACTGGAAGGGACCTTGAAAGGTCATCGAGTCCAGCCCCCTGCCTTCACTAGCAGGACCAAGTACTGATTTTGACCCAGATCCCCAAGTGGCCCCCTCAAGGATTGAACTCACAACCCTGGGTTTAGCAGGCCAATGCTCAAACCACTGAGCTATCCCTCCCCCCATTAAGAATGATGGTTCTTAATGACTGTCCCATTCAGGGGAAGACACCCAGGTGCCAGTCCCTCTTCCCTTAACACAGCAGCTATGACGCAAGGATACAGTGAAAGACAACCATAAACATACATAAAAGTGTTCATAAAAAATCAAACTGGCATTCATAAATTCACACAGGCAGATTGCAAAACGGTCACATATGCTCTAGGGAGCGTTGTTGTAGCCATGTCAGTCCCAGGATATTAGAGAGACAAGCTAGGTGAGGTAATCTCTGTTATCAGACCTATACAAGATTGTAGTGGGTGACACTCACCTCTCGCAAGTGCCCCCTTGGTACAGTGTGTGCGTGTCTGCACTCAGTTTCTGGTGGGTCTTTGGTGACTCAGCCCTCCAGTTAAGTCACACGCAGTCTGTAGGTGAAATAAAAATCAAAACCCTTCCGAGATACAATTCCAAAGGGAGCCTGTCTCGGTGCCCTATTATGTCTCTTTATCTGCAGCCCTATCCCAGGGCTCAATCCTCAATCAGTCAACAAGGCCTATCACAGTACCCTGGTTCAAACTGTCTCAGCCCTTTCTGGGCTCTCTCAAGTTGTCCTGCTCTGGTATGGAGCAGCGCCCCAGAGCTCCCCAGGTGCCCTTTCTGGGCCTTTTTGTCCAGCTGGGCCCCTAAACAGTTCAGTTCCCCTTGTGGGGTGCATTAAAGTCCAGACCACTTCCCCAGAGACTAACGTGGGGGACCCAGGCCTGTCCACTACTCTGGGCCCCAGCCTAGGGAACCTATAGATAGCAGACATCCACCACATCCCTTTATCTAAGCTGCACTGCTGCTATGATTCCCTGGGCCACTTCCCCATGGCCCCAGGACATTCATCACCCTTACCTCAGGGCCTGGCCCTGGTTGAGTCCCAGCAGCCAGCCAGGAGCTCCTTCTTGATCCCGCCCCCAGCCAGCAACTGCTTTGTCCAAGGTCCTTCAGTCAGCCAGTAGTATCACCTTCACTCCTCTGGCTCCAGGCAGCAACTGTTTTCATTTTGGCCCTGCATCTCTTTTTATACTAGCCTGCTGGGTCCTGATTGGCTGCTCACTGCAGCCCCTTTTATGATTGGCTACGTCCCACACAGCCACTGTAGGCAGCTTGGAGGACTCTCTCCACTGCCCTTTTCTGGGATGGGGTGTGGCACACCCATCAGACCTCCAGCAGAGGCCACAGGGCTTAGTCCACCCAGTCACAAAAATATTACCTCGCCGACCTTGTCTCTCACATATGAACTAGCTCAACCAGAAGTTATGGGCTTGATAAGAGGCATCACTCAGTAGTATTCTATAGCTTTAAGTATGTATGACGTCAGCCTAGATGATCATGGTCCCTTCTGGTCTTAAAATCCATAGATTTTGTAATTAAAACTGGGTGAATTGGGGGAGGGGAAATTATTCATCTTTTTAATTTGCAGTTTGATACAGCCATAAAGCTGATCATAATTTTTCAAATTTAAAAGGTGGATGAAGTTTCAGACATTTGAAATTTTGGAATTGGGAAAATAGTTATCAACAAAAATTGAAACAACATGTTCACAACATTCCTGTTCTGTTTGTCAGGCAACATATTGCTGACAAGAAAAATTCCAGGGGAGTTTAAAACTGAAAATAAATCAAGGACATTTGAAAAAAGAATCAAATTTTTTTTTTGCTTACCTACCAGCTCAGTGTACCCATTTTCCCATTCCATTTAGGTTTTATTTTCCCCATGAACATTCATATAAGTGTCTTGTTCACACAAACATTTGAGGAGGAACCTCTACTTGTGTTTGTGGAAATATGCCTGTATCTGGGATAAGCTTCTTTGTTTATCTAGATGTATATTTGTGCCAGATGCTTCTCTTTCTTTCATTCCCTGTCTCTTCAGTGCCCTTCATCTTCTGTTGCTATTCTCACGTGTGGGTTTGTGCAGGGACCATGCAGTTTAGTTGATGCAATATCCTGGGTCTCAAACCCAGGCCTGCGAGGCCACAAACAGCTGTCGTTTCCTGGCCCCCACCCCATGTACTGTGTGGTGTCTAGAGGACAAAAACCCAACAACTGGCAACAAGGATGGGATTCTACTGGGAATAGAGCAGGAAAAGACTGACTGCCAAAGTCACCGGAACCTAACAGAGAAGTAGAGTTAGGCCTAGTATGTTTATATGTAACTTAGTAAAAAAACCAGGTATTTAACACTCAACTATGTAGTCTGGTTCCCTCACATTCTTAATGCTGCAACAAGAGTAAGGACCCAACACAGTGTTTAGAAATATTTAAAGAATTCTTTCGATGATATACAAAGAGGTATGAGATCACTTGGGTTTCCATTAGCTGTGCTGGCTCTGTCGAACTGGCAGGAAAAAATAAGTTATTTTTCTTATTATAGTAAGCAGATGAGACTGAATACACCCAGAAATTGATCTGGTGAGAAAGAAGCTGCCATCTATACAGTCTTTCCTCTAACTTGACTACGTTGAGTGCATTAGCACATGTGCTCATACCCTGAAAATAAAATGAATCAAGTTTGGTTAGCTTGCCCTCCTGGACTTATTTTCTTCATTCATGAGAAATGTTCACCAACAAAAAGAAAAAAGCTTGACATACTATTCCAATTGACAATCGAATGGTAGTATTTTAATGCTACAAGCCCAAGCCCAAAATTTGCACAAGAGCACACAGAATTTTGAAATCTTTTCTTGGAAATAATTCTTATGATTTTGAAACTGTAGTGGCCAAAAACAAAACAAAAATCCCTGGCTTTCAGTGACACTATGCAGCAGCTGCTAAATCAAAAGTTATTTAAAAGAATTTTGATTCCATTTAAGTCCAAATTTGGGGGTTCACTGAGTATTTTAAAAGGAGTTTTCCCTTCAGTTTAAAGCAGCACTTTACAGAGACAGCAAAGCCTCTAGAAATCTCACTCGGGCTGCTGAAATAGCTTTAAAGCATTAGAGGTATTAGTGGCCACCCACCGAATGTGTTATTAAAAAGAATTTTTGAGGCTTTGTATTTGAAGATAAACAACCTACAAAGATTAGAATAATGATTTGTATTCCTCTAATGTCTTAGGATTTCAAATCATTTTGGAATCATGAATAAATTCAGCCTCAAGGCCCTTGCGTGGTAGGCAGAAGCATTACCTAAAAGAAACATGCAATATGATTTATTGCGTCACATATTTCACAGAGTTTGAGGCCAGAAGGGACCACCAGATCATCTTGTCTGACCTTCTGTATATCGGAGGCCACTACCCACCACCTAGTGCCCTCACACTAAGCCCAACCAGACAGTGCATAGGACACTAAACAATTGTGTGCCATAGGCAGGGAACAAGACTGTGGTGCACCAGTGCTCGAGACCTCTGCAATGGCAAGGAATTGATTAAGTGAGATATACGCCGATGATCCAGGCAACCCAATCTGAAGAGGAAGGCAAAAACCCCCCAAAAGAAACAAGATGATTGCCAATCTGGCCCCTACCCTACCCTGAATTAATCTAAACTCTTCTTGCCCCACATACCTTCATGGCAGTAATTATTACTTTGGGCAGGCCTCTTTTCTGTTTCTAGGTTCATTCTGGAGCCAGCTAGGCGAAGGTTTTCCCCATCAAGAGTCCTCGGTGTGGAAAATGTCTTGCCTACAAGAGGCTCCCCATGCTCTATTGCTGGTTTTAAGGAAGAGTTGGACAAATTTCTGAGTGTGATTGTATGCTGGGGTTACTTGAGATAGTAGGGCCCGGGGGCACTGCTCAACAGCACATTTCTGGTTCATGTCTTATGTTTCTAAGAACACATGCTTCAGGATTTCAGCCGGCCACCTGCAGGGGTCAGGAAGGGATTGCCTTCACCCCAATGTATTCTGAGAGATTTTTTTTTTTAAATCTTCCTCTGAAGACGGGGAGGGCCAGGGTTCTGAAGTGGCACCGAGCATTCTCTCTCTCTCACAGATGCTTGGCTAGCTGGCTCTTGCTCACATGATCAGGGTCTAGCTGATCACCATATGTGGGGTTGGGAAGGAATTTTCCCCCTGGTCAGATTGGCAGCAACCGTGGAGGGGTTTTGCCTTCCTCTGCAGTGTGTGGCTTTGGGCCACTTGCCAGGGTTATCTGGGTAATCTCACTTAATCATTTTCCTGCCGTGGCAGGGGCCTCAGGCACTGGTGCATCTCGGTCCCTCCTGTTCTCTGTTTATGGCACATCATAGCCTAGTCTTCTGTGGGCTGTAATACTTTGGTCTCATTTCAGTTCTTGGGTGTAGCCTGTGGCTGGTGGGTGGTGTTGGTGGCCCATGATACACAGCAGATCAGACTTAATGATCTGGTGATCCCTTCTGGCCTTAAACTCCATGACTGGCTTGTTTTATGCAATGGCAAAATTCCCATTCACTTTAGTTGTTAGCTTGATTGTTTTGGGGGCTCCTTTCCCATTTTTGTTGGGTTGTCTTGGTTTTGCATTGCCTATCTCCTTGTACAGAAATTTGGATACCAAAAACATTCATAGTTACATTAGATAGCATTAGCTCTGAGCAAAATTTTTTCTGCTGGAACTTTTCTTGGCAAAAAAAAAAAAAAAAAGCAGATTTAGTGACTCTGAAACATTTTGTGAATTCAGGTGGGTTTCACCCAGTTGTTAGTTTAATTAAAAATTCTGAAAAAGTCTAAACATTTCAATTTTTTTGCTTTAAGCTGACTTTTTGTTTCAAAAGGTTCTTCCATTGAATTTTAAAAATTCAAAAATATTTTAAAATGCTCAAAATAAAAAATGTTCCTTGGTGTCCAGCAAAATATTTCTTTCGACTTGAAACAATTTTTTTCAACTTTTCAAGTTGCTGAAACTTTTGAAATATTTTGATTTTTCAGAATTGTCAGGGAACTAAAACATTCATTATTCACACAGCTCAGATAGGGTTAAAAAAAGAGAAGGGCTATAAACTCTTAAGCGTCAGAGAATAATCTAACTTCTAACTGGGAAGGCTAGGAAGAGGAATCAGCAATAGGGTTCTTTCAACCTTCCCCTGAAGCATTTGCTACAGGAAGGTCTGAGAGTGCCTACTAGATGTTCTCTGATCTGGCATGTCAATTCCTAACTGAACCCATCGATTGGTAGGTGCATTGGCTGGTGGTCATTGGGGTTTGCTTTTATGCTAGGTGCTTTGTAGGG
The DNA here is from genome assembly GCF_027887155.1 of Malaclemys terrapin pileata. Classification (NCBI taxonomy): domain Eukaryota; kingdom Metazoa; phylum Chordata; order Testudines; family Emydidae; genus Malaclemys; species Malaclemys terrapin. The sequence goes on from NC_071515.1 coordinate 74,140,680, forward strand.
TGTCTTGCTGTGTAGTTTGGGAATATTTTATATTTTGCTTTGTGCACCGCATTCATATGCCTGCAGATAAGGTCTCTTATAATTTGATTAAATAAAATACATAAACATACTAGAGGTTTCTGGGAGTCTGCCTTTGGAGCTCAACATGTCTTTGGTTTAAGGTACCATGCAATTGTCATCTAGCTAGCATGAGTGACAGGATTACCAGCAGCAGGGGAGTTGGAGCTGCTTGCACCCTAGATAATGGCTGGTGCAGGGAACATCTTAGAACAGCTGTTGTTGCCTTGCTTGGCCTATCATCTCATTTGGAAGAAGGACTTGAACCTCAGTGCCCTGCGTCCCAAATGAGTATCCTAACCAATTAGCTATTTTGGGGTAGGAAGGGAGTGTGGGTGTCTCTCTCCATGAAAACGTTGAAAAGGCTCAGTTTTGTTCTACACTGGAATGAAAACAAACAGATATCAAAACCTTGAAATTTTTCACAACATGGAAGGCTTTTCTTCCAGGCAGCCCTACCTATACGGTCCTTGTCAATCTAGCCTCTGTGGGTATGTCTACACTGTAGTTAGACACCCGCAGCTAGCCTGTGTCAGCTGACTCAAGCTCAGGCTAAGGGGCTGTTTAATTGCGGTGTAGACATTAAGGCTTGGGCTGGAGCCCAGCTCTAGGACCCTATGAGATGGGAGGGTGCCAGAGCAAGGGCTGGAGCCCGAGTCTGAACATCTTCACCGCAATTAAACAGCTCCATACCCTGAGCCCCAAGAGCCCTAGCAGGTGTCTAATTGCAGTGTAGACATACCCTGAGTTTCCCAGTATCATTAAATTGGCTATATTCTCCCAACCTTTCTATGCGTTAGGGAGATATTATCCCCATTTTACAGATGCAGCACAGGGTTAACTATAGCACAAGAGCGATTGAGTGACTTGCCACACAGGAGAGTTGAGGCTGATCTGGGAGTTGAACCCAGGTCACCTGAGTCCCAGTCTAGTGTCTATGAGACCATCTTTCTTACCTTACCTTTAATGTTCTCCAAGAGAGATGCAACCCTCTTCTATAGGCAAGACTGCTTCCTATTGAACTGAATTGAGACCTACCAGAGAGGACTTTTGCATGAATTGTTACAGAGACACCATTTTATATTAAATTTCTGATGCCCTTGAAACAAATTCCTATCACAGGGAATGTGTTCTCTCTCAGGGGAGCAGTTTCATCCCTGATTTGTATATGAAACATGAAAGCAACCTAACGGGTACAGGCCACATTGAATCAAAGACACTCTCACTTCTTTCTGCTCACTCTTTATGATGCAATTGTGAATTATGTTCTCTCTCACTCTCTTTTTTTCCTATTTGTAATTAGAGGGCAACACAGATGGTGGTGGCTTAGTTTAAAGTGACATCTTCATTAAAATACTCTTCAGTGTGCTGCCAAGTGACTGTGAGCGCCAACAGAGAAATTTTTGTAGTGATGGGCAAACGTCAGAAGATTTAGAAGTTCATTCTGGAAAAGCATCTGGAATTTCACGTGCGATTCTAGACACGTTAAAACCTCTGAGGCCTGGAACTTAGATTGGCAAATTTCTCAAGCACTAGACTAGGAGCCAGGAGATTAACCCAGCCCTGACACAGATTCCTTCTGTGGCCCTTGGCAAGTCACTCAGGCCAAAGTTTTATTATTACTATTAATTGTTACAGTGATGCCAACCCCACATGTTCAAAAATCATGAGTGAATCCTCCTCCCGCCCTCCCCCAAAAGATCATGAGATTGGTTTAAGATCTCATACACTGCTACAGGCTGGAGACCGACTGGCTAAGCAGCAGTTCTGCAAAAAAGGAGCTAGGGATTACAGTGAATGAGAAGCTGGATATGAGTCAGCAGTGTGCCCTTGTTGCCAAGAAGGCTAACAGCATATTGGGCTGCATTAGTAGGAGCACTGCCAGCAGATCGAGGGAAATGATTATTCCCCTCTATTCGGCACTGGTGAGACCACATCTGGAGTATTGAGTCCAGTTTTGGGCCCCCCACTACAGAAAGGATGTGGACAAATTGGAGGAAGTCCAGTGGAGGGCAACGAAAATGATTATAGAAAATGGGGCACATGACTTATGAGGAGGGGCTGAGGGAACTGGGGTTATTTAGTCTGCAGAAGAGAAGAGTGAGGGGGGATTTGATAGCAGACTTCAACTACCTGAAGCGGGGTTCCAAAGAGGAACTCAGTGGTAGCAGATGACAGAACAAGGAGCAATGGTCTCAAGTTGCAGAGGGGGAGGTCTGGGTTGGATATTAGGAAAAAACTTTTTCACTAGGAGAGTGGTGAAGCACTGGAATGGGTTACGTAGGGAAGTAGTAGAATATCCATCCTTAGAGATTTTTTAAGGCCTGGCTTGACAAAGCCCTGGCTGGGATGATTTAGTTGGGGTTGGTCCTGCTTTGAGCAGGGGGTTGGACTAGATGACCTCCTGAGGTCTCTTCCAACCCTAATCTTCTATGATTCTACAATTCTAAGATTTTTTCTAATGATAAATTTGTGTGTGGGGGGTTGTTTGCCTTCTAGTTCTGGAAGCTTTAGGGGGAAGCTGCCTGCCCCCCAAGTATGTCATGAGCTTTTAAGGGTCCAGCCTTAAATACACAGGTAAAAACACGTCCTTCCCACTGGTGTCCTGGACAGGATTCCTCTTCCTCTCCACAACTCCCGGGGTTGGGGAGCTGTCATTCTATCCCGCCCTCATCACTACTCTCTGCATCCCCTCTAGGTTTCCCTCCAGTTCCCAATCCTCCTCTGCCTCCTGCCCTCTACCTCCTCCTGCCCCATATCCCTTGAAATCCCTAAATCTGCCTCCTGCTCCCCCTTGGTCTCCTTATGTACCTTTTCTAGAGTCTCTACTACCTCATAGTTTCAGTCAGGCCCCCCACAACAATAGTGTGGCAGCCATTTTGCCTGTAGGCATGTCTCAGTTTCACTGGAAAAAGGGGGAGGTGGCAGCTATCTTTATTTGAGGACACCTCACTTCCAGATGCAGATAGATGGTACGGGAAAAAAGCAACCACCTTGCTGTCTTCAGCCCCATCTACAGTAATGGGAGAGGGCAGCTATTTTGAACATGGGGAAATTATGTGTTAAAGCTGCCTCTCATCACGCTTTCATGAAATAGGTATAACCACACCCCAATCACCAGACTCATGATGAAGTTGCAGGAGTTTATAGTATACTGCATTTATACTATGAGAGCTTTAAAGGTCTCAACCAAATTGGGCCCCCAAGTGCTAGGTACAGTACAAACATATAATAAATCCCAACCCCAGAGAATTTACAAAGATATAACAGGGGGATGAGGTAATCAAGTGGTTCAGGGGGATCCTAGGTGTGTGTGGGGTCAGGATAACAAGGGGCCAGGTTCTCCACTCATGCAGACCAGTGCAACTTCATTGGCTTCAGAAACGTTAATCCTGATTTAGGATGTTGTAAGAAAGAGGGGACCAGTCCCAAGAGGTTTTTTCCCTCTTTTATTTTACTAAAGTATTAAGGGAAGGCTATTGCGGGTGGGGGTAGGGAATGAGAAACTGTCCTTTCACTCAGCACATGCCTCTCTGGCACAGAGGACACAGGCCTTCTGAATTTTGTGGCCCTTCAATAACAATTTCTTGAGCAGGAGGTGAGAGAAGACTCCTGGTGGTTTCTAAATGCTTGTGCTGCACTTCCATGAATAGAATGGTCAGAGAAGGGCTGATCTTGCCCTATATCCATCTGGGATGCAGCAACCAATGTATTAAACAGACAGTGATGTTGGGGGATACATAATGCTGAGCTCCACAAGCTGCATTTCTGGACATGGGTTCCAAGGTGACAAAGGCCTTTAGTGTTAAGGTCTGGGCTACTAGACCATCCCTCTCTTTGTGCCATATTAGGACAACAGTGGTCAGCAGAGGGGACCGAGCTGGAGTTCCTTGTGTAATTGGCAATGTATTCTCTGTAAAGACCTTCATCTCTGAAACATGCTTTCCCTATTTGGTCCACCAGTATCTGGATCTTCTAACTGTCTGAACCTGCTGCAAATATCATCTCTTTTCTTCTGGTGTTTGGAGAAAGTATACTGTTAGTATACTATGAGCGTGTCTAAAGGTCTTAACCAGGTTGGGCCTGCCATTATTTTTATGGGGAAGACTGTCTTATTTTTGAAAGTTTTAATTTTTTTTTTAAAAGATCATTATTTCCCCGTTATTTCTTTTCCACCATTGCTCATGACTCCTCCTTTGCCTTCTTTCTTCTCTTACTAAATTCACTCTGTCGTTTTTTCCTTCCTCTCTTTTGAAAACTATGAGTGGAATGTGTCTCAGATACCCACAACAATAGCACGCAAGCCACAAATGAACCAGAGCTAATGGGGCAAGAGGAGAAGGAAGAGAAGCAGGTGGCATTGTTTCCAGACTAAATATACCTCAATGGCTGTGAGCAGCTCTGAAATCTACATTTGCTATGGGTCAAGAACTATCGTAAATTATAGGACTGGCTATTTAGGGCTTGATTCTTGCTCCAATCTAGCAAAGTTTGTACTTAACTTTAAGCACGTGAGTAGCCCCATTGCAGTCAGAATGAGGATGGTCTAATAAGCTGAATAGAATGGAACAGAATTGAAGTGAATGAGACTACTAAGGGCTTAAAGTTAAGCATGTGCTTTATTGGTTTTTGTGAAGCAGGGCCAGAGTGCTTAGCACCTGGCAAGATTGAGCCCAAAGAGAAGAAAGTGAATAGGTAACCATAGAGGGCGTGGTGGTACTTTGGCACGTCTTGTGGTGCAGTTTTGGGTTGGGGGAAAAGTAAGATTCAGGGTTTGGGCCAGTTAGTTAGCCCTGAAAAAACTAACAGAGGTGAGAGTCAATGGAATGGAGCAAGTAGGTGCAGTTTGTCCCACTGTTTTTCAACCCCAAGAGCTGTCTGTGAACTGTCATTACTAATGGCCCATACTGTTACTATGTGATTTCAGTAAATCAATACCCACACTTCCATTTGTCATTGTGGATATAATCCATCATGATATTTGGTTGGTCTGGGCTGCAAAGAGGATGAGCGGGGATAGATAAATAACTCACCTCCCTGCTCATAAATAAGCTCTTTAAACATGAAGCAAGACCGGCTTCTCTTGTATTGATCCAGATATCCTTTTTCTGCTTTCTACCACTCTGCCTTCCCCTTTAGTGTAACATGGAAGCTCTGAGCTGTTCAAACTAACTGAAGGTCATGACTACATCGATGCAGCAATGTGAAAATGAGTCCGCTCCAGCCGGCCAGCTAGGACTAATAGAAAACCCATCTTCCCTACAGAGTTGGTGAAGAGATGTAATTGTGTGGTATATGGTATAGATCTGAGATATCAAGTTATTGAGGAGTTAGACGATAAGCCTTCCTTACAGATTAGTTTGCTCATATTTTCCAAGCCAGGAGTTTCACCTAGTAAAGCCCTATGTTAGCAAACTCTTACTACAGAGATTCCATAAGTAAATTTCAGTGTCACAAAGACCAAATCAGCTGCGCTGGAGGAGTCTCAATGGGCAGAACACCACCAATGGTTTTCATTATTAACATAGCGCTGAGAGCTGCCAACTTTGAGCATGGTCCCATTCTTCTAGGCAAGTAGAAAGTAGCCCCCACACAAAAGAGCGTCCAATCTAAATTGACAAGGAATGGGAGGAAGGATATACATTCCCATTTTACTGATGGGAAACTAAGGCACAAGGGAGGTTAAGAGACTTGTCCAAGGTCATACAGAAAGCTATGGGCAAAGCTGGGAAATGAACCTAGCTCTTCCGAGTCCCAGCCTAGAGCCTTCATTACAAGAAGATTCTTCTTCAGTGTCATGGGTTTAGGCACAATCCATCCATGCTGATACTGGACAACAAAACAAGCACATGGGCTCTCCCATATTGAACTGAACGGAAACAGTTCTCATCCTACGAATATTTTTGAGAGAGTTTGAAATCCCCTCCCCCATCTCGAATCAGGATGAAAAGTCAAAAACGTGAAAATATCCATGAACCAAACATCCATATTTTGTTTCAAAAGTTTGGAAACATTTAATTTCAATTTTGATGCCCCTCCCCCTTTTGAAACTTTTTTTTTCTTCAGGCTAATAGCTTAGATGCCCGAACAGCATTATTTTTCAAATCAGAAAAACTGGAAAAATTCATATCGAAAATACCAATACATTTCATTTTGACAATTTTGCAAAACTTTTTTCCTCAACATTTTTTCGAGTTGGCAAATTCACTGAACCTGACACTGATTTGGGAACAGTTCAATGAATCAGCATGGTTGGATGGAAGAACAATTATTCGAAAAATGTCTGAATAACTCTACTCCCATGACTCCAGCCACCACATCATTAAGATTTGCTTTAAAGGTTTATTGTGTTTCTATTTCATTGTGCTTGTTTTATTTGTACATAATTGCATTTGCAAATTGTTTTATGGAAACCCAAGTGCTTAGGGGATCAGGGATGCTCATAAAAAGAATATCTATATGATAGGAGAATTGGCGTTAAAAACAGTGGGTGAATCATAGCAACCTCCTGGTTAGAGAAGAGAAATGGAAAAAACCTGTTTGACTGAAAGATCTGTCTCCGGGCACATGCAGGATTATTCCTCATATTATGGGCAAGAATTGAAAGAACCCCGAGGAAATTTGGGTCTGAATTAAACTCTGCTGCAGACCTAGACATTAGGGATGAATCAGTATTCACATTATGGACAAAGAATTAAGGGAAAGGAAAAAAAAATCACAAATGATCTGAAATGAGACAGCAAACTGATAAAAGCCCAATTGTCTTCCTCATCAACACTCAAAGAGAGCATTCAAAGCTCCACAAAAATCTCTTTTTGCTAATTTATTTGGCTAAAAAGCGTTTCCACTAGTAGTTCGTACAATGATTTGCTGCCAAGGGAACCCAGAAGTCACGTGAGCATTCTATTGCCAAACCTTTTCTGGAAAGGTGCAGGAAAGTCTCTGAGTGCCCCCTTTTGGGCCTGTCTGGTCCCAATTTCCCCAAATGGAGCAGCAGTCAATTCCGAATTCAAAGCCCAGGGCAAAGAGAAGCCAGCACACATGAAGTAAATGCCATGTCCCTTTAATAAACTTCAGCCTAGGAAGCATTGCCACAAACAGTTCCTCAATCCAGGAACCATTTACAACAATTGTTTCATCAGGGCCCAGGTTGAGGTCTCTCATACTTACCGTTCCCAAGTCTAGGGATCAGTTTAGGCTTGTGTCCAAGTGCCTCAGGGAACAACTGCTACCCCCTGCAGGAAGCCAGCAGGCTGGCAGTACAATAAGAGCCATCAGCAAGATCAAGAAATGAAAGATCAATGGAAACAGCAGAAGGTTAAGAACAATTGGGCTGCCTCTAAATCATTTATGATAGAACAAAGGAGACTAATTATATTTGACAAAGGAAATTGGTGGAACATTTTGCAAAAAAAAAAATATCATTCAAAAGGTGAGACAAGATTTTATTTGTAATTGGCCACTTAGGTTTTTAAAGATCTTATTTTTGTTTAGATGTAAGCATTTTCTTTCCATCATGCACACATGCGTACACACACACTGACCAGGTGGTCTGTATTGCCAGACCGTGTTTCTGTTTTGAATGCATAAAGCACAAAATGAGTTTGTTTTTAAAAAAAGGGAAAGCACATCCATGCTGAAATAAAAATAGCAGGTTATTCATGGAAGGACTCCAGGGAAAGAAATTGAAAGGTTACTTTGAAAGGGTCGGATACTGTAAGGTACAAAGCACCTTCTGCTCCTGCTGAAGTCTATGAGAGTAGAGGCCTCTCAGCATCTTACGGGAGATGCTTAAAACCTCACAGAATAGGGCCCTGGGAGACCAGGATCATAAAATAACTTACTGATAAGCCTGAATTATGGCACAGCATGCCCCATTTTATTACAATCTCCATTTCATGCTGTCTATGCATACCACAAATCCCTAGAACTTGAGAGTTTTAGAGGGAATTTGCACTGACATCGCTGGGCTGATTAGAAGCCTTAGGACATGGGAGTAGTGGAATGAAGTAAATGTCAGAGTCTTTACTGAGTTATCAGATAAATCGGATGCCTTACTACCAGGCTTCTGAGCAGAAAGATTATAGGCCTCAAAATTGAGGTAAATGAATGAGGAGCTGTAGACTGGTCAGAGGCTACCAACAATGCCTGAGAGGAGAATTCATCTGGCAAACAAAGTGAGGGGAACTTGTTGAACTGAGCACAGGAACTTTTCAGTCCATGTTTCCTTTTCTGTCCTATTTAGGATTTTATCTGGACATCACCACGGTATCTGAGTGTCTGAACTTTGACTCGACAGATCCTGAGTCTACATCAAAATCTGGAGTGCCTGATTTTCTACTGCTTGCACTTATGCCTGTGCAACGTGGAGGTACACAGCACGTTTCTGATCTGGAAGCATTTTATGCCCAACTTTGCACAGGTATCAATACGTACACAAGGTGAAAGGCGGGGAAGAATCAAGTCTCATGTCTGAGAAATGAAAATATAAAATAATGGGTCAGGTACTCAGCTGGTGTAATTTGGTGTAGCTCCATTGTTGTGCCAATTTACACCAGCTGAAGATGTGGTCCTACGAAAACAGGCCTTGAGCATCAAAATGAAACTCTTTACAACTCTTTCTCCTTTAAAAAATATTGGATTGATATTTGCGTTTTGTTTCCTGCATTAGTCCTGGGGAAGCATGGAGTCTCAGGTTTCAGTGATTTGCTTTTATTAAGCTATTATGTCAAGAACATCATGGATGAAACTGATTTGGGTTCTTATTGTAAACTTTCCATGTCTCTCTAGCTTACTTTCTCTTGCTGTACTTTCTATTAGGCCTGGTCTACATTGTAGGGAGGGAGGGAAGGGGGAATCGATTTAAGTTACGCAACTTCATCTACGTGAATAACGTAGCTGAAGTTGACATACTTAGACCTACTCACCGTGGTGTCTTCACTGCAGTGAGTTGACTGCTGCCACTCCCCCGTTGACTCTGCTTGCGCCTCTCGTAGCGGTGGAGTACAGGAGTCGACAGGAGAGCGCTCAGGGTTGATTTATTGCGTCTAGTATAGACACGATAAATCGATCCCCGCTGGATCGATCGCTGCCCGCCGATCCGGCGGATAGTGTAGACATACCCTTAGATAAATAAAGATGTCACTATGCCTTCATTTTCCCATGACTGCGGTGCTTCCTAGATTTGGCTGGGACCAGAAGCAGCAGCATGGAAGGGGCATTTCTGACCACTTAACTGGAAGTTTTAAACAGACAGGTTTTGGTAAACAAAAACAGCACCAATCGGAACCTGGTACTTCATCTGCTACATGCACAAAATTCTCATTTAACACTCCATGCTCTTGGTGTCCCTAAACTTCTGGCTGCCAGTAGCTGGGACTGGAGAACAGGGGAGGGAGAATCACTCAATAATTATCCTGTTCTGTTCATTCCCTCTGAAGCATTTGGCACTGGCCAGTGTTAGAAGACAGGATACTGGGCTAGATAGACCATTGGTCTGACCCAGTGTGACTGTTCCGATGTTCTATTTAGCCAAAGTGGATTGGATAGTCCCTTGCCCAATTTGTAAAGTTTTCCTCATTTTATTTACACAAGAAATGTTCCTACATCATAGAGGACTCCACTCCCATAATCAGATCTGCACTTCTGTACTTTGATTTTGATGGTCTTAAAGTTTCTGGGTTCCAAGGTGTCTCATAGCATTTACAAAGGGTGCAGTTATTTAACTTTCACATCTGCAGCTCCATGTGCATGTTCAGGCACCATGACTATATTAAACTGGAAGGGCTGATTCCACTTTCATGCAAACCAGTATAAGTCAGTAGTAGCGTCAAATAGGCCAAATCCGTGTAAGCTGTGCTAGTTTAAAGCTGCTGGGGATATTACCAATGGAGTTAAAGCAGTGTAAGAGAAAGAAGAATCAAGCCCATAAGGATATTGCCTGTCTCACTGTAAAATTAATTTTGAATCCTTTAATATTGGTTTGTGCTTACACTATTTTTCAGAATCTATTATTTTAAAAGCAGATGCACATTAGATCTTGGTTTGAATGAAATCTTGCAGTTGTGTCAGACTTTGTTACTTATTTGGGATTTGATTTTTGAAACAAAGAGCTTTTCAATTGACTTTTACATATCCCTAGTTTGAATTTCAGATCCCCTACTACTAAGCTATATAAATGGACCACTGCATTGCAATACAGTGAAATTACAAAGATTAGTTACATAAATAATGGACAAATGTCTACTTGTAAGCAAGACATGATCTATAAACTTCAAACTTGAGCTGCTTTGCTACCAAACGCCACTGCATGTGTCTGACGAAGTGGGTATTCACCCACAAAAGCTTATGCTCCAATATGTCTGTTAGTCTATAAGGTGCCACAGGACTCTTTGTCGCTTTTTTACAGATCCAGACTAACACGGCTACCCCTCTGATACTTGCATAAAGTTTGTGTTAGTTTGTTGACTGCTGAAGGATCTACACAGTTTTGGGTCTCTAACAGCTAAATCTCAAATACAAGAAATGGATGTTCCAACTTCTGACTGGCTGACTTGAAATTTTCCTTTTGAAAATATTAGGATTAGGTATTATTTATGGCCAGTTTTTCCAATGCATTATGTTAGTAGTCTAAAACAGACCCTAAAAGGACCAGCCTGTATGATTAGAAATCTTAAAAAAAGACAATATGTATTTTTCAATAACGTTTAGGTAACTTTGTAACAGGACCACCTAGCACAAGAAAAATAAGTCTACTCACAGAATTGCAGGCTGGGAACTTGCAGCTTTATTTAACGGCATTACTGCTGAATGAGGTATGGGGAGGATTTTCACTGACTAAACAGGAAGTAAGGGAGGGGTGGAGCCATGACAGTTAATCCTATCACAACCTCTTTCCTACAAATAATGCAAGCCAAACCCTTTAAATCATAAAAATCAAGGAAGAAAATTACTCAATAGGCTATCTACTACATACTGCCATCCGATGGACCCTGTATGGTACATAACAGAAAGGAGGCTAGAGAGAGACAAAGAGGCAGATTTGAGAGGTTCTCTGAATAAGATACTGAATCTACTTCCATCCATTATGTTGCTGAGGACATTGTTAATTAAATAAATGGAATTCATTTAAACTTGAGACTCTGCCTCCTCAAACACGGCAATTTTATTCCCTTGCCTGAGAAATAGGAAACAAAGGGGAGTCTGAATTAGTGAGAGTCTTTCTGAGATTTTCATCACTCAGGAAGTTGTTGACAAAGTGACAATTGTCTGTTGTGGAGGGAGGTCTTAATGGGAACAGCAGAAGTGACTCACTTTGAACTTTGAAGAAAGCCGGGTTTAAATGTAGATCTGCACTTCAAGATGTGTGGTTCTTTCTCTCTTGTTGAACAATAACCACTTTCCTCTAAACAAACTGATAAATTAGCACTGTGTGTCATAGCGCTAAGCAATAATGTTCATGTCCCTAGAAAGAGTTGTGACTTGGATTAGAACTACACCTATTCTTGTCACTCAAAAACAATATATTAGAATTGGAAAATACAGAGAAGGGCAACAAAAATGATTAGGGGGATGGAACAGCTTCCATGAGGAGAGATTTAAAAGACTGGGACTGTTCAGCTTGGAAAAGAGCTGACTGAAGGGGGACATGATGGAGGTCTATAAAATCATGAATTAAGTGGAGAAAGTGAATAAGGAAGTGTTATTTATCTCCTCACGTAACATATGAACTAGGAGTCAATTAATAGGCAGCCAGTTTAAAACAATCAAAAGGGAGTATTTCACACAACGCACAGTCAACCCGTGGAACTCATTGCCAGGGCATGTTGTAAAGGCCAAAAGTATAACTGGGATTAAAAAAAAGAATTAGATAAGTTCTTGGAGGATAGGTCCATTAGTGGCTCTTAGCCAAGATGGTCAGGGATGCAACCCCATGCTCTGGGTGTCCCCAAGCCTCTGACTGCCAGATGCTGGGGCTGAATGCCAAGGGTTTGATTACTCGATAATTGACCTCTTCTGTTCATTCCCTCTGAAGCACCTGGCACTGGCCACTGTCAGATGACAGGATACTGGGCTAGATGGACCATAAGCCTGACCCATTATGGCCGCTCTTATGTCCTTTCACACACACCCAGAACTCATTTCAGATACAAGCAGTGAAAGTCCTTCTTCCCTGATGCAGCTTGTAAGCTCCTCTCTCAGAAGCTAGTGGCCTTGTTGAGCTTGTGGAACTTTAGAAGAGCTGCAAGATCATTAGTCTGGTGCTTTGTGACCTATGCTGGCTGCTTACTGGTTTCTGAGCAGAGAGCAAGATGTCAGTTATAACCTTAAAAAGTCCTTCATGTTTGAAGAGCAGGTTAGCTGGGAGACCACCTCTCACACCGTTGACAGTGTCACCATTACAGTCAGTGGAGGCACTTGTGTGAATACTCTCATGGTTTAAACAGGGGGGAATTGCTAGAAGGACATTCTGTACAAATTCCCCTTACTTTGAAAAAGTATAAATATTTATTACACATTAAAAACTATTTTAAAAGAACATTATTAAGGTTTCAAAGTCAAGTGCTCAGAAGTTAGGAAAAGCAGCATTCAGCTTCATCTCCAGATGTGGGGTATACCGTCTTCACATGTCCACTCAGCAGTTTGGGTTCCAGACTTTCTTGCCCATTTTCCCAATGGGAAACTCTTTCTGACCTGGCTCATCCAACCTGTCCTGTCTCTTCCCCACCCTGGCTCCTTCACCCAATCCCGTTCTCCTCACCTAGGCAGTCCCAGTCTCCACTCCTCATGCTTCTCCACCCAATCCAAGTCTCCTTTGCCAGCATCTCCTAGTCTCACCACTCTGGAACCTTGTCACAGTACCAAATCTCTCCCTCCCCCAGTTCCGGTCTCCTTGCCTAGCCAATCCCAGTCCCCTTCCTCCTGGCTCCTCATCCCATCTCTCTCTTCCCCCCACCCTAATTCCCCCCACCCACATTCTCCATCTCCACTTGGTCCCAATTCAATCTTCATCCCTGAGTTACTTGCCCGGTCTCAGTGTTCCCCAATCCATACCCCCAGGTCTTTGTACTAGTATCTTTGCCCAGGCAGTTACATTTCTTCCTCCATACCTGGCTCCTTGTCAGATCTGTCTCCCCTCCCCCCATCACCTCTTTCCCCCGCTGCATAGCCTTTCAATCCCAGTGCCATTGCCCAGTCAGTCCCAGGCTCCCTCCATGCTCCTTGTCCCAATCTACTCTCCCTATACCCCCATAGGTCTGGCTCTTGTCCCCTCGGCATTCGAAACAGACAGCTTCTCCCCCTCACACTGCCTGGGCTCAGCAGGGGGTGTCATTCAGAGCACAGGAGACCGTATCTCAGCTCTACATTTAGGTGCGTGGACCTGGTTCCCGCATATCCCAGAGCAGTCCACAGCTGTAATTGCAAGGAAAGTCCTGCTCATCCCACGTGACCGGGGCAGACAGAATGTTCAGGGAATGTAGCTGCTAAAACCTAACCCTCTACTGAACTTATGCAAACTGATTTTTCAAAAGTTTATAATGTAGCCAAATTTGGAGACATTTTCATAGGAATGGCAAAAGACACACCTCCCTGCTGCATTTCAAAGTTCCTGTCCTAAAGCAAGGGGGCACTTGTTGAGAAGTGGGTGTGAGGGCATAACTGAGGGTTTTAGTTAGTGATCAAAGTATCAGGGCGTAGCCGTGTTAGTCTGTATCCACAAAACCAAGAGGAGTCTGGTGGCACCTTAAAGACTAACTGATTTATTTGGGCATGCGATTTTAGTATTTTATTTACCCACAAAAGCTTATCCCCAGATAAATCTGTTAGTCTTTGAGGTGCTAGCGGACTCCTCGTTGTTATGTAGTGGTCAGTAATTCTTTATTTGAAGCATATGGACAGTTGATTTTATTGCATTGTGTTTCAGATCCTGATCCAAATTTCTCCAGAGAGCCCAGGTTTTGATTCAGGCCGGTCACTACGTATAGCAATGCCTATGTTTTCTCTCTTGGGACCTCACATTGTAAAAGCATATACCAAAACTAAAGACAGAGATCTCTAAAGGGCATTTGGCGAAGACCAATAAGCAGATAATGAAAGGCCATATGGAAAACTAAATAACCTTATTCAAATACCACAGGTTACAGATAGTAGACATGCAAAAATGCAGCGAGAGATAACAAGAGCTAATACCAAGGTCACAGCATGCCTGACTCCTTAGTCACAGCAGACCAATAATGATCCTACAAAGCAAACAGTGAAATATTAGAAGGGAGCAGAAGAAAAAAAAAAAACCATTGAAGTCAAGCAAGCTTTGAATTCAAAGAATTTCTCAATTATCTTGTTCCTTGTTTCCTAATTTACCTAAATGGGCTGTTAGGGGCTTCAAAAATCCATAGGAAAATTGTGTGTTTTTGTCAACTCCAAATGACACATACAACACCTTGTGCCTTCATCCCAGTGTGACAGTCAGAAGGGTGAATCACAATACGGCCCTTGATCTTCTGCCATTGACAGTAGGAGATCACTGAACGATGAGAGTCTCCATATCTTCCCAAGCTGAAAACTAGTTTGTGAGGCCTTTTGAGAGAACATCAGTGGTGTCAGGGTGGCATCACCTTCTAATTACCATAATCTTCCCTAAAAGAGGAAGATTAAAGACTGGGCCATAACAGGCAAGATTATCCATGGCAGGAGATTGTTTCTTAGCAAGGCAATTATCCAAATTAATTCTGTAGGGTTCGTGTCTTCCTTTGGAAGGACAAGCTGCCCCCCCCCCCCCCACAAGATTTTATCAGTCATAAGGGATATGGGTCCAACTTGCAGGTCAGAGACCAAAGCTACCCAGCACTTCTGGAACCTCTTGAAGCAACCCTGACACAGATACGAACAAAGCATACTTCATACATTTGGTCTCCTCCAGACATATATTAACTACTGCTACCCTGGAAGCCAACTAACTTGCCTGAATCCAAGCCATCTTCTGTGCAAAACAGAATGGCAGTGCCTCAGGGCTGTGTAATCCTTGAAACTGCCCCCTGCTCAACTGAGCAGAGCAGTAAGAAATTACATAGGCATGTAGGTATACAAATTGAACTACTTGCTCCAGGGAGAAGAGGACCACTCTTGCAAGTGGCCCCTCCTACGCAGGGTTGAGGGGCCTGGGATGACCAGTGGTGTAAGGAAAGTTTGCACAGCGACTGTAATGATTTTGGAGTTCATTAAATAACAAACCAGTGAATGAGAAACTAATAAAACTTTAATACAACAAACTGGAGGGTGTCTCTGGTGAACTGCTGCACCCAGCTATGAAGTGCTCCCAACCCCCACCTTTAGGGCACATCCCCAAATTCCTAATACTAGCCCTTAGGAGGGAGCGTCTCTAAATTATAATCGTTTACAAATGTACCTCTACAGCGACTGCTTTAGAAGTGCCCGTTCTGTGGATAAATAGAGAAGTTCATTTATTTGGGCTTTACCTTTCAACAGCTCTGAATTCTCTAATGGGTGGAAAATAGATTGAGAAACAGGTTCTCCGCTGCTCCAAAATATACTCAGTGCAGGGGAGTGGGCGAGTGCCTCAGGGAACATTCTCAATCTGTTCCAGGACCCAACATCAGTAAGAGCAGCTAGGAACTGCTCTGATTTGTGACAGCTGGTTAGGAAGGATCCTTCAGGGCCCATAAACCCTGTGTCAATTGTCATAGCAGAGCAGAGAGTCTCTCTATTCCTGACACCCACACATGCACACAAACAGGGCCGGCTCCAGGCACCAGCGCAGGAAGCAGGTGCTTGGGGCGGCCAATGGAAAGGGGCGGCACGTCCGGGTCTTCGGCAGCAATTCGGCGGCGGGTCCCTCAGTCCCTCTCCGAGGGAAGGACCAGCTGCCGAATTGCCGCCGAAGAATGAAGCGGCGTGGTAGAGCAGCCGCCGAAGTGCCGCTGATCACGGCTTTTTTTTTCCCCCTCTTCGCCGCGTGGGGCAGCAAAAAAGCTGGAGCCGGCCCTGCACACACATAGCATGAGATGAGCTGGTGTCTCTGCCACCTTTCCTTGAAAATTGCCCTCCATCCTTATCTTGGCAATTCATAGAATCCTAGAATATCAGGGTTGGAAGGGACCTCAGGAGGTCATCTAGTCCAACCCCCTGCTCAAAGCAGGACCAATTCCCAACTAAATCATCCCAGCCAGGGCTTTGTCAAGCCGGGCCTTAAAAACCTCCAAGGAAGGAGACTCCACCACCTCCCTAGGTAACGCATTCCAGTGCTTCACCACCCTCCTAGTGAAATAGTGTTTCCTAATATCCAACCTGGACCTCCCCCACTGCAACTTGAGACCATTGCTCCTTGTTCTGTCATCTGCCACCACTGAGAACAGCCGAGCTCCATCCTCTTTGGAACCCCCCTTCAGGTAGTTGAAGGCTGCTATCAAATCCCCCCTCATTCTTCTCTTCTGCAGACTAACCAATCCCAGTTCCCTCAGCCTCTCCTCATAAGTCATGTGCTCCAGACCCCTAATCATTTTTGTTGCCTTCCGCTGGACTCTTTCCAATTTTTCCACATCCTTCTTGTAGTGCGGGGCCCAAAACTGGACACAGTACTCCAAATGAGGCCTCACCAATGTCGAATAAAGGGGAACGATCACATTCCTCGCTCTACTGGCAGTGCCCCTACTTATACAGCCCAAAATGCCATTAGCCCTCTTGGCAACAAGAGCACACTGTTGACTCATATCCAGCTTCTCGTCCACTGTGACCCCTAGGCCCTTTTCTGCAGAACTACTACCTAGCCATTCGGTCCCTAGTCTGTAGCAGTGCATGGGATTCTTCCATCCTAAGTGCAGGACTCTGCACTTGTCCTTGTTGAACCTCATCAGGTTTTTTTTGGCCCAATCCTCTAATTTGTCTAGGTCCCTCTGTATCCGATGCCTACCCTCTAGTGTATCTACCATGCCTCCTAGTTTAGTGTCATCTGCAAACTTGCTGAGAGTGCAGTCCACACCATCTTCCAGATCATTAATAAAGATATTAAACAAAACCGGCCCCAAGACTGACCCTTGGGGCACTCCACTTGAAACCAGCTGCCAACTAGACATGGAGCCATTGATCACTACCCGTTGAGCCCGACGATCTAGCCAGCTTTCTATCCACCTTACAGTCCATCCATCCAGCCCATACTTCTTTAACTTGGCGGCAAGAATACTGTGGGAGACCGTATCAAAAGCTTTGCTAAAGTCAAGGAATAACACATCCACTGCTTTCCCCTCATCCACAGAGCCAGTTATCTCATCATAGAGGGCAATTAGGTTAGTCAGGCACGACTTGCCCTTGGTGAATCCATGCTGACTCTTCCTGATCACTTTCCTCTCCTCTAAGTGTTTCATAATTGATTCCTTGAGGACCTGCTCCATGATTTTTCCAGGGACTGAGGTGAGCCTGACTGGCCTGTAGTTCCCCGGATCCTCCTTCTTCCCTTTTTTAAAGATGGGCACTACGTTAGCTTTTTTCCAGTCATCCGGGACCTCCCCCGATCGCCATGAGTTTTCAAAAATAATGGCCAATGGCTCTGCAATCTCATCCGCCAACTCCTTTAGCACCCTCAGATGCAGTGCATCCGGCCCCATGGACTTATGCATGTCCAGTTTTTCTAAATAGTCCCGAACCACTTCTTTCTCCACAGAGGGCTGGTCACCTTCTCCCCATACTGTGCTGCCCAGTGCAGCAGTCTGGGAGCTGACCTTGTTCATGAAGACAGAACATTTGTTCCTCATTTGCACAACTCAGGCTGCATAAAAGAGCCAGATCACAAATGAATGTCTGACCTTGGAGTCCAAAAGTAAAAGAGAATATAAAGTCTCAAGGCCAGAGCCTCAGCTGTTATAAACTAGCATTGCTCCACTCCATGTGAGTCAACAGTGTTCTGCTGCTGCAAAAAAGGCAAATGTCGTTTTGGGATGTATTACTGAATTGTTGTATAAAGACCTGGGAGGTAACGGTTCCACTCTACTCGGCACTGGTGGGGTCTCAGCTGGAGTGTTGTGTCCACTTTTGGGGCCAAACTTTAAGAAAGATGTGGGCAAATTGAAGAGAATCCAGAGGAGAGCAACAAAAATGACTGGAGGGTTAGAAAATGTCACCTATTAGGAAAGGTTGAAAGAATGGGCATGTCTAGCCTAGAGAAGAGAAAATGGATGGGAGACATGAGTCTTCAAATATGTAAAAGGTTGGTACAAAGAAGAGAGGGATGAATTGTTCTCCATGTCCACTGAGGGTAATTGGCTGGGTTTGCAACAAGAAATTTAGGTTAGATATTAGGAAAAACTTTCTAACTATAAGGATAGTGAAGTGGAACTGGTTACCCAGGGAGCTGGTGAAATCCCCATCATGGAATGTTTCTAAGAAAAAATTAGTCAAACACCTGTCAGGAATGGTCTAGGTATAATTATTCCTGCCTCAGCACAGGGGATGGACTAGATGATCTCTCAAGATCCTTTCCAGCTCCACATTTCTATGATTCTATCAGTCACCAGCTGAGGAGTTGGCCCTCAGAATTTAGAGAGGCAGGTAAACTTTCTGCATGGATAATTTCTTAATTGAAAATAGTTTGTATCATCTTCATTCATCCTTCCTTAAATATTGTCTGCAGACGTGAGGGAGAGGCATCACTGACCAACTGATAACATACATTGGAATACAACAATTCAATGACAAAGTTAAGCTAGTGCCTTTAAACTTTTACATGGATTTTCAGGCTACAGAGATATCCCTAGTCAAAACCATCCATCTTTCATCAGCCCATGCTGACTACTTCGCCAGATTTAATCTCTGGTCATTCACCATGGTTACAAGTCATTAACAAGTTATTCCCATCATTGTAATCAATGAGAATCTGGTCTATAATCACCTTGCGTGACTACCTGAGGGCTTCCCATCCACTATAGTCAATGCAATCTCGACAGGTTATAAAAATGTGCCAGTCTGAATACACACATATATTTAATCATTCACCAAGTCTTCAGTCACACACCTTGTTAGATTTCAGTCCTAGTTATGTATCTCTATTATGTGAGAAGGTACGAATTGTAGCAATATCACAGTGCCTGCAAAAAAACTCCAAAAGGCTGGTATAAAGAGAAATTAAAAGGCAATTAATTATTCCAATGGTTCCATGTCACCTTGTCCCAGTAGCCTAAATATGATGTGCATTCTCCTTGTTATTTCAGCTGTGAAAGAAAAAAAAGGAAGACAAACAAAAATACCGACACTTGATGAGCAGAAATGGTCATAGATTAATAGGTTTTTAAGGCCAGAAGTGATCATTCAGTCTAACATTCTGTATAACACAGGCCATCGAATTTCACCCGGTTACCTCTAGGCTTCCAGGCTTGATCTGTAAACATCAGCAGATGGAGAATCTAGCTCGTCTTTGGATAGTTAATTCCAATGAATTGTCATCCTCACTGTTAAAAAAGAAAAAAAAAAGTGCTCTGTTTCTAATTTGATTTTTAACTTCATGCTGTTGGGTTTTATTATATCTTTACCTTTCTCAGATAGATTAAAGAGCCCCTTAGTACCTGGAACCATGGTAACAAGCCTTCATGAAAAATTAAAAAAAAAAAAACTGAATTAGTCTTCATTCTGCAGAGTTCAAAAAGGAATTTTTTTTGTTTGTTTATGCAATATACTTGCGGGGGGGGGGGGGGGGGGGAGGGATAGCTCAGTGGTTTGAGCATTGGCCTGCTAAACCCAGGGTTGTGAGTTTAATCCTTGAGGGGTCCACTTAGGGATCTGGGGCAAAATCAATACTTGGTCCTGCTAGTGAAGGCAGGGGGCTGGACTTGATGACCTTTCAAGGTCTCTTCCAGTTCTAGGAGATAGGATGTCTCCATTAATTTATTTTTTATGAAGATCATCAGTTTTTAAGGTCTGGGTTTTCACTTTCTTTCCCTGTCTTCTTTTTTTTCCATTTTGCCAGGAAAAAAAAAAAAAGAGGGAGAAATGGCAAAAAACAAACAAAACCTTTTTGGTTTTGCATTTTGTCATAAATATGAAAAAAAAATTGATGGAAAATGAAATTTTAAGCAAAAAATCATTTCCATTTTATTTAAAAAGCACATCTTTTTCAGTGCAAAAAATGTTTGAAAAATTCCAATCAGCTCTGTTAATGGGACATTGTCAAGCAACAACTCACATTTAAAAAAAAAGAAATAAATCCTTAGCTGTGCCAATAGTGGATCATTAAACACCCCCCTCTGTGAACATCTCCGCTGAGTGCCCTGCATCAAGTTCAACCTGCTTGTCATTACCTTCAAGGCCCCTCACAGTTCTTCTGCTCCTTATCTGCTCATGGTCTTGTCAGCCACAGGCCCCATTTGTCAGCTGCTTCCACAGCCATCTTTACATTTATTCCATGTCTCCCCTTATGCTCAGGACAGGCTGTAAACCCATTTTACAGATGAATCATCTGTATCTTGACCCGTGTGGGCTCAATGAATCTATGGGAGTTAGGAGCAGAATCCAGGAACTCTGGCTCCTAGCCACAGGTGGCTCGTCAGCCCAGGCAAGTGAGGCAAACCTAACCAAAAATTCGCAAAAGCTGCAAATCACATTTTGCATATTCTTTTTCTTTTGTTTTAACTTAATGGATAAATACATACAGATTTTGGGACGAATAGTGACTTGATTTCAATGTCACAACTTGCGGTCTCCAGCCGTGAAATGCAACGCCAGTAAAGTCGAAGAATGTAATGCTGCGTGAAGCTCAACTCTCAGTATAGCTCATAGTGCCTCGAAGCTGCCTTGTCACCATGGCAATTTACCATGCCCAGGAGGGCATCGCTGTGGTAACCACTGCTTGGTGAGGCCACAGCAGGATTGCAGCAGTTAAGCGCAGGCTGCAGGGGACAGGGATGGAGGCTGTGCCTCCCCGACACCTTCCCCCAAGGAGCTGGCCCTATGTGTGTGCATGAGAATCCATCACCAAACCACAGGCCTGCCTCGTGTTCTGTTCCCCGGCCAGCCTGGGTAACAGTGCGGCTGTGGTAGCGGCTCCATCTCCTGGGTCCACCTGCTGCTTCTTCACTATAAATAAGGTAAGCTTTAATGAACTATTAAATTATACACTGAATGGGGGTGGAAAAGTCTATTTTGTGATTTATGCCTCACCTGTCAAAAAGGTCATGAGCTGCTGCTCTCCAAGCCCCTTCATTGGCTACTTGCCCAGCTGAGATCCAGACCATGTGCAACAATACATTTCCCTTACGTTGCACTGGGGCACTGGTTCAATATGGAAAGAGAGCCTACTCCTGTAGATAAGGCCCTGGAAGGGACCCCTAGGAGACACAAGTTTGCTTCCTGACGTGCCCAGAGTTGATATGTGACTTGGGGCAGATTATTTCTCTGTACTTCTGTTTCCACTCCCACCCTTTGTCTGTCTTGTCTATTTAGACTGTTGACTGTAAGCTCTCTCGACAAGAACTCTCCCGCTATGTGTGCGTACAGCATCACGCACAATGAGGTACCGATCCTCAGTGTGGGCACTAGGTGCTACTGTAATATAATTAATAATACGAGAGTGAAAAAAAAAAAAACCCACCTTCCATTGAGTTCAACACCATTTCTTGTAGCAATCTGGATTTGTCTTGAAGATCTTCCATCCAAACACTGACTTGGCCAGAAACAGCTTTGTGCTCAACATAAAGAAACAGTATGGCTTTTTAAAATACTTTAAAGCCCTTAAATATAATTCTCCTTTAAAAAAAATAAAAAGGCCATGAAAACCTACAATTTTACAAGTGGACTAAATTGTAAGGGAGACAATTTTAGTTGGAAGTACAACGTATAGCTTACTGAAATGTGTCTCAGGATTTTGAGAGCCATATACATGAATTATATCCAGTTATCACTGGTACTGGCTAGTTTTTTAACTGCTGAGAAAGTGCAAGATACAAAAGAAGCCTAAACTGCAAAGTTTGGGCCTGGATTAAAAGATCACTATAGGTCAGGATTGCCTGATTCAGGGGTCATGGTTCATAAATTAATAAAGCCACACCCATTTTTGGTGAGTTATTGCATTTTAATTTGATTATTTTTCATTTCTTCATGCCTTTGTGTAACAGCTTCCCCCAGACCAAC
The DNA here is from genome assembly GCF_027887155.1 of Malaclemys terrapin pileata. Classification (NCBI taxonomy): domain Eukaryota; kingdom Metazoa; phylum Chordata; order Testudines; family Emydidae; genus Malaclemys; species Malaclemys terrapin. Next base: position 74,162,865 of record NC_071515.1, read on the forward strand.
ACACAGGGATTGAACTGGGGACCACCAATGCTAAAAATCATGAGCTACTACAGCTTGAACTAAAGAGCTAATCTGTGTTCCTTGCTGCTGTAACAACTCATATCTTCTGTGGATTGGCATACGGGGGACCTGTAACACCGGTGGGTTCTATTTGCACTTCCTGATAAGAACAGATGCTCAAGGACCAATATTACAGTGGCCCATTACAGTGTTTTGTGGGCTGGTGATGAAGGGTGCTGACAAAGCTTGTTGTGTGGTTTCCAGCCATAAGAGGGGTGGCTAGTTTAGATAAAGTTAACCTCCAACCTACTGAGGTTCACCCGTCAATATTTAAGGCTGAGAGGAGCTATTCTTACAGAGGATGATTATCACCCCAGTGCAAAGGTCCTAGTTGGGAGGTGTAAGTGGTGCATAGTCTTCGTCCACTTGAAATTGATCTTTCAATGAGATTTAAGTAATACAGACACCATAGAATCATAGAAGATTAGGGTTGGAAGAGACCTCAGGAGGTCTTCTAGTCCAACCTCCTGCTCAAAGCAGGACTACCCCAACTAAATCATCCCAGCCAGGGCTTTGTCAAGCCAGGCCTTAAAAACGTCGAAGGATGGAGACTCCACCACCTCCCTAGGTAGTCCATTCCAGTGCTTCACCACCCTTCTAGTGAAATAGTGTTTCCTAATAGCCAACCTAGACCTCCCCCACTGCAACGTGAGACCATTGCTCCTTGTTCTGTCATCTGCCACCACTGAGAACAGCCGAGCTCCATCCTCTTTGGAACCCCCTTCAGGTAGTTGAAGGCTGCTATCAAATCCCCCCCAACACAAACACTCTTCTTTTCTGCAGACTAAACAAGCCCAGTTCCCTCAGCCTCTCCTCGGAGGTCACGTGCCCCAGCTCCCTGATCATTTTTGTTGCCCTCCGCTGGACTCTCTCCAACGTGTCCACATCTCTTCTGTAGTGGGGGGGGGAGAGCCCAAAACTGGACGCAATACTCCAGGAACCATACAGCAACCCTTTACCCTGAGGAGAAAGTCACCCATAGTAAGTAAAGAGTTAGCCTTTAATAAAACATATAGTCTACTAGATTCTCATATGAACATTCATCATTATATCGACCGGCCTCAAAACTGCTAATTATCTATTGACCTCATTCAAGTCAATGGAACTATACCAGTTTACACCATCTCTGGATCGGGCTCTGCAAGATCAAATGTAATTGGTGTAACAGGATTCAGTTCCCATGGACTTTACTGACATTGCACATATGCCAAATTGAATTTCCCCTTGTGCTAATTGTTAAGGGCTTAAGTGATTGATATCAGTGTGTCCATCTTTTAAAAAGATGTAGGGCATTAGCAAAGTATAGCAAAGTTTAGGGTATTTTATTAAGTAATGGGATAACTTGCATGTCTACTTCTTTTGAATAACTGCATATAAGTATCACTAATTACTGGTATATATTAGTCGGATATTGTCTACACGACCTTTATTTTGACTATTAATATTTTGTCTTGTAATTTATAGGCTTAATTATGACACCGAGGATAAAGGAAGCGCTGATGGTGGTAGGGGAATGGTGCCGCTGTAGTGTCTCAGTGAGGATAGGAGGAGGCATTCTGTCGGTGTACAAAACCTTCGGAGATGCCAGGGTTGCACTGTATTGGTACGTCCATACAAGGAGGCTTGCTCTGCACTTAAAATTTATACCAGCATAGCTGTGTTGGTCAGGGGTCTGAAAAAACACACTTGGTATGCTAACAAAAAACCCAGTGTAGACTCAGCTCTTGTGACAGAAGGATGCCTCTGTTGGCATAGCTAATGTCATTCGGGGAGGGGATGTTTCTACACTGAAAAAAATCTCCGTCTGTCAACGTAGGCTGTGTTTACACTGAGTGGCTACACTGCCCTACCTATGCCAACATAACTGTGTTGACATAGGCTCTGTAGTGTAGACAGCCAAAGGCATAGTGTGCATTCCAAAAACACTGCCTTCCAGGCACTAGCTTAGAGCGCAGTGCTTGTACGGGAGAATGACCTACCCATGCCCATCTCCGAACCCTATCTAGAATATTTGCCTTCTGGTTTCTGAATTTTTAGGATGTACTTGGCTTTTTCTGACTTCCCTGAAACTATGGGGCAAGATTTTTAAAATAAAGGTGAAATTCTCATGAAAAAGGTGAGAAATCCCATGACTATAGTAGACAGACAAAGAAAAAATCACCAAACATTCAAGACTTACAATAAAATGGCAACAGTTAATGACAACACTGCAAACACAAGCGAAGCCCGGGCCAGGCTAAAGCCAACCTAGGTTTACTCTTGAATGAGTTTTATAACATCCTGGGTTTCAGGTGGAAACCTGCTTTCACATCATTTCAACATGAAATGCTAGGCAGAACTCCAGTGCGGTTTCTGAATATTTTTTTCTATCTTTACTTTTTTGTATAAAATGTCAAGTGACTCAGGAGCCGTGATGTCAAGCTGTAGCTATTGACTCCCGATGGCTCAGCTGCCAGTTGGAAGCTCTCCTGCCTACGAAAGACCTCTACCAGTAGGTGTAGCAGTGCCATTCCCATTAAGAAGGCACGTTATGGAGACAGACAGAAACCTTCCTTTTGAATGCGGAAGAAAAGGATTGATGGTTTATGAAAGACTGTTTTGTGTTTGGGCAGCTAATCTTGTTTAGAATCACAGTAATTTTCTAATTCCCATGGTCCCATGGTTTCTAACTCACCTGCACAACTTGTGAGACAATACTTGTTATGTACCTAAAGAGAGCGGCACCCAAAAGGAATATAAATATACATTAAAATCTGCAGCTACTCTAAAACCATTGCTTTCCTATTCTCCTTAAACCAGCCCTGTACTGAACTCTCTATCTTTTCTTTGTGGATTTCAAGACATTTAATAATGTAATAATCAAAATCAAAATGTATTGTTCGCCTGGGCTTTTCCCACTTACTGGCTTGAAATGGCTTCCTGCCCTGTGTTGTGCTTTTATTATTGTTCTTTTCTTTCTTATTTTTCTTATTTCTTCACTCATTTATGTTTAACTAGAGTTCATATTTTTCCTGGATGTTCCTGAGAAGAATGAATTACAATTCAAGATTATTGTATGTACATTCAGAAATGCAGTCACAGAATCATAGAAGATTAGGGTTGGAAGAGACCTCCGGAGGTCATCTATTCCAACCCCCTGCTCAAAGCAGGACCAACCCCAACTAAATCATCCCAGCCAGGGCTTTGTCAAGCCTGACCTTAAAAACCTCTAAAGAAGGCGATTCCACCACCTACCTAGGTTACCCATTCCAGTGCTTCACCATCCTCTTAGTGAAATAGTTTTTTCCTAATATCCAGCCTAGACCTTCCCCACTGCAACTTGAGACCATTGCTCCTTGTTCTGTCATCTGCCACCACTGAGAACAGCCGAGCTCCATCCTCTTTAGAACCCCCCTTCAGGTAGTTGAAGGCGGCTATCAAATCCCTCCTCACTCTGCTCTTCTGCAGACTAAACAAGCCCAGTTCCCTCAGCCTCTTCTCATAAGCCATGTGCCCCAGCCCCCTTATCATTTTCGTTGCCCTCTGCTGTAGTGGGGGCCTCAAACTGTACGCAATACTCCAGATGTGGCCTCACCAGGGCCGAACAGAGGGGAATGATCACGTCCCTCAATCTGCTGGCAATGCTCCTACTAATGCAGCCCAATATGCTGCTAGCCTTCTTGGCAGCAAGGGCACACTGCTGACTCAAATCCAGCTTCTGATCCACCATAATCCCCAGGTCCTTTTCTGCAGAACTGCTGCTTAGCCAGTCGGTCCCCAGCCTGTAGCAGTGCATGGGATTCTTCCCTCCTAAGTGCAGAACTCTGCACTTGTGCTTGTTGAACCTCAGATTTCTTTTGGCTCAATCCTCCAATTTGTCTAGGTCACTCTGGACCCTATCCCTATCCTCCAGCATGTCTACCTCTCCCCCCAGCTTAGTGTCATCCGCGAACTTGCTGAGGGTGCAATCCATCCCATCAGCCAGATCATTCATGAAGATGTTGAACAGAACCGGCTCCAAGGTCGACCCCTGGGGCACTCCATTTGATACCGGCTGCCAACTAAACATCGAGCTGTTGTTCACTACCCACTGAACCTGACGATCTAGCCAGCTTTCTATCTACCTTATAGTCCATTCAGCCAATCCATACTTTTTTAACTTGCTGGCAAGAATATAATCACCATTCAGAGACCAGCAATTTGGGGTTGGAGAACATTACGGCCGAATAAGCCAGTTGAAGAACAACTGACTTGAAGCTTTGTTCAAAATTCAGATGTGAACCTTTGAGGCTATTTAAAAATGGCCAGTTAATTTTGTATTATTAATCACTAACATTTATTATTATTTTATTCATATGCAAAGTGAAAAAAAAATGCCCTCACAGTTTTGATTTTAATATGATGAGTAGAACGGTAGAAAGGGGATTTGGTTTCATGGGAGACACATATTAGTGTGGAAGTAGAGGCTTGGGGATGTCAATCTAAGAACTTGCTCCTAGAATATATCACATGCATCTCAGAATATGTCACTGGCCTTACAGTATGTTTAATAAAGCTGTTTCTTTCAACTCTGCCTGCTTGTTGTGTTACTTATTCTAATGAAACAGTGATGCCTTATCTTTTAGTTAAAGAAAAACAAGAAAGAGTGAATATAAAGTCTCCACGAGAGAGAGCCTATCTGCAAACTGTGCCTGTTTCTCTCACTTTGCAAGATCATTCTTGAATCTCTTCCCTCTGGCAGCCAGACTTCAGGGGCCTGATTCTGATATTGCTTACCCAGGTATAAATCATGTTTAGCTTCACTAAAATCAACGGAGTTACATTTGTGTAGTCCCAGTGTGAGACGAGTATGCTCTTTTCATTTAAAGGGGCAGTGTCTAGAAACAGGATCATAGCTACATAGAGTACAGCTATTATTATTATTCATTCATTTTTTGCATTGACTGTACTTTCTAGTTCAGTGGGATTTGGATGGGAATGTGCGAAAAATGTTATTTAAAACAGCATATTGTTGGAGTAAATATAGTCGGTGTCCTAGATTTGAATATAAGGAGTGCTGCTTCTGCAATTGGACTTCAAAAGGAAGCCACCATTTCCCCAGCCAGTTACTGCTTGAGAAGCAGCCAGGCCACTTTTAACTGAAATGTAAGGAGCTGAATTGGGAGCCGATTTAAACTAGTTCATTAGTTAAATTAAGACAGTGAGTTTACAGCAGTGCCAACTTTTACAATTTTAAAATCACGTGTCTTACAATACCGGCTGGGTTTTCAGAAGGCCCCAGCCCCTGGAGACTTTCTGCTTTCATTTAACCACCAAGTTAAACCCATGCAGTTGCATAAATAGTTGAACATGTGACACAAGGGCACTATAAAGGCTGAAAAATGCAAATAAAACCCATCAAGTTTGTTAGTTAAAAAAAAAAAAACTTTCATTATTTTTAAGTCAGTCTCATGATTTGGGGGGGCCTAACTCAAGCGTTTTGAATGCTTGGGGTTTGCAAAACTGAGTTTAAGGGAATGCCTGAAGCTAGGGTTGCCAACGTCCTAATTTTGGTAAGCTGAACCCCCATGCTCTGCCTCTTCCACAAGACCCCACCCCTGCTCTATCTTCTTCCCTCGAGACCCTGCCCCTGCTTGCTCTTTTCCCCCTTCCTCATCGCTTGATCGTCTCCACCTCCCTCCCATCCCAGCTGGGCTCTCTCTGTTCCAGGTCTGGGATGGGAGCTGCAGTTGGATGTGGAGCCTGCCGCCTGCCCATGAGATGCGGGTAGGAGGCGGCCCCGGCCGACCAGGAGCTGGCACAGATTGATGACCTGGCACCTCCCTGCTTCCCACCCGTGATAACCAGACTTTGGGGTCCCATCAGTACATCTGGCAGGACACTGCCAGGTCCGCTTTTTGACTGGGCTTTCTGGTAGAAAACCAGACACCTGGCAACCCTCCCTGAAGCTGGTGCTGGAGGAGGCAAAGAGAAGAGGAAGAGCAGGGTAGGATGGTAACAAGTTACACATGGGAAGCAGGGCCGGCTCCAGGGTTTTTGGCATGCCCCAAGCAGCCAAAACAAAAAAAAATAACAAAAACCAAAAACAAAAAAAGCCGCGATCGTGATCTGCGGCGGCAATTCGGTGGGAGGTCCTTCGCTCCGAGCAGGAGTGAGGGACCATCCGCTGAATTGCCGCCAAACAGCTGGACGTGCCACCCCTCTCGGAAGTGGCCACCCCAAGCACCTGCTTGGTAAGCTGGTGCCTGGAGCCGGCCCTGATGGGAAGGGCAGTAACTAGGGCCTGATTTTCGCATGTTCCCAGAATTGCAGTTGGAATCGGTGAGAGGTACAGATGCTCAGCACCTCTAAAAAAAAGTCACTTTGCATAGGAACATAAGAATGGCCATACTGGCCCATCTAGCCCAGTATTCAGAAGGAATGAACAGAACAGGGCAGTCATTGAGTGATCCATCCCCCGTCTCAGACACATTAAGGTCAGAAGCGACCATCATGATCATCTAGTCTGAACTCCTGCACATTGCCACAGAACCTCACCCACTCTCTCCTATAATAGACCCCCTAACCTTTGGCTGAGTTACTGAAGTGCTCAATCACGATTTAAAGTCTTCAAGTTACAGAGAACCCAACATTTACACTAGTTTAAACTTGCAAGTGACCCATGCCCCAAACTGCAGATGAAGGTGAACCCCCTACCCCGGGGTTTCTGACAATCTGACCCTGGGGGAAAATTCCTTCCAAACCCCAAATATGGAGATTAGACAGACCTTGAGCACATGGGCAAGACCCAGAAGCCAGACACCTGGGAAAGAATTCTCTGTAGTAACTCGCAGCCCTCTCCATCTAGTGTCCCAGTCTCAGTTTCTGGCAATCAGAGGTTTAGGGACACCCAGAGCATGGGGTTGCATCCCTGACCATCTTGGCTAATAGCCATTGATAGATAATATCATGGAGGATAGATCTCATTCTTTTTTGAACCCGGTTATACTTTTGACTTCAGAACATCCCCTGGCAACAAGTTCCTGAGGCTGATTTGCATACCACAGTTAGTAGTTCTGCAATTTCATAGTTGAGTTCCTTCAGAACCCTTGGGTGAATACCATATGGTCCTGGTGACTTATTATTGTTTAATTTATCAATTTGTTCAAAAACGTCTTCTCTTGACAACTTAATCTGGGAGAGTTCCTCAGATTTGTCACCTAAAAAGACTAGCTCAGGTGTTGAAATCTCCCTCACATTCTCTGCAGTGAAGACTCAGTGCAAAGAATTCATTTAGCTTCTCCACAATGAACTTGTCTTCCTTGAGTGCTCTTTTAGCACTTTGATCATCCAGTGGCTCCACTAATTGTTGGTATGCTTCCTGCTTCTGATGTACTTATAAAAACTAACAGCAATTTTATTATGTTTTTTGTTAGTAGTTCAATTTTGGGGGGGGGGGGGGGGGAACTGCCTAATTATACTTTTAACTTGACTTGCCATGCCATGATGTCTTAATGCCCCATTAATTCTCTCACTCAGCCCATTATGTACACAGGGATTTTCCTGTTTCTCCTGTGATGAGCTTCCAGATGTGCACCACTGAGAGATGGTGAACAGAAGAAGCCCAACTGGCCAACCAGAGCCTCATTCTGTGCAATCAAGACCTGAGCGTTCTCAGCACCTATAGCTTTCATTGAAATTATTAGGATTTTCAGGTGCTCGGCAGTGCGTGCTCAGTTGAAGCAGTATGTGGAATAATATCCCAAGGGCAGGGCCGGCTCCAGGCACCAGCCGACCAAGCACATGCTTGGGGCGGCACCTTAGAAGGGGCGGCCAATGTTGGAGTGGCGGGGGGCGCTCGCAGTGGTTTTTTTTTTTGTTCGGTGGGGTGGTGCTCTAGGGGGATTTTTTTGTTTCAGCCGGGCAGCACAGGGAGTGTTTGGGCGGTGCGGCACGGCGCTGGGCAGGGGTTTGGACGGCGCGGCCCGGCACTCCGGGGGAGTTTGGACGGGGGTTTGGCTGGCCTGGCGCAGCGCTCGGGGGTTTGGCCGGCCTGGTGCTTGGGGGTTTGGGCGGCGCGGCACTCGGGAGAGGTGCAGGGGTTTGGCCAGCCCAGCACGGCGCTGGGGGGAGGGGGTGTAACGGCGGGGCGGTGCTCTTTTTTGCCTGGGGCGGCAAAAAAGTTAGAGCCGGCCCTGCCCAAGGGAAGTGATAAAAAGCCTGGTTTTTGGAGACATTTAAAACTACACTGGAGAAGTCTGTGCACTGTCAAAGAGACAGGTAGCAGTCCTCTTTTCCATCTCTAATTTCTTTCACTATTCTGTGAATTAATATGGATTCAGATTCACGTGTTACCTCCTGAATCACTACATCACTGGATCATCACTCTATGCATCCGAAGAAGTGAGGTTTTTACTCACGAAAGCTTATGCCCAAATAAATCTGTTAGTCTTTAAGGTGCCACCAGACTCTTTGTTGTTTTTACATCACTGGATTTACTTTAACTGAGGAATTCTTCCCTACTATTTAATTACGGACCTGGTGCGCCTGATGGAAGTTCACTTTTTGTGTTTCTCCCTTCCGTGTCTTAGGTAAGATGGGCCATTTGTGACTTGTAAAATTATAATCAATGAATGAAGCCCAATATAGCCAGATTCTCAACTGGTATAAAATGGCATGGCTCCATTGACCCCAACACAACAATGATTCCACTGGCACTATGGCAAGGCTGAATCTCCACTCTGGCACCTCGAATGCAGGAAGTGGGGGCTGCAAGGATTTTGAAAATCGATACTGGCAACTCCAGGCTTGTATTAAACTCTGAAGGTTACAGTTTCTCTCTGACCTTGGCTTGGTAAATGCTGCCACCACGCAAATGCAAAAAGCTCCCTTTGAACCCAGGAAGGCGCACTTGGGAATTCCTCCCTGTGGGGTAACCTCAAGCCCTTTCACACACATCCCGCACCCCTGGGAAAAGCTGAGAAAGAAAACAAAGGAAATTAGCACAAACCTCTTAGGACACCAAAAATCCAATCCTGTTCTCAAAAAAGGTAAATTTTATTAAAAACAAAAAGGGAAAAAAATACATCTGGAACTTAGGCTTTTTACTTTTTATTGTTCTTAAAAGAAACAATTACAAAAATTAAACACCCAAATTAGTTTTCTTGGGGGTTCAGTTTAAAGGTGACAAGCAAACAAAATCATCTGGGGTTAGCACAAAGGAGATCTACAAGCCAAAATAAAGAAATAAATCTGATTGCATCTAGCTAAACATTCCTAATTTACTTACGTAGTTTGGGGGGTTCAAATAAGTAATTCTAGGTATGATCTGATGATTTTCAGATCTGGTTCAAGCCTTACGTAGCATTGCTGCTCTGCGTCTCCTTCTCTGGAGAACAACAGACAAAGGGAAATTTCTTTCTCCATTTTAAAAAGTTCTAGCTTTCCCATTGGCTCTTTTGGTCAGGTGCCCACTTTTTTCCCCCTCCTTTACCTGTGGGCTTGTTAACCCTTTACAGGTAAAGCAAGTAGAGAACAGTTACCAAGAGGGATTTTATAGCTAACTGGCTGGCTGGGTGTCCATAAATGGGAGCTACCTCCACTTCATTTATCACACACTGTCAATTTACACCAGCTGAGAAGGATCTGGTCCTATTAACCCAACAATGTTAGGATTCTTTCATCTTAAAATTTTGAAACATACCGTTGATTTCCGCAGACTTGCGATATAGTTCAGGTGGTCACTGGAAGGCAGGAGACTTCACCGGGCAAGAGACAGATACTGCATATGATCTTTGCTGGAAGGCCATGTAATTAATGATGAGCTAGTTAATTAATGGTGACTGTTCCTCTCCAGCTGCTCTAGCCACCTGCTAATTGCTTGGTGTTGCCCTGGCTACCCACGTGGAGAATGATGTCTCAAATTGCAGTTATATCGAGATGGCCCTTTAACAGGGTTCACATCAAGGGAGGGAGAAGGCTGGGCCTCTGCTCACCCAGTTCCGAAGACCAACTGACTTCCTGTTGCAGACACACATTGACACGTTGTACGGCACTCAGTTCAGCTAAGTGGCTAACCAGTGGATTGCCATTTCATCAGCAAATTAATATTTTGCCTCTTGGCAATATCCTTTTAATTCGTACATTTTTAATGGGGATGTGCTACATATCATATGCAAGCATGACAGAGCTGATCCAAAGGGAAACACATGGAGGTCTCGTCTGCCCAATGTACCAAGCCAATTAGATAACAAGTCAGCTATTAAGGAATATGTATGTATAACGACAGACATTTTAGCCACCATCTGGGATTGAACCCAAGACTTCCAGAGTTAAGAGCATAAACCCATACAGCTATCTAAAGGCCATGGAATTCAGAGGCCATTAGGTACCTAAATACCTTTAAAAATCTGGCCCTAATTCCTCTCTACGTGGCATCTGTAGCAAACTCCTACCCTGTGTGTATAGGCACAGAAGGGGAACACATAGAACAGTGACACAGACCAGACCCCGTAACTCATTGTCCCCCACATGCAAAGCAATTGCTTGTTGTGACTTTGTTGATGGCAGTGTAGCATTATTGGCCAGAAACCAGAGAACTATTCAATATGATGCCATCACCACCACTAAAATCACTTGTGAACCGAGAGTTTGGGCCCGGGGATAAGAAAAGGTTATTTTACTGCTTGTCTGAAAGGTTTGGAGATGCAAGGCAGAGTGTTTGCTGCCCTCATCTTCCTTCCAAGCAGCCATAGACACAGCAGCACATTTGTCACACTGTCCAGAAATCTCCAAATGGGATACTTTAAATGGAGCCGTCAGCCAGTAGGCCTGCAAATTGGTTGGCGCGGGACATTGCAACAGTTTATCAAAACTGCAACCATTGAATTTTTTAGGTCTTAGGCCCCTCCAAGGGGCGGCTCTATGTATTTTGCCGCCCCAAGCACAGCAGTCAGGCACCCTTCGGCAGCATGCCTGTGGGAGGTCCGCTGTTCCCGCGCCTTTGGCGTACCCACTGCCAAATTGCCGCTGAAACCATGGGACCGGCGGACCTCCCGCAGGCATGCCGCCGAAGGCAGCCGACTGCCGCCCTCATGGCGACTGGCAGGCTGCCCCCTGCAGCTTGCCACCCCAGGCACGCACTTGGTGCTCTGGTGCCTGGAGCCACCCCAGGGCCCCTCATTTCCTTTTCCCCACCCCTCTCCTTGAAGTTTCCTATCTACTCTTAGGTGGCTCCCTCCTCAGCGTGTTGGCTTCTCTGAATCCCTTTCTTAGGCACCAAACTCTCACCGTGCATTCTGTAGGACACTGGGCACTTAACTCAGGGCTGTCCATTCACTGAGAGGCAGGGTGCCTAAACACTAGGCACTGCAATCCTGAGCGTAAGTTCCCTTTGTGCAAGAGTCCTTATGCCATGGCTTGATAGGAACACGTGAGCTGCCTTGCTGGGAAATGGAGTTTGATATACTGTGTAATACCAGCCAGCTCTGGATGTTTCAGAGGAATGCGTAACTCATTCAAGAACGAACCTAATTAAGTAACATTAGAGTCTGTGGTTAATTTCTTACTGAACCTAGTTGCGGGATCATTTTATATCACGGAGCACGAGGTTTGAAAGCTCTTCTTAGGTCCCTCCCTCAGATTCAGTTTTTCCATAATGTCCACAGGTGAACCAACAAGCCAACACACATATATACACAACTAAATTTGTCCTTCTAATGGGCTTCCGAGTGTACTCCGTGTTCTCTGTAGTATCTTGAACAGACTGATTAGCTTGAATGGAGTCCCCGGAATCCACAGGGCTTTACTGGTGTTAAATAAACAATAAATAGTAAATGCAACAATTTTTCCATCATCATAAAGTCTGTTTTACTGGAGAGAAGCAAGTTCTTCTTCCCCCACCATCATGCCTCCACCCCCACCTCCCCAAAATGCTGGAGGAGACCAGAGTTTTAAATTTTTAATTGCTAACTTAAAGTATCAAACAGATAGGTTTGTTTTAGCAATAGCAAAATAGTATCATAACAAAAATTAAAATGCATTTAATAGAAAATAAAACAGATGGATTATATTAATAAGGTTAAATTGGAAAGGTTAGAATTCCCCACAGTTCTTTGTTGCTAGGTTAAAAAATTGGTAGTGCAACATCGTTATTAAATATAGCAAATATTAAACTACCTCTGTAGCTTTTTGTTTGAAAACGCTCAGTGATCTTGAAGGTTTAAGTCAGCTATTAAGAACGTTATCTATACTAATCTATGGCTGCCTATCAGTGTTCCCTCTAAAAGCAGAAATGGTCAGTAATGGTGCATGCAAAATTGCAACAGGAAAATTCCCTTGATAATTCCCAGCTCCGTATCCCTCTCGTGAAGGCTAAAGAGCCTTAGAGAATCACTGAATCTGTAGCTAAAAGTTGCCAAAAATCAAGGGTGGAATAATCTAGTTGCATTAAAATACAAGAAAGAAGAGACTGTTTTATTAATTGGGAGATTCCCATCATTAAAAAGATCTTGCACTGTGAGCGTGAAGGGCTGAAATATGAAGTAAAGGGCTATTCAAGGTCACCGATGCGCGGAGGGGTAAACCAAGAGAAATTGCGGGTCTGTTGGTCACCAAAGCTCAGAGAGCTCACAACCAAGGAGGACAGCATTCTTTCTGAGCCAGCTGCTTCCCTCCATATCCAAACTTCTCTCACTTCTGATGCTCTTAGAATGCCCCGTGCCTGTTTTCCCCTGTGGCTAGCTCACTCCTGCATCTGCAAGCCTAGGTATAGGCAGCCAGAACGTGGGATTTTCTGGAGACCTCTCCCCAGACTTGTTTTAGAAAGCCAGTATGAAGCAGCGGCAGGAACCATCAGTGTTTTTTGTCTCAATGCAGAATGGGGGTTCCCATAAATTCCCTGGCTTGTTTCCCAGAATTAGCAATCATGGGGCCTCTAAGGGAAGTGGGTCTTCTCGTTCCTCCTAGAAGAGAAGACAAGCTGGCCATGTATGGAGAAGTTGGGTAAGGGAATGAGCCAGACATTCCCAAAGCACCTCAGAGGAGGCAGAAGACTTTTCTCTCAGAGGACAGCATGAGATAAATAGGGGAGGAAAGCCTGGGACAATTGGGTGGAAAGGAGGAAAAGTCTTGCAGTTGGGGCATGAGGGATTAGGAGGAGCCAAAAGGTTTGGATGACCTGGATAAGCAACCAAACTTTTGTAACGCATAAGGCTGCCGTGGCATACTGTGGCTTGAGAAAATTCATGCATTCAACCATGGCAAAACAGGTCAGCATGTAGCATATGTTTTTTCCATTGTGTATGGGAAGAAATAGAGTATTTTGTGGAAGGCTTCATGTTGGAAGAGAGATTTACCTCTTGCTGTGCATGGGAAATATGTGCATTATACTCATTAATTCCAGAACACTCTTTATTTTAATGCTCACAGGGTGGTGCGACATTTAGGTCACCTTTTGTTTGGAGCTGACATTTACCTCACAATGAGATTAATGAACACTCTGGGAAAGCTCAAATGCTAGACTCCCCTGAAAATTGGAAACACTTTGACGTCCATAAGCGGGTTATGTTATGCCAATGAAACGTGTTTGAACAGTGAACTACCAGTTCCATTCATAGAGGTGGGATAGTCAATATATTGCTAAATTCTGTCTAGCTAAAATTTCTCCTCACAGTTTCATTCAGATACAATATTCTTCCCACATTCCTTTCCTAAACTCTCCTGTGGCTGTTAAATAGAAATAGAATTGCTATTGCTGTCCACCTTTGAACTAGCTACATTTCAGTGATGACTGAAGAGAATTATGTACTAGAGCAGTTGCCTAGTTATCTTGCAGCTTTCAGTGTAACCCCTCTTTCCCCACAAGTTCATGCTCAAATTTCTGAAAATTTATCTATTATTCTTTAGGGGACACAGTTTGTAAATATCTATATTGTATAAATAAAGTAGTCCATAAATGATACAGAAACAGATTTGAAACAAACAAAGCATAGTCAACCTGTGGAACTCGTTGCCAAAGGTTGTTGTGAAAGTCAAAAACTATAAGCGGGGCTCAAACAAGAATCAGATAAGTTCATGGAGGATTGGTCCATCAATGGAAATTAGCTAATATGATCAGGGATTCAACCCCATACTCTGGGTGTCTGACTGCCAGAAACTGGGTGTTGTCAAAGTCAGATTCAGGACCCACAATTTGTCAGACCACTCTGTTTATTAGCAAAGCGCTCTGCTAATAGACCCAGATAATGTGAGCACCATGCAAGAATCAAACTATCTTATTTATACAGATAAAAGGGCAGGAGTACTTGTGGCACCTTAGAGACTAACAAATTTATTAGAGCATAAGCTTTCGTGGACTACAGCCCACTTCTTCGGATGCAAGGATAAAAGATAAAAGATAAAAGGGCGTGAACTTAACAAGATAACAAAAGGAAGCAGAGCTGATATGTATGTCTAGCCCCAGGTAAACGTATCTTTATTTCCATACTAACTATTACCGATCTCCTGTTAATGTCCCACCATTAGCTTAAGTGGACCCATTGTTTCATACCTTAATGTTTCTCTTCCTGACAACTATATTTCAACATTCCTTATTCCTGCTTAAAGGAACATACAGCATTTCTTTAGTCCATTCTATTTTTACAATATAATTCATTCTACTTTCACAGTGTGGCTGTCAGGGGATGGATCAATAAATGATTTCCTGTTCTGTTCAGTCTATCTGAATGGGCCACTGTTAGAAGATAGGATGCTGGGCTAGATGCACCAGTCTGAACCAGTATGGCCATTCTTACGTTCAGTAGATATCTGAAAATGAACATCTGCCATAGAAACTGTTCTTATTTTAACTTTTAATCTTTGCCTACGCAGAGTTTATGACCCACAGAAGTCAAACTCTGCAAATACAGAATTTAGGGCTAAAAGCAGAATTCCTGGAAGGGAGGCAGTGTGGCCTAGTGGATAACAAGGAGTCTGGTGGCACCTTAAAGACTAACAGATTTATTTGGGCATAAGCTTTCGTGAGTAAAAACCTCACTTCTTCGGGGCATCCGAAGAAGTGAGGTTTTTACTCACGAAAGCTTATGCCCAAATAAATCTGTTAGTCTTTAAGGTGCCACCAGACTCCTTGTTGTTTTTGTAGGTACAGACTAACACGGCTACCCCCTGATACTTGGCCTAGTGGATGGCACTTTAGCCTGTTAATCAGAATATCTCAGTTCTATCTCTGGCTCTACCACTAGCCTGGTAGTTTAACGTGGGCACACCACTTTGCCTCAATTTCCCATATGCAAAAAGGAGTTAATGATATTTAGCTCCTTTGTAAAGTGGTTAGAGATCTACAGATGAGAATTGCTATATAAAAACTAGCTGTTATTAAATAGTTTTAAGGTTAATTCATCCTTTAAGGAAAAAGAAAATACAAATTGTTGAGTAATTTGAACACTCAAGTCAGAGAAGTTGAAGTCATGCTGCACTTTTCTAATATTTTACATTTTTAAAATACATAATTTAGTGTAATGCAATTGGCTGTCCAGCATATGTCATAAATATATGCCATGCATCCTGCTGACATTCCTGAAAGATTGTTTTAATTGTCTAACTGGAGTATTTCAAAAAGTAACCTTGATACATGTGTCTTTCTGTCTCTCTCTCAAAATGTATTTGGTATTGTAACATAAAATTCCTTGGGATGAAAAATTCTATTCACTATATAGTACTATCATTGTAAATTATGACAATTGAGAATGTGCTAATTCTTATTTAATAGCTTCCAGCTCCAATACTGAATCCACATAGGAGACATACTTTTAATAGCATTGTTGGGTTACACTTACTCTTTACCGTTGAAAGAGCTTTGTTTTATCTCGCTCCTCAAAGTACTTCAGTAGTCACATTAGTAGATTGTTAGCCACTGCAAGATGGTGAAAATAGTCCTTCCTCCAGTCCACCAAACCATTGTCCTTATCTTAGAGAAGACGACATTTTATTATATCTAAACGAGGTGTAGGGGAGAATGTGGTCACTCAGAAAAGGAGTTCTCAAAAAGAACTTTCCTAAAGGTTATATGTCTACTGTATATTATCTCAACATAAGGAAACTATTCGTCTTTTGATCAAAACATGACAAAAGGGAGCACATCCAAATCGATATATGGAAAATTTAATCCTACAAGCTGTCAGAATCACAAATAGAGCAGGTGAATTTTAATGACAGGAAAGCAAACATATTCATTGTGGGAAAGGTTACTGCTGAAAAGACTAATCTGACTTCTTAGAACAGCATGGAAGAGATATTACACGTTGACCTTAAAGTGTGTCACCTAACACTTCTCGTGCTTTTCAGCAACAAAAAAGCACATCTTGGAACATCTAGCCTGTCATCTCTGCTACTTTGCCCTTTACATATTGAGCTTCTAGGTGAAAAATGTGTATCACAGGAGATTCTCCTGGCTCTTTTAGAGGAGCTGCAAACAATAGAGCAAAGTTCCCATAACAATCCTTCCTCTCAGAAAAATGTTAAGGTCCAAACTCTGCAGCTTGGCCCCTTTAAACCAGCAGAATTTGCACCTCAAAATTGCACTCATGGTATCAGAAATTATCTAAACTACCCGATTTGCACATGTAGATAAGGTAGTTGTACATTCAATTACTAACATTGCACCAAAAATCTGTTGCAGCAGTTGATATATGGAATCACAGTCCTTATTAAGATAAGAAATCTTTAATAAAGACAACAGCTGCAACTATAGACTACAAAGAGGATTCCACACAACTTGTGTTCCAGCTTTGTCTCTTGATTTCCAAGGATTACACCCAGTTTTACATTGCATACAGCACCCACAGATATCAAGAGGCTGAATACAATACTGTAAGTAAACATGTCATAACAGCAGGTCCCTAAAACATAAGTACAATTTTGTAGGTACTAACGGCATCTGTCCAAAAGGCAACTATCCTGAAAATTTAGCCCCGAGATTCTAGGAACTAGTAATTTGATGACTCATGGCTTGAAATTCATTTTCGGTTTGCCTAAGAATTGTATCTAATGCTAACTGAACAGAGTAGATATTATTAGGCTTAATTCTGAGAACACTAGAGGGAGGCTGTCAGGATTCAAGACAAAAGGAAAAGATGATGTAGTTAATTTTTCATTAGTTGGTTTCAATAAGGAATCTAGTTTTATCCTGCTGACTCCCTGTTTATCTCTGTGATAATCCCAAATTTGCATGAATTATTTAAGCTTCCTGAGTCTGCAAAAAAAAAAAAAAAAAGAAAGGGGAGATGTGCTATGCTGTGGTATTTCACTATTAAAGCTGGTCAACATTTAAAAAACAAACAAACTCTTATTTAAATGTTTAATTTGGGGGGGGGGGAGAAAGGTGATTCTTGGGGGGGCAAAATTGCAATCAGCTCTAGTCAGCATTTCCCGTTCTGATTCTGAATGGAGCCCTTAAATGCAAAGGAAAATGAACGAAGTGGGTATTCACCCATGAAAGCTTATGCTCCAATACGTCTGTTAGTCTACAAGGTGCCACAGGACTCTGTGTTACTTGGAAAAAAAAAAAAAAGTGATCCAAAAATTTTGCAATCACCAAAACAGTTGGGTCTGAGTTCAGTTCTAGACCTGGAAGATAGAACCCAGCCCCCACTGGAAAGCGTTTTCATTAGCAAGTTGGCTCCCTCATTCATTCCAGAGAACTCTAGAAGGTTCACTATTCATTAAGACTGCTGTTTACTGGTCCCAATATGGCCTATAATATTTGGTCAGCAACAGAACTATTCCCTCCCAATGTGGTGTTCTCTGTACAACTACAATAATTTGAATTTGTCACAATGTTTTGCCTTTTGACAACATTACAGATTTTGAAGGGCGGGATGGGGAATTAGGGGGAAATCCATGATTGTTTCTCTCTTTTCCAACCAGCGTTAATAACATGGACAAATTCATCATGCTACTTAGCACTTATATAGTACTTCTCAGCTGTGGGGCTCAGAGTAGGTTAGCATCAGTCTCATCATTTTACAAGTGAGCAAAGGCCAAGGAAGAACAGTGCAGAGGTCAGGCCCCTAATCTAGGCTGTGGAGACCTGAATTCAAATCCTACTGTGCTACAGACTTTGTGTGACACGTAGCCTTTGATTTCCCCATCTGTAAGACAGGGGTAGTAGCACTTTCCTACCACAGAGGAGTATTGTGAGGATAAATGCATTAAAGATAGCAAGGTGCTCAAATATTACTGTAATGGCGGCCTGTAGAAGGCACACCACCACTGACAGTGCTAGCTAGTGCTCAGGTGGTGGTTGGAAGGACAGTTCCCTGTTGAAGCAAGGTCCCGTCCTTCAGCCCCCAGTGGTTTCCAGTCCTCCCCTTTAGCTTGGGGTCTTGGCCCTGGAACAGTCAGTCTTTTTCAGCTGGCCTCTCAGCAGGTGAAGGCTCTTGTATTGTCCTCTCAAAGTGGATAGGGGACCCCCAAGCCTACACTCTCCACTGGGCTCCAATCCAGGGCCCAATAGTGGGCAGCTGCATCCAAAGCCAGGGGCTAGGCTGCTGCTCTCCCCTCCCACCGCCCCAGACTACTTCCTATCTCCTGGAGCGTCCCAGACTCAACCACTCCAACACAGTCTCTGATGCAGCCACTTCGTCCCGTTTCTCCCTTGTGGGTTTGCCTGGTCTGTATTGTTAGGTCACAGGCAATGAGTCCTGGGTAGTGAATGCTCTGCTCCCCTTTGAAAGCCCTGCCTCCATCTTAGGCAGGCTTTGCGGGTGTGTCTGGGTGGGGCTGCCTAAGCCCAGAGTTGTTCCTTAAGCCCTTGCGCTCCAGTGTGGGGGTTGTATCATAGGGCCACATAAGTACTTTGGATAATAAACAAACAGCGTGTAAG
The DNA here is from genome assembly GCF_027887155.1 of Malaclemys terrapin pileata. NCBI lineage: Eukaryota > Metazoa > Chordata > Testudines > Emydidae > Malaclemys > Malaclemys terrapin. The sequence goes on from NC_071515.1 coordinate 74,181,763, forward strand.
GACTATATTTCCACAGTAATTCTGAGTGCCTCCATTTTTCATTGCCCAACGAAACATGCTTAGGGTCTCTATTTCACAGGTGTTGAGCACCCACAACTCCAGTCCACTTCAGTCACAGATGCAGAACATCTCTGAAAATCAGGCCTGCCTTCTATGTCTCATGTTGGGCATCCGACTACTCAAAATTTTGTGGAGAAATGCAGTTAACTCTAGGGTATCTCCACAAGTCAGTGGCAGATCTGAGAACCGCACTCAGGTTTCTTGACTCCCAGTCCGGTGCCCCATCTTTGCACAATGCTGTCTCTAGAATTTCAAATTAGGACTCTGGCTAGCAGGAGAGAATAGATGAAGAAATCTGTGCCATGTTCATGGAATAAATGAGAGGAACAGCTTTCATTTAATAGCTAGGCTGCTGCACCAGCCGTGATTTTCCCCAGTAATTAATTGGCTGCTGTAGCTGATTAAAGACCCATGAATACTGATTATCCCAAATGTTCTAAGTTTTTCATGAAAGGAAAACTTCCATGCATGCCGGAGACCCCGAAAGAGCAAAGTGCACTTAATTAATGTAGTCCTTCCAAACCATGTCAGCAGAGACATCGCCTTGGGACTTTTTTTCACTGGGAACGGTGAAATGTGTCAAAGAACAAAGCAAGTTAGACTGCACATGTAGGGAATACGATACCCTGCCAACAATTCAGAGCAGAATGCTCCCAAGAGAAGACCTGCGAAACGTTATGGTAATCCGGCTGGAAGCAGTGCTCTCATTTTTGTGCATTTTCATGTTCAGAATTTTTACATTCTTGGTAGGAAGATATTTAATTTCTTACTGTCCAACCCAAAAGCAGCATTTTCAGGCAAGCCCCCTTCTTGGTAAATTAAATTTGCTTCTGCCTGTATTTTCGGTACTGCTATAATGCTAGGTAACTAGACTGAAAACTAGGGACTGAAACTGCAATTCCAAGCTTTTGCAGAGTGGTCTGTTTGCTTAAGCATTGTTGTACCTAATTGTAACAGGGTGTAGCAGGGTCCCCTTTGTTCCTGCCTCTGCTGCATTCACAAACCACTCAAAGACCCTAGGGTTCAGCAATCACCAGTGCAGTTTATTTACAATGTGTGCTCCCACCACCTTCTCTCCATTCACAGGTTGGGGTTTCAGCCTTAAGGTCTTCTCAGGTTCTGCACCCAGGAGGGAAGAGCTACCACTCTCTGGCTCCACCCTGGCTTCCTTCCTCTGGGCCTGTATGTAGACCCAGGTTAATTAGGTTGCAGTTCTTTCTCATTCACCAATCAGGTGCAGGTTTCTCTAGCCAGCTCCAACTTACCTCCGTTAATTGGAGCTGGCGTGACAGAGGGCTGTCTCAGGAGTTCATGCCCAGCACCCTGTCACACTAATGCTAATTCAACAGAACTGTTAGGGGTGATACCTACCACAGAACGCTAGAAGGCGTTTCATTGGAGGATTCAAGGCAAAGGGACAACATATTTATTGGTCCTTTGCGATTTATATCAGGCAGGGGACAACATGGCTTGACGCTACTTGATGGATGGAGACTGCACACAATTAAAGGGAAAGTGGGATTTTGTTTCCTGCACAGACAGCAGCTTGCCCAAGGTCACACAAGAAGCCTGTGGTGAAGCAAGGAATTGAATCCAGCTCTTACAAGTCCCAAGCTAGTATTGAACCGCTGGACCATCCTTCCCCCTCATCATGTTAGAAGTGCAATTACACATGCAATAGCCTCTCCTTACCCAGACCAGAGAAGAACAAGCTAGAGAGGGAAACCTAAATGCACCAGCTAGTCTCCAAATACTCGCTCTTACCAAGATCTTCCTCCCCTCAAAACAAGTCTAGACAGACAGGCAGCATTGCAGGGACAACAGATTCAAAGTATTTTGAACCAAGAGAGATGGGAATGCCCTTCATCCTGCCAGCAACTCCCTTTCCCTTGAACTGATGGAGCACCAGGTTGAGCACCTCCTCTGATGGGAGCTTCAGGCCTATATCAAAAGGAGGGCAGCAGTCTATCAAACATGGAGGTTCTGAGCCGTTTAGGGAGTCAAAACCAACATGCTAAAAATCCATCCTGAAGCCATTAGGGAGTCAGTGCAAATCCCAGAGCACTGGTGTCATATGTTCCTGGTGAGATAGAAGCAAAGGAGTTGCACATTCGACGCAGCTCTAGTCTATAGGCTGATTTACAGTGGCGTCGCATAAAGATAACATTGCACTAGTCTAATTGTGAGGTGACAAAAGCATGGTCCACATGGTGGAGAAGTGGTAACAATCTTCTAGTTAGAAAATGATGGCCAAAAGCCAGACGAGACAAAGCTGTAGCATTGCCCAGTCTCAGAATACACCCAGATTGCAAACTCCATTAACATATGGTTGGCACATGCCATCAATTAGAACAGATTCGAAATTTCTGTTGAAAATGTTTTCTACCAAAAACGCAGTTTTTGTTGAAATCAAAACATGTCATAAGATGTCAATTCTGACAAAAATTCATTTTGAAACAAACAAACAAACAAACAAACAAAACGAAGCATTTCAATAATGCCAAAGCATTCCATTTCCACATTTTTGGAATGGAATGTTTCAATTTTTTTCATTTTGAAATGAAATCATTTGGTCTTTCTAGATACATTTTGTAATGTTTAATAAAGTCAAATTTAGCAGGAAAGATTTGATTGAGCCAAAACAAATGTTTTCAGAATTTCATTTCATGGGAAATTTTAGATTTTTCTTTTCTATTCCAGAATGGAAACAAATTCTAAATTATGGAATTTTCTGTGAAATGGAAAATCCAGTTCCTGCCCAGATCTACCACTAGGGCTGGGTGTCCTCCCTCAGGATCCAACAGAATCACTGAAGTCCCATCACCCTCAGAGGAAGGATGATCAAAAACAGGCCCCTCACCAAAGCTGGCATGCTCCTGTTTGGGGCAAGCCTGAGCATCACTTTCAGGGTCACACAGTCACATGTTGGAGATGTAGTTTTGCACTGAATGGCTTTGTCCAGGCTCACAGACTGAGTCCATACAAGTGCCCAGTAGACAGACGTACACTGAACGGTAAAGGTTATTAAAAGACAACTGAACTTGTTAAACAGTTGCTTTCATGAGAAATTTCCAATGAAAAGGTCACTGAAGCTCCTGACCTTTCCTGTCCTCCCAGTCACCCTGTGATTGTACCAACTGTGACTCACAGGAAACATTAATAGTGATGGAAACTTTCCCAGTGTCACAGCAGCAAAGTCATCATCATCAACACATTTACGGTCTGCAACCAAAGGTCAAATGGAAACATAAACACAATGATTAATTATTATTATTCAGATCAGAGTTGTACCCCGTCAACTGTCTCTCCCACATTAAAGGAAACCCTGAATACCTATTTAATGGCTGAAGTATATGGGCCCAACTGCCCGGTCCTATTGATTTAAATGGAGTCATACCAGGGTCAAACTGGAGTAACGATAGTGAGTTGAGCCCATAGGGTCAGATCTCTAGCTGGTATAAGTCAGTATAGTCCCATTGATGTAAGGGGACTTGTCAATCTACCCCATCTGAGAATCTGGCTCTTTGAGTCTAAATATAACACTCAGACTATATTTAGTTTAGACTTATGTTTAGTTTAGTTATGGTTGGACTCGCAACTATGGCTCTGCAGTTTAATGGGTACCTGAAGAAGTTGTACAATGCACAGGATCTGTTTCATTGGTGGTCATTCAATAGCTTGACATTTTATGAAAGTGACACATGGACCAGTTATAGCCTCAGTACCGGAGTCTGGTGAGGTTCCAGTAAGACTTTGTTTGAACCTCCTTCTATTGCAACTCCTAATTTTGATGACTTGGTGGAAGAAACGGTGGTACCAGATCCAGCTGGTTCCATACCAGATTGAACTGGTTCCTTACCACCGACTGTTCTTGTTGGTCAGGACGCTGCCACACCACCATCACCGTGGGATCCCAAGAGGATGTGAAAACCAGTTGTGTGCCTGAATTTATAAATTGTTTAGCTAGTAAACTGCTATTCCAGGGCAGAATAATCCCTGGCAATTTAAGAGTCTATGGTAGTCCACCCACAACTCTTAGTTAGGTTATATAGTGTTTATTGTGAGCTAGATGAACAATAATGTATGTGTGTTTGGAAAGTGTTTTAGGGGAGGGTGGAGGAATGTACTCTTTACAGGTTTAAGTACACTCCCCTTCCCAGGGCAAAGCCTCACTTTCATGTTAGTTTCAGTTTTGCACTCAGAACAACAAAGTGAGCACAGCACATAGCTATGTGTCCATTAGCTCCCTCTATGGCTGTCTATGTCCTTCTCTGCTGATTCCAGAAATATAACACATGTGTTTTCTTCCTGAAAGGCTGTAATGTAACACTACTTTATTTCTAAGAATTCAGAACTCTAACACACAACAACCAAATACATACATAGATAGCAAGCTGTTCCCTAAGGCAGAGCAGCAAAACTCACACCACCTTCTCCAGACTGGCTTTTTTGCAGCCTGACTTCCAAGGACCCAGTTGCACCTTTCCTCAGAACCCAGAGCCTGTAAGGGCAGGAAAGGAAATCCCTTAAAACCCAAAGTGATAGCTTGTAATGTTAGCACAGTTTTCAAAGCACCACAGGAACACCCTGGACATTTCTTAACCACTTCACTCAGCTATTTTGAGATCTTTTTATTGTCTCTCTCCAAAGGGGGCTTTAAATTCCTTGGTTTGTAAAACAGGCACAGATGCCCCGATTCTCCACTACATTCAAGTGCCCCTCCGATGCAGTAGACTGGTGTAATGACATCAGCATCTGCTTCTCATGAATGCCCCCTATTGACTGATATGTGCCTGAAATCCCTCCATTGTGAACAGGGTAGCACCCACCACTCACGGGTGCCCCCTTTCCCATTGGGTGTAAGCTTTCCTTAGTTCTTGGTTGGAATGGGGTAGCACCCACCTCTCACATGTGCCTCTCCCCTCTCCAGCCAATGGTTCTTTTGGCAGGTCTTCAGTGACTCAGCCCTCTGGTTGAGTCACACACACCGTTCCCCTTTCTGGGGTATACAGTCTCTAGTTCTTTCTCAGAGTCCTGGGATGGGGCCATATCACCAAGGCTTCCTTTCTGGAGGAATAGCCTTCTTTAACAGGGGCCCATCTCAGTACCCTCAATTGGGGTCCTTTTGGTAGCCCTCCCTGGGCTCAGTCTTCAACCAGACCAGCAGGTCCCATGACGGTACCCTCGCCTGGTCTTGCTGAGTTTTGGGCTCAGTCTACCCACACCGACCTGTCCATGGTTCTGTTGCTCTTCCAGCCAGCCAGGCACCCTGTCCTCCACCTTCAAGCTCCAGGCAGCAACTGACTGCTCTACCACTGCAGCTTCCTTTTATAGGGCCCTTCTGGCCCCTGATTGGTCGATCCAGCAGTCCCTCTGATTGGCTGTCCCCCTGCAGCCACTCTAGGCTGCCTGAAGGATTTTCCTCTTCTCTCTTCTGGGGTGGGGTGAGACAAGTCCAAAAGGTCTCCAGCAGGGGGCTTCTGGACCTAGTCCAACCCATCACAAATGGCAATTACAGTTCTCTTACCTTTGGCTGCCTGGCTCTGCAGGAAATTAGATCGCCAAGTGGCCTATTCTAACTTTAGCCATGGGTACTCTTTCCAGGCATAGTGGAGCTCAGCTCTACCACATCACCAAAACACCCCTCCTCCCCTAAATGAGGGGCTGGGCAGGTGGGGGCTAAGATTGTCCCTACATAGGGAGAAGTCTACCGAGGCAATCACTGGCTGATTTATATGTGGAAACTGAACTGGAGAATCCAGACTTCCACATTTCAGAGATCTCCTTCTTTAGTGGCAATACCATTTACTACACTCTTTGCCCTATTCTGGACTCTAAGCAGAGAGAACACTTTCAATCCTGTGTCACCCCGGGATGCAGCAAACTCAGATTGCCAGATTCTGCCAGCCTGGCTCACACAGAGTCATCCCTAACTGCATGAGAGGTCCCGCTGATTTCAATGCGACTACTCACAGAGAAAAGCAAGGGGTTACTCCGCAGGTTTAAGGCTGGCAGAGTCTATCCCCAAGATTACAGCAGGATAGGCTGCATATCATACGTGTCCTGGAATGGAGAATCAGGCCTATCATCAGCAATGAATCATTTCACCAACTCGATTTTTCATTATTCTTCAGATCATTCATTTGTGGCATTTTTTTCTTTTTGATCCTGGAGCACCATTGCTCTTAGGAGCAGCCCTGTTGAACTCAATGGTGCTACTAGTATGAGTTGCAGAGTGAAGCAACAAGAATGGGAGTGGAGTACATCCAAAACCCAAGCCGTCTTTGAGAGTGGAATGAATGGTGATAAAAGATGTCTAGAAAGGCTCTTACCCAATGCAATACAACTGTTCGAACAAGTGCCTGACACCCTTCTAAAGAGGACAGGAAAGTCAAGGAGTATTCAGGGGCATCTAAATGCTCTGGGCTGCCTTATCATGAGTTCTGTCAAAGGAAAGCACAAAAAACACTATCAGGATGCAAAATGTTGTTAAGCTGAGGGATGCAGTGGATAATGTACTTCCACCTCTTAGGTTGATTTTCTAAACAGGATAATTTGGCCATGCATGGCGTGCTGTGTAACCATGTCATTATGGCCCTTTCAAGCCTAGGGGGAAAGATATGGAGGAAATGTTTTATCCCCAGGGATGCTGCAATACTCAGTTTATTAACTACAATTATCATCATGGACTTATTAACTAGAGTTATCAGGATCATGGAGCTACAAAGGGCACTTTTGCATTCCCACCCAACCCACCTTCAGCTCTGCTGAGCACTGCATGTCTCCAGTTGAATATCTAGCCCAATGTTATATCTGTGCCACCAACAGCTCATTAACAGGAAGCTCCAAGCACATTTACAGAGCACTCATCTTCTTCTGATTGAGTCTCTGGCACCATGTATACATCTCACCCACTTGTGTAGGAGGATCTGGGGCTTTTGGACTTTGGGGGCTGCAGACACAGGAGAAGTTTTGCTTATAGTGCTCCACGGAGAGTCATTGAACTCCACCTCAATCCTTCCTGCATGCTCCCTCACTCGTGAAAGCAAATTCTATGCCCCGCCGAAAAAAACAGCCAGCGTGGGAAAAGCCGCTGAAGATTGAGGCCAGACACAGGAATTCCTGCTGAAAATGAGAGCAGGAGGAGTTTGCACACACACTGAACAGGTGTCTCTAAATCCTGCAGAACTGAAACAAACTACAAGATTATATGCTTGTGGGAAGCTGAGTCCCCCTCTGTAATTCTGCCTTTGTCTGTCTGTTCAGCAGCATGAGTTCCTTAGACAACTAAATACCTTGGAAGATCTGGGCCCAAGCTGCCATTGGACTTCCTGTTCACACCTGCACAAAAGAGGTGAAGGCTCACAGTAGGAGTAAATGAGGCTTCAAGCAGATTCTTGGTGCCAAGTTGATAGAGTTCTGAGGAGAGCATGCCAGAGAGAGAGCAGCCTGCCCACGCAGTCCCCTGCAATCCCAACTCCCAGGAAAGGGGAGCATCTGAACCAACCTTGTTTGGAAAGATTATATACAAGGTGCAGGCTAGTACTCATATGGAAACAAAGCTCACTTCTAAAAGCAGGTGTTTTCTTTAGGATAGAAGCGTGACGGCGAACGAAGTTCCTCCTTCTGGTAACAAGACAGTTCAGTGAAAGTGGGTATCAGCTGAGTGTATTAAGAATTCCTCCAAAAGCCATGTCATTATGCTCACCTATGGTGAAACTCCCCATTTAGCAGAAGGTTAGCATAGCCATCCTGATGTGCTTATGTCTTGTGCTAGCTCTTAGCACAGCAGTGAATTTTACTCACAGAATTTCTCTCTATTTTTTTTTAACCAAAATTAAGAAAAAACAGATTTTGGAGGCGAGCTTTATGCCCTGAGCCTGCAAAATGACCCCTCCCGTATGCTTAGCTTGAAGCACGTGAGTAGCCCTAGTAACTTTAGGAGATTTGCTCACACAGGAGTACAGTTAAGCATGTGCTGATTTGCAGGATCAGGGCGATAAACCATTTGGGTGGGTGCAAACAAGTGGATACTTCTTCTAAGCCTAGCCTCTCACAGACCTTTTCTACAGCCCTGATTCTGGACTCTATGTTTCCTTCAGTCGCCTAACGGAGAGTCTGTTCTTTCCAGGTCCCTACATGTTCCCCCTAGAGTCCACCCTCCTCATGGCTATCAACCTCCTCTGGCTAAAAGCCACACTGCAGGCTCTGCCTCCATCTGGGTTCCCTCCAACAGAGACAGGCTCTCTCTTTAAGAGTCCTGGTAGTCACATGACTCTTACTGGTCACATGACCCCTCCTGGTGACTACATCTCCCCACATGCCTTTAAGGGCAGAATCCCAGTGTCCGTCCGTTTTTGTTTTGTTGTTGTTATTCTGGGCAGAGCTGTACAGAGATTTTGGATGGCGGGACAGGGCAAAATCTGAAATTGAGGCCCCTCCTCTCCCATGCACACACGTCCAAAAAAATTACCCTGGGGACAAAAGAATTGAAGGGAAGGGTGGTCACTGCCCTCCCCATCTGGCTGGGGGGGTTCTCCCAGGCAAGCAGCTGCTCCCAGCACTGCATTTTCTTGAGCTCCGGCCCCCCTTCTGGAAGCAATATCCCTGTACCCCAACATTGCTCCTACCTCTGGGCTCCTGGCCTGGCAGGTTGCCTCAGACCCAGTGCAATGATGCCAGTAGCAGCGACAGGGGGAGGGGGGAGATAGGGACCTGGCTGGGGTAGGCAAGTCGCTCCTTGCATTATTGATGGAGGGTGCCAAACCTGAGTGGCCTGTGACCCCATGCACCAGTTCGCAATGTTTGGCCTGGCCAGCCCTCCACCACTTTGCAGCCCTGATTCGCTAAAAGGAGTGCAGCTGGCATTTCGCTCCAATTATTAACTGAAAAAACTATTGAAAATCTTATTTTCTTTTCACCATTTAGGCGCTCTATATTTTGCATTCGCTCAATGTAGACAGTGAAATTAGACCGGGTAGTTTCGCTTTCTGTTCATAAACCTCAACCCTGCAAATCAGACCCTTGTGCCAGTCTGAAGCCTCATGATCTCCAGTGGGGTCACATGAGTATGAACGGGTCTCTGCATAAATCTGATTGTAGCACTAGGGCTATAATTGCTTTCCCTTGGGTTCTTGTGCTATCACAGTGTTCTTTCCTGTGTTTGGATTTCCAGTACTGCCTGGGGAAAGCTAAAATGTCCAAGATTCATCGCAAATAGTTTTAGTTAAAAACATTATTTTTTTTATCCTCCATATTTCCAGGGAGAAATGAACAAGCCAAATCATTGGTGGCATCGGGAAAGAAATACAAATCTAAGCTAGTGATGCAGAGCTTCCGTTCAGCCAAGTACTAATGCACATGCCTAACTTTAAGCATGTGTACCTCAGTTGACTTCAGTGAGTCTACTCGTGCTTAAATTTATGCAGGGGCTTAAACACTCTGCTAGACTCGGGCCTAACAGCCCGGATTGGGACCTTTTTCAGCTTTGGAATTGGAGGGAGCTCAGGATCCAAACCCAGAGCCACAAAGAATGTGAAATTAATTTTCATATTAGTTTTGCTCTTGGGAGGATTGAAATACCCGCCTCATTATGTCTGTGTTCTGCGGTCATTCAGCCTCTATGGCGAAGAGTGACAGGTCCAGTCTGAATCTGGCTGCTGTGATTTACATCCTGCAAAAATGTTCAAACACTACAGCTGCAATTGGTTTAAATCTGTATTTGTCGCACTCTGACATTTTTATATGTTACCAAAATGTCACAGAGCTATAGCGAATGAAGCTATTATATCAAGTGCCCTCAAAACGTCTCCCACACCAAATTTAACATTGATTTTACTTGATGTGCATGATTGTAATATAGGACAGGGGTGCTCTTTTCATGGGGTTCAATGGGAGAGAGGCAGTTTTCCTAGCTAAGGTCTTGGAGAGTAGCAGGGACAGTAAGATCTGACCAACGAGGGGATGTACTTCAACCAAGTTCATCATGGAAATGTCCAAACAATATCTAAAGTAGGTTGTTATGCTGTTCAGTGAAGCAGGAACCACAGGGTTATAGATATGCATGTATTTACATTGCTGCAACTCACCTATCTTTCTGTATCTCTTCTGTGTACATTCAGTCTCTGTTCTGTGGACAGAGGCCTCTAGTCTCCTGATATAATATTCGCTTAGCCCCTTTACATGAGACTATTTAAACTGGGGTAAGTTGTCTCCTTAAGGAACCCCAGAAGGAGATGGGTTTCAGAGTGGTAGCCATGTTAGTGTGTAGCAGCAAAAAGAACGAGGAGTACTTGTGGCACCTTAGAGACTAACAAATTTATTTGAGCATAAGCTTTCGTGGGCTAAAATCCACTTCATCAGATGCATCAGATGAAGTGGATTTTAGCCCACGAAAGCTTATGCTCAAATAGATGTGTTAGTCTCTAAGGTGCCACAAGTACTCCTCATTCTTTTTGCAGGAGATGAAATCTGTCTGGTGGAGGGACAACTGACTGCCCACACTTCGGTACAAGCTGTGCTGGACACATCTGACTTCACAGGGCCACATGGCAGCAACTTCAGTAGCCATGAGATCATCATGGCATCAGTCACTGGGGATCCTCAGGGAGGACCAAGCAACAACTTTAACATCCATTAATGATCTGGATGATGGGAGGGATTTCACCCTCAGCAAGTTCGTGGATGACACGAAGCTGGGGGGAGAGGTAGATATGCTGGAGGATAGGGATAGGGTCCAGAGTGACCTAGACAAATTGGAAGATTGGGCCAAAAGAAATCTGATGAGGTTCAACAAGGACAAGTGCAGAGTCCTGCATTTTGGAGGGAAGAATCCCATGCACTGCTACAGGCTGGGGACCGACTGCCTAAGCAGCAGTTCTGCAGAAAAGGACCTGGGGATTACAGTGGATGAGAAGCTGGATATGAGTCAGCAGTGTGCCCTTGTTGCTAAGAAGGCTAACACATATTGGGCTGAATTAGTAGGAGCATTGCCAGCAGATTGAGGGAAGTGATTATTCCCCTCTATTCAGCACTGGTGAGGCCACAGCTGGAGTACTGCATTCAGTTTTGCCCCCCCCCCCCCCCATCCCTCCAACACACACTACGGAAAGGATGTGTGCAAATTGGAGACAATCCAGTGGAGGGCAACAAAAATGATTAGGGGGCTGGAGCATATGACTTATGAGGCAAGGCTGAGGGAACTGGGCTTATTTAGTCTGCAGAAGAGAAGAATGAGGGGGGATTTGATAGCCGCCTTCAACTACCTGAAGGGGGGTTCCAAAGAGGATAGAGTTCGGCTGTTCTCAGTGGTGGCAGATGACAGAACAGGGAGCAATGGTCTCAAGTTGCAGTGGGGGAGGTCTAGGTTGGATATTAGGAAACACTATTTCAGTAGGAGGGTGGTGGAGCACTGGAATGGATTATCTAGAGAAGTGGTGGAATCTCCATCCTTAGAGGTTTTTAAGGGCCAGCTTCACAAAGCCCTGGCTGGGATGATTTAGTTGGGGATTGGTCCAGCTTTGAGCAAGGGGTTGGACTAGATGACCTCCTGAGGTCTCTTCCAACGCTGATATTCTATGAACAACTAAGGACCTTCCATTTGAGGGTAACAAACTCTTTAACACCAGAACAGATGAGGCCCTGAACCCCTTAAAGGAATCAAGGATGAACTGCGCCTCTTGCTCTCTATCTCTGAATCCCAAGGAGGAAGCAGTCACTCTAACGGATGTCAGTCAGACAGCACTCCTCTGTCCAATACTACCACCACCCACAGAGGAACACAGAACTACTGAGGAAAAAACAGAGATTCCATCCAAAACAATCCTATGCTACCTCATCCATTGCCCCACTGTCTGGGGTTTCCACCAGGCAGTAGGTTTGACACTAACATTTGAGAACCCCATAGAATGAAAGGAGGATTTATGTTCTACTCCTTCTGCTCCTGCCACCTCCTTTATTTTCAGGAAGGTTGGCCTGGGATTATCTCAGACCAGTCAGTCCTAGAAATAATAAGCAAGGTGTATCCTTTTTGGTTCCAACCCTTTCCTGCTTCCCTTTCAGGGACTGTTCTCATGAAAGACTGTTAAAACAAGATGTAGACTCCCTTCTTCAAATGGGAGCAGTGGAGAAGGTGCCCTTAGAGTTCAGGGGCAGGTGGGTTTATTCACGTTATTTTGTTATCCTAAAAGAGAAAGGAAGTTCTCAACACCTCCATCTGCTGTTTCAAATTCAGGATGGCAATTCTAGCCCCCATCATCCCCTCATTAGATCCTCAGGTTGGTTTGCAGCTCTCAACCTACAAGACACCTATTTCCTCATATTTCCCCATCCCAAACCAAAGGAAATACCTCAGGTTCTTGTTAGTAGGGCCCTCCTAAGGCATACTCAGCATATGTGGCTGTGTAGGGCACCCGAAAATTTGGGGCACCTCTGAGTCTTAGTGTCCACCCTCCCGCCTCTTCCTATCCCTGTTCTGACCCTTCCTACAGGCTCCCACCACAGCTGGCTGCTGCAGCCCAGTGAGTCTTCCTCTGGAGGGGGATCTAGTACTTAAAAGTGAAAAAGCCTGCAGCCTGCCAGACCTATTAGCACAACTATTAAAGAGCCATTCAAGTGGTAATGAAGCCATTTAACAGGCATTTGCCAACCCCCAGGTATATACTGTCTGTTTCTGACTTTACTGACAAAAGCAGTTGTGCATTACTGTAATATTTACTCAGAACATGTTAGTCTACAGCACCTTGGTTTAAAATTTGCTTTAAAAATATTTCATTCGTGTGTTGCTGAAGATTATAAAATCACATCTCTAAAAAATCCTTGTACAGATTCTTAGATGCACAATCTGAGTATTCATCTTTAGCCTTAAAAGCTTGGATCTTCAGATATATAGTTTTTTAAATAAATCCTTTAAAGACCACCCTTATCTAGAATACACATGCGAGCCTGGGCTGCCGTCGAGCATAGGGACACTAGTTTAATAATACTGCAAAAGGCCCTGTAGTAAAGTGAGACTCACTGGTATGGCACCTCCTGCTGGTTATCCTGGGAATTAGCCCTTATCCAGCCCAGAGCGCCCTGTGCAGGCCGGTGTCTCGCCTGCCTTAGGACCCCCATGTCCCTGGGTTCTGCCCCCAGCAGTAACCCACAATCTGGGTCTCCCCTCCCAGGGGAACCCCCAACCCTCTATCCCCACCTGGCCTCAGCAGCTACTGCCAGTCATCATCTAGCCCCTGCTCACTGGGGTAAACTGCAGTCTGTAAAAGGCAACTCATTATTGGCAAGGGGGGTCAGACCAGCTGCCTCTGCAACCCCTGTACTGGCTTTGGCCTTTAGCCAGGTCCGCAGCCTGGGGATTTGCCAGGCTGAAGCTCCCCAGCTCCCCTTGCCTTTCCCCCAACCCTGCTCTACTCCCAGTACCCTGAGCTCCCAGGCAGCCAGGTCCTTCTCTCTCCAGTACAAGAAAGAGACTGATTCAGGTCCTGGCTCACAGCCCTTTTATAGGGCCTGCTGTGGCCTGATTGGGTGTGGCCCCAGCTGTGACTGCCTTCCCAATCAGACTATTCTTATTGGCTCTCAGCCCCAGCCCTCTCCAAGGGGTGACTGCCCACCCACTTCCTGAACCCAATAGGTACAGGCCCCATAAGTCCTAAGGATGGCCCTGCCTGATAGGAACATTTCACTACCAGTACAGGGCCCTGAACTTTGTTCATTCCACATCACTGAGGAAATACTTGGCACCAAATACTTGGCAGTCATGTCAGCTCATCTAAGGAGACAAGGAATCCACATATCTGCACCTCCATATCTCAATTGCTGGTTGATTTGAGGAAGATCACCCCAACATGTGATCAACTCAGTTCAAGTAATTTGAAAGCTCTTGGACATGCTGGGTCCCAAAGTCAACAAACAAAACTCCTCACTGAGTCAGAATCAGTGCATAGAATTCAGAGCAGCACTGTTTGGCTCCAGATCAGCGAGAACTTAACATCCACAAGAGAGACGGTGAACAATAACAGGACTCATCAACCGACTTTGAGTTTACCTTAGAAAATCAATGAGAAAATACCTCAGACTTCTGGGATGCATGTCCTCATGCACTTAATCTCACGCAGCACTCCAGGCTTCACCTACCCTCTATGCAAGTGTGATTGAAATCAATGTATCTACCCAGCAGACACTGCATGGACATGATCTTCACAGTCCCACAAGAAGTCCTTTCCTTGTTAAACTGGTGAAAAAACTCTCTGCAGATGTGTGAGAGAGAACCCTTCTCCACACCTGTCTACCAAGACTCTGGTGACAGACACCTCCACTCAGGGATGAGGCACTCATCTAGATCACCTTCGAATTCAAGGCCTAAGGTCCCCTCAAGAAGCTTTCCTCCTCATAAAAGTTCTGGCATACAAAGTATTCCTGCCTGTTCTTCAGAGATCCCCAATACAAATGCTGACCGGCAATCCCACTGCCATGCATTATGTCAACATGCAAGGGGGAGGGGTGCAAGAGCATCCCCACTTAGTCAGGAAACCAGGTGACTATGGAATTGCTACATTCCTAACCAAATCACACAGGTGGTCCTGCATTTTTCCAGCCTTCAGAACACCTCAGTAGATCAACTCAGCAGGTTTCACTGACAGCCAGGAGCAGTCTGTCCTATGACTCAGTCATATGGAGCATCTTTTGCAAGGGGATATTCCCAGTAATAGCCCTATTTGCCACAGACTAGAAAAAGAAATGTCAAACAGGTTTGAGCCCAGTCTCCCTGACAAATGCCTTTTTCATCCCCTAGACCCCAGACTGATGATGTCTGTCTTTCCTCTGATTCCTGTGATATCAATGTTAATGAGGAAACAAGCAAGACACAGGACTGATGGTTATGAATGCCCCAGCACGGGCCAAAAATTTCACTAACATTTGTTTCCTGGTGGTTATGGTTTGTTTTGGGGTTTTTTTGGTCATAATGTCAAGGAAAAAATTCGTCAAAAAATTAAAATTCAGACACTTTGACCAATTCTTCTGGTGAGTGTAAATTTAAATGATTATTTCTGCAAATACAGCACGTGGTCTTGACATTCACTTTCTGCAAACGTATGCCCCAATAAAACTTCATTGCATGAGTATTCACAGGCAGCAAAACAGAGAGACAAGGCAATGACCTAACTCAGTATATTCTGTTGCCACATTTCCGCAGCTTGAGTGGCAATGCTCCAGAGGCCATCAATGTCAGCAGCAAAACTATGGAACCAAAAAAAAAAAAAAAAAGTAGATACTTATTTCCAGTCTAGATGAGAAATGCTTCTAAGATCTTGTCTACCCTGGGAAAATGTATCAGTTTAAAGAATGTATTGTTACCTAATGTTTTAACTAACATGAAGATAAACACAACTTAGCACCTTTTATAGAAGGGGACTGTGACGGGGCGTGCATACCCTGCACTAGGCAGGAAAGGGTTAATCCCACACTATGGGTGGTGGAAGTCCCGCCCCTTAGACCAGACTGGGCATGCTCCAAATGCTTCACCAGTATAAAGGAGAGCAGCCCAGCTCATTCTAGACTGACTGCCGGGAAAGAAGAACGCTCGGTGCAGGCCAGCCCCTGACTGCAGGAGCCAGAGAGCCTGAGGCCCAGACCCGAGACCGGTTGCTCACGACCAGTTGACAGGCATCCGAGTCCCAACATGCTACCTGCGTCAAGGAGCTTGGAGATCCCCAATGACGAATGGACCCTGGCTTCAGGACTCATGGTTGAAAGTGGCCCAGGGGCAGGGCTGGCTCCAGGCACCAGTGAAGGAAGCAGCTGCTTGGGGTGGCCAACAGAAAGGGGCAGCATGTCTGGCTCTTTGGCGGCAATTCAGCAGTGGGTCCCTCAGTCCCTCTCAGAGGGAAGGACTGGCCGCCGAAGAATGAAGTGGCACGGTAGAGCAGCTGCCGAAGTGCCACCGATTGCGGATTTTTTCTTTTCTTTTTTTCCCCACCTCTTGGGGCGGCAAAAACGCTGGACCCGGCCCTGCCCGGGGGGCGGGGAAGGTGGAGTGAGTGGTACCTCGCACCTGAGGAAAGTCAGTGTGTTGCAGTAGGATCCCTGCTGACTGGGTGTGACCACACTCACTGCTGATGGGGCTCTGGGCCAGGACTCGGTGAATACAAAGGGGCCGGGTTCCTGTACCCCCCTCCCCGTCACCACCCACTCCTAGATGGTGGCCCACTTCTCTGACTCTGGCCACTAGTCTGCATAGCCCTGATCCCATGGGCAGTTGTATTGAGTCTGGCCACTAGGCCTCACTGCCCTGAACCCAAGGTCTGCCCTTTTGAATCTGACCATTGTGCCTTATCATGGTGAGGCCTGAGACAGTCGGGTAGATTATAACCGCGATGTCAGCACTCCCATCATCTGCTTCAACGGGAGATGTGGTGCACATACACCGCCACAGGGACAAGTCAGATTTAAAGAGATGCTAGCTGATAAGAGAAGAGGGTTGGAGTTTCAACAGCACCTAAGTGACTTAGGAGTACAACGCCCATCAATAGAAACTGTGCTTCTAAGTCAGTAGGCCTAAACCTCCAAGTGATTTAGGCACCTCACTCCCATTGAAATCAATTGTGTTAATGGCCAGATTTTTAAAGGTTGCTTAGGTGCCTGGCAGGATTTTTAAAAAGCCCCATTGATTTTATGTGCTTTCGAAAATCCCACCCAAAACAGCGTTCAACTTCATGGTAGTTAATTTGTTTCTAACATGATGCATCTTCCCTGTTTAGACTCGGCCTCCGTGATTAAGGACTCTTTGGATGCTAAAGCTATGCCAGCTTGAAAATACCCTGATGCCTGTTTCAGGCAGAGAACACCAGCCACTAATTACTCACTTCCAGTTGGGTGAATTAATTACCACCCAAAAATAAGTGTCTATGTTTGGGGAAACAAAACAAAAACAAACAAACAAACAAAAAAAGCTTTTTGACAGGTTGATCTAGTACCCTAATACATTATGCACCCAGGCCACATGATGAATGGAAAACTAGACCAAACTGGAAAATATACGAAGGAGAGATCAGTGGGAAGATAGATGATTTTTCTATATGGACATCTTCAGTTAAAAACTAATTATGCAAAAGAGCCAGCTTCTGGAGATGGTTGAGTTCATCTACATACAGTCTGAGAGAAAGGATTGTGCAAAGTTTGCAAAGTCTGTTTCTATTGCTACCTGCAGCACTTATAACAGTGTATTAGCATCATTGCCTGATCCCGCCCGCACATAAAAAGACGCAGATCTAAGAACCTCTAAACTAAGCCATTAAGAATTGCCCCTGACAGCAGCATTGTATTAAATTATCTCCCTCTACCAGCCTCTAAAATACTGGATGTTCAAATAAATAAGGTTTGAAAATAAAAATAGCAAGATTGACAATGAAACAATTGCCTGAATGTCTTCCTGAGATATATATCTGTCCGGTTACATGCTCTGTTCATATAATTACAGGGATATACTCAAGATTAGACCCATGTGAATTACTGATTTTTTGGCTCATTGGCAATTCAGAAAAATGGAAGGGAAAAAAAACAACGTTTTGGGTCCACCCCAAGATGAAATTTTCAGCAAATCGAACAGTTAGAAACTGTTTTGGGTCGAACAAAAGGTTGTTACATTTCAAGTACATTTTAAAGTTCTCACATTTAAAAAAAAATAAAAATCACAAGAAAATTTCAAAGCAAAAAGTGATTTCAAATAAAAAAATAGACACTTCATTTTGAAAATGTCAAAAAAGATTTTTTGGGAATTGAGAGAAAATATCTTGGAACAGTTTGGAGAAATTGAGATGAATTTGTGAATTTCAGGGTTGCTGAATTGGCATTTTTCAACTAAAAAGGTTTTGGTGGAAATTTTTCACCAAGCTCTAAGTCAAGATGGGCTTGGGCATAGATGGATGTACACAGACATACCTCCAGTGATGTCAATGTCTTCATACACTTCCTGTCCTAAAGTGGGGAGTAATGTAGCTATGTGCTATTGAACAATTCCATTCACTGGGATTTCATTGGTATGACAAGCTTTATAAGTATAAAAAAAGAGACAAAACTCCCTTCTGCCTCTCAGGTACCTTTTAGAGGCAGGTATGACCCACACATACAGGACTAATATTGGGAATCATTAGGAAAGGGATAGATAATAAGACAGAAAATATCATATTGCCTCTATATAAATCCATGGTACACCCACATCTTGACTACTGCGTGCAGATCTGGTCAACCCATCTCAAAAAAAGATATATTGGAATTGGAAAAGGTTCAGAAAAGGGCAACAAAAATGATTAGGAGTATAGAACAGCTTCCTTATAAGGAGAGATTAATAAGACTGGGACTTTTCAGCTTGGAAAGGAGACGACTAAGGGGGGATATGATAGTGGTCTATAAAACTTGACTGGTGTGGAGAAAGTGAATAAGGAAGTGTTATTTACTCCTCATAACACAAGAACTAGGGGTCACCAAATGAAATTAATAGGCAGCAGGTTTAAAACAAACAAAAGGAAGTATTTCTTCCACATTATGCACAGTCAACCCATGGAACACTTTGCCAGAGGATGTTGTGAAGGCCAAGACTATAAGTGGGTACAAAAAAGAACTAGAAAAGTTCATGGAGAATAAGTCCATCAATGGCTATTAGCCAGGATGGATAGGGATGGTGTCCCTAGCCTCTGTTTGCCAGAAGCAGGGAATGGGCGACAGGGGATGGATCACTTGATGATTACCTGTTAGGTTCACTCCCTCTGGGGCACCTGGCACTGGCCACTGTCGGCAGACAGGATACTGGGCTAGATGGACCTTTGGTCTGACCCAATATAGGCGTTCTTATGTTGCACTATGTACTGTATTTGGGGTTGGTCTCCCTGTGTCCATTTGTCATAACTGTTCATTCCTGATCTTATGGCAGGTTGCTCCATTGTGATTTGATACCTGTTTCCTTTCCCCAGGGTGAGGCATCTCTTTCTAATGAGAAATCTTTTACCATTCCTGATAATTTGAGGAAACCTATCTCACACACTTCCTTTATTTTGAACTGGACTCAAGGAGTCATTCACAGAGTAAATCAGGAGCAACTTGACTGAATTCACCAACTTGGCAACCATACTACTCATTCGCATGTACCACTAGAGGGCTCTCTGTCTATTAGCTATCTACACATGGAGATGTCTCTCTCTGTTCTGTAGCACTCACATTAACACCTCAACTGCTGAATGGCTACGCATTCCACCCCAGAGCTAGGCGAAGTGATTGCTGGACATGGATTTCTAAAGCACTTTGGGATACAACTGGAGGAAGAAATGTTGCAAGGATGGAAGAATCTGCCCTCTTCCCCCCCCCCCTAGTTTTTCCTTCTTAAATATTTTGGGCTGTCAAGATGCTATTTGTGCTGCCCTTTAAGTGGATACCAAGAATAGCCAGTAATCATAATTAATGATAATTTTCAGAGAGATATCAAACCGTGGGCTGGTGGGCTCAAGAGATTAGAAATCAGGATTAGACCTTCATAAGGGACACATTAGCCTCCATCTGTTTGCTGTGGGCTTCTTACACCTCCTTCTGAAACTGGTCACTATCAGAGAGAAGATACAGGACGAGACAGAGGTCAGGTCTGACCCTTATGTTAAATAAAAAATAAAATAAAAAACACCCTGGAAAAAAGGAAAGGTTGCTCTTAGAATATTTCCTCTGCAAGGAAAACAAATACATAAATGGCAGGAAGGTTGATTCAGTCTCAGTGAATATTATTTTGAATTTATCATTTGTTCTTCCCTTCCTTGCAGATCACTACAGGAGTCCTGTCTGTCTTTGATTCATCAACCCACAGCTTCCCATCCCCCCTTCTGTGAGCAGGTTGTGCTGAGTATGCTGAAATCCAGTGTAGGCTGCCAATCAGCAGGATTTATCACATGCCTTTCAGAGCAATCCAGGGGGAGCTTTTGTCAGGGGAACACTCAAGGACTGCACTTCCCTTTCAGCACAGAGGCCAGTGGCCTAGCAGGCTACCTAGGTTCCTATTCTTTAGCAAACAGGAAGCCCCAGGTGTTAATAGACTCCAGTGATTCCCTTTGAATGACATCAGTGATATATCTATGTCTGGATATGGTGATTGTGGGGCTCCCTGAGTCTGTCTGGTTGAAGTTGTTCCACTGTAGATAAAATAAAGAGTTATTGGATCAGGGTGACTGGACCTGGGCTCTCCCACCATCCAGGTGGGTGTCCAAACCACTGAATTTCACAGTCACTCTCTCTCTCTGGCCCAATGACTCTTTTGTTGTGGATAAATTAAATATTATTCCACAGTGGAAGAGTCATTGGGCCAGAGAGAGAGAGAGAAAATGACCCACTGATCACTGCACTCATCTGAGAGGTGGGAGACACTGGATCCAATCCCCCTCAGGGGCGGCTCTAGCTTTTTTGCCAGCCCAAGCATGGCAGGCAGGCTGCTTTCAGTGGCATGCCTGCGGGAGGTCTCCGGTCCCGCAGATTCGGCGGCATGCCCGCGGGAGGTCCGCCGGTCCCGCGGATTCGGCGTACCCGCCGCAGAATTGCCGCCGAAGCCGCGGGACTGGCGGACCTCCCGCAGGCATGCCGCCGAAGGCTGTCTGACTGCCGCCCTCGCAGGGACTGGCAGGGCGCCCCCCGCGGCTTGCCGCCCCAGGCACGCACTTGGAGCGCTGGTGCCTGGAGCCGCCGCTGATCCCCCTGGCTGGATAATAACCCATAGCTCAGTGATTGGGGCCCTCTGCTGAAAGGTGAAAGATCCTTGTTCAAATCCTTTCTTCATCACTGGCAAAAAGGGGAGAATTGAACTTGTGTCCTCCACATCCCATGTGAGGGCTCTAACTATCAAGCTAAAATTATCCTCGTCTATGAGACCCAATCCAGCAGGCGTGCTTGGAGGCCACCTACCAGAAACCTGGATTCTATTCCTGACTCTGCCACTGGGTGATCTTGGGCAAGTCATCTTCCCTCATTGCCTCTGAGCCCGCCAATTGTCTTTCTTGCCTATTTAGACTGTAGTTCATGGGAGACAGGGATGGTTTATGGGTTTTGTGTGTTTGTACAGTGCCTAGCACCATAGGGCCCTATCACACTGCAAGATTCCTTCACCAATCCAGTGGGCTTCAAGGAAAGAATTTTCCCATCTTTGTTTCAGTAGAACCTCTGGCATCATGTAAGCTTTAATATACACTCAGGAGGCACAGGACTTAATTAAAAAAACAAACAAACCCCAACTGCAAAAACATTCAGCTCCGTCTGAGTCTGCTCTGGCTTCTGTAAACATCTAGTTCACACTGGGCACGCTCAGAGGCTTATCATGACTGGTGAGATGGCATGGGAGTGACTAACTCACATCACACTGTGCTACTAACTTAGACAATCCCATTCTAGTAAACAGACACGTACTGTCATGGGGCATGGCCACCCCAAAGTGCCCCCTGCTGCCTGAGTATGGCACTGCTGGCACTCCCTGTCTTAGTTTCCTTCCCCTGAAGTGGGTCTCCTCAGCTTTCCTGACACCAGTCTAGACTGGAGATGTATTTTTTTCTCTTGTGGTTTATATTATCAGAAACCCTTGCTAAAAAATAAATGCAACTTCTTAGCATCAAAGGAATATAGAATTTGCAGTGACAGATCAGTATCAACTGTCCACCATGCCAATATGCTGCTTCGGGCCCTGGCTTAGATCTGTTGCTTCAGAAGAAGGCCAGGGGGAAAACAATTGCACATTGCTGTATATGGTGCAAAAAAAAAAAAAAGAAAAGAAAAGTCCTCTTGTTCCCTATGGTGATCAGCTAATGCCCTGAGCATGAGAATGGATTAACTCAGTCTTCCCAGGCAAAACTAGAAGGGTTCGGAATGGTCAGAACCTCACGCCGGGCCTTTTAAAATGCAGCTACTGTGTTTGACTCTGACCTCCGTGGTAGTGCGAGCCATAAGCTCACTAAATGCTCTGTGAAGAAGAATTTCATGTCATTTGTTTTACATTTATCTGCCATTAGCTTCCAGTGACCTCTTGTTCTTTAATTATAACACAGTATAAAAAGCAGGGGCTGACTGGTTTTTACTATACCCTTTATATCTTCAGAGTTTCAGTTAAATCCACTCCAGCTTTATACTTCCAAGGCTAAATAATCCGAATGTTTGCTAAATGTCAGGATATATTTTATTAGCTATAAATTAGTATAAAGATGTCCTTCCAAAATACTGCTTCCCACATGCCTGGGATAATTAGTGAGTTGGCTAGCATGTAGAACACATTAGTGTTTGTCATTATCTCCTCCATGGTGAAGCGTGGATAAGTAGATGTGTATCCATAGAGATTTGGGGGATGATTTTCAAGGCATAAAGGTCCATGAGGTACTTACATCCCATTGAAAGTCCATGGGAGTTTGGAGCCTAACTGCTATTTGTGTCTTTGAAGTTGGTAAATGTCCATGTTAATTTTGCGAGAGTCGTTTAAATGGCTGGATAGCTGGGAACGAAAGGCCTAATCCAGTGTGCATTGGTGACAGTGGAAATACATTGATTTAAATGGGCATTGGATCACACCCTAAGGGATGAAAAACAGCTCTGCTAGACTAATTTAGAGGAGCCTCTTTCTGGGTTCTATGCTGGGTTCTCTTGAGACACATAAAACACCTGGGTCTAATTCTGAACTCATTTCTAGCAGTGAGAATCAGGTGTAATTCCCCTGAAGTCAGTGGAGTCACACTAGTGTGAGATCAGAATTGGGACCCATCACTTTATTCCCAAAGGGCATGTATTTAGCTACTGCTTCATTCAAAAGCTGATACATGAAGCCTGATTCTGCAGGTAATGAACATCCCCTGCAAAGGTGCTAACTGCATGCCACTCTTCTGGGTCCAGGTCTACACTAGCGGGGGTGGGGGAGCGGTCAACCTGAGGTACGCAACTTCAGCTACGTCAATAGCATACCTGAAGTCAGTGTATCTTAGGTCGACTTACCTGGCCGTGAGGACGGCAGCGAGTCGACCGTTGCCTCTCGCGAGCTGGAG
Organism: Malaclemys terrapin pileata; assembly: GCF_027887155.1. Classification (NCBI taxonomy): domain Eukaryota; kingdom Metazoa; phylum Chordata; order Testudines; family Emydidae; genus Malaclemys; species Malaclemys terrapin. The sequence goes on from NC_071515.1 coordinate 74,204,859, forward strand.
TTCCAGAGTCGACAGGGAGCGCGATCTGGGATCGATTTTATCGCATCTACACTAGACGTGATAAATCGACCCCCGATAGATCGATCATTACCCGCCGTTGAAGGTGTCAGCACACTGCAGGGTCAGGCCAAAATTTAGGTCACACAACCTTGATCAATGCACATTATTTCCCTGCCCTGTGTTCTAGGATATTGGTCATTAATGGACTTGATCTTTGAACTTCAACTCTGACCCATCCGCACCCAACATAGGGGAAGAAAAAGTTTTACATATAGAACCACAGAAATGTAGGACTGGAAGGAATCTTGAGAGATCATCAAGTCCAGCCCTTATGCTGAGGCAGGACCAAATTAACCTAGACCATCCCTGACAGGTGTTTGTCCAACCTGTTCTTAAACACCTCCAATGACGGGCATTCCACAAACTCCCTTGGAAGTCTATTCCCGTGCTTAATTACCCTTATAGTTAGAAAGTTTTTCCTAACACCTAACTTAAATCTACCTTGCTGCAGATTGAGCCAACTACTTCTTGACCTACCTTCAGTGGACACAGAGAACAATTGATCACTGTCCTCTTTATAACAGCCCTTATCATATTTAAAATGGTTATGAGGTCTCCTCTCACTTTTCTTTGCTGAAGACTAAGGAAGTTGGGGAGGAGGGATTTCATGTGGTTTAAGGCCGAATGGTGCAAAGTGCAAGTGACTGGGGTCCAAATCGTGGCTCGGCCATGGACCTGCTGGGTCATCTTGGGAAAGTCACCCTGCCATGTCTTTTCTGTTCACATTGTAAGGACTTTAGGGAAGGGACTGTGTCATGCTGTGTTTTTACAGTGCCGAGTGCAATGGGCCTCCAATCTTAGTTGGGGCCTCGATGCGATACTGCAATACAAATACTAAAACTATTGTGGCAACACATATTTATACTTTCAGGGGATAACGGAAGAATGGGGCCAAAAGTATTTGAAATCAGCTAGCGCGGCTGTGTCTGCGTCTCCTGTTATAGGTGACATGCTAAATAGTTTATGAAAAAAACCTGATGCAGTTTTGCATACGCCTATCGATCAAAAGAATGCATTGTAAAGGCGCTGGATGTAAAGCCTGAAAGAAGTAATGTAATACTCATGGTGCCGTTGCTACTACAGAGCACCATCAGTTCCAATAGTCATATTATAATTACCTTATTTACTGTAGCTATCTGGCAGTATCATCCTATTCCAGGTTGTATTGTAGTTTCAGATCAGCTGGGGGGGGGCCGGGAGGGGAACAGTCGTGGGAGGAGGGTAGAATGTGCTTGTGGAATCAACACATCTTCGGTAATTTCCTGAAGTGTCTGAAATAATCACTTTCAATGATTGAACACAGAATGACACAGGGAGCCGAAAAATGAAGGGAGATAGATAAAGAATAATGCTGAAGCAAGGAAAAGCCGTCTATCAGATTACCTAAGGGGAATAGCTGTGTAATGATACATGTGTAGCTAAATTTACCTGGTTTAATACTGTTATCCCAGACAAGCCGGTATCACTGCAGAGACTACGCTTTGTTCCTTTGCTGATTTCACCACTAGTCAAATTTCTGATGGCCGCGCAGGAGGAATACGCCTGTGCCTTCATATCTGCCTTCCATGACATCCAATTAAAGAGCAGTTGTGTGGACAAAGATGGCAAAGACATTTCACGGGTACTTTGGAATGAGAAGGGATCAAAGCCCCTAGGTGACACAGGAAGTTAATTAACTGTACAGCTGTGGAGTATAGAATAATAGGATTATTAGTATTACAATGGTGTGTTATTTACATAGCTGCATAGGCAAATAAAAGAAAATGACCCAGATCTTCAACTGTGCTATGGCCCAGGAGAGCAATGTGGCCCAGGAATGAGGTGCAAAAGGGGGACTAAATGTGTATTTGGCTGGTCTCCCAGCCTAATTTAGAGCAGCCTAAAGGTTGCTTTAAGTTACACCAGCTGACAACATTCCCAAAAAGGTATATCAGACAGGGCCTAGTCAGGGAAATCCTGGCCCCAGTCACACTACATTCACTCAAAGTAGAAAGGGGAGCTAGCATAAGAGTCCCTAGGCCACCCTGGGATTCCCCTGCACTCAGATAATCTTCTAGCATTGGCTACATGAGCTGTAGGGCCAAAAATCTCCTGCACAACCTGGAGAAACCAGGCTATGGTACTTGCTCTGAAAAATCTTGCCATCTAAAGTCCTGATTCTCACTGCCTTTCGCCTTCTGTTGTCATCATTCCCTCCTGAGCAAAGCAGGCTCAACCCACTGCACCAGTGAGAGGGAATGGAGGATTCCGACTCGATAGCATTTTATACTTACTTACTTTACACAGTTTCAAGGCAGGGACGCTTCAGCCCCTTCTCTGCATGGTATCAAAAGTAACACATTTGGTAGTAGCAGCCAGGAAGGACAGAGTGCAGGCTGCTGCTTACCCTGCAAGCATGGCCAGTGAAGTTCATTATGACAATCTCGTTAAACCTCCTTCATATCTCAGGCCATGATTTTCATCCAGTAGTTCCTGCTTCTATGCCAACAATGTGTGATTGAACTAGAGCATGTGTTTTAGGAAAACTTCATTCTTTCGGTGCTTACCCTAAATCATTCTAATCTACAGTTACATTATGAAGGACTAATGTCAAGCAGCTACAAACCATTCTTATTTTTTTACTGATACAGATGAGTTGAAAAAATAGTCTGCATGACGTGGCACTGAAACTAGAAAGGAAAGTGTGGTTTTCATTTGCAGGTGCTTTACCGTTGAGTGTTTTATAGTTATAATACATACAACTGATTAAGTATTGTTCATCCTAGAACACCTGGTGGCCAGCTGCCAAAGCAAACACCTTGCCTGTTACGTATGCTAATTGCCACCAAACTTCAAACACACTTGTGGGTTGTTTATGAATTTATAGTGCGACATTAGGTGGTAGAAATCAATGCCTTTTTTTATTATTACAGAACAGTGGAGACCAGTTCCCTGCTTCTGTTCTTCTGTAATAAATATTTTGAAGTGTGAAGAAGCCAGCATTGATTTTAACATAAGGAAAGAAACAGGCTGCAAACTAAATTTTTAGAGAAGGTCATAGGAGATGTTGGGGGAGGGGGAAATCAGAATGCAATGACCTCAGGCCGGGTGAGAAAAGTCAGAGGAGTTTCTGAGGCCTAACCGTCTAAGGCATTTCCTGTCAATGGAAAAAGAGAGGAGGTGATATTCAGTCAACACCACACGTGAATGTGGCTCCTGATTTATAAAAATGAATCCTCTCTCTAAGTTTCCTCACAGCAAACTGACATGGTAATTAGGATATAGCTTGAACACTGAGAGTTGATGCCTTTGCCATCTGCTCCTTTGCTGTGTGGGCCCCTCTCCTATAGCTTGGTAGGGTTGAACCCAGGGTGGCCAGGGTTGGACTAGATGACCTCCTGAGGTCCCTTCCAACCCTGATATTCTATGATAAGGCAGGTCTGGAGAGCAGCCATGCTTCTCCAGTGACCCAATGGCTCCAGAGAGATGTTTGTGCAGAAGCTAATGCTGCGCCTTGAACCAATAGCTATATTCAGTGCTGTGGGTCCTCCTATGTGCACAGGGGACACGATGACAACCTAGCTCCCAAAGGAGCTACAAGGAGGGGACTAAAAGGGGTTCTGCACAATGTGAAAGCAACACAATGCCCCCTCCATTGTCCCCAGTGAGCTCCCAATTCAGGAGCACAGTCACTGGAAACTCAGCAAGTTGAGCCTCATGGCATCCTGCCAGGCCTTTCCTGAGTTTCATTCTGGGAAGATAAAACACATCAGGAGACTGGGTTAGAATCATAGAAGATTAGGGTTGGAAGAGACCTCAGGAGGTCATCTAGTCCAACCCCCTGCTCAAAGCAAGACCAACCCCAACTAAATCATCCCAGCCAGGGCTTTGTCAAGCCGGGCCTTAAAAACCTCTAAAGATGGAGATTCCACCACCTCCCTAGGTAACCCATTCCAGTGCTTCACCGCCCTCCTAGTGAAATAGTTTTTCCTAATATCTCACTTAGACTTCCCCCACTGCAACTTGAGGCCATTGCTCCTTGTTCTGTCACCTGTTACCACTGAGAATAGCCTAGTTCCATCTTCTTTGGAACCCCCTTTCAGGTAGTTGAAGGCTGCTATCAAATCCCCTCCCTCACTCTTCTTTTCTATAGACTAAATAAGCCCAGTTCCCTCAGCCTCTCCTCAGAAGTCATGTGCCCCAGCCACCTAATCATTTTCGTTGCCCTCCGCTGGACTCTCTCCAATTTGTCCACATCCTTTCTGGAGGGGGGGGGGGAATGCAATAGTCCAGATGTGGCCTCACCAGTGCCGAATAGAGGGGAATAACAACTTCCCTCGATCTGGGTTACCTGGGTCAGGGATGGCAAGAACAGAACTGATTCGGAAGCAGGAGCGAGGCTGGGACAGGACTGGAACAAGGCTGGGTACAGGGCGCGGCGTAGACGGGAGCAGAACGGGAGCAGGGCTAGGAGTGAGATGAGCACAGGAAGGCAGAGAATCCGTGGGTGTGTGCATTGAATCACTGGTGCTCTGCTCTTTCTGCTGAGCTCATAAACCAGGCTGTTGATCCTGCAGGCAATTGGGTGTTGTGATTAATCAGAGCGGGCAGTGCAGTTGTCTAACAGTGAAGTTAGCACCTATTGAGTTCCTGGAGCAGGCCAATAGCTGGTCTTAGCTGCCCTGACCCCTCACAGTGCTCCCCCCACTTTTAGGCAGGCTCTGGCAGGAGCTCTAAGGCCAGATTTCTCAGGGTGAAAGACGTGTAGGAGGTCCGGGACATGGACGTGTGCCTCAGGTTCCCATGATCATTTGTCTGGGCCGTATCCTCCCCAGTCTATTAAATGTTGGAGTTTTCCCTGAATTTAATGGGAGTCCAGATCTCGCTGGGCCACATGTACTTCCTGGCCCTGAACAGTTACTGGTGGGAGGGAGGAGGAGGAAGGTGTGAAGCTGGAAAATATTCTTGTCATATGTTTCTAAAAAGGAGACATGAAACTCTGGGTGAACCTTAAGAGATTCTTCTACCTTCAACCTGAATGCTACAGGGTTAACCTGTTCTGTGATCTGGAAGGGCCCTAAATACTGGTGGTCCAGCTTCATGGAGGGAAGCATTGATTTAAAATTTCAGGCAAACAACCAGACCTTAGGCCCTATTGTAAAGCTGGGAGCTGGCTGGTGGTGCTGGTCAGCATATCGTTTATATGCTGCCTTAGCTTCCTCTAACTGTTATCTGAGCTCTTGGTTCTCTTGGTGGATGTGAGCAGTAAGGTTAGCATTGGTAGGTACTGGCAAGTCGCTCGGGATCTCAGGGTGAAAGATGGGGTGTAACCCATAGTTAGCAAAAAACGGGGTCGTGGGTGGAGACGTGCATGGGATTGATGTAAGCAAATGCAGTGCGGGGGAAACAAGGGCAGGCAGTTATCTTGGTGACAGTTTAGGCACCAACGTACCTTGCAATGGTGGAACTGCTGCCTGGCTCAAATATCCACAAGACAATGGACGACATTCAGATATCCACATCACCACACTCATCCATTTAATCCTCGTCCACAACAATTTACTTTAACAACAAACACTTTGTCCAAACCATGGGAACAGCCACGGGAACAACACCATGTGCTGACTGTCCCTAGCCGCTGTTTGCCAGAAGCCGGGAGTGGACAAAATGGGATGGATCACTTGATGACTGCCTGTTCTGTTCATTCCCTCTGAAGCACTTGGCATTGGCCACTGTCGGTAGACAGGATACTGGGCTACATGGACCTTTTGTCTGACCCAGTATGACTGTTCTTATCTTCTTATACTTAGTAGGGTGGCTCCCCAATATGACAACCTGTTCATGGGCCATCTTGAAGAAGAATTTCTGGACAAGTGCACCGTGAAGCCAGTGATATACCTGAGATGCACTGATGATATTTTCATCCTCTGGACAAACAACCTTAACTCCTTCATAGATTTCCATCAAAACTTTGACAACCACCACCTATCCATTAAAGTCTCTCTTGAACACTCCCACACAGGCATCAACTTCCTGGACACCATGATCATCTTCAACGAAGGAATCCTATAGACAACTATATAAAAAGAAACCCACAGATCACCCCACTGGCCTTCACAGATCCAGTAACCACCTCAAACACACCAAGAAATCTGTTATCTACAGCCAGAATATACTCTGAGGAAAAAGTCTGGGATACACACCTTAACACTCTTAAAACCATCTTCACCAAACAAGGACACTCCAACAGAGAAGTAGATCGCATCATGGAGCAGGCCTCCGAAATACCCAGAGAGAACCTGCTTCAATACAGGGGTAAAAAAAACCACTGACTGCCCACCTACCACCCCACACTGGAACCCATATGGGGTATCATTAACCAATTACAACCCACATTCGATGGGGAACCACATCCTGAAATAAATCTTTCCAGGACCCCCTCCAACCTCACTAAGCTCATTGTCAGAAGCAATCTCTCCTCAGACCAACACACACCAACTCAAAGAGGCAATAAAAGATGCAAAACCTGAAGACATATCTCCATTACTACAATAATCAATACCTCTCACAACACATATTTCAAGATCCATGAGCCCTATGCATGTCTATTACAACATGTGGTGTACCTCATCCAGTGCACTAAATTCTCCAATAACAAAATGTGAGTAAAATGAGACAATCACTATGCTATTGAAGGAGCTCACACAGACAAATGATAAAAGATAGAAACACCTTTTAACCCATGGGCGAACACTTTTCACAAAACAATGACTCCCTCTCAGTCCTCGCTGTCAAAGGAAACCTGCACAACTTCAAACGATGAGCCTGGGAACTTAAATTCATAACTCTGCTAGATATAAAAAATCATGGACATAAAGACACTGGATGTATGACTCAATTCAGCAAACTGTAACCCACTAACCCTCCTTTGTCCTATGATTGTAAAGGTGTTAACTGGCTGTTGCCCATAGAGCTAGCTTGCCTTTATTATATTCACTGCTTTCCATTATATTCAGCAGTAGTGCAAAGAACCTCCAGGCCTGTATTCCATAAAACATTAGATTCAGAAAGTTAGCATAAGGCTTAAGACCTATGAACTTTGAACAAATAAACTTTGATGAGGTATATGGCCCAACGGAAATCCGCAAGTATTGGGGAGCTGAAAATAGAGTGTTTAAGTAGAATTTCTGACCACAGGAACAGCCAACCACAAGAGTGTCCAAAAGTCCAACCATAAAAGTGTCATGGCAATGAATTGACTCATGTAACAGGTATATGAGCTACATCCACAGATATCTAACCACAAGATATACGAATCTATAGGAGAAGGACACTCCAACATTAGTAAGGTGAGGATATACAAATCAGGAAAAGGGGAAATACCCTACTGAATATGCATCAAACATAGTGGCATCAGCGTATCATATTATAAAAGTTACATCCCAGCCTAGGGACAGTAGAAGGAGATGTAGTCCTTGGAAGGTGCCAGAATGATGGTCACTGGTGATTGTGGGGGTGGGGGAGGAAGGTGATGGTGATGAGGAAGATGATGGATAACGTTTCAGGTTGTTCTACCTGGGATGGCATGAGAATATGGATGTGTAGATGTACATTCTATACTATCTCTAACTTACCGAGTGGGGTGTTTGGGACTGTACTAAATGTATTAATAAGCTATTTGTAAATAAAGAAGAGTTCCAATTGTGTGAGTGTTGCAACTGTGCCCATTGGGGTTCCCAGCTCTATAGTAATTTGAATAATACTGGACCTGATCTTGGGACAAGAACCTCTCAGCCCTCGAAGTGATAACTGGGGATTCTTACATAATCTAATCTAAAAAAGGAGATAAAATGCTCCATTCAGTATTAAGTAACAGCTGCTGTTAATGATTTTTAAAAATAAAATTAAATAAACATATTTAAACTATTACCGGTATATTATGTTGTATTAGCGCTGTTGGTGTAGCCATATTGGTCGGAGGATATTAGAGAGACAAGGTGGGTGAGGTAATAGCTTTTATTGGACCAACTTCTGTTGGTGAGAGAGACAAGCTTTCAAGCTACACAGAGCTCTTCTTCAGGTCTGGGAAATGTACTTAAGAGTTTCACAGCTAAATACAAGGCGGAACAGATAAGGAATTAACATATGTTGCAAGAGACCATTCAAGGGCCTGGTCTACACTGGGGGGTGGAGGTGGGGATCGATCTAAGATACGCAACTTCAGCTAAGAGAATAGAGTAGCTGAAGTCGACATATCTTAGATGGAATTAAAATTACTTACTTTGCGTCCTCGCGGCACAGGATCAACGGCCATGGCTCCCCCATCGACTTTGCTTCCACCTCTCGCACTGCTGGAGTTCAGCAGCCAATGGGAGAGTGATCAGGGATCGATTTATCATGTCTACACTACACGCGATAAATCGATCCCCGATAGATCAATCCGGTGGGTAGTGTAGACGTACCCAAGGTGAAGTGGGCAGTATAGCCTGATAGATATAGATAGATTAGGGGGGAGGGATAGCTCAGTGGTTTGAGCATTGACCTGCTAAACCCAGGGTTGTGAGTTCAATCGTTGAGGGGGCCACTTAGGGATCTGGGGCAAAATCAGTACTTGGTCCTGCTAATGAAGGCAGGGGGCTGGACTCAATGACCTTTCAAGGTCCCTTCCAGTTCTAGGAGATATGATATCTCCATTAATTTATTAAAGTGTCTCCTGTTTGTAATGAAACATCTTATCTCCATTTCTAGATCAAAGTGTCTCCTGTTTGTGATGTAATGAAACAGTCGGACACTTTGTCAGGAAACTCTGTATGGAGGTGTCAATCAGTACTAAGTAGCAGCTGCCCTTAACAGTTTAAAAATAAAATAAAATGAAAAAAATATGTTAACTATTATATTCCCTAATATATCATGAAATAATGTAATAAAAGCATAAACACAAACAAAAAATATAAAATTTTAAATGAAAATTTCACATTTCAAAACAAATATCAAAATTTCCTGAAATGAAAAATTTCCATTTTTTGTTTAAATTTTGAAATAGGGTCTCTCTAGGAATATTCATAGAAATTGATACCATTATTGAAAAAAATATCAGTTTAATCAAAACACTTTTTATCAATGAAACACTGTTTGGATCAACATTTTCCTACCTGCTCTACTCTGAACCTCTTTGGGAGAGGGTTGAATTAGGTGTTCTGTCAGTGTTCTGTCTCGGTTTCCTTCAGTCTTTCCCATCCCTTCTTAACTTCTATCCAATGGTCCAACCTGGGGATTATAGCTGTACAGGAGAACACCACTACTATTATTTTTGGTGAATGTACTGTTGGTGAAATGTGGCAAATGGATAGTGAGAAACTAACAATTGTACTTTCTGTTGGCCAATTTGTAAGAGCGGCTTGAGTTAATGGATTCCCCCCCCCCCATCCTGCACATATTACTCTTCCCCCCTCCCCCCCCCACACACATTACATCTGGCTGTTTTCCACTCTCCATTGTCATTACTAATGAATAACTTTGATGCATTTACACGGGTGTATAAGAGATTAGACCCTACGCTAGCTCACTAAGACTAGCTGTGTCCAAAAAACCAAATTTACTGCTCTGAGCTTCGCAGCATTCTCTAGCACTTTTTGAATCAAAATCATAAGATATCCTATATGTGAGTCCTCTATCCCCATAACCTAATTTGTAGTACATTGATCCACGTTCCTTTGTTTCTTTCATATACTGTTAATCGATACTTTAGATTATTTCTGTAACACCCTTTCTCTGTTAAAATTTCTCAGATATGGAAACTTCAAAAGTTTATATATTTCAAAGGCCAGATTCTGCCACCCTCACTCACCTGGGGCCCAATTTAGAGTCTATGGGATTCTTTCCAGTGACTTCAGATCAGGCCAGTGGACTAGCACCAGACCCTCGAAACAGTTCCATTGAAATCAACAGGATTATTTAGCAACCACATGAGCCTGTGCAGGGGCTCCTTGCATTGCGAGGCCACTCCTCCCACTCATGTAAGTACTAGAAAGCAAGCAGTCAGAGGCAGGAAGTGGGCAGAGCTTTCTTTCACCCGCCTTCCCTACCAATGCCCCAGTCAGAGGCACAGAAGGTTCATTAATCAGCCCCAGGTATAGACCGGCACATGTTACTTCCCCACCCTGAAGTCAAGGGGGAATAAGGAAATAGATTGTGACTCAGAGTTTACTCGGACATACATTTTCATTTCAGATTCATAAGACATTTAGCAGCCAGCCGTGCCATTTAGATTTTCTGAGTAACAAAAAAACAAAACAAAACAAAAAAATTGAAACAGGAGAGATATCAGATCGACTGTGCTAAACACAGTGGCATTGTGTAATAAGGCCAAAGGCTAGTGGGATTTGCACGAGGGATTGAAACACATGCAGGAGAGGTGCCTGAGATGTTGATCTCCCTTATTCTACTGACAAAGGAAGACTGGCATCCCCAATGGCAAAGCGTTTTCAAATCACTCACTGGGAAAATGACATTGAGTCTGTGAACTGCCACCAATCTGTCAGATTCAGCTACTCCCAGGCTCCAGACACACTCCCATCATGTCAAAGAAAGCAGGCTTCAGTTAGTTCATGTGTGTTATACTGTCAAGCCACAAATCAAATAGCAAGGAGGCAGAGTACGAGTTAAGTGAAGAAGTGTCCCAGGAAAAGCTGAGATCCATCGGCTTGAGGAGAGTCTGGCAGGAGGACCCATTGCTATGCCATCATTTATAGGACTGCCTCTGAGGTGTTTTATTTACTCACTCAAGGATTTAGTTCTTCATCTACTGGAGTGTAAGGGAAGAAAACTTTTGACAGACAGACAGACACACACACACACACACAAACACACACACGTGTTGCCCTCATGATTCCTGAAACAGTGCTTTCAGCTCTGACTAACATGTCAATGAATCACAGTGAAGGAAATTGTCTCCCTCCAATAGAAGACTGCTGAGAGAACCATTTTCAGGCTGCTCAGCATCTGCCAGATTTGAGGGTGAAAAAAATAAATAAAAATAAATGGAGATATCCTATTTTATAGAACTGGAAGGGACCTTGAAAGGTCATCAAGTCCAGTCCCCTGCCTTCACTAGCAGGACCAAGTACTGATTTTGCCCCAGATCCCTAAGTGGCCCCCCCCCAAGGACTGAACTCACAACCCTGGGTTTAGTAGGCTAATGCTCAAACCACTGAGCTATCCCTCTCTTATGAGAAAAAAGAATGAAGGAAATCACTTTTCTTTCTGTCTCTCTTTCAACGAATCTTTAAAATAAACCCGTCAATTTATGGCCCTAAATGATGAGCAGAATATGTTGCAAAAGTTTAAAAATTAAATTTAGCCACAGAGAACCGAAAACCATTTCCCCTTTACTTTTAGCGTGGAAAACACAGATACGCAAACAACATCATGGCATCCACTATTAACACTAAAATCATGTAAGAAGCTGACTTTGATCCAGCTCCCATGAATTTGGCAATTATTTGTATTATTATACAAATTACAACGGTAAGTCAATGGATGTCTTTCTAGAAGATAGGCTCAAATTCAACCAGAAGTTAGGGACTTGGTGCAGAAATTACAAGGTGAATTTCTATGCCTGTGTTATGCAGGAGGTCAGACTACATGGTCTGGCATGAAAAAAAAATCTATGAAGCACTTAGAGGCTGCACTTTTTCAAATTCCAAAATGAAATTCCAAATTAAAAGGAAAAAAAAAAAAGGTTGATTATGTTTTTTCCTTCTTACTTTCCATTCCATCCCTCAAACCAGCTCTGGCTGTAGTCAGTTTGCAAAACCCTATTCCCAACAAGAGACATTCCTCCCCAAGGGTCCCTCCCGGCACCTGGGGTTATGCTAGGAGCAGCAGATGTAAAGTGTGGATGAAATCTAGCTCCTTGTCCCAACTAGGGTGACCAGATGTCCCGGTTTTATAGGGACAGTCCCGATTTTTTGGTCTTTTTCTTATATAGGCTCCTACTACCCCCCACCCCCGTCCCGATTTTTCACACTTGCTGTCTGGTCACCCTAGTCCCAACTGTAAGGCATATTACATAGGGTGTTTCCCGACTGTCGGTCACCCACTCTTCTCTTTGCATTCTAAGGCCTTGGCTACATGGGCGCTGTACAGCACTGCAACTTGCTGCGCTCAGGGGGTGTGAAAACGCCCCCCACCCCCGAGCGCAGCGAGTGCAGCGCTGTAAAGCACCAGTGGAATCAGCGCCTGCAGTACTGCACGCTCGCTCGCAGCGCTGCAAGCTACTCCCCTCGGAGAGGTGGAGTACATACAGCGCTGCGAGAGAGCTCTTGCAGCGCTGGCGGCGCGACTACACTCGCGCTTCACAGCGCTGCCAAGGCAGCGCTGGGAAGTCCCAAATGTAGCCAAGGCCTAAGGGTATGTCTTCACTACCCGCCGGATCGGCAGGCAGTGATCGATCCAGCGGGGATTGATTTATCGCGTCTAGTCTAGACGTGATAAATTGATCCCCGAGCGCTCTCCCGTCGACTCCTGTACTCCACCGCCGCGAGAGGCGTGGGCAGAGTCGACAGGGGAGCGGTAGGAGTCGACTCACTGCGGTGAAGACACCACGGTAAGTCAATCTAAGTACGTCAACTTCAGCTACGTTATTCACGTAGCTGAAGTTGCGTAATTTAGATTGACCCCCCCCCAGTGTAGACCAGGGCTAACTGGGAGAACGTATTGCTGTACATATTCAGCTTGAAAACGCTCATTTAACAAGTCACACATTAAATAAATGTAGACAGGCTACAAAAATTAGAATTTCCCTCATGCCTCCCATCTTTATTTTAGAGGAACAGCCACTGGATTTCTGACAACTGCCTGAGGGGCCTGGGACTTCCTAAAGCCCTAAACGAAAGCAAAAGTGATTATGTCAGAAAGAAGGTCAGGCACGTTGCCAGTCCCCCTGCAATGGCAATGGGTACACGGGGCTGTGCTTAACAAGGAATGAAAGAAGATCCATATTCCCCTTAAAGAACATTTACAGGAGTCAAATCCCTCCCTAACTTAACTCCACTGACTTCCACGGTGTCGTCTGATGTTATACATCCAGGAGTGATCTGAGCATTTTGCTAATAATAATGTCGCCCGTTTTCCTCTTGAAAGATCTTAAAGTACCTTACACACCTAGAGACAGGCAGGATATACTTCATCCACCCCTGAAAGGGAGGAATGATTATGGTGTGCTTTGGCAACCGTTTAATGGCACACAGCAGCGCTGCAGCTAGGGTGACCAGATGTCCCATTTTACAGGGATAGTCCTGATATTTGGGGCTTTTTCTTATATAGGTGCCTATAACCTCCCACCCCCGTCCCGATTTTTCACACTTGCTATCTGGTCACTCTAGTTCCATCGCAGTTTAGGACAGGAAATGAAGCCGCTTTCTATGCTATTGAAACTACAGGGGGGAATTTAGGGAGGAAGAATTGGAGGAATCAAGTTACAATTTGGTCGGGACACTCCTGTGGAAAGTGCTATGGGATTAAAAAAAAAAAAAAAAGTGCATTCTTTCCTACAGGCATCGTCAGTATCAAAAGAGCCAGATTCTATCATCCAATGGCTCTTTCAGAAAACTTAAAACACACTAGCTTGATCCTCCAGCCAGAAACATAGGAAACCATATATACCCCCAGGCACCTTGATAGGCAGCACTGAATTCTTACTTTCTCACTCGGAAGCACTGAATTCACAGGTTTAAGACAAAGAATTTTATTGGGGGGACGCAGGATAAACTTGGGAAATCCAGCAGATAATACATCTGCTGTGTCTGGTTGGTTAAACGCCCAGCCCCGCCAGAGCACTGGCCTGCTAAACCCAGGGTTGTGAGTTCAATCCTTGAGGGGGGCCATTTAGGGATCTTGGGCAAAAATCTGTCTGGGGATTGGTCCTGCTTTGAGCAGGAGGTTGGACTAGATGACCTCCTGAGGTCCCTTCCAACCCTGACATTCTATGATTCTATGATGTTTCACCAATAGTCTTAATCTCAGGCTTCTCACAGCTGTGACTGGCTAATAAGGCAATGAGTTAGAGTAGTAACCACTTCGCTCCTCCCCAGTGCCCCACTTACCGTTTGTTGTCCCCAGCTGGCAGAGTCCAAAATTCAGGCTGGTCAGTCTTCAGAGCAGCCCCTAAGGAAGGTGCTCCTTGATTTCCTCTGGGGGCTCCACATCCTTTCCCAGTTGAAGTGGGGACAGCTTTGGTGCTGGGTCAGAGAGACCTTCAGCTAGACTGCTGCTTGCTACAGCTTCAACCCAAGCTGCCTCAGTGCCATCCGCCCGCCTACCTCAGCTCCATGCTGAGTTGTCAGAGGGAGAATCACTGATGTTTATGACCCTTACCAGAGTCCATTCTTTAGCCATAGCCAGACTCCCTTACCCTACTGTGCCAGACTGTGGTTATGGTCAGGATGACCCCTTGCCCCAGGCTAGGGTTTAGTGAAGTTCACAGGTTCTTTAGATTTCCAACAGGGATGATGAAGTTTCATCATCCCAAAACTTAAAACTTAACGGCACTTTCAGTAAGATTCCCAGAACTGTCACATCCCCTTTGTCCCCGTCCAAGAGATACTGGCAGAGAGCTTGCTACGGAACTTCTCTGTCCATCCGGAGTTCTCACGCAGCTCTGGGCTGCTCTTCTCCCTGGTCACCAACAGGTGCCACTATTGAGCTCCCTGGTCTCCAGGGCTCCGGGGCTCATGCAGGTATTCTAATCCTTCATTTTATATCTCCTCTGAAACATGAGGGCGAGATTCAGCCGCCCAGCACCCTTTAGCACCGCGGTGGCTGACTCAGCAGAAGTACTGCCACTTAATCAACGTGACTTCTTGTGGCAGCGTAGGCTTTCCTTGAACGCCTCCCTGTGCAAGAAGCAGATATGCCTCACCTGTGATTTCTAACAAAGTCAAGCAGCTGGGAAGGAGTAGAACTCAGGAGAGATAGGTTCTTTTCTAAGTTCTACTACTAACAAAGGGAGGATGGTGCAGTGCTTATGGCATTAGTACCTAGAAAAACCTGGGTGGAAGTTGCTGCTCTGCCAAAGGCTCCCTGTTTGATCTTTGGGAAGTCACTTAGTCTCTGTGTTTCAGTTCCTCTAAGGACTTCACAAGTGTGTTGTGAGGATAAATACATGAAAGACTGGGAGGTGCTGATGCTGCTGTACTGGGGACCGTGGAAGTACCCTGCCCAACATCATGTAGTCTGTCTAACTTACTTCATCACTCCTTTCCCATCTGTAAAATGGGGATTAATGATCAGAGGTGATAGAAGAATGGATTTTTCCTCCCCCTTAGACTTTTTTTTTTGTCTTTGTCAAAGCCAGCAACAATAACCAGGTCTCCTGCATACTCTATCCATTAGGCATGCTGCCTCTTTACATCTTCAAAGCACCATGTAAGAAACACCAATTGAATCCTCACAACCCCCCTGTGAGGTAAATGCTGTCGTTCCCGTTGGACACATGGCGCATATTGGACCTAGCCTCCTGTTATGTTGAACTTTGGAGCAGTACTTCATGCCCCTTTTGTTCAAAACAGAGACAGTGAAGAGACCCAAGGCCAGATTCTACTGTCGGGGAAGGTAGAATCAATCCAGAGGAACTCCATTGCTTTCAGAGGCGCCGTTCCAGATTTTCACCAGCATAAGGGAGAGAAAAGCATTCTGGCCTGAGCTTATTATTTCTCTTGGAACGATAACCATATGAAACCAAGATTATTGCTTTGTCCTCTGCTCCAGCACTGTGGATCACTGATAACAGAATTCTCATCCCGATTAGCAAGTGGAGGATTTGCCATGTGTCAAGGCAAGAACTTAGTCCATATTTTCATGTCAGAGCAGCACAGAAGGATATATTTGGTTCGCAAACCAGCAACTGAGTTCAGAAGCTCATCATCCCACTGATCAGGGAAACATATCCATCTCAGTCCTAAGAATCCAGACCTGTGTGTGTGGAGGAATTCCGTAGGCTGCACAACTGAGAATACCCTCCCCGCCCCCTTACCCCCCCAGTCCAGTGTAACAATTACACAAAGAGGAAGCAGGAAATGAAGAGGGGTTAAAAAAGAGATTTCCTTTTTTCACATATGCATGGCAAATCCTTATGAACTTATCCTACAGTCCCTTGATTAAAACACAGTGTTCTGCAGAGTAAAAGGGGATGCACTTGAAAACCTATGTTTAGTGAGGCTTTCCTGGGAGAGGCAGCTAAAGATAATTAGGCCGGATTCAAAGCTGACTGAAGCCAATGGAAAGACTCCCTCTTGAATGAAATGGGCTGTGGATAAGCCCCTTAAAGAGCTCACCAATTCCATAGCAGTTGACGAGAGTTAGCTATTATTAACTCTCTTCTCTTCCCAGATATTGTGTTACAGCAGCACCTAGATTAGGGTGACCAGATGTCCTGATTTTATAGGGACAGTCCCGATTTTTGGGTCCTTTTCTTATATAGGCTTCTATTACCCCCCACCTCCGTGTGTGTGAGAAAGAGAGAGAGAGTGTGAGGGAAAGATGGGGAGGGGCCAGGTCAACACAAACTTTGGCACTAATTTAACTATTTTGGTCACGGGTGTGATATTTTACTGAAACGGCTCAAATCGGTGCAACTCCTAGTTGGGAAGTGAACGCAAATTCCCAACCTCTGGTTATGCAAAAACCCAACCTGTTGAAACTACACCCTGAGGAGCGGGCCATCGTCTGCTGATCACCTCTTACATGAGGCCATGACCAAAGGGCCAAGCTGTAGAAGGAAAAACTGAACTGTTCATGGTTGTTCTGGTTCTGAATTTGAGACCGTTATGAACTTTGTAACCATGGGGGAAATGCACTTGTGGGGTTTGAAGGACAGATACCTACCAGAGCCCGAGGCTGGAGTTGGGGTGGCCTCTGGTAAGCTGTTTAGCATGTGTGTGGGTTCTTTTGTTTGTAATATGGTTTCGTTCTAATGCTTTCCCCTTAAGAATAAACGTGCTTGCTTAGAAAGAGCTGGGCGGAATGTATAACTGCAGGCAATCACACTGTTTATAGCCTCTGGAGAGAAAGCAATGTGCAGATGCTGGCTTTTTAGGCAGTCTGGCTTGCTCAGGATACCACAGTGGAGTCAGGGAACTGGGCAGCCTGGAAAAAACCTAGTCTTTAGGGAATAATGTGGGTCTCCACCCAAGAGAGGTGATGGCTGAGAGTGTGTGCGCTCAAGAGACCATGGAGGGGGAATACCAGCTCTGTTACCCTGAACTGTGACCACTGGTATAAGCACCTCTATATCTGTGTAACTGCATCCACACTAGGAGGTTGTCCTGCTTTAGCTCCACTGCTTTGGAAATGGTATAGTTCATAGAATCATAGAATATCAGGGTTGGAAGGGACGTCAAGAGGTCATCTAGTCCAGCCCCCTGCTCAAAGCAGGACCAATTCCCAACTAAATCATCCCAGCCAGGGCTTTGTCAAGCCGGGACTTAAAAACCTCCAAGGAAGGAGACTCCACCACCTCCCTAGGTAACGCATTCCAGTGTTTCACCACCCTCCTAGTGAAATAGTTTTTCCTAATATCCAACCTGGACCTCCCCCACTGCAACTTGAGACCATTACTCCTTGTTCTGTCATCTGCCACCACTGAGAACAGCCGAGCTCCATCCTCTTTGGAACCCCCCTTCAGGTAGTTGAAGGCTGCTATCAAATCCCCCCTCATTCTTCTCTTCTGGAGACTAAACAATCCCAGTTCCCTCAGCCTCTCCTCATAAGTCATGTGCTCCAGACCCCTACTCATTTTTGTTTTGTTAATCATAGTTGAAGAGGAATAAGGCCTGTCTGTAGACAATTCCTGTGAGAGCTATATTAACACCCAGGAGGGTTGTCTTAACTGATCTCATTTAGAGGATTTGTCTGCTCCAGTAGGGTGAGAACTGACTATTGCAGATTTCTTGGATAGTTTCTAAGGAGTTGGTTGGGAACTGAAGACCCTGGAAGCCCTGACAGCTGCTGACTGAAATCATCATGATTCTTGTCAGTTTCACTGCTGCCCAAGAATCTTGTTAATTGCAGCCAGCAGCTGCCAGAATCCCAGGGAGCATATTTCCTTTTGGAAACACCCCAGTCTGTGTTTCTGAAACAAAGCACAAAAACAAAACAAAAACCAGGAAAAAAGGAATATTTGGTTTAGCAGGAGATTTCGAACAATTTGGTTTCATTCTAAATGGGAACAAAACCAAAGTTTTCAATGTCAAAGTTTCCCACACACCAGAAATTCTGATTTTTCAGCCAGTTCTGTTTCACCCATTTTCTCACTTCTGCTCAGTTTATTTCATGGATGGTATTTAATCAAATCAACAAAAAAAAATACATGTGGGTTACCAAGTGCCTCTCAACTGGTTGGCTTTTGTTACTCTGGGTTTCCTTTTCCTTTTAACAGGAAAGCCTAGCTTGGCAATGATTTGGGTATAATTACAGAACTCTGGGGGGTCCATAGCCTGGGTTAAACTCACAGCAGCAGTTCTGGTTGGGTCTCCTCTCTGTTTTTTTCTAGCTCATCTTTGTCTCTCTGCTGACAGAATCATGTGCAACTCTCTAAGTCCCCTGGGAGCCTTCTTCTAGGATCCCATTCTCCCCTAAGACAAACCTTTCTCTGTGCTTCCAGACATCTCCTTCCTGGAAGTTTCATATTGTTCCTCACGTGTCTCCTTCTCCTCCTAACTCCCTTTAGGTCTCCTGCACCATGGAAGTTAACAGGAGCTTGCAAATGACATCAATGGGAACAGGTTTGCGGAAGTTGGAGGTTTCTAAATATGTTTGAAGATCTGGGCTTTACTGCTCTAAAGACTGCCTAGGGAGATTGTGAAAGCTCCTTCATTGGAGGTTTTCAAAAGGAGGCTGGATAGCCACCTGTATTGGATGGTTTAGCCACAACAAATCCTGCATGTTGTCAGGGGTTAGACGAGATCACCCTTCTGGTCCCTTCCAATCCTGTGATTCTATGAAAGGGACTAAATCTTTCCCTCTCGGGCCTTTATCCTTCTCTTTTCATCCTGTCTCTCCTTTACACATCGTTGAGAGAGAATTATTAATAGTATAGTGCCATCTTGTGACCCCAACTCCAGTCGGAGCCCCATTCTGCTAGGCATACCAGAAAAGACAGCAACCTGCCCCTAAAAGTTGATAAACTTAATTAAAGTCAAGATGCAACAGGTCTGTGAGACAAACAAATGGGCGGGCATTGAGAGAAGAGAGAGTAACGCTAGCATACATTACCGATTAGACAACTTGTGTGTGCAATTCATAGGTGTAACAAGGAGATCAGTCGCCGTAATCTCAAGAGATCCACAGGATCAGCCTTCCTCCTATTACTCACTTATACATTTCGAATGGAATAAAATGTTAAAAGAAAAAAATAACCGCTGACCATGTAGAAGTTAAGTGAGCCTTGAGCCCTCATTGGGCAGTTGTATGGAATAAATATTACCAGAGTAAGATGATTGCTTAACAAGGAGAATCCAGCGCTGAGGATGCCCTACATTTGGATTTTGCTGAAGCAGCTGATTCTGTCGTTAAATCTTAACTGGGAAAAAAAAAACTGACGTGAGTGTAGAGATATGGTCTGTGGAGTGAGATCTGGCTGGATCACCATAAGCAAAGAGTTAATAACCAAGGACTATGTATTAAAATGAGATGAGGGGCCAGACAGTTATATTGTTGTAAACGCCAGGCAGTGGGAGGAGCTTAATGATTCTAAAAAACAGGCTGCTTATTTAGTTGCTTAAATACAGAGTTAGTTGCCCCATGTTAGACATCAGAATTAGAAAGTGGCCTTACCCACTCTGAATCATCTGTGATCTGTGGGCTGCCATGATCAGAGTTTTGGGACCTGAGATTTTGGAATGACCCAACCCTAGTGATGATATTTACCATATATGTCTCACAGGAGCATTGCAAAGTTCAAGCTTTGATCTGTGAAATGCTTTGAGATCCTTGCATTCCTAGCATGGCAAGTGTTGTGGAACGGACAACTCTTATTACGTTTACAAGTGGTTAGCTTAAAGAGCACTGAGATTCCCAACAAGGTTGTTGTTGCGAGGCAGGGGGCATACCGCATTCAAGACTTGGTGCGAAGAGTGCCAGTGGTGTAACAAAGTCACAGAGGACCCTGGTGCAAGAATAGGTTAGGAGCCACCCATTCCAGATTCCAACATCTTTAAAGTTGCTTACCCCCAACATCACAACTCTCAACCTATTCCACCCCCCAACAAGCCCCACCCCCAACGTATGCCACTTTCCCCCAGATCCTCATCCTACCATCCCCCATCACTCCCTACTCACCCCACAGCCAACCAACAACTCGCTCTCCAGCTCCCCACTCCCGGGACCTCCCTGGCTACTCACCAGTGCCCTCCTGGCTCAGCACTCGGCTCCTGTCTCTGGCTAGGGTGCTTCCTCCTGATCCCAGCTACCCAACGGCTCCACTCGCTCCCATCACCCACCCCGTGTTCATGTGGCGCGGGCCAAATTTGAGTGATGAGTAGTGCTGTGACCCCCATGGCCTGAGTAGCTCACTCAAAGTTGTCCCACCCCGTCCTCAATGGAGGGGCGGCAAGACCAAATGTGAGTGAGTGGTGTTGCAACGCTGTGTGCCTGGTGAAGTGCCAGAGAACTGCTCCATCCGCTTGGGCCCCCAACAACTTTGTGGGCAGTGGCATGTCTGCACCACTTGCCCCATTGTAGCTACACCACTGCTGAGAGCGATTTCTTAGAGGACTTGATCCACCGCCCTTTGAAATCAATGAAAAGAGTTCCATTACCTCCAACGGGCATTGGATTAGCCTCACGTGTTACACAAGGCCCCATGTGTTACACAAGGTCTACACCACTGATACAGCCCTTCCCCATACTGGCTTGGATGGGTAGTCAAAAGTGTTCAAGTTTGGCACCTGGGGTCAGAGCCTCAGCTGCTGTAAACAGACACTGAAGCCAGGGGAGATTGATAATCAGTGTCCAATATAGCAGTGCCCACAATGTAGACACAGTCTTACTGTTTTCATAACTAGCATTCTAGTACACCACATTATGTACTATTGCTAGTATTTATTAAGACACTCTCCTCAAAACCGTCTGGGCCAATAAGTGTCTTCACAGTGCATTAAGATTTGGAGTCACTGTACTTTAATTTTAAATAGTTACTGTCAAGCTTGTTCCAGACGGGGGCTGGGGGGGGGAAGCAACCCTGTCTGCAGTCACTTGTGCCTACTGAATTAAGCAAAGAGAAACAGCAAGTTGAGTAGAAAATTGGCTGGGAATTGGAAATCAAATTGCTATGTGTAATGGTTTATGAAGGTAGCAAATAGTGAGGTTCCTCTGTTCTCTTTCTCTATCAATTACTTAGATGAAGGAATAACAAGCTACCCTTCAAAAATTTGCCTATAATATTAACATGATAAGAAAAGAAATTGGGTTCCAGATGCTGGCAACACGCCGCTCCGATGCAGAAACCTGGCAAACAGAATTTAACACAGATAAGTGGACTTTGCATAATGGAAGTTAAATATTAATTGTAACCACAAAGTAAAGAGCAAATAATGCAGACAATAGATATTAAAGGGATTAATGAACTGTAATAGATTGCTCTTTCAAACCTGCAGTGTAACAGCACGCAAATGGGAGAACAAGGTGTCTAGCTGAATGCCGATAAGTTATGGCGTGCAATAATGAAATTCTATACCTAATGCACTAAATTCTGTTTGGACTCGTTATTTATAGGAAGGTGTTTATGTACCGAAAAATATCTGCAGTGTGTTAGCAAGTCACTTTCGGCTAAGAATTTCCATGAACTTTTGTCTCTTTCGCCCAGTGCTACAAAAGACATGGCATTAAATGCATAATAGTGGTTAGCACAAAAATGAATGGTTATCAACAGAATTGTTATTTTCCTTACCAATGTTTATTTATGGAGGTTTCCTTTGGTGGGAATGCAATATATCCTTTCCCCATATTTCTTCTCAGTAAGACACATATGTTCGTGATTATTATGGATGGGGGAAAAATATGTGTAATAACAATACAGAATAGGGCTCATAAAAAACCCAATGAGACACAGAAGTATATATACATACACAAATGTAAGATATGGCTGTGCTAACTGCTAATAAGCATGCAAATTTAGTGCTCCCATTGTGTTTTGTGACATTAGGGTGAAGCATGTAATATATAGATTTGTGGAGCTCATTTGGAATCCTGGCACATTTCTTCTAACAGAACTCTAGCAGTGCTCAGAATGCAATATTAATGTGGCGATGCAGTCCATTCATAATGGTCCATTGTCATTTTTAATAGGGGCAGGTCTGACATTCCTAGGAAACCTATTTTCTTATTAAATTATTTATTCTCCCTCCCTACCTTCCTAAGAACCGATTGACTATATCTTACGTAGCCATTCCCTTCTCTGTGCCCTCCTAAATGCAGTTCTCAAGATTCAGGGCCTGTTTGCCTCCTTGTACATCAGCACGAGTACATCACTCCTATCCTTCAGTAATTCTGCTCTTTACAGGGTCCAGTTATATGTGCTGTCTTGGGCCAAACTGCGCCTTGTTGTTGCATGAGTATGGAAGAGGTGATGGTGCAAAGAACCTTCTATTCACTCTTCCTGGGTAGTGGTTAGTTACAATCATTGTGTCTGTATTTGCTTGAGACACAATGCCTCCTTCTGGGAAAGGGCAACTCTGCATCAGGGCTCACTCTTCCTCCATTAGTTTAACACTAGTCTTCTCTAACTTGCTCTATGCAAGAGAGTAAAGAACCTTCTCCAGTAAAGGTCCTGATGGCTGGAATCCTACAGGCTCCCAGACACTATGGTGATCAGGTATTTTAAAAATATCTCCCTAAATCAAAATGTCAGCAAAATGGATTTGCAGGCTCAAAATTTCACCCACAAAATCCGAAGCTGGGCTGAAGTCCTTTTTTTAATCTGTATTATTTAATTAATCTCTTTGGATATTGGATTTGATCAAATGAAAGCCTTTCCATTGACTTTAATAGGCTTTGGGTCAGGCCAATAGTCTGGATGAAAGACAGTACACAAAAGTTGAATTGTGTTGCGTTTCTGCAAATACCTGATCTCCTTCTAAGTAAAAACTAACCCGTATCATTGACATATCATTTTAGGGTAGGTCAGGGAATTTCTTTCCACCTCAAATGAGGAAAGAAACAAAAAGCCAATGAGGGGGATGTGTCAATTTTTTCAAAAAATATGACAGTGCTTCTTGGCAGGAAAGTGGTCATTTGTAGGCTTGTGCAGAACTCAGAATGTGCACTTTGTATTTTTGTTAATGAATGACCGAACTAGTAATGGAAATGTTGATAGACAACAGGGAAATAAAGAGTGCTCTTCTCCTGCAGATTGCATTTGCATCCAACACAATGCTGTTTCCATGATGCATTACAGCCCCTGTGCATAGCATATCATCGGAGCAACACCAGTATGATTGCAATTTAGAGTCAAAGAACGACTCTATGGGCAACCCTTTAAATTGAGATGTACATTTTAACAAATAATCTCTTGAACCAATTGATCTTCTAGAATTTATTGGTGATTGTGGGGGAGGGTTTCTGGGCCTAATCCTCAGCTGATGGAAATCAGCATGGCCAATGGATCTCTATCAGTTGACAAGAGCTGAGAATCTGGCCTATTTACGCAGTGGTCTAGGACCTGTCTTGGAGGAAGTTGTAAAATAATAAAGAAGAACAGGAGTACTTGTGGCACCTTAGAGACTAACAAATTTATTAGAGCATAAGCTTTCGTGGACTACAGCCCACTTCTTCGGATGCATATAGAATGGAACATATAATGAGGAGATATATATACACACATACAGAGAGCATAAACAGGTGGGAGTTGTCTTACCAACTCTGAGAGGCCAATTAATTAAGAGGAAAAAAAAAAAAAAAAAAACTTTTGAAGTGATAATCAAGCTAGCCGAGTACAGACAGTGTGATAAGAAGTGTGAGAGTACTTACAAGGGGAGATAGTCAACGTTTGTAATGGCTCAGCCATTCCCAGTCCTTATTCAAACCGGAGTTGATTGTGTCTAGTTTGCATATCAATTCTAGCTCTGTAGTCTCTCTTTGGAGTCTGTTTTTGAAGTTTTTCTGTTGTAATATAGCCACCCGCAGGTCTGTCACTGAATGACCAGACAGGTTAAAGTGTTCTCCCACTGGTTTTTGAGTATTTTGATTCCTGATGTCAGATTTGTGTCCATTAATTCTTTTGCGTAGAGACTGTCCGGTTTGGCCAATGTACATGGCAGAGGGGCATTGCTGGCACATGATGGCATAGATCACATTGGTAGATGTGCAGGTGAACGAGCCCCTGATGGTATGGCTGATGTGGTTATGTAGACTCTGTCCTAAGACCCTACGCTACCAGCACTCCCAGCTATCTTCGAGACACCACTGACTTCCTGAGGAAACTACAATCCATCGGTGATCTTCCAGAAAACACCATCCTGGCCACTATGGACGTAGAAGCCCTCTACACCAATATTCCACACAAAGATGGACTACAAGCTATCAGGAACAGTATCCCTGATAATGTCACAGCTAACCTGGTGGCTGAACTTTGTGATTTTGTCCTCACCCACAACTATTTCACATTTGGGGACAATATATACCTTCAAGTCAGCGGCACTGCTATGGGTACCCGCATGGCCCCACAATATGCCAACATTTTTATGGCTGACTTAGAACAACGCTTCCTTAGCTCTCGTCCCCTAACGCCCCTACTCTACTTGCGCTACATTGATGACATCTTCATCATCTGGACCCATGGAAAAGAAGCCCTTGAGGAATTTCACCATGATTTCAATAATTTCCATCCCACCATCAACCTCAGCCTAGATCAATCCACACAAGCGGTCCATTTCCTGGACACTACTGTGCTAATAAGCGATGGTCACATCAATACCACCCTATACCGGAAACCTACTGACCGCTACACTTACCTACATGCCTCCAGCTTCCATCCAGGACACACCACACGATCCATTGTCTACAGCCAAGCTCTAAGATATAACCGCATTTGCTCCAATCCCTCGGATAGAGACAAGCACCTACAAGATCTCTATCAAGCATTCTTAAAACTACAATACCCACCTGCTGAAGTGAAAAAACAGATTGACAGAGCCAGACGAGTACCCAGAAGTCACCTCCTACAAGACAGGCCCAACAAAGAAAATAACAGAACACCACTAGCTGTCACCTTCAGCCCCCAACTAAAACCTCTCCAGCGCATCATCAGAGATCTACAACCTATCCTGAAAGATGATCCTTTACTCTCACAGATCTTGGGAGACAGACCTGTCCTCGCTTACAGACAACCCCCCAACCTAAAGCAAATACTCACCAGCAACCACACATCACTGAACAAAACCACTAACCCAGGAACCTATCCTTGTAACAAACCCCGATGCCAACTCTGTCCACATATCTATTCAAGTGACATCATCATAGGACCTAATCACATCAGCCATACCATCAGGGGCTCGTTCACCTGCACATCTACCAATGTGATCTATGCCATCATGTGCCAGCAATGCCCCTCTGCCATGTACATTGGCCAAACCGGACAGTCTCTACGCAAAAGAATTAATGGACACAAATCTGACATCAGGAATCAAAATACTCAAAAACCAGTGGGAGAACACTTTAACCTGTCTGGTCATTCAGTGACAGACCTGCGGGTGGCTATATTACAACAGAAAAACTTCAAAAACAGACTCCAAAGAGAGACTACAGAGCTAGAATTGATATGCAAACTAGACACAATCAACTCCGGTTTGAATAAGGACTGGGAATGGCTGAGCCATTACAAACGTTGACTATCTCCCCTTGTAAGTACTCTCACACTTCTTATCACACTGTCTGTACTCGGCTAGCTTGATTATCACTTCAAAAGTTTTTTTTTTTTTTTTCCTCTTAATTAATTGGCCTCTCAGAGTTGGTAAGACAACTCCCACCTGTTTATGCTCTCTGTATGTGTGTATATATATCTCCTCATTATATGTTCCATTCTATATGCATCCGAAGAAGTGGGCTGTAGTCCACGAAAGCTTATGCTCTAATAAATTTGTTAGTCTCTAAGGTGCCACAAGTACTCCTGTTCTTCTTTTTGCGGATACAGACTAACACGGCTGTTACTCTGAAACTTGTAAAATAATAACATTCAGTCCCAAACATATCAATGAACCAATTGTTGTCAAGTTTGCAAGACATTTGGTTATCTTCCTACCCTCAGTCCTTCCCCACCTTATCTATAATAGGCTCAACCAGAATCCACTGCCACAGATATTAAAAACAATGAATAATAATACTGTACACTTTTTGGCCATAGGTCTCAAGGTCAGGACAGAGGATACTCGGTTTATGGACAGAATTTTGGGAAAGTAGTGCTCTTTTTCCAGACTCGATCACAAGAGGGATAAGGGGAAGGAAGGTTTTAAATATGGGTAGCACTGGTCAGGAATTTTTCAGTTAAACTTTTTTAGGGTCAGAAAATGCAGATTTGGTGAAACCAAAACTTTTTGTGGAGGTTGTATCAGTTTCAACAATACTTCATGAGGAATTTCTGTTCAGAGAGAGAGAGAGAGACTCTCCCCAGAATATCCAATACCCCAGTGTTTAGGGTCTTAACCATCAGGCTATGGAGTCTGTCTCTCTCTCCATCTCTCCTGTTGGAGCTGTGCCACTTTATATAAATAAATATTCATTGGAACAGAAAGGATGACACTGACTATAGTGCAAATCCCTACTCCACCTAATTCAAAGCAGAGACTTTCACTTGGGTACCCCACCTCTAATCACCTATTTGTTATTCTGGGGTCTCCTTTCCTGCCAGCCCCCCATAAAAGCATTGAGCAACAGTCTAGCTTTCATTCAGATGCAGAATTAAACCAAAAGTAAAAACTGCAAAATTTTTCATGAAATGGAATTCTTGCTTTTCCAGCCAGCCCTAAATATGGGACTCACCGTGTTTATAGTAACACCTTTGAAAAAATAAAGCTATCAAGTATTCTTTAAATCAAGAGGGGAAGGTAGTGGTACAGATCTCAAGTCAGGGTGAGTTTTATTTATTACGGAACTCCCCAGAAAAGCATTATTGCCTGTGAATTTAAGCTGTGATGCTGTCCTCTGTCTAAACCCCCTTTTTATAGCTTAAAGCCCAAAGGTGAAAATTTTGAGGGTGGAACTATAAAACAAATTTATGGAAGATATTATTGAATAGACAAACCTGCTCTAAGGAATTGTCCTGTGTGCACAGATGACTGAGCTGCTGTGCTCAAACAAGGCCTAAATCTCCCACAAATCATTTGCAAACTGATCTTGATCTCTACAAATACGTCTGTTATCCATAGCTATTCTCCGATCATCTAGTTGGATAATGTTCAGACTCTGGTTTGCTTCCAAACCATTCACCTTGACTATTTGAGAGTTTCCCCATCTATAAAATGGGGATAATGAAACTGACCTCCTTTGTAATCCACTTTGAGATGTAAAGATAAATAGATCTATACAAGAACTAGGTTTTATTCATTATTATTATTACTATGTGCTGTCCGTAGTTGGTGTGATGAGTCACCTAAATTGCATGGTGTTGTTTTCTGCTCCGTGCTTAAGTGACAATATTGTTTCTTTTTTTAATAAGAAAGTGAGGAATAACAAATGATGACAAGCCAATATGGTGACAGGTTTCAGAGGGGTAGCTGTGTTAGTCTGTATCAGCAAAAACAACCAGGAGTCCTTGTGGCACCTTAGAAACTAACAAATTTATTTGGGCATAAGCTTTCCTGGGCTAAAACCCACTTCGTCAGATGCATGGAGTGGAAAATACCAATATGGGTATGTCTACACTTCAAGTTGGAGATGTAATTCCCAGCCTAAGGAGACAGACCCATGCTAGCTTTGATGAAACGGGCATGCTAAAAATAGAGCGTAGCCACAGTGGGTGGGAAGGGCTAGCCACCCTGAGGACGTATCCATCCAAGAAGCTAGGTATGTGCTCAGGGCGGCATGTGACCGGGCTCTGATGGCTACACTCCACTTTTAGTGTGCTAGCTCAAGTGGAGCTAGTGCGGGTGTCTCTCCTGAAGCTGGGAATTACACCTTCAGCTCAAACTGTTGACATACCTGAAATGACAAATGTGTGCCTGTGGGTATTTATAGAGAGAACAGCCAATCCCCAAACAACATTCCACCTGCATGGGCGTTCATGAAGAGTGGATGAGCTTGTAGGGTGACCAGACGTCCCGATTTTATAGGGACAGTCCCTATATTTGAGGCTTTTTCTTATATAGGCTCCTATTACCTCCCACTCTCTGTCCCGATTTTTCACACTTGCTGTCTGGTCACCCTATGAGCATGGCTGAACTGAGCAGCCCTTCCGAATCCAAACGAACATTCACGAGACATTATCCGAGTCATCCTCTTTTTGCTATAGTCACCACTGTCAAAGTCCTCGCTCCCACCAGGGCCATCCAAGATCATCCTCATGAAATCTCATATAAACAGAACAAATTGGTATTATAATACTAGATACTACATTACGTTCCCTAGCATGCTTCAGTCATTCCCTCCCCACGACACACAAACGTCAAGGTGAAATATAATCGGATGAAAGAGTTTTCCTTATATATTTCATTTTCTTGCAAGAACTGGTATTTTTAGGTCACATGTATAAAGTGATCATAACACTTACTCCTGTGTTCCCTGAGATTTGCATATGTTTTTTTTTTAATTTGCTCACACGGATAGGCTCTGTGTTTGGAAGGTCTCTGGTGGGAGATGATGAATTCTGTCTTACTCCAGATAACTTCATTACAGTACAACTAGCGTCGCAGGACACCTGGTCTAAAATGGCCAGAGCTCAGCATCGTCTGCTATTTCAGCTCTGCTCACGCTGACACGATAAGGGATGAAAAGCTTCTTAAATGTATAAATAGCTCATTGATTACACTCAGCCTGGTTAAATAAGGAAACCCTACCTAACCTTAAAGGGAGATGCAATAAATAAGATCCTGCAATGGGGCACACTCACTCTGGGGCCCCCACCTACCTGTGATGTTTCATCCCATCACAGATCCTGATGCAAAATTACACCCTTTCAATCCTATTTTGAGGAATTAAGACAGGACCTAAGTAACACGCACGTCTAGTGCTAGTCTTCTGTTAAGGGGTGAATTTCACCTTGTGACCATTGTCCCCGATGAAACAAATCAGAGTGGTGCTAAGTACATCTCATTTGGAAAAATGCTCTTGGATAGCTTATTTTTTTCTCCCCTTTGGCTGGGGCCAATGAGCACTGACCCTGTTCTAAGCATCAATGTGTATGTCTTCCAACTGAAGACCAAACCCTAGAGTAGATAATCCATGGAGTCTCTCCTCCCCAGGAAGTGGCTGAATTTGTCTGCTTCCTGCCCATTTCTACATAAGAAACTCAACCACAGACTTGCATCACTCAAAAGGATAATCAAGCTAACATCCAATATCAACTATACCACATTGGTCTTAGGTGGAGGTCATTCTTTGCCTGTCTTACCAACACTAAAATCATTTATTTATTTATTAGGGTGGCAAAGGGACAGTGGGAACTTTGCTTTCCCTTTGGACAGCCTCCAGAGATGGGCAGAAGTGACCTGGATTTAAAATCTCATCAGGAAACAACGCTGAATCTAAATTAGTGCACCGCAGAGTCATGAATAGCTAGGAGACCGGTGACATGAATAGATTCATAGATTCAAGCCTAGAAGGGATAACTATTATAATCTTGTCTCATCTCCCACATAACAGAGTTCACAGAATTTCACCCATTCATCCCTACACTCTGAGACATCTAACTGGGAGTAGAACTTGAGCATCCCTTTCAGAAAGCCCTTCAAAGATTGCAAGAAGAAAATCTAGGATGTATTCTGAGTTTCTGCCTATTCATGCTTTATACAACGTATGTCAATAAAGATTGATCCAAATATGGGAAAATTTTATCCAAACTTGACAGCTGGCCTCAACTTCTATAA
Organism: Malaclemys terrapin pileata; assembly: GCF_027887155.1. NCBI lineage: Eukaryota > Metazoa > Chordata > Testudines > Emydidae > Malaclemys > Malaclemys terrapin. The sequence goes on from NC_071515.1 coordinate 74,234,969, forward strand.
TGAGCTGAACCAAACCATGGACCTCTACCTCCCTCCACCTCTCAAACTCTTGAAAACTTTGGATCTGAGCTTGATGCCTCTCTATTTTTGATCTAACCTCCCAAGAATGGTTCCTTAAAGAGCTGATTTTTTAAAAACCTAGCACCTGGTCCTGCAGCCCTTACTCGTGTGTGTAATCTTCACTCATGCTAATTGGCCTACTGTTGCCAGTGGACTGGATTCTGGCCTCTTTTTGCATCAGTAAAATTCCATTGACTATAGTAGAGTTACTCCAGATTGACACTAGTGCACAACCCTAATTGGACTACTCCCGTGGGTAAGTATTGCAGTATGTCCAGATTCAGCAGGATCGTAAGTAGAATAACTCATGCACTTCCATCCTTCCCCAGGCTAATGAACTAATTTAGAACTTTCTGCCACTCCGTTCATAGCACTTCATGGAAAGCTAATCACTTTGAGTGAAGTCATTAACCCAACACATTCACTTTCAAAATGATGTTTATTTATAAAGAGAATAATGAGCAATGTTTATTTATAAGAGGTGACATTATGGGATATATTATGCAAATTTCCATCGAGGCAATAAAGTTGAATTCCTAGTAACTAAGAGTCTGCTGGGTAGAGAGAGTAGAAGTTAAGAACTTTCCTCTACAAATGATTCTGCACTCAGCTAGCACCCATGGAAAGAGGGGAGAAATTGGGTTTACTTGCTGCTAGGAATGTGTTAAACAATTCCCACTTAACTTGCACTTGGTGATTATGCTTTGGAACGGGGCCATTGTCATGTAATGACTGTGTCGGAGAAAAACAGAGTTCTCACTCCTTTGGTTGGGTGCAGCAAAGTCAGATACTTTATTCTCAAGCAATTGCATAGAGGGAGAGAATGCACTAAGACAAAGGGTTTCCCCCGCCTAGGCAGGTCTCTCTCCAGGTAAACAATTACAGCAAGTATTTATACCTTTTGTTATATACAATAATGAGCAACAGCTGCATTTTGTTTATACATAGGTCATCCGATATCTTATTTTTCACATCTATTTAGACTCTAGTCTACATTCCATAGTTATCTACACAAGGTCGCAACAACTTCTCACACAGGTCCTTCCCATTCGCCTCACACAATCCTCGCTTCTACAAATCTCACGTTATTAGGGTTACAGCTCACAGAAGAGACTGTATGCATTGAAATCCCCTTCAAATCCCTGTCAGTTCTTGCTCTACTTCCACAACTGTGTGTGTTAAAGATACATTTCTGAAGGGTGGAGTCTAGTTTATCCGTCAGATGACCCTAACAGGACTCAGAAAACTTCTCCGCTGGGTGACACCAGCTGGCATGTATGTAAAAACAACCAATGCAGCAGCATATCCAGTTTGCGCCAGATGAGAAGCCAGCACATAAGATAGTGGGGGTAGAGAACAATAAGTGAGACACCACGAATCTAGGGGAGAGAGAGAAGACCTTCTGATCCAGAAGTTCCCCTGCCATAGTGAAATCTCTAACACGTTTCCCAATCAACTCTAGGACCCAGGATACCAAAAGCTCTGTAGTTTTAACTCAACTCCACCCACAATGTAACCCAGCTGAAATATCCCATTCCATCATTAGTCCCATCAAAACCAATAGGTCTTCCAGTGGACTAGCCCATTGACACTAAGGCTGTTCCATAGGTAGTAACGAAGGGGAGTCTCATCATCAGTAGATGGCCTAGCGCAGGAGTCAGCAACCTTTCAGAAGTGGTGTGCCGAGTCTTCATTTATTCACTCTAATTTAAGGTTTTGCGTGCCAGTAATACATTTTAACGTTTTTAGAAGGTCTCTAGTTATATATTATAGACTTATAGAAAAACTATTGTTGTATGTAAAGTAAATAAGGTTTTAAAAATGTTTAAGAAGCTTCATTTAAAATTAAATTAAAATGCAGAGCCCCCCCGGACCGGTGGCCAGGACACGGGTAGTGTGAGTGCCACTGAAAATCAGCTCGCGTGCCGCCTTCAGCACGCGTGCCATAGCTTGCCTACCCCTGGCCTAGCATCTTAACATATAATACAATTTGCTGTGATAATTTAGATTCCCTCCTTTCCCCCTCTTCCTCCCTTGGGAACAACAGTCAAAGTCATCTTTTCAAGTTGTGGCCATACAAAGCCATGCTGGTGTTTTCAGCTGCGTGTCACTAATAGCCATTTGAAATGATTACAATTTAGGTAGCCCATTCCCAGAGCCAGGCTTTGATTTAAAAACAAAAAAATGTTTGTGGCACTCTGCTTTTGACTGATGCAGGAGATTAGAGATGAATGCCATAATCCAACAAGTAAAAGGGCACCAGCTAGACAGGTTTGTGTATTTATTCACGTAACTAAGAAATGAGCATCTTGCTGTTCAGCAGTTCTATGAATACAAGTGTCTTGGGGAGTTCACGTATTAACAACATTTATTTGAATAAGCCTGTGGCAGCCAACCCAGGACAATTGAATTCCAGGAAACAACAGTCCATTCCCTGCACTGAAAGTGATTTGAAATTCCTGGGTTTCATGCATTCAATAAATAAACTGTAAATGACAAATTCAAAGAATCATGTCTACCTGTGGCCAAAAAAGATGCAGGAGATTATAGGCACCCCAAGGCAGAGTGATCTTTCCCTTTCCATCCATCTCTAAGGCTCATAGTTTTGGAGCTGTGCCTGGATTCATGTTGTGAGGGATGCAAAATAAAAAGTGAAGCTCAGATGCCTAGGGTGCCCTGACAATTATACAGCTCTATGCTTGTAGGTGGTTTTCAAAGCATTTTCTCTCTTCTCAGACCTGGGCAATCATGGTTATAAATTCCCAGTCTATTAGCAGCTGCTTCCATCCTGCTTGCTCCACACGAATAGCTCCAGTTTAATACAGTTTTTAAAAATCTCATCTTTCATTCACTGAGTGTACTTTACATTGCGACTATGGGGCATCAGGTCAGCAAAGGTTCTGGCCCATTGAGATATTGGTTGTGTTTGTTTTTTTCCCTCTCAGTTTGGTCAAGCCAAGGAAGGGTGAAAATCTCAGGTTCACAGCACACCTGAGAACACGTGAGAACTCTGCCTGAGTTAAGACTGCATGTAATATTGTATAGACTCAGAGACTTTAAGTGCCAGAAGGGTCCATCATGATCATCTAGTCTGACCTCCTGCACATCACAAGCAACAAACCCGCATTCACCCGCTCCTGTAATAGGCCCATAACCTCTGGCTGAATTACTGATGTCCTCAAATCTTGGTTTAAAGACTTCAAGTTTACAGATTTAAAGGTTAATAAAGTTACAGTACATTGGAGCTCTACTGGTGGAAAAGCCTATTAAAGAGAGCTTGTTTATTTCAGTGGAATGCTCTAAGGGACTTTTAAGGAAATAAATCAGTTTGGATATACCTAGAACATTTAGTAAACTTCTGTATGATTCATTGAAATAGAAGTATGATATAATTAAGCAATGACATGACAGCTAGCAAGTGTGTTTCTGGGCAATTATCGCATGCCTCACGTGTCATTATGAGACACCAAAGCCAAAAGCTCGGGGAACGTTAACAGCCAGAGATGGGCAATAATTCTCCCCAACTGCACAACCTGCCAGGTTTTATTGCTATTTTGAAATGGAATTTGTAAATAAAAAAATAAGGAAAGCAATCAAACCTGCATATTGCTGACATAGGTATGACATTAACGGCAGACAATCAGGGGCATTATGCCCAGAATTCTACAGCCATCCAGTGGTAAAATATATAGCAAACACTGAGGAGAGACACAGCTGTGGTTAAGGCTGTGAACTAGAATCTAATAGTTTTGGGTTCCATTCCTTGCGTGATCTTGGCTAATCTCTTTGGGGGCAGAGATGATCTTTTACTGTATGTTTGCTATAGTGCCTAGCACGATGGGGTCTCTAGGGTACAGCGGGGGCGGGGGGCACGGGGAAATGAGGGTAAATAGTAAATTTGCCAAAAAATGCATTTTTCAGGGCACCAAAGCTATCTGTGAATTTGGGTCAAATTTGGTAAATAGTTACAGCTGGAAAAAAATGGGGGAAAATGTAAAAAGTTGAAATGGTTCATTTCAGCCCTTTCAAAGTTAAACTTTTTAACTTTTTATTTCAAACTCATGTTTGGTTTTAAAATTTAGCTAATTTAAAAACAAAAACAACAAAAAAAGGGTGAAATGCACCCGAATCGAAATGAAAAACTGAAAACCAAAATGGGTTTTGGTCAAACAAAACATTTTGTTAAACTAAAAATGAAATTAAAAAGGGAAATAAAAAATTCCTTTCAGGGTGAGTGAAATGTTTCATTCAACCCAAGCTGCGCCTTTTCATTTCAGCAAGAAAACCTGAAAAAAAAATCAGATTTGGTTTGAACTAAACCAATATTTTCCCCTGGATTTTTCAGTTCAGCCTCTGAACCGAAATCTCAGTTATTCGCTCAACTTTACTCTAGGACCTACTGTAAGACAAATAACAGTGAAAAAATAGACACAGTGGGACTTTGCTCATTCACACAAACATCTCAATTTTGAATTAACAGGTGAGTGAACAAACACGACAGAAAGAAAAAGGTTTCCCCACTGGAGGCAATCTATCCCATGCTGCTCAGGTAATCTGATGTGGTTTGGACACTCTGGCCAAAGCAAATGTCTTCCTCTTTCCAGGGTAAACCAAAGTCCAAATACAAAATATATCCTTCAGTCCCCTCCAGGATCAACCACCATTGCTTAACCCTCCCTGGCTCACAGCTTTCAGCCTCGGTGACACTGGGGGATTCGATGCTCATGCTGGTTTGCCCTCCCTGGGGGTAGTTCAGTAGTCATTTGCCCCTCTGGTCTTCACCCTCTTGATGAAGCTGGACTTCCTTACACCCTCTCTGGATACCCTAAACAATAAGAGATGCCAACACCAAGCCTCTAACTCACATCATGCCACCAGAGGTCTTTTCCTCTACTCACTCCATGTCTTTCCAAGGTCCCTCTGTATCCTGCCTCTTCAGGCCATGAACAACTTACCCCTTCCCAGGATTCATTGCTCACTTTCTCCTTCCCACAAGCTGATGCTCTTGCCCCTGCTCTCTCTCCCTACTGAGAACAGGCTGCCTCTGACATCTCCCAGCAGGCCTGGCTCTTAGTCACATGACCTGGAAAGAAAACCTGGCACAGGTCACATCTAGGACCTGAACCTCTTAAAAGCCCAGCTCACCTTGTGGCAGGTAGATATGAATTGTGGAATATTTGGGATTACAGAAAGATCTGCTCTGCAAATCCAATCTTCAGGAGTGTTTGGCTCAGGACTAGGGACTAGATTCTGGTCTCTGCTAGATCCAATCAAATCCCACGTAACTCTTCTAGCAGTCACAATATCACCATACCCAAATGTTCAAAAGTCATGAGCTAGGTCCCCAAAAATCATGAGACTGGCTTCAAAATCATTACATTTTTACAAAATAATATATTTTGGGATCTTTTTATTTGCCATCTGGTGCTTGAGCCTGCTTTCAATCTTCCCTCTGCTACAATGAGGTTTAGAAACTTACTTAAAAAAAAGTAAGAAAAGAGAAATGAAATTCCTCCGAAAATGAGATTTTGTCCAAGTCACCTGACTCCAGGAATTGGGGCTTTATCAAAAACACCAAATATCGGTTGTGTGACTCATGATCAAATCATGCAAACAGGTAACATCGCAGTCAATATGAATTTTTTGTGTGTGTTGTTAATTGATCCATGCAGTTCAATGGGAAATAAATATTTCCTGACACTGCATTTCTACCCATGTTGGGAAAAATACAAAGAGGTCACTGTGGCGCTGAAAAGTAACACGCGTTGCTGCAGTATCAGCCACTTAATACTCCTGTTCTTAATATCATCAGTGATTGCTTGTGTATGAGCACCGACTGGCACTTCATCTCCCTACTGTGTAGCTGGACTGGGGAGGTCTGAAGGCCCCATCCCAGTGATTAGCAGTGATTAACAGTGATTAGCCTGTTTGATCCAGTATTTATACAGAGGCAGTCTGTGCCGGAAATCAATCTACATATCTGGGATCTGCGTAAGGCAGGCACTATGCCAAAAAGGGAGAGACAGAGAGACCCTTTCCATTTCTAGAGCTGCTGCAAGAAAAGAGCTGAGAAAAGCAAGTGCCTACAATAATGCACTGAAACATATACATGTGCACCATGCCCTTTCATACACCAGTGAGTTCTACTGTGGGCAATTCCCATTAGGGACCTTGTCAGAGCATGGTCTGCAGAGAGCACCATGTAAGCAGAAGAAAGGTGGCATACAGGGATATGCATCCATTCATGCTTTATGCACTGATTTCAGCGTGTGCATGTCTTCCAATGAATGCAGTGTTTTAAATGACCTCCAGGGGCGCTGTGTGGCTATGGCACCCCAGTACTTGGGTGATGAGAGAACTTGAAATGAGGGGGAGAGACTGGATCCCAGCTGCGTTACAGGGTCAGGCCTTGATCCTGCAAGTCCCAGGTGGTGGGCACAGTTGTTGCATTGCAGGAGAGTGGGAAGGCGAGGTGGGCTCAAGTTAGGTTAAATGCAAGCCCTGGTCCCCTGTGCTGAGCAGTACAAAGCTGCAAGTTCCTTGTGTGGCTGCTACATCTGAATCAAGTGTGCCGAGTGCAAAGGGAGAGATGCACAGTGGCATGGAGAAGCTCTGAGCACGTGTAACTCCCTGGAGATCACGTTACAGATCCTCATCTGTGCTGATCTGCACAGGATACAAGTTATTATAGTCCCCAGCTTTAACTCAAGCTGTAGCAGCTAATGCCTCGTAGCTCCGGAGCTCTCCGGTTCAATCTACAGAGCGTCAACCAAAATGACAGCCATCACCCAAGCACTCGCTACAACGGAGATCTTCCACATCTTCTTGAGAAGCTTTACTATAAATTCTTCTAAACCCTCCCTCCTACAGCTAAGCATTAATAACCTGTCTGAGTGCATTCATTAATGCAAGCTCAGGTTCCTCTCCATCATTTGTCCTACTCAGCACTTGGTACCTTGCACTTATAGGCACAATAGTCTGCACATGCTCTATGCAGGTTTGAGCAACTGCTCTGTGACCTTGCGTAAATTATTTAACTTCCGGGTTTACCCAACTACAGAATTCCTACTGATCTGCCGATCTTAGAGGGGTGTTCTGTGGGCATTAGGGTCTAGTCCAAAGCCTGTTGATGAGTCAATGGGAAGGTTTCCCATCGGGCTTTGGATCAAGTCGCTAGTGAGCTAATTAATGCTTGTTCACTCTTTTGAGTATGACAGGAGAAAGGTGCAGTATATTAATTATTAATTAATTAATAGCCCATACACAGGTGTCATCATGGAGGCTTATGGGGAAAGTGTGGCCTACGTGTTATCGGGCTGTGAGTTTTATTTGAGGAAGTGCCTTCTGAAATACAATGGAGGAGAAGGGCTGTACAATGCAAAAAGTATTTGCTGCTGCTGCCTGAATGAGTCTCAAGTACCAATCCCAAATAAAAGATCTATATATAGATTTGATCTTCACAACAACAGCAGCAGCCCATAACACTGATACGGCAGTGTGATTTAATAGTTATATAGCATGGGATGTACATATGTCTCAGATGGAAAAATGCAAAATAAGAAACCTGAAAAAAATACAACACAAGAGTCCTATAAAACCAAAACGTGTTTAGTTAGACTAAACAGATTTGTGTATTTTAGGCTTGGTCTATACTACATGGTTAGGTCAACATAAGCTGCCTTGCATCTACCGGGCAGTGGAGGAGTCTTCACTTAAATTTGGCTCCTGCCGACGGATGTGCCCATCTATGCTGACTTAATACCATCACCTCCCCCAAGCGGTGTAGAGTCATGGTCAATTTAATTAGGTTGACGCAGTGTGTAGACACTGCATTGTTTACATCAGCTGTTGCTGGCTTTCAGGAGCCATCCCATGATGCCCCATACAGACAATACAGTTGATAGAAGCGCTCCTGGTGAGGACACACACCGCTGACACAAGGAGTCAAGGGTGCACACACATAAGCAATTTTAACTGCAGAGGCTGTATGCCGACATAAATTAAGTTGAAAAAACATTGTGGGGTAGACATGGCCGTAGTCTTTTGCTAGACAGATCAGAGGTCACTGTTTCCAGTAAGGTGATGGGGAGTTTAACACAGACAGATAGAAAAAAACTCCAGGCATCTAAGTCAAGGCTAATGTTAATGTTGCACTACATTGTTCTGTGATATTCCCCCATCCTTAGCATGGCAAAGAGGTAATCCCAGTTCTAAACTCTCTGACAGACTATCATGATCAGTGGATGTTTTCTTAAATAAATAAATGGAGATATCCCATCTCCTAGAAGTGGAAGGGACCTTGAAAGGTCATCGAGTCCAGCACCCTGCCTTCACTAGCAGGACCAAGTACTGATTTTGCCCCAGATCCCTAAGTGACCCCCTCAAGGATTGAACTCACAACCCTGGGTTTAGCAGGCCAATGCTCAAACCACTGAGCTCTCCCTCTTCTACATTGAGTGGCAGCAGAAAATGGTGCAAGGTGCTTTTTACAGTGGCTGTAATTAAAAGTGTGAGTCTTTCTTCACGTATACCCAGGCTATAAACATTAATTACTGATTAACAGGAGATGAGATTGGGCACCCAACTGAGACTGGGCTGTCCAGCCTAGTACCGAAGCACATTCGTCACCGTGAAAGCACAAAGAAACATGTACTGATGCAATGTGGGCCTCGGATGACATGAATAATTCTGCAGAATTCTTCTTAAATAAGTCTATCTGGGCTGTGTTACTTACAACCCTTATTATCTCCTGTAGCAAACCCGGCTCAGGCTTTAATAACTGCCTGTACATCTCAAGAACAAATCCACAGCTTGAGAATCTAGTGCACGTGTCCAGCTAACCCTCCAACATCAATGAAATTGAGCCGCACAACCCACCAATGCATTACATCTTTCGATCTTTCATGCCATTGGAGTCGACAATATCCTTTTGATCTAATAAGGCCTGGGAGATGCCCTGGAGTAGGGTTGCCACCTGAGCAGTTTATGTACTGCCTTGTGGATTAAAAGATTTAATGTGCCATTTTTCTCCCCCATCTGGGACATGTTAGAACACTCTACAGTTCACAGCCCCCGGTAGGCCTGACTGGGTTGCCATATTAGAATAAGGTAAAAAAAATGACAAACTAATATGAAAATACACATTGTGGTAAGGTAGTGTGTGTAAAATGTTTCTCTAAAACATTTTGGTAATAATTTGCTGTCATCAGCACAGGTGGGAGGATGGCCAGTATCTCTATATCTTGTGGGAAGTAGCTGAGTGCTCTCCCGTCGTCTGTTCATCAACAGACACAATGGTTCTCAATGGCCAGCGATGGCTAGTGGCAGCAGACAGCTGCTGCATTTTCAGTCCTGCCTGGCTATTTTGCTAATTTACTCCGTAAAGAAATGTGCATGACAGGAAACATTCATATGCCTCTCGTTGTACCGTACCGTAGGTGCACTTACGTTTCTGTCACTGGGAGCCAGATTTCTGGTTTCAGCCATATTGCCCCTTGTAAGGGTAGGGGACATCCCACAAAATGGTAGGAACTTTCACAATGCAAGAAACCTTTTAAAGTTCAACCACTGTAATTTCCGCATATTAGGACACTCTTTTTGAAATAATGGAGTAAAGACTTCAGGATCCATCTGTCTGATCTAATGTATTGTGTTTATCTAGCTCTAGCCCACCAACCCTCCCATCTCACTCCATTTGTCTGTTCTGACCACTTGCATCCCGTCTGACATGTAGATTGTGAGCTCTTTGGAGAATGACTATGCCTGGATTCTCAAAAGTATTTAAGCCTGTCTTCTTTGTCCATACAGCCCCTAGTACAAAACAATCTCAATCCTTCATTGTCCTTTCTAGGTGTAGTGCCCCGCTCTCCACCTGGTTACCTTCTTTAATGCCAATCTGCTTACAGGTTTTGATGGACAGGTCTGGGTTCTTCTGGATCCCGCCACCCCCTCAGCAGGGGTAAATTATTTTCCCTATGAATTTATTTGGCGGCGCCTCCACCCTCCTCTCTCCTTCCTGGCAGGGTCACCGGGACAGCTTGGGAGGAAAATTCTAACGACAGGGTAACCCCCACTTACTTGCCAGATAGTTGGAGACTCCCAAGAAATAACACAAACACATACAATATATTCAACACAGTAATTATATTAAATAGGAGACAAATATAACATAGCAGGGTAAAACACTATTTTTAGGGTCACCGATGCCCACGCTGATAATACCCATGACTTTCCCCAGTCACGGGACTGGATGTAGCAAATATAAGATCACTGTCCCGTTGTTACGCGTACTTTGTTGGGGCCCTTGATGACCTATGACCACAAAATGTTTCTCTGCAGTGGTTTAGCAGTGTGGCTGACTGGGTTCAGTACAGCCCAAAGGACTCACAAGGGGGAGGAGGTGGTAAGTCCCTCCACAGGTTTAATATGCAGCAGGTTATAAAATCCCCAAACCCTCACTCCCTGGCTTGAGGAGACAGTTCAGGGAGTAGAGGGTCCCCAACACAAATTCCCTGACTAACTAAAAGATGGTGCAGTCACAAACTCCATGAATGACCCTCAGGTTCAGAGCTGACTCTGGACCCCTCAGTCACTGCAGAGGGGCTGATCTCTGCTGGCCGGGATCCTCTTCAGGCAGGAGTCAGGCTGCTTCGGTCCCAGGATTTCCCCTCACCACAAAGGGGTGCAGGGCTCAAGGTGCAGGTTACAGAACTGTACTAAGATCCAAACTGTCGTCTCCTAGCCCAGCGTCCAGACACACACACACAGCAGGCAGCAGCCCTGGACTAGCAGCAGGAGCAGAGCTGACCATGTGGGGACTGGTCTCCCCTAGGGAGCTGGAGGGTGAACTCAGCCTGGCTGGGGAAGTTTCCCAGCAAAACTCTACAAACTGGGAATCATCAATGGAGAGGGAAAAGCCCAGCTGAGGGATCTTGCTTTCAGGTCCCTAGAGGCCAGTTCTCAGGGGGAACCCTACATGCAGGCCTGGGACTCCCCAGCTCCCCACACACCCAGTCCTGCCCTTGCCCTGGTTCGCTCCAGACTGACTCAAAAAATGACTTCTCCCCTTTCCTGAGCTCCCTGGGAGCGGCATCTCACTCCCTATTGGTTGCCAGGCAGACTCTGAGTCTGCCTTGACTCCGGCTCCCTAACAGGGACAGTGCATCTCCCTGAGCTGCCAGCAGACAGAGCCCCAGGAATCTAGGTCAGTGGTTCCCAAACTTCAACAACCTGTGAACCCCTTTCACTAAAATGTCAAGTCTCACGAGCCCCCTCTTAAAAATGAATATTTCCAGGGATTTTCTCCTTTACCGGAGTATAAATGATAAAAGCCGTGATCTTGGAAATATAACATTTGTTTTTATGACATGATTATTACACACTATTTATTATTAATTATTATTTATCATTACAGTATTTTTATTACATTATAAAAACGGCAACACTCTTCCAAGATCTCACTTTCATAGCTTGTATCACTTTGAAGAAGCCTGTTATAAGACAAGGCTCCTATGTTTCATCTATTAGGGATGGTCTAGGCAGTATTTGGTCCTGCTATGCGGGCAGGGGACTGGACTCGATGACCTCTCGAGGTCCCTTCCAGTCCTATAATCTATGAATCTATGAATCAAGGAGTATCAGATGTGAACCAGCAGATGTGAAACAGAAGGTATCTAAGAAACCAACTCAAAGAGTTCCTCTTACACAAGTATTCAGGTCTTGAGCAGTTCAGGCAAACAACGCACGTTACAATAAAGCTTAAACTTGTTCTTCAAAATAATTTAAAAAACTATACTAGCTGCCTATTTAATTTTAAAAACAGTAAAAAATATCCACCTCCCTTTCCATTTCTTATAAGGATTCTGAAGTTTAAATCTCCTCAGTGTGATAGATATGCTTGCTTTGATCTGTTTAGCTCTTGGAAGTCCAGGGAATCCAGGCTGCTGGCCCCGTGCTGCCCAGGGTCCCTAGGGACAGCTCTGTCCGCCATTAGGGCTTTTTTTCCTGAGACCCCCCCTGTAACATTTCGCAAACCCTCAGGGGTTCACGAACCCCAGTTTGGGAACCGCTGATCTAGGTCATCTCCTTGGGGGTTACCTAGGCAAGGTGTAATACAAATAACACCTAATTATCCACCATTATGGTAGCTTACCACAGTTGACCCACAGGCTCTTTTATAATATTTAGGGTGAATCGTGCTTCTGGTTGGACCAGAATTGCCATAGAAACCGCTGCTCCTGTGTTATTTCTGCACTTTTATTCCTGGTTTCGCACAAAAGAAGTGTGTGGGGGGGAGGGGAATTGGGGGGGGGGGACAGAAAAAAAAACTTGTTTAGGCTTCAAAAGAAAAAATCATTTTGCATTTGGAGGTGAAGTTTTGATTGACTCACAATCATCCCTACCCAGAACTGGCTATGTTTCATCAGTTTCTGCCCTGCACGAGCAGATCGGACACGAGAGATACTCTGAGGCTGATTCTGGTTTCTGATCCAGCCCTTATACCCTGCTTCAGGGTCTCTGAGAGCTGGGGAAGAATTCCTCTAGCTTAATCTATTTAGTTTAACAAAGAGAAGGTTAAGGGGCGGCTTGATCATTGCCTATACGTACCTACGTCGGGAATGCCTATTTGATCATGAGCTCGTCAATCAAGCATAGAAAGTTATAACAAGACCCAAAGGCTCGAAGTTGAAGCTAGACAAATGCAGACTAGAAATACTGTATGATTTTTAACAGCGAGGGGAATTAGCCACTGGAACAACTTATTAAGGGTTGCGATGGATTCTCCATCACGGGCAATTTTTAAACCATGATGGGATGTGGCTTTTGTAACAGACATGCACTAATTCCAAAGGTATTAATTAGGGGGAAGTTCTGTGGCCCGTGTCAGATAATCATAGAAATGTAGGGCGGGAAGAGACCTCCAGAAGTCATCAAGTCCGGTCAAGTCAGACTAGACGATCACAATGTTTCCTCCTGGCCTTGGAATCTATTAATCCGGTGCGAGAGCAGCGTAGGCATGACGTAAACGGCTTTACACTGTTCCACTTGCAAGCCCTGGCATTGAGTGTATGCGAGTGGCCGGACTGCCTAGATATATGGCAGGATGCAGCACAGGGAAGGCTGCCAGTCCTGGGGCCGGTTTTGTTCAACATCTTTATTAATGATCTGGATGACGGGATTAACTGCACCCTCAGCAAGTTCACAGATGACAGTAAGTGGGGGGGGGGGAGAGGTGGACATGCTGGAAGGTAGGGATAGGGTCCACAGTGACCTAGAAAAATTGGGGGATTGGGCCAAAAGAAATCTGATGAGGTTCAACTAGGACAAGTGCAGAGTCCTGCACTTAGGAAGGAAGAATCCCATGCACTGCTACAGGCTGGGGACCGACTGGCTAAGCAGAAGTTCTGCAGAAAAGGATTTTTGGATTACAGTGGACAAGAAGCTGGATATGAGTCAGCAATGTGCCCTTGTTGCCAAGAAGGCCAATGGCATATTGGACTGTATTAGTAGGAAAATTGCCAGCAGATCGAGGGAAGTGATTATTCCCCTCTGCTCGACACTGGTGAGGCCACACCTGGAGTATTGCATCCAGTTTTCGTCCCCTCCTTCCCACACACACACACTACAGAAAGGATGTGGACAAATTGGAGAGAGTCCAGCGGAGGGCAACGAAAATGATTAGGGGGCTGAGGCACATGACTTACGAGGAGAGGCTGAGGGAACTGGGGTTATTTAGTCTGCAGAAGAGAAGAGTGAGGGGGGATTTGATAGCAGCCTTCAACTACCTGAAGGGGGGTTCCAAAGAGGATGGAGCTCAGCTGTTCTCAGTGGTGGCAGATGACAGAACAAGGAGTAATGGTCTCAAGTTGCAGTGGGGGAGGTCTAGGTTGGATATTAGGAAACACTATTTCACTAGGAGGGTGGTGAAGCACTGGAATGGATGATTACCTAGGGAGGTGGTGGAATCTCCATCCTTAGAGGTTTTTAAGGCCCAGCTTGACAAAGCCCTGGCTGGGATGATTTAGTTGGTGTTGGTCCTGCTTTGAGCACGGGGTTGGACTAGATGACCTCCTGAGATCTCTTCCAACCCTGATATTCTATGATTCTAAATTAGAGCCCCAGTGTAGGCAGAATCAAGGCAACACAAAGGTAGTTTAAAGCCCCCACTGACCACTTCTCCCCCTGGGCAGAGCCTCTCAGCAGACACAGCACAGAATCTATCCCTCTGGATTCAGGACCTAGATCCCACTCACTGGAATGGGCTTTGGAGCAAACCCCTAGCATGTCGCTGCTTTAATCTAAAAGGCAAGGAGCTAAGAATTTCGAAAACAGAAAAGAGGATTGTGTTTGTATAAAGGCAGGCTGGTTCTCTGTAGCACGGAGGCCCCAGGGATGAGTGTTCATGGGCCAGGCCCTAGCATTTTGTTGCAATTTAAACAAATAAAGCAGTTTGCCAGGTTGCGTTAATGACAACATAAGCCATTTTAACTAAACTCATAAGCTATATCACTAGGGCTGGAAGACATGATCAGCCAGCTAGAAAAAATCCAGCTGGTAGGAGAAATAATGTGGTTTTAAAAATATTTCCCCCGATTTCTTCCCCGTCTGTTGTGCAATAGGGAGCAGAAGAAGACTGATGAACGGAAATACCCTATTCCCCAAGCCTCTGGGTTCTGCCATCTAAGGTGCGCAAGATGGGCCTGATCCAAAAGCCATTGAAATCAATGGAAAGCCTCCCATTGACTTCAATGGGGTTTGGGATCAAGTCCTACAGACAGTTTGTTGTACTGTAAAGGGGTTATATTCACCCTGGAGTCTGAGTGAGTTCCTCCCCTATCCCAGTCCCCTAACGCACCATCGTTCAGAGGGTGGGGTGGCCTTGTGGAGTAGGGGAGTCCACACTTGGCAGAGGGTGTTGCTTGCAAACTTGCTACCGTCATTAGAGTCAATGACGCTATGCCAGGGATACATTTGGCACCATGTAAATATTTTACATTTTAAGCCTAAATTGATACACTGTAATTTAAAACAACACTTAGGATGTTATAACGTATATATAACAAGGGGGCAGTATATTTAGATGTTAACGACTGAGACTGGGTGTTGGGGGTTCTGGTTTCTTTTGCCACCTGAACTGAACCACTGCTTAGCTTTGGGCCATGCCTCAGTTTACCTAGCTGGAAAACAGGTCTAATAATGCTTACCTCATATATAAATTAGGAGGCTCCCCTAATGTTCACACAAGGGCATTTGGAGAGCACACTTTGCATTTACACATGCCCTTTCATCTCAAAGCACTTTACAAAAAGTGGTTCATTTTCATTTGACACTTGGAAAGCGGAGATGTAGCCACTTAATGTCAAAATAGAGAAGAGAAGCCAGGTCTCCTGATTTACAATTTCTACTTTTACCACTAGGAAACACTAAATCCATGAATGAGAAGAGCAATATAAATCCATGGTATCATTATCAGTAATTTGTTCCAAAATACATTCCCCATTTCAACTAGTGATAGATCTGCCTGATTAAAAAGCAGATGTAGAAATTACATTTTACAAAGCCTCACAGGAGTCAGAAGAAATCCCTGTAAGTTTCACCTAACATCTCTACTCATTTGATCGACTCCACTTTGCACTACCAAACAGTGTGTGTTACCTGCCCGGGCATAAAATAAATAAATATATGGAGATATACCTATCTCATAGAACTGGAAGGGACCCTAAAAGGTCATTGAGTTCAGCCCCCTGCCTTCACTAGCAGGACCAAGTACTGATTTTGCCCCAGATCCCTAAGTGGCCCCCTCAAGGATTGAACTCACAACCCTGGGTTTAGCAGGCCAATGCTCATCCACAGGTTTATTTGGGAATTTTCAAAATTTCAGATAAAAATAGTTGCCTAACCAAGATAAAGCTCCTATCTCAATGATTTGCACATAATTTTGCTTATGCTTAATGCAAAGGGGTTTGCTAAAATGCTAAACATTGCAGGGTTTTGGCTGAGTGCATTTTAAAGAAATCTAAATAAATGACTAAAGCAATAACTTTGATCATTACATCTTGAAGCAGTTTGGAGCCTAGCGCACCAGCCTGCATTTCTTCATTCTCTCTACAAGCTGAGGAGCAGTGCATCTCCATAAATGTCAAGCCCCCAGCTTTTTTATTTGTCTCCTGAAAGTCCTCCCTATTCCCCAATGTTTTGCCATATTCATTTGCCTCATCACAAGCTAACAACAAGAGGCCAAGGAACGAGAGCAGGAATTGAACTGGTGACTGATTTTACTGCAAATCATAGACTATCAGGCTTGGAAGGGACCTCAGGAGGTCATCTAGTGCAATGGTTCTCAAACTAGGGCTGTTACTTGTTCAGTGAAAGCCCCTGGCGGGCCGGGCCGGTTTGTTTACCTGCAGCGTCCACAGGTTCGGCCAATTGCGGCTCCCACTGGCCGCGGTTCGCTGCTCCAGGCCAATGGGGGCTGCAGGAAGGGTGGCCAGCACATCCCTCGGCCCACGTCGCTTCCTGCAGCCCCCATTGGCCTGGAGCGGCGAACCGTGGCCAGTGGGAGCCGGAATCGGCCGAACCTGCGGATGCAGCAGGTAAACAAATCGGCCCGGCCCACCAGGGGCTTTCCCTGAACAAGCGGCAGCCCTAGTTTGAGAACCACTGGTCTAGTCCAACCCCGGGCTCAAAGCAGGACCAATCCCCAACTAAATCATCCCAGCCAGGGCTTTGTTCTGCAATCAAACTGCTGCTGAAATGAACACTCGTTGTAATTTCAGTCTCCTGAATTCCTCAAATCTCCCGTTTATAATCTATTTTGGGCCCATTAATAACATGGCCAGGGCTCTTAAGAAACCTGAACTTGTTATCCTACTATTAAAGGTGTTTTCACTGCCTAGACTGAATCCAGACTAAGATGAGAGACTATGCTTATTTAGGAATAATATGCTCATGTTTTGCAGGTTAGTGACATAGGCTGGGGCAGTGGAGAGATCACAGTGAGATGACTGTAATAAAAATGAATAGAATATACGCCCTAGAGACCTGATCCAAAGCCCTTCAGAGCCAATGGAAAGACATTGGCTCCAGCGGCCCTTGCATAAGGTCCTTTATATGCACAAGTGACGACTCTTCCCCCATTCTTTGCACATGTCTGGGTTTTTATCCCATGGCTTTCGGGCATTAAAAATGGCCTGTGACCTGCATTTTTAGTTTTTTGACCAAAGAGCTTTCACATATATATATGCACTGCATTTATAAAATCGATTACACCTCTACCTCGATATAACGCTGTCCTCGGGAACCAAAAAATCTTACCGCATTATAGGTGAAACCGTGTTATATTGAACTTGCTTTGATCCGCCGGAGCACGCAGCCCCGCCCCCCCGGAGCGCTGCTTTACTGCGTTCTATCCGAACTCGTGTTCTATCGGGTCGCGTTATATTGGGGTAGAGGTGTATAACTTTCTAAGTAATAACCCAGAATATTGCAGTAATACTGGTGTGCTCTCTCGTTTGGATTCTAATGGGATGTCTGCGCTGCGGTAGGGAGGTGTCATTGTAGTACATGCAGATATACCTCAGCTAGCTTTGATCAAGCCACAGCAGCATTGGCTAGTACAAGCTCATCCTGGAGCCTGGGTAGGTACTCGGGCAGCTAGCCTGTTCCTCCACCCCATGCTGCTGCAGCTTCTTTGCTTGGGGGAATGAGATAGCTCAGTGGTTTGCCCATTGGCCTCCTAAACTCAGGGTTGTGAGTTCAATCCTTGAGGGGGCCATTTAGGGATCTGGGGCAAAAATCTGTCTGGGGATTGGTCCCCCTTTGAGCAGGGGGTTGGATTAGGTGAGGTCCCTTCCAACCCTGATATTCTATTGTTAGCAAGCTAGCCTACATGTGTTGCAATCACACCTCCTCACAGCAGTCAGGACCCTCAGCTGAGGTAAATCAACATACCTCTATTGACTTCATTGTCTCTGTGGCTCTTGGTGTCAAAACATTCAGGCAGCCCTGATTTAGTATACCGCGGTGTGGGATTCAGGCAAACTAACAAATCTTGCCTTCCACATTTGCTTAAAAATAAATCCCCAAACACTTAATTTTCAGAAGTTGTTAGACTTGGCTTCCTTTTTCGCTGGCGCCAACCTAACTGTCTCTAACTCTGTGACTTGCCCGGGTAATCAGGAATACAGAGGGGGGCAAAAAAATGTTATTTTGCAAAGTTAAAACCCTTCAGGCCCGATTTGGGGCCCTGGAGCGATTCCCCAGTGCTACACATTCTTCTATGTAGGTTCACGGGTTTCGGTGTCTTGCTACAAATGAGGGGGAGCACAGTCGTGACAAAGAGATGCTCGGTGGCCTGGTGTAGAAAATTGGCTCATTGGATTAAACATTGGCAAGAGGCCTAAAACAATACTTCTCCATGAATGGAATCTATTAAGCATGAAAGAATTATAGACAAGAGCAGACCAAGCATCAGAGATGTGCTGAGGGCTTCGTTTATATTAATATATATGGAGATTACACGATGGTGCTGAAAAGACTTGCCCTGCAGAGAATACGAAGAGAATACGAAGAGAATAGCATGGAAGAAAACACTTTATAGAGAATGTTTACTAAAGGGCCTGAGGGGGTTTCTGAAATAATCAAAATGAACCGTTAAAACCAGATGCTCCCCTCTTCAATGGGAGTTATCCGTATCTCGTGGGATCGCGCCTTCAGCTTCATACATCCAAACAACTGGATGAAAATCTTAAAAGAGGCAAGTTGAGACTAAAAGAAGAAGGCAGCAAACTTTCTACCGATTGTGTTTGGAGTTGCATGCATGCTGGAGCACAAGATCTGCACAATGGACGTTGGCTGATCTTCTGACAGATGTGGCCAACACTCAGAGCCCATTCCTGCATTCCTTGTGCATCAAAGCAGAAGACAGGGCCCAATCCTCAGCTGGCGTTAATTGGCATACAAGTTAATTGACTACAACAGAGCTACGGCGATTTATGCCAACTTAGCATCTGGCCTCTGTTTTTGACACAGTTATTTTCCCAGAAAGTTAATTAGCATCTCAACAACATAGTAAATGCAAAGAAGATATTGAGGTAATACGAGCATGAGATCAAAAAGCCAAGGCCAGGACGATCTTCTAGGATCTTCAGAGTTACCCGTGGGGAGGGAGCTCAGTCCTCTTCTGCTGCACCTCCCCCACAGCACATTCGTCCGCTCTCCCTGGGCAGCTGAGCCCAGGTGGTGAACAGAGGTGGAGGGACAGAGCTGAAGGTTGCTGCTCAGGGTCGCTGCTCTGTGCAGCCTGGCACCTGCCTGAGACACAGCTCGGCTGCCGTCGCCACCTCCCCAGCTGGGCTCTTGCAGGCCGCTGCCGCGTTGCGCAGAGCAGCGACCTGGAGTGGCCAGTGTGAGAAGTGACTGGTCCCACCCCTTCTACTCCCTGCCCAGGCCTGGCTGCTAGGGACAGAGGCCAAGGGACAGGCACGGCGGGAGAATGACAGAGCCCCTCTCCCGCTGATGTCGGCGTAAATTCTGTCGCTCAGGGACTGGGATTCAGGAGACTTGGATTCTATTCCCAGATCTGCCCCTGTCCTGTTGGGTGATCTTGGGAAAGTCTCTTCTTTCCCTGTGTCTAAAGTTTCTTCCATCTATAAATGCAATTTAAGTGGCCAATCACACAGCTGTCTATGGGGATAATGATACCTTCTCTGAAAAGCCCTTTGAGATCTACAGCTGAAAAGTGCCAGGAGTCTATGGCTCTGTTATCAGTTCTGTCATTGGCTCACTGTGTGCTATTGGGAAAGCTCCTCAGACGGGTAGGGCTATAAGTCTACTTCACAGGGTTCTCATAGGCTGAACCTTTAATGAGTGTTTTCAGAGGGCTGGTTTTCATTGGGGGCGGGGATTGATCTAAGATACGCAACTTCAGCCTCGCTATTCACGTAGCTGAAGTTGAAGAATCTTAGTTCGACTTACCTGGCCGTCCTCACGGTGGCAAGTCGACCACCGCGGCTCCCCCATCGACTCCGCTTACTCCTCCTGTCAAGGTGGAGTACGGGCATCGATTTGGGGATCGATCGATTACTACCCGCCGATCCGGCGGGTAGTGTAGACGTGGCCAGAATCTCTTCTCCTTCCACAGTGTCCCCCCGCCTCCTCTTTGAAAACCTTACCCCAGTCTTTCCAGATTCACAGATACAGCATCTTCCAATTAAGGGGACACACAGAGTTTTCCTTGAGGAGACTTTATGAGGGTCTGGCTTCATTATGGTGGTTAGGTGCAGCTAAACCCTAGATCAGAGTTTTTCTCTCTGACCCTTTCTTGCAGTGATCGGCTTGTACCTAGTCTGGTGAGTCCCTGTGAGTGGCAGAGGTTTACATGCTTCCTCCCAGCAAGTCTGCCGCAAGAGTCAGCTAAGTCTGCTGTGCAGCAGTTTTCCTTCTGGTTGCCAATGCTTCCTGTGACAAGTTCTTCCTTTTAAGCCTGTTTCCTCTAAGTGGTACATGCTCTGCAGGTGTGCAGAGTCAGTGGATCTCCATGGGGCAGGAATGTGAAATAGTAAAGCAGGTGATGGAGTGATCTTGGGGACTTCCCTGTCTCACATTCCTCATCTTTAAAATGGAGATAACAATACTTGCCCATTTTTGGGAACTAACTCTTGAGATACTGGGATGAAAGCTGTGATTTATGAGTTCAGGATGAATAGGATTAAGAATAACAAACTGCTTAAACCCACAAAAATTGCTTTACTAAGGAGAAGAAACCAAAACGTATATCCTTCTCTTAAGGTCAGGATGGACAATTTCCCATCTACCTGTTTGTCCCTTGAGAGCATCAGCTCAGTCTTACGCCATGGGTCATCAGATCCTACTGTCACTTTCTTTTCATCATTCCACACTCGTCATGTTGTTAACTTACAACCCAGGTGGGCCGGAGTGTATTGAGGTGTAGTCAAGAGGCGGAAGAAGGAATTGTATCTGTGTTTTATTTCCCTTCAGTTCATTCTGTTGTTCTCCATTGCACGGGTCTGTTTTGAGCAATTTGTGGAATCTCCGATTTCAATACAGGTAATTAGTCACCAAGACAAAGGGCTGACTGCTATGTCTGGACACTCAAACATTTATCTCATTTCAAAACGAGGATTATGTTTCCCCTTGCAGTAACGCAGAAGAGGTTGTGCGCTGCAAGATGCGGTGCAACGATTGAAAGCAAGGGCATCATGTGGTCCATGGAGTACAGTATTTATCTCAGTAGGTACCTGTGGGGGCCATGGTATCTTAGCGCTTCCCAAACATTAATAAATGGTGAACAGAAGTATTGATCTTGGAGCTATTTTGGAATAAAAAGGTCACGTTTTTCAACCAAAAATGACCTTTAAATGAAATGGAAAATGTGGTGCCATTGTCATCATTTTTTGGGACATAGGGGTTGCAAACCAAAAATTAAATGTTTCCATTTTCAACAACCATAAACCCAACAAATATTTCAGTGGCCAGTTTTTCAATAAAAGCCTGAAAAAAAATTCCTCGAGGAATGTTGACAAAAATGAACATACTTTGGTGTGCTTTGAGAGGCTTGCAGAAAATAAAATACATTTTTGACCAGCTCTAATTATTAGCCACAGATAGATCTCCAGATGGTGTGACTTTCCATAACTCCATTGAAGTCAGTAGAGCTATGACGCATGATAGCAGCTGGGGATCTGACCTGGAAAATGTGAGCACCAGGTGATTAAGGGAGTTTATTAACAAACTTTGATCTTACCAGGGCCAGAGGTAAGAAGCAACAATTTCTTACCTGATCTCCATTTGCTCCACTGGGGGGCAGTAGTCTGCTACTGCACTTGGCCAATAGTAGATTACTTCCTCCCCGTATTGGCCAGCACGTGAGAGGTGGAGTCAAAGATCCACTCATTCCAAGCCCGTTTCCACCACCTACACTAGGAGGCAGGTAGTGGTACCATAGACTTTGCATCTCATACTTTCCCATTCCCAGTTACAGTATCCCACACAGAGAAGTAAAGGGGTGGAACCCCTGACATTCTTTCCGAGACAAGTAACAATTTTGCCCTCGGCGACATGCTCAAGATCACACAGTGAGTCTGTGGTAGAACTGAGATTTAAACCCAACTCTTATGAGGCACAGTTTAGTGCCTTAACCACAAGACCATCCTTCCTCAGAGGTAGCTACTACCAAGATTGACCTGTAAATCTAAGTCCTTCTCCATAAAACTGACCAAGGACAGTACGAGCAGCATGGCTTTCACCTCCTGGTAAGCAGGTCATAAAAGCTTTCCCCGTGTCCCCTCAGCACCACTGATGCATTTTGCTATTTTGAGTGCAAGAGGCATGAGATAAGACAAATGTGTAATTACTTCTTGACCTGCTCTTCTGGGTTATACATTTTCATGAGATGCCACGATTCATTATTTGCATTGATATGTACAGAAGGATGGGGCTGCTTAGTTGATATTCATGTATTCAACAGTCTGTAATCTATATTTAATGGAGTACCAGACTGTGGCATAATGAACCGTTTAAAAAGCTAGCCGCTGCTTACATAGGGGTTATTGCTTGCATAACCTGTACTTATTTTTCATTACAAAACTAAAAGAGCAAAGCATAATTCATACCAGAAAATGAAGTTAACATTTACTGGTTTGAAAACTGATAGTGTACCAAAACGCGGCGCCGTAATCAGAGTGCTTATAAAACAAAGCAAGGGAGCAAAACATAAGTACGAATAAAAAGGCAATAGCAATGCATTGTGAAATAAGGATACCAATGCAAAACCAGGCGTACCTGTTTGCCACTTGCTTAGGTATCGAGAGCCAGGGTTGCTAATGAGTCTGAAATCAATAGTTTTGGGAGCTGTTGAGCATACACACGCAGCTGTCCTAAGCAGCACAAATCCTGAAATTCAATGTTTTATAAATACATGGAGGTATACCTATCTCCTAGAACTGGAAGGGACCCTGAAAGGTCATTGAGTCCAGCCCCCTTCCTTCACTAGCAGGACCAATTTTGCCCCAGAACCCCCTCAAGGATTGAACTCACAACCCTGGGTTTAGCAAGCCAATGCTCAAACCACTGAGCTATCCCTCCCCCTTGCCCCTTTTGCCCCTTCTGCCTCTTCAGATTTTTCCAAAGCAAACAGCAGTTTCCACCTGATGTACAGAAATGATGGAAGAAACGGAATTGTGAAGATGACACAAAAAGAAGCAGCAGACAAGCGGATACTGCATTCAGAAAACTCCGTAAAATCTGGAAGGCTACAGATATTTCAATAAAACCAACAATCAGTGTATATGAGACAATTCTTGTGCTGAAACTGTTGTACAGGCCAGAATGCTGAAGTATGAGGAAAGCCGATGAATGTAATATATTGACTGCAGAAATAAACTGATTGAGGGGAATACTGAGAGTTTCAAGACTGCAGAAAATAAATCATGAAGTGATAAGAACACAGATAGGACAAGAAATGATGCTGTTATGAAAGAGTCAAGAAAGACGACTGTGATGGTTTGGAGACATGTCAAAAATGGACCTGGAAAGTATACATGCATGGTGATACTTACCAGAGTCCAAGGAACGAAAATTAGATGAAGCCCAAGCATGCAAAATAGATATGGTAAAGAATGACATAGAACAAAACGGTTTAAAGGTGAACAAAGTCTTGAAGCTGGTTCAAGACAGAAGCGGAGAAAAGACTTCATCCCCATTGTTGCTGCTGCGCTGACGGACGGGGATCAGATAAAAATAGAAATGATGTTTGACCAATCTGTCCACCTACCTACTGACTCATTTAACTATTGTATCTATTCATCCAACTATAGGTCAGACTGTACTGCCCAATCCTAAGGTTTTATACTGCTGCCCATCAGCAGAGTTTCTGAGGTCCAGATCTTCAAAAGTATATAGGTGCCTAATTCTAACCATTTCAGTGGAAGCTAGGCTCCTAAATACCTTTGGGGATCTGGGCCTGAGAGTCTCCCATGTAAAAACGATAGGAATAGCGAAGTTCCTAGTCGACTTTGTGGAATGTCTGGTGCTCCTCCTTGTTTTGGGGTAAAAATATTGGCTTAAGATATGGTTTTTTGTCTTTACATTTTAGATGTATTTTCTTTTCTTAGTTGGAGGATTAGTTGGCTGGGGTAGAAAGGGTGTCAATGCTATGTCATTCTTATAGTGGAAAGGCCTTTTGGAAGAGGAAAGTTTTTTCAGTGTTTCCTAAAGACACTCTCACTCTACATTTGCCTGCTCTCCTACAGGAGATTGTTCCATAGGTGGATACTATCCACCAAGAACATTTTGTCCAGCTGTCATGAGTCAGTCCTGGGCTTAGCATCCCAGAGGAATACAGCTGCCATGGTGGTTCGTAGACTGAAATTCAGTCTTTACTTTAGCTGCGGCTTGATCCATTCATCCTGATATCTTTAATTAAGCTGAGTAACACCCTGCTCTTCAAACAGTCTCACTGACCTCAGTGGGACTATGTGTGAGGTAAGGAACTGTCTGGCATGAGCAAGGTGGCTTATCAAAGCATTGTTGTTGATGGTTTAAGCTTCTCTTGGCCATTTCTTTCAGTAGAGTATAGGGAATATTGTGCTCAGCCAACACTGTCAAGTGGCTATAGGATGACCTCCGGATGTTTCCGTTTTAGATAGTTCAGACTAAAGAGGAGCACAGAACACCCCCCAAATCTGAGTAACTCCCTAACTTTGGAGATATTTGAAGTCTGAATCAAGAACCAGGTCTGGGTCCAAATTCTCCACTGAAGTAAATAGGTGCGGCACCACTGACTTCAGTGAATTTTTCTCGTTCACACCAGCAGAGAACTGGTCTGTGAAATTTTGTAACCTGAGCCTCTCTCTAGTTTAGACAAGCAACACAAAGGATTCTTAGATGATGGCATAGGTCAAAAATTTCAAAAGCACCTAGGTGATTTCAGAGCCTAGGTCTCATTGAAAGTCAATGGGAGTTAAGCTCCTAAGGGCCAGATTGTTTAAAGGTATGTAGGTGCTTACCTCCCACAGGAGGTTAAATACCTTGAAAAATCTGGCCCTGAATGTCTAAATCACTTCTGACTACGGGACTTAGGCTCCTAAAGTCATTCAGGAGCTTTTGAAAATGTTACCCTTGGTCAAAGAGATGGCAGATCCATTTTCACCAGAGGCTCTCAAACAAGCTATGGGATTACCAGAGCACAATTAAATTGCAAAGGTCCAGATTCTTTTTAAAGGTCCAGAGTCTGGTTTAAATCATGTAGGTCTATGGACTTCAATGGAGCTACCTGCAGATTCTGACATCTGCTCAGGTGCAACATATGGCATGGTCAGGGCCTGCGGTATATGATGGAGAACAGGTGACTACAACAAACAGGCAGAGGGAGTATTGAGTTAGCCTAGTAAGCAGCAATCAAAGCACATCAGCTTCCCGACCACTGCTGCGTGATTTGTAAGCAACACAACAGAAGTAAGCTTTAAGGAGGGACTTGAACGAGGCCTTCCTGTTTATTTGGGTTGCTGGGGAAATGAGCGCATTAGAAGAGTCATTCTCTGTACTCCTGAAGCTCACTTCCAAGGAAAATGATGAGTTTATATGTAGCATGTCTCCTCTGGCAGAAAGCTAGCTGAAAAGAGTCCACAACACACAGCTGTTTGCATCCAACATTTTGCCTAGATTCATGCTGAGAGTTCAACTGAATTCCTTCCAGACCTGAACGGACATAACCCATCTTGCTGCCATGTCCATTGAGGGACTGGGCAAAAGGACCCTTTTTACCTATTTGCTGTTCAGAAGGGAATGGAAACTTAGCAGTGACAGAGGTCAAATGGGTGCCAGAATCGCAGCAAGGGGGGGCGGGGGCTGAGTTGCAGTGAAGGATGACCTAGCTGGTACTTCCGCTGGTAGACTTCTCTAATTCAGATGGAGGGACTCAGAGTGTTGGAAAGGGGCCAGCTTCTCTGGCAATGTTGGACTGAGTGACCTTAAACGAGTCATGGTAAGTAACTTCCAAATGGGCAGAAAGACCTGGGTGTTTGGATTCAGTCTACTACCTACATAGCCGGTGTGGTATCCCTGGTGGCACAGAAGAGATGTGGTCATAATTAGGTCTAAAAAGGATTTTTTTTTTTATTGGCAATGCTGATTTGTCAGAACTAAAACTTCTCATGGGGAAGGTTCTCAGGTCCAGGGTGGAATTTCTGGTCAAACCCAGGAGACAGAGGCCCATCCACTCCAGAATAGCCACTCCCCTGGAGATTAAGGCACTCCCCTGGCCTGGGGGTTCAAATCCCTGCTCCAAATCAGGGCTTTGAGCCTGGGTCTTCCATAGCTAAGGCAAATAGCCAGACCAGTAAGCTATTCTGCATGTGTATCTCATGCTCTCTCAGAACTTTGAGAGGCCTCCCAGTACAGAACAGGAATATTTTTGGAATATCAACTTTCATTGGACAGGAAGAAAGATTCCTGCTCAGCTCTTGATATTTGTAATTGAGGTTCCTGGATGCAAGTCAGACCCTGCGGTTGTCTCTGCCTCCCAGCCTGATTTATCCAGCCTGTTCTGCCAGGGCCTTGTGTCACTCCACAGGGTGTCTGTATGCATAGTACAGCTCCCTGCACTGGAGGTTCTATTCATGACATCTGGATGATCAGGCTGGAGCTTGAAGTCCCAGCCCCATGTTTGTGATGGGGGAGTGTAGGTTGGAATCAGGGCTCATGTTCAGGCCAGTCTTGATGCAGCACCTTTGCAAGGGACAGGACAGGAACATGGAAGAGATGGCAGAAGAGTTAATCAGACAGATAGATATTATGGCCCTGAGATGTTCTTCACCAGCAACCCATATACGGCAATACTTTCCTCACCATCTGGCAGTGACATCCTCATTACCTCACTCTAGTCTTTACAGTTCTGACCGCTAAAGAGCACAGCAATGGGAGTGTGGTGCAGTGTGAAGGGATTGTCCGTGTGTGTAAGCAGGCGGTCCTCCAGAATGTCTAGAGATGTAGAACCTTCTTGCCCAGATGATGGCACCCACTGGCATGACTGAAAATACTATCTAATTCCAGCCATGATCACCTGAGATAGAACTGAACTAGAGCTTGTGAAAACTATCCCTTTCCTTTCTATAGCACCTAATCTCCAGATATCTGAAGATGCTTCTCAAACACTAATATGCTGCCTAACACCTCCAAAATATCATTAGCTCCACACTGGGGAAACTGACACATGAAAGCTGATTTCAGCACCCAAGGCCTATACGGTAAGGCAGTGACAGAGCAGGTATAGAATCTGTCTCTCTTGACTCACAATGCTGTTCTTTAAGCACAAGACCTTGTTGCCACCCCCTGCTGCTACTCAGGTGCCAGGAAGACACAAAATGAACAGGCAAAACAAACAGTGGGAAAAAGAGAATGTTTCACTTTCATCTCCCGCTGCTCTTTTTTGAAAATGTCATTTAATCTAAATCATTCAGACAGCCACTTTCCACATGCTCAGAGCTTATGCCATGTGCTGCTTCCTGTTTATTATTTCTTCACTGTTATCCCAACAAACGTGCGATCTTGTGCTTATTGCCAAGTGTGTATCCATCATAGCATTTTATGGGCTGTAATTCCCAGGGGAACCCATTCTAGGTATTTTACATTGCAACCCTATGCTCAAGCATCAGGCTAGACAAGTTTTAAAAACACAGGGTCTGATCCTTCACTCAGTTACACTGGGATAGATCTAGTATCAATACAAGGAGAATCAGGATCTCTGTCTCGTATCCTTTCCAGGGGACATACATATTGTAATTGTTTCCAAATAAGATGGTGGAAATTAGAATATGGGTACTGGAATGATTGCTGGCTGTAGTTCATGAGAATTATAGGACAGTCAGCCTCACCGCAGTCCCTGGAGAAATCATGGAGCAGGTCCTCAAGGAATCAATTCTGAAGCACTTAGAGGAGAGGAAAGTGATCAGGAACAGTCAGCATGGATTCACCAAGGGCAAGTCATGCCTGACTAACCTAATTGCCTTCTATGAGGAGATAACTGGCTCTGCGGATGAGGAGAAAGCAGTGGATGTGTTATTCCTTGACTTTAGCAAAGCTTTTGATACGGTCTCCCACAGTATTCTTGCCAGCAAGTTAAAGAAGTATGGGCTGGATGAATGGACTGTAAGGTGGATAGAAAACTGGCTAGATCGTCGGGCTCAACGGGTAGTGATCAATGGCTCCATGTCTAGTTAGCAGCTGGTATCAAGCGGAGTGCCCCAAGGGTTGGTCCTGGGGCCGGTTTTGTTCAATATCTTCATTAATGATCTGGAGGATGGCGTGGACTGCACCCTTAGCAAGTTTGCAGATGACACTAAACTGGCAGGAGTGGTAGATATGCTGGAGGGTAGGGATAGGATACAGAGGGACCTAGACAAAGTCTGCAGAAGAGAAGAATAGGAGGGATTTGATAGCTGCTTTCAACTACCTAAAAAGGGGTTCCAAAGAGGATGGATCTAGACTGTTCTCAGTGATAGCAGATAACAGAACAAGGAGTAATGGTCTCAAGTTGCAGTGGGGGAGGTTTAAGTTGGTGTAGTGATGTGGGATTCAACCCTGCAGCACCTCCTGCTGGTTGTCTCTGGGAATTAGCTCGTCCAGCCTCTGGAGCGCCCTCTGCAGGCTGATGTCCTGCTGGCGCTTGGCCCCCATGTCCCTCCGGGACCCAGTGCCCTGTTATCTGGGGTGCTGCCCCCTGGCCGTACACCCCTCGGTCTCAGGGTCTCCCCTCCCCGGGGAACCCCCATCCCCTATCCCCACATCGCCTCAGTCATAGGCTATTGCCAGTCACCAACTAGCCCCTTTTCCCTGAGGCAGACTGCAGTATTAGCCACTCATCACTGGCAAGGAGGGTTTGGACCTGCTGCCTCTGCCTACCCATGGGCTGCCCTCTGCAACCCCCAGTACCCGTTGGCCTTCTGCTAGGCCACAGCCTGGGGCTATCCAGGCTGGAGCTCCCCAGCCTTTCCCCAGCCCTGTTCCACTCAGATGCTCTGCTCAGGTCCCTGCAGCCAGGTCCGTCTCCCTCTACAGCTAGAGAGATACTGCTGAGCTCCTAGCTCCCAGCCTCTTATATAGGGCCAGCTGAGGCCTGATTGGAGCGTGGCCCAGCTGCGGCTGCTTCCCCAGTCAGCCTAGTAGCTGTTTCCCCTGCAACAGCCCTCTCCCAGGGCTGTCTTTATACTCCTCAGGGCAGGAGCAGGTGACCACCCCACTACAGTTGGATATTAGGAAAAACTATTTCACTAGGAGGGTGGTGAAGCATTAGAATGGGTTACCTAGGGAGGTGGTGGAATCGCCTTCCTTAGAGGTTTTTAAGTTCAGGCTTGACAAAGCCCTGGCTGGGATGATTTAGTTGGGAATTGGTCCTGCTTTGAGCAGGGGGTTGGACTAGATGACCTCCTGAGGTCTCTTCCAACCCTAATCTTCTATGATTCTAAAATGTCTAGCACTGGCTGCAATGCAGTCTGCTGTGACATTTCCTGGCCTGTGTATCATAACAGCCATACTGGGTCAGACCAAAGGTCCATCTAGCCCAGTATCCCGTCTTCCGACAGTGGCCAATGCCAGGTGCTTCAGAGGGAATGAACAGAACAGGGAATCATCAAGTGATCCACTTAGCTCTTACCTGGCAGGATTTTTAATAGAACTGATCAAAAAAATGCAATTTCTGTCCCATGAGAGAGTCTGATATTTCAGTGCATTTTTTGTCCTACAGGAAGAGACTAAGATGCATCCTGGGAAATGTAGACTGCCCTTGAAGCACCCAAGGAACCCTGAAATAGAACTCTCATGCAATACCAAGGCAGCTCAAGTGGACATAGAAATAAATATTGACTCGAAACAAAATGTTTTATTTCAATTTTTCCCACCACAAAAATCTGCTAAAATTGATCTTTTATCATGGAAGATTCTGATTTATTTATTTATTTTTAACAAAACCCCATTTTCAACTAGCCCTATGTCTGAGGTGAGGGGTATTTCAGTCATTGGACCTAGGCTAAAAACCGAGAGCTTTTTTCTCCCATTGAACCGACATATTTCCTTTCTCAGTTTCATCCCATTTTGCCCCATTAAATCCTTGACATCGCCGCTGAGTCTGCCAACAAAGGGCTGTTTGTACAAAGTGGTTATTTACCCATTAGGAATGGGATGGAGACCTACCTTCTCTTTTCTCACAACAGTCATGTGATAACACCTGTCCATGTGAGCCAGTAACATTCAACCACTACTCCCCATTATCAACCCTCAGAGCTCTCTAGTTTCCCAACTTTGCCATTTCTAGCATACAAGTTTCAAACTTTACAAGTGAATCCAAACGCAGTGCCGGAACATGTTAGACAGATTACTAGGGGGGAAAATGTAACATTATTTAATTTGATAGCACAGAGGTTTATGCCAAGGTAAGGCATGTGTTCGCTGTTAGCAGTCAAAGTGCCTTAGTGAATGAAAACTGACATTTTAGTTATGAAATTTTACTAGCCAGGAATCCCTAGGGAAATTAATTTGGCCCTTTTGAACGTGTCCCTTTCTTTGAGCCAAATCACAAGCTGACCCGTTGTAATTTAGCACAGATCAGATTATTAGTTTTTGGGTAGAGGGAACCCACTGAGGGTGGGTAGGGTACAGTGGCTTACTCTGAACTGTACCAACATCTCAAGTGTTTTCTTATAGTTCTGTTGTGAATCAGACTTTCCTCAATGGTCCAGAACTGGGGCTGAAACTGACGAGCAACAGACCAGAGAATCAGGCCCGGATTACTAATGTTCTAGAGCTTTGCTGACATTATAATACATGAATATATATGCATATATAATACAGCCTCCAAGCACCATTATCTTCTGCACTTGTAGCCAGGGCCGGCTCCAGGTACCAGCTGAGCAAGCTTGTGCTTGGGGTGGCAGATTCTACGGGGCGGCATTCCATCCAATCCTAGGGCGGCACGGCCGTTTTTTTTTTTTTTCCCGCCGATCCAGCCGCCCTGTAGGGGGCGGTGGCGCGGAGGAGGGGAGCGCCCTGCTGGGAGCGGGCTGCGCACTCCGTCTGCCCTAGCTGGTGCCAGGTCTGCAGCAAGCCCGGCAGGGCAGCCTGTGTCCTTCCCTCCCCGCTGACCGGAGCGGTGTGGAGCCCTCCCGGCAGGCGGCGCGGCGGTTGGGGCAGCGTGGCGAGCACCCCACTGAAGCCTTAGCTGCCCCCCTCTCTCTCCCCCTGCTCCCTCCCCCCTGCCAGCTGGAGCACGTCTGCGCCACAGTTTTTTTTTTTGCTTTGCCGTTCTGGCCGCCTCGATGATATTTTTTTGCTTGGGGCGGCAAAAAAGCCAGAGATGGCCCTGCTTGTAGCAGGCCTGAGGTGGCTTCATAAAGTCACAGAGTCTATGACCTTAGAGGGATAGCTCAGTGGTTTGAGCCTGCTAAACCCAGGGTTGTGAGTTCAATCCTTGAGGGGTCCACTTAGGAATCTGGGGCAAAATCAGTACTTGGTCCTGCTAGTGAAGGCAGAAGGCTGGACTCAATGACCTTTCCAGGTCCCTTCCAGTTCTAGGAGATAGGTATATCTCCATATATATTATAGCCACATGTGAAATGCACTAATTCTCTTCAATCACAGAGACTTAGGGGTGTTGATGTTTTTAAAAATGGAATTTACCGTTAAAAAAAATCATTTAAAAAAAATAAAGCTCAGAACAGGTGTCTTGCCAATAGAGCATTTACAGGGCCATCGTAGGCATTAGTCATTGGTGCCCAGACACCACAGTGATGGGTGGATTGGAGATGGATAGTTGGGACTTGAATACTATACCTGTTTTTAAAACAGGAGCTTAGTGTAACCCAACAGAACTCATCCTGCAAATCAGAAAGCCTCCTTTGAAAAGACCTTCCCCTACCTGTTGGCTCTAGAACTGCAGGTAGGAAGGAGATTGGCTGTCAGAAAACTGTGGTGATATCGTAAATTCTTCGACTGCTCTTGTATCATTTCAGAGATGACTCTTCCAATACACAAGGTCCATCAGGATGTAACATGTGAAAAGACCACCTAGACTAGGGTGACCAGACAGGAAATGTTAAAAATTGGGATGGGGGTGGGGTGGAGGGGTAATAGGAGCCTATATAAGAAAAAGACCCAAAAATCGGGACTTTTCCCTATAAAATCGGGACATCTGGTCACTCTAATCTAGACTGAAATGGGATGCCTAGTACCAATCTGTGGCCATTTAGACTTGCAATAGGGCCTAGTACAATACATATACATATGAAACTCAGGGCTACTGGGTGGAGAACCAGGTTATTTAAACCCTTTTCTTCTTGCACCGTGGGCTTTGCAGGCAAGAGAGGCACCTCTGGTGAGACAGGACTGGCTCCATCTGCTCCAAAATCACAGGTCTCTGCCACTTGAGCTAAAAATTAATCTCTTTACTAGTCCCTTGTCCTCCCTATGGGTCAGCCAAGATCTGGACACCGTCTCTTGCTGGCTTCCGCGGTGCTGCCAAATGGCTGCCCTCCCTGAAACAGTGGAGAGATTATCACACATAAGGGAGACCTGTGTATGACCAGATAGGCCCAGGGTCCCTGGAAATGGCTCTGTTAAATGGTAACTGTTGGCATGAAGCAGGAGGAATGTCCAGTAACGAAAGGCCTGATCTGAAGCCCATTGCTTTCCATTGACCTCCAATGGGATTTGAATCCGCCTTTGTAATGTGTCCAAACAATGGGGGCAGGCAAACGGGGGGAGGTTTTAAAGTTATCCTCCCCCAGAGGGCAGCTGCTGTATCGTCCGATCACTGAGAATAAATAGTTTCCTACTATGAGGCTCTATGGCATGACTATGTCTAGTGTGATCTGTTGGAAACGGTTTTAAAAAAAATTGAGCTGTCATTTTAAATTGCAGCATTTTTCCAGGTCCTGCTTGCTGGCAGGGGGCTCTGTAGGGAAGTGTGTAATCTCGCACAGTCAGTTTGTAGATAGTCAGCCTAGAGTGAGGTGGGGTGAGAGCTGCTGAGCTGTTTCAGAGAGCAGCCTGCTTTGTCTCGCTCTGTTTTGGGGTGCTTGTGTGTTAGGGCTCTGAATTCTAAGAAATAAAGTCACATTATGTTGCAACCTTCTGGCAAGAGTATTTTGTTTTTAATCTAACTTCTCTGTTTGCCCTGAAATATAACGTAGGAATTTAGAGATCTCTACTTCCCAGAAATGCTTGAGGAGAGAGGACTACAGGTGTGTCTCATCTTACGCTGGGGTTACATTCCGCAGTCAGCACCTAAAGCGAAAATCACGTATAGTCAAAATTACATTGAGTGTAATGGTGGGCGGAATCACCCGCACTACAGAAACAGTATTTAAATTGTTATTTCTCTCTTTTTTTTGTTTTTGTTTTGTTTTTGCCAACCACATAAAGCTGAAATCACACATGTTAAATGCGCCCAAGATGCAACAGACCTGTATCTACGTGGAGGAAGGAATGAAGCCTGAGTGTTGCACTGCCTTGGCTCTGTCTCTTTGTGCTTGTACACAGAACTCCTCTCATCTGTAACTATATTTTGACTTTAAGAGGAGTGAAGGATGGGAGCCAGGCTAATGCACACTCTATTTCTGTTGTGGCTGATGACAGGCTCACTTGGTAAATGACTGGAGCTGGGAGAGTACCAAACGCCTGGCGGCATCTGTCGCAGGCTCCTTGCTGTGTGTGCATGCCAGGGACGTCAAAGGCTTGAGTTCTCCAGGGATTCCTCATGTTCTTTGTTTTGTTTTCTTTTTCCCAATCATGGCTCTTAGCCTAGATTTGCTGCATCATTTATATTTTTATTTGTTCCTTCCAACTCAAATTGGGAAGACACGTGCATCTCCCGATCTAGTGTACCATGGGGGGGATTAATTATTGAGCATTACTATTATCATTATTTTATTGTATTTATGTAGTACTATCAGCCTGCATGGTGTCTCATGAATAAACGACTAGACCAGGCTCTAACCTGAGGATCTTACAGTCTAGGCATTAGACACATTACACTGGCTATGTCTACACTGCACGCTAAGCCCCGGTCTATGGGACACAGGCTTGTGGACTTGATATTTCCAAGCCTGTGCTTGAGCATCCGTACTGCATTGTAACCCTGGGTATACAGTTGCTGGGTTTGGGTCGCACAGCCGTGCTAACGCGTCCACACTGCACTACGCAGACCTTCTGACTCAAGTCTGTAGCCTGACCTGTGTCCACATTGCTAAATGACAGGGCTTGGATCTGAATCACAACAGAACTCAGTCTCTGACTGATGCCCCTGCCTTCTATGGTCCTAGAACCAGGGTCCTGAGTTCTTGCTGACCTGAATTAAAATGATTTGTATGTTAAGGAGGGGGCAAGGGCTCAGAACTGAATCTGAGCCCAGACTTAGCGTTCAGTGTAGACATACCCACTGTGACTGCAATATTGTCTGGGAAAGGGTGGCAAGGGCAGACATAAAGCAAGGGGACAAAGAGACAGAAATAGCCTAGGGAGCATTTTTCCTCTTAAGCACTGTGTTGGTGTCCTTGAATTACCTTCTTTTGTAACACACACATCTGTCGACCAGGCTTGAGCTGGATAATGGAGAGTCCGAGTTTGTACTTTTAAAGCCAGCCGTGCTGCCACCATTTGCTGGAGCTGCATCAGGAGATAATTGGGCACTCACATACTATGGTGACAGTGCTATATAAGAACCTATATAGAATGCCCCTGCTCCGTATAGGACTTGCCAGACTGGATCAGAGCCCAAGTCCATCTAATCCAATATCCTGTCTCCAACACCAGATGCTTCAGAGGAAGGTACAAGCATTCCACAGGAGCCACTGTGAGGGAATCTGTCCCACCCAGAAATCAGGAAGAGACCTAATAGTTAAAGACTGGGGTCAGCCCTGAAGCACGAGGTTTACTTGTAATTAATTATGATTTTCTTGATATCCTTACAAATATCTAACCCCTATTTGGATAACCCGCAGAGAAGGAATTGCTATCCAGTTTGGGAGGGGGTCTATACTTCCCACACCGAACCAGGGCTGGGAGTACAGCAATACTCGGCTACGGAGACCCTGCCCCTCAACAGGTGCTGGGCTTGCTCTCAGTGGAGGAATGGCTTCAAAGGACACCGGTAGGCCAGAAAGAAGGGGAATGAGCTGTGTGTGGCTCCAGGAAGCAAAGTTGCTGCTCAGAGCTGAGCCGAGCAGGGCAACGGCTTTGTGAGGACTGCTCAAGTATCCGGGGCTTGGATTACGCACTCTCCCCTTAGGAGTTGAAAGCCCCAAGAGCGAGCGACTGCACAGGACACTAAGAGACCAAGGAGAGTCTGCTAAACCTGTGTCCACGCCCCAAACTGAGGCGCTCCAGAGTGGTAGGAAGTGACCTGCGGGAAACAGAATTTGGGGTAGTTCAGAAACTGGGCCAAACACTTCGGTATAACCCTGGGTCAGGACCTCTACACTGCTCCATAATTAGACCCGGAACAAAGCCCCAGAGCTGAATGCCCTATGGACATTGCATCAGAACTTGTGGCTTGGGCTCGTTTCTGTTTTAATAAGCTGTGATTTTTTTTTATGTGCAGTTAGTCCTAGTGACCATAGAAAGAGCTGGACAGAAGGGGGAGGATGGTCATAGAATCATAGAATATCAGGATTGGAAGGGACCTCAGGAGGTCATCTAGTCCAACCCCCTGCTCAAAGCAGGACCAATCCCCAACTAAATCATCCAAGCCTGACCTTAAAAACCTCTAAGGAAGGAGATTCCACCACCTCCCTAGGTAACCCATTCCAGTGCTAATTGGTCTCTTTGTTCTATGTTTATGCGCTCCAGAGCACAGTGGAATCCTAGGTGCTACCACAACCTAAAGAATAAATAGTAATAATAAAGTATGCAAAGACCAGAATAAGATGGCTCCATGGTGCCACCATGCCTAGCATTCTTCAGGCATTTGTGAAGGTCTACTTTGGTGCATACTTTAGGACCACTTGTAAATTTTAGCTGGCTGAGACTATATTAGCTTGTTTGCTTAACAGATCTGAGTGCAGTGAGCAGAGTACATGTACTTAACTAGCTTCCCATTTGCTTCTGGGTGCAATTCAAGTTAGTCAAGGCTTCTATCATCCTAGCTACCTATGCAACGTCTTCTCTCCCTACGTATTGTTTCAACAGTTGCTCCTGCTGACAATCCTTAAATTTAAACCCTGGAGGAAGCAAACCAAATTCTCTGCTGGCATACATGGACCCTGGAGGAGCACACTTTTACCCCAAAGGACAGCATGTTGTAATGAAAGGACTCCTATGCTCAAGCTGCTGGGTTTTTTAGTTGGGAACTAAGAGTCCTTACCTCTTAGACTCCAACTTCTCACCACAAAGTGAGACGGAATTTCTATCTGCCAGTCAGGCCGTCCACCCTCCCCACTCACCCACTGAGCCACTCTCTTTTGGGTGTCCACCCTCCACTCCCCAGCTGTGCAAGACTGGGGTTTGGTTAGGGTGACCCCCTCACCCAGGGCCTATTCACTATGGTTCTTTTTTCCTTTGTGTTACACAATAAAGGTAATTACATGTCATTACCCCTACACTCAAAACTTAAATGAATTTTAGCAAAAAATGAGTAACATTTTCATAGTGGAATGGTGGGTAACAAAAATGCAAATAAAGTGTGATCCCCTCTCTTCTGCCCCTAGACACCAACAGACAGCAGTAGAGGTAGCTTTATCCCTCAAAGCTTCCTCCATGGGGCTTGCACCCGTATAAATAAACCATTATTTGACCCATAGTCCCTGCTACAAGTAGCTTAAAATGTAAAGCAGCGAACCTCTTTGGAAGACATCTGACTCTCGTGTGTGTGTGAGTGTACGGTAGCCTTTTATTTTATTTAAAGTGAATTTAGTAATGTGGTATTACACCACTGTGGGTTCGGCTCTGGTGGCTACAGTTTGAAGCGCTCACAGAGTGAAAGTCACCTCTGCTACTTGCTTCAAATTTAGAGTCTCTAGGAACACATAAAAACCAAGGGTAGTGACCACACAGACAATTACAAGGTCTAGTTTGTTTTACAAGTTTTATTAAAAGTACAGTCAAAGTTATGATTACCCAAGCACATAGAGATTCTATACAGACCTAGGCACAAGTTACAAATATCGTTATACTCACATCCTTTTAATGATATTCTTGAGGTCTGATGACTGCCTTGCTAATTGATCATCAGTAGAGGGATGGTTCCTGCTGGAATTTTCAATAGGGAGCTCAATTTTCCCAATTTGGGCACCCTCTTCTTATAATGTGAGTCTGATTATACCTCATTAGCCTTTACACACATAATGCACCCTGCGGTTAGGGCATGTGTTAGAAAAATGTGACTTCCGGGTATCTTGTAAGCAAAAATTACTCGTACTGTTAATTTTTCGCAATATCACCCATTAGCACATCTTTTCCCATAATCTTGTGGCATAGGGTCATTCTTTGGTCACTTACTTATGTCAAGCATTTCTTAAGCTTATGGCCTAGTATGGCTAAGCTAAAATCTTACAGGCCTCAACCTGTAAGTCTTGCATTTCAGCCCTACTTACTTAGATACCTAATACATAATTATCCCTTCTAACTACTAATCAATCTTATACTTCGATAATCCTACAATTTAACTCTATTTAGCATATAATGATTATATATGACATAACATGTTAGTTAATCATAACACCACACAGTAAATGAACGATAAACAAAAATAATTGGCTACAGTACACAAGAGAAATTCCATACACTGCAGGTTATAGCATCTTCCAGAGTGTTCA
This sequence comes from Malaclemys terrapin pileata, assembly GCF_027887155.1. Classification (NCBI taxonomy): domain Eukaryota; kingdom Metazoa; phylum Chordata; order Testudines; family Emydidae; genus Malaclemys; species Malaclemys terrapin. The sequence goes on from NC_071515.1 coordinate 74,272,846, forward strand.
TGTAAAAAAAATGATTATGATTCTCCTGCAAGAGTTTTGAAAAATGTTTCTTTTTAAAAAGTACTAGGAGAAAAAGGGTTATCTCTGTGGGGGAAAAAAAAGTTTGTCGGTATTTGCTGAGTTATCAAGATGCCCTCTCTGCTTGAGTTTCCATTTCTTAAATTATATTTTTCCTGACAAACCCATTTTCAGTCACAGTAATGAGCAGATAAACAAGGGATAGCACCAGATAGCTGTAGAGTGAATGGAATAATTCAGAGGGGAACTGTTCCCTCCCCCCCCATTCCCCTGAAGAAAATGTCAGCTCCTAAAAATGTATGCACCTAGCCTTGAGATATGCAAGCCACATGCATAAATAAATAAGCCTCTGAATGCATGCCATAGGGCTTGGCAGTGCTGGAGATATTAAAACATATTCAATTGTCCCTGACTATTGAAGATGTACAATTATTGGGTGTTGTAATTAGATAATGGAAGAGCTGTCCCTAATAAATCTACCTTATAGCTTTCAGGGCTTGGTGTAGCCAAGAGCGTGAGTGTTTTGTTGAATGCAAAGCTGGGTACAGAGTTATTTTTATTAAGTAAATTGTCTCCACTACCACAATGTGGGATGGGCATTTTTCCCCATCAGTATTCTGGAATCTCATAATTATAGAAGGGAGATTTTAAGGCTTTTGATGATAATGAGTTTACATTTATATATAACTCCAAAATGGATTAGAAGCTTCATGTAGTAGTAGTTATCAGTAAAGAGTACAAAATGGCAGCTGTTAACTGTTGTGTAGGACCAAGAGGCTCCTAACAAGCAAAACATTAAAATACCTACAATTTCAGTGGCCCTCTTCAGGTGCTTAAAGTTAGCCAGGTACTTAAAGTTATCAATGTGCTTACATGCTTTGCGGAAGCCTATTACAGCAGTTTAAGACAAGAAGTGAAGAACACCATATCCCATTTGAGGCAGGTAGCTAATCTAACTCTGCTTCGCTTTCAAAAGCCGATGAGATCACCGATTGCAACCATCCTGAATTTCCCAGGAGACTAAAGAGCTACTGTGTAGCATAGATTGGCCAACAACAAATACAGAAAATGTAAATTGAAATGCTTTGAGAAAGGAAGGATGGTCCAGTAGCTAGTGCACTCAGTGTGGAGCCATGAGTTCTGGGTTCTATTGCATGCCTAGCTACTGTCTTGCTCTGTGATCTTGGGCTTAATCTCTCTGACTCAAATCTTCAAAGGAACTTAGACTCCCAACTTCCCCTGGTTTTTGGTGCAATGTCCATCTGTAACCTGGGGGCTAATAACATTTATTTACCTCCCAGGTAGGTTGCAATGTTCACAGTATCAATATTTGTAAAGTGCTTTGAGATGCTTAAATAGGCGTCACCAGAAAAGGGTTACATAGCATTCTAATTATTAATAAATAATAAATCAGGCAGTTGTGACTGAATGAATTTCATGAGGCTGAAAATCAGAGGAGGCTGTCAGGTGAGAAGCCTTTGGTGTGGGCCAGTGTCTTGGCCCTCCTTGTAGTATGCGGACTTAGCACTCTCACTGCCATGGCCTGGGTTCGATTCCCTGTCAGGGAAAAGTGCCTTTACATCCAAAAACCTTCAATTATGTTAATGCTTCCTAACGGGATCCAGCGGTGCAAAACCAAAAAAGTGAATGAAGCTTTTTCTGAGCCCTCAAATCCTTCCGCTCTAGAGATGAAGAGTCCGTGCTTGGGTTGGTTCCTCTCTTATTTCAATCGGTGCTTCATCCCTACCAGTTACCAGCAGGAATATGTAATCAACAACTTGTGCGTTCAAAGATGAGCATAGTTTGCACAGAGATGGACATAAACTGTAGAAATGGTGCCCAAGAGGTGAAGACATCTAGATCCAAATGTCACCAAAGGGCTGTTCAGTTCTGGGGTTTTCCTTCGGCTGTTTATAGAGTCACAGAATTCCGATCTCAAGGTTAGTGGATGATAAGATCCATTGTTTGATTTGGCCCACTATAGAGGTACAATATAATGGCCAATACAAAATATTCCCAAAGATTGGGCTTTTCCAGGGCTGGGTTTTGGTGAGGGTCCATCTCTGATACTGTGTTACTATTGATCTTTTTTAGGCCCTATAATACTTTCCTTAGGCTCTTTCTCAGATTCTAGAAGTGGCCATTTTTACAGTACATTGTGCAGTGTTTGTTGATAGCCTGTCAAGAGAGAGATTGATGTGGAGGAAAATAGCAGTCTTTCTAACTTTGCTTCCTGAGAACCTCTCCTTAGTGTCCAAACCTTATGAAAGAATACGCTTAAAATTGCTTTTTGAATTAAGCTGCAGGTTGTGAGATGCAGCCAACAGAAATATGGGGCCAGACACCAAAACCAGGTGGCCTTGAAGTCTGTGAAATTGAATCTCAGAGTAATCCCAGCCTCATAGGGTCTGTCTATGATTCTGAAATGTCAAGCACTCTTCCTTTTCAATGAAGGGATATTGTATCCTACTACAAAAGAGAAAAACGCCTCTTCAGAGCAAGGACAGTCCTTATCTGGGTTTTCCTGTCCAGTGCCAGTCACATTGTCAATGCTTAATGAATAAATAAATAAAATCATAATAACATAATTGTGTTTCCTTTAAAAGAGGTGGGTTTGTGGGAATATTTCTCTTCCTGGATTTTTCATTGTCTTCTGTTTGTGAAACTATAGTAATCCAATTGCTGTTTCAATACTTATGAAAATTAAAATGATGAGGGGAGCTGAGTGGAAAATGATTTTTTTTCTGTAAAAAAAATTCAGAACCACTTTATCTTTTCACTGACTGGGCTTTTTTTTGGTGGGGGGTGTCATAAAATCAGAAAACTGAAGGCTTTGCTTGTGACATTGCTTTATGGAAATACGCTTATGAAAATAAATATGACATAACTGGAATATGTTTTATGCTAGCTATGCCATGTAACATATCTCTGCAAAGGTTATGATCTACTGAATATTTATATGCATGTATCATTTTTGTACTCAAAGTTACGAATATTGGCTGTGTACTTGTTTGATTTTAAGTAGCAGTAGTAAGGCATTTGGCCAGCTACTTTAGAAAGGAATTTCCAAGTTAAGTGCCCAATCAAGAAACACTTAACAGACAATGGATCTTGGAAGACTCCAATCCACATAAGAAGTCTACCTGAGGACGTTCAAGGTATCATGAACAATGGCTCCTACCTGTAAGTTCTGAGTCATGCATGGACATGTGACTTGCCCACGTGACTCCAAAACTCCATCTTGTAGCTGGGATTCTACACAGGGGAAGGGAAGGGTGTCCAACCACAAGAGAAAGTCTATTTAAACCCCTGGGAGACTCCTCCATTTTGTCTTAAGCTGGCTCAAGAGATAGCCTCTCCACCCCAAAGGTTACCTGAAAGAAACTGGAACAAAGGACAGTAACTAGAGGGGTGGGAGTGATTGCTGGACCCAGACTAGAAGGAGGCTAGTCTGTAAAAGAAGCTTACTGGAACTCCTCTAAGGGTGAGATTTCATCTGTAATCACTTTCTTACTGTATTAGGCATAGATTTGCATGTTTTATTTTATTTGTTTAGTAATTTACTTTGTTCTGTCTATTATTACTTGGACCCACTTAAATCCTACTTCTTGTATTTAATAAAATCACTTTTTACGTATTAATTAATCCAGAGTATTAATATGAATTAATACCTGGGGGGTGGGGACAGCAAACAGTTGTGCATATCTCTCTATCAGTGTTATAGAAGGCGAACAATTTATGAGTTTATCCTGTATAGGCTTTATACAGGGGTTTGGACCCCATTGGGAGCTGGGCATGTGAACGTTGGAGACAGGAACACTTCTTAAGCTGTTTTCAGTTAAGCCTGCAGCTGTTGGGGGACATGGTTCAGACCTGGGTCTGGGTTTGCAGCAGACTAGCGGGTCTGGCTCAAACCAGGCAGGGCACTGAAGTCCCAAGCTGGCAGGGGAAACAGGCTCAGGGGTAGTCTCAGCACATCAGTTGGCAGCCCCAAGGGGGTTTCTGTGATGCAACCCATCACAATGCTTTTTGGCAACTGAAGGAAAAATTGTTTTTGCGGATTTTGCTTTTTCAGTGAAAATCCATATTTAAATGAAAATAGACTTTATTTTGAAAAAAAAAATCCATTTAATTAAAAAGCCATTTTCATTTATTAACGTTTTTGACCACATTAATGAATAGCTCTCATGCAACTTTTTGAGCATGCATCATCCAGGCCATTGAACAAAAGCCCGTGACTCAGAAGACCTGGTTTCTGTTCCCACTGCTGTGTCTTGCTGCCTGTGACTCCTTAGGTCTGCCAAGAATTCCAGCTTTGATGACCTACATGTCAGCATGAACGGGCGGGGGCATTTTCCCATACCGCCTCTTACATGTGTGAAACTCCTGTCAAAAATCTGGAAACCACGACTCTACCCTCCTCGAAACTCACCTCTGCTGTGATGTATATAGATATTAACCCATCACCAGAGAATTGCTAGAAAAGTGGAGAGTTGTGATTGGCTATTAATTGTGCACACAGCTTGTCTGTGCAAAAGCAGCCAATTATCTTTGTTACCCTGCAAGCTTGCTTATCTCCTCCGTCTGTTAAGATATGTTTTTTAAGTTGTTTGGGGTGAGGATTGCCGTTTACCATGTGTCCGAATGATGTGACCCTGACGTGGGGGAGGCCTGTAGGTGCTACTGCAAGAATAATAACGCAATAAATTTTCAAATCATCAGTCCCCACCAATGACCACAGCAGTTGCATCAGGCAACTCGCTACTAGGATTCAGAGGAGCAGCCGTGTTAGTCTGTATCCGCAAAAAGAACAGGAGGACTTGTGGCACCTTAGAGACTAACAAGAAATTCAAGGACAAATGCAAAGTACTTCATTTAGGAAGGAACAATCAGTTGCACACATACAAAATGGGAAATGACTGCCTAGGAAGGAGTACTGCGGAAAGGGATCTGGGCGTCATAGTGGATCACAAGCTAAATATGAGTCAACAGTGTAACGTTGTTGCAAAAAAAGCAAACATCATTCTGGGATGGATTAGCAGGAGTATTGTAAGCAAGACACGAGAAGTAATTCTTCCGCTCTAGTCCACGCTGATTAGGCCTCAACTGGAGTATTGTGTCCAGTTCTGGGGGTCACATTTCAGGAAGGATGTGGACAAATTGGAAAAAGTCCAGAGAAGAGCAACAAAAATGATTAAAGGTCTAGAAAACATGACCTGTGAGGGAAGATTGAAAAAAAAAATGGGTGTTTCGTCTGGAGAAGAGAAGACTGAGAGGGGACATGATAACCGTTTTCAAGTACATAAAAGGTTGTTACAAGGAGGAGGGAGAAAAATTGTTCTTCTTAACCTCTGAGGACAGGACAAGAAGCCATGGGCTTAATTTACGGCAAGGGCGGTTTAGGTTGGACATTAGGAAAAACTTCCTAACTGCCAGAGTGGTTAAGCACTGGAATAAATTGCGTAGGGAGGTTGTAGAATCTCCATCAGTGGAGATTTTTAAGAGCAGGTTGGACAAACACCTGTCAGGGATGGTCTAGATCAGTGGTTCTTAACCTTTACTGCAGCCTGCACCCCTTTTGTTCTCAAACTATGTTCTTGCGCCCCTTATCAAAAATCGTTGAAGTAGGTCAGTTCTTTAAACCTAGATATATTTTTTGTTTGTATATGACAGTAATCGTTAAAAAATGTATACTATTAATAAATACATAGGTTTGATGAAATAAAATAGTTGTACTTAAGTGCCTGTGCTTAATTTGTATTTTCGATGATTTACCTTCTAAAAAAATCTGGCATGTCTCGCACCCTCAGAAGGGGCATCTCGCACCGTGCATGCACCCCAGGTTAAGAACCACTGGTCTAGATAATACTTAACCCTGCCTTGAGTGCAGGGGACTGGATTAGATGACCTCTCGAGGTCCCTTCCAGTTCTATGATTCTACTACCCCACAGCCGAGAAGTTGCATTCTTTTTAAGTCATTTTCAACGTTGTAATGTTATAATGCTAGCCACTTCCTATTCTTCCAGGATCCCTCCTGACTCTGAGCTGAGAGCACTTATAAAACTGCTTTTCAATGTCTGTATTTTTCCTCCCCCTAGCACTGTAACGCACCACTCGATGCTTTATCCACTTCAGAATACCCACACATTATTTTTTTATCTTCTGAATTCTTGGTCTCCCATATGTGCAAATCTGATATCCGCTTTAAGCAAATGTCCATATTTTTTATTCGTAAGGGGATGGAAACTGTCTCCTTAATACCTTTGCTATTATTTCTTTATTCCCATCTCTAGTTCTGCACTCTCAGCCCTAAGACAGCCAATCTTTTTCCTACGTGTTTCTTCTTAGCTGTGATATGTTTAAACTATGTCTTCTGCTTGATTAATTGTTCTCTTTTGATAGTCATTTCCAATTCTGTGCTTTTCTGAGAATCAATTTATTTTACCTTTGACATCTTCCCAATAACTTCCACACAGCAATGGTCAAAGGGAGCAGCAAAGAACATAAATATAACAAGTCACAAATAATGTGCTCTCCTATGCCATGCCCCAGTTTAAAGCCTGGACACATGCACAGTAAATTCATATCTATGCCCTCAAATGCATTGACTTATTTGGACAGGCCATGTGGTCTAGTAATGCATAGACATTGAGATGGGGGTTCAGGAGATCAGGGGGTTAGCGAAAACTTTTCCACTGATGCCCTGAAGTTATTTGGGCAAGTCACTTTACATCTGTTTCTGTTTTCCACCTCATCTTTAGTCTGTCTTGTCCCTTTGCAGTGTAAGATCTCTGGGCAGGGATGATCATTAGCTGTATATGAATAACAAGGCCCTGAGTAAAAATTTTCCAAACTGCCTAAGAGAACTTGGAACCTAAACCCCACTCAACTGAGATTCCTAAATAACTTAGGTGCTTTTGAAAATGGTGTCCCTGTTTGAAAACAGCTCCCCGAAGCATTATTATGCTACAAATGCTAATACTTATCCTCACAACATCCCTGTTTGGTAAGGAAGTTTCATTATCCCCATTCTTCGAGTGCAAAATGGTGGCATACATGCCTTGCCTGAGGTCATCACACAGGAAGGAACAGCAAAGATTCAGCTTCATGGATTCATAAATTCCAAGGCCAGAAGGGACTGTTGTGATCATCAAGGCTGACCTGCTGTATAACACTGGTCCTAGAACTTCCCCAAAGTAATTTCTGTAGCAGTTCTTTTTAGAAAAGCATCCAACTTGATTTAAAAATTGCTAGTGATGGGAACCAATCCCAGTGCGGCATGCTCATTCCAGGCATTGTCCAGGCTTAACCTACTCCTTACCTCATTTTTACATTCCTAATAAATAGTTCTCTGGATGTTCTCCCTCTTATCTTAGTTGGCTCAGAAATAATCTTTTTCAGCCTAATGATTTGTTTACCTCCCTAATTCTATCTTCCAAGAAATGAGGCCTCCCTCCAGGTGTTTACTACTCATGTCAGGCCAGGCTTCCGCTACAAAAGCATGGCCTACATTCTTTGGTCCTAGATGTATATGTTCAAACTTATCTATATTAAAACATATAGTTTGCTTGTGCCCAGTTTACTAAGCGAACCACATGGCTCTGTATTAGTGACCTGTCCTCTTCGTTATTTATCATTCCCCCTTTTTTTGTGTCATCCGCAAACTTTATTAGTGATGATATTATATTTTCTTCATGGTCACTGATTAGAAATGTTAACTAGCATAGGGCCAAGAACTGATCCCTGTGGGAACCCATTAGAAACACACCTGGTCTGTGATGATTCCCCTTTACAATTACATTATGAGACCTATCAGTTAGCCAGTTTTTAACCCATTTCATGTGTATGAGGAAGACTCATGAACAACAGGGAGTGGATGTTTGGGAGGAAGAGTGTGATAGGGGAGTGTTAGGCTGTGAAGAAGTGCCCATTTTGGGGAGATAGGATGGTTGAAAAGTTAGTGTATCTATGCCTTGTTTAGCCTCTGCCCGCTAAATGGATTGTGTGTGTGTGTGTGTGTTTCCCTACATTAGGGCCCAGTCCATCAGCAGTTGAAGTGAGTATGAGTATTCTATTGTCTTCAAAGAAAGCTGGATCAGAGCCGTAGGACATGACCCAGTAAAGGACTTACATGTGTGCTTATCTCAGGTTCACTGGGGCTACCGGTTCTTAAAGGTAAGATTCATAGATTCATAGATTCATAGATTCTAGGACTGGAAGGGACCTCAAGAGGTCATCGAGTCCAGTCCCCTGCCCGCATGGCAGGACCAAATACTGTCTAGACCATCCCTGATAGACATTTCATAAGCACTTTCTTCAGTGGTTTGTTTGGGTCAGGACCTAAATGAATTGGTATCTCTTTCTTCTTCTTCTTTTCGCTCTTTGTATTTAACATATAGATCATGATCTAAAAAATCAACCAGAACTCCATTTCCCTAATGGGAGGTAATTCCAAAGGTTAGGCAGATGTCTAAATCCCTTGGGCCGAAGTAGCTTTGAGAAAGGTAGACCCTGGGTTGAAAGGCGGAAAAGAAAAAGAAACCCATGCTCTTACAATTCTGCTAAACAACAGGGAGCTAGAAAGTATAAAATTTCAAATGCTAATGTAGGGATTTTAAAATCAATGGGGTGTTTAATAGAATCAGGTACAACGCAGCTAAAGTGGGCAGAAATGTGGCGATCATTGAATTGAGACTGAGCATAAAAACCTAGATGCAGCTCGGTTACATAATTAAAGCTAGAGGAGCAGACGGAGAATTTCAATAATCCAGCTGAGAAGTCACCCAAGTATGGACTGGTGTCTCAATAGCAAGAAAAAACATTGTATATATTTAAAAAGCAGGAGGCCAATTTCTTTCTATTAATCATTTAAAAAATAAAAGGTGGTTTAACAAACGGGGTGATGTCTGAGACTCTAAAACAAGAGACAAGAAGACAAGTTAAACAAGAATCAATCTAAGCACTGGAAATCACACACTGGGAAAATGAACTGTATCACTTTATGGAAGCCAAAAGGTTATTGGGCCAGAACTTCAGCTGGGGGAAATCCATGTAGCTTCCTTAACTTTGATGGTGCTATGCTGATATACACTAGCTGAGGATATGGTCCTGGATCTGACTTGTGTTTCCACACTAAAATGGCCAAGGGTCTGTTTCTGTACAGGGCTTGCTTTCTCAACTGGCTTCCTGCAATTGCCTTTGCTTGGAGTAGCTCCACTGAGGGGTATGGATTAGCTTAATCAGTCTTGGATGGTGGCATTCTGCTACACGTAAGCCTGACCTTCTGTCGAAGGAGGTAATGATGGAAAGAGGGTCTCCTTATGGTGACTCCTGGCCTGGAAAGAAAACAATATACTATTGCTCCCTGACCAAAGCAGCAGGTGAGTATGTGGAGCCTTCTCGGGTTCTTTCCATTGGCAGGAGAAATTGATAAATATTTACACAGAAGGAACAAAATCCTGTTTCCCTGATGGGGAACAAACAACCAGAGAGAGTTTTCTTGCTCACGGGTTCCACACCTGTCTTTCCAGCCAGCACTTTGCCCAAAAGAAGCCCTTGCTCTTGGCTTCCCATTGGTGCCTCTTTCCCTGTCTGCTCAGTTTCTGGTTCTTTGTGCTTATGACACACAGTGCCATAGATCAATGCCCCAACTCTGGCATTTTCCCTCAGTCCCAGGGAAACACCTCAGGCCACGTGGCTCAGCTTCTACTCAGGCCTTGCCAGTCTGATTGAGGCCTTGACAGTGACTTCTGTTGTTTCAGCTACTGGTGAACAAAGGGGTATTTAACTGTTCCCTTAGTTGGCCTGAATGAAAGGTGGCTAGTACATCCATCAGCTCTGTGATTGCCCAAGGATTCAAGACACACTTGCTGGTATCCACAATACATCCATATACGCTGTCCAATCAAACTATGGCGTTTGGCTCCTTCCTATGATCATCAAGTACCAGTATCTAGGTGCTGCTGACCTCAACAGTCAGTTGTACTGCAGGAAGTGGTTTCAGATAGAAAAAGAGATACTGGATTTTGGTGTGAACACACTTCAGAGAGTACAGGAGAAAGCCTTTGACATCCTCTCTCGTTAGGATTTAAGCAGCCACAGTGGCTTTACTTCCCTGATTCTTCTCAAAGGAAGGTCCGATGGTCCTGCCCAGTGCAGGTGCACAGAGCTCCACATATAAATACAAGCTGAAAAGTGATGAGCAGGACAGAGCACAGAGGAACCCAGTCCCACAGTAATGGGAGTGCTGCCGCATAGGCACCAAGTTCCTCCTGTTGAGTAAAAAGTGAGCCCAAGGAGCAGGTAGCTAAGTTATTTGTTACTATGGGTATGTCTACACTTACCCGCTGGTTTGGCGGCAAGCAATCGATCTTCTGGGATCGATTTATCGTGTCCTGTCTAGACACGATAAATCGATCCCGGAAGTGCTTGCCGTCGACGCCGATACTCCAGCTCGGCGAGAGAAGTACATGGCATTGACGGGGGAGCCTGCCTGCTGTGTCTGGACCGCGGTAAATTCGAACTAAAGGTACGTCGACTTCAGCTACGTTATTCACGTAGCTGAAATTGCATATCTTAGTTCGATTTGGGGGGTTAGTGTAGACCAGGCCTATGATGATGAATGCACTTAAGCTCCAATCTACCTGGGCACAACCATTACCTGGCCACACCCCATGCCTCTGTTACTCTGTAAACTAATGAGGAAGCAAGCAGGAGGGGTGAGACTCATTATCTCTCAATGCCGAGAGCTGTACCATTTACCCTTACTTACGCCCACTATAATCTCTGCTGACACTCACATTGGAGCACACCACTACCTCGCAGGATCAAGGAGCCTGACTCTATATAGTATACATTTCCAGCACTGAAAATGAACAATTAATCAGTTACCACGCTATTAATTTCTCTTGCCTGTTTAAGTCCTGGTGTTACAATTCCTCTCCAATGGAGTGGCTAAAATGAGCAACTGATTTATTTCTAATACCTGCCCCTATTGTCTGACAATATATGCCTCTGTTGTCCTGTCTCTCTGTAATAGATCCCACACTACAACAGGCAAAGAAGCTGGCATGAAGGCTGGGCACCAGGTGGATGAGAAGTAGCAATATGCAACTTTGCATAAGTTGCATTCATGTGTTGGTTGGTCGGCCAATGGGCTGTTGTTCTTAAAAGCTGGTCTCCATCTGTTTTCCCTCTTCCTAATAAAATTTGTGTAATACATTTATCAGCTACCAAATTCATGGCACGAAACTAACCAACAAAAAAACCCCACTATTTAGAGAGAGAGAGAGCACTTTAGTATAAACAGTTTTTAAAATCCTGCAGCTGACCCATTGTCTCTGCTTTCTAAACATGACGTTGTTAAATGTCAAGACCAAGGTTTCTCTGTGAACTACAAAAAATAATTAAAAGCTTCTCTTTTTCGTTCATCCAGTGCTATTACCTTTTTTTAATCCATTCATATTAATCCTGTCATGACCTTCAAGGGTTTCTGTACAGACAGACCATAAGAGGTGCCTGGCATTCTACTCTGCTTTGAAAGATTGTTTTTGGGTTTTTTTTGTTAATTGCAGATGTTCTTAGAGTGAAATAATCATCTGCCCAAAGAAGGATGAAAATGCATTTCCCTGACAGGCAGAAAGAGAACACTTCTGTTATGATTGACAAGAAAGAAAGAAAGAAAATAAGTCTGGGATAAAAGTGATGGAATTAGGTTGAAAACAGAACATGTCTTTTCACCACACAGACAATTGCAGGTATACTCTGGGCCTGATCCTGCTGTCAATGGAAGCTCTGGGCTCAATGTCACTCCCACCAACCAGACAAGAAGCAAATATAAAAAATCGATATAGCTCTGTGGTCTACAGTTGAGCTGCCCACAGAATAATCAAGTCTCCAAATAACCTTGTGGTGCAGGTCAGTATAATTATACCCATTTTACAGACAGGAAAATATTATGTGCACAGCATACACACAGAGAAGTTAAAGTATTTATGCTTTTAACTTTTTGGATGGTTGTAGTGCAACCTTAAAACACAGGAACCAAATGCAGAGAGAGACAAAGCAGGCTGCTCCCTAAGGTAGAGAGACACAATTCACCCCACCTTGCTCTAGGCTGGCTCTTTGCAGACTGACTGCTTAAGGCCCAGATTGCATGCTTCCCTACACAACCCTCTGACCTTCAAGCAGAGCCAGGAGAACCCCCTCCAGACTTGAAGTGACAGCTTGTAATTTCATCGTTTTCAATACACCACAGACAATTTAGGCATAGAGAGCTTAAGCTACTTAACCAAGATTATAGAGTGAGTCAACAGCACAGCTGGGGGTAGATCTGATTCCTAGGAGTTCCAATCTAACCATTAAAGATGATGCCTTCTCCATTTATATGTTACTTAGAAGGATCAATGCTTTTACTTGAAGTGAGAAGGCCTGAAACCACTGTCATGCCTCCTCAGAAGGCCCTAGTTAGCACTTATTCATCTGGGACATCGGATGTCATAGTATGTGCTTGCAGTTATACTTCTCAGCCATTAGATATATCTGTGTGGTATATGGCAGTGGTTTTCAATCTTTTTTCATTTGTGGACCCTTAAAAAATTTCGAATGGAGGTGCGGACCCCTTTGGAAATCTTAGACAATACAGTATGCGGACCCCTGGAGGTCTGTAGACCACAGGTTGAAAAACACTGGTGTATGGCATTCCAAACAGAGTGTGGTCTCTGATAAGCGAAAAAGACCAATCTGAAACTCAAACTGGGTGGAAGCCTGTCTGTAGTTGTAGCTGCTTTCTTTAATAACCGCCCTCCTGTATGAGTAAAACATGGCTGATGCTAGCCTGCTCCTTGCCTAACTTCTAAGGTACCAGCAGAAAAGAACCCATCACAGAATAAAACATCTACAAGCTTTTTCCCCTGGTCTGCTGCTAGATGGCAATGTGATGAATAAGCCAGTATTTTTATTCCATTATTTGCTTGGCTGCAGATCCATAGGTGATCATAGAAAACATAAACCTGAGATAAAAATATCTAATGTGCTAGTCACGCTTATTTTATTGGATGGGGTGCAGGGTTGATATGGCCGCTGTTTAAAATTCAACAGCACAATTATCACAAAATGCAGTGAGCAGCAAATCTTCAAGTAATAAATACGAAATGCTGAAAGTAATGACTAAATCAATAACACCTATATCCCGAAGTATGTTCAGTGTGACTTATGTGAAATATCAATAGTTATTTATAATGTGAAAAGACTTTCAACAGATCGCTGAAAGAAAAAGATCCTTAGACTAAATGATATACTTACCCAAATACACACAAACACACACACACACTCTCTCTACATTAAGAGCAGTTTGTTTCCTGATTGCATGCAATGTACACTTTGCAGTCTCAGAGCCAGATGCACTGGTATGCTCAGTCTATTTTACATTACATCAGCCACGCTAGTCATCTGATGATGTCACTTCCTGGCTTGGGCTTCTATGAATCCTGGCGTGGAGTCACCTTTTTGTAATTTTTCCAACCTTTTCCATCTATATTTGATTTCAGCACAAATCCTAACCACACAATTCCATCTGATACCATGGGTCAGATCTGGTCCCCACGTCTTGTACAATTTATGCTGAGAAACTCTTTGGCCAGATCCTCAGATGGCAGAAATCAACAGAGCTCCATTAATTTCAGTGGAGCTGTGCCAGTTTATATCAGCCGTGGATCGGGCTCATTGTGCATGAATTGGGAATGGGAGAACAATGCAGCCAGACATCTATCTAGTCATCCGTACATTTTATTATGCTGTGCCCACCTTGGTGGTATTTGAGCCTGTCATCTCAAGCCTAAAATTCCAATATAGAACCACTTGTATAACGTTTAATTGAAGCCAGATGCCTGCAGGGTACCAGCAGGGAAAGTACTAAGTTATACGCTTGGTTTAGGGATTCATAAAGTCCAGTTGCTTAATGTAATGACAAGTCACATTAGTACAGATCACATTTATTAGACTGATCATAATACATGCAACCGTTTATCCTCTCTAACACTTATTTTTATCTAATTTTCCGGAGAACAGTATTGCAGTATATTTATAATGCAGTATAATTTATAATGCAGTACTGCCCAATAGCCCCAATCATTTAGGTTTTATTGTGTTAGGTGCTGTACAAACACATTGCAAAGCCCTTTTCACAAACAGCTGTCAACCTAAGATGACAAGTGATGTATGAAGGAGGTGGAAGAATATGGAAGCAGTCAGTTGTATATAATATTTGTGTGGAGAGATATATTTGTTGTCATATTTTTATAAATACATAAAGCAATGCTAACAAACCCAGTCTGCCCTTCCAGTCACCACTAATGGCTGATTTCTTGCAGGTGCCATAGCACCTGACTTAGGAAAGGTTAAAGGCGTTCAAAGCACCTAGAGAGTATTCTTTAAAAAGTAGATTGAAGAAGGGCCTGGAATTTCCTGTTCTGCAGTGACTGTTAGACAAAAAGCTAGTCTATTCTTACATAACAGTCAAACCGTACATAATGGTGAAACGGTTCATAAAACAATTATGCTCGCCGACTAACAATCTCTCATTTACATAGTACCTGATGGATCCCAAAGCGCTTTACAAATACATCCTGAAATTACAAAAGATTATTTCAACCTTTACTTGACATCCAGACACCTCTGCTGTAAACAAAAACCTCTGTTGAACAGAATGACACAATATTATAGGGCATAAAGGGAAGGTTACCACAGCTAGCTGTAATGCCACCGTCTTATAATACCTTGGTCATTTCTGATGGTCTCCTATCCAATTGTGGTACATTCCTGATGCTGTTGATCATAGAAGGGGTGATTAGATTACAAGCCGTTCCAAGCTCTATACTCCTTCTTCCTACTGCTCATCTTGTATCTATCACTGTGACTGCTTTATTCATGCTCTACGTGTCGCCATCTTAACTCTTCCTGTGGACTTTCTAGTCTCCTTTTCCCATTAGTGTCTCACTGCCTTTTGTCCGTCTATCCCCCTACACTTGGAATCCGCTCGCTGATCCTAAACAACATCCCTTTCCTGCTACAAATCCTTTTTTGAGCAATATTTCTTTCATCTTACTACCCAACACTGATCTGAAAACCCCACTCCCCACACCCTTGGCTTATTGTCGTCTCTTGCTGGGTTATGTCTTGGACTGGGCAATAAGCCTTGTCTTTTTAATTGTTTTCTGAGGCATCATGCAAATAACAAACAATAGTCACCTTTATAACAACAATACGGAGTCTATCAATTATAGTAACTAGTGATTATAGTGGCAGCACGAGTTACTATAGTTCCTTCACCCAGATAGAGAATCAGCTCGATTGTCTTACACTTGCATCGTGGGCCTGAGCATGTCTCCCTTTAGCAGTTGGCACCGGAAAGCAGGAGAGACTGATACTTGGCGGCATGAGTTACTCCTTTTTCTCAAGTGGTAGGGTTTACCCTGTTGCTTCTGAGGGTATGTCTGCAATGTAAACTTGGATCTGTGGAACCCGAGCTTGTGGAGTCAGTAGTTCCAAGCCTGCGCTTGAGCGTCCACACTGCATTATAAACCTGGTCTTACAATTGCTGGATCCGGGAATCACAGCTTTGCTAATGCATCCAGCAGCACAGGAAGAATGACTAGAGTGACCACAAACACAGCTGCAAATAAATTTGTCTTGATTATGTTTCACTAAGCAGATAATCAACGTCACAATCACCAACACACACATGAAACCATGCAATACCTAGCACTGTGTTCATACTTACATTCCCAAAAACATCATGGAATTGGGTGGACCTCTCAACAGCTGATCATCAGTGGAGGGGAGGAGTCTTTTGATGGGGTCTTCCCTCCCCATCTGTACCAGGGAACCATTTTTAATCACGTGTTCTGACGATGCCTACCACCTTATGCATATGAGGCTATCAGCACCTTTTTCCTTATCTGTACCTCAACACCCCACAAACTTTGGGGTACCCTACTTTTCATAGGTTGTCCTCGTAGATCCCCTTATTTTCATTAGCAGTCTCATTAGCATCAATGTAAACGCATCCCCATGGCAACCTGGTGTGACTGCAGAAATTCCCATGATGTTACAAATTGGGTGTCTTACCATCTAGATGGGTACATTTTCTAAACATCCCACATCGGCACATTCCTGTAACTTTACTGGTACAGCGTTATTCCTCGGTCACCCATTTATGTCAACCCTCGTTAGGTCTAAAGCCTAGTATGGCTAAGTAGGCCTTGCATTACAGCCTTACTTTGATTATATATCTAATACGCATTCATCATTCATAAGTACGTACCAGTCTTACACTCCTATGATCCTATCCTACTTAAACCTATCCATCACACATTAATTAATTATACTTAGAATCATAGAATCATAGAATATCAGGGTTGGAAGGGACCTCAAGCGGTCATCTAGTCCAACCCCCTGCTCAAAGCAGGACCAATTCCCAACTAAATCATCCCAGCCAGGGCTTTGTCAAGCCGGGACTTAAAAACCTCCAAGGAAGGAGACTCCACCACCTCCCTAGGTAACGCATTCCAGTGCTTCACCACCCTCCTAGTGAAATAGTGTTTCCTAATATCCAACCTGGATCTCCCCCACTGCAACTTGAGATCATTGCTCCTTGTTCTACTTAACCACAACAATAAATCCCCTAAATAATGTACTACATTTGTGGTGTACGGAATAGGAGGTTGGGCTCAAACACGAATCAGAGCCCAGGTTTGGTGTGCGGTGTAGACATACGTAGGAGTCCTGGGTTGTGTCTCCATTGATGGTTATGATGTATCATTACATCATACGCAATTGTGGCTCACACACATGAAGCTATCCAAAGGGTGTATCTCACTTGCTAAGAGAGGCTGGTACTTTAGGATATAGCATGCACAGCAGAGGACTAACAGGAATTTTAATGACGGCTCCTAATGAGTGCATGGAAGGTTACTTTTAGAATGTTCAGTCAAGAAGCTATTTGCAGTGTGTTACACCAACTTTATTGAACCTAACTTATGAACGATGGTACAGATTCTTATGTGTCCATAGATGGCATTCTTTATTAACTAGGTATCTACAGACATGTATAGCAGATATGTCTTTTATATAGCACTCCTACTAGCGGCTACAATGTCCCATCTAAAACATACAACCACAAGACTGGCTAGGGCTCAGATGAGCATGATCCTCAAAAAGGCTGTCCTGATCAAAGGACTTTTATCCTACAAGATCGCTAGAACATCAAGAAGTTAAGGACTCCAAAGAAACTTCTACAAAGATAGGCCAGAGCTGCGAAAAGAATTATTTGGAAAAAATTGAAAAGCTAATTATAAGTTGAATGGTATTTGAACCAGCGAACCTAGAAAAGATTGTGTTTTGCATGAAAGGGAAGGCTGGGATCTTTGAAGAAATTTGGTCTTTGTTCTTAGAGTTACATGATTAATTAGAGATAAGACGTGTTTCGAAATCCTTCCTTCATTTGTAATTCCCAAGAGTTACTTACTTTAACTCAGCCCTTCTGTGCAAACTTTTGGCTGCAACTGTCACCTTCTCCCCCCAACTTGAATTCCCTTTTTCCACTGTTACTTTTAGGAAATACAAATATTTAGAAGAGAGGATCCATTTTTTCCTTTTATCTCTTATCCATATATGGCATATTGACATGTTTGGTCATAAATATCCACACGCTTCTGCTTTATCTACAATATGCAGAGCTCTATTGATTTTTTTCGTTACGTTGGCGTATTTCTGTAATATTTCCAATTTTCTAAATGACAGAATCCTAATGAGCTACAATGGTGATTGCTACTCTGGGGGTTGATCCTGCACCATCACAATCAATGGGATTTTTTTTTATATAAGGTGTCAACAGTTTAATAAATGGGTTGGTTTGCAAGATAAGACTCGAGTTTCTGTAACCAAGCTAACTAAATATCAAATCATTTTAAAATAGGCTAACTGAGATTTATTAAGATCTGTGTTTGATGTCTGATGAGTCTGCCATGGTTATTTTTTCCAGTATGTGCCGGTTAAATGCTTTAATATTCCATACAAAATTAATCCATTAAAAAGAGAAATCTCACTACACATGTATTGCTTACATAATTTTAAACTAATTACACCACAGCTTCTATTAAGTGATTCCTACATTATCATAAAACCTGGAAAAAAATAGTTTTACTGTTCAATTGATATTTCATTATCATAAAATGCCTCTCTCAATAGATCTAAATTAAAACCTTGTAGAAAATACTGCTGGGATGAATAACAGTGACTTGTAATTAAAAAGGAAACTGAAATCATTTAGGGCCGATATTTAATGCTAGGCTTGTAGTGATTAAAAAGGCAAAATTATGTGATTCAATGGGTGCTTTGACTGCTAGAGCAGGGTTGACAAATCTTAAGGCGTTTGTTTGTTTGTTTTTGATGGTGCCTGACACTGGGAATTAGGGAATTTGAACATTTTGCTCCAATGATGGAAACACAAACTCCCTCACTGGGTTAGTGCCAGGAGAATCAAAAACCTGAAGCCAAGATTTTTTAGTATCCTCCAGTTTTGGGGGTCCAAATTGAGACATGTTAATGGAGCCTTATATTTTGAGGATGGATGCTCTGTGCTTTCTGGAAATCAGGCCCCTTTAGTGTTTCTCAAACTGGGCTCCCAAAAATGTGAGGCACGCTTTTGAAAAGCTTGGCCTGAGAAGGTTAGAAATGTTTGAGGTCACTAGGGGGAGCTAAGGGGAGGTGGCAGAAGGAGATAAGACAGGAAAAAGAAGTTGCAACAGCCGGCGTAATTGGAAATCCAGTCTAATTCTACTGTCCCCTCATTTCCTTCAGCCAATTAGAATAAGCAGCTACAGATACTGGACTTACATCGATGTGATAGGCAAAGATGTAGAGAATTCCAAGAGCAGAAGATGTTGCAAGGTTTCTGCTTCTGGATCTATGCCAACCATGTGTTTAAAACCAGAAAAAGCTCCATTTTTTTTTGCTTCCAACTCTGTTTTGAAATAAGCACCATTTGGTTTGCTCTCTTTACCCCTTTCAGCCACTGCTCTCAGCCTACCGCTTATGGCTGTGTCCTGGGTAAGCTGCACTGAGGAAAGGAAGAAAGGCCGTATTTTAAATTCTTTCCTTTGCCCTCTCCTACTATCTGATTTTTTCCTATCACTAATCAAACCCACTCATGCCTCTCTAAGCCTCTTACAAAGAGCTTCAAACAGACTTCCTCCCTGTCTGGGGTTAATTCTGTCCCGCACCTATCCATCTCCTCATTCAGCCCCACTCTGCATTCCAGCTGGTTTTCCTTCTGAGGACCAGTCCTTCCACCTGCTACCAGCACTTCTAAGTGGTAACCTTGAGTACTACAGTGAAGGGGGTAGTATGAGGACTAGAACAGTGAGGTGCGTCCAAGGAGGAAGTGTAGTATCCTGATCCAAACTATTCTAAGGGTGGTAAGAACCACGGTTTTATTTTTGCCCAAAGAGACAGAGTTGAGGTGAAAGATTCCAGGCCCAGATCCAAACCTCCCTAGTATTCAGGGTTCCATGGAGCCAGGATTTTGCGCTGCACCAGACTGCCAATAGCGGTAGCTCGTATTTCTCCTGCACTGCTAGCTCTGGGGGGTTGAAGGGGCTGGTTTGTTTGCTACGCAATCAGCTCGGTCTGGCTGACCTCTCTCTGTGCTCCCGCGCTTTGGTTCTTTCTCGCTAAAGTCGTGTGATGTCTATTTTTCCTGCAGCCATGCTGAAGCAGACCAGTGGCAGCGACCTCTTCGAACAGGTCTAGGAATATATTGTACAGTGGCAAGCACCATTTGCTGGGAGATTTTTCAAGAGAAAGAAAGCCCCCCGCCCCTCTGGTTTTGGAAAGAAGGGGAAACGTACCACTTGGTTCCTTTCTCTGACAGGTGCATGTGTCTCTGCACTGCTGGCTTTCTCTGACAGGTGCATGTGTCTCTGCACTGCTGGCTCTAAAGCCCTTTCAGGAAGCAATCCGAGAAAAGAAAAATATTGGCCTACTTAGCTTTGAAACGAGGGGGCTACACCCGTTGTTTCATGCTGTTCCCTACTTTCCCCCCGTTTGCTGCTTCCTCATACAAATGCTGCTGGCATCACAGAGCTGGCTGTTTTGCCCACTCAAGTTGTGTCAAGGAAAATAAACATTATTAGCCAATATTGGCCAAAGCAAATCTGATTAGCGTCCGATTCCTTGCTTGGATCTAATGGACGGCCCCACTCCGTCCCAGGGCTGGCTGCAAACCCCAGTCTGCTCCTGCTCGCCGGCTACCATCCAAATCGTTCAATGCACAAAGGGCACAGGGACTCCTCGGCTGAAGGCGTGCCCTCAACTCAACAAGTGGCTGGCGAACAATCACTCTCTGCCCACATCTCCCGCCCGTTACTTAGGGAATGAAGACAGGGAATTGCCATTTATAACCCTGGTTGTAGGGAACTCAAAGTACATAGGTTGAATATGATTGTCTTAACCCATATAGCAATTAGATAGCAGCTTTACCTTATCTCTTTTCTATTTCCTTCCCCGCTTCCTTTCCATTAAGAATGCAGAGAAGTCACATGAAACTTCCCTGGACCCTGGTTAAGAGATGAATGGCAGATTCAGCATTTAAAATGCCCCAATTCCAATGCTGATTAGCCTCTTTCAGTAGCTCTAGCCACCTGCAGGTTATAGAATGCAAAGGGATGAATGTGGGATTAGTTGTTTGCTTTCGTTTTAGAGAGGAACCTGGGCTGCAAAATTTGGTTCTAGACCCAATTTTTGCTGGAGTTCAGAGATGTTTGTATAAGCCATTGATCAGTGTGTGCTTGGTGTCACCCTTTGTGGCTGATCCACAGATGATAGGAGTCTGCTATAGCTATTAATTAGTGATAGCCTTTTGGCGCTAGCTAAATTCAAACCAGTTCAATCCCTGATTATTGTTATAGCTGGAAAAGGATGTGGGCTCAGGGCAGCCTCTCTCTTCCTGCCCTCCCTAGATAATATCTACAGACTATAATTAACTGTATAATTATTTATTGTTCGTAGTTTAGTATTGACCAGATCTCACTCAAGATGAGTACCCCATTGGGCAAGGTGCGGTACAAATACAGACCCCTGTCCTGAAGACCTTGCAGTCCAATTTCATTTGAATTTTAAAAGGCTATTACTGGTTATGTAAATGTCTTTCTTGTGCAAAGGTAGAGACGAATCTTAAGATTCTGGGCCAGATCCCCAGCTGGTGGAAATCCCTTTAGCTTTAAGGATTAAAATGACAGTCTAACAGTTTTCATGCTTCGGAGCACAAGCGGATCCCCTGCTGGATGTCAGGAATCGATCTCTCCCCATACAATAACATTGCACATTTAGTTGCTGTGACAGGTCCTCCTGAGGTGTCTTCCAACCCTAATCTTCTATGATTCAATGATTCTATGACAAAGACCCATTGGCAAAGGGTCCCCTGTTGTCAAGTCTGAGATGAGAGTTGTTTGCAGACTCACTACACCAAACATATATCTTGCAGGGTATTTATCCTCAGAAGGGGTAATGTGTGAGGCACCTACAGAAAGCTTGTGACTTATCAAGACTCATACTCATTGTGAGATGTGTGTACAAGTAATATTTAAGGATTAATGTATGTTTGCTTCATGATCTTGGATGTAAAAGTTAGTCACCAGGGGATAATATGTCTCAGTGATGGCCCATTCAAGCAGGAGGGAGCTGCCACCCCTCCCTGTTCAGCTGGGGATACAATGCAAGTCTCAATTGTCTACCCTTGCTCCATCCCGAGACCATCACTGCAAAACCATCAGAGACAACAGCAAACAATCAAAACCACTTGGAGGTAAACAAGGAAGACTACAACAGGCAGGATCAACCTAGCCTAGCAAACTGTACAGCCCAAAGCTGGAGTTAGCCCCAAGTATTATCCTCATTCTACAGATGGGTAAACTGAGACAAGGGAACTTGATCAGTCTCATTCAGTGAGTCAGTCGCAGCACCACAAATGGAACCCCAGAGCCGTTGCAGTCCAATCCTTGTTTTTTCCATCTTTCAAAATACTTTTGCCTGTTCATTGGGGTGGGGTGGGAGGATTGACCTTATATAATTTTTTCTTTAGCAAGAAAATCAAATGGAACCGGGTCCTTATCTTGTATTATTTTCATTAACATTATGACTTCAGTTTTTCTCCACGAGGAAAGAGAAGCAGCTTCTCAGGAGGGAAGGATAGCTCAGTGGTTTAAGCATTGGCCTGCTAAACCCAGGGTTGTGAGTTCAATCCTTGAGGGGGCCACTTGGGGATCTGGGCCAAAATCAGTACTTGGTCCTGCTAGTGAAGGCAGGGGGCTGGACTCAATGACCTTTCAGAGTCCCTTCCAGTTCTAGGAGACTGGGATACCTCCATTAATTAATTAAGGTGTAACCCAGCAAAACTCAACTTACTTCAAGAGAGCTGTATTGATTTCCAGTCATTAACAAGAGGACCCAGAATGTCCCTATAACATGGAGAATAATCTCTGCAATGGTACATTTTTGGTAACTCTCCTGTTAGAGAAAATGTAATTATTCTAAAGTCTGGCAGATGTGGTGAGTCATACAGATATGACCCCAAATTCAAGATGGATGGAAGGTTGATCCAGCTGTTAACTATGATTTATTCTCATACCACCATCAAGTGCCTCTAGATAGCTAGATATCAATTTTTTGCTTTTGCTAAACAAATATAAGCTGTTTTGAAAACAGAAGCATATTTTCCCTATCATTTGTTTCCTTGCTTTTATTTTATGTTATATCGCAAAATAGACCATTGTAGCTTTCCTTTGCATTTCAATTTTTGACTTGGGAAATGTGACTTTGTTCAACCCGGATGAGCATTTCTTGTAGCAAATTAAGTGTCTTAATTTGGATTTTAAAAGGTGGGTTTTTTTCAGATTAGAGATAATATTTTAAAAATATATTAAATTATGCATAGAGTTATAGGCGAACATTTGTCAGAACTGTCATAGGAATTTTATACTTTTCCTAAATGTCTGTGACTGTGCATTTGGGAGGTTGAATTTATGAGCATAAACAGATAGATGGGTGGAGATCATTTGTACAAATTCTTCTGAACATCTAAAAGGAGAAGGGTCCTTAAAAACTGAGGTTTACAAGAGCCTGATTCAAAGCCTAGTGAATTAAATGACTCCTGTTTGCAGCTGGTTGAACTTTTCTATTCATATGAGTCACTGCCTCTGTAACCACAGTCCTTCTTAGGCAGGAGGCAGCTATTAAAGAAAACAGCTAGAACTACAGAGCCAACTAGACTTCCACTCAGCTCGAGTTCCAACTTTGTGTCCCTTTTTACCAGGGACTACATTATGTCTGAAATTATATCCAGCACTCAGAGACATCTAGTGACTACATAGCATGCTGTAAATAAACGTATCATTGCAGCATGCACATTTGCAAAGAAAGCAAACAATACATTTGTCAGTGTGCTTTTAATACACATCATAGTTCTGAATAATTTTCCCAAATAGTCAACCAGTTCCAGTGTTAGGCTGCATCGTATTATAAAGCTCAGAGGTTCACTAACATTGGTGTAGAGAAGAAAAAATTATACTTTCCATCCATCTTAGGGTTAAATGTGTCCATTACTGTAATGTCTGAACGCCTCACCCTGCTTAACGTACTTATCCTCACATCATACCTGTGAGCTAGGGAAGTAATATTATACCCTTTTTACAGATGCGGAACTGAAGCACAGAGGCCCTGTTGAGAGTTATGCACCTAAATAGCTTTAAGGATTTGGGCCTCAGACTATTTCTACACTGCCTGTGGCACTGAGTCTCCCAGCCAAGGTCTGTAGACTTTGGCTTGTAAGGAATCAGACTAGCACTGTAAAAACAGCTGGGTACTCCGTGCTTTGAAGCTGCAGCTCTGACTCTGAAGCCCATCCCCCTCCCTGAGCTTCAGAGACAGAGCTCCACCCTTCACAGCAATGGGAACACAGGTCTTTTTCTGATAGTAGCACAAACTATAAAATCATGAGTGGTGTGGAGAAAGTGAATAAGGAAAAGTTATTTACTTGTTCCCATAATATAAGGCCTAGGGGCCACCAAATGAAATTAACGGGCAGCACGTTTAAAACAAATAAAAGGAAGTTCTTCTTCACACAGGGCACAGTCAACCTGTGGAACTCCTTGCCCTAGGAGGTTGTGAAGGCTAGGACTATAACAGGGTTTAAAAGAGAACTAGATAAATTCATGAAGGTTAAGTCCATTAATGGCTATTAGCCAGGATGGGTAAGGAATGGTGTCCCTAGCCTCTGTTTGTCAGAGGATGGAGATGGATGGCAGGAGAGAGATCACTTGATCATTACCTGTTAGGTTCACTCCCTCTGGGGCACCTGGCATTGGCCACTGTCGGTAGACAGGATACTGGGCTGGATGGACTTTTGGTCTGACCCAGTATGGCTATTCTTATGTTCTTAAGCCTGAGTGGACCTGGGCTGGGAGGCTTGGTGTTGCCAGTATAATTATTCCCATTTTACAGATGGGAAAACTGAGGCACATGAGGGTGAAGTGACTCACCCTAGCTCACACAGGGAGCCTGCAGTCGAAGAGAGACTTGAACCTGCATCCAACCAAGCAAGCTACAACTCTACCTGCTATTTTGTCCTCTGAGCAGTCCCCACCTACTGTAGCCATGTCCCAACTGCGAGCTTTCAACCTGCCAATGCTGTGATAGAGAAACAAGCTGAGAAATAAAGGTAACAAAATAAACAAAAAACAAATAGTAGCACTATTAGAACTCAATTTTCACAACCTAGGTTTCATAATTCTGCATTCCTGGTTTAACTACAGTTGTTAGTAAAAGGGAAACATGCCAGGTTTTGATGGGACAGAGGTGAATGTGGATCTAAAATAAACGAGGAGTGTTGCAATATGGCCAAGCACTCCTCCCATTTTTTCAGCTGTGATGTTGTTTTACTAAGTATGGGCGCACGTCTGCCTGTGGCAGCCACATCACATTACAGCATGTAAAGCCACAAGACTGATTTCCAGCCAGATGTCTTTAATGTGTAATCAGCTGAACAGTGACATTCTGAAACAATGTTATGGGAAGCTTTAAAGGACAACTGCAGTGATTAGCAATAAGATCGGAGGTAGTTAAATAGCTATTTACTAACTAAGGGCTAGAGTCTGACAAGGTCTCATTTGGCTGTGTAGGGGAGTTGGGGAAAATAGAGATTCCCCTGGCTGTGTTACAGTATCCCAGATCTCAACTCCAGATATTAGGGGAGTGCAGGGGCTGGGTGGCAGATACTGCCCCGGCAAGGAAATGGGAGGCAGTGTGGCCTACTGGGGAGAGCATGGCGTGAACTCAGAAGACATGCATTTGATTCCCAGCTCTGCCACTTACCTACTAGATGACCTTGGGCAAATCACTTCTCCATCCTGTGCTTCAGTTTCCACATCTGTAAAATGGGGATAATATTACTGACCTCCCTTATAAAGTACTTTGAGATATACTGACACAAAGCACTATAGAGAGGTAGGCATTTTGATGTGACGTGTAGAGAAACTAAGATTTGTACTTAGTTTATTCTAGTAATGGTTAAAAGCAGGACACCCGAATGGGAAAGAGACTCCCTAAATTTTAAACATAGATAAAGGATGTAATTAGATGTCTGAGTGCAGAGGAAGCCATATGTGAGAAAAGAAAAAGCTCTAGAAAACTGTAGCATGCAGTGTAGTTGAAGCTGTGTCAGTCCCAGGACATTATACAGACAAGTTGGATGAGGTAATAGCTTTTATTGGCCCAAGTTCTGTTGGTGAGAGAGACATGTTTTCAAGCCACACAGAGCTCTTCTTCAGGCTTGGGAAAGATAAATTTGTAACTTTGCTAGACACTAAAAATCTAAGTTCCCAAACTCATCTTTTGAAATGTTGTGCAGGTTTCCTTTGAGGATGAGGACTGAGAGGTCAGATATAGAGTGATAACTCTGTGAAGTCTTTTTCCATGGGTGGTAGGGTGTTTTTGTCTTTTAACGTTTCCCTGCGTGAGTTCATTTGAGAGTGTAGTGATTGTCTGATTTCACCCACTTAGTTGTTATTGGGGCATCTAGTGCACTGGATGAGGTACACCACATGTTGTGATAGACATATGTAGGATCCATGGATCTTGAAAGGTGTGTTGATCATTGTAGCACTGGAGACATTTCTGCAGGTTTTGCATCTGTTGTTCTGCCGCCCTCCACATGGGCCACCTTGAAGAAGAATTTCTGGACAAATGCAGCACAAAACGACTGATCTAACTGAGATACATCGATGATATTTTCAGCCTCTGGATAGACAGCTTAAACTCCCTCATAGATTTCCACCACAACTTCAACAACTACCACCCGTCCATTAAACTCTCTCAGGAATGCTCCTACACCAGCATCAACTTCCTGGATACCAAGATGAGCTTCAACAATGGAACCTACCGACAACCATATACAAGAAACCCTGGATCAGCGCACCTACCTTCACGGATCTGGTAACTACCCCAAGAACACCAAGAAATCTGTTATCTACAGCTAGGCACTCAGATACCAGAATATGCTTCGAGGAGAAAGTCTAGGATATATACCTTAGCACATTCAAAATTGCCTTCATCAAACAAGGACACTCCAACAGAGAAGTAGATCACATCATGGAATGGGACACCTAAATACCCCGAGATAACCTGCTTCAATACAGAAATAAAACCCCCTCTGACCACGCACCCCTACTTGTCACCTACCATTGCACACTGGGACTCATATGGGGTATCATCAAACAACTACAATCCATACTCAATGGGGATCCAATCCTGAAAGAAATCATTCCTGAAGCCCCTCTTCTGGTCTTCAAACAGCCCCCCAACCTCTTCAAGCTCATCATCAGAAGACACAACAACTCAAAGCGGAACTAAACCCTGCCAGAATAACTGGTTCCTGCACGACTGTATATGACTAAAAAAACCCCACAACAAGATAAAACTAGTTTCACACAGGAATGTAGTATCAGAGCTATACACCTGGAGTAGTCATTTACTCCTCTGATATTCCTGTATACGTTAATTAGGCTAATCACAAAGTATGATGATCACCAGCATTATGGGGAAAGAACCTGCCTCCAAATGAATCATCAATGGATGCCTATCAGTCACAATGGAGGGCATCATATTTATTTATTGTATTATTATTGGTTTAGCACTAAGTGTGTGCAATGTTGCCTAACTCCCATCGATCTCAATGGCATTAGGTGCCTAAATACCTTTTGAGGAGCTGGACTTTACAGCTTAAGGATTGGATCCAAGGGCTATGGATGGAGACAAGGAAAGTCTCCCATTGACTTCAGTGGGAGTTGGATCAAACCATAAAGGATCCTTCCAATCTTCCAATGAAAATGTTGCCATTGACTTTAATGGGACCAGGATGGGGTTCTAAATGGAAGGACAAAGTGAATGAGACACAACGCACACTGTGACATGCAGGGGAAGGTTCACACTGGGTTTCTTTGGTCTGATGTGGGAAGAGGGGACGGTATGGCGTTAGTGGGTTAGCGTAAAGCAATATGCTACTTTGTGGATTATAGAATGTTAGATAAAAATGCATATTAAATTGAACTAAAATTTAAAAATACCTTTAAACAAAGCGAAGTAGTTTTGTGGAGACCTCTGATTGTGCTTCTAGTTCTTCTTAATGAGAAACTAACATGCTGAAGAGCTACAAAGCTGCCTCTATGATATCTCTCAGTAAGTAAGCCAAAAAACGCTGTAACAAAACAACTAATAATTAAAAAAGTTTTTATATGTGCCTCAGTTTCCCCAATAGGTGCATTTACGTTGTTCTCTTTCTTTTTTTTTCTTTGTTAACAAAACAAGGCAGTAATAGCAAGAGCCCAGGGACACCCTGAACAGGAGTGGTGGGACCGCTCTTGCTTCTTCGGGCCTGCAAAATTTGTTAGTGTAATACAATATATGTATGGTGGCACATATCTGTAAAAATCCTCGGATGTCCGACGCTTTTGTCCTCCTTTATTAATTTTACCACTGTTCAAAATTGGCCATAATAAAAAAAAAAGATCAATTATCCACTAATGGGGGAGGGAGGTAATTGTAATTTAGCATCCTAAAAATATAGCATCACGTATTATCTGGGATTGAGCAGTCCATCGCGACACGTGGGAGGTGGTTCCCTCCAATAACATGGCTAAATGGTATGTGCTGACTACATCTTCTATCAGCACATATGGATTGCAGGGGGCAACACGTAGCAGCTGTGGCCTATAAAACCCCCTCAAATAATGTGTAAAAAAAAAGGCGGTGTCAAACCGCTCTTATAAGGTGGGTCAACACATCTGTTGGGAAGGAAAGGCATTCAGATATGCCCCCACTGCAGCACATATGTTTACCAATACCTCTGCGGGTGTTTGGAGAACCACCAACCCCAAAGTGCCTTTCAATTTGCTATTAAAATCACAAACACAAAATTTTTCAGTGCATTGGCCCATCGTTATGCAACAAACTGTTAATGTTTCTAACTATCTTGTGTTTAATTTTTCATAAATAACATCCAATGTGTTTCTGCCATTGGCGCACGTCTGAGAGCAGCTTTCAGTATTCCAGACAAATGCTTCCTCCTTCACAGTGTTACAACAGACGTTTAACCAAAAGAAAGCTGCGTTTGCCACCACCATTCGAGTGGGGCATCTATGCCAACAAGGGAATATGTTATGCTATGTTACTAATAAAGCCAAAAGTCGTTATTGGCTGGTGTATGCAATTGTGGCTGTCCTAACAATCTGGTGCATGCTGTATTGCTGTTTAAGTAAAAGACCAACAGTAACCCTTGCCACCGTATCGGGGGGTGCGGGGAGCGGAAACCTAAGTGGTGACCCCTCCCAACAAAATGTTGATTCAGGATCAAGAGGGAGAATGTCACACCCCAATGGCCCCCTCCCTCAGGGAGTCCCCGGGGAAGGCAGATCAGCATTGTATGTGGCTAACGCTGTTGCAAGCATCACAAAGCATTTTGGGGAGGGTCAAAGGTGTGAGAGTTGGGGATGGAAGATTCCTTTACAGAAGTACGAGAGGCCAAGGGGTGGGAGGGCAAAAAACGGGTTAACTCCACACTCCTGCTAGGCCCGAAAATAAAACGCTCCAGGCCACAGCACACATCTGACTCTTGGCTGCCAGCCAAGAACGAGGGGGGCCCAGAATGGAACAGACACAGACCTGCAGAGCCAGACCATAACAAGCGAGGCAAGAGAAGGCCGGCACAACTCCCCTCCCCCCACCAAAAAAAACCAACAACAAAGTCTAGCCGGTGTGTTTTGGGGAAAGTCGAGGAGACCACAAAAAGCCGATTTAAACTGGCACAAAAAGCACCAGGAACAGAGGACACGGAATGGAACACCCCCCAAAAGCCCAGGAGAGCACAGCAGATTCTAGGATGCCCCTGGGCCCAGAACAGCACTCCCGTCCATCCTTCCCCTCCTCTTCTTCTTACGTTACACCCAAGCCTGGCCAGCTTTGGGGTAGTGCGTGTGTGAGTGTGTAAGTGGGTTAGGGCTTGGGGCTCTAATGCTTTCTTTCTTCCCCTGAGTGACTTGGGAGCGTTCCCAGCACTCTCTGCTGTGATTTTATTATTTTATCAATAAAGCTTTAAAATCTAGACACTTGATGCATTTTGTCATCTCCTCCCCAAACGATCCTGCGGCATCAGCCTGATCACCTGACGCTCCAGGCAGATTGGTAACAAAAATCTGTGACACCAGATCCATTTTCCCCAGCTGCATAGTCTCTGGTTTATTATTTATATTATGGTAACACCAAGAGGCCCAATTGGGCTAGGCATTGTGCATACAGACATGCCCTGCCCACAAAGAGCTTACAGGCTGAAGAGACGACAGAGGCAGAGGGCAAACAAAGGCACAGAGAGACGTGGCCTACCTAAGGTCAACCAGAAGATCAGTGGCAGAGCAAAGAGAGAAGCCAGGTCTCATGAATTCCAATCCAGTGCTTTATGCACTAGAGACAATGCTGCCTCACACGAAGACTTGTTTAAAATGTCACACAGATCTAGAGACAGAATCTGACCTCCT
Organism: Malaclemys terrapin pileata; assembly: GCF_027887155.1. NCBI lineage: Eukaryota > Metazoa > Chordata > Testudines > Emydidae > Malaclemys > Malaclemys terrapin. The sequence goes on from NC_071515.1 coordinate 74,303,001, forward strand.
GTATAACAGGTCAAATAGTTCATCCAGTAGAGAGAATGAGTCGTCTCTTTTATGTCAATGAAATCGATAAACCCCTACAACTTGACCTAGAACATACCTTGTAGAAAGATCTCCGATAGTCACTTCCCCGGGTAATCTGCTCCGCTTGTTGGTTACCCAGCTGCAACTTACTTCAATTTTCTCTTACTCATCTTTCAGCCTCTGCACTTTTGTCTGTGAGTTAAAAGGACCCTCTAGTGTCAGATATCTTCTCCTTGGGCTTCTCGGTGAGGAACGAAGCGGATGAAACAGATATAAAGAGGGTCACTGTCATATCTCTCAGTAGCCATCAGCTCCACTTCTCCATGGCTACATGTTCTCTGGATACTTGTTTAAATGTCTCACAGATGCCGTCCCCTTCCTTCTAAAAAAAGCCCTAACTCACCCTTACACTCTATCTTAGCTTCTTGCCAAGCTCTATATAAACAGCTAATAAAATTACAGTCCCTCACCATCTGCTCAAATCTCTTATTTATGCTGGGTTATTTATTTCCTCTCCTCTCAGGAGTTCCCCTCAGACCGAGTTCCAACTCAACCTTCTCTGAACCTAAACTGACTAGAACAGTTTCCCTGCCTGAATTCATTCGAGATGGCCTACTGTTCTAACTGTAATAATGAAAGCTTTCCCTTTTTTCTTCTTTGACTAAAACCTACTTTAACTATTAACCATGCAGTTGCCATGCCTTCAAATCACACACAGCTGCGTCTGTCCCTTTTCACAGGAAGCTATACAGGATCTGATCCTGTGCCCACTGAACTCAAGGGAAAGACACCCTCTGACATCCACTGTTGGATCAGGCAGTTACAGAGCAACATGCAACCCTAGCGCTATGGGGCTGGGCATAGGCCTATCTCCATTACATCTGGCTACCTTAGGAGAGTAGTTATGGCCTTTCTGCTTCTAAGTCAGAACAAGGAGTAATGGTCTCAAGTTGCAGTGGGGGAGGTCTAGGTTGGATATTAGGAAAAACTTTTTTACTAGGAGGGTGGTGAAGCACTGCAATGGGTTACCTAGGGAGGTGGTAGAATCTCCTTCCTTAGAGGTTTTTAAGGCCCGGCTTGACAAAGCCCTGGCTGGGATGATTTAGTTGGGAATTGGTCCTATTTTGAGCAGGGGGTTGGACTAGATGACCTCCTGAGGTCTCTTCCAACCCTGATATTCTATGATTCTAAGTCACTGGTTCAAATCTGGCCTCACTCAGCAGTGACTGAAAGTCATGACCATCAGATGGCTGTTTGGTGGCCTACATGAAATAAGTTGCTAGTCTCACTCCCAGGTCAAAACCACAGTTACCACCATGGCTGGCTGAGAGAGACCAAGGATTGGCTAGATCATGGAGGCTGAATTAAGCTCCCACCATCTAGAACTGGTCCAGCTAGGTCAGGGTGGAGGCAGATTGAATAGCATCTTCTAGGCTATCAGTGTGAATTCGTAAGTCTCCTACCAGAATATATTTTAAAACAATCTACTTAAAAAACTCATCCCCAGCCACAGGGTGCAATAATCCCCTGACAGTGTTTAAGGACACATCTACACTAAAAACTTAAGTCGACCTATATTAGGCCAATTGATGGCCACCACGGTAATTACTGCAGTTGTTCATGCCCACACTACCTTCCTTTGGTCAGTGGTACACGTGTGGAGAGCTGAGAACCCAGGCTGTCAACTCCACTCGTAGTTCTCCGATGGGAGCCCAGCTGCCCCATGGGCTCCCAGCTCCCTGCTGGGAGTGGGGCAGCCTCCCGGAATCTCGCCTCCCTGCTCGGAGCAGGACGGCCACCTGAGCTTCCAACAGGGAGATGGGAGTCAGGAGCCTCAGTGCAGTTGGGCTCCCAGAGGAGAGCCAGGAGCCTGGGTGGGCAGCACCCAGGCTCCTGGCATGGAGCGGGGAACCAGGACCCCAGGAGCAGCCTGGCTCCAAGCAGGGAACCTGAATAGTAGCCCAGCTGGGAGTGGGGATCTGGGAACATGCATGGAGCCTTAAAATTGACAAGAATGATATTCAACAGCCAATATAAGTAACACAGTGTCTACAGGGACACGGTGTCATCTTAACTACACCGACATAATCCCTATACGTCTTGTGGAGGTGGTGTTATTAAGTCAGTGTAGCAGGGCACTTACATCAGCAGGAGGAAGGCTGTAGTGTGTACATTGGCATAGTAAGGTTGACATAAGCTACCTTATGTTAACCTAACTGTGGTGTAGGCCCGGGTTAAGAGGTCAGAGTGATCTCCCTCTACACTGATAAAATAGACAGGTTTGACATTGTTACTGTTTTCATCTAGATAATAAAATGATAAAGAGTCCTATTTGAAGGAGGAGGAGTGTAACAGGCTGTTAATAGTAAGGCCAGATTCTGCTATAAAACTGGAGTATCTCCATTGGTTTCACTGGAGATACTCTGGCATCGCACCTTTGTAACTGAGGTCAGAATGTGTCCCACATCTGCTTTCAATGCCCTCAGGTGGAAGTTCTAATTGTTGTGCAGCTTAAGAAAGAAATACTTATTGGATTACATTACCCAGAATCCTTATGAATGTAAACCTTCTGCCAGGTGGAGCCAGCAGCAACAAGGGCCGGGTTCGGTAGCTAGGGGTTCCCTTTCACCAATACAACACAAAACCGGCTCGAGCCCCCATCCAGTGACCTGGGACCATTACAAACCACCCCATGGGTGTCTCTGAGAGTCAATGCTTCCCCTTTCGCAAACACAGAGTCTGAGTGTAGCAAAAACTTTTAATAAAAGGAGGGAAGAAACTCAGCATTAATTTGGGAAAACAGTGCAACTAGGGTTCATAAACATAAATAATGAGCAAAAGACCCACTCCCAAGTAAGTTGGGCAGTGTCCTTTTCCCCTCAGGTTCTTAAGTCCAGCAATCCAAAAGTCCTTTTAATGTGCCCATCCCTTCTCTGCACCCCACTCACAGTTTCTGTCCTTGGCCAGTGCAGCCCCAGAGTTCAGAGGTTCATCCACACAGTTCACCTCCCACCCAGGGTGCAAGGGGGGGGGGTAAGGAAGCACCTTACACATTCCACTGCTCGGGCACTTGCTCGTCGCCTTGTTGTCCGATTGTCATGCCTCTCTGCTGGGCTCTGCTCTGGCCCTCTCCACCAGCCACCCACTTGCCAAGATGTCTTCAGGGCCCACCACTTAACACAGGTCACAGTGATTTCAACTGTTAGTAGGGGAGCCTCACTGCTGGTGCACACTGGGCAGTTTCTTACAATAGAGACACTGTCTCAAAGTAGGTCTAATACTTAGACCTAGGTATCAGTGATTTCAGCATGTAACAAGCCTCTCAATGGAGTCTAAATTAGCTAGCTCTTTTATTATACCATGGAAGGAGAAAAGCTCAAATGGTGTCTAGGACCCTTAAACAGAGCCCATCCCCCCAGGTACAGGTACCTCTTCCCCACCATCTCTCAACTCATTGGGCTTTGGAACCCATATCCTCGCCTAGTGAGTGCCATTTAGTTGAGGGTGAGTCCCTCCATTGGGGTATGCCAGGTACAGTTCTGCTGCCTTCGGTTCACACAACAACCCTTTATTACTCATGCCCCAATAACAAGGAGACTGGGGATCCAACACCAGCCACAAGTGATCATTTGGGCAAGCAATCCCATCATGCTGAGCACCTAGGCAGGGTGGGTGTGCCCACGCAAACGAGATCAGCTCTGAAGCCTTTTCCATAACTCACCACTAGATGTCAGGGAAGAGCTCATTCAGACTCTGCTTACACGTAACATCTTGGATCAGGTCATTATGAGGCCTGAACCCTCGACTTCCGAATATAAATACATGAGCCTTGACTACTTGAGAAAAAGGCCAGTTCTGTCAACTCAGAGGAACAAACTGACTCATAATACACTGTGGTCCAGCCACCAGGCATTTGGGTGCAAAGACTGCACCTGCAGGTGTACAGAATACCACAGCAAGCTTCTGATACATGAATGAAAGTTGATGATAAATGCAACTTTGCAAATGATTTTGCAGTTTTTCATCAATAGATGTGTGTAACACATTGTTTCAGCATGGTACCATCAATATACGAGGGCTTGTCTGTGGAGGGCAATCTGAATTAATTTTTAAAATAGATTAGTTAAACTGGATGAAACTGCTGTGTGGACACTCTTTCAGAATTAAAGTGACCTTAATCAATTGCGCATAATTCACTTTCAAAGTGAATTAAGTGCAACTGAGGCTGGGTCTACACTACCCGCCTGAATCGGCGGGTAGAAATCGACCTCTCGGGGATCGACAATCGATCCCCGAATCGACGCTCTTACTCCACCAGCGGAGGTGGGAGTAAGCGCCGTCGACAGGAAGCCGCAGAGGTCGATTTTGCCGCCATCCCTACAGCGGGGTAAGTCGGCTGCGATACGTCGAATTCAGCTATGCTATTGGCGTAGCTGAATTTGAGTATCTGAAATTGACCTCCCCTCCCCCCCCCCCCCGTAGTGAAGATGTAGCCTTAATTAAGGTGACAAATTCGGAAGGAGTGTTCACACAGCAGTTTCATCCAGTTTAACTAAAGCTACTTTAAATTTACACCTTTAGTTAATTTGGTGTAATTTCCCAGAGCATCCCTATGTAGACAAACCCTAAGGCTAGTAATAAAGAAGTGAGATACAGTGCAGCAACGAAGAGTAGCATTTTTTATCCCGCTGTAAGCTGATCCACTAATAAGCCTGTTCTTTTAATGTCGTACTTTAGCGGAGAGATTCCAAATGAAACACCCCGAGGAGCTGACAGAATTTACTGTCTGATAAACAGCGAAAGACCTCACCTTCTGTCCATCTGCCACCACACATATAGATTTTGAACTGGGAACTGATGAGCCAGAAAAAGTGCAGTTTGCTACAAGTTGCTATGGAGCTCTGCACAGGGACAGATAGTCATGTTTGTTCTGGAATAAACCCAAGTGTTTCCTGTAACTGTTGATTATGTTGGACCGGTGGGGGTTGTGTAGGTGTTTAATTCACAGCTTTAAAAAAAGACTTTCAAGTCCAGTTATGTTCTGCAAAGAGATTCAAATACCAATTGTGAGAGTCCATATTTATTCTCTACCAATGACCAGCAGATCAAATAGGCAAAAGTTCCAAGTCAAGTGATGATTTCTCTACCTGTCGGCATCACAAATTCAGCTGGGGGATCTGGAAATCAAGCTGTGTCTTTTCGGAGCTGATATCGATCTAGAAATAAAGACTCTCCAGTCAGATCTCAGACAGGCAATTTTCATGAGGACATAGGAGGCCATTCTATGTTCTGCTTCCAATCCCATGACTCGCATGTAGAGTGGCAGACCCTAAGCTCAGGTAAGTCATTGCAGCTCCATGAGCTTGCCTGGCTATTAAGCTGCATTATTAAAATGTGTGAATGCTTGAGGTGGGATCCTCACTCTCAGCCCCCATTCCAGCCCTTTTACTGTCTGTAAAAAGGCTGGAGGGACTTAAAGGGGGGTCTAAAAGCCCCATATCCGGCTGGAAGACGACTTCCCTGGCACAGGCACTATGGAGACAGCCCCAAACTGTTCTCTGAGGACCTCCTCAAAAGCTGTGGCATAGTGGGATGTGCCACAGGTGGGCTTGGCAGAAAGAGTAGCACATCAAGGGCGGGGCTACAGCACTGTAGAGATTCTGGGCAGCACGGCAGACCATATGGCAGCCGAGGGGAGGCTGTCATAACTTATAGACAGCCCCGGAGGCCTGTCTATATTACACCAGGGGCCTTTGCAGCCACTGAAACAGCCCAGGATTGGGCAGGTACAAAGATGGTTTAAAGCCACCTTACCAGCCCTGCCTCTGGACTGTGATTACTGTGCTGAGAGTCTAAGCCCTGGTCTACACTACAAACTTATCTCCAGGTGCAGACCGTGTTATGTTGACAAGCGGACTTCTCCCATCGACATAGCTACCGTCTCTTGGTGAGGTGTAGTCAGGGCCGGCTCCAGGCACCAGCGCAGCAAGCAGGTGCTTGGGGCTGTACGGGGAGATTTTGGCAAACCAGTAATGTGCCTGGAACCACTATGGCTTATTGTTAAAGGCGGCCTAGTCAGCAAGCTGTAAATTGGCCATTCAACAGTCTCAGCTTGACCAAGGCAGGAGGGGAGCGGGTTTTGGGGTGCCACAGAAAGGGCAGCTTGACCCCGCATCCTTCCTGATAAGAATTGTGTTGAAGTTGCTGATACATGCATTTTAAAAGAGCAGGATATGCCCCAGGAATGTCTATTGGGGTCTCAAGGCTGCAAACTCTGAAAAAACCCCACACCTGGTTAATCAATAATCAGAAGGAGCCTCTTGCTTGCCCACTGGAACTGCTTACTTAACAAGTTTTCTTTAAGGGACATGTCATTCTATTACTAATGTAGAAATAAGGGGAAAAGCTTGAGATAGTTGGACTCACTTGGGGACTCTTTTGGACTCTTTTTGGACTCTCCCTCGGGATACATCTTGCGGTCCCCACCGGCAGACGGAAGATTTGGCCACCGGAAGCCTGCCGCTGTGTCACTCGAAAGCCACATTCAGCTTTGGTAATTATCAAGGGTTGGGGGTGTTTTACTAATCTGGTTGCGGACATGTGTAAGTGCTTGAGACTCAGTAGCGTAGCTAGCGGGGTGCAGGGGAAGCAGCCGCTTCCCCTCACCCCTTTTCCCAAAAGCGACGCTTTTCCAAAGGCGGCCACTGGCCGGAGGAGCAAGAGGGGGTGCAGGCTGGCCGGAGGAGTGGGGGGGAGGGGCGGTCAGCGGTGCAGCTGGAGGAGGAGCCAAGGGGGGGGCGTGGCCGGAGGAGGAGCCAAGGGGAGGTGCCTTTTTTAGGTTTGCTCCCCCTCCTCTTAAAAGCTGGCTACGCCACTGTTGAGACTAAGTAAAGTTTAGCTTTAAGTGAAAGCACTCTTGTGTTGTCCTGTTTGTGCCAGCCATCTATCGGTCGGACAGCCGGGTCTCTCCTGATTTATTTCCTGACACCACATCACACAGAGTAAAAGTTACCAAGAGCTTTGGGTTGAAAGAACCCCGGGTAACAGGGGCAACCAACGGAAAGGGGCGGCACGTCCGGCTCTTTGGCAGCAATTTGGCGGCGGGTCTCTCAGACCAAATTGCTGCCAAAGAATGAAGCGGCATCAGTAGAGCTGCCGCCGATCGCGGCTTTTTTTTTTTTTTTTTTGCCGCTTGGGGCGGCAAAAACGCTGGAGCCGGCCCTGGGTGTAGTACCTACACCAATGGGAGAAGCTCTCCCGTCGGCATTGGTAGCATCTTCACGAAGCACCTCTCCAGCACTATAAGTGTAGAGAAGCCCTAAGAAGAGCGGCGCGCACTCTTGCCCAAGGTTTTGTTGAGTCTGTAGCCGCACACACGTCAGAGACATACTAGGAGCCATTCCATTGCTCAAAGTTTTTCAAACGGAAAGGGCGGGAAAAAAGTTGACATTTTTCACAAAGTTGCAATGTTTTGTTTTTCAAAGAAAGCCATTCCTTTTGTGCCTTTTCCTTTCTTTACTGAAGGCACCGGCAAAAGCACTTCCTTGGTTGCTGAAATCCGGGTAAGTTTTTTGTTTAACAAAATGGACGTGGTTTTTTTTATTGGTGTTTCATTAAAAATTGTAATAATAAAAAAGTACAAAAAATGGACCCCCCTCTCGCCCCCGCCAATGAGTGTAGAGATGCATAGCTCCCGAATCGCCAGTCCACAGGTGCGGCAAACTGCTCCCATGGCTACGAGGCAGGAGTGACCTTCAATCCAGCGTTTGTGTTTGGGAAACTTATTTGGCTGATTTGATTGTACCCTCGCAGCTGGTGTTCACGCGCTCAAGAGATGGGTTCGTTATCTTATGTGCATGTATACTGCCTGGCTCTTCTATGCGCAAGAATGTAACCACTAAGAAGAGTTGTAAACAAAGTAAGGAGAGAAATAAAAACCCCAGGAAAAGTTTTCCTGGGAGGCTTTTTGCAAGAGGCTTGTAAAGCTCTCTAGCTACCACAGACCTGGCGTTCTGTTTCCTTTCCTGCGTCGTCACCACAGCTGGTGACCCCGACGTGATACCCCTCTACTCACCGGCTGGATACGCCGAGCGCGCCCGCGGCTGTTTGCCGCCCCTTATTCGTGAGTATGGGGGGGAAACTTTCCAGTGCCCAGAAGGAGCACGCAAGAGAGTTACAAGAGATTATACGACAGCGATCATGTGTCGCTGTCCCGGTCGCTCATATTGAGGACCTCCTAAGGGAAATAGATCGCCAGTGCCCCTGGTATCCAGACTGCGGGTCATTGCAGCTTTTTGATTGGATACAGATTGGGATCACCTTGTATAGTAAACCCCGTGCCCCAGTTCAGTGCCTGCTGCTCTGGCAGCGTTGTAAGGAGGCACTGGAGGGGATCGGCCCCAACAGCCCCAAGCCGGTCCCCCTTTTGCCCCCAGGTGATGGGCCACCCCCCTCCTGCCCACAGCTGACCCTCCCTGCGCCGCCGCCCGTGGCGGCGCCCCCCTGCCTACCGGTCGGGCAGGGGGGCGCTGTCGCCGCGGCGGTGCGGCAAGCACGTGAGGCCGGTCTCTTGACCGATGAGGAATCCAAGTGTGGGTTCGAGGCGTTTCCCGTCTCTTGGCGGGATAATGGAAATGGGGGGCAGATAGTGGACTGGGAGGCTCTCCCCTACTCAGTTCTGCGCGAGCTCCGCAAGGCAGTTCGTGAGACCGGGGTGCGGTCCACTTTCACCCTGGGGATCTTGGAAGGTGTGTCAAACGGTTACTTCTTGCTCCCCCAAGATTGGAAAGACATGTGTCGCATGGTGCTGTCTCCCGCGCAATACGTTGTGTGGGATAGCGAGTACCAGCGAGAGGCGCTTGCAGCAGCAGCGCAAGGTGGGGGGGCTTATCTTGCTGAGCAGTTATATGGCACAGGGCAGTTTTCGAGCATCCCCGAGCAGGCGGCGGGCACGCCCCGGGTAGCTTTTCCCATCATTGGCCAGTGTGTCCGTCGCGCGTTCCGCAGGGTCCCCGCTGCAGGCGAGTCCTCTAAGTCCTTTGCGGTTACTCGGCAGGGTGCCACCGAACCATTCCACCAGTTTATTGACCGCCTCCAAGAGGCAGTCCAGAGGCAGATTGATAACCCGCAAGCCCAGACTGAACTAATGATAAAATTGGCTTACGAAAATGCCAATGCAGACTGCCGCCGTGCCATGCAGGCAGTGGTCGGGCGCCCCGGGTATACCCTGGCAGAATTGCTGCAGGCGTGTGCTGACGTAGGCACTCAGACCCATCAGATGGCCCTGCTGGCAGCTGCCCTGCACAAGGGGCAGAAGCCTCAGGGGAACTGCTTTAACTGCCAGAAGCCCGGACATTTTTGGCGGGAGTGTCGGGCCCCTGCGGGGGGCATGTGTAAAAACAAACCCAAGCCCCGGACAGACCAGAGGCCCCGCACGCTGTGTCCGAAATGCAAAAAGGGCTACCATTGGGCTGCGCAGTGTCGCTTGGCCGGGGGTGACAGCCGGGTCTTGGCTGCTAACCGAGACAACCCCCCGGGAAACTAGTAGGCGGGCCTGCGACCAGCCCGAGACCCAAGGCCGCGCCCCTCTCCGTGCACGACGCCCCCGCCGCCACAAGGGGCAGTGCGGGGATTGACCTTGTTAATCAGGAAAATATGGATATCACTCTCCCCGGGGAGGTCCTCCTCATGCCGTCCCAGATTCAGGGCCCGCTGCCGGAGGGCATGGTGGGCCTTGTCCTACCCCGCTCGTCTGCCAGCAAGCAGGGCCTGTTTGTGGTGCCTGGGGTGGTGGATTCGGACTATGGTGGAATTATCCATGTTCAACTGTGGAGTCATCTCCCGAAACGGCTGTTTCAGGGAGATGCCTGGGCGCAACTCATACTTGTGCCCTACTCCCTTCCGGCAGGGGGAAGAAACGTTCCCCGAACCGGAGGCTTCGGGTCCACCGACCAGCGCACTATTCACCCACAAGTGGCAGCAGTTGTTAAAGACATTGGAGCACCCCAACCCAAACGCATTTACTGCCTCAACGATCAGCCGTTCGAGGGTGTTATCGACTCTGGGGCAGACATTACCGTCATTGCCGCTGCGCAGTGGCCCGCCCATTGGCCCACAGAGCAGGCTCCGGCAGTTTGGGGTGTGGGCGGGGCACAGGACTCACAACGAAGTGCCCGATGGTTGGAGGTTAGGGCGCCCCAAGGCATCCGCCGCGCCCGTATCCGGCCTATCATTCTCCCCGTCCACCTCAACCTGTGGGGCCGTGATTTATTGACACAGTTCACTGCCACCATCCATATCAATGATTAGGCATACGGCCCTCCCCCTCCGTTGGCTCACTGACGAACCCGTATGGGTTGCGCAGTGGCCGCTTCCTTTAGAAAAGCTGGAGGCCCTCCAGCACTTGGTTAATGACCAGCTGAAGGCAGGACGTTTGGAGGAGTCCACTAGCCCCTTTAATACCCCCGTGTTTGTGATTAAAAAGAAATCTGGCAAGTGGCGCCTCCTGCAGGACCTTCGCGCCATTAACAAAATTATACAGCCTATGGGTCCCCTGCAGTGTGGTACCCCTAATCCCAACCTTATTCCCTGTGATTACCGGTTATTTGTAATAGATTTAAAGGATTGTTTTTTTACCATCCCCTTGCACCCTGAGGACCGGGTGCACTTTGCCTTCACTGTTCCGGTTTTGAATCACTCCCAGCCCACTCCACGCTATCAGTGGAATGTGCTCCCTCAAGGCATGTTGAATAGCCCCACCTTGTGTCAGCATTTTGTTGCGCAGGCCCTACGGCCCTTCCGCGCAGCACACCCAGATGCCTTAATTTACCACTACATGGATGACATCCTGGTGGCTCACCCCGTCCTCCCTGATGACTGGCTGGACGAACTGCGCCACCAGCTTGCGGCGTGTGGCCTGGTTGTGGCACCGGACAAGATCCAGCGTCAGCCACCCTTTTTGTATCTTGGTCACCGCATGCTCCAGTCATATGCCCGTCCAGTTTGTCCCGAGTTGGTATTGCCCAACCCTCTTACGTTTGTACAGCTTCAACAGTTATTGGGGTCCCTTAATTGGATTCGTCCTTTTTGCCCTCTGACTACCTCCATGCTGTCCCCTCTTTTTTCTGGCCTTCGGCAGGGCCGTCTCCCCGGAGATATCATTCCCGTTTCCCAGGAACAGCGCCAAGCGGTCACCCTCATTAACCAGACCCTGGCCCAGGTGTGGGTCGACCGCCGAGAAAGGGAACAGCCCCTTTTTGCCATTTTGCTTCCCACACTCTCACAACCGACAGCTGTCCTCGCCCAGGAGGGGGCGGCAGCGCGTCTTCGTTTAATTGAATGGATTTATTTGACCCACTCCCCTCCGCATACTATTCAGACACTCCCTCAACAGGCCGCAGAGCTGATTTTTAAAGTGCGAGAACGGTCCCGTACCCTCTTGGGTTGGGACCCCGTTGCCATTATTGTCCCCATCCCGGCTAAAGACTGGGAACGCACTGTCTCTTGCAGTGCCACCCTCCAATTGTCTCTTGCTGACTATGTTGGGGAAGTTAAATATCACATTCCCCCTGACCCCCGTCTTTCATTCCTACAACAACGTTGCCTTCACCTCCGGCCGTCCTTGTCAACCGTCCCCATTAAGGATGCACTTACCCTTTTTACGGACGGCGGCCCAACACGAGGTGCGGTCAGCTGGCAGGTGCAAGGCACTTGGCAAGTCCGCTTTACCCTGCCTCAGCGCTCCCCACAGCGCGCAGAGTTGGCTGCTGTCATCCTGGCCTGCCGATGCTTCCAGGATGACCCTTTTAATTTGATTACTGACAGTCTTTATGTTACTAATGTTCTTAAGTCTCTTCCAGGTTCCTATGTGTCGCCCTCCTGTGATGACAATTTGTTGGCCCTTTTTCTTACCCTGCAACAGCTCCTTTCCTCCCGCTCTAGCCCACTGTTTGTGGCACACATTCGCAGTCACACCACACTACCGGGCCTATTAACAGAAGGCAACACGGTGGCCGACCAGGCGGTCAAATCGGTGGCCTCAATTTTTTCCTCCCCAATCGAAAGCCACGCCTTTTTTCATCAATCCGCCAAGGCCCTTGCCAAGCAGTTCACTCTCCCATTGTATCAGGCGCAGGCCATTGTTCGCCAGTGTGACCTTTGCGCTTCTCTCTCCAATAGCCCGGAGGTAGGGGTTAACCCTCGTGGAACCTCGGCCAACCAGCTCTGGCAAATGGATGTTACACATTTCCCTCCCTTTGCCCCCTGGCAGTATCTTCACGTGTGTGTAGATACCTTTTCCCATTATGTGTGGGTCACCCCTCAGAAGGGTGAGGCCTCTCGTCATGTTATTAATCACATGATTCGCGCTATGGCAATCATGGGTCACCCATCCCATCTTAAGACCGACAACGGCCCCGCCTACTGTAGCTCGGCCTTTGCCTCCTTCTGTACCACGTGGGACATTGTCCACACGTTTGGTATCCCGTATAACCCCACAGGCCAGGCCATTGTGGAACGAGCCAATCGTGCGCTCAAACAAGCCCTGGTCCGCCAAAAACAGAAAGGGGGGATTCCCGTAGGCCTTCCTCCCCACCAGGAATGGCTGGCTGCAGTGCTTTTTACCCTGAATCATTTGAATTTGACTGACAACTACTCTGCAGCAGAATGTCATTTTCGCAGCTACCAGGCCTTGCCCCGCCCCTTTGTTAAATATCGCAAGGCCCCAGACCCTCAGTGGCATGGCCCAGTGCCCCTTATAATGTGGGGACGAGGGCATGCTGCCGTTTCTCTTCCTACAGGTCCGTTGTGGGTCCCGGCGCGTAACGTCCGCCCGTGGCATGGCGATGGCCTGGCACCAGGGACTATCGAACCCCATTCCACAGTTCAACCTACATCTGCAGGATCCCGAGCGTCCTCGCCAGCGCCCCCCGTGGGGGCCCCCGCAGCGCATAACCTGGGGACAGGTTAAAGCCCTTTCATTGCAGGCCGAGCAGCTGCGAGTGCAGCAGCAGCTAGAACCTACCGCAGAAAATTACCTTGTGACATTGTTAGCTTGCCTTAATGCTAATTCACTCCTTATTTTGTGTGTATTGGGGAGTTTCCTGTTGGCCCCTAGCTGCCAAGGCGAACCCCAGATGGAGCAGCGGCTGCAGTTTAACACCTGGGTCCACCTGGCAGAAGTATTAAATCAATCTGATTTCTGCCTGGCCGTTGCCCCGGAAATGCAAGGTCTGTTAAGTACCTGCCTTGTTCCTGTCTGTAAACCACCCAGCAACATCTGGGGTGTGAGACAGTGAAAGAAATGTGCTGTTTTAAGCTTGCTGATAATAGTTTTGTATGCAATAGCAAATTGATATGCTGAAATGTTATGCTTAAGTCATCCGCCAAGACGTTTTTCTTCCTTGGTAGGATTATATTTAGTTATAGCCACCCTTAGAGTGGATGAAGACCCTTTTATAGTATGGGGTCCTAGTTTTGATGTTTGACGTTTTACTTTGCTGCTTTGTTTAATGTATACCCAATCTAGTGGCATTGTGTATGCTACCCTGCGAGAGTGTTTTGTTTAAACACCGCATTTATAAAATAAAACAGGGGGAGATGTAGAGATGCATAGCTCCCGAATCGCCAGTCCACAGGCGCGGCAAACTGCTCCCATGGCTACGAGGCAGGAGTGACCTTCAATCCAGCGTTTGTGTTTGGGAAACGTATTTGGCTGATTTGATTGTACCCTCGCAGCTGGTGTTCACGCGCTCAAGAGATGGGTTCGTTATCTTATGTGCATGTATACTGCCTGGCTCTTCTATGCGCAAGAATGTAACCACTAAGAAGAGTTGTAAACAAAGTAAGGAGAGAAATAAAAACCCCAGGAAAAGTTTTCCTGGGAGGCTTTTTGCAAGAGGCTTGTAAAGCTCTCTAGCTACCACAGACCTGGCGTTCTGTTTCCTTTCCTGCGTCGTCACCACAAATGAGGTTTTTTGGAACACTTCAAAAGGAGAAAAAAACCCTTTGAAATGTTGGTGAAAATAAGTATTCGTTTTTCATTGTCTGTGGTAAGAGGATTCCATTTTTACAAGGCAATATTTGCAACCATAAGTGCAACATCAATATTAGCCATCAAAGTAAACTGGGTGATTCCATGGGTTGCAAAATTATACTATAGGCCAATGATTCATTAGCTCAAGTAGTTCATTGGTGGAAGTGATAACTGATGACTAGACAGATGCTAAGGGTGAAATCCTGCTCCCACTGAAGCTGATAGAGTTAATCGTTTGCCCTACGCCTCTTGAATAAGATTGAGGTATGGCTGGACCCCACTCTCACAGAGTTCATTGGATAACTTTAGGAATGTGTTATTGAGAAAACTTAAACTAAATGATCTTAAATTATCCCTTTTTTAAAAAAAGATAAGTACTGGAAACCAAGCAGACTTTTACTGACTTGGTCTTAACATAAGAACATAAGAATGGCCATACTGGGTCAGACCAACAGTGGCCAATGCCAGGTGTCCCAGAGGGAGTGAACCTAACAGGTAATGATCAAGTGATCTCTCTCCTGCCATCCATCTCCACCCTCTGACAAACAGAGGCTAGGGACACCATTCCTTACCCATCCTGGCTAATAGCCATTAATGGACTTAACCTCCATGAATTTATCCAGTTCTTTTTAAAATGATGTTATAGTCCTAGCCTTCACAACCTCCTCTGGCAAGGAGTTCCACAAGTTGACTTGTTACAAGTCTTGGCGCCTGTTATGTCCAAGGATCATGGTAGACAAAAATTCTCAAATGGATGGATCCACTGGGTTTAAATCTTGTTTTGCACCAAGGGAAAAAATTACAGTGCAAACTTAACGCACCAGAGAATTGAAGCTCTAATTGTGTATGTGACAAGTATCAATGCATTTTGGAAGGGTACAGTAACTCTACAAACGCTAAACAAATACGAAGTGGCAAGATTCACATCCAGGCCCAGATTTCCAATAGCCCCAAATCTGGGAGTATTCGGATCCAGAGATCTGATCCATCCTCAAGACAGGGGCTAACTGCAAAACTCTGGAATCTGGGCTCAGATTCCAAATCTTTCTCTCCCCAGAGTTCAGTGATGTGTGGACCGAGGAATTCTATAAATAACATGAAACATGGAACATTGTGTATCCATTGGGAGGCCAGGCGGGATGTAAAAGTTATGAAAATCTGTGTTACTACTATATACTAATTGAACTTTTATATTACAGCAGTATTGTACACAGTTTTATTATGCCTATAAAATTGTGGCTGCTTCACCGAGATTTCAGCTACATTGTCGACGTTTTGTGTGAATACAAGTCCTCTCGAGCTTGCTGAAGTGAGTTGACATTATCAATTCAACACGTCCCGTACTTTTAACAGCGATATAAGGTTGGCTTAACTGGGGTTTTTGCTGTGGATTCTGGTGTCATCGCTGCAGGTTCCATTATATGAAGCAAACACTGGAGATGAATACCTGATTTTAGACTGAATGCCATTCTGACAATTTGAAACTGATCTGAAATGCCATCGAGGTAATACAATAAAAGAGAAAATTACTCCTCTTGAAGTAGCCGCAAACATTTCATAATACATCAACGTATCTATTGGAAGCACAATGTTCATAAATCAGCAGATACAGGCAGAAAATGTAATATGGAACCCACCAACTCTTTCTGAGGTTATAGAAATCTTTTTTTTTTTTTTTTGCCTCAGACAGGAGAACACAGAACAGAAATTAGAGGTGACAAACTAGCTCATTTAAAGCAAGAATTAGTTTAAAGCATCATCCAAAATAACAATATTTTGCACTTTGAGCCCATAGACCATTTCAGCCGATCTCAAAGCATTTTACAGCGTATAAGCCATTATTCCAAGGACCTGGTTCATGTGAACATCTGCCGTTGCTGGAACAGAGGGCATATCCAATAGAAATCAATGGACAATCTCCCACTGATTTAAACTTGCTCAGAATTAAGTCCTGCCCAACAACTCTGGAATGGAAGGAGTCCATTTCTATTACCCACCCATTCAGAACCAAAGAACCCAAGTAACAGCAGTTTAGAATGGATGCGGTTATCCCCATGAGACAAGAAAACTCAGAATGGTCTCCAGCGTATGCAGGAAATAGACTTGAGATCTACCAGAATAAGTGTTCGATATATTGGGCCTGATTACCCTACAGATTTGTCTTTCTGAACAGCATTTTAATATGAATATAATTAAGGATGAGATACTTATTCCATTTCAGTGGAAATAAGTCTATGGAGCTAATTTGCAGCTTTTAAGCACAAAGACTTTTTCTGTTATTTGCTTTCCTTTATTAGTTAAGCTGTACTTTTGTACTAAGTGGTTTGATAGGTTTAAATCCCCTTCACTGTAATCCACTTTATTACATTATAATAAAAGCTATGCAAGTAATGCTGGAGAAAAGCTGAATCCATCCGCAACTTCCTGCTGGCAGCTCTAAACCCATCAATGTTTCTTTTGGCATTAGCTGGGGAAGACGGTTTGAAAACAGTACGTGAAAGAGATTGTAACCGGGCAGCTGCCTCCCGAGCACTGCCCCTTGGTCAGGGGTGGCTCCTGCAGCCCCTTGCCTCTCTCCCCCTCTGCAGGGTCCCTTAAGAATGCCACACAGTCTTTTTCATGGGTAACACCATCCCCGCCTGGGGCTGATTTAAGAAAAGTGGTACAAAAGGATCCTCAAGCTCCCCAAATAAAGTCCACCACCACCACACAAATGTTCATACTCAGCTTTGGCATCTTCTAGCTGGAAGCTCTGTTCTGTCCCAGTCTGTTCTCCACTAAGCCATCATTCCCAGCTGGAGTTTAGCCACCCCTGTTTCCAGGCCCAACTCATTCTCCCAGTCCAGGGTCTCTTGCAGGAGCCACCTGCTCAGTGCAGCTCTTCTCCTGTCTCTGCTACAGCGTTCTCTTTTGTAAGGCCCAGGTGCCTTCCTCTGAGCCCAGTTGGGCAACTGATAATCAGTCACTGCCCTCCTAAGGGGGCCAGTCGCCACGTGACAGAGACCAATATCTCCTCCCATTGGTTACCAAGACATCATCCAACCCTTACGTTACCCCCACGGGTAATCTCAAATCATTATAATTGTTTAGATTGGTCCAAGTGGTTATAAGCAGGAGCAATGGGGTGAAACTCAGTAAAGGAAAAAAATAAGAGGGTTGACTGAGGGTACGTCTATACTTACCTCCGGGTTCGGAGGTAAGCAATCGATCTTCTGGGATCGATTTATCGCATCTTGTCTAGACGCGATAAATCGATTCCGGAAGTGCTCGCCGTCGACAGCGGTACTCCTGCTCCGCGAGAGGAGTACGCGGAGTCGACGGGGGAGCCTGCCTGCCGCGTGTGGACCCGTGGTAAGTTCGTTGTAGTTCGAACTACGATACTTCAACTTCAGCTACGTTATTCATGTAGCTGAAGTTGCATATCTTAGTTCGAACTGGGGGGTTAGTGTGGACCAGCCCTGAGGAAAGTTCTTGATGATGAGAGCACTGAACTATCAAAGAGTCTCCCAAAGGAAGTAGTAGAAGTCTTACTAAGGCCAAGAAAGGAAGGATAGTCTCGTGGTTAAGGCACTGGCCTGGAACTCAGGAGATGCGGCTTTTATTTCCAGTTCTGACTTTGTGTGACCTAGCTCAAGGCACTTGTAGCCATGTAGTAATTATAACAGTAATCATAAGATAAAGGTGTAAGGAATTGATAGCAGAAATGCAAGAGACCTACAGGACTAGACCTATAAGTAGGGCCCTACCAAATTCAGTCCATTTTTTTAAATTTCAGTCATAGCATTTTAAAAATCTTGAATGTCACAGTTTCAGATATTCAAATCTTAAATATCTTGGGGTTGTAACAAAGCATATGTATTTAAAAACTGAAGAATATAAACATGTAAAGCCCTTAAGACTCAGCATTTCTCAAACTGGGGGTCCTGATCCAAAGGGGCACGCAAAGCTAATGGGTTCAAGGTATTGCCACTCTTACTTCTGCACTGCCTACTGAGCTGGGCGGGTGGAGAGCAGTGGCTGCTGGCCGGGCACCCAGAGGTGAAGGCAGTGTCACCGCCAGGAGAAGCACAGAAGTAAGGGTGGAAATACCATCCTATCCCACCTCTTTCTCTCCTGGTTTTCCCTTTCATGACCAATCTAGTGTCTGGTCAGAGAATATTTCAGACAGGTATGATGATGTTATAGCAAATGCAGGCCAACATTTTCAAATGTATCAAGTTATTTTGGGGGCACCTTAAAGGGACCTGACTTTTCATGGGGTGGATTCTCAACACTTGGGGAAAGTCAGACCCTTGGAGGACTCTCTCAGATTGCTTACCTGAAAAATGAAGTGCTCAGAATCATTAGTCAGTTTTCACAAGCTGGACACAGTTCTGTTCTTGGGTTGGGATCTTTCCTGGCTGCTGAACTGATAAGGTCATTGTAACCTCAATACAACGTTCACCCTATTACCATACAGAGAGTGCAGCACTGTTCCTTATCAGACACTGATTAAAGGGTCAGCAAACTTCTGATTCCTCATGACCCTCTAGGGCACAGTCACCACTGGAAGGCAGCCAGGTTTTCTCATCTGACACGCTCCAAGATACAAGGTTTTAATCACAAAACTGCAACGCTATCTCATTAAAGAAAAAAAAACCAACCTTCCAATGATGCTAATTGACCTTAATCTAATGTGATGTGTAGTACACTCAGCACGCAACTCTGGGAGGGAAGTAATGGAAGAATAAAAACACCTCTTAAATCTAAATTATATTTGAAATAGCAGATTAGATTATTTCCAATGTCCTCAAACAAACCTCTACCCGCTGAAATTTATCTTGAGATTTCCAAATGCATTAGGGGTTGTGACATGATAACAGTAATGTTTTATAAGATAATCTACCTCGACTACTCCTCGGAAAAGGTATTCAAAGTCACACTTGCAGTTTCATTATTGATGTACTGTATTCCTTATGCCTGCAGGGGAATGGTATGTTGTGGCATGCCAGCAATGATGTCTTTTGGGGGGTTTTCACCAATTTGCTAAAAGGCCTCTTTAGTTTCAGACCCAATCTGCCTCATGGTACGTATCATAGTGCCTTCATAAATGAACCATTTTAAACCACTATTCCTTATTCTATCCATGGTCCAAATAACATGTGTTTTGACTTCCCATGCTTGGAGAGAAGGATTTATCTGATGTACTAGGCACAGAAGTATAATATAAAGAAGTCCTGAGTTCTAGATCGGACTTTTCTACATAACCTGCCTGAGGAGACCTACATCAGGACCAGGGTATTGAATGCAGGTGTGCCAGCTCCCTAGATGGCACCACTCGCTTCTGTGCCACAGCACTGCACTAAACCAGCACCTCTCACCAACAGCCTTACTCTTAAAGGTTTACAGCCCCAGGACAGCCACGCCCCCAGCCCCTGATTGGCTTGACTCACAGCATTCTCATTGGGTACCTGGCCTATATAAAGACCCCAACAGGAAACAGAAGCTGTCTGAGCAACAAGCCATTGCCTGCTGGTTGCCACCTTGCCTACCTATTCTGCCAATCCACTCCACTGCACTGGAACTTCTGCCTACTGACCCACTGTGAGAACTCTAACCACTGTTCTGTACTGCCCCAGCCCATGTCAGCCTCTGGGTGTTACAATCTAGCAGAGAGGCCATTGGACTGGATGTCAGGACTGGATTCTATTCCTGGCTTTCAGTTTACTTCCTTGTGGCTCTGTTTCGTCTCCCACCTTTCAACTGTCTTGTCGATTTAGACTGTAAGCTCTTCAGGGCAAGGACTTTTTGTATGGACATTCTTATAGAACACCTAGCATAATCAGACTCTGATTATGGTTAAAGACTCTGGTGTTAATATAATACAAACAATAAATAGTAATAACACTGACCACATTGCTACTGAGGTTAAGAATGAGCAGATATTATTTTATTATTGGTATTGCAGTAGTCCTTGAGTCCTCGATCAGGGATTGGGACCCCATTGCACGAGACATTGTTCATAGATATAATAAAAAGATAGGGTTGTCAGCTCTTTAGAGGAGATCCAATGTATAAGACAAGAGATCTGTATCACAATAAGGATGATCAAGATGGTGAATATTTACTCCCTCATTGTGAACATCATGGAGGAAGTGAGTTTTATACAGAAGAGAAATTCATACATTGAATTTATGGTTTTGATCATAGGTATCTGTTTTTCCCCAACAATACATTTTCCCCTGAAACAGGCAGTACATATGCATCTGAATCAATACTGCATCCAAAACATTGTCAGTGGAACCAACAGATGCATAATCCGTTTCCTCTCTAAACAAATTGATTTTCAGCACTTTTCTGCTAGCTTCAGTAGCTTTCATCTACAAAATTATTTCTTGCCTGCTGGCTCCAACAGTTTTGCATTTACATGCTGACATCTTCCCTTGGTTTTCAAGACTGGACGTATCTAATGACCCAAAGAGCTCTGATTTGCATTAATGCATTTAACATTTAGTTCAAGCACATTCCCTTTTTGTTTACCTTTGAGCAGTATAACTGAACTCAGGAGATCTCCAAACCACAGATTGCTACAGTGATCTTTTATTACCAGTAGATAGTTAAGTATATTGGTATAAATAACTTTTATTTATAGAGATATAAAAAGAGAAGAAAACCCACTGGCTGATTTTCAGAGCTGCCGTGCATCTAGAATTGCCCTGGAAGTCAACAGGAGCTTCAGCTGCTTTGAAAATCAGGCAGGTATGAAAAATTCAACAAGCCAGTATCGAGAACAAGTGCCAGAGCCCTATGATTCCATCACAGCTGCAGGAAAGGAGCATTTCTTTTACAGGAACTCAGTGTTGTTCAATGGAGCATCTCCTGCAGTACAAGCAACTGCCTTCATATTGGTGGAATTTTAAAGGCTCCAAGGATAAAATCCTGCCCCACTTAAGTCAAAGACATAGCTCCTATTGACTGCATTAGGGGCAGGAATGGACTTCAGTACATGTAAGGTATGTGTCTCTCTGGGGAGGGAGGTAAACCTATTCCCCAAAGACAAAGGACAAGCTAACTCCTCTAGCCAGGTGTCCTCAAACTTGATGGGCAATCACCTGTCAAGCGGCCATTCTTTGGCAATGAAGGAGACAGGAATGGGTCAATCTGCATTTTAGCAAGCAACCACATGGAGCCTCTTTCACCACGGGACTCCTTGTCTCCATCCTCACAGTGGGAAGGACCTTTGTCTAGGGGTAACCCTGAGTAAGACGCATTTCAGAGGGTGATAGGACTCTAGGAGTGAGGAGCAAAACCACCCCAGGTTCTCTCTCTCTCTCTCTCTCTCACCTAAGAAGACAAAGGAACCAGCCCTTGGACATTGAGTGGGTGGGATCATGGCCAGAGAATTTGGTCAGCCCTGTTTCTGGGAACCTGTGGTGAGGGTTTTACCTTGAACCAAGTGTAGTTTGTTAAGTTTTAGCTACTAGAAAGTGTTTCAACTATATTTCTCTTTCTGACTTTAATGCCTCATAACACATTTCTGACTTTAATGCCTTATAATTACATTCACTTAAAAACTCTCTCTTTGTAGTGAAATAATCTCATTTTATTCTGTAATCAAAACTAATCCAGTGTTGTGTTTAAACTGAACTGTTTGGGTAACTCCAGCTAAAAATCAAACTACTGAATATTGACCCTTACAATCTGAATGATCCAGGACAGTGAGAACACATTTTTAGGAAACTTGAGGACCGGGAGTGTGTTGGGGTCACCCTGCAAGTGGTAACCAAGGCTGGTGGAAGCCAAATTGTGCCTGGAGCATGCTAGTAGGCTGCAGCTATACACAGACATTCAGGGTATGACCTGCATGTTACTTGAGAGGGGCCCAGGTTGGGAGCTAAGGCAGCAAAACATGGTGAGGCACCCACGGTGGCAGGGCAGGTGGTGACACAACCCCTCACTAGTCTGGATTGCACCCCAGAAGGTGCCAGGGCTATTTAGGACTAGAGCTCACTCCAGTTAAAGGCAATGGATCAGTGGTGTCTGGGAGCCTTGACAGAGTCCTTCCCAGACACTCCCAGAAGAGTTTTTTGCTCTCTTAGTTCTGCCCAGGCTCCCTTACCCAACTGTGCCTGACAGCAGTTTTGGTTGGGGTGACCCCAGGCAGCATCAATGTCTTCTCCTGGGATTTCCCAACAGGTTCAATTGCATTTGATTGCCCCCAAAGTTCACTGAATTTTAACCAAACTGCCCCAAACCAGCCCAGAGATCTCCCTCGCCAATGGAGCCCCTGCCCGTCTGCGGTTCTTAAGCAGCACCTGGCTGCTCTTGTCCCATTTCACCAACAGGAGGCAGCAGTGAGCTCCCTTCTCTCCCAGGCCCGAGGGCTTACATCGGTCTGGACAGATTGTGGCTTCACCATCACGCTGCCCATTGAGCTATGACTGCTTTGGAATGTTCTTCACATTGCTGAGTTCCTGATCATCATGGAGGCTATTTTCTTCCTTCGCACTGTGCCTTTATAGCCTCATTGAGGGCTGACCTACACTGGGAACTTCCATTGACTTAGCTCCATCGCTCAGGGGTGTGAAAAATACACACCCCTGCCCAACGTCGTCAAGCCAGCCTACCCCGCAGTGTAGATGGTGCTAGCTTGATGGAAGAACTCTTCCATCAATGTAGCTATTGCCTATCGGGGGGAGGATAACCTACGTTGATGGGAGAACCCTTCCTGTTGGCGTAGGTACTGTAGTTTTATTTTATTTAGCATGTACATAGTCATCTAGCCAAGAGATGAAATCTTTAGTGGCGTGATGCAGTTCTTCTAGGCCGCAGCTGCACAAAGGGCTGTCACGAAGGCCCCAGCGATACTGGTTGGCTGCACAGAGAACTTGCCCAGTTCAGAACCAGTTCAACAGGGACCACTGACAATGGGGCAGGTCAAAACCAGGCGGACAAATTGAGGGTTCGGTGATGAGGGATTATAACAGATTGTGCAGGTCATTGTACAGCGGCAGGCTTGAATTGGCACATACTTTCTCCAGTAACTTGCCAGTGGCAACCTCTCGTCTGATATGAGGAGAAGCAATATTGCTCAGAACTGGAAGCCATGGGAGTGGGGTCAGATGCAGGATCCTGGAGATGATACGCATGGCAGCATGTAATTGCGTATCCACCAGTTTTGTGTGTGATGATTGACTCCAAACTGGTGCGCATCGCTCCGCCACCGAATACGAGGCAGCAAGAGCTGACATCCGCCGAGTTGAAGCACAGGCACCCCATGATGAACCTGCCAGTTTGCTAACGAGATTGTTACACGTCTTAACTTTAGCTGCTGTCTTCTTCAGGTGGTAGCGCTTCTTCAGGGCATGGTAACTCAGTGTGTGGTCTAAGGTCACACCTAGATAGACCGGTTCTACTTCATGCTTCACCTTCTCACCATTCAGATAAACATTCAGTTCTCGGGTTGCGCTGGCGTGGTGAAGATGGAACAAACTGGACACTGTTTTTATGACGCTTGGCTGGAGGCGCCAAGTTTTACAGTAGTCAGCTAACTTTATCATGTTTAAGGTGGCATCAAGCTCGTGAAACATCCTGGGTACCGCAACAGATGTCATCTGCATAAATGAACTTTCGTGACTCCGTTGTTGGCAGGTCATTGATGTAAAGGTTGAACAGAGTTGGAGAAAGCACAAAGCCCTGGGGTAACCCATTGCTCTGTCATCTCCAAACGCTCGTCTTCTCCCCCATATGAACTGCCTATCGTGGAGGAACAGTTCAACGATGCCTGTGACCCAAGGTAGCAAGACCCGTGATAGCTTCACGAGCAGGCCAGTGTGCTATACCGTACCGTACACTGCAGGTAAATCGATGAAAACAACACCTGTTTTCAAGTTTCCCTGGAAGCCATTTACAATAAATGTGGTCAGCGCGAGTACTTCGTCGCATGTGCTACAGCCTCTGCGAAAGCCGGCTTGGTCAGGGCGTAGGTAGTGTCTACACTGAAGTGCTATATAGTGGTTCAAGTGTAGACAAATCCGTATCTACAAGTAGATGATTTTTTTTTCCAGATGATTCTATATGTGTCCCCTGGCCCAATCCCTCAGCTGATGTAAAGTAGCAAGCTCCACTGACTTCAATGAATACAGAACTGAGTTCATAAGATTCCCATTAAATCTGCTTTCCCCCTAATTTATGGATTTCCCCCTCTCCTTCTGCAGCCTGGCTATAAAACGCTACATTTTTTTCATGCTTCTTGCCTGAGCGACAATTCCTACCCCCAAACCAATTCTCTTTCAATTAGCAAGTAAAATTAATTTTCACACTTCATAGTCTCAGATGAGAATGACAGAAATGCTTAATGTTTGTTAAATCTGTCAATGTAAAAAAACACCCCCCACACACAGGAAAAAGGAGGCCCTATTTTCCGAACCCGCTCCCCAGGAGCTCCTGGTTAGGGATTGACGTGGAGTGGCCGGCGCGCCGCATCCGTTTGTCCTCAGTAATAGCAGGTGGGTGCTGCCCGTTTTTGAAATTCTATTCTATTCATACATCGAACTGGTAACCGCGCAAGCTTGAAAACCTGATGGTGTGCACCTACTTTTTCATAAGGAAAAAAAAAAAAGGAAATCTAAGTGACAGCTCACAGTCAGTGTTTAATGGATGATCATGAAAATGAATTAGCTCCATATCACACACATACACACCCCTGGACACACAGTCTCACACTTCACCTCAGCATTAGTTCCTCCAAGTGAATGGTAGAGCACAGACCGAACAGCCTGGAGAAGTATATGCTGACACCCTCTGAGCTGCTCCTGTTCTGTGGACGAGTCTAGGAGTTAGGCCTTGAGGCTGTTAGCTACGTTCATTGAAAATTAAAAATAAACGTTGCCTAGCACGTTGTGTCATAGAATGACATTGTCACTCAGGAGAAATCATTCATACAGGGCCTGCTTCTCAGCTGGCATAGCTCGATTGACGTAATAGGAACAAAAGATTTGCCAGACTGAATCAGATCCGTGGTCCTTCTAGTCCAATATCTTGTCACTGATGATGGCCATCACTAGTCGCTTCAGAGAAAGATACAAGAAACTAGGGTGACCAGACAGCAAATATGAAAAATCGGGCAGATGGCGGGTAATAGGTGCCCATATAAGAAAAAGCCCCGAATATCAGGACTGTCCCTATAAAATCAGGACATCTGGTCACCCTACAAGAAACCCAACTGTAGGCAGATATGGGATAATTGGCCTCCCATGAAGGGCTCATCCCAATCCCTAATAGTTAGAGATTGGTTTAAGCCCTCAAACATGAAGTTTTTTCCTCTTTCCAATACTTTTTATGTTAGCATGAGCTACTATAACACTGGATACTCTTGGTATCCATATAAATATCATCTCTCTCTTCTGATCTTAGTAAGCTCTTGGCCACTGACATCCTGTGGCAGTGAGTTCCACAGTCTAATTATGCACTGTGGGGAAAAGTATTTCCTGTTATAAGCTTTGAATTTGCCACTTTTTTCTGTTTCATTGTTGGTGCCCTTGTTATTGTGCTGTGTGACAGAGAACAGAAGCTCCAGATTGATTTTCTTGGACTTTAATGGCGCTACAACAGTTCACAACAGCTGTGAATCTGGATGCTGTTCCCATGTAGATCAAGGCCTCTCAAACTTTTCCAAGATGTGGACCACACTGTAATAGAGAATGATATTCTTCTAATGCTGTGCAGCAGATGGAAATGAGGAGAGCCAGTATGCACCATTTGACCAGCCAGTTCCCTACGGACCACAATTTGGGAACTGTTGCTGGCTATAGGTACAGGCTACAATTTTTAAAGCACTCAGCACCAGCCTAACTCTGCTGCTGGGGAAGACAGTCATAAAACTGCTATTCACCTCAACGGGAGCAGAGTCAGGTCAATACTGAGTGCTTTGGGGCAAGCCCAGTGGGAAATGTTAGCCCCTCATACTGCACGGTAACACATTTCTTATTGTATCTCAAGGTGCATAAGACCTCATGTCTGACCAACATCCTCAAAGCTCTTCCTTGATATTTCCTAACGGACATGTACCATTAAAAGTCTGTCCTGCTGTTACGGAGGAGTTCATCGAAGTAGGAACACGCATTACACTGTGTGACGCTGACAGACCGGGTGCCAGCTCTTGCCAAGTCTGTAGGCGTCAGCTGAGCACGGACAAATTCATAGCTTGGAAACCAGACCAGTTCACCTGTATGTTAGTATTGTGCAAGATCGGTATCAGACTTGCAAGAATGTGTTTGGTGTTTAGGCTCTATACAATCGTAGCAAGTTGCTGCATGCATTAATCCTGTCACGGCTGTATCCCAAGCTATAAAGTAATATGAACATTTTGCTTTATAACTAAAAAGGTCTGCTCTGAATTTGTGAACGTAGGCAGGAAAAGTGGTTCCCCTGCACATTAAGAAGGACCATCAAGACTAAATGGGCCATTGTAGGACAAAAACCATGTTGATTGCCCCATCCACCCATGAAGAAGTTACATGTAGGAACAATCATCCCGTCGGTTTATACTCTGGGGGAAGGGCATATAAAGATGCTCACAAGGAGAAATGGTTCTCTCTTTGCTGTTCAAACTCGTACAAGGGCTAGAGCTAAGAAACAAAAGGGTCAAAATGGGTTAGCCCTAAACGACATTCAGTATTGACAGATTACCGCATTGCTGTCACCTTTGGGCACCATAGATTGCAACTCGTTTGTGCTTATACGTTCCCTGCTTTAACCTGTGCGTAACTCTCGCATTTCTTTTTTCTAGTTAATAAATCCTTGGTTAGTTACTATAGGATTGGCTACCAATGTTTGTCTTCGGCGTAAGATCTAAGGTACAAATTGACCTGGGGTAAATGACTGGGGGAGGGATAGCTCAGTGGTTTGAGCATTGGCCTGCTAAATCCAGCATTATGAGTTCAATCCTTGAGGGGGCCATCTAGGGCAAAATCAGTACTTGGTTCTGTTAGTAAAGGCAGGGGGCTGGACTCAATGACCATTCAGGGTCCCTTCCAGTGCTATGAGATGGGGCTGGGAACAACCTGAATATTTTGTGATCTTTGGGGCAAGTGGCCGTTTATCGCTAAGTCCAGCTTGAACTAGGTCGCAAGATAGACTGGAGTGGCCAAGGGGACTGACTCATGATGAGATTGTAACAGGAGTTCCCGTTTGCTGTACCTAGATTTCACCAATCCAGTAACAGTTTGGGGTCTCTGCCCTGCTTTGATAGTCGGCCCTGAGGTCGACACTCACAGTCATGACCCACTGCGGACAGCGTGACACGCTGGCGCTGTATAGCAGAGAAGGGATATGCACCACTGTGTCATGTGGGGCTAATTGCCCTTCTCTTGCTCAGTTGCTGCTGCGTGACCTTTAAATATCACAGGGGCTAAATGGTAAAGGAGAATAATAACAATGATATTTTAATTTATTTGTGAATTATTTAACAGGGCTACTGATACTTGCCGGCTTGAGCCCTTTGTCACTGGAAGGAATCATAACACCGTCTAGATTTGCTATATATTATTTTGCACTTTTCTGTCTAATATGCTCCTGCTTTTAACTTGTCCCCTGTCATAGAAAGGATAGATTGAAACAGAGTTGCTGCCCTTTCCATTAAGATTCATTCACGCAGGGTGAAGGTCACCCCGAGGCAGAAAGCCACTCCGAGGTCTACTGAGCAACTTTAGCTGCACGGGGGAGAGCAGCCAATCAGGGAAAACTGTACCCCACTGTGAACCGCAAAAAGGTTTGTGCTCCAGCGCCTCATAGGCCAATACAGAAACCCATGAACGGGACAAGGCAGGAGACTGGGGAGCAAGGAATCTGCATATGCAGAGATCCAGTAGTCTCAACACTAAATGCTTCTGGCTGGCGCTGGAACATTTTTAATAGTGGGGGTGCTGAAAGCCAGGCCCCTTATCCCTGTCCACACCACCCCTGTCAGAGCTGAGGCCAGGAGCAAAGCCCCCGGCATGGGGCGGCAGCAGATCCCCAGGCATGGGGTGGCCTCAGAGCCCTAGGCATGGGGCCGGCAGCCAGGACCCCAGGTGTGGGGCCAGCAGCTGAGACCCCGGGGGCGGGGCCAGCAACTGAGACTCTGGGGGCGGGGCCGGCAGCTGAGACCCCGGGGGTGGGGCCGGCAGCTGGGAGCCTGGGGGTGCTGCAGCACCCCTCGTTCCCACACCTATGGGCTGGAGAAGCTGTAGCTGCTTTTCCAATAGCTACACAGGGGTGCTGGGAATTTTTTTGTAGTGGGGGTGCTGATGATGGAAACCATGTATTTGGTGTTTGTTATTACTGCTTCAAGCCAGGGGGTGCAGCAACACCCGCAGCACCCCTAGTTCCAGCACCCCTGATAGCAGTTGGATGATCCTGGGTCCTAGCCCTGTGTTACAGGTTTGGATTTTACTACCACAATCCACCTCTACTCCAGCCATTTAGATCAGATTTCTTGTTAGTCCAGCTACATAAAGTTAGCTAACACAGCAAGTGCTCTTAGCTGAGGCAGAAAAGGCTAATTCTATTTCAATCCAGACACCCCAAATCCCTCCCCCCCTTCTTGTCTGGTCACTCTATACTCATCTCACTTACCCAATATACTCCCCTTAGCCATTTGCCCCTTAATGTTCCTAGTCCCACTGCAGCTTGGCTTGGAAGCTTGGGTCATTACATTATTTTAAGTAGCCATGTACTTTTTTAACGGCTGTCATTTCCTTAGTTGCCTATAACCCAATTTCAGTGTTCAGTGGAAGCAGTGCATGTGTTTCTTTAAGACAATTATTAAATTAATCTGTAGCTAACAAAACAGACAATCTGAGAAGCTTGACGCATAATCAATAAACCCGGAATGCGAGGAATGGAAATTGGATTTGGAAGATTAACAAATCTTGCCGTTGAAAGATTGATTCTTGCATAAGTGTTTGGCTTAATAGGGAGACCCAAGGGGCCAATGCAATGGTAATTAGCAGTATTGGTTAGCAAGAAATATTAAGATAAATAAGTGAGTCATTGAGATCGGGGGTGGGGTGGGGGACGTTCTCGGCTTTGCTTTTTCAATGGGCAGTAGGTCTCCCCCCAAACCTCATGGATCCAGACAAATGAGAGGCCCTTTGGCTGCATCCTGGCTCCAGGGCCCTGTTTCTTCTTCTGCCCCACTGGAAAGACCGAGTGGCCAGAAGACAGTCATGACTCTTGATCAAGCCTTATTGCTGGAGAGTAGGGTGGGCTCAGAAGGGACGGCCATCCATGGCAGTGGATATGGGCAGTAAGAGCCCAAATTCCCATCAGCTCGTCTTGCTCTGCAGATGTTGAAAGCTACATTTTATGCCCCTTTGATGTGCAGTGGTGGCACTAGGCATAAGCAGACTAAGTAATTGCTGAGGGCCCCAGGCAGCTCCCAGGGGAGGGGTCCCCATTTAGCATTATCCCGAAAATACCATTCATCTTGTTTAATGTGGACCTGCTAACAAGTGTATTAGTAAGTGTTGTGCGGATATATTTATTTTTATTTGTGGAAATAATGCAATTATTATTGTTTAGGGACCAGTGAGGAGCAAAGGGACAGCAAAATATACCCGATTCCAAAAATCAGATAGAATAGTTTGGCTGCACAGTTTGCTAGCATGGCCAACAGCTAGGACTTTGGGGAAGGGTGAAAGGGAGAGTCTGTGTGGTTTAAGTTCATGAGTCAAGCAAATGAGGCAGTTTGGGAGTTAGAATCTTCTTTGTTTGTCTAAAGCAAACAGGGGTGCACTTTATTGACCTATACTATAAATGAGCATTTGGGAGTTCTACTGGGAGCAATACAATTTCCTTTATTTAGCTGCCATCAGTGTCAACAGAAGCTGAATTATGCATGGAGGTAATGATACTGTGTTATTCACTTTTAGTGACTTTATTAAAAAATGGAGAGAAATCAATATGAGCTGAAGTATGGAAAAAGCACTGGGCAGCTTGGTGATCTGAGAAAGCAGCCAAAGTCATTTTAATAAGACCTCGGCGTCAGATTTGATTTTGAAGATTAAGTGAGCTCATGCTTCAGAAACTTGGTGCTTCAGGAATTGTTGAGCTGTGTTAAAAAGTTAGGGAAGAGACTTTGAAAAGTCTTCGTATTTTTTCTCCCTGTTTTCACTGCGGTTCAGTTACCTCATGCTGTGACCTTGTCAGATTTCACAAGCTCAGCCCTGATTGGTCCCTTGGATGGGACATCTGAAAGAAGACTCAAGGTGCTGCAGGAAGTGTGGTGGGTGTTTCAGTATATGACATAGTGTCAATACCAAGCCCATGTTTCCCCAGTTAAGTCAAAGGAAGCTGCAAATTCAGAGAGCCACTGAAAAAAATCAGGCCCTAGACATTTGAAGCTGAACACCCCAAAACTGAAGCCCATGTAAAATGAATCTTGTTTCTAGATGAAGATTGTGAGATTAGCGGAGACTAGGGGTAAAATTGTCACTGCTCCTAAAGGATTTGCACACCCAATTCCTGCAATAAATTATTGAGAATTTCGTACCCCGACCCACTAGGCAATTTTGAAAAATCCCACCCTAGAAGCAAAGGGAAGAACATAATACACCACTGGATTCAGGTTGGGGAGAGACGCTAGAGAGGTGACGGCCCAAAGGAGGTCTGTGTGTGTTGGGGAAGGGAAGAGGGAGTTAGGGCATCAACGTTAAAAGGAAGGAAGGAAGAAAATAGGCTTGGGTTAGGAGAGATCGGAGACAAGAAAGAGTGGTGTGAAGAGGTGTTCACCCCACCTGAAGGGATTAAGGTGACTAGGTGAGCCAATTAACCACAGAGGCTGCAGCTGGAGGAGGAGCCAGGGGGCAATGAGGACTCATAATAGGATGACACTCACATGGACAGGAACAGGTGGGGCTTGTATAAAGCTAGGTAGCTGAGGGCAGAAAGGGGCTGCAAGGAGGAGGGCTGCAGTCACTCTGTGAGGCTAGGGAGAGCAGGGAGCTTAGCCCAGTGGGAAGGGCATACCTGGAGAAGAAGGGAGAAAGAGCCTGATAGATGCAATATAGGAAGCAGTCCAGGGGAACAGCTGCAAGATGTGGGACAATGCAGACCTTAGCCACTGGTTGTAGGGACCCTGGGCTTGAACCTGGAGAAGAGGACCTGGGACGGGTTGGTTCAGATAGACTTTGCTACACAAACTCCCGAGACAGGGAAAATTACAGTGACACAAAGAGGGAGCAGTTGAGTTCTGATGAAGATAGAGAGAAACAGATTTGAGCACTTACAGGAAGGGGCATAAGAATGTCAGAGCCAATTGCCAGCTGTGGCCACAGGAGGGTGCCCTAGCACTGAGTGAACCCTGGGACAGGCGGGTTGAAGAGAAGACTCCGAAAGTATCAGCTTTGATTTTTTTCACGTGGTAGGAATAGGTGGTGGATATTAGGATACTCAGTTGATTGGAAGGGAAAGAGTTGGATTTGGTTTAGGAGCTGGGAATAAGGAAAAGAGAGGAGGGTGGGAGTGTAAGGAAGATACATTGAATTAGAAGACCAAAAAAGAATCATCTTCCAACATAAACCTCTTAGATTTGGGGGGGCCAATTCAAACCAACTCACTGAGCCTTTTGAGTTCAATCATCACTAATAAACTGAACTGAAATTATTGTCCTTTAGTCTTTTTTTTTTAATAAGGATCCTTCCAGGAAATGTAGATGATTGACTTCACTAGAGTGATCCTTTCTATCTTTTTATTGCAAAGTTCAGACACCAAAATATTGGAGCACGGATTACACTGCTGTAATGTAGCACAACGGGTCAAACATTAATTATTTGGATTTCGCCCTGTTTTATGCTTTCAGTGTTATCCGGACGTGATTGACCTTGTGTGCTTTGGTTCCTGTCTAAATCAATACAACATCTTGTGATGTTAGTTTCCTTTGAGCTTCCTTCGCTTTATCAGCTTATCGTGCATTTCTCCAAATACAAAATAATGAATTTATGGACTTAAGCGAACTCCTTTTATTAAGTACTAATTATTGAATTAAGATCCAGGCTTTATAAGGAATGATGTATTGAGAGCCTCTTGGTCAATGAGTGCTTAAGAAGGCATTTATCAGAAACATTTCATGAAAACTAAACTGGAACTGCATAAAGGGCCTCATTCAAAGCCCATTGAAATAAATGGGAGTCTTTTCCTTGACTTCAGTGCATCTAAACGCTTCTCTTAATGTAGTTAATTAAGAGGAGCCACCTTTATTTATTGGACTGAACTTTTAATCTCAGTTTTGTCCTAATTTTCAGAAGTGAGTTGCAGGAGCTCAGCATCCCTGAAAACCTCGTAGTGGGCCACAATAGCAATCATCCATATTCTCTCCCCAGGAGCAGACCAGGAAGCAGATTGTGACGCAGAGGTGCTGTTATTGACCTGGATTCTTCACTCCGTTACACCATTTTTATTCCAGGGTAACTCATAGGCTTCAATGGAGAAGTCCGGTTATTTTATAACTCCTCTAACAAAAGAGACCACTTCTAAAAAGATGTTGCTTCTAGAAATAACCTCTATCTTAGGGTTTTTATACAGCCATCCAACAACATAATATTTGAGCATCACAACACCAGCCAGAGTTGCCTTATACCTTGAATGCCTTCTTGGAGACATATGGAAGGAAGGATTCTCATATGTTTATTGCACGGGACTGGGACTTGGCAGAAGTAAGTTCAATTCCTACTTTGCCACAAACTATAGCTCTGGCCTAGGGCAAGATATAAGTTTGTGCCTCTGTCTTCCCATGTGCATGATAAGTAATCTCTATCTACCTCCCACGGGTATTTAGAGGGTTAACTCATTAATATTTGTAAAGACGTCTTAATATTCTTGACTGGAAGATGCAATACCAATGTTTTGTTATCAACAATCAAGCCAAATCGTCTACCAATGATAATATTTTACATGGTAACCGCCACTGTTCCAGAGGTAGACTGAATGGGTGTTAGCAGCAACGTTAGCAGAGTAATGGAAGGATCCTGGATGGTAACATGCAAACTGATACACTCAATGCAAACAAAGTGAAACGTTTTGCACCATTACTACTAGTATTGCAGTAGCAAATACCAGCCCCAAGCATGGACCAGGAGACAATAGGGCTAGAGGGCTGAACAATACTTCTAAGGTTTAGCATGTAATGCTGTATTCAGGCACCTAAATACATGGCCCGATTCCCCAGAAATACTGACTGCCTTTTGTGATAGCTATGGCAATTTCCTGCAATATCTTTGCGAGATCTCACTGCACTAAGTTTATGTATCATTGTGGGACAGGGATTGCATGTAATTCCATGGGGGAGGGTAGCCACAGCCCCTCCAAGCACTAAGCAATGCAGGGCAATTAGGCAAATTCACTCAAGCTGTAACACCTGCAGAGAGGCACCACCTCCTGGGGAGGATCTCATATACTGGTTCAAATGGGATTTTCCAGAGGCCAACAGACAAAGAAAGGACTTTTGGATAAACGCCCTGCGTCTAAGCTGACTCAGGTCCTTCTCTCTGATCCAGCGACTGGATGGGACCTTCTGTCCAAGGAGAGGGCCCCAGCCTTAAGGAAGGGTTGGAAGTACATTTTTGCCAAGGTCATACAAACTTTCACGTGGTTGCATCACATTCAGAAATTGTCATTAATTTTGGAAACTGTTTTGTCAAATCTATGATGTATTGAGAGGCTCTCGGTCAATGAGTGCTTAAGAAGGCATTTATCAGAAACATTTCATGAAAACTAAACTGGAACTGCATAAAGGGCCTTTTTCCCTTCTCCAAGCTATCATTTTTATTAATGGATGCCAAACTGAACTAAAGAATGATTTTGTAACTCGGAGGAAAACCTAATGTTAGCCAGCATCACAATTATTATTATAATTATGCCTAGCAATTCCAATGAAGAACCTAGACACTATTGGGCTCAACACCCTACAGACAAGTAACAAAGAAGATAGACCCTGCCTCGGAGAGCTTACGGTCTAGCTATTAGACAGACTGCAGTAGGTGGACCAGATGGACGGATTGAGAACGGATGGTAAGACTGAAGTTTTTCATTACAATTTTCATATTGCTGTATATGGGACTTACATCTCAAACACAATATCCTGGAACCCAGCTGTTCTGATTAATATTTGCGCTATGCGGGGGGGAAAAAGTCATTCTCTTATCTCCAGGTCTCTTGGAAGATGAATTCAAGTAAATATGTCAGTCAGAAATAGAAAATAACGGAGAAGCTTGTTTTCTTCTTGCCTATCATGAACGTGTTGATCCATAGAACGTTTTAATGAACAAGAATAGCACTTACCTTGAAATTCTTGAGTAGATCAGCGATTGCATAAATAAACAAAGGAAATAAGCATAACTTTAAGCACTACAGCTGAACTGAGGCATGACGGTTTAATTTCCTCGTGCCTCAGATCGTCAGGTAATTTGCATCACCACCACATAACAGCCTTTAGGATTCTGTTCTTTACTTTGAATTTTTTTGCTGTTTTGTTTCTGTGAAGTAGGTTCGGCTGTATTTTTAAAAATATAAATCACTTGCAAAATTGATTCCATCTGCGAATTTCCCCCACCTGCCTTGTTCCACAATAGCCCGTTACAATCACCACATTCCAAAGTACTGACTCTTAAAGCAGTTAGTTTAAGGAAACATAATGATGATATATGAAGGTCTGGCATCAGGTGCACCAAAGATCCATATCTGCGGTTGATTTCACAGTCCTGTTCCTGCACTGGAGTGAATTAGTACAGTTTAGTTAGCTGGGTCGTGCTGGGTTAGTAACTGCAGTGAGCTCATGTGTTTGCAATGTTCAAATACCTTGACTCGGCGAATTCAATGCAGATTATTTGAGTGAAATAACAAAGAAGCAATTATAAGAGGAAGCTGTTTCATTTAAACGTATTGAAAAACAGATAGCAAGATCTTTTGCCTGCGTGGATCGGCACAGCTTCACTGAAGTCCAGGGAGCTACAGCAGAACCTCCAAGTTACGAACACCTTGGGAACGGAGGTTGTTCATCATTCTGAAAATGTTCGTAACTCAGGGTAGGTCTACACTTACCCGGTAGTTCGGCGGCAAGCAAATTGAACTTCTGGGTTCGACTTATCGCGTCTTGTCTGGACGAGATAAGTCGAACCCGGAAGTGCTCGCCGTCGACTGCGGTACTCCAGCTCGGCGCGAGGAGTACGCGGAGTCGACGGGGGAGCCTGCCTGCCGCGTCTGGACCGAGGTAAGTTCGAACTAAGGTACTTCGAACTTCAGCTACGTTATTCACGTAGCTGAAGTTGCGTACCTTCGTTCGAATTGGGGGGTTAGTGTAGACCTGCCCTCAGAACAAAACGTTGTGGTTGTTCTTTCGGAAGTTTACAATTGAATGTTGACTTAATACAGCTTTGAAATTTTGCTATGCAGAAGAAAAACACTGCTTTCCTTTGTTTTAGTTGTTTACATTTAACATGGGACTGTACTGTATTTGCTTTTTTTTTTGGTCTCTGCTGTTGATTGTATACTTCCGGTTCCAAATGAGGTGTGTGGTTGACTGGTCAGTTCGTAACTCTGGTGTTCAGAACTCTGAGGTTCTACTGTATGTTAATGTAAGGAATCAGCCCTATGATATTTTATTCATCATTCAGCAGATGTTCTGGTCTGAATGAAATCTTGGCTCCATTGAAGTCAGGGGCAAAACTGCCATTGGTTTCATTGGGGCCAGGATCCTTTTTATGTTTCAAGTTAATTGGCCAGATTCTCTGTTGCCTTGCACCTTGTCGAATGCCATTTTCACCGGTGCAAAGTGAGACTAAAACGTCACTGAACCAGACTGATTGCATTTTACCCTCAGTTTGCACGGGTGGAAGCAACTGCAGAAGGTGCAGTGCAATGGAGAATCAGGCCCAATATATATTTTATATCTAACATAGCAGATGGCCACCAAGTCACTCCTGAGCCCCAGACAAACCACTATCGAGTCCTCAGTCACATATAAATCAAAGGGTTCTTATTCAGCTGTCACCCCCTTCCAGCACCGCAGCTGCCTGCCCCAGTAGTCACTAGACCAATAGTCCCGCATCAAGCCTACCTTCCCTCAGAGATGCTCTGGCCAGTGACAGACTCCCAAGCAATTCCTGGGCCCCAGTCGTGTCTCTCACAGAATAAGAGCTACAGATTTGCTCGCTCGCTCTCAGTCAGCCACCAACTGACCTGGGCTTTCCCCCCTTCAGCCCCTTCTGCCACGCCTGACATCTACTCCAGGTGTAGAAGTGTGGGGCAGATTGAACTCACAGCAGCTTGTTCACCCTTTCTTAACCGGTATTGGGATTGTATACCCCCTCACCAGCTGCAATGCTAATACATCAGTCATAGCAATTCACAAGCTGGACACTCATATTGAATATGCATGTACTGCATGAAAAGGAATGACATATTATAGCAGGTAACTGAGGAAGACGCATGCTAAGAATGCCCACCTCCAAGTCATCGACGAAATGTGAGACCTGTATTGTAAATCTAGGGAGGAAATCACATTTTTGCTACTGTATGCCATCACCTTCTAATGCCAATAAAGCACTTTAGCCGATCTTATTTGCGTAGTTACTAACCATGCTGATCAGATTAATTGTGCATGATATTTATTGAGAATTTAACCTCTTTTCCATTCGGATCCTGAATTTTAGGAATGAATTAGTTATTTGGAGTTTATTTGCCAAATAGTTTATGTAAAAAATATCAGCCTAATGGTTGTCCATTAACCACCTCCCTTTGAGACCTGATGCATTCAAGTCAGCGGAAAGATTCAATGGGCATTGGATGAGGCTCTATTTATTATAAGGGAATTGATACAGCAGGTACATGATATAATCTTCCACTCTCTGACTAGGGACGTGTTTCATATGTCCTTGTGCTGCAGACCAGGATCCCATGTGACTGTTGCCCCTAACTCCCTTCTAGGAAATTTTCACAAGTGTAGGGGTCTGATCCATCCATCCTTTGCCCGAAATGCTGTGCATCATTTCTCCGCTTCCAAAAGATGGCGGCATTTACAGGTTGCTCTAGGCCTGACGTTTGTAAAGAGCTTTGTAACCTTTAAAAGTAAATGTTATTGTACAGTGGAAGTTATGATGACGATTATTAACATATAGAAGCCTTCAAGACTTGATGTTACTGAGCACGTTAGTTTTGTAGATTTCCCTCTTATACCCTTTCCATGGTGATGAGAGAGCTGCACAACTAATGTGATTCCGTTCAAACATTATGTTCACGGCCACTCTGGTTATTGTCTTTCGACTGCGATTTTATTCCTATTCCTCAGTCAACTTCAGAAAAAGCAAAGAGGCTCATCTCTTGTATTACCCATTCAGCATTGGCAATCAGACAGAAGTCTATTTGTAAACAAACAAAGGTGCCCAATTCTCCTTATCCTTGGGATAACCTTGGGATAGCTTTCTTCTATTATGGGAGGTCAGATATTTAATCATTTCCATTTCATATTTCATTCTGAATGTCAAGTGTACGTCTCCAAAAAAACTTTACCATGCTTACAGCGAAGGCTGTTTGTTTTTTGAGTTGTCTGTGTAAACAACTTCTCAGAAGCACAGGGCCTTTGGATTACTGATTGCGTTACGGGCTGTGTTTAAGGACAAGAGTCAGTATAAAGTCCCAGACCGATCCTGCAAATGCGTGGGGAAGGAGGTCATGGGAGAGGAGTCCCACACCAGGAAACCACCTTCCAACCCACATCATACCATCAGTTTTTGCAGTGCTAATTCCAGAGCTAAAGTTAAAACAAGCTGATCTGCACAGCAGTCCCTTTCAAGGAATGCTTGAAGCCCACACCCACTACTCCAGTGCTTCCAGTGGGTTATATCAGTCATGGAACAGCAAGTACTTGTGCTGTCCTGGGATGCTGAGAGGAGTTGAATCAAGGTGAAGAAAGTGAATAGGGAAATGTTCATTTACCCGATCACATAACACAAGAAGCAGGGGTCACCCAGGCAGCAGGCTTACAACAAACAAAAGGAAGTGCTTCTTCACACAACACACAGTCAACCCGTGGAACTTGTTGCTGAGAGATGTTGTGAAGGACAAAAGTCTAACTGGGTTCAAAAGAAAATTAGCTAAATTCATGAAGGACAGGTCTATCAATGGCTGTTGGCCAAGATGGTTAAACCCAGGCTTCGGGTGTCCCTAAAGCTCCAACTGTCAGAAGCTGGGATTGGACGACAGGGGACGGATCACTCGATAATTGTCCTAGTCCATTCATTCCCTCTGAAGCCCCTGGCACTGGCCACTGTTGGAAGACAGGATACTGGGCTAGATGGACCATTGGTCTGACCCAGTACGGTCACTATTGTGTTCTTAGGCACAGGGCCATCTCTAGACCAAATGGTGCCCTAGGCGAGGAGCATCTTCAGCACTGCCCACCTCCATATGTTAAACTTTTGAACACCTTACTGCACCCCGAGCCCGGCGCCCCCCAAGTCCAGCACCGCAAGTGGTCGCCTGCCCCTAAGTCTGGCCCTGCTTCGGTGTTTTCAAAATTGATGGCCAGCCTTGGTTTAAGTGAGCGTAACTCCAATGAGCAGGGGGATGATCTTACTGGCTATTGTTCCTGTAGCTTCTCTTCCAGGACCTTAGTGACAGTGGTTAGAAAGCAATTCTATCTAGCAGGTGAGTAGTAAATAGTGCTTCACCATTCCCCCCGTGTTCGCTGCAAAGATGACTGAACACCACGGGGCTAGATGTGGCACAGGTATGACCTGATCTAATACAATATACCTGGCGACATTATATCGAAACAAGAAAGAGCAAGAGATTCCCACAGCTTCGGAAAGTTCTCACGTCCACTATGCAGCACTACTCAGTAAGGGATTAAAGATTAGAGCTGTGCATCTACCTTCTCACGTCCCATTCAGGAGGAAGCAAGATCATAGACTCATAGACTCTAAGGTCAGAAGGGACCATTATGATCATCTAGTCTGACCTCCCGCATGATGCGGGCCACAAAAGCTGACCCACCCACTCCTGGAAGAATTCTCTCCCTTGACTCAGCTGTTGAAGTCCCCAAATCATGATTTAAAGACTTCAAATCGCTGAGAATCCTCCAGCAAGCGACCCCTGCCCCATGCTGCGGAGGAAGGCGAAAAACCTCCAGGGCCTCTGCCAATCATTTTGGGGCTTGCCTTGAATTTGTGGTGAAATAAAGCACAGCTTCTGCAAGCTGCTGAACAACCTCTGGAGGTGCTCAGCGCCCACAGCCATCTGCAAGAATTGAGGGTGCTCTGCACGTTACGGATTCAGGTCCCCAGAAATGAACCCAGCATTGATGCGCTTTCCTCTTGCACAGGACTCATGCACGGCACCCCTTCCCCGAACTCATCCTAACATCTAGTCCCTCGTTGTTCTCTTCCACTTGTTGGTGACAACCACTTATTGCACCGTGTCTTCACTCAGACTGCAAGCTCTTGGGGCAGGGTCAGTCTTTTACTGCGTGTCTGCAGAGCAGCTAGCACGGGGGGACCCTGATCTTGATTGGGGCATCTGGTTGCGGCCGCAATGCTTATAAAAGAATAAACAACAATGGAGCTGCCAGTAAGGACCCTACTGGGAACGGTACAGCTACTGAACTGGGACAGAAAGGAATGGCGTAGCTGGCAAAATGCAATGAGGAGAGGGCGAGCATATGGCTGGGAAACGTGTGCAGCAAGAGAGGAAGGAAAGAGGAGCAGGTGTGGCAGAAAGGGAGCATGTACTGGGAAAGCAGGAGAGAGAGAGAGAGAGGGAGAGAGAGTGAACCTGATTTTCATTTACACTAAGGCACCTTTACTCCACTCAGGCTGTGCGGAGGGGCCTTAAAGTGACACTGCCTTATATTGCCACCCATTTTCACGCCCTTTTACACTGCCGGAGCCCTTTCTAGTGGCACAGCCATGCAAAAGAGCCAGGGTGTCAATGAGAAACAGGCCCAGTGTGATTCACTTTTTTCCCCAAGAAAGTCTCATCCCACTGAAAACTGAAGATACACAGAGACCTTCCGCATGTTCCTGTTTTGCAGGAGCCAGCTAGGATGTTCTGTGATCACAAGTGTGTCTGTGTGATGATAAATGAGAGGGGAAGGATCCAGAAGATTCTCTATTTTAGGTGCCTATCACTGTCATATCTGAGCGCCTCACCATCTGGAATGTATTTATCTATGTTTGTACAGCACCTAGCACAGTGGCATCCTGGTCCGTTACTGGGACTCCTAGGCAGTGTGAGAATACAAATAAATAACAGGTAGTGGCATGGCTAGAGAAGCGTCCCCCATGGACCTTCCAGGCATCCTGCCACTACCACTGTTCTCCCCAGGGGGAAGAAGTCTCTGTATCTGGTGTCTACTGAGGCGGGCTCCGGCCTACCGGCAAATTGTTTCTTCAATCCGAGGGGCTATAGCCTCAAAATGTTCTGAAACAAAAAAGCAAACCCAGTTCAGTACGGTGCTATTCACCCGTCTTCCCCTGGGGCACCACTGTCCTTTCCTTGGTTTCCAAACACTGTCTTACTCATGCGTCGCTCGCTCTTTGGGGTTTAACTGCTCCTCCGACAAGCAGGCCTGTTTCTCTGCAACTCCGTAGACACCGCTCCCTCAGGACGGAGCAGCAGAACTCCATCCTCCTTCGTGGCCAATCAGCCCTGAACTCTCTTTCCTTTTATTCCCCCTCTGATCTTGGTACTAGTGGCAGCTATAACAGGGAGGGACGAGGTAGGCCCAAAAGCTCTTCTTAACCCCTTCTCTGCTGGTATGGTGCCTCCTTGCCCATCGCCTAGCCCCATTTTGCAGGTGGGGAAACTGAGGATGAAGTTTTCAAAAGCATCTAACTGACTAGCCTAAGGTCACCCAGGAAATCGGTGGCAGGAGGGAATGCAACCCTACCCTTCCAAGCCCACAGGCCGGCATCCTAACTACTGACACAGCCTCCTTCTCGCTCCAAGCCACACTGTGGTAAAGACTCCCTCTAGAGGAACCTAGTTTAAAGCATGACCAAGAGGTGTCCGCGCCTGAAGCCTTCTGATGACTAGCTGCACAGCTGCCGCATTTTGTCACATCGCTAAAAACTGTACATCTAAGGGAAACAGCAGGCCACCAGCCTGTCTGCTGGATCAGAAAATACATCGCTACCATCACATATTCCACTTTGGTTCGTTTGCGGGAGGGTTTTTTTTGGAGTTTGCAGCTCGTGAAGATCTGACATTTAAGCATCAAGGCCTTCTTGCTTCTGAAGGACAACTGCAGCTCAAAGAGACGATTCTCTACAAAGCAGCCTTCGGGGAGTCACATCTAGACGGATGAGGGTTTGAGATGAAGATGGTTGTATTTTGTTTCCGTTTAGTTAATAGGCTGGATCAGAGTCAGTAGCACAGATGTGTTGCCGTATTGTCACTCAGCGTGCAAAACGTTTTCATGGCAGCAATTGCAGGCTAGTTTGTCACTTTCTTTCTAGTCCTGGCTAAGGGGCAGCGTGAAGGGGCACCACCCCAAGGACAAACCATCCAACAGAGCCATATTTCCTTCTCTGGATCCTGCCTTCTTCCAAGAAGGAAGTAATTTGATACAGTCATTGACCAACGGGTAGATTACTTTCCCCTCCACATTGGCTCCGCTGTGCTGGCTGTCACTTTGGGGTGGAGGGCAGGGCAAAACGCAAGGTTGCATCCAATCCTGGCCTATCTGGGCATGGGTGGGAAGTAGTTACTTCATGTAGCTTGCTTGCCACCCGCATTCAGAATTGCAGTTCAGGTAGTCAAAGAACGGCAATTTATGCCTCCTTTGTTTTCTTGTGCAGGTGTGTCGGGCAAGTGACAATCTTGCCTTTGGAGCTGCGTGTGCACATGCACACACTCGCATTTATGTAGACGCTTATTGACTTGACATTGTTAGTTAGTGATTTTTAAGCTGTCCCTGAATCACGGGCCTGACCTGCACTGACTTCAATGGACATTGGATCAGGCACTGTTTAGACTATTTGAGATTTTGGTCATTGCTGATTGATTGTATAATTTGCATTTAAAAAAATACAAAATAATAGCTTGGATTTGCAAAAAGCACTTAAAATAATTACTTTTATATAGTGTTTTTGTATTATAAAAGGGGGCACTGGCAATGCTGCAGTTTATACGGAATAAATGAAAGTGAATATTTGTACAGCACCTGGCACAATGAAGCTTTGAATTTGACTGGGGCCTCTACATGTTACTGCAATACAAACAATTAATACAATGTGTCCTTCTGATCTAGGATAACTTCGCAGCTCATAAGCGATCTGTGTGCGTTGTGGTCTTGTTAAAATAGTGCTTTGGTTCTGTTAATACCACTTCTCTGTTGCTGCTATTAAATCCCAAATCCATAATGGGTTATTTTTACTCACTTTTAAAAATCACAAATGTCCTAGCGATGTTGGCTTTCCACTCTCAAGAGTCCCCTCTATTTGTTTTGCAGTTTATATCCTGAAAGCTCAAAGTGGATCCGCAGTATAAATAGTGAAATATGAATTATTTGTAGATGAAGTGGTAAATGCCGAGCTATGTCAATCATCTACCCGCTCATTATATGTGGAATGGAAATGCTGATACCTGCTTGAATGAGTGCTGAAAACGGTCATTTGGTGACCCCCACATTATGCCTTGTATCTCCATAATCCGTGTGAGCCATTTAGATGCTTCAGGTGTGCAGAGAAAAAAAGATGCACTTGAAAAACGCCAGACAAAACAAATCTAAACCATTTCTTGACGATTTTGCTGTACACCAGCCTAG
Organism: Malaclemys terrapin pileata; assembly: GCF_027887155.1. Lineage (NCBI taxonomy): Eukaryota > Metazoa > Chordata > Testudines > Emydidae > Malaclemys > Malaclemys terrapin. Next base: position 74,345,834 of record NC_071515.1, read on the forward strand.
TGAGTGTGACCATGTCTCCCTCTAGTGGATAGTCCCAGCAACTATTCAGACGGCCAGCCACTCTCTTAATGATAGGAGAGATTTCCTTTAGCTCAAGTGCTAGAGGCTTCTGTTTCGAGTGCTGAGTTCCATCCCCCACTGAGGAGCATGGTGTGTTTGTGAGCAGTTGGGAATGGCCCATGACTCTGTGATGTTCATAAGAGTCAATACCCCATAGGAAGGGAATAAAAGAGAATTGTCCCAGTTCAAAGCAACTGGAGAATGGTGAGGGCCCTTTGCTATTTATGGGCATCTTTTGTGCCTTTCAAAATCTTTGTGTTTGCTGATTTGCCTTCTAAATGTTTCGAAATTTACCACCTTTTTTGGTCCAAACTGGAGTGAGAAAGATAATTTAGGATCCTCCACCACATAATGATCCTTTCATTAAATAGATTCACAGATTCCAAGGCTGGAAGGAACCATTGTGATCATCTAGTCCAGGGGTCAGCAACGTTTGGCACGCGCCTCGCCAGGGTAAGCACCCTAGCGGGCCGGGCTAGTTTATTTACCTGCTGACGCGGTAGGCTTGGCCGATCGTGGCCCCCACTGGCCTGGTTCGCCGTCCCGGTCCAATGGGGGCGGCGGGAAGCGGCGCGGGCCGAGGGATGTGCTGGCCGTGGCTTCCCGCCGCCCCCATTGGCCCGGGACGGCAAACCGCGGCGAGTGGGGGCCGCGATCGGCCGAACCTGCCGTGTCAGCAGGTAAATAAACTGGCTCGGCCCGCTAGGGTGCTTACCCTGGCGAGCCGCGTGCCGAACGTTGCCGACCCCTGATCTAGTCTAACCTCCTGTATAACACAGGCCAGAACTGCCCCCAAATAATTCCTAGAGCAGACCTTTTAGAAAAGCATCCAGTCTTGATTTCAAAATAGTCAGTGATGGAGAATCCACCATAACCCTTGATAAATCATTCCAGTGGTCAGTTTCTCATTTTTAGAAATGTATGGCTTATTTCTGGTCTGAATTTGTCTAGCTTCAACTTCTAGTCAGTTGATCATGATATAGCTTTCTCTGCTAGACTGACGAACCCATTACTAAATGTTTGTTCCCCATGTAGATATTTAGACTGTAATCAAGTCGTCCCTTAACCTTCTCTTTTTTAAACGAAATAGACTGAGCTTTTTGAGACTATCATTATAAGGCATGTTTTCTAATCCTTTAATCATAGTTATGAATCCTTTAATCATTTCTCTCTGAGGTGCGGCCTGTCATTGTTACCTTTCTCCAGGACTGGATTAAGCCACAGACATTGACAGTCTCTGCCTATGGTCTGGTGTCCTGAAGGCATACAATGACGTCAGATTCAAAGCTTCTTTCCCCCGCCCCCCAATTGTTGCTAGCCTTCATGGTTAGGAGGAAAAGCTAGAAAGCATGATCTGAGGCCTGGTCTACACTGGGGGGGAGGTAAGAGGGGAGAATTGATCTAAGTTATGCAACTTCTGATAAGTGAATAACATTGCTGAAGTCGAAGTATTTAGAGCTACTCACCACGGTGTCTTCACTGCGGTGAGTTGACTGCTGACGCTCCCCCGTCGACTCCACCTGCACCTCTTGCGCCAGTGGAGTACCAGGGTCGACTGGAGAGCGCTCGGCGGTCGATTTATCGCGTCTTCACTAGACGCGATAAATCGACCCCTGCTGGATCGATCGCTCCAGAGGTAAGTTTCAGAGTAACAGCCGTGTTAGTCTGTATCCGCAAAAAGAAGAACAGGAGTACTTGTGGCACCTTAGAGACTAACAAATTTATTAGAGCATAAGCTTTCGTGGACTACAGCCCACTTCTTCGGATGCATATAGAATGGAACATATAATGAGGAGATATATATACACACATACAGAGAGAGCATAAACAGGTGGGAGTTGTCTTACCAACTCTGAGAGGCCAATTAATTAAGAAAAAAAAAACAAAAAAAAAAACTTTTGAAGTGATAATCAAGCTAGCCGAGTACAGACAGTGTGATAAGAAGTGTGAGAGTACTTACAAGGGGAGATAGTCAACGTTTGTAATGGCTCAGCCATTCCCAGTCCTTATTCAAACCGGAGTTGATTGTGTCTAGTTTGCATATCAATTCTAGCTCTGTAGTCTCTCTTTGGAGTCTGTTTTTGAAGTTTTTCTGTTGTAATATAGCCACCCGCAGGTCTGTCACTGAATGACCAGACAGGTTAAAGTGTTCTCCCACTGGTTTTTGAGTATTTTGATTCCTGATGTCAGATTTGTGTCCATTAATTCTTTTGCGTAGAGACTGTCCGGTTTGGCCAATGTACATGGCAGAGGGGCATTGCTGGCACATGATGGCATAGATCACATTGGTAGATGTGCAGGTGAACGAGCCCCTGATGGTATGGCTGATGTGATTAGGTCCTATGATGATGTCACTTGAATAGATATGTGGACAGAGTTGGCATCGGGGTTTGTTACAAGGATAGGTTCCTGGGTTAGTGGTTTTGTTCAGTGATGTGTGGTTGCTGGTGAGTATTTGCTTTAGGTTGGGGGGTTGTCTGTAAGCGAGGACAGGTCTGTCTCCCAAGATCTGTGAGAGTAAAGGATCATCTTTCAGGATAGGTTGTAGATCTCTGATGATGCGCTGGAGAGGTTTTAGTTGGGGGCTGAAGGTGACAGCTAGTGGTGTTCTGTTATTTTCTTTGTTGGGCCTGTCTTGTAGGAGGTGACTTCTGGGTACTCGTCTGGCTCTGTCAATCTGTTTTTTCACTTCAGCAGGTGGGTATTGTAGTTTTAAGAATGCTTGATAGAGATCTTGTAGGTGCTTGTCTCTATCCGAGGGATTGGAGCAAATGCGGTTATATCTTAGAGCTTGGCTGTAGACAATGGATCGTGTGGTGTGTCCTGGATGGAAGCTGGAGGCATGTAGGTAAGTGTAGCGGTCAGTAGGTTTCCGGTATAGGGTGGTATTGATGTGACCATCGCTTATTAGCACAGTAGTGTCCAGGAAATGGACCGCTTGTGTGGATTGATCTAGGCTGAGGTTGATGGTGGGATGGAAATTATTGAAATCATGGTGAAATTCCTCAAGGGCTTCTTTTCCATGGGTCCAGATGATGAAGATGTCATCAATGTAGCGCAAGTAGAGTAGGGGCGTTAGGGGACGAGAGCTAAGGAAGCGTTGTTCTAAGTCAGCCATAAAAATGTTGGCATATTGTGGGGCCATGCGGGTACCCATAGCAGTGCCGCTGACTTGAAGGTATATATTGTCCCCAAATGTGAAATAGTTGTGGGTGAGGACAAAATCACAAAGTTCAGCCACCAGGTTAGCTGTGACATTATCAGGGATACTGTTCCTGATAGCTTGTAGTCCATCTTTGTGTGGAATATTGGTGTAGAGGGCTTCTACGTCCATAGTGGCCAGGATGGTGTTTTCTGGAAGATCACCGATGGATTGTAGTTTCCTCAGGAAGTCAGTGGTGTCTCGAAGATAGCTGGGAGTGCTGGTAGCGTAGGGTCTTAGGACAGAGTCTACATAACCAGACAAGCCTGATGTTAGGGTGCCAATGCCTGAGATGATGGGGCGTCCAGGATATTCAGGTTTATGGATCTTGGGTAGCAAATAGAATACCCCTGGTTGGGGTTCTAGGCATGTGTCTGTACAGATTTGTTCCTGTGCTTTGTCAGGGAGTTTTTTTAGCAGATGGTGTAGTTTTAAATTAAATTAAATTAAATTAAATTAATGGAGATATCCCATCTCCTAGAACTGGAAGGGACCTTGAAAGGTCATCAAGTCCAGCCCCCTGCCTTCACTAGCAGGACCAAGTACTGATTTTGCCCCAGATCCCTAAATGGCCCCCTCAAGGATTGAACTCACAACCCTGGGTTTAGCAGACCAATGCTCAAACCACTGAGCTATCCCTCCCCCCTAGTTTCTTTAGGTAATCCTCAGTGGGATCAGAGGATAATGGCCTGTAGAATGTGGTGTTAGAGAGCTGTCTAGCAGCCTCCTGGTCATATTCCAATTTATTCATGATGACGACAGCACCTCCTTTGTCAGCCTTTTTGATTATGATGTCAGGGTTGTTTCTGAGGCTGTAGATGGCGTTGTGTTCAGCATGGCTGAGGTTATGTGGCAAGTGATGTTGCTTTTCCACAATTTCAGCCTTTGCACGTCGACGGAAGCAATCTATGTAGAAATCCAGTCTGTTGTTTCGACCGTCCGGAGGAGTCCATGCAGAATCCTTTTTTTTGGAGTGCTGGTAGGGAGGATTCTGTGGGTTAGTATGCTGTTCAGAGGTATGTTGGAAATATTCTTTGAGTCGGAGACTCAACTAACGCCCCTACTCTACTTGCGCTACATTGATGACATCTTCATCATCTGGACCCATGGAAAAGAAGCCCTTGAGGAATTTCACCATGATTTCAATAATTTCCATCCCACCATCAACCTCAGCCTAGATCAATCCACACAAGCGGTCCATTTCCTGGACACTACTGTGCTAATAAGCGATGGTCACATCAATACCACCCTATACCGGAAACCTACTGACCGCTACACTTACCTACATGCCTCCAGCTTCCATCCAGGACACACCACACGATCCATTGTCTACAGCCAAGCTCTAAGATATAACCGCATTTGCTCCAATCCCTCGGATAGAGACAAGCACCTACAAGATCTCTATCAAGCATTCTTAAAACTACAATACCCACCTGCTGAAGTGAAAAAACAGATTGACAGAGCCAGACGAGTACCCAGAAGTCACCTCCTACAAGACAGGCCCAACAAAGAAAATAACAGAACACCACTAGCTGTCACCTTCAGCCCCCAACTAAAACCTCTCCAGCGCATCATCAGAGATCTACAACCTATCCTGAAAGATGATCCTTTACTCTCACAGATCTTGGGAGACAGACCTGTCCTCGCTTACAGACAACCCCCCAACCTAAAGCAAATACTCACCAGCAACCACACATCACTGAACAAAACCACTAACCCAGGAACCTATCCTTGTAACAAACCCCGATGCCAACTCTGTCCACATATCTATTCAAGTGACATCATCATAGGACCTAATCACATCAGCCATACCATCAGGGGCTCGTTCACCTGCACATCTACCAATGTGATCTATGCCATCATGTGCCAGCAATGCCCCTCTGCCATGTACATTGGCCAAACCGGACAGTCTCTACGCAAAAGAATTAATGGACACAAATCTGACATCAGGAATCAAAATACTCAAAAACCAGTGGGAGAACACTTTAACCTGTCTGGTCATTCAGTGACAGACCTGCGGGTGGCTATATTACAACAGAAAAACTTCAAAAACAGACTCCAAAGAGAGACTACAGAGCTAGAATTGATATGCAAACTAGACACAATCAACTCCGGTTTGAATAAGGACTGGGAATGGCTGAGCCATTACAAACGTTGACTATCTCCCCTTGTAAGTACTCTCACACTTCTTATCACACTGTCTGTACTCGGCTAGCTTGATTATCACTTCAAAAGTTTTTTTTTTTGTTTTTTTTTTCTTAATTAATTGGCCTCTCAGAGTTGGTAAGACAACTCCCACCTGTTTATGCTCTCTCTGTATGTGTGTATATATATCTCCTCATTATATGTTCCATTCTATATGCATCCGAAGAAGTGGGCTGTAGTCCACGAAAGCTTATGCTCTAATAAATTTGTTAGTCTCTAAGGTGCCACAAGTACTCCTGTTCTTCTTTTTCCAGAGGTAAGTGTAGACCTGCCCTGAGTGTAACTGAACTAGTGGTGTCTGCTTGAGTCTGCAGACAGCTTAGAGTAGTTGTGAGAGGTGTGAACTGTCCATATCATCTAAATGCATTATTAATAGCGCTGGGTGAATAATTGCTTTTTTTGATTTGTTGGCAATTTCAAAAAGTTTTTAAAAAAATCATGTTAGACCGAAAACAATTTTTTTTTCAAAATTTTCAATGAATTGAAAGGTCAAAACCAAATTGTTTCGATTTCAAGCATTTTTTTAAATGTTTATTTTAAAAAAATAAAATTAAAGTAAATTTCCACATGAAATGTCATTCTGAACTGAAAAATCAAAACCTTTTGTTTTGAAAAACATTGCATTTTTTTCAGGATTTTTTTATTTTGTTTTTGTTTTAAATGAACAATTCAGCAAAACCGACACAAACTCATGAAACATTTCAGTGTCACTGAATCTTCATTTTTCACCTAAAAAGCGTTTGGGGCAAAAAAAATGTTGTCCAGATCCTATTAACTCTGAAACTCACAGCTCTGGAGGGATCTTGCTGGTGCCATCCAAGCAGCGAGTACCTGTCATAATATGGGGGCAGTAACTTCGGTAAGACAACACTTAAAGTGATGCCTTTAGTGACCTGGCTTGATTTTTAATTTACTTTTATTTTATTTTGCTGGATTTGCAACCCTTTGTGACCCAGCTCCCATCCTCGCCTCCATTTTAAACGCTGAGTATTATAGTCTCTGGGGCAGTGTTGGAAACCTGCGGCCCATCAGGGGAATCTGCTGGTGGCCCACAAGACAGTTTGTTTACATTGATGGTCTGCAGGCAAGTCCGCCCGCAGCTCCTGGTGGCCACGGTTTGCTGTTCCCGGCCAATGGGAGCTGCGCACCACTGCTCTAGGGGGAAATCTTGTACAGCTCCCTGCTTGGGTGCAGAAGTCCCTGGCCATGGCAGAACTGGTGTGATTCTCCATGCAGAGAAGGCAGAATGACAGATTGTGCTAGGTGCTGTACAAAGACAGAACAAAAAGACAGATCTCACATTGTCTGGACCTCCCCTATGGCCATGTCCCTGTCATCCCTGTATGAAAGCCACTTCCAAGAAAGTAGCAACCCCAGAAGTACTGACTCAAGTGATCGGTTTGCAGAGCACCTTGGGAATGTAAAGTGCTATGCAAGTGCTAAGTATTATTATTATTATTAAGAACAGCAAGATGTAGGACTATGGAAAAAAATTCAGCAGCTGGGACAGGTGGGGTCAGCAGATAAGCTAAAGCCAAATTGCTCTTGTGTGTCGCAGGGCCACCAGGAACGTGGTGCAATTTCACACTCAGCATCTCCCAGTTAGAGGCAGCCGGTTTCTGTCAACGAAGGCAGAACTGGCAGCTTGACTCCTGCTCTCTGTGGCTAACTTACGTCCACAGCCTCATGTCTGTGTACACACACACGCACACACACACACACACACACACTCTCTCTCTCTCTTCCCTAGATGTAACTAAAGCTTAAATTAACTAGAGCTGGTCAGAAAATTCCAAATGAAATCAATCACACCTGCCCCAAAGAGTTTAGAGTGTATGGCCCTGATCCTGCAAACACGTATGTACATTGTCCCATTGCATTCAAGAGACAACTCATGCCTAACATTCCTTTCTTGCATAAGGGTTTGCAGGATTGGGGCTCAAGTGATCCATAGAGCTAATCACCCCAAGAGCCTGGAAGATGACAAATGCTATGTAAAGTTTTTGTAGTGGGAAGCACCAGGTGGTGCTCTCACTCATAACATGTTTCAGAGTAGCAGCCATGTTAGTCTGTATCTGCAAAAAGAACAGGAGTACTTGTGGCACCTTAGAGACTAACAAATTTATTAGAGCATAAGCTTTCGTGGACTACAGCCCTATATGCATCCGAAGAAGTGGGCTGTAGTCCACGAAAGCTTATGCTCTAATAAATTTGTTAGTCTCTAAGGTGCCACAAGTACTCCTGTTCTTTTCACTCATAACATGTTCTTCTTCCCTAGCACACAAAGCTAATGAAGAAATGCTGTTATGAGTTTATGATGCAATTTCTGCATAGGGAAGCAGTTTCAAATAGGGTGACCAGATAACAAATGTGAAAAATCAGGACAGGGGGTGGGGGATAATAGGAGCCTATGTAAGAAAAAGCCCCCCAAATCGGGACTGTCCCTATAAAATCGGGACATCTGGTCACCCTAGTTTCAAACAGCAAGAAAGTTTGCTTATTGCCTTTAACTAGAGTCAGTTCTGGGTACAGTATAGCTTTCTGGGATCCAAACATTGCTTTTTGGTCTGAGATTTCTGAGAGGGAGGACTGGCTGCCTGCTGGTTTGGCCGCTTCTCTTTAAGGCCTGGTGCATATAGCGTAATTAAACAAGAGGCATTAAGAAATTACCCAGACGCCACCCCAATGCTGCCTTCTGCCACAGAACACTGACTTGCAAGGCCTCGAATGCTACCACTCGGCCAAGGGGTGACAGGGTTATCTGGTTACAGGGTCGATGATGCTGAGCCTTAACCTTAACCTTACTATAGGTTCCATTCTATGCATCCGATGAAGTGGGCTGTAGCCCACGAAAGCTTATGCTCAAATAAATTTGTTAGTCTCTAAGGTGCCACAAGGACTCCCGTTCTTTTTGCTGATACAGACTAACACGGCTGCTATTCTGAAACCTTGGCATAGTGGTTTAAGGGGTATTCCGTTTATTGTACTCACTAGCTGGAAGCAGTGACTAATGGGATAGAAACAGAAAGAACAGAGCCACAAACCTTGCTGTGTTTAACCAGATCTATGTGCATCATCAGATTAAGAGACCAGCACAAGAGGGACATGTGGAAGAACAGGCCTGTACCAGGGGGGCTTGCTCAGGGGCAGGAGATCCTGCGGATCAGCCAGCCCTGAGTACAGGATGAGCCTGACTAGAGAGGAATCAGGTGATTGCAATGTAAACAGCAGCAGAAAGATACAGGGAGGAGTTGCAGAGACAGGAAGCCTGGCCATAGAGACTGTGCGGAACGGGGGCTGGTGGAAGGAGCCGGTCTGGCTCCTGCAGAGTTTGGCCAGATACAGCCTAGGAGCGGGGAGGTGAGGAAGGGAGGATGAGCTGAGAAACTGTGTGTTTGTTTTGGCCCGTTCGGTTCTGTTGAGTGACAAACTCTGTCGGCAGACCTGGTGAAACGCCAGTGAAAGGGTTGAGTTTAGAAGGCCACCCTCACTGGAGCCTTAGTGAGTTCTCAGAGGGGCCCAGGTGAAGGGGGAAACAGAGGGGGGATGGTCACAGGGGGAAGCCTAGCCAAGAGAGGGCGCTTGGGAAGCGGGAAGCGACCCCCGTGCTACCGGGCCACCAGCACTCGCAGCCTTTGCCTTTGTGACAAATCGTCCAGCTTGGGTCATGGAGGCTCCTCCCTGGGAGACAGTTGGGGAGCGTATATTGAGCACAACCTTCCTTGCCTGCATTACAAACAGTAATGCCAGCAGCCCAGAAGATTGCTGCAGCTCTCAGCCAAGCAGATGACTGGAAATGCCCCCTTCTTCTTATTAATTATTTACATGGCTGCAGCACCTAGGAGCCTCAGTCATGGACTAGAATGCCATTGTGCTAGGGGCTGTACAAACGCCCAAGAGATGGCTTTAGAATGGAGAGAGAGAGCTGCTTCCCTGTAGGCAATGCTGCCTGGGACAGACAGTCCTCACACGTGGTCTAGGTTCGCAATTCCTGTCCTCTAAAATTGCCAACTACACCACAACTTACAATAGGTCGAGAAGAACAATGTTATATCTACTTCAAACAGGAGACTAGAGCTGAACAAACTTTTGCAAACAAAAGTGGACTTTTTTCCCAAAAAATGAACATTTTCATTAATATTTTGTTCCAGAATTTTCTGTTTTTCTTCAACAAAACCAGAACACATAAATGGTTTGGGGATTTGGTTTTCAGCTTTTCTTCTCCCCTCCTCCCCCACACACTTTTCTTCTCTCTCCCTCTCCCCTTCAGTGGCAAAATGGGAAAACAGGGGGAGAGGGTGCAGGAGGAAGCGAAAGGGGAGAACAGATGAAATATGTCACAAATGTAAATTGTCCCTTTTTTAAACCCGTGGAACAAGCATAATTATGACATTTAAAAAAATCATGAAAAATCTGTCCTGTTTTAACCAGCTCTGCTGCAGGGCAATATAGTCCAGCAGGATGCAATGACCTAAGATGGCACCAAAAGCCAAGCATGGGCTGGTTTCATTTAGCAAGTGGCCTTTTTGCACAGCTGTAGTTTTTCATTTGCTCTCTTGCTTTCCTTGACACTCAAGAAAACACAATGCTTTACAGCAAATATCAGCAAAGCCTTCCCTCTCACTGGACAACAAAACAGTCAGGTGGACAGGAGAGCGGAGTGTGCATTTAGATTTCAGACACCCAAAGATAAGGGGGCGTTCGCATCTAGGGCTATTTCTACACTACCACTTATGTCGGTATAACTTACGTTGCTCTGGAGTGTGAATATTCCACCCCTCCTAAGCGACCTAGTGACACCGACATAAGTGCCAATGTGCACAGCGCTATGTCAGTGGACAGCTTCTCCCGCCAACAGAAACGTCTGCCGCTCGCAGAGGTGGGTTTTTTATGCCGACGGGAGAACTCTCTCACATTGGCATTGAACGCTTTACCACACACGGTGCAGCCGCGCAGCTGTACTGGTCCAGCTGTAGACGTGACCTAGAGTTTTGGCCAACTCTAGAAAGGGATCAATGGTAAAATGTAGATCTAAATCTGGGCTTAGATTCCAAGTCCCCTTAAAAGCCTAGGGCAGTGTTTCCCAAACTTGGGACGCCGCTTGTGTAGGGAAAGCCCCTGGCGGGCCGGGCCGGTTTGTTTACCTGCTGCGTCCACAGGTCCGGCCGATCGCGGCTCCCACTGGCTACGGTTCGCTGCTCCAGGCCAATGGGGGCTGCGGGAAGCGGCGCGGGCCGAGGGATGTGCTGGCCGCGGCTTCCAGGAGCTCCCATTGGCCTGGAGCAGCGAACCGCGGCCAGTGGGAGCCGCGATTGGCCGAACCTGGGGAAGCGGCAGGTAAACAAACCGGCCCGGCCCGCCAGGGGCTTTCCCTACACAAGCGGCGTCCCAAGTTTGGGAAACACTGGACTAGGGGATTCATGAACAGTCAGTTCTTTGGAAGAAACAATGTTTGAAAGCAATAGAGTTTTGCTGATTTCCAAATCAACTGATGCAGGGACGCTGGCCTACTGGGACTAAATGCTACACAGGAAGGAGGACGCCCATCCACTGAAAAGCAGTGAGGTTGGAAAAGTCTCTTTGAAACTCTGGATTGGGGTTGATATGGGGGGAAAGGTTGAGCCTTACAATAGCCTATTGTTACCTCTGTATTCAGAAAACCTTTTGCGATGAATGTGATGAGTAGGTCAGTGACTCAGAGTCATGTCCCACTGCAACAAGGAAAGTTTTATTGGTCTGCGTGTCTGGCAGCTCCAGCTTCGGCAGCTAATCAGCAGGTAGAAAATATACAGCACTCAAGGGCAGGCGTGGGTGAGAGGATGGGAAGGGGAGACAGGCCATTTATCATCCAGGGCATCCGAATACAAAGAGAGGGTACAGCAGCCGCAGGAATGGTGCTTTATAGCACACAGGCAAAATCATCAGGAAGGAATAACCTGCTCTGTGACCTGAATGGCTCATTAGACATTTACAGTGGAGTATTTACTGCTTGAATTTACCTGCCAATAGTTCCTAGAGCCCCACAGGGCTGACCAAATGACCTGCTCACAGAGGACACCTGTGAATACCCTTTACTTGTGAGGACCACTGGAAGTAGCTTCCCTTGCAAGAGTTGGTCACGGTTACAGTGTCGGTGCTTGGATAAATACAGGAAATGCTCTCGCTGGACACCCTTCTGGAGCCATCACCCCTGTGGGGACCCTGGCCCCACTTCCCTCCTGCACTGGTCCAGGGAGTGAGCCGGGAACCTGCTGCACCATCGTCAAAGACGATTCAGCTCGCACATCCCCAGTGGGCGTTGGAAAAGCAGGGCAGAGCTCAGCAGGGGTAGTGGATCCGAGGGAGGAGGGAGTCACTGGATGCTTTTATTTATCACTGGGGATGGATTTTGTTTAACAGTGGGATGGATGAAACCTGACAGGGCCAGAGAAACCCTATTCTCCAAGTTTTTCTTTTGCCTCCTTCTTACTAGGAAACCCGAGGGGTCAGATGATGGCACCAGACACTCAGAGTGACCTCTCTGCTCCCAATCCTCTCACTCAGGAGAAATGCAGCTTTTCCATTACGTATGCTGCCTTTGAGCCTTCAGCAACTGGGCAGGGATCTAGGTGATTTCTCTGCTCCTAGCACTGATGGTCCATTCCAGGCCATATTTATATATATTTCACTTTATTTTATTTCTACTCCAAAACCTTCTTTATCTCTTTGGGTATGTTTAGACTGCACACTAAGTTCAGGGTCTGACTCAAGTTTGAGCCCAACCTGTCTTGCATCCACACACCAATCAGTCAGACGTGGCTCAGTACGCACTCAGAACCCAGTACCTGCTGGGGGGTGGGTCAGAGCCTGAGTCCCCCTGTCATTTAGCACTGTGCACACAGCTGAAGCTGCAGACTTGAGTCAGAAGGACTGCATGGTACAATATGGACTCATTAGCATGGCTAAGAGACCTGGGGCCAGTCATTCTAAACACAAGTTTACAATGCAGTGTGGACACAAGCGCAGGCTTGGAAACCCAGAGTGCAGAATTGCAGGTTCCACAGACTTGGATTTACAATCCAGTGTACATATATACTCTCTCTCTCGAAATAGTAGATAGATCTATCACTCACATATCCTGGTATTTTTCAAATCAGTTGTGGTGTTAATTATTTGGTAGTTAAAACTGAACACAGACACATTTTTAAATAAAATTCCAATCTCCACCCTTCCTGTGGGATTTGTACTATATGCTTTCCATTCAGGGTTAGTGCCTACTACACTATCCCAGCTAATCCCTGAAGAGTTGATGGAGCTCCCAGCAAGAAATTCCCTTCCACAGGTTTGAAGATTCAAGGGAGAAATTCTCGTGTGTCAGCTGAGACCTATTTCACAGGCCTGTTCTCTTGGCTTATAAAATCAGAGAAATGTAGGTCTGGAAGGGATCTCAAGAGATCATCGAGTCCAGCCCACTGTGCTGAGAAAGGTTGAGAGCCACTGAACCTAGACCATCCCTGACAGGTGTTTGTCCAACCTGTTCTCAAAAACCTCCTGTGATGGGAATTCCACAACCTCCCTTGGACGCCTGTTCCAGAGCTTAACTACCCTTAAAGTTAGAAAGTTATTTCCTAACATCAAACAAACCCAGATTAAGTCCATTACTTCTTACCCTCAGTGGACATGGAGACCAACTGATCATGGTCCACTTTATGCCCCTAGCATTTTTGAAGACCGTGATCAGGTCCTCCCTCAGTCTTCTTTTCTGAAGACTAAACATGCCTAGTTTGTTTTTAACCTTTCCTGATTGATTGAAGGTTTACAAACCTTTTTTCTTGCTCTCCTCTGGACTCCTTTGAGTTTGTCCACATCTTTCCCAGTGAGGAGCAGAGTGGGACCATTACCTCCCAGGTCTGGCGTATGACACTCCTGTTAATCCACCACAGAAGGATCTTCACATTTTTTGCAACTGCACCACTTTGTTGAGTCATTTTCAATCTGAAATCCACTAGAACTCCCAGTCCTTTTCAGTCGTACTACTGCCTAGCCATCGTGTAGTTGTGTATTTCAGTGGCTCTCAACCTTTCCAGATGACTGTACCCTTTTCAGGAGTCTGATTTGTCATGTGTACCCCTCCCAAGTTTGACCTCACTTAAAATTACTTGCTTGCAAAATCAGACATAAAAATACTAAAGTGTCACTGCACACTATTAATGGAAAAATCGCCTATTTTCTCATGTTTACCATATAATTATAAAATAAATCAACTGGAATATAAACACTGTACTTACATTTCAGTGTATAGTATACAGAGCAGTATAAACAACTCATTGTCTGTAGGAAAGTTTCATTTGTACTGACTTCGCTAGTGCTTTTTACGTAGCCTGTTGTAAAACTAGGCAAATATCTAGATGAGTTGATGTGCCCCCAGAAGACCTCTACGTACCCCTCGGAGTGCATGTACCCCTCGTTCAGACCCACTGGTGTATCAGATTTTTCCTTCCTAAGTGAAGTACTTTGCACTTGTCTTTATTGAATTTCATCTTGGTGCTTTCAAACCAATTCTCCAATTTGCCATTGTTTTGAATTCTAATCTTGTCCTCCAGACTTTTTTTTCTGGGGGTGGGGGGTACACAAATTCGGGTCCCTGCAGGTTGGAAACCCTGAGCTTACTGACCTAGTGAGAGATGCTTTTAAATCTAGAGCGTTGTGGTAGTAATTAGGGGTTGCTGGGGGGAGGGGAAAATACCCCCTCCCCCAATTTTTCCCTGCTCAAAGTTCCATATGCTGCAGAGTTGGGGGGTGGGGCATGGCCCGACCACTTTTAAGCAGTGGTCCCATACTAAATCAGTACAGCTGGTGTCAGAGCATCGCTATGGCTGTGTGGTCACAACACCACTGAAATTTGACCCAGCTGCCCCTCCATACAGAGGGAGGAGTGTCTGGGACAAATGGTGCTGCGACCTGATTCACGGGAAGTCTGTTCTGGTACAGCAGAATGCAGGACAGTTTCCTGAGAACTCAACTCCTGGTAGCACCAGCTCAGGTGCTGTGTGGGTAAGAAAGAGGGGAGACTCCTTGGCTAAAGAGACCTGGCGTTCCTGCATGAGGAGGGAGGGGACAAGCAGGGACTGGAACAGGGTCCCTGCCAGGGGGAGGGAAGGAAGACAGAGACCAGAATTCGCCCTCCTCCCCCCCCGCAAAGAAATATATGAATTGGTGCCACTGCTAGAGTGTGCCCACAAATCTGGGAGACAAGCACGCAGTGATGCAGGAAATGAAGAGAGTCCGCTGAATTTTAAATATTCTCTGTACATCACTTGTCCAAGGTTGCAGCACAATTTTTCAGCTGCAAGGAGAAGACGAAAGGAAATCTTGCAAAATACTGATAAGAGACTGGATGCACTTTGCCGATGAGGAGTATGCGAATTCTATCAGAAACCACACATGGAGCTTGACTGCAGCAGCGTGTTTTAGTGTTGCTATATTCTAGATGGATACGGGCCTGGGTCTCAGTGTTTGGATAGGGATGCAAACTAAAAGCCCACTGAAGCACATGGCAAAATTCCATTGGGTTAAGGATTGGTGTCAGAGTTCCAGGCTGAATCCCGCTGGGTGTGAATGATGAACTGTTCTCATGAGATTTCAGGCCCAGATGGTTGTAATCTCACGACACTGACTGACCTTGCAAGTTGTCTGCCAAGTTGACCATGGGAAATCTTGCAAGATCAGCCTTTCTTGAGAGCGCTCCAACATCCTGAGTTGCTTCCAGAGAGAACCATTCTAGTTTTGCAAGCAATTCCAGATGCAAAACAGTGAAGGGGACATTCAAATTCAGAGGTTAAAACCCAGTCCCTTTCTCCCCAGACTTCACAGTTGCCTAGTGGTGGGCATGCTTCCAATGGTTCAGAGGTCAGGAGCAGTTGGAATAAGCACCCAAAAATACGGATGCTGATCTCAAGCTTGTCCATACTATCTTTCCTGATCCCTGCAGCTCAAGTCCCTGCTTCACCCAAAGTCTCTCCCCAGGCCTCTTCCTTATCTACCCCAGAGTTCCAGATGGGTCACATGACCTTCATTTTCCCTACCTGCGGAGGAGAGTTGGCTGTGTCACCGGTGTGGCTGAGACCTATTTCCCCTTAAAGGGCCAGCCACCTTGTGACCAGACATCTCTGTAACATTCTGCAAGATTACAATCTTATGACTACATCAGCCTTTAAAGGGACATTCTCACTATATTACTGGTGTTTAGGCAAAATGGATATAAGTACTACTTTTCTAACTAATCAGTATACCCTTCATTGGGTCCTAATTGGTACTGTAATCAACAGTGAATGATCAATGCCCTGATAAAGCAATGGCAGAAAATAACAGACATGAGACAATCCACAATTCAAATGATGTATGCTGTGGTCTGTCTTCCAACATGTCAGCGTGGGGTTTCTGGGATTACCGTAAAGGCTGGATCATGACTTGGTTGCATGTCCATACTAGGGACTAAGAAATCCCCTCACACCTTGCCATGGGCGAGCTGGACCTTAGATCTTGGCAAGCAAGAGTAAGTGCGGTGTCCAGTGGGCGCTCCACGTTTAAAGTGCTTGTGAAAAAATCTGATTTTGTCCATGGCTGGCTCCCACTGGCTGTGCATCACAACAGCAAGAGCTTCACAGCTCCCTGCCCAGACGCTCCATTTGAGAAGTTCAGCTGTTAAGGGCCAAATCCCCAGTATCGCTGTAAGGAGGGATATCAAGAGAAGCTGGGGAATGGCTCTGCTCTTTATCAACTTGTTGGCGAGCACAGCTGAGCCAGCCTGCAGGGAGGGGATAATAATTTGCTGCTAGTACAAGCCAGTGGCAAACTACGACAGTCCATCCTCTTCCCCGGGAACCAGATTGAGGGGAGGGAGGTCCTGTGGCTTGGAGGGGTGTCTGAGGCCTGATGTCTTCTGAGCTAGTCCTGGGTTGGTCCCTTGCTCAGGGCTGGACCTGAAGTCATAATCCAGCTCTAAAGATGCCCAAAGTGAACATTAAACCATATGATATGGATGACACACGCCTCTTAAAATCTCCTGACATCGAATTAAAATATAACTGGAAATGAAACTCTAGACCAGATCATGTCCTCTGCTGTGCTGCATGAAAGCAGCCATATCCTAGCCCAGTCCCCCAAAGACTGTCAGAAGATGTCTGCAGAAAGCCCTATACATCCTGTTGCCCCTTTGCCAAGTAGTAGTAGCTGTCAGGTCAGCTTCCCATTGGAGGAGAAATCAATGATGCAAAGCCTAGTTTTATAGATATGAGGTGCAATGTGTGTACTTACATTATATACACCAGTCCTGGGACAGCGGTACCCATAAAACAGGACGTAGACAATCATCTCTTTCAAAACTCTTATCCTAAACACCAGTGCCAACTTAAGAACGGCCATCCTGGGTCAGACCAAAGATCCACCTAGCCCAGTATCCTGTCTTCTGACAACGACCAATGCCAGGGGCTTCAGAGGGAATGAACAGAACAGGGAATCAACAAGTGATCCATCCCTGTCACCCATTCCCAGCTTCTGGCAAACAGAGGCTAGGGACCCCATCCCTGCCCATGCTGGCTAATAGCCATTGATGGACCTGTCCTCCATAAGTGGACAACTCTGCACCAAGAATTAACTCTAATTAGAGAGATTAAGGAAGAAAGGAAATTCCTTTGCTGCTCGCCACAGCTCCCCAAACAGAAATTGAATCACAAAACCAACAGCAATACAACCATTTCTTTGAAGGCTTAACAGTGCTCACGTACCAATTTTGTAAAGCTGTGTGAGTAACATCGCCCGTGGTGACTCCTACCAGAGAAATATAAACATCAGCCACTCAGATGTCATTGTCATCTAGAAATTTTAGGGGCTATGACTGTGATGCTATGGTAAGGCGTCACCAGTCAAACACTACCTGGTATAGTTCTATTCATGGTAGTGAGCATTATGCTTAGAGTCAGTGCTTGCATGATTGGGCCTATAAATTGCACTTCAATCCTTAAGATATTTCATTTCAAATTGGGAAACAGTGCAAATAGTCCATCCACGGGACCTATATGAATTGCTGCTCATAAGTGTTGGGCAGAATGGAAATACATTTCTGCCTTCCATAGATTATTGTTAAGCACTTATTACATGGCCTTAGTATTTTTATAGGTAGAATGTCTAAAGCATTTCTCATTTCCTAACAACTGGCTCCTCATTTTTCGCAGGTGAAGGATAATGGTGCCGCTGATATTTAAAGAAACATTCAAGTAGAGACCCCAAGAGCTGCCCATTCTGGTTTACAAGAGGAAATTGATTTTTGACACAGGGATCGGAGAATCAAAGGACTGAATGGGACCATATTGTTAACTCTGTAGGACAACAATAGCATCCCCTTCATAAAGGGACAAAAGGAATTTAGATGCTCTCCAAACTAAAACTAGAGCCATTCAACTGTGTTTCCTCCCACAATTCCCTTTGATTATTGCAAAAGGCTTCTAAATACCATACTGACCTCTCTTGGACAGAGAGTTTAGAGCAGAGACAGATTCTATTCCATCCCTTTCTGCCCAGCATCTCTCTCTCTCTCTCTCTGAACAGTAGAGTTGGTCAACACTCAGAATTTCCATTTCATGGAAAATGTCACTATTTCACCTTTTGTTTTCAGTCCAGTTCAGAACTGAAACAACAAAATATTTCATAAATTTCCTGTCAGAAAATTTTCCATTTGGGCAAATTATGCTTCAGAAAAAAATTCCATGTAGTTTTGAAATTAATGTTGGTTTTGGAGTTTCGTTTATATATTTTTTCTTGTTGTATTATGCACTACTGCTACTGACATCTCATGAAATAATGTAAACAAAATAAAAGTGACTAAAAGTGGGGGGAAACGTTCAAAACAAATGTTTTCTTTCCAAACAAAATTGGAAAACTTTTCAAAAATTAAAAATGCATTTCAAAACTATGTATTTTCATGGAAATTTAATCAAAAGCAATACAATTTTTGTGGAAAATTTTGGTCAAGTTGAAACAGCATTTTCCAGTGGACAAAAAAATTAACAAAAAAAATTTCAACCAGGTCTACTCGTATTTCAGTGAATATTAGTGTTGAACTGTTGGTTATAATGAAGTTAGGAGAAGACAATACTCTTTATTGCCGTATAAGCAGAACATCTAACTTTCCCATCACGGCAGGATTCCATCTTCTTGTCCTGTCCTAGCTTTGTGTGGTGAGCATTGGTCATTGTCTATCAGAGGACCCACACTAAGGATAAAAGATCTACTACTACTCATTGCTTAGGAAGATCTCCTTTAGCATAAGTAGCCTCCTGTGTTTATGGTGTTAAAGGACCAGGACCCTAGATGTGTGTATCTTGGGTGTCTGAGAGTAACAGGGCAGAGACTGCTCTCAGCAACATTGCTGTAATCCCATTGAATCAGTAGGGTCGCTGGAGATTGACAATGAAATGTAAATAACCCTATTGAAATCAGTGAGGTAACTCCAGGTGAACACAGAATCAGGTCCCTCACATCTGCTGGCTGGAGCACATTAGGTTGATCATACTTGTACATGTCTATAAAGCACTCTGACAGGACACTTATGGAAGCTTTAGCAGCAATAAATAATACTAATAGTTTGAGCCTTAAACTAAGTCCTGGAATAGCCTCTTCCTCCTGCTCCCCCCGATCCATGCTAGCGAATCAGTTTTCTCAAACATCCAAATGGTTCCTTCCCCCTCCCCACCATCTGTGAAGCATTGGTTTGTGACAGAGGGAGTTTTAAAGCCACCTTGCTGTTTGGAAGAAAGAGCCGCCCGCTACAAACAGATCTTATTATAAAAGCTGTAAAAGTGGTCGGGGCCTGTTGTTTGTTTATGACAGGGCTGCTGAGTCATGCTGGAGGTGCTCTGGTACCTGCCAAATGTTATGCTTCCACGGGCTGTGAATTTTTTATTTTCAAACCCACCTGTGTTTATACTAAAAGGCTAATGGAGTGTGTAAAGTTGGCTATTGGGAGACACAGGGAGGAATATATATAAAGGGAGAACAAGAGATGCTAGACTGTAGCTTACATATGCTTCCATGATCAACACAGTCTCTCCCAGCGGGCTCCTGGACTAAAATTCTGGCTTCAGTTACGGTAGCTCCCTCCCATTCTCTCATCATGCAGATGGCCTATGGAGGACCATTTAAAGTGTAGCGTCTCAAACGTTACCCGCCCAGTCTGACAATGAACGTTTTCTTCGAGGTATTAATAATGCAGTATGAAATCTTTAGCCACCGAAGAAAGCCAATCGCAGGGAAAACTTCCTAACTGTAAGAACAGTAGGACAATGGAACAGACTGTGTAGGGAAGTCACGGAAGCTCCTTCACTGGAGGTTTTCAAAAGGAGGCTGGACAGCCATCTGTCTTGGATGTTTAGACACACCCAGATCCTCCATCTTGGCCATGGGTTAGACTAGATGACATTTGCGGTCCTTTCTAAGCCTATGGTTCTATGATTCTAAGACTCTGTGGCTGTCATTAAGGCTGCACAGCATGGTCGCTCAGGACTTCTCGATGAGAGCAAGGATTGAACTCTGACAATCCAGCTCCAAGACTTTTCCCTTTAAGAGGAACATTTTCAAGAAATACAGAGGAAATCCAGGAAGTGTGGGTGCTGAATGTGAAAGAGGAAGGGTGATGTTATTGTTATTAAAGCTCTGGATGGGAACTCAGGAGGTCTACATCCAGTTCCCAACTCTGCCGCAGACTCCATCTATGCCCTTGGGCAAGTCACAATATCTCCATGCTTCAGGTCCCAATCTTCTGCTTCTACATTGCAACTGTTTGGTATATCAACTTGCATTGTAGGCTTTTTCGGGTAGGGTCTGCTTCTTGCTATGTATCTGTACGGTGCCGATCTTGGTTGGAGATGCTAGGTGCTACTGCAATACAAATTATAAAATGAAAATGATGATTCTATGGAGCCGATATTGACTCTCAATGCTGGGTACAAGAACACCATTGTCAGGTGATGCCTGATCAGGTTGGATTCACACCTATCCTGCCTCTACCAAAAAAGGGAGAGATGTTTGAAACAGTCCTTTCAAATAATATTGGTTATGGATTTCATCTTAATCTTCTTCCACCAGGCCAGGTGAACCCATGTGCCTGTGTGGAATTGCATTGATGCTATCAGGACTCCAGATGGGTCTGAAAGCATGGATCCAAATGTAGGATGGCAACTTTAGCTAGCAAATTGTTTGTGAATAGAGTTAAACAAATAATTGACTTTTTGGTTCTGTGGACAGTTAAAAAAAATCAAATTTTATTGCATCCAAGCCAACTTTTTCTCATATTTTTTACTTTTGAATTTTTGGTATATTGAAAAAATGTTCATTTGTGGTCAGTTTCAGAGTGGGGATTTGAACGTAGGTATCCTACATTACAGGTGAATGACTTAACTACTGGGATATTGGTTATACAGGGAATGGGATGGGGAAGGGGGTTGCACCACTGACCCCACCTCTTCTGGCCATTTTGTGCATGGACAAAGTTATTCATGTCAAACTCACAGATAGTTTTGGGCTGACTGAAACCGCATTTTTTGTTAAAAACTATTAGTCTGAAAATTTTTGCCCAGCTCTGTTTGTGAACTGACCTTGATTTTCTTCACATGCAGTCATTATTTATAAATATTAGCCAAATCAATTGAATAAACAATTGTCAGCTGATGGATTGTTTGTAAACTGTTCACTTTAGCTTTGCTATTCATTTTTTTGCAATGTGTACTCTTTACCCAAGTCACATGGTATTGTTCCTACTTCCTGGTTGGATGGCCATAATTTTTAAAACAAGAAAATAGTTGATTGTTCATGATGTCTAAGAAATAATGCACTTTCCAGGAATGAATTTTCAGATTCATTCAACTTTTGGAAGCGGTGAATGTTTTCACCAGTAAATCAGCAGTTGTCCAAATGCCAAACACAAATAATACAACTCTATAAATAACAGTAAACACATCACTTTCATTCACTAAAATATCTGTGAACTTTTCATTATTATTATTCAACTAGTTCCTCTTGTTACTGTTAAAATGAACTATGTTAGAGAATTCCATCTCAGCAGTCCCAAACGTAGTCGTAACACTATTATATGCTGTAGTTTTTGGAGACATTACAGTAAAAATATCATATCTATATATAATGAGAGACAAGAACGTTCCTTTTTATTTTTTGCAACAGGTTCAGAATGAATTCATAAAAAGATGGAAATTGCATGCAACATTATATCAAGCATGAAAATCTGACATTACCTGTAGTTAACAATGAATTATTCTTGATGTTTGCCCATTTAAAAAAGGCTGATATGTGAGCCAAGCCTACAATATCCTTAAGTTACATCA
This sequence comes from Malaclemys terrapin pileata, assembly GCF_027887155.1. Lineage (NCBI taxonomy): Eukaryota > Metazoa > Chordata > Testudines > Emydidae > Malaclemys > Malaclemys terrapin. Next base: position 74,367,674 of record NC_071515.1, read on the forward strand.
GATATAATGGCCCACACAAAGAATTGAATGATAGAGTATGTATACTGAAGACCTTTATATACCGTAGTGGGAAGAGTGAAATGTCAGACCGTTAAAGATGGAGAAACCTCACGTACCAGGAAGTTGTATTATGATTAATGATCAGTTTTATACTTGTTCTTGTGCTGCCCTTTCTTTATCTCCCATCTCACCACAGCTCAATACAAGAATAAGATTCAAGCTAGGGATGGGTGACTACCAGACCCAAACCAGTGCCATCACTCATTGACATCAGAGGCGATAGGCAACTTGATATCATTAGTAATCACTCACTGACAATTCTGCAGGGTGCTGTGGTGAGGTCTGATTTCCGGTTCGTGGCTCCAGGAATAAGATGGTCTTTGCATAGTAATTACTTTCCAATCACACTAGTTTTTTCTGTTCATTGAAAGTGCAACTTGCAGCCCAATCTCCCTGCTTTTCTTAGGAAAAGGAATTGCCACTATTATTTATTATTTGTATTACAGTAGTGCCTAGACTAGAAGCCTCAGCTATGGACCAGGACTGCATTGTGCAAGGTGCTGTACAACCAGAACAAAAAGTTGTCTCCCTGCTCCAAAGAGCTGACAATCCAAGTGTAAGACAAGAGAGACAATAGATGAAAACAGACAGATGGGGGAGTACAGGGAAACAAAGAGACAGTGTTGGTCAACCTGACAGGCACTGGTCTCCGCACACCCACCAGCCTACAAGTTGTCAGGTTTTTTGTAGGCATCCAAGCAGAGAGTTTTAAGGAGGCACTTGAAGGAGAATGATGAGGTAGCTACCATGCTTCAGTTTGAATATTGTTGTATTCAGAGACCTTAACTGTTAAGTAGCCATGTGGAAGTGTGACAGAAACAAGTACTTAAATGTCAGCAGCTTAGATGTCATAAGGGCACCCAGTTTTTCCATTCTTTTCCTTGCAGCTCCCAGAGATTCTGGGCTGGACACCTTAGAATGAAACTGTATGTTCACAAGAACAGTAAAACAACAGCTCCAGCCCACCTCCGCTAACTTTGTCTTCCCTCCGCCCCCAAAAAGGACAGTTGTTACCATCTTTGACACCATCTCAAAGACTTTCAAATGCGGGGGAGGGGGATCTTTCTAAAAACTTTTCCAGCGAAAGGGAAAGGCAACAAGGGATGTTGTTAAAATGAAAGCCTTAGTGAATACTTTTCATTGCACATGCTTTACCTGTTTTTCCTTCTTATTTCATATCTTTAATACAGAAGGTTAAAATGATTTAAATGGGGTGTTTGCTGTGGTTCTAAGCAAGCTGATGTCTCTGCATGCCAAACCCCAACCTGTTTAATGTTGGACAGTGACAGGATCTCATGAGCGTCTTTGACTCCTTGGGTGTCTAAACCCCACACTAGAAGTGAAAGGGTTAAGTAGCAGCTCTGGGCCAAGGCTACTCCACCCCTGCAGAGGTAGAGGAAGAAGTAAAAAGGGAGCCGGACAGTTCAGAAGGGGCAGACAGAGGAGGGAGAAGACCTCTCCTTGAGCTCCAGAAGAAGGGTGCTGTAGAAGCCTTTTGCTGGAAGGAAGAGACTGCATGATGAGCTTTGCGGGGCTGAAGGTTCAGTTATTCTTTCCCCCCTTAGTTGCCTTGCATTAGACTTTGTGGAGGAAGGGGATGGTAGGAAACGGCCCAGGGAAGCAGCCTCAAGGCACTTCACGGTGCTGGTCACTGTTGCCTCTCACCCATCTTTGTTAGGGAAAGGAGAAAACCCTCACTTCCGCATTCCCAATTTGAGGAATGGGTAGAGACTCTGAAAGTAGCCCAGCTGGGAAGGTCCACCCACAGGGATGTAGCCTTGTAGTTTGTTTAGAATTTAGTAATGTTGTATTGCACCACTGCGGGTTCGGCTCTGGTGGCTACCATTTCCAGCTCGGAGTGAAAGTTGCCTCTGATATCTGCTTCAGAGTTAGAGCCTCTAGGAACACATAAAGACCAAGGGTAGTGACCAACCATACATTCACGAGTACAAGGTGTAGTCTGGTTTACTAGTTTTATTAAAGTTCCCATTAAGGTTGTGATTACCCATGCATATAGAAATTCTATAAAGACCTATGCAGAAGTTACAGTGATAGTCACACTCACATCCTTAATGGTATTCTTAAGGTCTGATGGCTGCCTGGACAATCAATCATCAGTAGAGGGACGGTTCTTGCTGGAGTTTTCCCATAGGGAACTCGTTTTACCCAATCTGGGACCTCTCTTTTCTCTTGTGATTCTGACTACACCTAACACTCTGCTCGTGTGCATGAAGTGTCCACCCTCTTTTCCCTTATTTATATGGTGTCCCCCAAGAATATTGGGGTACCCCATTTTTCATGGGTTGTTTATAGTTCAATTTATTCTTATTAAGATTTAGGCACAGCGTCCATCTACCTTGCAGTTAGGACACGTGTTATAGAAAATGTGACTATCGGGTATCCTGTAAGCAAAATATTACTCTTGCGGTTATTTTTTTAATGACACCCATTGGACAGATTTTGTATCTTATTTCATAATTTTGTGGCATAAGGTCATTATTTTGTCTCTTATGTCAAGGATTTCTTAAGCCTATAGCCTACTATAGTTAAGCTGACATCTTACAGGCCTCAGCCTGTAGGCCTTGCATTTCAGGCCTACTTACTTAGGGTAATGAATACTTATCCCTTCTAACTACTAATCAATCTTATACTTTTATAATCCTACACCTTAAAGCTATTCAATAAACAATGATTATATATGACATATTAGTTAATCATAACATCACACACCACACAATAAATGAATGACAAAATGAATCAATTGGCTACTGACTGAAGGCCCTACTAATCATAAGAGTGTGGGACCCTTGTGACTCCGTTACCCCGGAGAGGAGCAATACTGAATCAGTGAACCCACTGGAGGAGCGAGTTGACACCTCCCAAAAGGCAGACCACTGTGGGAATAATAATTGTCCATGAGAGACATTGGAGGAGGGGCACGTGGCAATCCAGTGTCCTAACCACTAGGTGATGCCATCAGTGACCCCAGTCCATCACAGGCCCCTTTATTCCATTGAAATTAATGCAACAGGGGTGATGTGGTCAAAGTGACGGGCTCGGAAAATGATCTTAGGAGACGCATTCTGAATGGATGTGTGTGGGGCCAGACTGTATTTGTCAAGGCCAGGGAAAAGAATGCTGCAGTCATTCAGAGACAAGATGATGGCATGGGTGAGATTTGTAGCTGTATCGATGGCTAGGAAAGGCCGTATTTGGAGACGTTATGCAGCAAGATGTAGACATAGCCTGGATGTGAGGACAAAAAGAGAGGTCTGAGTTGAAGATGATGCCCAGGTTATGGGCTGGAGTGATGGGCGTGGTGGTGGTGTAGTCCATAGTGAAAAAGACAGAAGGTAGGGAGAAAGGTTTGGGGGAGAAGATTAAAAGCTGTTTTAGCCATGTTGGCCCAGATCTTCAATCAACAGGAGCTAGGCACCTAAATCCCTTTGGGGATCAGCGTGGCTGAGTTGGAGCTGATGGCAGACCTATTGAACAGAGCTGATTGCACAACTTGTATTCTGAGGAAGAATTGGCCCACCACACCTTCTAGGCCAGTGCATCTCAGCTCCCCACCACGCCTACAGAGGGCAGTGCTATTACGGAAGGAAGGTCTAGTGGGTAGGACTAACTTGGGAGTAAGGAAGCCTGAGTGCAATCCCCACATACTTGCTGTGTGGCCATGGGCAAGTCAACTAACTTCTGTGTGCCTTGGTTTCCATGGGGATAATTGCTTTCCCCTAGCTTACAGGGGTGTCTTCAGGATAAATATATTAAAGGCTGAGATACTAGAGTAATGAGGGTCATATAAGAACCTAAACCAGAAAGAAAGATAAAGTCATAATCTCTCCCCTTGCACTCCATCTTTGTTCTTCTTCTTCTTCTTCTTCTTCTTCTTCTATATTGTCACAATTTAAAAAGCTAGATGGTCAATTTCCTTTTGGTTTTGACAACATTTCACTCTCTGATGTTCATACCCTAGCACAATGTTTAGGGGAAATGTGCAAATTGAGCAAAAGAAAATTCCTTAACTGATTTTTCTTTTCCTTCATAAATAATGAAAATATATCCCCTATGTTCTGTGAACCTCTCCTTTTAAAATCCTACCCAGATGCATAGATTCCAAAGGCCAGATACAACCATTGTGACCATCTCATCTGCACTCCTGTGTAATAGAGGCCATAGAATTTCCCCAAAATAATTCCTAAAGCAGAGCTTTTAGGGATAAAAATAGCTTATCTTGATTTTAGAATTGCCAGTGATGCAGAATCCACCACAATCCTTGGTAATTTGTTCCTGACTCTTAAAAATTGACGCCTTATTTCCAGTCTGAAATTTGTCTAGCTTCAATTTCCAGCCATTGGATTGTGTTATACCTTTCTCTGCTAGATTGAAGAGGCCAGGTACATATAGACTGAAGGAAACAGCCTCCCCTGTGATACCATCTCTTCTGATTAATATTGTTATGAGTTGGGAAGATAAGGCTAAAGAGAATCTTAGCATCATCTTTAAAGCAATGCCTTGATGCACAGGCAGGTAATGTTATAGGATATGGTATAGACTAGCAGATGACACGCGTCATGAAATAATTATGTACTGGCTGAGACAGCTAAATAAAAGTTGAAGATCAATAATTTGGGTTAAAAGGTCGATATGTTTCTTATAACTATTACAATATTTTATTTCATTGTATATAATAACCCCTAGACGTGTACCCAGAAACCTCCTGCTACAAGACAGGCCCAAAAAAGAAACCAACAGAACTCCACTGGCCATCACCTACAGTCCTCAGCTTAAACCTCTCCAACGCATCATCAGTGATCTACAACCCATCCTGGACAATGATCCCTCACTTTCACAGACCTTGGGAGGCAGGCCAGTCCTCGCCCACAGACAACCTGCCAACCTTACGCATATTATCACCAGCAACCACGTACTGCACCATAACAAGTCTAACTCAGGAACCAACCCATGCAACAAACCTCAATGCCAACTCTGCCCACATATCTACACCAGCAACACCATCACCGGACCTAACCAGATCAGCTACAACATCACCGTCTCATTCACCTGCAGGTCCACCAATGTTATATATGCCAGCAATGCCCCTCTGCTATGTACATTGGCCAAACTGGACAGTCACTACGCAAGAGGATAAATGGACACAAGTCAGATATCAGGAATGGCAATATACAAAAACCTGTAGGAGAACACTTCAACTTCCCTGGCCACACAATAGCAGATGTAAAGGTAGCCATCTTACAGCAAAAAAACTTCAGGACCAGACTCCAAAGAGAAACTGCTGAGCTCCAGTTCATTTGCAAATTTGACACCATCAGCTCAGGATTAAACAAAGACTGTGAATGGCTATCCAACTACAGAAGCAGTTTCTCCTCCCTTGGTGTTCACACCTCAACTGCTAGCAGAGCACCTCACCCTCCCTGATTGAACTAACCTCGTTATCTCCATCCTGATTTATACCTGCCTCTGGAAATTTCCATTACTTGCATCTGAAGAAGTGAGGTTCTTACCCACGAAAGCTTATGCTCCCAATATTTCTGTTAGTCTCAAAGGTGCCACAGGACCCTCTGTTGCTAATAACCCCTAAGGAACTTGAAACTACATTGTTATTACTTATAAGCTACCATAGCCTTACATGGCAGTTTACAGAAGAAATTGGATTTACAGTTAAAGAAATGGGATTTTCCTCAACTGATGTCAGTGAAAAGCCAGTATGTCATTAAACTGGGGTGAATCCAGGGTAACATCACTGAGCCCATGGAGTTGCTTCAGATTTGTGCTGCCATAACTCAGATTGGCATCTCACCCATGATCCTGGCATTATTATTTAATATTTGTAAAGGATTAGAGTTGAGCCTGGTGCTTTACGGACTCATGAAGACATAAAAAGCCAAAGTCTGATCTTACTTACCCTGGTATAAATCCAGAATAATTCCACTGACTTCTGCCAGTCCAAAGGAACTCCACCAGATTGGCCAGTGCTGTAAATCCATCATCCATGAAGTCTTTAAATCAAGATTGGATGCTTTTTCTAAATTCAGTGCTCCAGTCCAGCCATTCCTCACTTAGCCTGCTGGATGAAATTCTACAATCTCTGCTGTGCAGGAGGTCAGACTAGCTAATCACAATGTCTAAAAATCTATGAACTATATTTATCCAGCCCCTCAGCTAAGCTGGCCATCTTGTTTTTGTACAGCTACATGAATCAAGCTGAGGAACGCTGACATCTTACGAGCGAGGTTCAACCCAACATACATTTCTGCACCAGATGAGTGAGGAGGGATATGGGGCGTTCGGCGATAACGCCCCATTTGGCATGCCTTATTATTTAATTGCGAGAGAGCTTCTTCCCAGTGTTTCAGCAAAGTGTCATTATCAATAGCCATTTGGAGGAAATAAGAAGGAAATCACGTCGTCTGCGGCTGCACGCAGCTGGTAATTCATGCTTAGAGATAGAACAGCCTCGACCGCGCTGTTAATTTGTATATAAATGTAAATCAGTCCCCTTATTTGCTTAGCAGGAGGCTAAATTGCATCACTGCGCAAATAAATCTGACATTTAAAAAAAAATTGATAATGCATAGCAGAGTGCTGTCTTTAATGGTCCCTTTCATTCTACAGAAACAGCTCCAGAAACAGGCATCCCTCTTGATAAAGACACTGATGGAGACAACTGCTGTAAACTGTCATAGATCCTCTGACTGCAATAGAGAAGCCAAGGATCTGGCCCAAGGACAAAAAGGGAAAGTAAGGGGGGGAAAGCAACAGAGTCCTGTGGCACCTTATAGGCTAACAGACGCATTGGAGCATAAGCTTTCATGGGTGAATACCCACTTCGTCAGATGCATGTGGTGGAAATTTCCGGAGGCAGGTATAAATATGCAGGCCAGAATCAGTCTGGAGATAACGAGGTCAGTTCAATCAGGGAGGATGGGGCCCTCTTCTAGCAGTTGAGGAAGGCCTTCAGTTAGATGGGAGGGAAATTTATTTCTAAACTAGTATGTTAAGTGCTTCCTTATGGGCAAGAGATTCCCCCCACAGAAAGTAGCACCCCTGGTGAAATTCAGACATGGAGTTTATCACAGCTCTGCTTGCTGGTGTGTTGTCTTAAACCACTGGCTAGAGCCTATTTCTAAATGTACTTATTTCATTGATCCCTCATCTGCCTGAGACACAAGACTATCAGCTACTCCTTAAATGCTGCCTGCTGCATGTATCGTGTGTGTCAATAATCCATGGACATGTTTGCACTTCAACAAAAGAGAACTAGTTTTATGCCGCAACATGAAATGGCAGGAGAAAGGTTAATGTAACTCTCCCTTAGCACTAAGCAGTCTGAAGGGTTTTTCAGAAGTTTGGAGTTCCTGCCTTCACCCATGAATTAAATCGATGGCCCTACATTTTTAAATTTGTCTAGGGATGCTGAGTGCTTCCAGGTGTGGCACATTAAAGGGGCATGACTTTCAGAGAGTCAGACACACAGCATTTTGTGAAAATCAGGCCACTGCAAGGTGTCTCAAGTTGACCATCTAAAAACTGAGATTTCCCCCAAATCACTTGGTGACTTTTGAAAATCTAAGCCACAAGCACTCTTGCCAACTCCAAGCATTAAAATCCCATGAATAAGGTTCCCCAGAACTCATGACTCTGGCTTAAAAATGATGAGATAAAAAAAAAAAGTTTTTTTATTTGCCTTCTGGTTTTTGAGCCATTAAGGGTCACATCACTAAGTTTTTCTTCACCATGTTGAGGGCTAGAAAATTACGATTTTTAAACAGAAAGCTGAGATCCTCACATAATTACATGACTCTGGGAGCTGGGGCCTTACGAAAAACTCTGATTGTAAGACTGGTAATAAAATCATCAGAGTTGGCAACGTTGCATGAGATTCTAGTAAGAAAAATGTGTTCTGCCCATAGAGAAACCTTTTTATTTTTAAACGAAAACAAATTAAGCATAACCTTGTATGAAGTTTGTTCTTTTATTCAGAACCATAATTAAGATCTGACCTGGGACCACACGCACTAAACCTAAGACAGCTGCACACAATGTGCTGTACACCAAAATGCATTCAAAAACATTACGTTTTTCTTAATTCTTAATTTTTTAATTCTTGCTAGCAAGTTAAAGAACTATCGATTGGATGAATGGACTATAAGGTGGATAGAAAGCGGGCTACATCATTGGGCTCAACGGGTAGTGATCGATGTCTAGTTGGCAGCTAGTATCAAGCGGAGTGCCCCACGGGTCGGTCTTGGGGCCGGTTTTGTTCAACATCTTCATGAATGATCTGGATGATGGGATGGATTGCACCCTCAGCAAGTTCGCAGATGACACTAAACTGGGGGGAGAGGTAGATACACTGGAGGGTAGGGTTAGGGTCCAGAGTGACCTAGATAAATTGGAGGATTGGCCAAAAGAAATCTGATGATGTTCAATAAGGACAAGTGCAGAGTCCTGCACTTAGAAGGGAAGAATCCCATGCACTGCTACAGGCTGGGGACCAACTGGTTAAGTGGCAGTTCTGCAGAAAAAGGACATGGGGATTACAGTGAATGAGAAGCTGGATATGAGTCAGCAATGTGCCCTTGTTGCCAAGAAGGCTAACAGCATATTGGGCTGCATTCGTAGGAGCATTGCCAGCAGATCAAGGGAAGTGATTATTCCCCTCTATTCGGCACTGGTGAGGCAACATCTGGAGTATTGCATCCATTTTTGGTCCCTCCACTACAGAAAGGATGTGGACAAATTGGAGGGAGTCCAGTGGAGGGCAACGAAAATGATCAGGGGGCTCGGGCACATGACTTACAAGAAGAGGCTGAGGGAACTGGGCTTATTTAGTCTGCAGAAGAGAAAGATGAAGGTGGATTTGATAGCAGCCTTCAACTACCTGAAAGGGGGGTGCGGCGCGTTCCAAAGAGGATGGAGCTCGGCTGTTCTCAGTGGTGGCAGATGACAGAACAAGGATTAATGGTCTCAAGTTACAGTGCAGAAGGTCTACGTTGGATATTAGGAAAAACTATTTCACTAGGAGGGTGGTGAAGCACTGGAATGGGTTATGTGGGGAGGTGGTGGAATCTCCTTCTTTAGAGGTTTTTAAGGCCTGTCTTGACAAAGCCTTGGCTGGGATGATTTAGTTGGTGTTAGTCCAGCTTTGAACAGCGGGTTGGACTAGATGACCTCCTGAGGTCTCTTCCAACCCTAATCTCCTATGATTAAGTTAATTAACACATGAAAGGAAAGGGGAGTTGAAGATGATACAATAGGAGTTATGGGCATCAGCTGTGTCCCTTTCTGAATGTTTAAGGTATAGCTGGAAATTGACAAAAGTGCATGTCAAATTAAGAATCCTCAGCAACAAAGGGCTCAACATCAGAGCCACCATCCATAATGAATCTCTGACAAAGATGGAGCTCTGATGTTGAGCCCTTTGTCGCTGAGGATTTTTAATTTAGGATGCACTTTGTACGCTTCCAGCTTTCAGGAGATAGATTAGATGTTGTACTTAAAAAAAAAAAGAGAGACAGTTTCAGGAGCTTGTTAAGAGCTCCTGGACCTTCTTCCCTGAGTTCAAGGCTTACAGGATTTACAGGACCGATTTAAAAAAATATATATGAAGAGTTAGCTCCTTGTTATACTCAGTCTCCATGTACTTGAAAGAAATTGTCTTTACCTTGACTCCTATCTCCAGTTGCCCTGAATTTCCCCAGCGTCTGTTTCTACAATATACACTTCTCCTGGCTTTTCTAAATCTCTTTGCCTAGAATGGAAGCTGAACGTCTAATTGTATTTTGTCCTGAAATATCTTTTACTTCCTTCTACCACTCCTAGAAAGGCACAGGACTGGATTAACTGTGTAAATAAACCACTACTCAGTGACACGCTCAAGCCGACTTATTATTTCATTCTTTCAGGCAGTTCATAGGGAGATTTTAAAGTAGCTGGAGACATCAAAATTTCTCCCCCAGTGTTGTTAAATCTTATATTAGGCTGCTGGTAAAATCGTCTCCTTGTCTATGTAAAACCAATTTAAAACCCACTACCAAATCAAGAGTAAAACTCTTACCACAGATCCCATCCCCTTTCAATAGGGATGGAATACATATTTTTTTACAAATGCATTCCTCATCATTCCCAGCTCTATCCTACCCTTCTCTGAAGCCACCACAGCCCTTCACTAGGAAAGGTTTCTCCTTCAGCTTTTTTTGCAGCTTTCCCGGAGTCACCTTTTGGCGACATTCCTTCTGACCAACAACTGGCAAAGTCTCCAAACCCACCACAAACTTTTTGTCCTAATACTGACAACTCACTCTATTCAGAAGCTCCCGTCTTGTTCTCTATGCTCACGTTAAAGGTTTGGATTGATCCCTAGCTGTTAGTGGATCAGTCTAACCATTCTTTAAACCCCCTTTTCACCTCTCTCCTACCCTCTGTTGTTCCTTTATAAAAGATCTGGGGAAAGTCAGCCAACTGGCTATCCAAGATTTTTCATATCAAGTAGGCAGGTGAATCAGATTCAACAACTCTGATCAAACAAACCAACCCTAAATATTAAGACTAAAACCCACCTTGCATGGTATTAGCCCAGCAAACAGATTTAAAGGTAAATCAGACATTCACCGCTGCAACATGGACCACTAGCACTTGACCTAAGAGGCCAGGGGGCAGATCTTTAATGGTATTTTGGTGCCTACAAAGGCACCTACTTATAGACATATAATTGGGATTTTCAAAAGCACCTAGGCACCTATCTTCCATTGAAATAAATGAGAGATAGGCACCTAGATACCTTTAAAAATCTGAGCCTAAGTCCATTTGCTGGGAGCAAATGGGAGCAATTCATTTGTGGTGAGTCACAGAAGGAGTATAAGCAACACATTGAACAGCAGATTTAAATTACAGGATAAAAAAAAGGGGGTTAGTGAACTCAAAGTAGATTTGCGAGGCTGAAAAAGTTCATAAAATGCTGAACTCTCTGAAGCTTGTCTCGCTAAAAAAGCCCAAACACTCGTGGCTAGTGTATTAAAATGTAAGAAAAGCAGGATTCAGATCATTGAAAAACATGAAATGGATTGAAAATAACAAGCCCCATTCTTGACATTTACAGAGGTGGAACAAAGCCAGCCAACCAGCCAACCAAAACAAACAAACAAACTATAGACTCTAATCTGAGCAATGAAATGGGGGGAAAAAAGCTACAGGGAAACTAGAGCATTTCGCAAAGGGAAGTAAACATAAAAGATAAGTCATCCGCATGAGCACTCAAGTAAACAGCAATGTAAGAAACAGACAGATATTTTTTTAAGACAAAGTACAGAAAGCCCTGGATGAATCGGAAGGGGAAAGAAAGGCAAAGCAGGAGAAGATGTGAGATGACCCAATAACCTACTATTGTTCTTTATGAGTTCTTGTGTGTTTATAGTGCTCAAGATTTGGTCTACTCCCTGTTTATGGAAACCTGACAAGTATTCATGATGCTGCTTTTTAGTGCCTGGCCTTGGCTTACATGACATTAGCTCATTTAATAAGTCACTATTTACGCTGGCTCCTTCCCAATGCCGTGGTACATCTCCATGGTGAGCTGCTGTCAGCTGCCAGAAAGAGAATAGAAACTAGGCTCACTGAAGGGTAGATGGCACAGTATTCTTGCTGTCAAACAGCAGTATGCAACGGGCTCAGACTTTATGTGCTAGTGGTCAGATGAATGCAACATTAATCTTATTGTCTATAAATACCCACCCCCACACACCAATCAAATAGATGTGGCATACATACTCGATAGGGGCACAAGCTGTGGCCCCATAGTTCAGGCTGAACTGAGTTTTGCCCTTGCAGCAAGAATTCACCCTCTGTGTTATGTATGAAGAATAAAGCATTTTCTCCCCCAAAATGTTCACGGCTTGTTGTTCGAGCACAGAATTCCGTGTCTGAGAGTTTGCAGGTAAGTCTGTTCCTTTGTTGGTAAAAATCTGTTTGGGGATTGGTCCTGCTTTGAGCAGGGGATTGGACTAGATGCCCTCCTTAGGTCCCTTCCAATCCTGATATTCTATGATTCTATGAAAATGAATGAAAAATCTGGTCCGTTAAGAAATTCATCACCCAGTGTGTCAGTCCTTTTTTTTTTTTTTTTTGGTCCCAAATGATCTTGGTTATGAAAACATTCTCCCTCAAGCGAACATTGGAAATCCAGGAGATTCAAAATTAAAGAGCAACTCAGCAGAAATCAAGCACGTGAAGGTCTGGAAATGCTCAGATCAGGCACCCAAACCACCTTAACTCAGGCCGGTAGTGACTCTACAATTATGATTAGAGCATTTTAGTTCATGGTCCCAGAAACTGTTTTGTAAAGACATTACGTATGTTCATATATTTTTCCTCATGATGTGGCCGTTACAATCAGCACTGTACAGAACAACTGCAATGTAGGTGCCACGAATGCAGCCTGCTGAACCCTGCCCCTCCCCACCCCCCAATCTTCTTGAATCCTTTATTAGATGGTCAGCCTTTACCCTGAGAAGGAAATTCAGTTGCCTTTGCCGCTCTGCTGAGGGCACAAGCTTCAGTGTTGTTTTTTGTGAATTGGATTGAAAATTCCCAAGCCATCTCAACACACCTTTCAAGATCCAGAGGTCCTACACATGACTATCACAACATGTGGTGCACCCCATCCGATTCAGTAAATGCCCCCAATAGCAACTATCTAGGTGAAACCAGATAATCACTCCGCTCTCAAATGAACTCACACAGGAAAAGTATGAAAAACAAAAACACCCCGCCACCTGTGGGTGAACACTTTTCACCAAGCAATCCTTCTATATCTGACCTACCAGTCCTCATCCTCAATCCTCCTGCACAACACTTCCAAAAGACGATGCTGGGAGCTTAAATTCATAACTTTGTTTGACACTAAAAATCATGGGCTGAACAGAGACACTGGATTTATGGCTTGTTACAAGAATCTGTAATCCACTACCCTCCCTTTGTCCTATAACACCCTTCTTGTCAATAGGTCACTTCACCTGGAAGAATCCCTTAAAGATGTGCTAACTACTTATGCTAAACTATCTGTTTGATTGTACCATATTTAGCTGTGACATTCTGAGTACTTTCCCCAGACCTGAGGAAGAGCTCTGTGTAGCTCGAAAGTTGTCTCTCTCACATCAACAGAAGTTGGTCCAATAAAAGATACTACCTCACCCACCTTGTCTTTCTCATATCCTGGGACCAACACAGCTGCAACACTGCATACACCATCTCATGAACGCAACTGAATACATGGTAACAACTCTCAGTAGCTTCCATGATGCAAAGGATATGAATCAATGATCTAGAAGGGTCTCAAACCCATTCCCAATCTTCTGAGCCGTCTAGTTCTACTTCCTTGATTTATTCACTCATCACTTTGGGCATATAATTTCCAGCACCCTCAGGAGTCCAATACATATTTAAGATGAGGATGCCTGGAAAAATGTTCTGATAATAAAATTGCTGATTGATAAAGGAATATTGTTCTGGTTGATGCGAATCCAGCACTTTTCCAGAGCACTGGGTCTCCTGCTTCCCCAGAACTACTTTGTCTCTTTCACTTGGTGAAATATAGTCGAGTTTCCCTTTCCCTCCAGTAACTTGAGACCCATTTCCTCTGATAGCCTATGCCTTTTCTTTGTATCGCTGGAGAACGTCATTTGTCACTCCTGCCATTCACTCACTTTCATGAACACTGAAATCCCACAATTTCAATGTGACACACTTTCCCCCTATTTCCTAGAATGTCCAGTGCTGGTGATTTAGTGCTCGGAAACAACTCCAAGAGTCTCTCGGCTCATTTTTTTCGACTCACCAAGAAAGTATCAGCAAGAAGAGACTTGCAAGGATAAATCAAAGCGCAAGAGACTCTGCTAAACTAGAGCAATTTTTATAGCCTTTAGATGATACTGCAGCACTGTTAACTAGAGTGTAAATGATTGAACAGGTGATGAATTCCTCAGAGGAAAAAGCCATTAGGCAGTTTTAAATCCATAAAAAAAAAATTGTATTATGTGCTATAAAGAGCAACTGGATGTCCTTTCCTTCCCCCTCTAATAGAATCTTCATCCAATCTCTTCTGTATTGTCTTCCTGGGGCATTTTATTAACACATACTAAACAATCACCATGTTGAATTTCAATGTGATTTGTCAGAGGGGTAGCCATGTTAGTCTGAATCTGTAAAAAGCAACAGAGGGTCCTGTGGCACCTTTAAGACTAACAGAAGTATTGGGAGCATAAGCTTTCGTGGGAAAGAACCTCACTTCTTCAGATGCAAGTACTTAATGTGATTTATAAATTTGCAATTGCAGTGTAGTACTGCTGAACCGCTCCAGTTTCATTCCCATTAGACTCTTGTACATGTTATTAGTAAAATAAGACAACTCAATTGTTTCCTTTTGCATAACACAGTTGTAGGGAAGCCAATGTGTACAATTATCAAATGTGCTTAAGTTACTTAGCAGCCTAAATCTTATTTTCAAAAGCAACTTTCAGCAACTTCGGTGTATAAATCTCTTTGACTTTCACTTTTGAAAATGCGATTTAGGCATCCAAGGCCCAGATTTGTAAAGGTATTTATATATTGTTGCGCTCAGTGTTGCAATGCCTAACTGATTTAGGAGACCAATTCTCATTTTCTAAAGGGATTTAGGCACTTAGGAGTCAAAATGCCTTTGACAGGCTTCTAAATGCCTAAATACTTTTTGAAAATGAGAATTGGTCTCTGAAAGCAGTTAGGAGTTGTAACACTGCATACAGCAATGCTTAAATCTCTTTAAAAATCTGGACCTATGTCATTAATGCTCTTTGGAGATCATTTTGTGGGAGGACCCTTATCTGTACTGAAAAACATCATCTTAGAGAGTCTAAAATAAATGGAAGCTGCCTCACATCCATGAAAATGCCAAAGTGCTTTCCAAAGGATATATTCAGGCATCACTCCAATTGTCTTCCACCACTGGAATGTATGCACTCCTGGCTTACGAATTTAGCATGTTATGATGAATTCATCAGTTGATTTCAAAGTTTTGCATTTTAAAATTTTAGGTTTAGGGACCTAACTCTCTTTGAAAATGCCAGGCTTAGTAACTACCACTTCCCTAGTGTTGTAGGATCAAGTCTGCCGTTCTGCCTCCAGCAGTGATCAATTAAGTAAGTTAATGGAGATGGGCCTGTACCAAAATCCATACTTCCAATAAAATGGACCATGACTACATTTATCCAGACATCACAGCTATTGTCAGGAATCAAACTTGGAACTACCAGTCCCCAAAACACACATCTCTGCCACTTGACATAAAGGAGAAAGCTAGGATAAATTAACAGGCCAGTATAATCATTGGGACCAGGCATCAGAATGAGCCTAATCACATGAACATTAAGTCAGTGCCCATGCACTTCTGGAAAAAGGAGATTAAATGTTATGGCCAGCCCCTCACACTGCAATGGGTTAAGCAAGAATATCCATGAAGCTTGGGCAAGTTTGTATCTAAATCAGAAATTTGCAGCTAGCAACTCCCCCGTAATAAACCTAGCTAAGGGTTTTAAGCATGTCTTTAGACCCATTGCTTTCAATGAGCAATGTTATACATTGTAGGATCCCTGAGCCCAGCAACATGAAGGTTGAACCTTAGCCTGCATAACTGCCAATGCAAGTCATGCTCATGCAAATACAATTCAACTTCTAGCCAGGATATTTTCTCCCATATCTATTACGATGCCTTAACACTAGTGCTAGAAACCACTGCCAACGGAAATGAATCGCAAGTGGAGTGTTTCCAGTGCCTGCTGCCCATCAGAAAGATGACCTGAGTCAGCAGCAGCAGTGTAGCGTATTGCCTGTTTCGAGCTTCATGTTCTGCTTTTCCACCTTCCTCAGAGCAACTGCCTTCCTACTGATCAAAGGAAATGACCAGCTGTCTGCTATTTAATTGGGACTTGAGAACTCCTTGGAGACTTGAATAACTCAGCAAGCAAACCCTTCCTCCTTGATGAACTGCTGCTGCTCCCCCCCCCCCCCCGATGCTTTCCAGGATATCTGTCCAGTATGGGGTGTTTTTTTGTCCTTCACAATGTGGGGAGGTGAGTCGGACTCTTTTCTTGTAAGTTACAACAAATGCGGTTTAAGAAAATGGAAATGCTCCTATTCAGAAGCGGAGGAGAGAAGCAGGGCTGCTTTGAATTGGCCTGCCTATCATGAATGGAACTTGTCACTGATCACTCTAAAAGATGGAAAACTGTATCTCAGGAGAATATTCTCAGTTGTCCACTACAAGGAAAGTACCCACTAGAGCAGGGATCGGCAACCTTTGGCATGCGGTTCACCAGGGTAAGCACCCTGTCAGGCTGGGCCGGTTTGTTTACCTGCCGCGTCTGGAGGTTCGGCCGATCGCAGCTCCCACTGGCCGCGGTTCACCGCTCCAGGTCAATGGGGGCGGCAGGAAGCGGCATGAGCTGAGGGATGTGCTGGCCGCCGCTTCCTGCCGCCCCCATTGACCTGGAGCGGCGAACCACAGCCAGTGGGAGCTGCGATCGGCCGAACCTGCAGACGCGGCAGGTAAACAAACCGGCCCGGCCCGCCAGGGTGCTTACCCTGGCGAGCCGCATGCCAAAGGTTGCTGATCCCTGCGCTAGATAGATGACAACAAAAGAATGCGGTTATTAATCTTTCTTTGTTGAATTAACAGCAAAGTTTCCTATGCGAAGAGAAACCGATTGTTGACACTAATTACTGGTGGCTTTAGAAACGATTTTACCATTTAACCATTGCCTCCTATGCAACACATCTAACTCATGACCTGCTTTGATGCCTATTCATTTAGCTCCCAAGCCTCCAAAGTACTTAAATAGGTATAACCTTGGGCAGCTCAGTAGCTACACTCATGTCAATGGGGATATTCACATGCTTAAAGTTATGGACATGCTTAAGTGTTTTGCTGGATCAAGGCTTAGTAGAGAGCCAGTGCTGACATTTGATGGTTGTTGGGGTTTTGTGTTTTTTTTTTTTAAATAGATAGTGGCCCCTGTAGCCCATCACAAAGTTTTAGAATTTCTCCACTTGTAAACTATAACTGAAGCCAGTTAAGTAAAATATGTATTAGTAGGAGCATTGCCAGTAGATCGAGGGAAGTGATTATTCCCCTCTATTCAGCACTGGGGAGGCCACCTCTCGAGTACTGCATCCAGTTTTGGGCCCCCCACTACAGAAAGGATGTGGACAAATTGGAGAGAGTCCAGAGGAGGGTAACAAAAATGATCAGGGGGCTGGAGCACATGATTTACGAGGAGAGGCTGAGGGAACTGGGATTATTTAGACTGCAGCAGAGAAGAGTGGGGGGATTTTATAGCAGCCTTCAACTACCTGAAGGAGGTTTCCAAAGAGGATGGAGCTCGGCTGTTCTCAGTGGTGGCAGATGACAGAACAAGGAGCAATGGTCTCAAGTTGCAGTGCGTGAGGTCTAGGTTGGATATTAGGAAACACTATTTCACTAGAAGGGTGGTGAAGCACTGGAATGGGTTACCTAGGGAGGTGGTGGAATCTCCATCCTTAGAGGTTTTTAATGCCCGGCTTGACAAAGCCCTGGCTGGGATGATTTAGTTGGGGTTGGTCCTGGAATGAATTGGATGGTCTGGGATTGGGGAGGTCTTTCTTTTCCCAAGCATTGTGCTCAGGATCTTTGGCAATGAATCCCCAGACAGAGATTTCACTCTGTCTCCAGCTTTGACCTGGTCTTGCCCACCATGCAGGGAAGCTCCAGCCCCCTCTGTTGTCACATTAAAAAAAAAAATCTATATTGCAGACATTTTGACTTTCACAAAACTCAGTCTCATTGACTAAGCCCAAAGCTTTAGAAATAGAGTCCATAATGGTCACAGAGCCATAGGCTCCACAGACCAGGCCCATCCTGGCTCGTAGCCACTCAACATGTCCACTTCCCTCAGTTGTCACTTATCCAAGTTCTACTTGACTTGGTTGAAAAAGAGACAAGGTGGGTTTGGTGGACTTTTCTTTTAGATGGTTGATCATGTTCACATGCTACTGTATTCCATGAAGCTGGCCTAGACCAGCAATGCCAGCAGACAGTTCGAAAGGCCATTCCTGCCCGAGAATTTCACCCTAACAGAAAGCAAAGGAAATCTCATGAAGGAACCTGTTCTTATGAGGTGAAATTCTATGGGCTGTGCTCTGCAGGAGGTCAGACAAATGATTATAGCAGTCCATTCTGGCCTTAAAATTTATGAGCTATCAACCTTCGCTGCTTACAACTTTTAATAAAATTAAAGGAAGGCAGAGAGGTTAGCTGGTGGGATCATGTGGGATTGTTATAAAAAAAAAAGAATGAAGTTGTCCATTTCTTGTAGTCACTAGGTCATTATCTCCTTATGTAGCATAATGCATCTCTCACAAGAAATCCCTCTATGTTCATGTAGCAATTGATCAGCCTCCCACATCTGTCACTAAAATTGCATTTCCCTTCAGGTTCACCACCTGCAGCCTAAGCGATCTCACTGTGCCGTTTCCCCAAGCAACATAGAGCTAGGTAGTATGTACCAGCATTTTATTCTACAAGAATCAGTTTAAGCAGCAGTATTTCTAGGAGGACCAAGACATTATGTCCATTTTTTTTTATTTCAAGTCCCATTTCAGATTTCGCACAGAGTATGCGATTATAAAAATGATTTAGTTTTGAAATAAATTTCCTTGTGCCTTCAAAAGTGGGTTTTTAATTCGCCAGTCCTATCATTAATTTGTGACTCACTCTGTTTTGGCGTTGTCTTGCCTGTTAAAGGATTAAAATGGTAACTCAAATGAATGTGTCTGATAACTCAGCAGCCGCTTAATAACCAATCGGAATGAATCTTCGTCATTTTTTATCCTTCGAAGCTAATCTGAGAAACAACTTAAAACAGAAAATTAAACTCAAAGGAGATTAGAAAGTTTGGGTGTGTTTATTTTTTATTTTCAGGTTATGTTTTCTTTGAAGGCAAATTGCTTTATGAAAGTATTAGAAGTGGATTCTTGACAGCAAGATGGGATTGGAGTGAAATTTCCATTCTAGTCAAAGCTGTCTTTACAAACCATGCAATTTTCCTTATCCCCCAAGTTTAAATTCAAGGCTTCTATAGTGATATCACACTCAATCAAATCCGACAGGTTATTTCTATTAAAGTTTGGGGTTGAATGGAGACTAACTAGAATGGCGATTCTATTGCTAATATTTCATTCTAGTGGCAGCATGCAATAGCTTGGATGAATTTAAGCAGATAAAATTTATAACATGGCTGGAATTGAAAAACTGCTTGTTTATATAATTTCAATGCATTCAAATAAAATCCCATTTTTTCCTACTGTCTTTAAGGGATATTTCTTTGTAATTGGCTTTTATTGTTTTTGCTGACACAGCCCTTATTAGTTGGCACTGTAATTATTCCTCCTAAACATCTTCCTGTAGTATTTTATATCCTGATCTACAATATTGCAGTGATCAATGTTGCTAACTTGCTATTTTCCTATTATCTTACTAAAGGAAAACATGTTTTATTGGCTAATCTCATGGAGATAATACTGTGTATTTAAATATTTCAATATTTCCAAGCTGTCAATTGCTCGTTTAATCTGGCACAATGAAAACTCATTCTCTTCAATTTTGTTAGCTTTTTTTCAGCTGAAGACCTTTGACAGAATCAGTTTGTTAATGAAAGAGAAAAAAAAAAAAGAGAATAAGAACTGCCATACTGGGTCAGACTATCTAGCCCAATATCCTGTCTTCTGACAGTGATGAGTGCCAGATGCTTCAGAAGAAATGAACAGAAGAAGGCAATTACTGAGTGATTCATTCCCTGTCCAGTCCCAACTTCTGGGTATCCCTAAGCCTATGAATTCCAGAGCATGGGATTGCATCCCTGACCATCTTGGCCAAGAGCCATTGAGGGACCTATCCTCCATGAATATCTATCTCTATTTCTTTTTTGACCCCAGTTATACTTTTGGCCTTCACAAAATCCCCTGGCAATGAGTTCCACAGGTTGACTGTGTATTGTGTGCAGAAGTCCTTTTTGTTTGTTTTAAACCTGCATCCTATTAATTTCATTGGCTAACCCCCATTTCTTGTGCTATGTGATGGGGAAAATAAACACTTCCCTATTCACTTTCTCCACACCAAAATTATTGCAAGCACTTGTCTTTCCTCTTAGATTGTTCATCTGTGTTTGAAGAATGCTGATAGCATGTAGGGGAACTGCTATAATAAGATTCACAGGACTGGTTGTATGAACAGAAGGGCGGTTTAAATGGAAAGTTGGGAGGGGACCCCAAATAAAAATATGTAATTCCTGTCTAATGAAAGCCCAGTTATGCATGAGTGAAAGTGAGACAAAGGTAGGATTAGGGAAAGACAGGAATTTGATATTCAGCCAATTTGCAGCCAAGTCTATTTTTTCTTTTATGTTTGCCAGTCTGGTTGCTATACAACTAATAATCATTGTTTAGAATATTGTATCTATCTATCAATAATTACATCAAAAGGACATTTGGGGTGAAATTTACCACTGCGCAGAGAGCCAGCTTTGTTATAAGGCTCACAATCCTAGAGTGCCTCCTTGTGGTATAGTGGGGCAATGCAGCTTCCCTGCCTCCCTTTCCACACTACATTCTTCGGCCTACTCCAGACATAGAGGACTTGGAGCTTCAGTCAAGGCACTTTAGAGAGTTCAACTCCTTCCGGGGTAACAGAGTCCAAATCCAGAACCACCACCACCAAAACAAATGAGTCATCGGCCCAGCTGGTCTCAGCCTTAAGCCGCCTTCCTTACAGGTGTGCCCCAGATGCAATGGTGTGTCTCAACACCCATCAACGGATACCTGGCCTCTGGTCAGCCCAACAATTCAGATGAGGCCCACCCTCCTACAAAGGGTTCTGGCCAGCCACAGTCCTAAAATAACCTAGTTGAGGGCCAGGAGCGTCTTGCCCCCAGGTAGGAGCAGCTTGTCCCCTCTCCTCTCCTGTCAGCCTTTACCTGCTGGGCGTTTTTCTTTTCCTTCCTCAGTTCCCAAGTTCTAGTTCAGCTCACAAGCCTATGGCTTCTCTTGGGCTGACTCTTTACACGCCTCCCCCGCTTTGTCCTGGCCCAGACATCCCAACTTTGGCCTTTGGCCTCTCAGGTCTCCTGGTTCTTCAGGAGTCTCTGGTTCTCTCAGGCCTTCCAGTTCCTCAAGCTAGCATGAGCCCAAATTCTTGTCCCATATTAGCCTGTCCACCATCCTCCCCAGCCCACTCTCAATAGCTGGGCTTTCTTCCTTTTAAGTCCCACACTCTGCACAGGTGTAGCAGAGCGGGCTTATTGAACAGGACTGACTGGATCTGGGCCTCCTGGCCCTTAAAGGAGCAGGTAACCCAGTCACAGGCTTATGGAGCACTTAAGACCCATGTAAATCCTAGTGGGATTAAAATGATGCATTAGCTTTGCCCTGGATCTCTGCACAGGTGTGTATTACACCTTAAAGTAGGAAATAGAATTGGGAGTTAGGAGACACTAGTTTTTGACTGCCACTGAGTCACTGTGCAACCACGAGTAGAGCATGTTTATGTGCCTCAGTTTCCCCCTCTGTAAAATTTATATCTAATTATAGTCACTGACTTGTATGAAATGCTTTGGGACCTAGTGTCAAAAAGAGCTCTAGATTAACACTAAGTATTACTATTAGTAGTAGTAGTTCTGGTGTCAGGAAATGCAAATGTTATACAAAAGCATAGCACGAAAGATCAGATTTTCAAAGCAGGATGCAGCAGAAGTACTTCTGCAAATGCACACCTCTCTTCCCCTTCATTTGCACACACATATAGGGATGTATCACAGATACCTCTTTCTCACTAGATGTCAAGCAATGAATATCAAAAGCAGCAAACCACTTTCATAAACTTGAAAACATTTGGACAAGTAGCGTGGTTGGCCCCGATACAAAAATGCACACTTTTAACACCAGCATCATGTCTGTCGTCCTTTATGGAGCAGAGTCATGGAAATCCCCAACAGAAATTGCTAGGGAGATCAGCTCATTCCAAAGTAAATGCCCATGGAAGATCTTCAGAATCCATTGAGAAGAGCTTCTTGCATCAGAAATTCTAAGTAGAGGAAGCCAACCTATAGCAACAAATGTGGTCAGAAGAGAACAATGGAAATATTTAGGACGGGCTTTAAGGATGCCGCCAACATGACTTCCACATCAAGTGATAACATGGTGTCACCATTTCAGGGAAACTACATCTGTATTCCCCCTCCATGGCCCACCAAAGGCATCCATGTTAGGCTCCTGGCTCCTCTTGGGTGAAGACCCGTGTCTCACTCCCTCCTCACTTGGGGGTTTTAAGGCTGCACAGCTCCCTGGATTACACTGCGATATCTTCAACAAGCCAGACTGCACAAACAGGTCAGTGCCTCCATACTCACTGCATTGCCCACTGTTATAAGTTACCACACCACTCCTTCTAAACAAGCACACTTATTCTTAAGGTGCAAACATTAGAGAAAAAACATTTAAAAAAATAAAAGAACCTACACATGTGCTAAAAAGCTTATTAGAGGTCACCCCAACTCCAACTTCAGGCTCTGGGAGGTGTCAGTCTCAAAACCTACAACTGTGTTTTGTCCACAGATATAGGTTCATAACTGGTTCACATTCAGAACCAGAAGACAGACTGGACAGTTCCACCATTTCTTTACAACAGCTTGGGCCTTTGATCTCCAGTTTCTAGGAACAGTTGACTGTGACCCACTCCTCAGGGTGTATCTTCAATGGATTGGGTCTTTGCATAAACCCGACTTGGGGAATTTGCATTAACCTCTCCCTAGGTATTCCCCAGGAAATCCATTTCACATTTATTGTTCCCAAAGTCCCTTCTTCTCTGGCACATTTTCAATATAGTCCTTTGAACTCCCAGGCCTCAAGTCACATCTCCCCCCAGAGATGTTCCATACAATCCCAGCACACAACAACAATACAGAAGTTTTGCATTTAGTACAATGGACCCCAAAAATACTTCAGCTCAATTCAATGAGGTCTCCCAAGGATATGCAGAAAACTGCTATATCCGTCACAATGGACAACAACTGGAAAAAGAAAAAATGGGTGGCTTAGAGAAACAGTATGCAAAACAATAGAGAAAGAAGCCAAATCCATCAGCACGATACTTAGAAGCCAGAATGGACCAGCACAGAACTGAAGTAAATGGCAGAAACTGGTGGACATCCTATGCAACTAAGGAGAGAAGACAAATAAGGAGAGAGATTTATAAATTCATCGGGTAGGTAAAAGTGCACTTACCCACTTTGCTACATACAAATGCCCATCTGTGCACACATGTGGGGTTTGGACATCCCTTGGGGCATGTTTTGAAAAGCTGGCTCCTGGAATTAATGACCTAGCAATTTTTAATTTTGCTGTCCTGCCCCCCCCCCCCCCAAGGGATGCAAATGCTTTGATTACAGCCGAATGTCTAAATCGCAGCTAATCGTGTATTCAATAAATGTCACCGTTTTTCAGTGCACAAATGGTCTGTGAACAGAATGCAAAACTTTCTGGCTAATTCTATGTTTGACAGTGCTCACAAATGTACTCAGTGAATAACCCTTACAGTGCTGATCATTAGTGAGTGATTTGTTGCAAGCCTTTGCAATTTGCATTTGACCATTCCCACGTATTCCATGGCTTTGTTTCTGTTCTCTGCTTGGATGATTTATACAATGAACCAACACAGTGATTACTGGAAACTGCTTTGCCGTCCAGACAATTGGAAATTTGTCTTCAGGGAATATTCAAGCCTAAAATATTCTTTTCGCAAGTATTTTTGCCTAGCAGAGCTCAGTTGCTCAAATGTTCATAGAAAGTTTAAATCAAAAAGTGTAGTGAACACAGAATATGACATTTATCCATCCCTTTCAAAAATCAAACAAACATTCCTATAGCTTATCTTGCACTATTAACTCAGCTCTCATCTTAATTAACTCAAACATTATTTATAGTGATTCAGGAGACCTACTCACTATTTCTATAGTAACTGGACCAATTCAGTTTACACATCTCCCATACAACTATATATGGTAGGGTTTGCATGTCATTTTTCACAGAGCTGAAGAAAAAAAATAACAGAAGAAGAGGTTGGCTGTGTTTTGAACCCTAGTTAAAAATGATTGACCGTTAGCCTTTCCTTAAAAGGGAATAAAAAAAAAATCACTCTGACAGGGGGCTTCCACTCAGGGATTAGCTCAGTCTGGTAATGCCCCTTCCAGTGGTTACACCCCATCAGTTTCTCCTCTGCTGCCCCTCTCAGGAGCTGCAGCTGTCGTCTTCATGACTCAGCCCTCCGGCCAGTCACTGTTTTGGTTTCCCCTGCTGGGGGGTGTGTGAATCAAAAAGCAGTCGCAGGCAGTCTTCTGTTTTACTGCCTCACAGTGCCACATCTGCCGTGGCTGGCAGGGGAACCCTGGTGCCACCCTCTTCTCCAAGCTCTGGCTCAGGGACCCTCTGCACAATAGCCAAGGTCCTTTCCCTGCACCTCACTGTCTCTCCCTGAGCCACTTCCATAGCTCCTGGCCCTCCCCATGACTCTGGGTTGGCCAGTCTCCTCACTGCCTCCTCCCAGAGTAACTTTAGGCAATTCATCTCTGCAGCCTCCTGTGTTTCCAATTTCCTGTCTTTTGTAGAAACCCCACCTGTCCCTCACAGGTGCGCTTCTCTCTAATTAACTGCCTTGAGCCTAAAGTTCCCTGTTTGCAGCCTAATTAGCTAATTAGTCCCACCTGGCCTAACTCAGCTCTCGCAGCGCCAGTGTGGGGAGCACACCCCGTCAGGTTCATCTCTAGGTTACTGGTTCAAGGCCAGACCAAGTCGGTAGTGACTAAAAGTCATTCACAACTGTTCAGTGGCCTATTGGAAATGAGTTAATGGCTTCAGACAAGTACTTACCATTAAGTGGCTTGGTGTTTATAGCCTTAACTTTAGTGGTTACCAGTAGTGTGGAAATCAGCACTCCTTTCCAAGCCTACTTAATCCAAGATGTGGCCCAGGGAGATGCTCTGCAGTGACTGCAGAGAGCAGAAGCTTTGTTAGGGTCTGATCTGGCACAAACTGAAGCCAATGGGAGTTTTACTATTGATTTCAGTGGAAGCAAATTCAAGGCCTCAATCAGGGAATTAGAAAGTTACAGAGAAGTAAATGTCTGGACGCACCCTGCAGCCTCCCAAAAGAATCACCTTTATATTCATAGATCCAACACTGAATGTTGTCTCAGCTCTATGTGTGTGTGTGAAAGAAAGAGAGAGGGTGTATGTACGCTTTTACACCCCTATATATAAATTCAACTCCCGCTAACATGTGGGCATGCACCTAAGATTTCTTAAAAGTCTCCAACATATCTACTACTTGCTCATCCATTCACATTTATGGTGTGATGAATCCGGGCATCACATCAGTCAGTCCACACAGACAATTTGCAGAAAAAGCCTGTTTCAGCCAGGCGATCCTATCAATTTCCTCTCACACTGGAATTTGCTCCCCTCACTTCATAGTCCCAGGAACATAGTCATCTTTCTAGGTTCATTGACCGGACTGGACTTACACAGGTTATTGGAAAGATAAAGGTCACATCCACAGTGGCCTGCTACAGTCACGTTTATTAGGAGCATCCGCCTGACTTTCAGCATCATCAGTCTCATCTGGAGCAACACTGGAGTAAATTAAATGTGGCAGAGCACAAGAGTAAAGCCAAGTGTGAAGATGTACATTAGCGATAGACAGGGAAGAGTTCAACCTTATTAGCCTCTGAAAACCACACTGATCTACAAAGGTAGCAGCTAGTGTACAGGAGATTGCATAATCTACTGGATTCATATCAGTTTTAATCAAAGGGAGGAGAATAAAAAGGAAATTAATTCACTGAGATTTGTACAGAAATATTAATATGTAAAGCACATCACAAGTGCTAAACATGCTTATTATTATTAAACTTTCACACTGCAGTAGCACCCAAGAAGCCCCAAGCTGAATCAGAGTCACATTGCGCTAAGCAAAATACACGTGTATTATTGTTATTACGTGAGGGGAAGAATCATCTCCTGGCAATCAGTGTTTTTGCATACAGCTCCCTGGATTCTCCCAGACTGAATTGTTTCTCAGGGGCAGAGCTGCTGCCAACAGGAAGTACACAATCCAGACCTAATGATTTCATGATGTCATAATCATTGCATTATCAGTGTGACCTGTAGAAATCATCAGTGGGTGATGCTGACACTGCAGATTAGAATTATTTTTTTTCCTATGGGAAATTTCTATGAAAACATTAGATAGATAGATGGGGTGGATGGGGATAGATAGATAGATAGATAGATAGATAGATAGATAGATAGATAGATAGATAGATGGGGTGGATGGGGATAGATAGATAGATAGATAGATAGGGTGGATGGGGATAGATAGATAGATAGATAGATAGATAGATAGATGGGGTGGATGGGGATAGATAGATAGATAGATAGATAGATAGATAGATAGATAGATTATGAAAATTTTAGACTTTTCAGCAAATAATCAAAAGCTGACAATTTTCACCACAAAACCAAAAAAAACCTGACCAAATATTTTTGGTTTAAAATGGAAAATTTTGATGCCGAAATGCCACCACACTGCCTCCTGGGAGTTGTATTTCAGGCATCTCACGTCCCCTTCTCTCTTCTATGGGCTGTGCTCCTTGGCCAAACTACGTCTTCCGCAATGCCCCACAATCTCCCCTCTTGCTCATCCACTGCATGCATTATGGGAGTCCCTGCAAATGCTGCATCCTGGGAGATATAGCCCAGCTGGGGAACCCAGTTTACAGAGAAGAATGGGGACATGAAGCACTGCTATGGCATTTTCAAATCATAATGGTTTTGGTTTGTGAGTGCTCATTTTTTTGTCCGTAAGTCACAATTTTCAGTGGAAAGAAGTCACTTCTTGTGAAAAAGTGTTTTGTCAAAAAACATTCCATCGACAAACAATTCCAACAGGAAATTTTAAACCAACACTATTTCTTTGCTACACACACACACACACACACACTACCTATTTCAGGCTTCTGTGAGAAGTAAATACAACATCTGAGGACGCTTTTAGAAGGAAGACATGGATAGTGAGCGATCAGCTGTTGTGACTGCACAGGATGTGCCATGTTTGGCTTTCTCCCAGAGGATAGAAAGATGAGGCATCTGTGATACATCTTGATACATGCTTAAAGTTATGGACATTCTTAAGTGTTTTGCTGGATCAAGGCTTAGTAGAGAGCCAGTGCTGACATTTGTCCTTATTCACTCCCTGCAACTCTGTCCACATATCTATTCAAGTGACATCATCATAGGACCTAATCACATCAGCCATACCATCAGGGGCTCGTTCACCTGCACATCTACCAATGTGATATATGCCATCATGTGCCAGCAATGCCCCTCTGCCATGTACATTGGCCAAACGGGACAGTCCCTCCGCAAAAGAATTAATGGACACAAATCTGACATCAGGAATCAAAATACTCAAAAACCAGTGGAAGAACACTTTAACCTGTCTGGTCATTCAGTGACAGACCTGCGGGTGGCTATATTGCAACAGAAAAACTTCAAAAACAGACTCCAACGAGAGACTGCTGAGCTGGAATTGATATGCAAACTAGACACAATCAACTCCGGTTTGAATAAGGACTGGGAATGGCTGAGCCATTACAAACATTGAATCTATCTCCCCTTGTAAGTATTCTCATACTTCTTAACTGTCGGTACTGGGTTAGCTTGATTATCACTTCAAAAGTTTTTTTTCTCTTAATTAATTGGCCTCTCAGAGTTGGTAAGACAACTCCCACCTGTTTATGCTCTCTGTATGTGTGTATATATATCTCCTCAATATATGTTCCATTCTATATGCATCCGAAGAAGTGGGCTGTAGTCCACGAAAGCTTATGCTCTAATAAATATGTTAGTCTCTAAGGTGCCACAAGTACTCCTGTTCTTCTTTTTATAAAAAAAATAGACTTGGCTGCAAATTGGCTGAATATCAAATTCCTGTCTTTCCCTAATCCTTCCTTTGTCTCACTTTCACTCATGCATAACTGGGCTTTCATTCAGACAGGAATTACATATTTTTATTTGGGGTCCCCGCCAACCTTTCCATTTAAACCGTCCTTCTGTTCATACAACCAGTCATGTGAATCTTATCATAGTAGTTCCCTATACATGCTATTGGCATTCTTCAAACACAGATGAACAATCTAAGAGGAAAGACAAGTGCTTGCAATAATTTTGGTGTGGAGAAAGTGAATAGGGAAGTATTATTTACCCGATCACATAGCACAAGAAACGGGGGCTCATGTTTCTTGCATACTGGGAGCTCAAAAGGGGTCTCTCTCCTACTCTTGGGTACATTTGCAGTTGCCTGCTATGTTCAGCATCTGGGCTTCTCCCCGATTCTTACAGTGCTACTCTATGAGAAGTTCTATGGCTATAATGACATGCGTAAGGCTCTCTACTCTCACCTTTAGTGATCACACTTTTTGTTGGCAGTGGTATGTAACCCTGACCTCTGGCCGATCAATCCCATAATGCCCCTCTGGAAGGGGGGGTGACAAAAGAAAGACAAACGTAGACAAGTTAACCTGTTTCACCTTTCTTTAGTCAGAACCTGCAGAACCACAGTGTATCACAGTTGCCGCTGAAACCCTGGAATCTGGTGTATAAAATTCACAGGGGGCTGGAAGGCCCAAAATCAATTCCCTGACAATATAACAGGCTCTAGTATCAAGGGCTGTGTCTGAGCTAATAATGTGTGAATACCACTTTTAACGGTGACATTTGCCTATAGACCACTTCCGCTCTATCTAATTAATTACTCTGTAAAACGCCTGATTATGATATGAACAAACAGCTTTCCTGCCCACTCTTATTACTTCCTCTATATTAGTCTCCTCTGTCGAGACAGAAGAGCATCTGAGAGTTCATTTAGGCAAACAGTGGACTCCCATTACTGTTTTTTCCCCCCACTCCCATTATCTGTAGAGTTCTGAGATCAGGCCAGCATTGAGCATCTTTTTTCCTCTTCTAACTCCTTCTAGTGGATCCCCTCCTGAATTATTAGTCAGAAATAAACACAGAGAAGCAGATTTATTTATTTTCCCCCATTTTTTTCAAATCTATTTCATCACGTTTCTCTTTGTGCCGAGGACATATGATGTAATGGGAAAATGCTGAATATGTTCTTCCGGGACATTTTCTGCACAATTAATAAGTACCTTCCTGAGGAACAGAAGTATCGTGAGGACCAGTATCACCCGGACAGAATGGAAAGCAGGCAAACAGATATTTCAGTACCTGCTTTTCCATTGGTTGTTGTTGGCTTCTTTACCTTCTTCTTCTTCTGAACGGAATCCTGTTTTTCCTGGTTGTCTTCCAAAGAAGACTCTACAACCTATCAATTAATTACTTAATTTCATTGGTCAGCACTAATTGAGTAATTCAGTCCAGTGTGAGATTTAATTTTAAAGACACATTTTGGAGATGACTCAATTGCTGCTAGGACATTTCAGCATTCATGGCTTTATATATATATGGATAGCTCAGTGGTTTGAGCATTGGCCTGCTAAACCCAGGGTTGTGAGTTCAATCCTTGAGGGGGCCACTTAGGGATCTGGGGCAAAATCAGTACTTGGTCCTGCTAGTGAAGGCAGGGGGCTGGACTCAATGATTTTTCAAGGTCCCTTCCAGCTCTAGGAGATAGGATATTTCCATTAAAAAAATTACTGCTTTAGCATTCCTGCTCATCAGTCAGATAAGAGTTCCTGTCCCACTGCTTCCAAACACAGAAGCCAAGAGTGCAGACACATGTGCAGTGAAGAAAGAAAAGTTCTATAGATCTAAAAGGCCAGGCAAGAAAACTTCAGTGTGCCCAAATTAAGCCCATAATTCAGATTGGTACCTCACTTCCCCGGTCTGTTTCAGCATGCGTGTTGTATCAACCAGGCAAGGTACTAACAAGCTTCAACAGGACTTTATTTTTACAGTGTAAACCTCTTTACCAAGCTACAGCTGCACCCTCTGTAACTCTCACTCAGACTCCTCAACGCCTCCCCCCTCCTTCCTGTTCCCTGTCCTTTCGGACTCCCAACAGGCAGTGCTCCCAGTTCTAACAATCACAAGCAGCATCTAAACACCACAATGCAGCAACAAAATTATTGTTTGACCTGCCTTACAGATCTTTTAGCTGTAGTGTGGAATGTGTAATAGGGATCACGGCAAATCTGAGAGGAGATCGTTACCTTTATGCCTAGAGTCTGCAAGTCCGCGTGCATTTCGTAGCCAGGAGTGCACGGCTGATGTGCTTCAGTGATATGTTTAGGCACAAAGAAGCTTAAGCACTAGACTTACTGAATGGCAGTAGGTTTCAAACTTTCTTATTCTCGAGCGCCACAAGAGTTTGTCAGTGGCAGAGTGATCATGAGGAGTCCCTGGTCCCAAGCTACATCCGTGGTGACACTACGACACCAGACCACAAGGCCCTCATAGACAGGGAGTTGCCCAGCGGTAAATTTAGGAACAATGGTAGAAGGGAACCCCAAGGGCGTGCTGTCCAGTACCCCTCAGCCTGACTGATAGTGTCCACAGATCTGGATGAGAGCTGTGGAAGTGGAGATACTTTGGGTGTAGGGAAGAAAAAGGTTTGCCTCTGAAGGCTTCTGTTACTGAGGTTAACGTGCCTATGGAATACCAAGGAGTTAGACTGCAGGCCAGTGTAACTTTCTAGTTCATTTTTCCCAGCACTGATATAAATGGAAGCACATATTCTCTCAGGCAGAAGCTAGGAGGGAGTGTTCACAAGGTGGAGGGCATCTAGAGAAGCCACAGAAAGGTGAATGTGTTGTACCCAGCGTCCCATGTATGGAAATGTACAATAAGGGGCATAAGTGACACTCGCATGGGCATCATGGCACTCTGCCAAGGTAACATTTGTCTCCAGAGACAACCCTACCTGATAGTTAAGGGATTAGAGCTGCCCTGGA
This sequence comes from Malaclemys terrapin pileata, assembly GCF_027887155.1. Classification (NCBI taxonomy): domain Eukaryota; kingdom Metazoa; phylum Chordata; order Testudines; family Emydidae; genus Malaclemys; species Malaclemys terrapin. The sequence goes on from NC_071515.1 coordinate 74,398,848, forward strand.
GCCCCTCCCACTTCTATCAGGGGGCTAAACTGCTGCCCTCCATGCACGAATAGCTCTGCTTGAGCAAACTGCAGGATTTGAACCCAGAACCTTGTTCTAAAAGTATGAGCATCTACTGCTTGTAGGAGAGGACTAAACCCTCCTTTGTAAACCCCTCTTGTGTACTAGCCACTACAGGGTAACTCATGCTCTCCTAGCAACGGGCTATGCATGGTTAAAAGAAAAACAAGAATCGGCAGACTTTTGGGCTAATATTTTCAAGACACCAGTGCGGGATGAGGTTGAGTGTGAAAGAATAATTAAGTGCTGCAGTAGATTAGATTGATTAAGGCTGGGATCATTTCTGACATTTGTAATTCGAACTGAAGGACAACCCAGAACACGGAAATGTGCGGTTATGACATTTCTTAAAGTGTGTTTGGGGATTAAAGGCCCTAGATAAGTGGGAGTCATTATACAGTTATTTTAGTTTTCTCCCTTTTCAGATCTTCTCCCTCCCGGGAGAGGAGGGGGCTAAGGTAAAGAGACGGCACTCTGAGCCCCGCAGAGAAAAGTCTTCACCTCTCTTCTCAATCCCTGAGCCAGTTAAGCCACAAGAATCTGAACGCAAATGCTCTCTAAAGCTATCTTAGCTCCCGGTCAGAGAGTTCAGCACTACATTTAGGTGGAATGCAGGCTGCTGAGGTTGAATACGGGAGGTATATCCTACGATTGTTTACTCACCGAGGCTTTGATCCCAGAAATCCTTGCATTGTGAGCAGCTGGGAGCACAAATACAGGTGTTGACTGAGGCTATGGCCAAGGCGTGTGTGTCCATTTACACCAGATGAGGAACCGGATTTATATGCAAATACAAGTGTGGTTGAGTAATAGGCAAGGAACTCTACAATGAATGGTAGCACGAGCCAAGTTCCTGGCATGCCCTAAAAAAAAGATCAAAAAAGGACAGTTTGTGGGCAAGGAGGAGATATGGGCTCATGAGAGATCCTGATCATACAAATGTGGCACTTAGCTACATGCACCGCTCTTTGACACTGCCCCTGCTCTGAGTCGGGGTAACTGGGACCAGCAGCTCTGTCTATAATGCTGGCTGTTAAGACACCGGCACTGTGCAGGAACATAGAAAGGATGAATCTCGTCTGCTCCTGCTGGCACAGAAGAGTAACTGTACCTGGGATAAGTGGCTATAGGTTGCTTTCTGTTTTTTGCCATTGCCAGAGGATGAAATTGCAGGAGATTGCCGTTTGTAATAAAGGGGCCTGATCCAAAATGCACTGAAGTCAGAGTCTTTCCACCACCTTCAGTGAAGTTTGGGTCATCCCCTCAAAAATGGGTCCATAAGAACTTCCTGGAGAACTTTCCCTGGAGAACTTTCGCCATCCTCTACACCCTTCTAGTCCCACTCACTAAGTACATAGAGAATTTGGAAAGAGCAGGAGGGACCATGATGAAGAGACAACTCCTCATGAGAGGGGTGATGTTCATGCGTGAAAGGCATCCTCTGCGCATGCATCCAGTTGATATGCTCCTCCTGTAAGAGCTCATATCGAGATATATACCAGGGGTGACCAAACTGTGGCTCGTGAGCCGCATGCGGCTTTTTGAAGCCCCCGAAGCCGTCCCCTCCTTTCTCTGCCTACCAGACTGGGAGACACCTCAGGGCTTCTGCCCTGAGGTGGGGTGGTGAGGTTTGGGGCTTCTGTTAGCGAAGACTGGTGCCTACTGAGAGTGGGGGACACAATTTAAAGTTTCAGCCCCCCCAATAGCTTGAGTCACACACACACACATCCAGGCACGCCCCCCTCTTTCCCTCAGCAGCCTTTCCCCACTGCCTTAGCTCCCAGCTTGCTGACTCCAGCAGCTGCCATGCCGGGAGGGGTCCCAGCAGCACCATGTGACCGAGCAATCGGGGCTAGCAAACCCTGGGAAAAATCGGGGGAGGTGGGGAACGTGACCTCTTGTGCCCCCCAAGCGTCACTCTGGCTTCTGCCCAGCGGCAGGACTTCAGGACTTCTCAGGACTTCAGCCTGCCAGGCCTCAGAACTTCATCAGGAACAGAGCTTCAGCCCTGAGCCCTGCAGGCACCTGCCACGGAGCTGAAGCTCTGAGTGAGACCTCCCATCCCCGCAGGGCTGAAGCCCCGAGCCTCGGCTCTCGAACTTTTGAAGGTTGTCCTATGCGGCTCGGAGGGTCAGTAAGTTTGGCCACCCTTGATATATATCATTCGCTTATGAACACACTACACCGTACTCCCTCTGTCAGACAGCTGACTTTGTTACTGCCAGTAATCTACTCTCTTATGAATCAATGTTCATCACTCAATGAATCAATGTTGAAGAAGCAGTGATATGCTGGACCATTTTCAAAGCATGAAGCATATTAATATAATGCTCAGTAGCTTAAAGGGATAAAGTGGGGGATATTTTGTCTCATATATTTCTGCCGATTTCTCCAGGCTCCGGACATCAGTGTCTCTTAAATAAACAACCACCTCGGAGGTTGTATTTTCCCTTTTGTTTTGGAAAGGTGGGGGGAGCGGATGCACCTAGTGATAAATATTACATTTAGTAATTACATTTTCAGATTTACAAGGTCCGTGTAGTAAAGGTTCTAAATTAAATAATCCTCATTTACATAAATTTCAATCCAAAGGGCATCATTAGAGGACATCTCCTCCTAGGCAATAATGAGTTGCTTTCATTAACGGTGCCCCAATGCTTACAGCTGGCTTGTACTTCAAGAGTCGTGAGAAGGTTAGCCAGGCAAGACCGAAAAAATAAATTGTACATCTTTATCCAGTGCACTTTCTGTGTATGTCACTCAGTCATAAACTATTCCCTGCTCTCGGGCTGATGTACTCTGCAGCCCAAGAGAGGGTATTAAAAGAGGGGAAAAAAAGGCTGAATGTAAACGTATCAGCCATTTTGAATATGGAATCGGGACCATAGTCTGATTTCTGTTACTCCTCTATAAATCTGGAGTAACACAACTGACAGGGCCGGCTCTAGGCACCAGCAAAACAAGCTGGTGCTTGGGGCGGCACATTTTTAGGGCCGGCGCCAGAATGCCGCCCCTAAAAATGTGCCCCGGCCGCCCTAGCTCACCTCCGCTGCTGCTGCCGAAACAGCTGATTCGCTCGCCACTGCTCGCCCTCCCTCCCAGGCTCTCAAACCTGGGAGGGAGGGCGAGATCACGAGCGGCCGCGGCGCGCGAAACAGCTGATTCGCGCGCCGCTGCTCACCCTCCCTCCCTCCCAGGTTTGAGAGCCTGGGAGGGAGGGGGAGACTGAGTGGCCGCGGTGCGCGCGCCACTTCTCCCCCTCCCTCCCTGCCTCCCTCCTAGGTTTGAGAGCCTGGGGGGAGGAGGCAGGGCTGGAGATTTGGGGAAGGGGCGGAGTTGAGGCGGGGCCGGGGGGTGGGGTAAGAAAAAAATGGGGGGGCGGCCAAAATTGTTTTTGCTTGGGGCGGCAAAAATCCTAGAGCCGGCCCTGACAACTGAAATGGAGTATGCTCTTTGGGGCTGATATTGGCATTTATTTTTGTATGGCACCTAGGATAAGGGACCTGTTGGTTGGCTTCTAGCAGCTACTGTAGTAATAATTATTATTATTAATAATAAATAAATAAATAGCTGGGATTTCCAAAGGACACTACAGAAGTTAGGTGCCCAACTTCAGTTGACTTCCTGAAACCTTGTGTCAAAGCTATAGACCAGCATGGTGAGAGAATTGTTTATTTTTATTGGTAACTTTTGCTGCTCAAAAGCTATTTGTCTAATACTTCGTTTGATTAATTTTGCCAGTTTCTCATCAAAATAATTGACTTGGTGAATAATATTTTGTGATGCTACCCAGTCTTTCACTGGCTGAATGGTATGCATCAAATATATTACACCACCAACACTGCTATATAAATGATTCTGTGAATACTATGTCGAGCCGCTCTACAAGTGACCATTGCGAATCTCAATCTATCTCTGCATTTGTAACTTATGCATCACTACAATGGACTGAAACGATGTGCAGGATTCTCAGCTGGTGTAAATCAGGAGAGATGCATATGCTTTATTGGGCTATCTCGATTTAAACCCACCGAGACTGTGCCCTATTCACTTCCCAGGAGATATGCTCGGTTGACACCAGCTGGCGATCTGGCTAGATAGCTGAAGATTAACCCAGCTCTCCTTCATATTTTAAACTGCTTTCTAAAGTGCGGTTAATATTGGTAGTTGATATGCCACCAAGACGTGCCATGTTGTAACATGTGGCAGCTCCTAAAAACAACTGTATCACAAGCCAGATGATTTGTCAACTTCGCCATAGTTGCTATATGGATTGTCATACCAAGCTGGTGCACAGATCAGGGGTGTCACAAACCCAACCAATCACATACTTACCGATAAGCACCAATGAGTACTCCCATCCACTTCAATGTAGTTAGTCATGTGTTTGACGTTTGGGCTGTGTTTAAATACCTGGCTGAATTAGGACCTAGAAGAGGGAGTGATACTACCGAGGACACCATATTAAGGGAGGTGTTTCAAAGGGGGGAAATAAATGATCCTTTTGGATACTCTGGAAATAAAATAATTCAGTTAGATTGCTTTGTGATAAACTGCAATACTCCATGGCCGGGGTCTTTCTGGAGTTATTACTGGCTAACAATAGTGTGTTAAAGTGCTTGTGCTCAGAGAAATCCAATCCTACGAGTCCTGGGAGAATCAAGTCACATAAAAAAAGGAATCTATTCCAAGCATCAGCCATTAGTTCTGCTCTGAATATCACTGTTATTAACTGCAGGGCTTGAGTGAAAGCTCCAACCTGCCAAAACCTCAATCCTCATCAACTGCCAGGAAAAACTACAGTGACAGGCGTTAATTGGTGATTATAGAAAAGACTAGCTGAGGATTGGAAAAAATCACCCTCCGGACTAAATATGAATAATGGCCACTCCCCAGAGAGGATGAGGCTCTAACCTACTTCTCTTTGATTACCAAGTCTTTATAGTTCTACCAGAGCCCAGCTCATATGCACCCTGCAGACAGATTCATTTTAGAGATATGAAAAACTTTGGTAACAAGTCATCAAAGCGGGTGAAATTTACTAGGCTCCAGATTCAGATGCAAACTGTCACCATGTTCCTTGACCGGGAACCTCTGTTCTGCAATGCTCTGCCACGTCCGTCCAATCATACAAGGCTCAGACCGTTGGCTGAGCCCCGGACAGTCCACCCCTTCTGTGTTGGCAACAAACGCAAAAAGAAATGAACACAAATGTACTGTCCCATCGGTGTGGTACGGCTCTCTTCCTTGAGCTTCTGGTAAGCTGTGGCCCCAGATGGGCTCACAGGCTAATACAGAAAAATGGTCCCACCAAAAGTGGATTAGCATCATGCTCTTCTTTCCTTAAGGGAGGGCAGCAGTGTTCCAAGGAGCTCTTGCCTTCAGTCAGCCCTCTCTCCAGGAGCTGAAGGCTGGAGGTCTTCTCTCCTCTCTGGCTTACCACCAACTGTGTGGTGTTTTCCCCTTTTAAGTTCCTCCTTCCAGGTGGATGGGGCGGGGCTGACTGGGCCTGAAATAGCTCGGTGTTAACCACTGTGGGGTGTGTATACCTCATCACACACCTCTATTCTATTCTATTCTATTCTATTCTTATAGCACGCTTCTATCACCTTGGTATCTGGGGCCACTGAGATCCTCTAAACCTGCTCAACTGCCACCTAAGTCTTGAGGCACCTAAAGTCCCTAGGTGCCTACATTTTCACCATTAGAGTCCCCATGGCATCTAAAAATCTGCCATTGAGCACGTGCACCATTGTCTTAGTCTAGGCACCTAGGAGCCTCTTTCACATTTAAGGATCCTTAAACTCAGCATTCCCCCCACCCTACCTTGGCAGTGGGCTCTGGTCTGGTAGGCATTCTCAGAGCATGTCTAAATCCACACAAAACTGCCAGAGGAGGAGACAATGGCTCGGCCCCTCTCCTCAGCATTTCTACATGCTACATGTCCATTCAGCTTTCTGGTTTTTAGGAACCCCATTTTTAGGCACCTAAATCTCCCTTTGCATTGTACAGGGAGCCTGGGAACCTAACCTAGGGATGTGGATTGAATTTTGACATAAAAAAAAAAGGTTTACACCTATTCTGGTATAAAATAAAAGAAATTTTGAAACAAAGAGCCAACCTGAAATGTAATTTTGAAATATTCCATTTCAAAATGGTCAAAATGGGATGTTTGGACCTTACTGAAAGCCTTTTCTTCGTCTTCATTTTTTTCCACAAAAGGAAATATTAACTCAATTGACATGTTCCCGTGGAACGGTTCGGTAGTCATGAAACAGCACTTTCCTATGGAAAATGCTCTATCAGAAAAATTTCACCTGCTCTCTATAAAGCTTGTTTTGGAAAACAACAAATTTTCAATCATGATTTTAATCATACTTTGATAAAATGTCCATTCAAATTTCAATAAGATATATCACAAAAACTTTGCAACAGACAGTAAATGGAAACAACACTGAAAATTCAAAATTACTTTTTAAAATCCTTCCGTTGTTTGGTCTAGCTGTAATTCTCTGCAAGCTGACCTGATATTTATGGCAGATGACTATGGAAACTGATGTATGCTTAATATAAATATGCATGCAATGTTGCTAGCTGAATAGCATGGTCCTTCAACAGATCTTTATTCTTCGCTCTCCCTCATCTGCTTCAGAGATGAAAGTAACAAAAAGGCAGTGTCAAAAGAATGGCTTTTAAAAAAAATAAAATAATGGTTTTTTGCTTTTGACCTCCTTAATCTTGTTCTTTGCCTAATGTCTTTTTTTTTTAATACAAGAAAACATTCTTTTGTTTCAAATGCATTTAATTCTCCACATTTCCACTTGCTGGTTGTTTAAAAAAAGACATTATTTTCCTTTATTCCTTTTCATCTTTTGGTGCCTTTCCTAGGTAAAGCCAATTTGTTAAAATAAACATAGAGTGACCCAAGCCACAATGGACTCACACTAGCATGGGATTTCAAGTGTTTCCAATGTAATCAAATAAAAATATATTTCCATCTTCGTGTGACTAGAAGGCTGAAGTAGCATGTAATTGGGATCAGCATGAAGATTCATAGAGATAAGAGATGAGACACCTCATTTGCTGATCGATAGGCTGAATTCATTGTCAGACTGTAAGAGAGAAGATGGAAAATCACCAACAGGAGTCTTACTGACCACAGGTTTCATCTTAAGTTTCCATGGTGGGAAAATGAAACAGGGTCACCATTTGCATTGGATAGACGCTTCTTCTGAATTGTCAAAGGAGTAAGGGTAATGAAGGACATAAGTCTTAGGCTAGAACCTCAGCAAATGTAAATCTCCTTAGCTCTATAGAAGCCAAGAACATAAGAACGGCCATATTGGTCAGACCAAAGGTCCATCTAGCCCAGTATTCTGTCTTCCAACAGTGGCCAATGCCAGGTGGCCCAGAAGGAGTGAACAGGACAGGTCATCATCAAGTGATCCATCCCCTGTCACCCATTCCCAGCTTTTGGCAAACAGAAGCTAGGGACACCATCCCTGCCCATTCTGGCTAATAGCCAAGGGAGCACTGCTAATTCACACCTACTTTGGATCTGGACCCGGCAGTCAAATTTCCAGTGGTGTAATTAACAACAGAATCAAGTTCCTTTTCCTCAGAGGGGGAAAAAAGTTACTTTATTTTTAATAGAAAAAATATGTTAATTGAGAGTGACTATAAATCGACAGTTAAACTCTGTAGTACTCTTTGCCATGCTCTGATGCAAACCTATCCTTCACAACTCAGGGAATAACTACTTTCCATCCAAACGTCCTAATGGCTAGGAAACCTGTGATTGCTACTGTTAACAGCACAGAAATATAGAGCACAAACTGATGTTGCCAATACCTCATTAAGGAGCAAGTAAAACACATTATCATTTACTGGTCACTAGAATGGCGCAGACTTTAAAGGAACCAACTAGAAAGATCAACCAGTTATGGGGATGAACTTTGTGGCTCATAAGGTGAAAAATAGTTAAGTAGACTATTGGCGATGCGCAGTATGAAACCCAAATGCTATTACATGGACTTAAGCCATTAACAAGATAATAATTCCATGGAATCTCCTCGCAAACACCCCAGTACCCTTAAAACTGCACCTCAGTTGTTGGAAGGGTTTTGTTTACAGGAACGCATTGATATACAATGGATTTCACCGTGAGAGGCAGGACATGCCCAGCTAGGTCAGTGGGTATTTGATTGATGATATCCATATAGGGTTGACCCAAACAAACACACACAGGATTCATGGGTTTAGGAGAACCACCAGAACTGATGGAGAGCAAGAGGTAACACATTTGTTCTTCAAGGGGAGATGGGACATTGTCGAGATAGTCGGTCAATGTAAACAAGCAGAGGTATATTTCCAAATCTGAGAATGATCGGAGATCCCAGAGAAGCTCCAGTATTTTCATTATTTTGATACAAAACCCCCACCCACCCCACCCCTCTCAAATGCTTGTCATCAAGGGGGCAATTTTCTGGGAATGGTAGCATCACAGCATCAGGCTCAGTAACTTGAATGACACTAGGCTGATGTCACACAAACAGGTGCTTCCAGGACTGCAGCCAAACCACAGTTGGCCCCACTCTTACTTGGAACTGATGGCTGAAAAGACGGGCTCCAGTCCTGAAACCTTTACCCACGTGGGTAGACCTTTGTCATACATGTGGTGCCATTGGCTTCAGGGAGACTATTCGTGTGTGCAAGGTTTTCTTACAGGAGTTGCAGGATCAGGCCTCAGGTTACTTAGGAGACCACCCAGGGACTCCGTGATTTATTGGTAAGTGTTGTACGCATATCACTGTCCTCTGTTAGAAGAGACCATCTCATGTACATAACATTTTCTTTAACTACATGAAATAGCAGTTGAACTCCTTTTGCTCCCTGGGTAGAGGCCTCCAGGAAGTGGAAGATCTACTGTTATATTCCCAGTGCCTCTTGCATGGTGGATTGATGATTTGCTATTAATTAATTCATCCATCAATCCTATTTATTATGGTAGTTCCTAAGGACCAACCAAGAATGGAAACCCACTGTGATAGGCACAGTACAAGCTCAGAGTAATAGACAGTCCCAGCTCTGAAGAGTTTACAATATAAATAGACAAGACAGACAGGGGTGAGGGAAAGAGGTCTAACTCGAAAGCAGAGTGAACAATGTGAAAGCAGAAAACATTAACTCCATGATTTATTTAATTTTTTGGAGCAAGCTTAGTTAGAAAGTGAGGGGGAGAGGGCAGCAGAAAAGAGGAGACAAGGAAGAAATACTTAAAATACTTTATCGGTATTTAAAGCCTTGGATGTATACTGGCGGTCTACTGCCTGCTACTTTGTGTCCTTCTGTAGAAAGGTTTCTGAGGCTGGATTTAATGGGCATTGTTTGGAACAGATTAGGAGGGAGGCAGGAATTTCTCTCTTGAAGGGAAACTCCGAAAGACTCTTCACTTCAATATGACCCAAAGTTTAGCCAGGAAATCTTTCAAGTCAGGGCCAAATACACTTTGGATTGATATTTAATTTTCAGTTGCTTATTGGATTCTGCATAACTTGTATATGGGGGGTAATGAATGAGGGTCGGTTTGATTTGTGCTTTCTTATGTGTTTTGTTATACTTGCGCTGAGAAACTCAAGAGGCTTTAAATATGGATGTGGCCACTGATGAAGAAAAAAACATTGTAGTGGTTATTATGATTTATTAACCCTAGTGCCAGTATGTATCTGCCCATGGACTGTTACTCATGACTAGAGCTTGTTGGAACATTTTTGACTAAATTTATTTTCATCAGAATCTGCTGTTGTGTCTAAGTTGAAACATTTTGAGGAGCTGTATCTAGTTCAACAAAGTTTCTAATGAAGTTTTCAGCGAGAGGCTTTCTGAGGTCTAAGATGGAATCTGTGGCCTTCTTGACAAGAGCGAGAGACCTGAATTGGAAAAGCTGACCTTTTTCCAGCCATTTTGGCACAACTCTGTTTCACAAAAAAATTTGCCACGGTTTTGGTTTTGTTCCAGTGCAGAACAAAAACACATTTCAAAACCTTGAAAGTTGTCACAAAGTGAGATTGTTGTCCTCTAGCCAGCTCTCCTCGTGACAACTCCTGCGTTATTTGAACTGCAGTGGTTTCTCTGGGCATCTTGCTGTTTCTGTCATTTCGATGAAATCCCTGCTACTTCACAAGATAAGATACAAAGCAAGTGCCACATCAGTTTTCCACCCCTCTTTATTTTTGACAGTGGGTATTTTCCTGGTCTCAGATTGCAGCTGACAAACAACAGCCTAATTTTAGAATATTACTGCTTAAGGTGATTTTTGTAAAGTAGGCAGTGCATGTCCCCAGATCTTCTTTCAAAGCTAAAATCTGTCAAGCGGATGGCAGCGGTCAGAAGATAAAGATTTCTTTAGAGAGAAGTGAATGACAGAAACACCTAATTGTCCATACAACATGAAAAGTCTTCAAAGTGCTCTTTAAAACTGTGAGGAGAAAAACAAGTAGAATACCTAGTCATAAAAGCCTTTGTCATAGCCTGCTGCGTGACTTAAACTGAATAAAATGCAACTCTTCTTTACTCCCTTTCAAAGCCCTAGTCACTGTTTGTAGCATAATCTCACATTGTGGAAAACAAAACCTAAAGACCTACTTTTGTCTTGTGATTTTTAATGTTAATTTATTTGAAAGAATGAACTTACTGCTGTATATGTATCAGTTAGTGGATGCCAATAAAAGGAGTTATGCACAACTCTCTTTTCCTTGTATCAGTAGCACAAGTTTTCACTTACTGTTAAATCCCAAAGTTACACTATGGGTATGTCTGCACTACCCGCCGATCTGGCGGGTAGTGATCGATCTATTGGGGATCGATTTATCGCGTCTAGTGTAGACACGATAAATCGATCCCCGATCGCTCTGCCGTTGACTCCGGAACTCCACCGCGGCTATTCTCATAGCTGAAGTTGTGTATCTTAGTTTGATCCCCCCCACCCACAGTGTAGACCAGCCCTATGATGGGGTTTATGGAGGAAATAGGAATTGCCATCATGATGAATTGTAATGGGGCCATATGAACAAATAATATAAGACACATAGAATGTAGAGATTGAGAATATCTATGCTATTGGGTTATCTGGTCCATCAGTTCTCAACTTGGAAGTTGTGATCACCAGGGTGGCCTTGAACTTGTGTCAGGGACTTGTGACAATCCCACCCTTCCTGTGTCATTAACTGGCAGAGGGGTCTTGGCTAGGTCTCTGCTAGATGGGAAGGGGGTCTCAATATTGAAAGGCAATGGGTGGATGAGGGAGAATTCCCAATGGGTTTTGGATTAGGCCCTATATTTGCTTTGTTCATGATCAGATAATGGCACCTACACTGAATTATCTGGTGTGGGTTTGTGGCTAGTGCCAACTGCCAGAACCAATCTTACCACTTTATGGAAAGGTTTGCAAGTGCAACCATTGCAACTGCATGTTGCCCTAAGACCAGTTATGCCAATGGTTATTTGTGAATGTCTTTCCTTCAACATCTTATTTACTTCCTGATAAATTCTCTCTCTCTCTGCACCAGCTTTGTGTGGAGTAAGAGGGGACATCTAGTGGCCAGTTACATTAATTAATAGGGCAGCATAAAATCTGCTTGTGTCACTGGGTGTGGTACATTATGGGACATCTGCAGAACCAGACTAGCTTAGTGCAATCTGTTAGCTATGGAGCAGGGGACCTCTGCTATTGCTGGGTTGGAAGGGTGCCACTTGCCTCCAGAAGATGCTCTGGGGGAAGGGGTCAGTCTCTCAAAGAAAGACAGCAGAACTGGGGAGCAGGTCATGACCACCCAGTGAGATGGATACTTGTAACACTGAATTTATGAAATTCCTGGTGAACCTCCCCCCGCCCCCAAAAAAAGTATCCCCAAGAAAATTAAAGTCACAGGCTATGGCCCATAATACAGGCTGCGATTCTGCCCTGACTTCCATGCAGGTACCATAGTAGCTCCATTCAGCTCAATGGAGCTACAACATTGCAGAGATAGCATAGTCCAAATGGATGGGGCCTTAACATGGAAATCGAAAGACCTTGGTTCTGTTCTTGGCTCTACCATTTATTCATTTTGTGACCTATGGCAAGCTTCTGACTCAACTTCCCTTCCCATCCTTTGTCTGTTTAAACTAAAAACTCCTCAGGACAGGGACTGTCTCTTGCAATATGTTTCTAAAGACTTTCTCTCATTTGCTGATGTCAGAGCTTGACGTGCAGGTTCTGTAACCAGATGATAACCTCTGTATCAAGGGAGGTTAGGCATTGTAAACCACTCTCTAGATGTCTTGATGGGCACTCCCTCAAGACTACTTCCTTCACATGCACATGTCCCCCCTTGTCAGTAGAGAAAAGTGAAGCTAAAGCAGATAAAATGCAAAACTGCAACGGTTTCTACAGTACCTGACATCACATAGGGCTCTGATCTCATTCTGGGCTTCTATATGTTATTATAATACAAGTAATTAATGAATCATGATAATCAAACTGGTTTACATGAGCAGAGATTCAGGGCCATGGAATAAGAGTAACAAGAGGTAAAACTGAGCTCTTAGATCATCTAGTTCATCCACCAGCTGGGACTGTTATCTGTAATATATCTTCGAGTGCTTTGTACATATAGTTTTAAAAGTCCCAGGTATTGGATATTCTACTGCTGCCTTTGTGGAGACTATTCAACTCTTACCTACACAAATATGCATCTAGTCATGGTCCTAGTGTCCCTGATTCACATGGACATTTTTTTTATTATGTGGCAATATACCCATCTCATAGAAGTGGAAGGGACCCTGAAAGATTATCAAGTCCAGCCTCCTGCCTTCAGTAGCAGGACCAAGTACTGATTTTGCCCCAGCTCCCTAAATGGCCCCCTCAAGGATTGAACTCACAACTCTGGGTTGAGGAGGCCAATGCTCAAACCACTGAGCTATCCCCCCAATTTCTGAAAATGTGGAGAATAAATGTCAGTTCAGATGTGACCCAGGATATTTGCTCCTTTTGCATAATTCCACAAGAAAGTCAAAAAATGCCAGCATAAACTCATTTTTAATCATCTCTGTACTAGGAGTTTATAAAATAAACACGGTAGATTGGGTAACTGGGATTAATTGAAGCAAAAGCAGTCTATGTACCAAGCTTGATAACGAACCTATTACAGAAGCAGGCACCCGAGGGCCAGAAGCATTTCTCAGAGTGTAGTAGAGGCAGCTAAAAACGTCCATCTTTGCTATTGCTGGTGGCTTCCAGGCTCAAAAGTGCATTCACTTAACTCCACTTATCGTCCAATATGTCTTTCCTTTATAGAGAACAAGTGTGATTCAGCAATACAATAGAATGCAAAACAGACCTGGAAAGAAAAATTCAAATGTTCATAATGACCTACATGACCTATTAATAATAATAATAATAATAATAATTAATAATTAATAATGCATTAGGAGTAAATATAAATAGGTTAGACTGCAATAATCTCCATTGGTTTCAGTTCCTAAAGAATTAAAAATCAACAGATGGTGTCACTAGACTTTGATTGAACTAGTTACCCTTTCTTTTTTTAAACTATTTTGTGGCCCCCTACAGCAGTGGTGAGGGATACAGTCAATATTTAGTTAGATAGAGGACTTAGCAGAAATTCATTTGTTAAAATGCCCTACATATCAAATGCAAAATATCTGGCTTTATTGCTGATATGGTGCCAAGTATCAGAGGGATAGCCATGTTAGCCTGTATCCACAAAAACGATGAGGAGTCTGGTGGCACCTTAAAGACTAACAGATTTATCTGGGCATCTGAGGAAGTGGGGTTTTCTACCCACAAAAGCTTATACCCAAATAAATTTGTTAGTCTTTAAGGTGCCACTCCTCGTTGTTTTTGCTCGTATGCTTTTTTCTAAAATATTTAATATGGCGGGTTTCTTGTCACTTGCATATGTGACTAACTTTACGTGTGGGAGTTGCTCCATTGATTGTGTGTCATGAATTACTCATGCACATGAGTAATCCATTGATTTCAGTGAAACTAAATGTGATGGTAAAATTAGTCATGTGTTTGAAATATCAGTATCAGGGCCACTAAGAAACAATATCAGAGCCAGTAGCCTTAATGGCTCTAGGCCACTTTGCTAGCCAGCCCCCAACCCCACCCAACCCCCAGTTTGAACAGGGTAAGTGAGACTGAATGGGGACATATACCAGCATAACCCCATAGCAGTATAATTATACCACTATAATTATACTGGTGTAACTATTGTGATAGAAATATACCAGTATAGTTATGCTGAGATACCCAGAGACACTGACACAGGAGGGTCTGGGTTTGCTAGGAGAACATAAACTGGTTCTTTTCTGCTCCTTCAATTTAAGAGGAAAACTTGTCTAATGTAGCTTGTAGGGAATCACAAGACTAGATGGGACTACGTCCTTGACCATTTTGGTGAATAGCCATTGATGGATCTATCCTCCAGGAACTTATCTAGTTCTTTCTTGGAACCCAGTTACAATTTTGGCCATCACTACATCTCATGGCAATGAGTTCCACAGGTTGAATGTGCATTGTGTGAAAAACATTTCCTCTTGTTTGTATTAAACCTACTGCCTATTCATTTCATTGGGGGACCCCAGTTTTTATATTTTGAGACAGGTGTACAGAACACTTCTCTACTCATTTTTCCACACCTTTCATGATTGTATAGACCTCTATCATATCACCCCTTGATTGTCTCTTTTCTTAGCTGACCAACCCTAATCTTTTTAGTCTTTCCTCATATAAAAGCCGTTCCATACTCTTGATCATCTTTGTTTGTTGAACCTTTTCCAGTTCCATCCTCTTGAGATGGGGTGACCAGAATTGGACACTGTATTCAAGGTGTGGGTTTACCATAGACTTATATAGTGGCATTAGGATATTTTCTGTCTTATTATCTATCCCTTTATCTAACATTCTGGTCGGAAAGTCTATTTTTTTTTACTGCTGCTGCTCACTGAGCTGAAGTTTTCAGAGAACTATCCATGATGACTTCAATATTTCTTTCTTAAGTGATAACAGCTAATTTAGACGCCATCATTATATATGTATAGTTGGAATGATTTTTCTAATGTGTGTTACTTTGCATTTATCAGTGTTGAATTTCATCTGCCATTTTGTTGCCCAGTCATCCAGTTTTGTGGGATCCCCCTGTAACTCTTCACAGTCAGCTTTAGAATTAACAATCTTGAATAATTTTGTATCATCTCCAAACTTTGCCACTTCACTGTTCATTCTCTTTTCCGGACCATTAATGAATATGTTGAATGGCACTGGTCCCAGTACAGATCCTTGGGGGACCCCACTATTTACCTCTCTCCACTGTGAAAACTGACCATTTATTCCTACCCTTTGTTTCCTATCTTTTAACCAGTTACTGATCCATGAGAGGACCTTTCCTCATATCCCGTGACCACTTAGTTTCCTTAAGAGCCTTTGGCGAGGGACTTTGTCAAAGGCTTCCTGAAAGTC
This sequence comes from Malaclemys terrapin pileata, assembly GCF_027887155.1. Lineage (NCBI taxonomy): Eukaryota > Metazoa > Chordata > Testudines > Emydidae > Malaclemys > Malaclemys terrapin. The sequence continues at coordinate 74,414,434 of NC_071515.1, forward strand.
CAAGTACACTATATTCACTGGATCACCCTTATTCACATGTCTGATGATACCTTCAAAGAATTCTGATAGACTGATTGGGCATGGTGTCCCTTTACAAAAGCCATGTTGATGCTTTCCCAAGAAATCATGTTCCTCAATTGGTCTGATAATTCCGTTCTTTACTGTAGTAGTCAATCTGGCCTTAGTTCTCAAGATAGCCTGTTTTTGCACACAGGGATTTATGATGAAAGTATTTAAAGTGTGATCAAAGTCATAAAAGTGAGTAAAAATGGTCCTGCTTTATTGTTTAGATTGTGTTTCCACCTAAAGGGCCTAATTAAAGGGCCACATTGTGCTAGGTTCAGCATAAACACATGGTAAGAGACCCTCCCTGCCCTGAGGAGCTAGCATGCTAAATAAACAAGACAGGCTTAGAATTGGATTGTCATGACCCACCATTCTTGAACTGGAGCCAACAGGATTCATGGGAGCAGCCTCGCTCCAACCCTCTAGCCTGCTGACAATGGCTTACCCAGCCCTAGTGTGAACCTCCACCTCCAATGTCAAACAGACAGACCCCCAGAGTGGGCGATTGACCCCCTTGACCCTGCTTAAGCCAATAGTGGGAGAAGGAAGCTATCTGAATAACTGGGGTCCTGATCCTGCACTCCACCCCTGTCCTTTGCCCCAGCCCCCTGCTTGATTTCCTGATATCTGACTTGTGGGTCCTGATCTCCAGTTTGCCTCTTGCCTCTGACCCCTGGTATCCTGTCCTGTCCTGACATGTGGTTCTGATCTACAGATTGTCTCCTGCTTCTGACCTCAGGGTATCCTGACCTAGCTGACTCTTGTGACTGTCTTGTGACTGTGGACACTGGCTCAGAGTACCAGGGCTGTCCGCCCATGACCTGTGCTGGAATTATTAATAATATTTGAAATTATTAATATGCCTATGGGAAACCACCAAACACTAATTTCACCATAAATTCCTTTATTAAATCCAAAGGCCAAATAGTAGTTATACAAATGCTCTAAACACGCCTAAAAAGCCTAAATAATAAGCCATTTACTACATTCAAACAGTAACAAAACATTTATAAGCATTTGATCAAGATACTTACAAACAGGCTAACCCCAGGGGTGCTTAGACCCATATTGGTCAGCTCCAGCGTGGTCAAGCAGGTATTAGCAATGAACCCTTTAAGAGTTTGCTTTTTATACCCTTTAACAAGCGAGTGATGTCATTGCCAATAACTGACTTCAGATAAAACCCAATTGGAGACAGTTCACCCTTATTTCCAGTCTTCATCCAGATAAGATTTACAGCCTCTTTGCCTTTCCTCCTTATCTCTTCCCTTCCTCCTGGCTGACCAACAGCATTTTCCTTGCACCTGGGTTCACACAGAGATAACACTGATATGTGGGGTGGGAAGGACCATGTTGGCTCTTTTTAAAAGAGGTTCTTTTTGTCTTATTGAAAACCATCAGCACTCACCCTGATCAGTCACTACAACCTGGTCATGACGGGGACGGGAAAGAGGAATAGGGAGGTGAAATGACCTGTCCAAGGTCACAACGTTACTTGGATTGTAAACCCTTTGGAGCAGGGACTGTCTTTTGCTCTGTGTTTGTACAGCATCTAATGCAGTGGCCCTGGCCTGTGACTGGACTGCTACAGATGGGCTATCTCTGCAGACAGGTTTGAAGCTGAATTGCGCTCACAGTTTTGTGAGCATCAACTTTTCTAATATAAACAGCGACGGTTCTAGGGAAAAGACATCAATTTATTTATTTCCCTGTAGCCTGCTGTTGTCATCTGAGATAACACTTGTCTTTAACTGGCGATGAAAGATGCCTGGTGGTATGGAGGTTATTGGATTGTCCCCTGATTGTCAGGGATATATCAGGAAATTTTACCTCGTAAATGGAATTTCTGCTTAAAGATATAAGATCCCCCTCCAAGCATGTTTACAGGGGCCAGTTATCTGGTGTTGACATTAATTGTACTGGCATATATTGCAGAAAAGCCTCAGGTGTTCATTAGCTCAACTGCAAGACCCTTCCATGTATTACAGTCTAGCCTAATATACTTCACAGATACATACCTTTCTTTGTGCAGTCAGTCTGGACAATTTTATACAGATGGCTCACTGGCCGAGTCCTATATGTGCATTGCTAATGATTAAGGATGCACTTTTATTTGTTGCATTTCTATATACAGCTCAGCTTCTTTTCCATGTATCCGTCTTCTATTTAAAGACCACGAGAAAAGCCTTTAAGTGAGTTAATCCTACTATAGAACCCATTAGTATACTAGAATGGTTCTCAGACCTTTCCACATTAGAAACATTCTTACTACATTTTCATTGAGAAGGTCCAGTTCCCCCATGCTTTGGAACGGAGACTTCAAATTAGGCAGGAGCTACCTCGTAAATACTTGAGTGTGTGTCCCCATTTGGTGTGCAAAGGATCCCAAGAAAATTAGAATTCTCAGCTGCAAACTGCTGAATATGAGATGTCAAACTTCCGCTTATTGTCGTGGTCTGTTAACATCTGTATTGTTGTAATTCTTGTTGAGGAGGAGGAAAAGGTTTAGCTACCACAGTCAGGAAAAAATCCAAGGAGGAAGCTTGAATTGGCTTTGAGGTTGCGGTTTAGACATGAAACAATAATTTTGATTCACTATCAAAGGATTCAACAAGCTCTAAAATCCAATTATAATCAAATGCACAGCCACCTCCTTCAATTCTTTTTTTGATTTATATGGGTTGATTTGTCCTGGCTGGAGGCCAAGTCACAAGGAGGAAGTTGTATCTCCTGGAGCAAGGGGGCTGCAGGGGGAGACAATCATGAGTGAAGAGACCGCCAGAGAAAGGTGCAGCACCTGGGAGGAGATAATCCCCAGAGTGGCCAGGAGTAGGTGCCCCTAGTGGTGAGTGGACCTGTGACACATGCTAACCCATATTATCTCCATGTTTTTGTGTGCTTCCCCATTTGGTCTCTCTCTTGCCTTATGCTTGGATGGGAGACTCTTTGGGGCAGGGACTGTCTTTTTGTTCTGTGTCTGTACAGCACCTAGCACCGTGGAGTGCTGGCCCATGACCAGGGCTCCTAGGTGCTACGGTAATACATACTATTTATTTTAAAAAGAGCTTCACTGAAGCCAATGGAGAGAGACTTGTGTGACTCTACTGGAAGTGAGAGGAGGAAACAGGTCATTAGTGTCTCATTATTTCTATGCAATGCACACACTGCAGTGCATGGAAATAAATTCCACGGATGGTGACCCTGCCCTACAGAATGATTGCGAAGAGAATGCTTGATTTCTTTGACAGTGAAAAGCTCCCCAGAAATTTAATACAGATAATCAACAGGCAAACTGCAGAGCATAGTCTCTGCAAGACTGTTAGTTAGTGTTCACCAAAGAAGTCTTGGGTTTTTTTTTGTTTTTGTTTTGACATGGCTAAAAATAGAACCAGTCTTATTTACTGAACATAAGAATGGCCAGACTGGGTCAGACCAAAGGTCCATCTAGCCCAGTATCCTGTCTTCCCACAGTGGCCAACGCCAGGTGCCCCAGAGGGAATGAACAGAACAGGTAATCAAGTGATCCATCCCCTGTCGCCCATTCCCAGTTTCTGGAAAACAGAGGCTAGGGACACCATCCCTGCCCCATCCTGGCTAACATCCATTAATAGACCTATTGTCCATGAACTTATCTAGTTCTTTTTTGAACCCTGCTATAGTCTTGGCCTTCACAACATCCTCTGGCAAGGAGTTCCACAGGTTGACTGTGTGTTGTGTGAAGAAATACTTCCTTTTGTTTGTTTTAAACCTGCTGCCTATTAATTTAATTTGGTGACCCCTAGTTCTTGTATTATGAGAAGGATTAAATAACACTTCCTTATTTACTTTCTCCACACCCGTCATGACTTTATAGACCTCTATCATAACCCCCCTTAGTCGTCTCTTTTCCAAGCTGAAAAGTCCCATATGGACTCTCCTCATATGGAAGCTGTTCCATACCCCTAATCATTTTTGTTGCCCTTTTCTGAACCTTTTTCAAGTCCAATATATCTTCTTTGAGATGGGGTGACCACATCTGCACGGAGTATTCAAGGTGTGGGCATACCATGGATTTATTTAGAGGCAACATGATATTTTCTGTCTTATTATCTATCCCTTTCTTCATGATTCCCAACATTCTGTTCACTTTTTTGACTGCCGTTGCACATTGAGTGAATGTTTTCAGAGCACTATCCACAATGACTCCAAGATCTCTTCCTTGAGTGGTAACAGCTAATTTAGATCCCATCATTTTATATGTATTGTAATGGTCCTTTTTTTACTATCACAAGCCCTGATTTGGGGAGTCATGGTTCCTAACATCCTGCTCCCTTTTTAAACTGCTGCTGCACATTCAGCTGGTATTTTCAGAGATCTTTCCACAATAACAGCAGGATCTTCCTGGAGTGTTAACAGCTAATTTAGACCCCATCATTTTATATGTATAGTTGGGATTCTTTTCCACTGTGCATTACTTTGCATTTATCAACATTGAATTTCATCTGCCATTTTGTTGCCCAGTCACCCAATTTTGTGAGATCCCTTTGTAACTCTTTGCTGTCTGCTTTGGTCTTAACTTTCTTGAGTGATTTTGTACTGTCGGCAAATTTTGCCACTTCACTGTTTACCCCTTTTTTCCACATCATTTATGAATATATTGAACAGTACTGGTCCCAGTACAGATCCCTGGGGGAACCCCGCGATTTACCTCTCTCCTTTCTGAAAACTGATGATTTAGTCCTACCCTTGGTTTCCTGTCTTTCAACCAGTTACTGATCCATGAGAGAACTTTCCCTCCTGTCCCATAACAGCTTTCTTTGCTTAAGTACCTCTGGGGGAAGGACCTTGTCAAAGCCTTTCTGAAAGTCCAAGTACACTATATCCACTGGATCACCTTTGCCCACAAGTTTGATGATTCCCCTCACAGAATTCCAATAGATTGGTGAGGCATGATTTACCTTTACAAAAGCAGCATTGACTCTTCCCTAGCAAATCATAAAAACAACAAGGAGTTGTGGCACCTTAAAGACTAACAGATTTATTTGGGCATAAGCTTTCGTGGGTAAAAAACGGCTTCTTGGGATGTTTTTGTGGATACAGACTAACATGGTTACCCCCTGATACCTAACAAATCATGTTCATTTATGTGTCTGCTAATTCTGCCCTTTACTAGAGTTTCAACCGATTTGCCTGTTACTGAAGTACTGTATTACAATGCTATGTAACAGCAGATGGATACTGTTCTAAAAGAGAGCTACAGGTGAAGAAGCTCTGGATTGCACTGGTGTATTATACCAATTTGAAGGACAGAGCTATTTGCAGACCAAACCTTTGATAGGATCTTTCAGAACTCTTGTGATAATATCAGCATCCAATAATTATGTCAGTAATCAATTTGAATATAACCTTATAAAATTATTTCCCCTCTCCGTTTGAAACCGCTCTCGCTTCTGGGTTTACAGGGAGACATTGGTTCTCTTGGGCATCACAAGTACCAGAAATCTCATGCTAACCCTCCAGGTGGCTATGATGTCTCTGCTGGCATCTGACTCTTCTGGTTTTTGTAGTATCACAGAATGATGAATGTGGGGCATCATTAGCATTCAGCAAACCTGGAAAAACAGATTTAATGGCAGGAGGAGAGTGGTTTGAAAGAATTTTTGGAAAGTAAATTAAAACACATTATAGTGCTCAATCTCCTGTGCCCAGCCCAGTTAACAGGGACATTCAAATCACGTTTCTGATCTTGGCTACAATTCCCTTTTCTCTATACAATTGACTTTTAGCCAGAGATGGACACAGAATCCAAACAACTCAGAAACATGAGGAAGATCAGATCTGGGTCCAGATTTCAACTTCACAGTTCAGGTTTATTTTTATGAGGGTGCAGTTCAGAATGCCAAATCCCAACACACTTGTGAAGTGGCTTGGCTTTGGATTTGAAGTTTAGAACTTGAATTTGGTTTGAAGCTTCACAACTGGCCCTCGTTTGCTATGAGTGACTTTCCAGTTCTTACTATTTATTACAATATATTCCAACATTGAGGCCCCAATCCAGCAAGCTCTTAAGCATATACTCAATTATAAGCATGTGAGTAATCCCACTGTAATTAATGGACCTGCTCAAGTGCTTAAATGTAAGCACGTTTAAGTACTCTACTGGATTAGGGCCGTTCGAAAAAATGAAATAAAATATCATTGTCACTGTTTCATGGGAACTGCTAGGGTAACCAGGCTCCTCCTTTCCCAAAAGGATCCTAATAAACCTAAAACCCTTTTCATCCACACATTGAGACCCTGAACGTCTGCCTGTCTAACCAGCCCTATGTATGGAACTTGAAGCATTTCAGAGAATGCTACCATGGACCTCCTGGTCTTTAATCTCTTACCTAGCAGACTAAATGTGGCCTCCAGGACCTCTCTCCTACCTTTCCTTATGTCATTGATACCTCTGTGTACCATGACATGCGGCTTCTCCCCAGCACTGCACATACGTCTAGATATCTCAAGAGGTCCTCAACCTTTGCACGCAGCAGGCAATTTACCAACTGGTTCCCCCAGACATCACAAACCCAACTATCTATATTTCTAAAAATTGAATCCCCCATTACTATTACCAGATCTCTTCCTAATAACAGGGATTTCCTCCCTTGGAGGGGTATCCTCCGTGTGAGGGGATACCATAACATCATCTGGAAGGAGGGTCCCAACTATGGGATCATTTCCCTCTTCTCCAGTTTGATGTTCTTTTCCCCTAGGACTTTCATCCTCCTCAACAGCACAGAGGCTGTCAGACTGGGGGTGGGACCATTCTACTGTGTCCTGGAAAGCCTTGTCATTGTACCTCTCTGTCCCTAGCACCTCTCGTTCAGCCTCTCTGGCCTCAAGACCAGAGGTACCCAGCATCTCTCAGGATTATTAAATAACTCCAAATGCTGGAATCTAGACCTGATTCAAAGCCCATGGAAGTCAGCTGGAGTCCTTCCATTAACTACAGTGGCTATGGATCAGTGGCAGTGGAGAGAACCTAAAGGCCCTTGTAGTGTAGGCTAGAACTATTGGTTGAAAAATTATGACTAGAGAGCAGGTTCATGAAAATCATAGTTTTGCAGGCATTTCACAAACTGATGAGAATAAAATCCATTGAATAAAGTTTTCTCCATCAGTAGATTGACCAGTGTCACCATGCCTCAGTGGGTCAGAACTGAGAATACCAAATTCAGGACAAACTGCTAAGAAATAGGGCAGACACCCCCCAAAACTGGTGGTTATTGTCCCAGAAGATATACCAAACCAGCAACAAAAGTAACCTTCCGTTTCACCACACTGGCTAACAAGAAGTCAGAAAAGCAGTCTCCTTAGGCATTCTGGTCCTTGTTTCACCGCCAAAGACACTAGACTTAATGAGTGGTGGTTATTTATAAAAATTTCATCAACCAAAGGGTTCTTCTGATCCCAAAGGATCAGCCACATACCCAGGTCAATATACAACTCAGCTCTTACCCAATAATCACACTGTTGACAGTCCCTTAGTATCTAATATGTAAAGGTTTATTTATAAAAAGAAAGAAAGGTGAGAGTTAAAATTGGCTAAAGGAATTGAATACATACAATAAAGGCAAAGTTCTTGGATCAAGCTTGTAGCAGTGATGGAATAAACTGTTGGCTTGTTAAGTCTCTGGTTGTTTCCAAATCATTGGAAGGTCCTCAGTCCCTTGGTTAGAATGCTCCCATTAGTATAAGTTCATAGTCCAGAGGTTTGAGCAGGAAAGAGGCAAAATGGAGATGTTCCCAGGGTCTTTTATAGCTTCTTCCAAGTGAAGAGAAACCCATTGTTTCAAGAAAGCCCTCCGCACAGGAAAAATACAGGTAACAAGATGGATTTTGGAGTCACGTGGGCAAGTCACATGTCTATGACGGCTTCGCTTAGTCATAGCAAAGGCCATTACCCATACTCTAGATAGAATGTTCACAGGAAAGTCCATTACATGTAGATAGGCGTCTTTCATTGTGTGTTAAGTGTTCTTTGATGGGCAGGGCCAGCTCCAGGCACCAGCTTGCCTAGAGAGGGGTGGCACTTCCAGCCATTCGGCGGACCTCCCGCCGAATTGCCACCACAGATCGCGGCTTTTTTTTTTTTTTTTTTTGCACTGCTTGGGGTGGCAAAAACCCTGGAGCCGGCCCTGTTGATGGGCCATTCAACTTGAATAGTTCTTTCACAATGTGCTGGCTAAACATCTTGTTGGTGTTACTACAGGAGCAAACATTTAAAATACAGGTACATAGTTAATAGTCATAACTTCAGATACAAAAATGATAGATGCATGCAAATAGCATAATCAGATTCTGCAAATCATAACTTTTCTATTGACCTCTTACTTGACAAACTTTGTATAAGATTTGTTGCAATTGTAGCAACAATGATCTACATGGTCCTATTTTAATCAGATAATGTCACACCCAGCTATAACTGTAGGGACAAAAATGGATAACCCAACATAACGGAGCACAGAAAAGGTCATTATTGACACAAGGCACTTGCTACTGTAATTTGTCACACTCAAAAAATCAGATCACACAAGTAGGTACAAATGTGTCATGTCATTAATATCGCCTACCATGCAGCAAATTGCTTGTCATGCTTCATTTATACTCATTTACGACTAAACGGGAGTATTTGGAAAGAAATATATTGTACACAGCCTTGTGTAACCACAGTTTTTAACTCCTATGGTTTCCTGATGCAACTAGAGCAGTGAAGAGCTGAACAGAGAACCCCTTTTTTAATTGTTCTATCTGCAAGCACAGACCAACACAAGAGTAAGAATTTTGATGGTTTACTCACATTAAATAGACATTAATCAGTCATAAATCTTTTCTTTTTTTCTACAGGAGCCCCAGTGGCCTAATGGATAAGGCAATGGCTTTCTAAGTCAGAGATTGTGGGTTTAAGTCCCATCTGGGGTGAAAAGCTACTTTCTTCCTGTACAATGCAAGGAAACCTTGGCCCTATTTTAGGGGGGAAGGGATAGTTGAGAGTGGTTTGAGCATTGGCCTGCTAAACCCAGGTTTGTGAGCTCAATCCTTGAGGGGGCCATGTAGGGATCTGGGGCAAAAATCTGTCAGGGTCTGTACTTGGTCCTGCTGTGAAGGCAGGGGACTGGACTCAATGACCTTTCAAGGTCCCTTCCAGTTCTATGAGATAGGTATATCTGTTGCTTTCATCCAGAACAGATGGTATTGCCTTAGTTAGAAATAAGGGAAAACCATAATACGCATTTATTAGAAAAACATGGTTTTTTGCAATGGAGGCTGACTGGGAACTTGGAATTTGGGACTTCAGTAAAGTATCATGATCACTTACAGGATAACATCAACTGGAAGTGGCAGGTTGTCACAGGAGAATGGTGTCCTGCCACGACACAAATGCCAGGATGGAACTGGGATGTTGACTCTCAACACAGCGGAAATCTTCCAGGGGTCAATCCGCTAACTCTGAAAGTTGTCTTTAAAAGCAGGCCATACTTTTATGAATTAGTTTGTTTCTGTCTGGCTAACCTTTTATCTCTGGTCTCTCCAAGATATTTTAATATGACCTTCACCATGGTATGATTTAGTGGTCTGAGTATAGGAATGGGAGCAAGGAACTCCCAGATTCTAACAAAGGCTCTGACACTGGCTCCCTCTATAGACTTGACCAAGTCACTCAGCCACTGCCAGGGCTTCCCTATCTCTAAAATGGGGTAATCGCTATGTAAGTAATAAGTTATTGTTTGCAAAGCATTTTGAAGATAAAGTGCTATGTAAGTGATAGCACTGATACATGCCACTCAGCTTTGCAAGCTGGCATGGATCCCATAGTCAGAACCATTTTCTGTCCTTGTGAACACTGCAGGAAACCTCTATTTGCAGCAATGGGATTTGCATGTGCGGATCAGGTGACAGAATATGGCCTGTAATCATGGGTGAACCTCAAATGTTTTGCGCTTCAGGCTCTGTTCAGATATGCGCTCCAAATCTTTGGAAGATTATTGGAAACGGCTGAACCTTTCCAAACCTTATGGGTCTCCAAAAGTCAGCAGAAGCTGCTTTGTAACAAGATTTTTAGTACTTTCAATTAATGCTAGAGCCAGATATGTCACAAGAATGGACCTTTCTCACCTTATTTCAGCAAATATAGTCTGAGACCAAACTAGGCACATGAAGATGAAAGCCAATGGCAAAATGCCCGTTGTATGTTACAGAGAATTTGGTTCTGGTTCAATTCCAGAAACAAGCAAAGGTTGATGTGAGTTGTTTCACCCAACCCTTGTGTCGAGTGACAAGTGACACGGGAACAGATCAGATTTATTTTCAGTGTTTAGGAAAACATTGGTTTACTTTTATTGCACATCTATATGATATGGGCCAGATTCTCTTGTGCATTACATCATCCAAGTGCCGTAAAGGGACCATCATTTTGCTGCAGATTTCCATGCTGCAAGGGAACTCCCTGACACTCTGAACTGTGCTGCAGCCAGTGATGAGAGTGTCGTGTGGTTGAGCAGAGCTCTTCTATGCCAATCCTCCACTGGCATCGGTTCCATCAAGGACTCTTGGTGGGTGGGGTAGTTACAAGCTCCCCAGCAGCAGTTCTAAATGATCCTGGAGGTCGCCCCCCTCAGCTGTAACCAGCTCTCTGACACCCCCCCTTTCTCCTGGGCCATGTACAGCTGTGGGGCTGGAATGAATCCAGCCCTACACATTTAACCTAACAGCATTGCTGTCTATAGCTTAATTCCAAATGGCATTCTGGGATGTATAGAAATACATTCATTGGGGGCCCCCCTGCCACCTCCAGGCAGCATCTCAATGCTTGATGTTGCTACCTATTTCTCAGCAATATCTGACTTTTCCCCTCACATCTAATCCTTTCCTTGCCTGACCTTCCTAATCTATTCCCACTCTGATTATATCCCTCTTCCTTTTCTGGGATGCTTTTCTTTGCCGTGAACCTTAAGCAGCATCTAGTGTGCAAAAGTTTGCTCAGTGGCAGGATCTCTGGAGGGTTCAATGCAGGGGGAGAAACGTACCTTTGAAGCCACCTTGACTAGAAAGCCTTAATGTTTGCACTGAGGGGGTGCAAACCCTTCCTCCTCTACTACCTGGAGCTCATTAGCCATCTCTCTAATAAGAAAAGATACTGAAAACTTGAAGGTCTGTGATAATCCAGCAACATTCCCGAGCTCGCTGGGGAAAAGAAGTGGTTCATTAACCAGCTCCCTAAACCTAATTCTCCAAAAGTTGAAGTTCCTTCCCAGCTCTATACATTTTTACAGGCATGTACTGATTCCAACCCAAAGTCAAAATTCTCATTGACTTTAAGGAGAGCAGCATCAGTCTGAAAGGTTGTAAGAGTGTGCTATCTTCCAAAGATAATGCGGCCTATTCTCTGCTAATGTAAATTGGTGCAATTCTATTGACTTGCTGGAGCTATGCCAGTTTAGGCCAGCAAAAAGGTAGCCTGCTGTGTTTGATATGCCACTTTTGATACAGGTTCTCCAGGCTATATGGCTCCGCCACAGATACCAATTGGAATCTGAGCAGGACGATGAAAAACACTGGGGGGAAGATGGTGTTTGAAGGACACTGCTCTATCGCGTTGGGTGTCCGCATAACAAATCACTGCTCAGGCCTATTTTATGCCTAGTGGGAAGAAAAAAGAGCAATTGGTTGGAATGACTGTGGGAATCAAACAGCCATTCTGTACAATGAACAGCTGTAAGTGAGCTTCCCAGAGATGTTAAAGAAGAAATCAGAATTGAGTGTGCAAAACTGAGCCTATCAAATTGGGCTAACAAAGGATTAGAGTCCTGAGCCCACTGAAATCGATTGAAGTCAAGTGATGTTTTTCTATGAGCTTAGGATCTGGACTCAAGAGGAAAAAGATCAGTCTTGGGAACTGTACTAGGAGTGCAGCTCCTTGGACTGGGTTATAACTAGGGCTGATTGAAAATTTTCTATAGAAACTGGGTTGATTAAATGAATATTTTTGGAAAAAGTCTGCCTTCCATGGAATATTTTGATTTTTGATGTGGAAATGATGGCATAGTACCTCGTGGGAGTTGTAATGTCTCATGTCCTCATTCTTGTCTACCAGCTGGACTACATCTCCCATGATGCATTGCGTCCAGTGATGCACATGATGCATCACAGTGACTCAGCAAGAGGGAAGACCATGGTGAATTCTGGGAGCTGCAGCCTGATCCTGCAGCCGACCCACACAGCAGAAAGGGGGACATGAGGCAGCTGAATTACATTTCCCATGCAGCGCCAGAGTGGCACTGCCAAAGCAAACACTTTGGTTTTCAGCAGAAAAAAATTGGCTGAAATTTGTCAGATTTCAGTTTTTCATGGAAAAAGTTGAAATTTTCCAGGAAAGTTTCCTAGAAACACTAGTTACAATCCAACCTGTCTTTGCACTGCTTTCTCGTTTCAATGGCCTCTGTGTCAAACGTGTTCTGGTTCTTAACAGGAGTCCACTTCACAGAAACCACCATCATAACTTGCACTAATTGTCATGGTTGTTGGAAGTGGCTGCATAAGCATGGAGTGTGAACTGTTCTCTCATCTATTTCATAGAGTTTAATGCCTGAAGGGATCTTAGATTAGTCTGCTCTCTGGTATACCACAGACTGTTACACTTCACCCACCCTCTCCTGGGTTTAGCCCAATCAACGGGGTTAATTTCAAGTTTCACAATCCTCACACTAATGTGCTGTGTGCCACAGGCAGAGAACAGAGGAGACTGAGGTGCCACCAATGCCCGAGAACCCTGCAGTATCATGGAATCGGTTGCATGAAATATGCCATGGGGCCTGTTGAGTGTCTCTCTCTAGATCAGTGGTTCCCAAACTGGGGTTACAGGGGGTTCTCAGGAAAAAAAGCCCTAATGGCGGACAGAGCTGTCCCTAGGGACTCCAGACAGCACGGGGCCAGCAGCCTGAAGCCCCTGGACTTCCAAGAGCTAAGCAGATCAAAGCAAGCATATCTATCATACTGAGGAGATTTAAACTTCAAGACTCCTTATAAGAAATGGAAAAGGGAGGTGGATATTTTTTGCTGTTTTTAAAATTAAATAGGCAAGTAGTATTGTTTTTAAAATTATTATGAAGAACAAATTTAAGCTTCGTTGTAACGTGCGTTGTTTGCCTGGACTACTCAAGACCTGAATGCTTATGTAGGAGGAACTCTTTGAGTTGGCTTCTTAAATACCTTCATGCTGTTTCAAATCTGATACTCCTTGATGAAACATAGGAGCTTTGTCTTATAACAGGCTTATTCAAAGTGTTACAAGCTATGGAAGTGAGATCTTGGAAGAGTGTTGCCATTTTCATAATGTAATAAAAATAGTGTAATTATAAATAATAATTAATAATTAATAGTGTGTAATAAGCATGTCATAAAAACAAATTTCCAAGATCACTGCTTTTATAATTTATACTCAGGTAAAGGAGAAAATCCCTGGAAATATTCATTTTTAGGAGGGGGCTCGCGAGACTTGACATTTTAGTGAAAGGGGTTCACAGGTTGTTAAAGTTTGGGAACCACTGCTCTAGATAAAGGCATGAGCAAATTGAGTTGTACTGCACACTGACATACCATTCTGCAAAGGAAAAGCATAGTGTTGTCATGAAACAGATCATGAATTACAGTAGTGATCCTTTTGTTTAACTGTAATCATCTTGTGTCTGGGGTGGGGCCATGCCCAGAGATGTTGTCTTCACTAAGAGCAGGACAGAAGTGCTGGTTTCCACCTTGTAACATCTCAGTGACAAACCATGAAAATGCCATCAGTAGGACATTTTCCATCAAAGTTTTTTGCATCTAAAATCAAGACACTTTATTGGTCACTTTACTGCACCCCTAGGATTCCTGTAGAACCTCATGCCCTGTCCCCATGAGGTCATCACGTGGAACCCTAACACTCTCTACATACCACTTTGCCACAGCACACCTGGGAAGCCACAGGATCATCACCCAGAGTTTCTACTTAAATATTTAAAGACAAAACGATATAAGCCCTGGTTCAGGGCGACAGTTCAGTTTGTATCTCCCCAAGCAGCTGAATGGCACTGTTGACCCACATGCTTAGTTCGTTACATGCTCAAGCAACTTGTTGAATCGAGGCCACGGTGCATACGTTTCTGACGAGAATGTCAAGTGACAATGAAATTGTAAGCAAGTTTTGCAAAGAGCAAGAGATAAACATCTAACGCTTCACTTGAAAAGGTCCAAGATTGGTTGAACATCTTGACCGGGCATAACCTAGGCAAAGATGGTTTCATTGAGCCACATTTAAAATAAAAAAAAATCTGGCCTTAAATCAGGAAAATATGCTCCTATGCAAACTGGTATGATTGATTGTTGCACTGGCTTGGGTCTAAGTGCAGTTCTGTTTTGTTAGGGGATTATTATTTTTTGGCATGGCTTTCCATGCTTGAGCCTAAGACAAGAATAGAAATACCTACCACCTGTGGCATAATGGGAGGCCAAGTAGGTGATATTCACTTTGAAGTCAGTGAGAGTCCAGCCCAAAAGACTGAACCCTTAAAAAAAAAAAAAAAAAAAAAAAGAACCTGACCACAGGATGTAGGTAGAGACAAGACATGGGTGGGAAGGTAGAGGATCTGCTTCCACACCCTGGAGATGGGTCACATTATAAATCACTCCACCTCATGCTGGCTGCCTATTGCACAGCTCAGAATACAGGGCTGGAGCCTAAATTTCTGGCATCCGGAAATGGCCTTAGAAAGAGACAGAGAAAATATAGCCGTGGTAAGCAGAACTGCTCCGAAACAGCATGTCTTGCTAAACTCTGAAGTGTCAGCTGCTCTTTAAGCAGTGAGAAGCCTGTTGCTCTCCTCACCTGAATGCCCAGCGGTAATTTCACTCACTAGGTGTTGGTACAAATCAAAGGCTTTAAGGATGGCACTTATGCCAGGAGATGGTTGCTAAACCCCACCTCTGGCCTCAGACAACTCTGCTCCAGCCTCAGGAATGAAAAATAAAGACAGTTTTAAGTGAAGGCAGCTTTTATCTCCCGGGTGTTGATTTGGAAATCGGAGCCGCTGCGCAGCGGGATAATGTCTCTGCATGTTTGACTCAATGAAGAGGATAATTATTGAAGGGGAAGAAAAGATTAGAGGCAGCATTAAATAGAGGCCTTTTCAGGGAAGATAATCACTTGCTTATTTGTTGTAATAATAGTATTTTCCCCACTTACTATTCATTCCAGTACTTCAGCAAATCACAAAGCCCGTACTCATTGTTAACTCAGTCCTTACTCATGCGCTGTCCCATTGTCTTCAGTAAGAAATCCCCTGGGTGCTACTTCCATGAAGGGTGCTAGAAGCTAACCCTCAGGCAAACACTCAACAGTCCAGTGTGCTGACCAGTGGCCTAGCTAGGAGTGGAAATTTGGGTGGGTCCCGACTTTCGGATGGACGGGCAATGACAGACTGTGCTCTGGCTGGCAGTGCAGCCTGGCCAGGGCGGGGAACGCTGATCCCCTTGGCTGCGCCCTGACTCTGCAGCGGGGGAAGAGAGGGAGCCGTTGCCTCATTGCGGGGTATGGGCTGCTGCCGTTCAGCTGTGGGCTTGTCTCCTACAGGCCATATGGCCAGGGCCGGTGCAAGGAAGTTTCTCGCCCTAGGCGAAACTTCCACTTTGCGCCCCCCCCCCCCGCCAACCCTGTGGCAGCTCCCCGTCCCCCTCCGCCCTGAGGCGCCCCTCCCCCGCAACAGCTTTCCCCCCCACCGGGGAGCCGTGCAGCAGCTCCCCACCCCAGCTCACCTCTGCTCCGCCTGCTCCCCAAGCACACCGCCCAGCTCTAATTCTCCTCTCCTCCCAGGCTTGCGGTGTCAAACAGCTGATTGGCGCCGCAAGCCTGGGAGGCGGGAGAAGTGGAACGGTGACCATGTGCTCGAGGAGGGGGCGTAGCAGAGGTGAGCTGGGGTGGGGAGCTGCCACGGGGAGGGGGTGTGCCTCGGGGAGGAGGGAGCTGCCCCAGGGCTCCCCACCCCAGCTCACCTCTGCTACGCCCCCTCCCCGAGTACACCGCCCCTGCCGGCAATGACAATAATTCCATGGAGCGGCCGCTGCGCTGGGAGAGGGAGTCTGAGCTGCACGTGTCAGCATGCTGCTGGCAGCCCAGCCCAGGAACGCTGTAAAGAAAATTGGGGGCACCGCTTTTTTGCGCCCCCAAATCTTGGTGCCCCAAGCAACCTCCTAGTTTGCACCGGCCCTGCGTATGGCCCCTGTGTAGGGTCAGCTCCGGCTGTGCTTCAGGGGCATGAACAGGGGCCTGCCTGGTGCACAACTTGGCCCGGACTCCGTACTGAATGGCCCAGTAAAGTGCATCCTCTCCTAGGAGCGCTGCAGCGAGACCGGCCTGGCCGCTGCCTCCAGCCATGCAGGGGATGAGCCGTGCGAAGAACGCCGTTGGCCAACAGGCAGCCCTCGAGCACCGGCTAGCTCAGCGTCTCCCCTGATGCCACGCCCTCTTCCTAGCCCTGGTGCCCCCAGACAAAGGGCTTCACCTGCCGAGCGGGGCACGTGCATGCGGCATCTCCGAAAATGGCACGGCAGAGCTGCTGGAGCGCAGCTCTCTGAAGGGCAGGTGCAGAGCTCCAGCCTGGATTTCAGGGGCCCGAGTGATTCTCCAGGCTGCTGTGGCAGCACAATACCCCTGCTCAGATTTGGATGGGCCTGGTTGCTAAGTGGGTGGGCCGTGGCCCACCCAGCCCAACCCGTGGCCATGCCCCTGGGGCTAGAATCCTTGTGTTTGATTCAGGGCTCTCTCTAATAGTGATATATTAATATACTGCTTATTTCTCAAGGGAACATACCCAAGGGATGCAATTACTTTTCCAGAAGGAAATATGAAGATAGTCTTAGAACAAGGGTTGGTTTTATAAATCACTTTGCATATACTGGGACTAGAAAGTTCATGGAGCCAGTCCACAGTAAACAAACTTCCCATTTTGAATTCCCATTGGAAACCCTGATTCTCAGGCTTATGCTCATCTATGTGGGGAACAGAAACCATACCGTGTATGATGCGTCCCCAATTCAAACTGGTTTTCATTGGCTGTTGGATACTCACTCTGACATGGAAAGAGAGCGAGAGCAGTGACACAGCAAGCACAGTTGGTGACAGGCAAGAGCCATCCAGCTGGAAGTGGAGGAGCTGTCACGGCTTGTGAAATAAGTGTCTGGGTTGGGGATTGCTCATCTCTCTCTGGCCAGGAGTGGTGTGTCCTCCCCAGTAGAAGGTTTTATCCAGGAGGGTAATTCCAGGCACTGAATTGCTTTCCTCGCTCCTATGTTTCCTCAATCTGTGTCTTCTCTAATGTGTTGGCCATAATGTCTCCCTCTTCTTGTATTGTCTCCCTTCATAGGATATGGGCAGGCTGCCAGTGTGAATCCCCAGAGGCTTGTTGGAGATATACACCTATCTCATAGAACTGGAAGGGACCTTGAAAGGTCATCAAGTTCAGTCCAGTCCAGTCCTCTACCTTCACTAGCAGGACCAAATACTGATTTTGCCCTAGATTCTCCCCCTCAAGGATTGAACTCACAACCATGGGTTTAGCAGGCCAATGCTCAAACCACTGAGGCTAGGTCTACACTGGGGGGGGGGATCGATTTAAGATACGCGAATAGCATAGCTGAATTTGATGTATCCTATTCGACTTACCCCGCTGTGAGGATGGCGGCAAATCGACCACCGCAGCTCCCCCATTGACAGCGCTTACTCCTCCTGACGAGGTGGGAGTAAGCGCGTTGATTCGGGGATCGATTTATCCATCTAGATGAGATCGATTTCTCCCCGCCGATCCGGGCAGGTAGTTAGACTAGCCCTGAGCTATCCCTACCTCCTTCCCTTTGTTCTTGAGAGCCTTCAAAATTCAGGAGAGGAAGAGAATCATGCTGGGTATTGGGTGCGACAGTGGTGGTGGTGAGGTGACCGTCGGTGTTGACTCAGTCACTTTTCATCGAGTGGGGTTGATCTTGAGCAGATGGGAGGCGTGGGGGGTGGGGGGGGCGAGATCTTGCGCACCAATCGAGCTTTGGGCAGTGATGGCTCTTGCCTGGGTTATTTGCTGTACTTGCAGAGGAATCGTCCAGGAACCTCAGCCGGAGGAGAAGCTGGAAGAAGTGGATCTGAGCCGCCTGGACATCCATCTAAGCAGAAACGAACAGTCCTTAGCTTTCTGCCTTCTTCCACACCGTCTGTGAGTCATTTGTAGGAATTGGTTAATACAATGGAACTGAGAAAATTGTGGACAACTCACACAAACAGAAAAAAGGAGAAATTCATCAAGTCAATTATTTGCTACAATTTGTAGTTTCCAAATGAGACTTGATGAAATTATTGGCTACCTCCTACACACAGGCATAATGATGCTTGTTAATGCAGAGACTTTATTTTTATACATGAATCAATTTTATAGGGGGAGTATGTAACCTCTGCTAACACAGTATAAATCTTTAACCCCTCTAGGGGTTACATGACTTAGGGAATGTCTTCGCTGCAAAAAATGGCAGTGAAGACCCATCAACTTAGCTTTTCACTTGGGTGAGCAGCTTGAAATAAAGCCTATTTGGGAGCCTGTGGTTGAACTTAAGCCGCTAACCTCAGTTAAAAGCCGTGTGTGTCTTTTCTGCTATTTTAACCCGAATTAAGAACTTGCTTGCAGTGAAGAAATACCTATAGAGGCCGAGGAGGCTTCTACTGTCTCCAAGCTAAAGGCGTTGGGGTTTTTTTTAGCACAGCAGTAAAAGTCCATGCTCTTATAACTCAAGGTCCTGGATTCAATCTGCACAGATGGCTTGTCGGTGGATGACCTTATATACCCATTGCATTGGCCACTGGCGCACAGACTTACCCATTTTTGATGCACACATGCAGGGTTGTGTTTGCAACTTAGGACTTCTTTTGAAAATCTGTGTTTCAAACCCTTACAGTTCCCTTTGCTGATGCCTAGAAACAGCTCTTAATTCAGTATTATGTGGATTATCTTCCTTCGTTTATTCTTTAGGCCCAGAGAGGGAAGTACACTTAATATGAAAGGGCTTATTTTGTCTCCCATAGATATTTCATAACCCCCATTAATGGTAGCTGTTAGCATCGATCACAAGGCAAGACTAGATCTATACAGTTTTAGAGGATGTACGATTTCTTTCTTACTTTATCTCGTGACAATGAGATTATCACATTGGTTGCTATGGTGCTTAGCTGTTTCAGTTACAATGGCAGCTGACGAGGCACCGGAGGACTATTGTCTAAGTCAGAGAATATAAAAAGAAGCTCAAATCCTTTCTAAAATTGAGCTTAACATTTTCACTCTAAGTGAGCTGAGAGCTGGCAAAAGGTGCTGCCTGGATGGCCCTGAAGACTGAAGTCAATATTTATTTCTGCACAGAATAGTTGAGGTATCAGCGGTGGCAGTGCAAACTTCTCCAGGTTGCCTCACCAAAGTGTTCCAACTTTGACCCGGCAGGGCGTGCTCTAGAGGCTGAAGGGATAACTCATCCTCCACTGGTAGTTCAGTAGTTAGCATGCAACTGATCACATCTCTAAACCAAACCATCGAAGTCCCCTCATTGGGAGTCTCGGCAGAGAGGCTATCAATTCCCACTGAAGTCAGTGTAGATTGTAGATCCATGCAAGAGGCACTGAGCATTCCACAGAGCCTAGCCCTTCTCTGTTTGGCTCCGGATTAAGATTCTTCTCTTTATTTACACAGACCACCAAAGAGCTCTCACCTGGTATTATCTTTTGATGACTATTGACCTGAGCCAAGTGTGCACCAATGTGCTGCTACAGCTGGTACGGATTCCGTTACCAGCACTTGTGAATTACCAGCCTGGTAAATGCAAAACCACTTTAGTACTGATGCAAAACACCTACCCGTACAACAGTACAATTACAGGGCCATGTCTGAGGTCAACATCCAAGGCCATAACAGAGTCAATCGTCAGAACTTTTACTCACACGGCGAGGCACCTCCCCCACACTTACGCCTATTTATGCCAGTCGCTCTACCTGTGCAGAAAGGAAACGCAGGTAAGAGTATGAGAATCTGACCCTCAGTGTGTATTCTAGGCAAACTCCCATTGACATTGAAGAGTTTGCTGGAGTAAGGATGGAGTAAAACCTGAGTAAAGGACCTCCCTCCTTGTAAACCCGGTGATTTAGGCCATTCAGGTGAAATGGTGTAGAATCAAGGCTAGCTCCTTGGCTGCAGTATATCCGGGGCCAGATTTACACCTTGGGTGCCCCTAGGTGCAGGGGCTCGGAGCCCCTTCCCCGTGTCCTCAACAGCCTGGAGCTGCAGGGTCCCCCCCACTATGACTTGGAGCGCCTAACTGTGGGCAGTGGTGGTAGCGGTGGTACCCTGCCACTTTTAACTTTTAGGTGCCCCGCCACTCATAGACCCCCCCCACTGCTAGCACCCCCCACCACAAACTTCCCAGTGCCCCACACAGGCCCCTCACTGCCCAGCACCCCAACACACACAAACATCTCCCACCCCCCACTGTCCAGTACCCCCCACAAACCACCCACTGCCCAGTGTCCACCACCCCCTCACTTCCAAGAGTCCCCCCTACACACCCCCAGAGACCCACTCTCCCAAGCCCTGCCCCCCTAGCCATACTCACCAGCCCCACTGGGAGGTGACTCTGTCTGTTGGGTTGAGTGAGGAGAGCTCCAGCAGGGCTCATAGGACTTTTTCACCCTCAGCCAGCCCCATCCTCTGCCAGGACCCGGGAGCAGCAACATTTTAATTTGTAGGTGCCCCTAGGCACGTGCCTATTGTGCCTAATGGGAAATCCAGCCCTGTATATATCAGCACAATTCCATTGACTCCAATTTACAGAAGCTAAGTCTTTGACTCATCAGTTTAGAGAGCATTGAAGTACATTTTCTAGTTTCAGTGAGCAATGAACGAGTGTGATTTTTCAGTTTTTAGTGATAAATTTCCATTTGATTTTTTTTCCACCCTAATTTTTTAGACATGTAAAAATCTGAGCTTTATTATTTAGCTGGCAGCGCGAATCGCGACAAAGTCCATGGCATTTAAACTAACCGCTTGCATCGATCTCTCAGACGATACCCTTTACAAAAAAAAATGACTGACTTGTTATCTTGCCCTCAAGATAAGTATTTCAACCATTCTCCTTCTACAGACAGAAGCCAGCTTTTGTCAAAGGAGTTGTCATGAGGCCAGTCCCAGATGGCGCAATTTGTAAATAAGGATGTCAATCAATTGGTGTGGTCACACTGAAATTACTGATAATATTCTCTTCCTCTGTGATAGTGCTGGGAGATCAGACTCCTGTCAACACTCCATTTTACAGCAATCTGAGAATCTTCTGAGCAGAGGGGCTATTCCACCCCTGAGCCAAGCATGTGTCACCTCTCTCCCTCCCTTTTGCCGCATCCCTTCCACCTTCCCTCCACTGAAAACAGGACCACAAACATAATCAACGCCACTGCCAATTTCAGCCCATTGGCCAGCGATGGGCACGATATGCAGCATCTCTGTTTGTACATATCCAGGATCAACCCTGCCTCTCAGTGGGGTTCAGAGATGTCACCCATAGCTGTGACCCAAGCAATAGGAGGAGATTAGACTGAAATTTTCAAAGGGCTCTAAATGACTTTTGCATCCAAATCCCATGGCTTTCCTAACTCCCATTGAAAATCACAGTCTAACCCAATGTAATGAAGTGTCTTTATTTAGCTACTTGCTTTTAAAGGGGGCAGGGCTCATAGTCACTCATGGAAAACATTCCCTAATTGGAGACAATTGTGCTCATTCAGTATATTAAATATTTTCTGGGTTTATCTTCCCTTGATCTTAGAGACACATGAGAGGGAAGGGTCTGTTCCTTAGGAGTTATCTGCTCCTGATGTCTATGAAGTCATCACAATAATCCCGTTTATGACCTTGCCCACCAAGCCACTGTGACTGGGTCACAAACAGAGGATATGGACCAGCTGAGTGTGCTCACTACAAATCTTGACGGAGGTGGGGGGGAGAGTTAACGGGGACATTAAATTGCCTTTGTCTCCCCCATCCTGGATCTAGCAGATGTTCATCCTGGAGCCTTGCAGAAAACAGAACAACCTAAGCGCTGCTTGTCTCTTAGTGACTCTTCTAGAGTAAAGCTAAATCTTACCTCTTTCCTCTGGCATCTGCATCTGATGAGTACAACGCTTTGTCTCTTTTGTGTTTTGATGTTATGGGTCACCACAGCATGAATGAGTGAAGAAGATGACCTGGGAACTGTGGAGGAGATGAAAAATGTGTAATCAAAGATGTCCAGGTGAAGAGACACAGGTACAGTGTAAGAGGGAATTACTTCATTCTTTCCCAATCACCTGTTTCTGGCCTGCATCTTTGGCCCATACTTCCTTTCCACGCTCCATGCTCTGAAGGTGTGGGTCAAAATTCTCTTCTCCAGTGCAGATGGAGGATTTTATCTACAGTGGCGATGTGTATTGAATATTCAGCACTCGGAAAGCATACAGAACTCCCGTTGGTGTAATGGAGCTGGACTGTGCAGTAGCATCCCCAGTGGATTAGTGACAAGAGGCAAAGATCTTCCATTGGTGTAGATCAATGTCGCTCCATTGAAGTAAATGGAACAACACCAATTGACACTAGCTGAGGATCGGGCCCAGGATTTTTTTTTTTTAGGTGTTTCTAATAGGACTATTTAGAATGCATAATGTTAAACCCATGCATAAGTCTGTGACGAAGTGGGGATTTTTCCTTGTTATGTTGTATGTAAGCCTATGTGAATTTTACTGTTTTTCATGAATACTGTGTGCCTCAGTTTCCCTGTGTGCTGTGCCAATGCTTAAGTGGTGGGAATAAGGGTGTGTGACTTTGGCTGAGACACTCAGGGGAAGGGGAGGCTCCTCCAGCAACCTGCAAATAGGCTATGGCCGGTGCCATTTGTAACCTGAGACCCACGAGGGGGATGCAACCAGGTGATGACCAGGTGACAT
Organism: Malaclemys terrapin pileata; assembly: GCF_027887155.1. Lineage (NCBI taxonomy): Eukaryota > Metazoa > Chordata > Testudines > Emydidae > Malaclemys > Malaclemys terrapin. Next base: position 74,437,547 of record NC_071515.1, read on the forward strand.
TTTGCCTGGGAAGCAAGACAAAGACCAGAAGGAGGAGCAACGGGAGTGTCTGAGGTCTGGAAGCTGGGCAGTCTGCTTGCGGGGACTGGAGTGGGGAGTCCAGGGCGTCTGGCCCGGGATTCCCCCAAGATGCACTTGGCTGAAAGTTACTGATTTCTGTGCTAACAAGTTCTGTTCTGCGCTGTGTTCCCTGTCGACTAATAAACCTTCTGTTTTACCGGCTGGCTGAAAGTCACTGCTGACTGCGGAGATGGAGTGAAGGGCCCTCTGGCTTCCCCAGGAGCCCCGCATGGGCGGACTCGCTGTGGGAAGCGCACGGTGTGCAAGGGGATGCTGAATGCTCTGAGGTCAGATCCAGGAAGGTCGAAGTTATGTAAGCCTCTTGCCTGGGCGACAGTATGCTCAGAGAGAGGAGGCATGCTCCCCCGGAGTCCTGACTGGTTTCATACGGAGCAGAGCATTGGCCCGGTGACTCCGTGACAATGTCATTGCCACATTTGTACCTGATAAATTTTATGATAGCTTGTTCTAAGTGTCTATGAAGTTCACTCTGTTACCTGAGAGAAAGGTGAATGATCTATTAGGAATCCCATTTTGTGCGTATGTGTGCACAGATGGGAAATTATCAAGAGTCACTAAGTATAATAAATGGAAATTACCTCTATTGGCAAACCCATACACTGCTAAGAGCATGATGCACAGAATCCAGCTATAAATATATATGAGACTTTCTGCTTCATGGTCAAACTAGTGATGCTGGTATCAATTCTGCAGCAGCTCATGCTTTTATGCTTATAAAAATATGTATATATAAAGTCTTGGGTAGGATTTAATAATTATTAAATAGACAGCACTCTACTGGGCAGAGGTGATAAATAATGGAAAGGAAGAGATTAACTACAATATTTGTGTATAATTAAAATACCGAGCTACTGCTGGTCAATTTAATAAATTGCATCATCTTAATTGTAAAGTGTTTTTAATTCTAATTTAAGACTAGGGCACAGAGTCTTTTGCTCTAGCAGAAGCATCAGGGAATGGCTAGATGGAGTCTAACATTATCTTTCTTGAATAAAGATGAGCGCTAATATGAAGCAAACAGTGCAGAGATAAACACACAGGGAGTAAATGAAACTTCTGGTTAGGATTTGTGTCCAGTAGATGGCTCTGCCACCACTTGAAAATGGGAACATAAACACTTTTCCACGAGTGGAAAAAGGCAAATATAGTGCCCATCTTTAAAAAAAGGGAAGAAGGAGAATCCCAGGAACTACAGACCAGTCAGCCACACCTCAGTCCCTGGCAAAATCATGCAGCAGGTCCTCAAGGAATTCATTTTGAAGCACTTGGAAGAGAGGAAGGTGATCAGGAACAGTCAACATGGATTCACCAAGGGCAAGTCATGCCTGACCAACCCGATTGTTTTCTATGATGAGATAACTGGCTCTGTGGATATGGGGAAAGCGATGGACATGATTTACCTTGACTTTAACAAAGCTTTTGATACGGTTTTCCACAGTATACTTGCCAGCAAGTTAAAGCAGTATGGCTGGGATGAATGGACTATAAAGTGGATAGAAAGCTGGCTAGATCGATGGGCTCAACAGGTAGTGATCAATGGCTCGATGTCTAGTTGGCAGCTGGTATCAAGCGGAGTGCCCCAGGGGTCGGTCCAGAGGCAGGTTTTGTTCAACATCTTCATTAATGATCTGGCTGATGGGATGGATTGCACCCTCAGCAAGTTTGCAGATGATACTAAACTGGGGGGAGAGGTAGATATGCTGGAGGGTAGGGATAGGGTCCAGAGTGACCTAGACAAATTGGAGGATTGGACCAAAAGAAATCTGATGAGGTTCAACAAGGACAAGTGCAGAGTCCTGCACTTAGGAGGGAAGAATCCCATGCACTGCTACAGGCTGGGGACCGACTGGCTAAGTGGCAGTTCTGCAGAAAAGGACTTGGGAATTACAGTGGATGAGAAGCAGGATATGAGTCCACAGTGTGCCCTTGTATCCAAAAAGGTTAATGGCCTATTGGGCTGCATTAGCAGGAGGATTTCCAGCAGATCGAGGGACGTGATTATTCTCCTCTATTCAGCACTGGTAAGGCCACATCTGAAGTACTGCATCCAGCTTTGGGTCTCCCGCTACAGAAAGGATGTGGACAAATTGGAGAGAGTCCAGTGGAGGGCAACAAAAATGATTAGGGGGTTGGAGGACATGACTTATGAGGAGAGGCTGAGGGAACTGGGATTATTTAGTCTGCAGAAGAGAAGGATGAGGGGGGATTTGATAGCAGTCTTCAACTACCTGAAGGAAGGTTCCAAAGAGGATGGAGCTAGGCTGGTCTCAATGGTGGCAGATGACAGAACAAGGAGCAATGGTCTCAAGTTGCAGTGGGGGAGGTCTACGTTGGATATTAGGAAAAACTATTTCATTAGGAGGGTGGTGAAGCACTGGAATGGGTTACGTAGGGAGGAGGTGGAATCTCCATCCATAGAGGTTTTTAAGGACCGGCTTGACAAAGCCCTGGCTGGGATGATTTAGTTGGGGTTGGTCGTACTTTGAGCAGGGGATTGGACTAGATGACCTCGGGAGGTCTCTTCCAATCCTAATCTTAGATGGTACTTTTGCTTTATAATTTTCAGACTTTGCAAAATTTGTAGGTGCAGTTGAGCAACCAGATTTCCGATGGTTATGACATTAGTCAAAACTGATGCACCTCTTCGGGCTGCAAAATTGCCAGATCTCTATTTAGATTGAATGCTCCTGACTTAGATTTGGGGTAGGGATCATCCTTTGGTTATGTGTATAGCCCCCAGCATAATGGTGATCTAGTCCCTGACTGGGGGTGAAATTTCACCATGTCTGGCTCAACTGGAAGCAGGACATACCACAAGAACGGCCTCTCTCACTGCATCATGGTTTAGATAATGGCATAGAGAGGACAAATACAGTTTGTGGATGATACCAAGCTGGGAGGGGTTGCAAGTGCTTTGGAGGATAGGATTATAATTCAAAATGATCTGGACAAACTGGAGAAATGGTCTGAAGGAAATAGGATGAAATTCAAGAAGGACAAATGCAAAGTGCTCCACTTAGGAAGGAACAGTCAGTTGCACACATACAAAATGGGAAATGACTGCCCAGGAAGGAGTACTGCGGAAGGGGATCTGGGGGGTCATAGTGGATCACAAGCTAAATATGAGTCTACAGTGTAATGCTGTTGCAAAAAAAGTGAACATCGTTCTGGGATGTATTAACAGGAGTGTTGTAAGCAAAACAAGAGAAGTAATTCTTCTGCTCTACTCCGAGCTGATTAGGCCTCAACTGGAGTATTGTATCCAGTTCTGGGCGCCACATTTCAGGAAAAATGTGGACAAATTGGAGAAAGTTCAGAGAAGAGCAACAAACATGATTAAAGGTCTAGAAAACATGACCTATGAAGGAAAATTGAAAAAAATGGGTTTGTTTAGTCTGGAAAAGAGAAGAATGAGAGGGGACATGATAACAGTTTTCAAGTACATAAAAGGTTGTTACAAGGAGGAGGGAGAAAAATTGTTCTTCTTAACCTCTGAGGATAGGACAAGAAGCAATGGGTTTAAATTGCAGCAAGGGAAGTTTAGGTTGGACATTAGGAAAAACTTCTTAACTGTCAGGGTGGTTAAGCACTGGAATAAATTGCCTAGGGAGGTTGTGGAATCTCCATCATTGGAGATTTTTAAGAGCAAGTTGGGCAAACACCTGTCAGGGATGGTCTAAATAATATTTAGCCCTGCCATGAGTGAAGGGGACTGGACTAGATGACCTCTCGAGGTCCCTTCCAGTCCAATGATTCTATGGTACTTTGGCCCCCATTCCTGAACCTGGGAGTCCACTGAGGGGTGACGGTGAAAACCAACAAGGAAGAAAAAGTAAACTGACCTTTTTCGAGCCTTATTCAAAGCCTGGTTCAAGTTTGCGATGGAGATTCAGAGAGTTTCTTACTGCATTTGAACTGGTTTGCCCATCCTTGCTAGTTCCCTGCCAAGACACAAGGACAGCTCTCTGTGTTTCTACTGCAAAAGCTGCTGCTGGCAATGACCGCACATTATCCCACCCTCCTTGTATTCCGTGCTCTGCTGCTCATGTCAAAGATGCCATCAGCAAACAGCTTGGAATTCAGATCTTGGCAGGCAAATAAAGGAAGAAACCAATATCAACTAAATTCTTCATTTTATTATTGGTGTGTGTGTAAATTATAACCCAACAAGCCAAGAGAGCTGCTTGCAGTGATTAGTGTGAACGTCAGTAGTATGCTTTGAGCATTACCCCATGCTGAGACCCTTGTGGTCTTTCTCTTATAGAGCCAGATTCTGCTGGAGCGAGCTCTCCAGGCCCCTTTACTACCCTACTGGGCCCGACTCAGAGAGTGACTCTGGTTTGGGTGGGGAGAACAAAGGCTGTCCAGCCAATGCTCTCTGCAAAGAGCAAGTAGGTTGGGGAAGTGGAAGGCAGAGGGGGCTGAGAGTGGGAGGAATCCAGGTTCTGCATCCCCTGCTCATAGATTCTAAGGACAGAAGGGACCACTGTGATCACCTGGTAAATTGATTGTTCTCCCAGAGCAAGGGGAGGGGGCAGGATGTGAATTGTGATTCAGAGGAATGTCTCTGAGTCACAGCCCTACCTCCCACACACACACACACACGGCTACTCCTGGGGTGATGCAGTTTATACACCACCCCCTGCTTAAGGCTGCACCTAATATCACAATCTATCCCGCTGTGAGCACAAGTGGGAGAAGACAGCCCATAGCATAAACTATTTACAGTGACAATTTCTTTGCTCTCCGGGATATCAGAGGAATCCTCCAAACCATGAGCCTGAAAGGGAACCCCATATTCACCCTGGTGAGCAGTTACTCACAGGTCTAACCCCACTGACTTCCCTAGGATTACTTGCGTGGGTAAATGCTCACCAGCCTCCAAGGAGTTCATACACTGGCCCCATGAGCCTCATTCAGTCAGGTTGACTTCTGCTGAATAGTACCTTAATCCACGAATGGTATTATTAGAGTCAACGGAACTACTTACAAAGTACAGTACTGGTACAATTCCGTGTGAGTAAAGGGGGCAGAATCGGCTCCTAGATTTCACTACCATGGGCTGGTTTTACATCTCATTGGTAAGAGGACACCTTTGGTGGCATGGTACCTCTGATGCCATGCTGGGACAACCCTTCAGAACTCAGACAGATAAGTGTTGGCTACTGCAGGATCACCACTGCTTACTGTAGCAGCCCGTGTTTTCCATGAAAGTATTGACCGGATCCAACCTTACTTATAAACGGATAGGGAAAGAAATGGAAAAGATGTTCAAAATTTGTTTGAAAACTCCCCTTTAATTCACAATAGCATGCATGCTCTACATTCACTGTTAAAGGAAAGAAAAAGATACAACCACTCAAAAAAATCAGGGAGATATAGCACTTGTCCGGGTCAAAAAAATAACCTGTTCTGCAGATAAGACTCTGGGCACTCCTTAATCTCTCCTACCTGAACAAACTGATTATTAGATCTATATCAAACACACCATAGCAATCCATTTCACATAAGGACACTGCCAACTCACAAACTAGACCTTTCTTGAAATTCAGCCAAACAGGTTTGGATTCTTATGGATTGAATCAGATTTATTCTGGCCATCTCTCAGAGAAAAGTGACCTCCAATAAAACTGAGTTTATGTCCCTGTTTTGTGTAATTGTTTAGGAAGCTGCTATCACATTATGTGTTTTTATGTTTAGTCTATTATATAGGGGGGCTGTTAGGATTCCCTCCCCACTACGAACTTTAGGGTACAGACGTGGGGACCCACATGAAAGACCCCCAAGCTTATTTTTACCAACTTAGGTTAAAACTTTCCCAAGGCACAAATTTTTCCTTGTACCTTGGATTAGGTAAATGCTGCCACCACCAAGTGATTTAAACAAACATTTAGGGAGGCCACGTGGAGCCCTATCTCCCCCCTAGTATCCCTCAAGCCTTTCACCCCCTTTCCCGGGGAGGTTTGAAAATAAACAAGATGAGCACAGACCAACCTTGGGTTTTTTTAGGACACTAAAAAAACCAATCAGATTTAAAAAAAAACAGAACTTTATTAGAAAGAAAAATGGTAAAAGAAGCACCTCTGTAAAGTTAGAATGGAAGATAATTTTACAGGGCAATCAGATTCAAAACAGAGGATTTTCCTCTAGCCAAAACCTTAACGTTACACACACACACAAACACAAAAACAAAACAACAACAAAAACAAAACAGGAATACACCTACCTCTCAACACAGAGAAAATCACAAGACAAAACAAAAGATAATCTAACGCATTCCCTTGCTAGTACTTACTAATTCTATAGGAGTTGGATTGCTTGCTTTCTTGATCTGTCTCTGGCAAGAGCCATACGGAACAGACAGAACAAAGCCTTCCCCTCCCTCCCTCCCCCCAGATTTGAAAGTATTTTGTCCCCTTATTGGTTGTTTAGGTCAGGTGTCAGCCAGGTTACTTGAGCTTCTTAACCCTTTACAGGTAAGAGGATTGTGTGTCTCTGGCCAGGAGGGATTTTATAGTACTGTATTCAGAAAGGTGGTTACCCTTCCCTTTATATTTATGACAGGGGCTCTCCTGGATTGACACATGGGGAAACCCAAAAGCACAATGGTGCTGTACGGACAAGCATTGCTCAATGAATATCCATACAGAATGGTAAGAGATGGGCCTGAGCCAAACCTGTAGATCCAAATTCACCCAGACTTCGAGGGCTGTGGATCTGAATGTTATAGCTGGTCACTGTCTCCACACTGGATGACAGAGAATCCAAAATTTTGTATAATTCAGAACCATATCTAGATCTGGAGCTGACCTTACTGGCTCCGAGTCATCTCGGATGAATGTAGATTGTAAGCTCCTTCAGGAAGGCACCATATACCCCCTCTGTATTGCATACAGCGCTGAGCACAGTAAATAACACATCATATTGAAATTGCTGTTCAAATCTCTGTGATTTGCTTTGTGATGCAGTGGCTACAAGAGTGGATTCTCCATTGTCGCCCTTGTTAAATGTTAAAGAGACCAGTGAATGTTCTATTCAAGTGGCTGGAAGGTTTTTCTATCTGTCCTACAGTTTTGGGCAGGGGGGTATTCTCAAATGAATCTTAAGCCTCCAGCTGGTCTATATAGTTGAGCAGCTGCAGGGAGCAGATTTTTATGAGGAGCTATTATCAACCAACACATACTGCCTTGTCCCACCACCTTTGATCCATAGCCCTCTGAAAGCCAAGATAAATAGAATATGGACTCAACGCAGCCAAGGAAGCCCAAGAATCTTGGAGATGCACATAAGGTGTAGAATCAAAAGATGGAAAACATTCCTCACTTATAGTTCAGATGGCACATAGCTGGCAGAACAAACAAATTAGACATCCAGCTCCTAAAAAGTCTTAGGGTGGATGGCATATCAGATCTCTGCTTAATGAACATTACTTATAGCTCAACAGAGTCATTAATGTTTGCACTGCTCATTAGCAAGAGTCACCATTGTGTGGCTGCCTTTCTGGAAGCGAGCTCGCTTGTTTAAAGCAAATCCTCTGGTTATTTTAAGCAGAATCAGACTCCGGGACTCAGATTGGCCAACTGGAAATGAAAAGTGTCTTGGAAATCAGTGGAAAAGGTTTGACCTTTTGGTTGGCCTCTGGTGCCATATGCTTGTCAGATATTATCTAGCTACAGGAGTACGTGACCGGCAATTAGAAAAGGACATAGTCATTCATTATGCAAATCCCTGTTCTACTTTGCACAGGCTGTTCAGACACTTGTGTGATATGTGAGTAAAATGGTGTCAGTCTGATCCCTAATGAAAAATACATGGCGACAGCAATATTTAATCCTATTGCAACAGGCGGGCATTAATTGTTGAATGAATCTTTATAAAAACAAAAACACACTAAAAAACTTGCATTGCAGTTTGGATAACTGATTCCCCACTACATATATACATTTACCCATGCCAATAAATTCCTGTTGTGTCCACTGGCACTGTGGTATATATTTGATGGAATAAATAAGTTCAGAGAGTCAACACGATCCTGTCATTGTACAACATGAATAGTTAAACAAGGCTTGGGAATACAGAACCTTGCGCCTGCTTAGTACCATGGCAAACACACCATTACAAATCCTTTTAACCTTTTATTAGAGATACAGAAAAAAGAAGCTCCCTCTGCTTCCCTGGTTTTCTAGACTGGGGATAGAACATGCAGACTGGGCTGACATTTGTAACTGATAATCTCTTTCAGGAGATGGAGAGGAGTAGGTGCCCGGGCAGATTCTATTAGTTCTTTCAGTGATGCCGCTGATCATGAAGCGCTGTGGATTTAGCCATAGGGCATTCATATCTTTCAGGGAGGATCCAGAGGGTCATATTGAGCAATTATTCATCCTCTTTGAGAGCTCTTAAGTGTAGCTTGCAGGGAGTCCGGTTCTCCTGACCCAGCTTATTCAACATCTAAGTGAGGCTGCCAATAATCATTGTGAGATGCTTTTGGCTTACTCCTTCTCATAACACAAGACCTAGGGGTCACCAAATGAAATTAATAGACAGCAGATTTAAAACAAACAAAAGGAAGTATTTCTTCACACAGTGCACAGTCAGCCTGTGGAACTCTTTGCCAGAGGATGTTGTGAAGACCAAGACTATAACAGGGTTCAAAAAAAGAACTAGATAAATTCATGGAGGATAGGTCCATCCATGGCTATTAGCCAGGATGGGCAGGGATTGTGTCCCTAGCCTCTGTTTGCCAGAAGTTGGGAATGGGTGACAGGGGATGGATCACTTGTTCTTTACCTACAAAAGTGGAATCAGTATGTCAATGATATTGAGCCTCATGCTTCCCTGTTAGAGAGACCAATTTTTGGCCAAGATAGGTGGCTACCTGAAAGGAAGGCTCACTTTCAGCCAAGAAGGAGGGGTTATGAGTGAGGACATCTCAATGGGAGATGTGACTGCTCTCTCTTCAGAGGGCCCTTCTCTCTCAGTGATGTGCAGTATGGAGACTATTTGATTTCCAGGTGACCACTGGAATTGCAACCTTCCCACAGCTCTCTCTGCCTCTGTCATTTCTGAGAGGCATTACCCACCCTACTTAGAACCTCTTGGAAACTCTAGCTAGAGCAGAAAGTTGATACCTATCATTTCAAAAGGTTAAGTCTATGTAGGTGCCTAATACGCATGTGCCATAGACTTCAATTACTTGTGATTTCCTTTTGAGTGAGTTTTATGGTACTGATATATATAAGACCCTAATGACTTGGGATCCAGCCATCTTAGAGGTGGCCTTTTCCACTAAGGCACTTTCAAATGGCTAGAATCCTGTTACAGTGAAATCCATAGGAAGGGGTCCTGGGGCTATTTCCTTGGGGCCGGGGGCAGTGAAATTTCACCTCTGGAAACAGCTGCATTGATTGCTTTGGGGGCACGTTTGTTTCATCTTCTTCCTATGTCTTTTGGTGGATTTGGGTCAATTGTAGGGCAGGTGTTTGTTGTCAGTGGGTGGCTTGGGTACAGAGTGACAATGGCAATGCAAGGCCTTTGTCAGGGTTGTGTCATTGGCAATAGTTACTGATGGTTCTAGCATTTGCAAACATGCCCACATATTGTCACAATAGGTGGAATATATTAATGATCAAATAAACGTGAAAAGATTTGTGCAAAGCATTGTTAGTTGCACCCCATAGGAGCCATTTATTATGGTGCCACATCAGACAGTGGGGGGACGGATAGCTCAGCAGTTTGCACATTGGCCTGCTAAACCCAGCATTTGTGAGTTCAGTCCTTGAGGGTGGCCACTTAGGGATCTGGGGCAAAATCAGTACTTAGTCCTGCTAGTGGAGGCAGTGGGCTGGACTCAATGACCTTTTGGGGTCCCTTCCAGTTCTATGAGGTAGGAATAGCTCCACATATTCTATATACATTTAAATAGAAGTGATGATTGCTTTCCTCAGTTAACATCATTTCTGTGCAGAAGCATGGAAAGTAGGATTGTTAATTGATCACTCACCTCACTCCTATTAAAACAGAGAAATAAACTTCTTGGCAGTAACTCATCCATCTGGGGATGGGGGTCCAACAGTTCCATCCAGAGGGGAGTCAATAAAGTTGCACCAGGGATGAATTTGGCCCAACTGAATAAGCTGGACCATTGGGATTTCAGATTATTACCATGATGCTGGTTCCTAGAGTTCTCAATGGAGATCATGCCCCTGTTGTGTATAGACACATAATAAGGGACACTCTCAGGATTGCCAACTCCCATGATTTTATTGCAAGTCTTGCAATATACAGTGCTTTTGTTAGAGCCCAGCTGCTGGAACCAGGTTATTACTGTTACTAAATATTAGCATAAGAATGGTCATACTGGGTCAGACCAATGGTCCATCTAGTCCAGTATCTCGACTTCGGACAGTGGCCAGTGTCAAATGCTTCAGAGGGAGAGAACAGAATAAGGCAATTTGTTGAGCGAGCCATCTGCTGTCGTCCAGTCCTAGTTTCTAGCAGTCATTCTGCAAAAAGGGATTTTGATTTATATCTAATCCCTTTGTGTGTGTGTGTGTGTGTGTGTGTGTGTGTGTGTGTGTGTGTGTGTGTGTGTGTAATATATATATTATATATATATATATATATTACACACACACACACAAAAAGGGATTAGATATAAATCAAAATCCCTTTTTGTGCATAAACCAAAATGTTTTGAATCTACAAATCTAGTGCTCTGTACCTATCGAACTGCAAAGTTCTCTGCACTTAGGTTGAGCCTTAGTTGGTGACCACACGATGGAATGTATGTAATCAAAAAGGGAATGTGTGTAATCCCATGCTCTGACCCCGTTGATCCATAATAATTGAATCCAGATGTTCATAGGGACCACTGGTGATTGACAAGGGATGTTTGTTATCACAGATGTGTTCTGTGATTGATGAAATAATGAACCATTGATTGATGTTTAGGCCACTAAGAATCCCGTGTTGTCACAGATGGTTTCTGTAATAATTGGTCAGTTGCAGATGTCTTTAGCTTATTGATTAGGTAAATTGAGATATGTGGGCTGGAACCCAAAGTAAGATCACTCATGGGAAAGGAATGTCTTTGTCCTAAACAGTATATAAGGAGAAAGTTTTAGGGAGTTAGTGAGGAATGAATCAAGTGGCTGTCACTTCTCCAGTCTTCAGATCGGTTGGGTAATGTATAAAACCTTCTTTTCTGTATTGTGCTGTATTAATCATTGACTAATAATCTTCAGTTAAATGAATTCCACTTGAACCTGTTCACTGAACTCTATTATTAGTACTATTAATGATAAAAATCTCAAACCCAGAACAGTGTCTGAGAATCTCAGCTTTCATTTTTTAAATGTACATTTCTAGCCACAGTGGCTGCAGAATAAATCCTGAAAATGTGACTCCGAAACATTTCAACACCAGAAGGAAAAATATAGGCCCCCCCGCCACTATCTATATGACTTGTGATTTTTGAACACGTGGTATTGACAATACTGTAGTTCCTCCCTCCATGAGGTTGTCATCTGACTAGACAAGACAGACAGAGTGTGGGGAAGATGAAGTGGTATTGTCCTTATTCTACAGATAAGGAATAGAGGTCCTGAGAGATTAAATGATGTGACCAAGGTCCCATATGAAATCTGTAGCAGAGCCAAAAACTGAATCTAGCTCTCTGGAGTGCTAGTCCTGAGCCATAAGACTACCTTTCCTTTCAGATCAACTGTTACCTAATACTGAGCAATATAAACTAATCCCATATATCAAACAATGAACTAAGAAATTAAACTGCAAAAAAAAAGCATAGATCAAAAATAGCCAGTGCCCAAAGACACTCTCAGATAGTACTGCTAAAAGCCAAATACAAATACTGAGTGGTGATAGTCACTGATTAATAATTTATCCCCATGCTCTTTTGCTGTTATATTGATGTTATGTATATTGAAATTACAGACGCCCTTTAATGGGAAAATGGAGTCAGCCAATTTATAAAGGTTGAGTCCAGGAGAAGTGAAAAACCTTTGTCAATAACAACAAGGCATGTGAAAGCTTTAGTTTATTAAAACGGGAACTTGTATTAGTGAACTCTGATCCCTCATGTCTCCGTTACTCTCCATCTACCCGGGTAATCGTTGATTCAATATTCGTAACATTTCAGGTAATATGGAATGATATTCTGTCTGACACTGCTTGAAAAAAGGTTAATATACTTAGGCCTGGAAGAATTTTATTTGTTTATCATTTCAATAGATGCTTAAAAATAAATACCAATATCATTTTTTTTCCCAATTGTATCTCTTCAAATTTTCAAGCTGCAGGAAATAATGTGTGTGGGGGGGGTCAGACAACAGCACGGGTCAGACAATTATTTAATGACAGTAGATGCTGAGGGCTAGATGCACTATATCGGCGCAGCTGCATAGATGCAGCTGTGCAACTGTAGCACATCTGGTGCGGACTATGCTGATGGGAGAGGTCTCTCCCATCGGCATAATTACTCCTCCTCCATGAGAGGCAGAAATGATGTCGTCGGGAGAGTATCTTCCGCTGATATAGCGCTGGTGCGGACAGTGCTTAGGTCTCTGTAACTTATGTCACTTTGGGGGGTGGCTTCTTCATACCCCTAAGCGACGTAAGTTACAGCGACTTAAGCTGTAGTGTAGACCTGCCCTGAGGTTCAATAAAGTTAAAGCCTCATAACCATTAAAAGACAAATTGTCGACATCACATGCAAAACATACAAAGTAAATATCTTTCAATCAAACTCTAATAAGCTCTCATTTTTCACACTTTGCTTGTCTAGACATTTTGATTATTATCGATGGATATATATATTTTTTAATCGGTTTGTGTGCATACGGTGAAATCAACTTTTACCGACGTTTACAAACAACACTCAAATCCTTCCAAGCCTAATTATACGCCTCAGACTCAATGGAAGACGGAAGTGTGGTCTAGTGAGTAGAGGTGGGCACTGGGACTCTTGGGTTCTAATCTTGGTTCTGCTACACTCTGAGACTGTGGTGAGACTCTTGGTGTGAATAACCAAGCACGCAATCAAGAGTCACGGGCGTGAATGTCACAGGCGTGAATGTCACGGAAAATGGATTTCAAAGCTGCCTGGGAAAATATTTGTGAAAACTGAGTTTTTAAACTGCAGGTGTGGTTCTTCATAACAGAGGCACCTGCGTGTTCAGCCAATCAGAGAACAGAAACAATGCTGTATGACTGTGTGGAGGAGGGCTAGCTCAGTGGTTTCAGCGTTGGCCTACTAAACCCAGGGTTGTAAGTTCAATCCTTAAGGGGGCCATTTAGGGTTCTGGGGCAAAAATCTGTCTGGGGAGTGGTCCTGCTTTGAGCAGGGGGTTGGACGAGGTGACCTCCTGAGGTCCCTTTCAACCCTGATATTCTATAATCAGAAGTAATCAATGAAGCTCAAATAATGAACTTTGAAAACTCAAAGAAATGGTCACTCTCAATCCATATAGTTAAAGGAAAGAAAGTCATCAAGGAATTTTGATAATGAACAAACTGAAAGGAATTGCAGAAATTCCGCAAACAGAAAAAGAGGCCAAGGCCTCAAACTAGCTATGGATTAATCTCATGTTTCACTACTGCAGGCCTTTGAGTACTCCCACTGGAGTGGCTTCAATGAAACTATTTATATGCATAAGTGCTTATATTTGTATGCATAATGGCTTATACGCTTTGCTAGACTGGGGGCATAATACAGCAGGTACATTATTTGTGGCAATTTATTTACTCAGCTCTTGTTCTGACATTTTAAAAGGCCAATAGTCATGTTTTCAAAAAAGTTTAACTTTGAGATATTGGGCCACGATTCAGGCTATAACCACCAAATTGTTCTGGCTAGTGGACAATTAATGTGGGTCAGGTAGTATTTTTTTATTTGGGGTGCAACCCACAAAATTCAGTGGCCTCCCCCATGTTCAATCTCAAATCAAGCAAAATGTTGTCATCTCAGCTGACTTTTGCAGTGAGATTGCTAGAATCTGGACCTCAAACTTCAAGGAGGAGGGTGGGAACCCACATGAAGCAAAATGGAAGGCAAGACTTGCAAAAGCTGAATCTGTCGCATTTCACATGACTGTTTTGGGTATATGGGCCAGATCCTCCTGGTATAAATGGGTATAGCTCTGTCAAAGATACTAGCTAACATCCGTTCCCATGTCTTTAAAAACAAATTCATTGGAAGATAAAATAAATCTATGCAGTTCCAAGGCCAGAAGGTGCCACTGTGGTCATCCAATCTGATGGCCTGTATCACACATGCCATACAGAACTTCCCCAAAACAATTCCAGTTTCAACTATAGCTCCCCCCCCCCCCCCCCCCCACACACACACACACAAATGCCAGTGATGGAGAATCCACCACAATCTCTGGCAAAGTGTTCCAATGGTTAATTGTCTTTACTGTTAAAAATTTACGCAATGGAAAAATCGTCATTACATTCATTACAAAAGTCAGCCGGGGCTTGGGAACTCCTACATCAAACCTACCCCACAGCACAGTTTATGCCTTTCTTACACTGAGCCAAAAGACAAGGAATTATTTAGCAATTTACCAAAAAAAAAAAAAGGGGGGGGGGGAAGCAACTTCCTCCACCATTTAAATACTTGTCGTTTATTGCTAGTGTAACTAGGTTTACAACCTTCCGGTATGAAGCATAGACATCTGCTCATCTCAGCACTAAACATCTGGCTATTCCAACAAAGCATATAATTATATTTAATGGATGAGAAGTGTTTGATGGATTACAGCCAAGTATCTGAATAAGACAGTTATACATAAAGACTACTTGCAGAGATTAGCTTGACAGGATAACAAGACACAGTAGAACATTCTTTTGTCGGATATTTATATTGATATCAATGGGTATTTTACATTACAGATGCCTTATAGATGTTGCAATCATTTATTTTTGTTGGTCTCTCCAGCACAGACTTTTTTTTTGCATCTAGGCAATCAGAGTGTGGGGATTTAGACTCATTAAGTCAACTAGTCCAGCTGACTGCCAAGGGAAGATTCTTCCCTATTGCTCATATGCTAGTGTTTTGGCTAGCCCAGTTTTAAGTGTGCAAAGCAATGGCACCTCTACCATTTATCTCAGGAGACTATCTATTGGCTGAAAGATTGCTCTATCAGGACGTTTCCCCCATGCTAAAAATTGGCCTCCTTTGTAGTTAATTCATTTGGAATTGATAATGAATTGCATTTCATTAAGATAATGCTTGTTTGGTTCCAGCACTACAGACCTCTGACTTGCAATGAATCAAATGGCTTGCCATTTGTTTAGTTAATTGGCAAACAGGTCCATCTCTTGATCAACGGGTGCTGTTCTCCTGCAGTAGGGCCTGCGGCTGATCTTCACTATGGGGAGATCGACAGTGCTGCAATCAATGCACCAGGGATCCATTTAGTGGGTCTAGTGAAGACGAGGGCCGGCTCCAGGCACCAGCTTGTCAAGCAGGTGCTTGGGGCGGTCACTTCGGAGGGGGCGGCACGTCCAGCTATTCGGAGGCAATTCGGCAGATGGTCCCTCTCTCCGGCTCGGAGCGAAGGACCTTCCGCCGAATTGCTGCCACAGATCGCGATCGTGGCTTTTTTTTTTTTTTTTTTTTTGGCTGCTTGGGGCGGCCAAAACCCTGGAGCCGGCCCTGGTGAAGACCTGCTAAATCGATGGCAGAACAAGAGTAAGGGAAGTCGACCAGGGAGCGACTCCCATCGATGCTGCACAGTGAAGACACTGGGGTAAGTTGACCTAAGCTACGTCGACTCCAGCTATGTTATTCACAGAGCTGGAGTAGCGTAACTTAGGTTGACTTACCCCCGTAGTGAAGACAAGCAGTTGACCAAGGCCCCACATCTTCTGTGATAAGCTGGACCTGTAGGTTCTACAGGACTCCAATGTAGCTGGATGGCAATCCTGGGACACCTCAATTAAATTACCTCATGGAGGTTTTAAATGAATTGAATGCAAAAATGAATAATGCAATCAGGGTAGTCCTGCCCCATATTTATTTAATGTTGCCCCCACATTTGCAGTTTCCAGCAAGCTTCAAACGCTTGCATTGACATGGCAGAAATGCATTGGGCAAGTTGCCAGGGGCAAGCCTAGAGGTCTTGGCAGCAGGGTAAGGGACGGTTGAGGGTTTTAGGACCTGGGGAGGCATAGGAAGCTATTCAGGATTGAGGGAGAAGCATATTAGTGGAATGTTTCTACTAAAATAATCATCAGTGAAATACTTAACAACGTTGGCATTTAAAAGTCAAATTGTGCTCGAAGCCCAACAGCTCCCATCAAGCTAGATTGTGGTGGCCTTGTGCGGCCACTCCCCACTTACTTCCTGTTCAGGTTGTGACTCCGGACACAGGGAAAAAGCAGAAGCCGCTGTGCTAGGACACGCTGGACAACAAGCATTCTGGCCCGCACAAATGTTTGAGGTTTCAAAATCTGGTTTGGTTCCACCTAACCTTTCAAAATGTTTTGTGAGAAAACACCAGAGCGAGAAAGCAAGCCATCCAAGAATAGCCAATAGCCCAGTGGTTAGGGCATTCACCTAGGATGTGGGAGATGCAAGTTCTTCCTGGTTCACAACAGGGACTACAGTGTGGTCTCCCACATCCCAGGTGAGTGCAATAATTGTCAGGCTCCTCTGGGGGTGTGAAGGGTGATCTGTTCCTTTAAGGGTAGTGGTGTCTAGAAGTCAGCAGCAGCGTGCTGATTTCAACAAAATTCCATTTTAAAATAATCAAAACAACGAGCTTTGATAAGATCTCGAAACACTCTGCCGGTTTCAAAAATGTCTTGATGGACCCAACAATGTCACATGGTGGGGAAGTTCAAAATTAGATGCTTTGCTTTTGTTCAGAAGAGGAACAAATCTAGAAATCACGGAATTTGCTGTTCAATGGAAATTCCAGTTCCCTCCCAGCTCTATTTTAAGCACAATGAACATGAAGATCCCATCTAAGGCATCTGTGTGTGAGGAAACCCAGCTTGTTGCAGGGTCATTCAACTCCACTCAGAGCAAGTTATTCTTCCCTTGAATGTGATAAACGGATGAGTCATCCTGTCCCTTTGGGGTACTAAGGACTGTGGTTCCCAGTGCAGCCTGGGAGACACTCACAGTGATGATTAAATAATGAGAGTTTATATAAACCACAAGGAACCCAATGTTCTCTCAGGAATTTCAGTCTAAAACTCATTTCAGGAAAGCAGGGAGGAGTGGGTCCGAGAGACGTGTTATTTGAAAATCCTGAGCAACATCTCTCCTAGCTGGTAGCAGTATCCCAGAAGGTTCTTATCTATTCTGCAGGCCAGCCACAAGGGGGCAATGTCACACTTTCATACACTTCTTATAGCCCTATCATCTGGTCTGGTGCCTAGACTACACACTCCACATCCATTGCTGCTTTTTTAACATGTTTGTGTTTCCACCGTTCCTGCATTTTGTGTGCAGGTCAACCTGGGATGTGAGGGTATCCTCCAATTTTAAAATGGTTACAGGCCTTGTCCTAGAAAACACCAGTCTTTTCCCTGCTAGGAATACAAGCGGCTGCCATGTATTTAATTTAATTTTGGCACAGTGTGCGGGGACAGTGTCTAATTTGAGTCAAGTGTTTTTTTAAAGTGTCCCTTTAACTGAGAAATTATAAGGTGGAATGGCTCCCTCCAGTCAAGCGTTGTCCTATAGCCTCTCTCGCTGCTTCTCCCGAAAGTGAGACCATGCCAAAATATTGGTACTGAACAGTTAAAAACACCAGTGTCAGACAAAACCACTAGTCTAAGTGTTTCTGTGGGTGATTAAGAGACTCGATAACTACTGAGAGTTGGTTATTCTGGACGTGGCTATATTTCCACATGCAAATCCTTGTTGATTAAAACTCATTGGCATGCAGTCCTGGCAACATCGTCTGCCAACAGCTGAGTCACAGTCTCATGTTTCCAGGCAAAAGTGTCACTTGCCAGGATCCATGATAAGTAAAAAGACTCTAAAGAGGATGATGAAGAAGAAAAAGGACCACCTTGGGAGGTTGTTTGGTCCAGCTGATAAGGTGCTGAACCAGGAAAACTGGGTTCTCTATTCCTGCCTCTTCCACTGACCTCTGATATGACCCTGGGCAAACCAGGGTTACTTTTATTATTTGTATTACCATAGTGCCTATGAGCCCCAGTCGCAGACCAGGATCCCATTGTGCTAGGCACTGTACAAATACCCTTGGTTGGTCTTGCCTATTAACATTTTAAAGTAACAGTCTGTTTCTTACTAGGTGTTTGTACAATGCCTAGTACTAAAGGATGCTGATCTGGGTTGGAACATTGAGACCCTACTATGATATTAATAATAATTTTGCCACAAAGATGTTTTTAAAGTAGGGAATGGGTGATGTCTAGTGGTGTGAGGCAGAGACATAGAATCAGGGCTCTTGGGTTCTAATCCCAGCTCTACCAAGGACTCACTGTAGGCTCAGGGATGCATGGTACTGAGTACTTCCTGTGAAGTGCTGAGTGTCCTCCACTCCCATTGACTTCTGTGGGATCTGAGGTGGCCCAGATTTCACTAGAGGCAGACAGCCCATTGCAGAGTCAGGCTCTATGTCACCCTGGTCAATTCTCTTAAACTATTTCTGCCTCTATAGGTTCTTCTACAATGCCTGTCATTCTATTATATCAATGCCTTCCAGGTGTATTAAAGTGAACACAAGAAGATCTCAGCATCATTCCCTCCTCTTCTCCCCCTATTGGTATAGGGAGACCTTAGCTTAGTTTTCTACGGGGTTTTGGTGTGGCTCTGGAAGTCAAGCTAGACTGCAGGCATGCATACAACATTTCATCCTGAAGGTGCTGCAGTCTGTAACCATCTTGCTCCCTTCTGGAAGAGAGTTCCAGTTGTGGACCAGTTGCTGAGGAAGTTCTTGTGGCTGCCATCTGAGCAGAATGGAGTTGTCCTGCGGAGTCATTTCCCTGGAGGGCTTCTTGGGTCAATCCCCGAGAGCGCTCCGCGGGTAAGGCCCCCAACTTTGAACTTGGTGGGATCTGCTGTGAGAATTCCATGAAGCCCGTGAGGAAATATCAGCAGTCTGGGTTCAATTCCTGGCTTTGCCACAGGCTTCCTGTGTGACCTTGGGCCAGTCCCATAGTCTTTCTGTGCGTTAGTTTCCACCTCTTGATAATGGAAATAATAATTGCTATTTTTCATCTGTTTTAACTATTAGAGTGTATGTTTTGGGAGCAAGGATGATCTCTCCTATGCGTTTGTACATCACCTAACGCAATGATGCTCCAGCTCAGATCTTGGATACAAATAATGAATAGATTACAGGGCGGGTGGTTTTCTTTGATTTTTTTTATTTTTATTTCCCTGTGATTAGTGCTGGATAAGGTCTATGTGGAAGGGAAAAATTGTTTTGAAATATTTGTAATTAGTCTTTCACCGCTACAAATCAATTCCAAAGGGTTGTCACTGCCAATTCAGTCATCGTTACAATGGACTGGAAATAAATAACTCTTTATGTGCTCTGGTCTTTTGATCTGAGTGTGGCAAGAAAGATATTTATAACTTACTCCATTTAATCAATTTTTTTTAATGTACAGTGTTCATCAAAAAAGAGTCAGGCTTAGCTTCCAAACAACACTGTAAATTCAGAATCCTTAGTGGGTGTATTTGGCTATTTCTCAGGAATGACAGGACTGGCCGGGCTCATTGTTTTCTCAGCTAACATTCAGGTTTCTGATTTCAAGGATACCAGCTTCAGCAACCTATTCTGAGAGAGTTTTGTTTGCATTACCAGCCGCTGTCAGTCACTTTTTCAGCACAAGGAGGAAGAGTTTCCCATTAAATGATGAACTCAAATGTAAATAAGTAAATACAAGTAAAACATTTTTTAAAACTCTGTTTTAGGTCCTGGATCTATCTATCCCTTCATCTATCTCCAATGGAGGTTGTGGAATCCCTGTCATTGGAGATTTTTAAGAACAGGTTGGACAGACACCTGTCAGGGATGGTCTAAGTTTATTTGGTCCTGCCTCAGTGCAGGGAGCTGGACTAGATGACCTCTCGAGGTCCCTTCCAGCCTTACATTTCCATAACTTTATGATTTATGCAACATTAACCATCTCTGAATCTGTTTATGTATATGCCAGCACATCATCTATCCATCCATTGGTGGTGTCATCTTTCTAACTATCTTCTTCCACCTGCACCCAATGACAGTAGCACTATGGCAAGACATGAAAGAATTCAAGCTGAAAGGATATCCTCTGTAGGCTGCAGTCTCTCTCCAGACACGGGCTCACACTTTCTGAGGTAAAGTAGTTTGTGTAGTTATTGTTTTAGCACCTAGTAAGTGTCGTAATCACAAATGCTTTAGCCAGTCTGACGTTCCATTCATTAATGGACCACATACGGTCTGGTGGTCCATGGACTTTTGATTAGGTCACTTGGTCCAGTGTTGAGAGGGGAGGGACCCTCTTGTGATTAAAGCACAGGACCGAAACTCCAGAAGTCTGGGTTCAATTCCAAGTTCTATCACAGACTCCGTGGGTGACCCTGAGCAAGTCCATTAGGGTACGTCTACACAGCAACTAGGCATCCACGACTGGCCTGTGCCAGCCGACTCAGGCTCGCGGGGCTCAGTCTGTGGGGCTGTTTAATTGTTGTGTAGACTTCCAGGCTCAGGCTTCAGCCCAAGCTCTGGGACCCTCCCATCCTGCAGGGTCCTAGATCCCAGGCTCCAACCCAAACCCAGCCCCGCAGCCTGAGCCCCGCAAGCCTGAGTAAGCTACCATGGGCCATCCATGGGCTTTTCTTTGCTGTGCAGACATACCCTTAGTTTCTCAGTGCGTCAGGTACAATGGGGAATAATAATACTTCCATTGTCTTGTCTATTCAGACTATAAACCCCTGAGGGCAGAGACTGTCTCTTAGGAATTAGATTCTCAGATCTTTGGTGCAGGGACCATTTCTTTCTTCTGTTTGTACTGTGCCTAGCACAATGGGATCCTGCTCTGTCACCCAGCACTCCCAGGTGCTACCGAAATAAAGAATAATGATGATTATGCGTGCATGCTAAACCTAGCAAAACAGGGCCCCAATCCTCACCGGAGGCCACAGGCAGTACCATAAAATTAATAATTAATCAACACTAATAAAACCGAGGCAGAGAAGCACACACAGGGTGTAATCAGGCTCAGACTCACCCAGAGGCACCTCCTGTTAGTCTTCTCGGGAATTAGCTCACCAGTCGTCACAGCACCCTCTGCAGGCCAGGTGTCCCGCCTGTCGTTGGCCCCCCATGTCCCTCCTGGACCCTGGTGCCCTTGTCTTGGGTGCTGCCCCCCTGGCAGTATCCCACTCTCTCTGGATCTCCCCACCCAGGGGAACCCCCACCCGCTATCCCCACATCGCCTCAGTCGTAGCTACAGCCAGTCACCATCTAGCCCCCACACCCTGGGGCAGACTGCAGTTTATCAGCCAATCATCACAGGCAACAAGGGGTTTGGACTGGCTGCCTTTACCCACCCTCAGGCTGCCCCTCTGCAACCCCAATACCTATATGGGCCTAATACCAGGCCCTGCAGCCTGGGGAGTTGCTGGCCTCGGGCTTCCCAGCCCCCAAGGCCTTTCCCCAGCCCTGCCTCACTCTAGGTCCCGGGTGAGCTCCCTGCAGCCAGGCCTGTCTCTCTCTCTCCTGTCAGAGGGAGACTCCTGAGCTTCCGGCTACCCTGGCCTTCTTATAAGGCCGAGTTGCTCTGTTTGGGGCGTGGCCCCAGCTGCAGCCACTTCCTCCAATCAGCCGGAGTTTTGCTCCCTTCCACAGCCACAGCCCTCTGCAGGGCTTTTCCCACCCCATCAGGGCTGGAGCGGGGTGTTCACCCCGCTACACAGGGCATAGAGTAAATATGCTTGTCCAAGCAAACTACAGCCTTGGAGAAAGAAAGCGGTGGGTTTTTTTTTGTTTTTAAAAGGAGCTCAGTGTTTTTCAATGGAATTCACCCAGCTTGCCAGCTCAAGTGTTACAGCTCCGTGGCTACAAGAGGGGCAAGAATTGAAACCGACTTTTCATGCCCGGGTGCTGGTGTGAGACACAGAATCATTTTGGAATTGTCAAGGTATCAAATTTATGCTGCCCTGGAAACTTGGAGACTTGTAAAAAGCTCATAAACCTAGTCAAACCCAGCAAAAAGCTTCGCAGTAATACTTGGTAGCGTAGGTGCCAGGCATTTCAGGCAGTCTTCCAAAGAGGATTAGCCAGGGATGGGTGACAGAGAGTGTCACTCCTTTCCTTGGAAGAACCATGTGACTGTGGTGCTGTTTGTTTAAGACAGCCCTGATTTTCCAATAGGGAGCTCTGGGGTACGTTTCCAGTTCATTCCGATTGAACAGGAGAGATGGGCCTGACCCCAAGCTCCTCAGTGGAATGCCCTGGATGTTTGAGGGAGGGAATCCCAAGGCAGAGCAGGATTCAAATTTCACAGCTGGCTCCTGCCCCTATAAGGCAGAAAACTCACAAGCCCAGCTCCAAGCGTCGCTGTGCTTTGCAGGGTTTCAAACACGTGTAAGTCAGGCCCACTCCGTGTGGCATTTTGTTCCCTTTAGAAGTAGCTAGGCCAGCTAGAGATTGATAGACCTGCTACAGCCCCCACTAACAGTTGGGTGTGTTGGATCAGGTAGTAGCGGCTCATGCATAAGAACATAACGTAAGACGGTCATTGTAGGTCAAACCGATGGTCCATCTAACCCAATAGCCTATCTTCCAACAGTGGCCAATGCCAGGTGCTTCAGAGGGAGTGAACAGAACAGGGCCATCATCCCGTGAGCCATCCCCTGTCATAGACTCTCAGACTTTAAGGTCAGAAGGGACCATTATGATCATCTAGTCTGACCTCCTGCACAACGCAGTCCACAGAATCTCACCCACCCACTCCGGTAATAAACCCCTAACCTATGTCTGAGCTATTGAAGTCGTCAAATCGTGGTTTAAAGACTTCAAGGTGCAGAGAATCCTCCAGCCAGTGACCCGTGCCCCACTCTACAGAGGAAGGTGAAAACCCCCCAGGTCCTCTGCCAATCTGCCCTGGAGGAAAATTCCTTCCCAACCCTAAATATGGCAATCAACTAAACCCTGAGCATGTGGGCAAGACTCACCAGCCAGACACCCAGGAAAGAATTCTCTGTAGTAACTCAGATCCCACCCCATCTAACATCCCATCACAGGCCATTGGGCATATTTACCGCTAGTAGACAAAGATCAATTAATTGCCAAAATTAGGCTATCCCATCATACCATCCCACCCACCTTCTGGCGTGATTTAATGGTCCCAGATTTGATCCTTCCTACTGACAACCCACCCGAGGCTGCTAGTGTTGCATCCAGACTTTTGTATCTCAGGGCCATTTCTAATTCATCTCTGACAGTTCTAGAGTGTCTTTTACCCCAAAGCACTTTACAACTATGTACATACAGCACCTCAGAAAGTCAGCCACCCTCTGGGGTGATGGAAGCAACCACCAAACAGTATCCACCACACTGCACAATAGTGGGAGTAGGGGAAATTATGCCCACTGGGGCAAACCTCTTAAGAAAACTGCCCTGGGACCTTCGCTTTGCATGCGATACAAACAGCATGTTACTTTTTCAGAACCACACATTGTGAACAGTCTGATACTGTCAAGTATCAGGGGATAGCCGTGTTAGTCTGTATCTACAAAAACAACAAGGAGTCTGGTGGCACCTTAAAGAAGTGAGGTTTTTACCCACGAAAGCTTATGCCCAAATAAATCTGTTAGTCTTTAAGGTGCCACCAGACTCCTAGTCTGATACTGTATCTTTCCTGGACAAATAAAAGGCTCTTTCCCCATTGCAGGCATTTGAACCTGTCTCTCCAAGGAACATAGCTGTTTCCGACCTGACGTTTGCTAAACCACCCCTTCATTACTCATGGAAATGAACCTTTGGAAATGCTCAGCGTTGCATGAAAACAGTCCGACATCTCTCTCTGGTCCTTCGCTGTCTGGTGGCTTGGTTAAATTGAGCCATTGCTTTCCTGGATCATCAGACTTGTCTGAGCTGCACGATCCTGAAGGTGAGTTAAGGTGGGGCTGATTTGAAGAAAATCCGATCATTTAAAAGTGCAACAACCGGGAAGTATTCAGAGCCCTGGGACCTGCCTACCTGAGAGACACCCCCCCGGGGAGATAATGCCGCAGATGCAATCAACGGGATGGGATGCTGGAGCTGGCTTCCCCTCATTATAAAAGAGAGGGGGGTCACTCAGCAGGGCATTCTCAGCAAGGCCCAGAGGATCTGGAACTTGCTCCCCACATTGGTGTGAAATAGCCGACTACTGATCACCTTCCAGGCATGCTACAAAAGGCATGTATTTGATAAGGTTTGGTGGGTTGTGAGGAAGTATATACATAGGGGCATTGCCAGCAGATCGAGGGACGTCATTATTCCCCTCTATTCGGCATTGGTGAGGCCTCATCTGGAGTATTGTGTCCAGTTTTGGGCCCCACACTACAAGAAGGATGTGGAAAAATTGGAAAGAGTCCAGCAGAGGGCAACAAAAATGATTAGGGGGCTGGAGCACATGACTTATGAGGAGAGGCTGAGGGAACTGGGATTATTTAGTCTGCAGAAGGGAAGAATGAGGGGGGATTTGATAGCTGCTTTCAACTATCTGAAGGGGGGTTCCAAAGAGGCTGGAGCTCAGCTGTTCTCAGTGGTGGCAGATGACAGAACAAGGAGTAATGGTCTCAAGTTGCAGTGGGGGAGGTCTAGGCTGGATATTAGGAAACACTATTTCACTAGGAGGGTGGTGAAGCACTGGAATGAGTTACCTAGGGAGGTGGTGGAATCTCCTTCCTTAGAGGTTTTTAAGGTCAGGCTTGACGAAGCTCTGGCTGGGATGATTTAGTTGGGGATTGGTCCTGCTTAGAGCAGGAGGTTGGACTAGATGACCTCCTGAGGTCCCTTCCAACCCTGATATTCTATGATTCTATGAAGTAGCTGAGAATAGGTGCCTCTGTGTGTGTGTGTGTGTGTGTGTGTGTGTGTGTGTGTGTGTGTGTGTGTGTGTGTGTGTGTGAGAGAGAGAGAGAGAGAGAGAGTGAGAGAGAGAGAGATGTCTTTCCATTGCTTTGATTTATGGTCTGACTGTATTAATTAGCTATCTGCATCTGACTATTTAATGCTGCAGTGCTGAGTGGTCACCACCAAGTTGAATGAATTGTTAGGGCTGCCACAGTTTTTCTTCATTGGTTGCTTTTCTTAGTTGCTTAAATCTCTCTAAATAAATAGATAACATTATTTCAAACAAATAATGGCCACACTGGTGTGGGAAGAATTCCCCTGGAGTTCCTGCTGTCTCGATCAATATTCCCAAAGTCTGACGGGATTGAATGACTCAAAATGTACTCACCCCTGAATTCTTTGGATAACTCTTCTCTAAATGGTAATGCCAGGGCACCATGCAATAGATGAGCTCTGACCAGGAATCAAAGTAGCCAGTCCCTGTCTTGAAGAGCTTACAGGTTAAAACAAACTGGAGACCAAAGCAATATTGCTCTATGTAATAATCTCGTGCTCTAAAAGAGCTCTCATCAGCAGAGCTCAAAGCACTTTACCAAGGAGATCAGTGTCATTGTCCCCATTTTAGAGGTGGAGAAACTGAGGCACCAAGAGGGAAAGTGACTTACCCAAGGTCACCCAGCAGGCCAGTGCCAGGGCCAGGAATAAAAGCTTGGTCTTCCGAGTCCCAGTCCAGTGCCCTATCTGTAAGGTCACTCTGCCTAGCTGCTGTCCTCCCGTTAACATGTCAGAAACTGCAGTCAGGCTGTGGTATCCCCAAGGAAGCAGGAAGGCTCAGACTGCAGTAGAAAGATTTATTTCCCTGTTACATCAATGGATGAGCCTGGATTCCACATCTTACTAAGGGTGTGCAAACACTGTATCTGTCTACATGTCTCTCTCTAGCCAGCTCCTGGTAGATCCCTGCCCAAGATAGTGCTATGCCACATGGCTTCTGGAACCTGAATCATCCATACGAAATATTGTGCTTTCTAAACTTCTGGCTGTTGTGTAGCAATCAGCCCTTTCTGCAGCACTCTGTGGTCCACGCTGCATCTTAGCTGTTGAGGCCACTGCTACGGGAGTCCTGTTAAACCCCGACTAAGGAAAGCATCCATATGGAAGTCTGCAAATGCCACCTGTGTTTGTACTTAGACCGGTAAACAAATAATCTGATTTTCCCACTCACCTACGGCAGAGTAACGCCACTGATTTCAGTGTCACTGCTCCTGGTTTACACCCATGCGGAAGTGCCGGAGAATCAGGCCTCTCTTTTTCCTCTTGCGGTTGCTTGGCAGAGTGTATTCCCCATCCCAGAGAGACATTGCTCTGATGGGTCTCAGTGAGGTTGGGAATGGCTTTCCTTTTTCTGCTGTCCTCGTTTCAACAGGAAAGTGCTTTAAGAAGCACAATGCCTAGCACAAAAGAGAGGGAGGAAAAGATTTCCGAAGCCAAACCGCATTACACTCAGGCGGCGTGAGCACCACAGAGCCTGCGTCAAGAACAGCCTGGCCTTGAGGGACTAGCAAACATTCAGAGGCTCTGAGGATTCAAAGTTATGAGCAACATCTGCGTAGGAATAGATTGTCTTCTTCCTGTACGTCACCTCTTTCTATTAGCTTAGATATCAGGACGCACAGCTGGGAAACCTCATTTATAAAGAAGGAGAAAATACAGACGATAGAAACAAAGAACGTGGTGGGGGAGCTGGGAATAGCCAGGCAATATTAAGCTCCATTTATACTAAACTTGTCTGACAAAAGATGAGCAGGAGATAAAGCGTCTATAGATTTGCAAGCAACTTCCCCACTGTTTCAGGTGCAATGCTACTGGCATCAACAGATGCGTTTCCTCAAAGGGATGTGAATTCTGTCTCCTCGTGCAGCCATACGCAGGATGTGCAGAAGAAGCAGAATGGGACTGGGAGGGGACAGATGGTCCTGCAGTTCACATTCCGATCTAGCAGTCAGGGCTCTACTCTGTATGGCCCAGGGCAAGTCACTTTAGGCCAGATGTTAGCTCTTCAGCCACTGGTTATTTGGGGGGAAGCTTTACAAGGGTGCAAGTCGACATTTGTGCGCAATGCCCGGGGTTCCAAAGTGGAGCACAGCCACCCTGACATCTTTTCCAAAGGTGCCTTAGACAATCTGGCTTCCGGTCCAGCCACTGCCTCAGTTTACCTTCTCTCTCTCATTACACAGCCCATCTGGCACTTTCCCAAGACTGCTGCACCCCTGGGGGTGGTTCGTTCCCATAAGATAACACTCAAACCCAGCCACCCCTCTTCTCCAGGCTCACTTGGGGCGTTCAGTGTATAATTGGGCTTTAGCATCCACTCAGCCCTCCCTCTAGGCTCAGAAGTCTTCCCAGCCCTTTATCAGAGTTCCCATTGCTTCTAGCACACCCTCTGAGCTCACAGTCCTTTGCGGTCCCCCCAGCTGGGGCTTCTCTCCCAGCAAGTCCCTCGCCCAGCCTTATATCTCAATAGGCACCTGCTTCATGCAGGTCCCTCTGCCTGGGAGCACCAGAGCATCATCTGTCCTCTCCTCAGCTGGCTCCCTCCCACCCCCCAGGCTCAGGCTGCCCTTATATTCCCGACCCTGCTCCCACCACACGAGCACTGGTGTCATGCCCCTCACCTGAGGGAGTGGGCTAATTTTGACACAGAGGCGGCTGAATCCCATCCGCAGGCGCTGACTTTTATTTTTCCCGGTGGGTGCTCTGCCCCGAGGCCCTGCCCCAACTCCGCCCCTTGCCCTGAGGCCCTGCCCTTGCTCCGCCTCCTCCCACCCCTACACTTGCGGCGGTGAAAGGCTCTGACGGGGGGAGGCAGCGGGGAAGGGCTCAGGCAGAGGGGAGGCAGCAGGACACTACCCTATTAAAACCATCAGAGTAGACATAGGAGGAACTGCTTGGGTGAGTAGAGAGCCATGGGATACATACCCTAAGATTCTGCCATGTCTCCACTCTATTCGCCTAAGCAGTGTCCCACTGTCTGCGCGGCTATTTAGATCCCTGCTAGCTGGGTGTGCAGTGTCCATACTGTACATGCCGCCACAAGTGTCGACCTACCCTAAAATGTGTGTTGATTCTTCACTTTTCAGGTGTGTGCATTGCTGGTGATACAGGTGTTACCATAAATGAAATATAAAGCTTTGGGTGTTCAAAGAATTGAACGACCAAATGTAACTGAATTTCATTTCTCTTTCTGTTTGGTTGTAGTTTCAGCTTTGTTTTATCCTTTTGAGAGGGACTTGAGGTTTCGAGACGAACCTCGCTGGTTCATATTATGTGGATTTTTCCTCTATTTGTAACTGCTGACATGGGTTAGTTTTTATATATATTTAATTTATTGTGCTTTAAGAATTAACTCCTCCTCCTCCAAGCTTTATAGACTTTAGAGGTCCTTGACTCATAATTTTCTCCTATTTCTTTCGGTCGAGGGCATATTTTTGTCATTTATGATAATTCACATTACATAAGAACATAAGAACGGCCGTACTGGGTCAAACCAAAAGTCCATCTAGCCCAGTATCCTGTCTACCGACAGTGGCCAATGCCAGGTGCCCCAGAGGGAATGAACCTAACAGGTAATGATCAAGTGATCTCTCTCCTGCCATCCATCTCCACCCTCTGACAAACAGGCTAGGGACACCATTCCTTACCCGTCCTGGCTAATAGCCATTAATGGACTTAACCTCCATTAATTTATCCAGTTCTCTTTTAAACGCATTATAGTCCTAGCCTTCACAATCTCCTCAGGTAAGGAGTTCCACAGGTTGACTGTGCAGTATGAAGAAATTTCCACTACATGCATCCAAAGAAGTGGGTATTCACCCACGAAAGCTCATGTTCCTATACGTCTGTTAGTCTATAAGGTGCCACAGGACTCTTTGCTGCTTTTACAGATCCAGACTAACACGGCTACCCCCTGAGAAAGAGGTCTTTAAGAGGTCATTAATAGGTCTTAGGTCTTCCTTAATATTATCCTTCCATGTTCTCCTTAATTAGCCACAAGGTTGGGCACTATATAATTTTTCTTACAGGAGATTCTTAGCTGTTCTGTCTTCCATCATCCTAACTTCAGGCCTTGCCCATTTTATTTTTTTTTATATTCCCCCCGTAGATGGAAAAGTGTTGCCCTTCTTGCAGAAAAAAAAGAGAGGATTTAAAGGCTGTATTTGAAAAAGTCAGAATCCCATATTTTTATAAGCATGAACAATTTATTCAACGTATTTGCATATAGAGACATAATGCAAAGCTTATGCCAGTGAGAGAAAAGCCATCAGATTATGCTGCCATATAATCAAGTAATCGTTTTTTCCAGAGCCAGTTTGTCGCCACAAAATGCGTGACTGACAGATGAAAAGGAACATTCCTTCTTTGCTCCAAAAGGACTAAAAAACTGAGGGGAACCCATTGACTAAAATGAGGCCTGTTATTTACGGATTTTATTATTATGATGATTATTATTATTATTTTGGTGAGAGTAGAGTTTCTGGTTCCTTTTGTTAAACTTCACAAACAATGAGGCACCCGTAATTCACATTTAGGGCAATTGCTTTCCAGTTAGAAGGCTAATTAGCAACATTACGGGTGGCAAGTTTCACTGGGTTCCTTACAATTGCTACCATTAGGGCCCAATCCAAAACTTAGTGCAAAGACAACTCCCCTTCACTTCAGCGGATCAAAGCCTTCTGGTGCACTTCTTTCATGGAGTGAAACAAAGACCGACATCTTTTAATTTAGCTGCCAAAAGTTAAGCACCTATGTCTGCACTGCTATGAAAACCCTGTCGCTCCAAGTCTCAGAGGCTGGGTCAGCTGACGTGGATTCATGGGACTTGGGGTGCTGGGCTGTAACATTACAGGGTAGACGTTCGGGCTCAGGCTGAAGCTTTGGCTTCGAGAACATGCCGCCCTCTCGCGGGGTCGCAGGCTCAAACGTCTATACCGCAGTTTTATTGCCGGGCAGCCTGAGCCCTGCAAGCCCGAGTCAGCTGATCTGGGCCAGCCACGGCCACGCTGTAGACTTTTATCACAGTGTCGATGTAGTGTAAGGGGCTGAGCTTACCCCATGTGGTTCATGTGCCCACTGTGAGAGGAAATGCCACCAGCAAGCCTAGGGAGGATCCCTGTGGTCAGGCAGTGCCAATCAGGTGCACCTGCAGAGCATGTTCTACCGGGAGAAGGGGAGCTTATAAAGGTGAAGCTGACCACAGAACTCAGGGCTGGGGTGGGGTGGGGGGATGTTTGCCCAAAAGTAAAGGCTTCTAGAGACTGCAGAGAGCCCAGTAGCCCAGGGACCCCAGCCCGAGGCAGTGACTAGCCTCCCCTGCCCCATCTTGTTTATGGCAACCAGACACTGCAGCCCTGAGAAGGGGTATGGCCGTCTGCTTCCCTTCAGTGCCCTGTAGCTAAGCCTGAGGAACAGTCAGGGACCCGAGGTAATTAAACCAAGAAAGGACCCCTGGAGTGAGCTCAGGTCCCACAGGGAACAGTGAGCTTGCCCCCAGGGAACCCAGGGGCGGGAGACATAAAGAGAAGAAGGCCAATCCCAGTTTGAGCCATGGCTGACTACAGGGAAACCCCTGCCTTCAAACAGAGCTCCACCAGTTTAACGGGGGCTCTGTGGCACCTCAGGGATCTGCCCCCTTATTGCAGGATCAGCTCGAAATCCATACTTGGTTGCCTAAATGTGTGGCCTGGGGCATTCCCCCTACCCCGACAATAATTCCTAAGCCCCAGCCTCTCTTGAACCATGACTGACCCTTCCTCGTTACTCACCTCATTCCCCATTTTAAGTGAAGATTAATGTTACAGACACAACGCTCACCAGTCTCACTGATTTAATGTGAAATTTCCTGGGATGATGATAGTTCCTAGCCCTTATCGTGTGCTTTTCATCCCTATGCCTCAAAGTGCTTTACAAAGGAGGTCAGTATCATTATCCCCATTTTACAGGTGGGGAAACTGAGGCACGGGGCAGGGATGTGACTTACCCAAGGTCACCCCACAGGCCAGTGGCAGAGCTGGGAATAGAGCTCAGATCTTTTGAGTTTCAGAGCCCTACACACCGGACAACACTGCCTAAGGAAAGAGTGAAAACTGCATTAAAAAATAAGGAAGAATCTTGAGATTTGGCATAATGAATCATTTAAAAAAATAATACTCTGAACTCATGTAGCCCGTTCTATATGGAGATCTCACACCACTTCATAAATATTGATCTAGTTCCATCATAGTCTATGGGAATTTTTCCTTTGGCTTCAGTGCGATTTGGAATAAACCCTTTAAAGTGCGGGGTTTTAAAAAATCTTTTCCTCTGACTCCTTGCAGCTCTGCTCCTTCCCAGATCACACCAGCTGCTGGATTGCACGTGCTCAACGAAAGTCCATCGAAATCCCTGTGCAATGAATTAAAACGGTACTCATTTGATAAAGGGGAAGTGGCTCCCTGAATGTTATTGTATATGCTGCTGAGGGAGGGATGGACAGGAAAGGGCTATCAGGAGGAAGCACACTTGTTACATCAGGAAGTGCAGGGTGTTCCTTTAAGCAGGAGTTCACAGCACTGATACTCTTGTTTCTGGAGAACCACATGTTAACCATCTGTCTGCTGCCAACTAGCTCAGGTGCTATAGAAGATCTCTGAATAGAATCATAGAATCATAGAAGATTAGGGTTGGAAATGACCTCAGGAGGTCATCTAGTCCAATCCCAAAGCACGACCAACACCAATTAAATAGAAGCATCCCTACCAGTTAGAGGCATGTGCATACAGACCACATACCTCTTGAGAATAATAAACTGATTGCAGAACTTCACTGAGCACAGTAGACAATTCTATAAGGAAGAATCATGCAGGACAATGCAGAATGGTCCACTGATATCCAATTAACTCTTGTTCAGTCGTTTTCTATGCATCAGTGGTAGGGGTGCCATCAATGTTATACCCTATATCTTGATACATCAATGAATGTGTGCTTTATATTGTAGACTTTCCCCTCTAAAGTAGTTATTTTTAAAGACATCTTTGCATTAATGTAAGATAATTCTGTGTGCGTGATGGTGATGTATTTGATAGAAAAAATAATATGCTACTTTGGAAGTTAGCAAGAGAGGCTGGTTTTCTTTCCTCACAGTGAAAAAAATGTAGTCAAGTAATTAGTTCCTAGCATCCCTTATCTATCCAGCATTACCTGGCAATTATAACAGAAAGAGGAAAATAATGAAGAAAGGAATAAACGGGTTTTAAAAAACCATAATAATGAATTCAGATTGAAGGCCAGAATTCAACCTTGATTAAAAAATAAATTCTAAAGTGCGTCTGACTCATCGCAGCAACACTCAAAGACTTTTAACACCCAACATTTCTGCACCCACTTAAATACCAACCAATATTGTGTGTAAGCCGTCTGAGATCATGACACACATCAGAAGTCAATGTCCCTGCTAATAAACAGACGGTGGGAGGCTCTTTCTCTCTGTATAGTTCTTTGTGGTTTGTATTTTGGGGTTTGCCCTGAAGAAGACGTCTTGTAAGTGGGACTGAGGCAAACATGACTCAAGAAGTGAGCTGTTAATGTAAATTAGTGGTAAAAAGGCATAGCACATTGACTTTAAAGGACCTCATGGATGGGGGGCAAATTTATAAACAGCAAAAGGTTTAGAGTTTAAAGCAGAAACTCTGGGCTCAAGTCGTTGCTCCTTCTATCTTCAATTCATCCTGAATCAATGTGCCATATAACATATGCACGACAGCGTCTATGCTCACGAGGGAGAGTTCACGGATCATTGACTCAATATCAGGTCAATCCTGACTCACTGAATACTCTATAGACCCATGTAGTAAAATTGTCATATTTTTCTGAAGGGAAAAAAGTGATGCATGTCCACAGTGGTTGTGTTTTAACTTCCAAGTTTAGGCCTTTTATTGTCAAAATACCTATCAAATGAGACAGGCCCACTGGTGTTTTGAGATATGAGCCTCTTTAAGCTTCTATCACCTTCTATTTTTCTTTGACACTTGATTTTTAGAAGTGAATTTAGTGTTGGCGAGAAAGGCCAGCCACTTGGACCTCTGAGAAGGAGGCAGGGATCCTACCAGACAACCAACAATGGAGAGGGGAGAGCCCACAAAAACCAAAGGTCAGCTGTACAGTGATAATGATGGGAGTGGGCACACTAAAAAGGCACTAGAAAGGGACGCTGAGCAGAGAATGCTGGCCAGTGCTCAAAGAAGCAGGAGAAGCTAGCCTATTGTAACGTTGTGACTTGGGCAAAGACCCCACAGGGGGTTCCACCCATAACAACAATGGTTTCTCCCAGTGCCGAGGGGAGGAGCTACAAAAATACAATGTTCAACTCAACGTCATGAGACAAATAAAAGGAAAGTTGGGATGGGAGTGAAGCCACAGGTCAAAACACGGAATCCGGAAGGGGACCCTGATTGGAGAACCATGGACAACACTGTCTGCTCTGAAAAGCGAGCGATTCCAGCCAACCTGGTGATGGGAATTGGTGGGTGGAGCTACAGAATGAGGGAGGGGCCAGAATTTAGCTGAGTGGAAAGGACAAAAAGTGAACAAACCGGCCATAGGCCAAAGGGTCAAAACAAGGGATTCAGAGGAGGATGCCAAGTTGAGAATCCCAGACAGGAGCTGCTGCTCTGAGAAGTGAACACTCCTGGCCTATGTGATTCCTGAGAATGATGGTTGGAGCTCACCAGAACAACAGGGGATGGGCCACAGAGCTCCAGAGTCAAATGATTGCTTGGGAGAACAACAGAAGAACACAAGAATGGGAGTGAGGGTTAATGGTATAAAATAAGAGAACCAGACGAAGACACCAAGCAGAGAATCGTGGGTAAGCCCACTGCTCTGAGAAGAGAGATGCTGCGTTGACAGCCCTGCAGATTGAAGCCCACCACTGAACCAGAAAAAAAAAAGGCATTAAAGCAGGGTGAATCAGCGGCGCAATCTTCTCTCACGTCACTCCTGTTGATGTGGCTTATCCGAAGGCACTGCTTCTAGAGAGGAGAGTGAAGTTCAGTCGCTCTGGCCCGCTCATCCCTTGGCCTCGAGGCTGAAACCGCCAACAAAGTGCCAGTTGAGAGAATGTTTCGGACCTGGAGCCACCAGTCCACTAGCGACTGGGCTGAGAAACCTGTTGGCTGTAGAGCAGCAAACGTGTCGGGCGCTAACACCTTTTGGTCCCTGCCTGCTCAGTCTGCATTCTCACTGCCAAGCCCCTGAACCAGCCGGTTCCGCCTGCCCCTCAAACTGGAAATAAGAAAAAAATATTTTTGACCTTTCTTTTGTTGGTAAAGATTGAACCTGAAACTCCAAGCCTGACTAAATGTTAACAGCTGAGGTATAACTGCCTGAATACCGCTGCTTTAAAATGAATACACTGATGAAACCCTGATGTTAGAATCATAGCACAGAACTAGAGCTGGTTAATGACGTGTTAACGACTTTTTTCCCCCACCGGAGACTATTGATTTTTTGAAACGGAAATATCAATTTTGACAAAACTTTCTTTGGGAAGGTTTCTCAGGTCCAGGATGGAATTTCTGGGGTGGGAGAAGAGAGAGACCCACCCCAGAATAACCAGGGGGGTGGGAAACACAGGTTGAATCCCTGCTCCGAATGAAGTACCACAGCATTTGAACCTGTCTCTCACATTTCTGCTGCGTGCCATAACTGCCGGACTTAGCTATTCTGAGGTATCTTGCTCACACTTGTTTTTTTCTCCAACAAAATTCAAAAGTTTTCGTTGTGCTGAGGAACATAAACAAATTTGGAAACCTTGAAATTTTTCGCAAACCAGAATTCTCATTTCCTAGTCATTCCTGTGAAGAGACCACTTGGCACACATCCCTCTGCCAGGGATGGATTGTTCCCAACAGTAAATTCTCCAGTGCTCTGCCCAGTCTGATTCAAACCATAGAGCTTTCATCCTCTTTCTGGTCACTTGCTTTCCTGTTTGCTCAACAGTTGCATTTGATTCTGCATTCGTTCGTTTGTTAAGAGGGAGAAAGCACAAAGTGGATGGCAGTTTGTTGTAACTGTCCCTTGTGGGTCGGTGGGTGGGATAAGACCCAAGGAGTGTTCCTCTCTCTTAGCATTACTCTGGTGAGCAAGTACTACTCAGCATGAGCAAGCGTAACAGAATCAGGGCCTTGGTGGAATTTACATTCCTTCCTGTAAAACAAATGCTTGGCTTTGGGTGGGTGGGTGATAAGCATGGAATGTTCTCCCTGGCCTGTGAGTGCACAGTGCCTGTCCTGCCATCTTATTGAACTGAAATTTCCTCTTCACGTCCTGGGCAGTGAAGTCATCTCCCAAACACCAGGATGTGTGTCTTGGACGCCACCTGCCCGAAACTCTCCCCAGTAGGAGAACCCCTTCACAGTAGGGAACCTCGTTTAACGTTCTTCTGTTCCTGCCCTCTCTTTCCCTGAAAGGCATTGGTACCACAATACAGCCACTAATGGTCTACACTGCAATTAAACACCCGCGCTCGGCCCTTGTCAGCTGACTCAAGCTGTGGGGATATAAAATTGTGGTGTAGATGTTTAGACTGGGGCTGGAGCTCGAGCTCTGGGACCCTGTGAGGGTCAAGCTCACTCCAGTCTCTGTCTGTTCTTCCCTATTTCCTGCCCTCCCCCCAAACAAAAGTGTCTTTATTTGAAGACCCTAAAAAGGAGCAAAGGGTGGAACAGCCTATCCCTTCAGCAGGCCTAATATCCGACACACTAATTTACATTAATTTCCAGTTCTGCACATTCTGTTTTTAGCAAGCACTATTTCAACACAGCCCTTGAGTTCTATCAAGAGGCCTTTTAACATAGATTAATTCAGTCTGTCTCCCTTTCATACCTTTCCCCGTCAACACTTATTATAGGTTATTGTGACATCTTATGAACTTTTATCTACTGGGTACAGTTGAGCTCACAAGTAGGGTGAATTTGTCAGCCCAATTATCACAAAAAGGGGAAGGAAATATATTTCAGCGCTCTTTTAATTCCCAAGGACTAATACATCTCAGCCTTTTTTCCAAGGCTCTCTGCTTTGGCTGTGGGGTTTTCTCCTTACAAACCCCTCAATATATACCCCAGGGCCTCCCACTGTAACCCCCTTTTCCTGCTTGACATGCAGACCTTCCACATACACAATATTAATTTTATCTCTTCACCTCCAGAGGATTTTGCAGTGCCTTTGTTTTGAAGGTTCTGCTGTCTGAGACATAGCCCAGTCTCACCTTGCAAACCCCTGAATTAACTAATGCAAATGACAGCCCAGGGGAGAGACACCTGCTTCTAATTTAAGGCTGCAAAATTACTCTTTACAGAGACTTTCATAAAAAAAAATCTTTTTTTCTTCCTAATAGATTCCCCAGCATAATGACTTCCTGCGATATCAGATACCGAACCCATCTCAGCAATTTCAATGTCCACTGAACCCTAGAAACACTGTATTCATTAAATCTATATGTAATTAATTCCTTCCTTTGAAATGGACCAGCTTGAGTTCTGAGGTGGATATTTTTTTGCCTTCAGCCTGAGGGGGAAGTTTCATTGTATTTCATTAAAACCCACATGTGGGTGAAAACTTATTTACCTTGAAAAATGATATGTTTCTATCTTGATTTCAGTCTAGCTAGATTATTTATTTATTATGTAGTATTATTTTCCACGATGGTGACTATAGATCCCACTCAGGGACCAGAAACCTATTTATTTAAATGATGATCCTGGTATAAGAACCTATTTAAAGCAGGCTATTTTGCTAAGTAGATACTGTACATACACCCATATAATAAAAAGACGAGCCTTTCCCCCAAAAGCTTACACTTTATACGTATGAGCAGACAAAAACAGGTTGTTAATTCAGCTAGAGATATCACGTTATGGATGAAAAGCTATCATGAT
Organism: Malaclemys terrapin pileata; assembly: GCF_027887155.1. Lineage (NCBI taxonomy): Eukaryota > Metazoa > Chordata > Testudines > Emydidae > Malaclemys > Malaclemys terrapin. Next base: position 74,474,664 of record NC_071515.1, read on the forward strand.
ACCAGCTTGCAGTGTTTTAAGGGTCCTGAAATGTCTCTGAGGGTACCTCTACACTACAAATTAAGGTGTGATTGTAGTATGGGTAGGCACAGCTAGCTAGCTTTAATTTAGCTAGCATAGGTAAGAATAGTAGTGAGTTTCCACATGGGCTAGCTGCCCTAGTACAAGCCAGCCCGGGACTCTCAGTACATACTCAGGTCACTAGCCCATGCTACGGTCCATGCCACTGCATCTTCACTGCTATGGTTACCCACACGAGCTGGATTAAAGCCTATCTCCTCTACAAACCCATCTTAATCTGTGATGTAAACGTATCCTTGGAGTCCATATATGTCATCATACCATGGCATCAACATCCTCATCCTATGACATGGACAATGGCCCATTTCATGATACATGTATTTGTCCTTCAGGATGGATATTGCACCGATTCTCAGAAGAATTCAGTCTCTTTTTCTTTCTATCTTGGTGTAAGTCACGGTGTCCCCAGTGGTCCATGAAACCCAACATGACTGGCTATCTGAGAGACCGCCTTCCCCATAGGCTGAAATCCATGGAGGCATTTTTGCTAACAGTCCCAAGTCTTACATACCTGGGTTGAAATCCTGGACTTATTAAAGTCAATGGGAGTTTTGGCATTCAGGGCCGGCTCCAGGCACCAGCCGAGCAAACTCGTGCTTGGGGCGGCAGATTCTAAGGGGCAGCATTCCGCCCAATCTTAGAGCAGACAGACTCGCTGCTCTCCCAGACCACAAGCCAGAGCCATTACCTGTGTGTTGCCCCGTCCTGATTCAGGGCTCCGGGCTATAGACTTCTCACTGTTCCACCTGACTGCAGGCCTGGGAAACTAACTGTCAGCTAATTTTCCTCTGAACCGAAGTGCTCCAAAGTGTCGTAGTGAGGGGGCGTGGTCTCCTGCACTGATGGATGAGGAGAGAACCACGACCGCCGTCCTGGGTGACTAACTTTTTACTGCGGACCCGGCCTAAGACTCCTAAACTTGTGCAGAATATCACTGGATACGGGTGAGGTTGCTGTGGACTACACAACAGTGGATGTGGGACTGCTCCAGCTTTCCCCAATGTATTGCAGAGGATAAAACGTTAAGTTAACAACTCCAGGATTGTCCCTGGCACGGAATTTAGACACGTGCCATTGTAATTGAGGTTAAATGATGAGTTACCAGGAAAGCGAAGGCAGTTAGAGTGGGGTCCCTACAAATACATTGTTTTAAACAAACCGGCTTACTGCCTTTGATGGAGTAAAAGAATCCTCACAAATGCACAGGAGGTGATGGAATTCTCCTGGATTTCAGTAGGATCTCTGGTAAGGTGCCATGCACAGGCAGGTGGGGAACATGAGACAAATGTAAATAGGGAGGAGTTTCAAGTGTTAGTGTGCAGGTAGGATTGCCAATTTGCTAATTTCTGAGGATTGTACCCCACTGCCCCGCCTCTTCCCTCATGGCCCCGCCCCTGCTGTTCGCCTCTTCCCTCATGGCCCCGCCCCTGCTGTTCGCCTCTTCCCTCATGGCCCCGCCCCTGCTGTTCACCTCTTCACCAAAGCCACATTCCCTGCTTTGCCTCTTCACTCAAGGCCCTTCCCCTCGCTTGCTCCCCTCCCCCCCTCACCTTCCATTGCTCGCTGCTCTCCACTTCACTCCCCCACAACTGGGCTCCCTCTGCTATGGGGCCCGGCCAGGAGCTGAAGCCTGACGTGGAGCCTGCTGCCTGCCCGCCCATGAGATGCAGGTAGGCGGCGGCCCCGACTAAGCAGAGGCTAGCACAGGTTGATCACCCGGTGCCTCGCCTCCCCACCCAGGCTAACCGGACTTTTGCTATCCGGTTAGTACATCTGATTGGACACTTCCAGGTCACCTTTTCAACCCATCCTTTCTGGTCAAAAACCGGACACCTGGCAATCCGAGTAGGGACCAATGAGTTTGAGTTCATAGCAGTAACTTGTGGGGTAACCCACAAGGTCAGTGTTGATCCTAAGCTTCCATAACCCCGGGGGCCTGGGAAAAGGAAGAGGGGCAGACATACGTTGGTCCATGGTGTCTTTTGCATTGACATCAGTGGGTGCAGGATCAGACCCTAAATTTGAAGGTGACAAACTTTAAGAGGAAAAAAATCCAGTACAGAAACTCCAAGCCTTTTTCAAATGAATTCAAGTTAGACAAGAGAGCGAAGAAAAGGATTCATGGGTGACGCCGTGCACTAACGTGACTAGATCGTGCTGTCCGTGTCTGTATAGTCAGTGCCTGATTTAGATACAGAGACTGTTCCTTCCTTTACGTGCAGCACACAGCCCATGCTCAGGAAACAACTGATGATGAATGAGTGGCGAAATGTCAAAGGAAGGACCAGTGCATGGTAGGAAAGGAGGAAATGCTCCAAAAGATAAACATGTTGAGCTTGGGAAGCAGACAGCACAGTGAGCTCATTACCGCTTTCAAATACAGAAGGGGGATGCGCAGTTCTCTCAGAAATGACCCAGGTGATGTCCCATTTCAGCATCTCTCCTTCCTTTGATGGGCCAGCTCCAATAAAACAGCAGACGTGGGAGTCTGCCCTTTCTGAGTTTGCCTATTTCAGCAGGAAGCAAACGAGAGCTCCGCTCATTCCCAAGGATATCCTGACAAGGGGCAGCAAAGCACGCAGAGTTTGCTTTAACAGATGGATAGATCATCACAAAATCCAAGAGACGCACACCAAAAACGTCTGCCTTCGTTCATTGGATGGTCCCTTCATATGCAATATGACCCAAATACCTACAACAGAACTGGAAGCGGACTCAGTTCAAGTAGCAACACGTTCTGATATACTAAAACCAGAGCTTCAGATGGTGTAAGTTGGCATGGCCCTATTAAAGTCAATGGAGCTACACTGATTTATACCAGCTGAGGATCTGATCCTGCCCCTTTAAGTATAGTCTATTACTATTACAAATATTTACTCCAAAACGAAGGACATTCACGGCCAACTTCATGCTCACATTCTGGTGCACCACTGTGCTGCCAATAGGAGTTATGAGCGAGTATTTGAAGGCAGAATTTTGACCTTCCTATTCAGCGGGCTAGCTTTCCTCTGTATATTTTAATATGCCCATCATTGTTGAATTTGGATGCCATTAAAGGCAATAGGAGGTTTGTCGAGGTACTGACTGAAGGAATATAGGGTCTCTTCCATGATCTGGGGCAGGGAAATACAGGCAGAGTTTCATCTGGAGGCACATCTTTAGGTGCATGCCGGAGAATGCTGGATAAAATCCCCTTCCTGCCTGCACACCTATGAAGTCACAGACTGGAGCAAATCATGGATTTTTTAAATTATTATTTGATGGCATTTCTAAAATTTTGTTTTGGGTTGAACCAAAAACAAAAACCTTCCAACTTGTTAGCAAATTCAAAGTGAAGAAAAAAACATTTTGGATCGGATGAAATATTTTGTTCAACCACAAAAAAACCCCAACATTTTGTTTTGATTTTGAGCATGTTTATATTTTTTAACAAAAATGTTACTAACAAAACTGAAGGAAATTTCAAATGGAAAAGTTACATCGAATGGAGAAAAAAAATCAAAATGATTCATTTTAAAAAAAATGTTGATGCAAAAGGTTTAGATTTTTTCACAAAATTTTTGAGGGGAAGGGGTTTTCCACCAAAACTATTCAGCAAAATCTACACAAATTCCCCAAATATTTTGGTGTCACCAAATCTGCATTTTTCCACCCATAATGGTTTCAGTCAAAACATTTCACCCAGCTCTAGCCAAGAGGGAACTGGTCTCTTTCGGTACAAAAATGGAAATCAGTCCCCATCGTGTGTGTCAATAATTCTAGGACCACATTTGCAGACAAGCAGGAGATGTGGTTGTGTGACTAACTGGCACGCAGAATGACTGCATTTGCTTGCAGAGAGGCCATGCGGAATTAGCCTATCTGGGCAGGGCACTAACCACATTTATTAGTGCAAGTGATCGTGCAGATAAGTTGCTATGTTATCCCCATGCTTTGTATGTGCAGCTGCACACCCAGCTTTCCTAAGACTCTGGGTCTCATTTATTCGTTGTATCTTCATGCAACAGTAGATGGGGATTTGGGGGATTTTTCTAACTGTCTTGTATATCCATACCCAGCTCTGAGAGGCCTGAAAATGTTAAGACGTGTTTATCTATAATGAAAAGAGAGGAATCGATGACATTCAAAAGGGCTAGTTATAAGGATGGCATTTTGCCAGGCTGGTTTCCATCGGCGCATCTAAATAACCAGCGGAAATCAAAGAGAAATTAAAGATGATCCTTCCCTCAAGGGAACAAACAAATGTCTGGCCAGCGCTGTACAAAGGAGCCATTCTCTATTTAAAACTTCCACCAACTGCTGTGTACATTGAAAGAATACCTAGTCCCACTGTTAGCACTGCAATCAGCTGCCTTACTGTCAGAATACGCTCAATGACATATTCATCAGGCCTGACCTCAGTTCTTCCCCCTCCTCTCCTCAAGATTCTCTGATGCTTGGGACCCTCATTTTGTTTTCGTTCAAATATTATCATTCAAAAGTATTTGCTTTCTTTGCCGCCCCAAGAATTAGACAGAAAAGAAAGCAATGTGTGTGGAAGTTAATGAAATTAGTATTATTATTTTGTATTACCGTAGTGCATAGGGGCCCTAACCATGGGCTACCAGTGAGATAAGCATTTCTAACAGTGCTGGAGGATATGATGACGGCGATTTTCAAGCGAGGCTAGACGCTTCTGTGACGAACTGGGACTGTTCTTGCTGGGGTGTGGGAATGCTGACAGGGGAGTGTGACTAGGATGGTCTGCATCAGGGGATGGGAGTCGGCCCAAGGGAACATACCTGAGCTTGTAACATGAGAACCCAGGAGGGGATTGGAGGTCAGGTGACTCCGGGGCCCGGGAAACTGAACAAAGGCTGTGGGAGGGGTCGCTGAAAGCAGAGTGCTGGAAGCAGGCTGGAAGGAGGCTGGAGAGATGGCTGGGAGGCAGAGATGGCTCTGACCCCCCAAAGGGGGGTGGGCTGGCATGCCCTGGGACCCCAAGCTGGACCTAACTGAGGGGGGGCCCTGTTGTCTGTGCCTGCAAGACCTGTCTTGGACTGTATTCCTGTCATCCAAATAAACCTTCTGCTCTACTGGCTGGCTGAGAGTCATGGTGAATCGCAGGAAGCCGGGGGTGCAGGGCCCTGAGTCCCCCAATACTCCGTGACAACTGGTGGCAGCGGTGGGATCTACTGCACCCCGTGGACGGCGCTTCCTGCAGTAAGTGACTGGGGAGCAGTAAAATGAAGGGGGATTGACGGGGACCAGGCCGGCTGAAGAGTGGGAGAGAGACGGTTATTACCCCTGGGAGTGTGTGACCAGCGAGAAGGACTTTTGCAGTAACAGGGTCCCCCGGGGGGATCGCAGCGAGTGGTCCCAGGGGCGGAGGAGTCTGCAGCTCGACCCTGGCAGAGAGGCGGTGACCTCGAGAAGGGCTGGCACACTAGGGGTCCCCCTGGGAACTGTGGGGAGCTGTGAGCACACAGGCCGGTGAGTGGCCAGCAGGAAGATGTATGCCAAGCGGCTTAAGAGCGACCTGGTGGAGCTGTGCAAGCAGAGGCGGCTGCGCATTGGGAGGCTCACCAAAGCACAGCTCATTGCCCGGCTGGAGGAGGAAGATCGCGCGAATGAACTGATCCCTGTGTCTCAGGGAAGCAGCCTGGCAAATGCAGCGCAGGCCCCAGTGTCTGTCCCAGCTGGGAGTGGTCAGCCGGCTGCTGAGGGCTTCCCGAGACCCCTCCTTCCTATGCCTAAGGGAAGGGTGGGGAGGAGCCCAGCAAATACCGAAGGCGCCGTGGCCCCCCCGGCCAGCAGGGGACCCTCCCGGCGAAGCTCGCCGGCCAGCAGAGGATCCTCCCGGCGACGTTCGGCATCCGGGGAGCGGAATTGGCTGGAATGGGAGAAAGAGCTAAAACTGAGAGAGATGGAGGATCGTGAACAACAGAAACAGCATGAAGAGAGACAGCATCAGCGTGAAGAGAGACAGCGTCAGCAGGAACAGGAGGAGAATGAGAGACAGAGACAGGAGAATGAGAGACAGCGTCAGCATGACCTGGAACTGGCGAGATTGAAGGGCAGCGAACCCCCAGCTGCGGTGAGTGAGGGGGGACCCAGGACTGCACGGAGCTTTGATAAGTGCATCATGGCCCCATACAAGGAGGGGGAGGACATGGATGACTTCCTGGAGGCCTTTGAGACGGCCTGCGAGCTGCACCGGGTTGATCCCGCGGACAGACTCCGGGTCCTTACCCCCTTACTGGACCCCAAAGCCGTGGCATTGTACCGCCAACTGGGAGAGGCAGAGAAAGGGGACTACGAACTATTCAAAAGGGCCCTGCTACGTGAGTTTGGGCTGACTCCTGAGATGTACCGGGGAAGGTTCCGGAGTCAAGATAAAACCCCTGAGATCTCATATCTGCAACTAGCCGTCCGCATGGAAAGATACGCCAGCAAGTGGGCTGGTGGGGCCCAGACGAAGGAGGACCTGATTAAACTGCTGGTACTGGAGCAACTGTATGAGCGGTGCCCATCCGACCTGAGGCTGTGGTTGGTGGACAGAAAGCCAGAGAACCCGCGACACGCCGGGCAGCTGGCCGATGAGTTTGTAAAGAGCCGGTCAGGGGGTGGCAGGGAGGAGCCCCAAAGGAACAGGCCCGCCGCGATGCAGAGAGAGAGTCACCCTGGGACCTCCCAAAGGGGGAATATGGGGAATCCCCTCCCACGGGGAATGCCCAGCGTCAGGGACAACCGACCGGCTCGAGGGGACCCACAGGACATGAGCTGCTATTACTGCGGCCGAAGAGGCCACGTTCAGGCCCAGTGCCCCAAGCTCAAGGACAGACTGAGCAGACCGAACCCGCATAGGGTTAACTTGGTAGAGGCCCAGACGGACGAGGGGCAGGCTTCTCACGCAAGAGGGGCTGGCAGCTTATCAACTGCTCAAGAGAGAGAAGGGCCCCAGGCCAGCTCCTCTAGGGGGCTGGATGCCCCAGACTCAGGGTTTTTGGTTTATACGGTGGGCGCGGGGCTGTCCCTCCGGAGAGAGTACCTTGTTCCCCTGGAGGTGGATGGGAGGAAGGTCAATGGATACTGGGATACGGGCGCAGAAGTGACGCTGGCCCAGCCCGAGGTGGTGGCCCCAGATCAGGTGGTGCCCAACTCCTACCTGACCCTGACGGGGGTGGGCGGAACACCAGTCAAAGTGCCCGTGGCAAGGGTACACCTGAAGTGGGGGGCCAAGGAGGGCCCCAAGGATGTGGGGGTACACCCGTATTTGCCCACTGAGGTATTGATGGGGGGGGACCTGGAGAACTGGCCAAGCAACCCCCAAAAGGCACTGGTTGTGACCCGCAGTCAGAGCCGGCGAGAGGCCCTGCGCCCTGGCCTTGGGGGGGGTGCCTTGCCTGAGGCGCAGGACCCTAACCTGGTGGGGAGGGAACGCCCAGGGACACGGCTCAGGGAGGCTGCAGCTTCAGACCCAGCGGGCGAGAAAGAGCAGGTGGCCATCCCTGTCCCAGCTGCTGAGTTCCAGGCCGAGTTGCAGAGAGATCCCTCCTTGCGGAAGATAAGGGACCTGGCCGACCTCAATGCGGTACAGACCATGGGACGAGGTGGCCGGAAAAGGTTCCTGTGGGAGAAGGGGTTTCTGTACCGAGAATGGGCTCCCCCAGGGAAAATGGAGTCAGGGGGGATCAGGAGGCAGCTGGTGGTACCCCAGAAGTATCGCCGCCAGCTGATGTGCCGGGCCCATGATATTCCCCTCTCAGGGCACCAGGGAACCTGGCGTACCCAGCAGAGGCTGCTACGGAGCTTTTACTGGCCTGGGGTCTTTGTTACTGTCCGACAGTACTGCAGATCCTGTAACCCCTGTCAGAGGGGGAGGAAGGCCTGGGACAAGGGGAAAACAGCTTTAGGACCCTTGCCCAGCATAAAGGATCCTTTCCAGAGGGTGGCCAAGGTTAAAAGGGCGGCTCTAAACCAAGAGAGCCCAAAGCACAGACCTCCAGACTGGAGCGCTGGGAGAAGACCACAGCCCAGTTGGAACCCCAGAGGTATGGGGGTGGGAAAAGGGCACAGGCCGCATAAACCTTCCCACATGCGAACTGCGAGTGCCATCAAGCACCCCCGACCTAAGGGGGGGCGTGGAACGGAAGGGGCCTGGTGTAACTCCCACCAAGGAACTGGAGGAATGCGGGGGCATCCATGGGAACGGGGGTAGGTTCGAACTTCCCCAGGTCACTGGCTAAAGTGACCCTGCTCAGTTCGGTCTCGAAGGGGGGAGAGATGTGACGAACTGGGACTGTTCTTGCTGGGGTGTGGGAATGCTGACAGGGGAGTGTGACTAGGATGGTCTGCATCGGGGGATGGGAGTTGGCCCAAGGGAACATACCTGAGCTTGTAACATGAGAACCCAGGAGGGGATTGGAGGTCAGGTGACTCCGGGGCCCGGGAAACTGAACAAAGGCTGTGGGAGGGGTCGCTGAAAGCAGAGTGCTGGAAGCAGGCTGGAAGGAGGCTGGAGAGATGGCTGGGAGGCAGAGATGGCTCTGACCCCCCAAAGGGGGGTGGGCTGGCATGCCCTGGGACCCCAAGCTGGACCTAACTGAGGGGGGGCCCTGTTGTCTGTGCCTGCAAGACCTGTCTTGGACTGTATTCCTGTCATCCAAATAAACCTTCTGCTCTACTGGCTGGCTGAGAGTCATGGTGAATCGCAGGAAGCCGGGGGTGCAGGGCCCTGAGTCCCCCAATACTCCGTGACAGCTTCTTATAAGCTGCGTCGTTATAAAGAAAAGGGGGAAGGGAATGTAGAGTTAGCAATCAAGGGATTAGGGCCAGAGATGCAAGATTCCAGTCCTCATGGTGCAGGGGTATCCAAGATCTGGAGATTTAGCTCTACTCATTATAGAGAGATGGGCTGGCCCTGAAGTTTGGGTCCAGATTGATGTAAAACAAAATTATCCAAGTGCAATAAATGACAGGATGTCTAATGCACTGGGCCAGGACTCAGGAGTTCTGAGTTCAGGGCCACACTCCTGGTGGGACCTTGGCAAGTCACTTAGGGTATGTCGACATTGCAATAAAAAAACTGCAATATTGATTTCTCAGAGCCTGGGGGCTGGGCTGGAGTCCCAGGCTCTGTGACCCTCCCCCCTTGCTGGGTTTCAGAGACCAGGCTCCAGCCCATACCCAACATCCATCCTGCTATTTTTAGCCCCAAGTCAATTGAGCTGGGCTCTGAGACTCACTGCCCCTCGCTGCCGTGGGTTTTTTATTGCTGTGTAGACTTACCCTTAGGGCTCTCTGTGGCTCAAATCCCATCTGTAAAACGGGGAACATGGTGGGCAGTGTGATAGATTATATCGCAGGTCCAATTTTCAGCTGATCTTGTTTTGTACATGCTTTAGCGACTTCCCCTTTCCCTCCTGTCTCTTGTATTTGCTTCTTCAACACCTAGCACTAGGGAACCACACGTTTGACTGGTCTAATCACCAGAGTCCTAATAAATAATATGAATGTCTTATTTTGAACCAGAGGGGTAGCCGTGTTAGTCTGGATCTGTAAAAAGCGACAAAGAGTCCTGTGGCAACTTATAGACTAACAGACGTATTGGAGCATAAGCTTTTGTGGGTGAATACCCACGCATGCTTCTGACGAAGTGGGTATTCACCCACGAAAGCTTGTGCTCCAATACGTCTGTTAGTCTATAAGGTGCCACAGGACTCTTTGTCGCTTATTTTGAATCACACAGTTATACCCTTTCTACTCACCTTATGCACCAGCCTCATCTGGAGGTAGGTCCGTTTACACCAGCTGCAGATCTGAGCGTCTGTCTTTTTAGGGATTTAAAATGTACAGCCCAGTGTTGCTCTCAGCTACACCAGTTGTGATTCTAAAGTCACTCCACTGTTTTGAGTGGAGATAACCCAGTGTAAATCCAGTGGATTTATTCCAGTTTTACACGGAGATAGCAGGGAACCTGGTGCGGCCCAGTGCTCTATGCCAAAAAAGCTACATATTGTGAAAGAACTAATCCTGGAAGTAAATATTTGGATTAATGCAAATATTTGAAATCTCAGCTGTCAGCCAGGGTGTGCGCGCTCGGGCCTAGTAGTCAGCGCAGTGGCGGTCAGAGGCCAGGAACAGTGACAAGAGTCAGAGCCCAGGATCAGAGGTGGGGTCAGAGGCCGAGAGGCAGGTCCATCATTATAACTGGCAGGGGAGTCCATCTTGTTGCACAGACACTTCCTGGAGCTCCTCCAGGGCTTAAATAGGGTGCCTGGACCAAGCAGGGGCCACGAGGGAAGCTGTCAGTCCAGCCTTCCAAGGTGGTACTTCCTGTGGGTGTTTATCACCACAGGGTCTATGTGATAATGCATACAGCCCTACGATCAACGGCTCGATGTCTAGTTGGCAGCCGGTATCAAGTGGAGTACCCCAGGGGGTCGGTCAACAACTTTATTAATGATCTGGCTGATGGGACGGATTGCACCCTCAGCAAGTTCGCAGATGATACTAAACTGGGGGGAGAGGTAGATATGCTGGAGGGTACGGATAGGGTCCAGAGTGACTTAGACGAATTGGAAGATTGGGCCAAAAGAAATCTGATGAGGTTCAACAAGGACAAGTGCAAAGTCCTGCACTTAGAATGGAAGAATCCCATGCACTGCTACAGGTTGGGGACTGACTGGCTAAGTGGCAGTTCTGCAGAAAAGAACCTGGGAATTACAGTGGATGAGAAGCAGGATATGAGTCAACAGTGTGCCCTTGTAGCCAAAAAGGTTAACGGCATATTGGGCTGCATTAGTAGGAGCGTTTCCAGCAGATTGAGGGACGTGATTATTCCCCTCTATTCGGCACTGGTGAGGCCACATCTGGAGTATTGCGTCCAGTTTTGGGCCCCCCACTACAGACAGGATGTGGACAAATTGGAGAGAGTCCAGTGGAGGGCAACAAAAATGATCAGGGAGCTGGAGCACATGACTTACGAGGAGATGCTGAGGGAGCTGGGCTTATTTAGTCTGCAGAAGAGAAGACTGAGGGGAGATTTGATAGCAGCCTTCAACTACCTGAAGAGGGGTTCCAAAGAGGATGGATCTAGACTGTTCTCAGTGGTAGCAGTTGACAGAACAAGGAGCAAGGGTCTCAAGTTGCAGTTGGGGAGGTCTAGGTTGGATATTAGGAAACACTATTTCACTAGGAGGGTGGTGAAGCACTGGAATGGGTTCCCTAGGGAGGTGGTGGAATCTCCATCCTTAGAGGTTTTTAAGGCCCAGCTTGACAAAACCTGGCTGGGATAATTTAGTTGGTGTTGGTCCTGCTTTGAGCAGGGGGTTGGACTAGATGACCTCCTGAGGTCTTTTCTGACCCTAATCTTCTATGACTCTGAAGTTTCTGTCCAGTGCTTTAATCTCAAGAGTGTCCCTCCCCTCTCAGCACTGGACCAAGTGACCCGATCAAAAGTCCATTGACCATCAGACCGTATGTGGTTCACCACAGTCCATTAATGAATGGAACATCAGATTGGCTAAAGCATTTGTGATTATGACACTTACTAGGTGCTAAAACAATAACTACACAAACTACTTTACTCCAGAGTGTGTGAGCCCATGTCCAGAGAGAGACTGCAGCCTAAAGAGGGTATCCTTTCAGCTTGAATTCTTTCATGTCTTGCCATTAGTGCTACTGTCATTGGGTGCAGTTAGAAGAAGATAGATAGAAAGATGACACCACAGATGGATGGACAGATGTGCTGGCAGATACATAAACAGATTCATAGATAGTTAATGTTGCATAAATCATAAAGTCATGGAAATGTAAGGCTGGAAGGGACCTCGAGAGGTCATCTAGTCCAGCTCCCTGCACTGAGGCAGGACCAAGTAAACCTAGACAATCCCTGACAGGTGTCTGTCCAATCTGTTCTTAAAAATCTCCAATGACAGGGATTCCACAACCTCCATTGGAGATAGATGAAGGGATAGATAGATCCAGGACTTAAAACAGAGTTTTAAGAAAACATTTTACTTGTATTTACTTATTTAAATTGAGTTCATCATTTAATGGGAAACTCTTCCTCCTTGTGCTGAAAAAGTGACTGACAGCGGCTGGTAGTGCAAACAAAACCGTCTGAGAATAGGTTGCCGGAAGCTGGTATCCTTGGGAAATCAGAAACCTGAATATTAGCTGAGAAAACAATGAGCCCGGCCAGTCCTGTCATTCCTGAGAAATAGCCAAATACAACCACTAAGGATTCTGAATTTACAGTGTTTAGAAGCTAAACCTGACTTTTTTGGATGAACACTCTATTCTCAGCCTGGTATTGCAACCTATTTTACTTTTCCAGTAGAAGTTCCCATTGCTGATGTGCCAGCCATTTTCCCTAATATTTGCCCCCTAGCCCATATACAGGATGTATATATCCTTGCATCTCACTTGGAATCAGTTAACAGCTTTAAAATGTCACTCCAGATTATGAGCTGACAGCCTGCCACGTGACATTCCTCGACCTCTGTTCTCAGGGACTAAGTTAAAAGTCTCAGCTTTACTTTCAACACACAGGAAACGTACAAAGATAGTTTGCTTTAAATACTGAATTTATGGAGACTTCTTGGTCATTGACACAATAGAGAATTCTGGTGTGAATTAGGGCTGGTCTCCACTACCGGTGGGATCGATGCTACAGCGATCAATCCACCGGGGGTCGATAACTCTCCCATCGACTCCGGTACTCCACCAGAACGAGAAGAGTAAGGAGAGTCGACGGGAGAGTTTCTCCCATTAACTCAGCATGGCGTTGACCTCGTGGTAAGTAGATCTAAGCTACGTTGACTTAAGTGATGCTACTAATGTAACTCAAATTGCATAGCTTAGATCGACTTTTCCCTATAGTGTAGACCTGCCCTTAGTAGTAAAGATAGTTTCATAAACTCAGTTTTTAAGGAAAGAAGATATCACTGCAACCAGTTAGTCTGACCACCTGCATAACACAGACCATAGAGTTTCACTCAGAGATTCAGAGGGACCATTAGATCATGTAGTCTGACCTATAACATAGGCCGTGGAATTCCATCCAGTTACTCCTGTATGGAGCCCAATAACTTGTGTTTAGCTAAAGTGTATCTTCCAGAAAGGAATCCAGGTCTTGACCTGAAGATGTCAAGAGGTGGAGAATCCACCACTTCCCTTGGTAGTTCCAGTGGTTAATCACACTCACTGTTAAAAACTTGTGCCTTATTTCTAGTTTGAATTTGTCTGGCTTCAACTTCAAGCCATTGGTTCGTGTTCTGCCTTTCTCCACTAGATTAAAGAACCCTTTAGTACTGGTATTTTCTTCCCCTGAAAGTACTTATACACTGATCAAGCCACCTCTTCCCTTTATTTTGTTTTGATTTGTTTGATAATCTTAAAAGGATTGGTTCCTGCCTCAGTTCCAATAAGAACCCAATAATTTCAGAACCAAAAGATTCAGAACCTCTCTGTGGAAATGGAAGCAAAACTCTTAAGGATATTACTTCTTGAATTAATGGGTAAATTTTTCCTGGTTCATAGAGTCTTCTAGGCATTGTCCTGACCACCAAAGCGAGACCATGGCAAAGTGGAGCCATGGACAATGGGAGGGAGGGATTCTACTCTTACTGAGTCCTGTAGGATTTATTTAATCCAATATATGTGTGTGGGGGGGTTCCATTTCCATTTGAGATGGCCCTGAATCAAAATGCTAGATCTGAACTACCCCAAACTTTGGAGGAGTTTGTAATCTGGTTCCAGATATATATGGATTTTACGGCTCAGGCCCACCTCCAATTTACACCTTTCTTAGTGCTGCAAATGAGACCTCCCACTCACCAAATCTATAGGATCAAATTCTGATCTCCGTGACACTGCTGCAAATGCGGAGGAGTTCTATCCATTTCCGTGAAGCTACTTTGGTTTTACAGTAGTTCAACTGAGAAGAGAACACAGCCCATTTTCTGATGAGACCACAGCAAAAGGACAATAATGTTCAGCCTTGTCAGCAGGTTTCCTTCTTGAAAAAGCCACCTTGTTGCTGATCTCTGTGAATGTCTTTTTTTCTTATTACTTAACTTGATTATTGTGGTAAATATTCTTAGCAACTTTTTCAGGTCTGTAAAAGGAAGGTAGTTTGCTTAAATTAAGCTCATTTGCGCTGGAGTTCACTTTCTTTATGATAAATAACATGTATTGCCTTACAGGCCTAAAGGTTTCCTTTTTGTGTCCTAGGGCAAGACCTCTCATCCTCTCCACAGTAGATTTATGATGAAAAGTAGAAAAGCCACCTTGTTTCAGTGGTTGGGTTGATATCAATATTCCAATAGCCAACAGGACTTCAGCAACTCTAGTTCTCTTTAAAAAGAAGAACAGGAGTACTTGTGGCACCTTAGAGACTAACAAATTTATTAGAGCATAAGCTTTCGTGGACTACAGCCCACTTCTTCGGATGCAAGGCTTGGTCTGAGAGGGCAGATTGTGTAGTGGACTGCTTTTAGGAGGCTGAGCAGAGAGACACATCTGGTTGTGATACAGGCAGTGTGATATTTCAGAAAAGACTACAACAGAGTAACCTTCCTGGGAAATATCTCTGTGCCTGCTGCCTCCAGCCTGGTCTATCACAAAGGTACACCAATTCAGTTAAAAAGGTGTGATTTTATATTGATTTAGTTAACCCAGTAATCTTGTGTGTGGAAACCTTAAACTGGTTTAAACCTGGCTCACATCCATTTAGTTTGTGTTGTGTTGTGCCCCTGGGTGGGTTGTCGGCAGGAAAGATCAAACCTAGAACCTCAAGATCTTAATGCATGAGCCTCTACTGCCTGAGCTAAAAGAACCCCCTCTGCTAGCCAAAGCTGTAGCAGACTCACCAACTGCTATCTGTGACCCATCCACCACTAGAGGGGGACTCAATGCCAGGCTGAGTGGCTTAGATTTCTATTGGTAAATTTACAGGCATAAGCAAAACCAACATAACCCGTTTTAAACGGATACCACAGGATCCATAGGGGGGTTGCAGTGGTTAATCTAAGGCCTGGTCTACACTAACCCCCCAATTCGAACTAAGGTACGCAACTTCAGCTACCTGAATAACGTAGCTGAAGTTCGAAGTACCTTAGTTCGAACTTACCTCGGTCCAGACGCGGCAGGCAGGCTCCCCCGTCGACTTCGCGGTACTCCTCTCGCCGAGCTGGAGTACCGCAGTCGACGACGAGCACTTCCGGGTTCGACTTATCTCGTCCAGACAAGACGCGATAAGTCGAACCCAGAAGTTCGATTTGCTTGCCGCCGAACTACCGGGTAGTGTAGACCTACCCTAAGTGAGGTTTTTAAACTGATTTAAGATAAATTGGTGCAACTTGTGTACGTAGGCAAACCCTTCCTGGCTGATACAACCCTGGGTCATTACAAGCAGGTTTATTCCTTCTAGAGACTTTTCAGTGGGGAGGATGTGCTTGTTTCTGATTTCAAAGACGCGGCGTAGTGGATTGAGCAATGTGTTAGGACTCAGGAGAGCTGGGTTCTATGCCTGCTTCTGCTGCTGGGTAAGTCACTTCATAGATTCTGAGGCCAGAAGGGACCACGGTGGTCATCTATTCTGACCACCTGCATAACGCAGGCAACAGAACTTTGCCTCTCCGTGCCTCAGTTTCCCCATCCGTACAATGGCAATTGTTATACTGACCTTTGTAACATGCTCTGAGATCTACTGATGTAAAGCACTAGTTATTATTAACAAATTCATCAAAGGCTCTATCAGTGTCATTGGGTATATCGCAGATCTTCTTCTGTTTTTTTAATAAGCAACAGAGGGTCCTGTGGCACTTTTAAGACTAACAGAAGTATTGGGAGCATAAGCTTTCGTGGGTAAGAACCTCACTTCTTCGATGCAAGTAATGGATTGGGGGTTGGATCTTGATCCACCAGGAGTTGGTGGGAGAAAGGAGGGGGGATGGTTAATTTCTCCTTGTTTTAAGATCCAAGGGGTTTGGATCTGTATTCACCAGGGAATTGGTGAAGGTCTCTCAAGGCTACCCAGGGAAGGGAATTAGCTTTGGGATGGTGGCAGCGGACCAGACCTAAGCTGGTAGTTAAGCTTAGAAGTTTTCATGCAGGCCCCCACATTTGTACCCTAAAGTTAATGAGTCCCAAACTCTTATTTTAGCTCCGTTGCTAGCAGACTGCCAGCGTTTCCGAAGAATAAGAAGAGTTGCATTAAATGTTCAGCCTTTCCCTCTAATACCAGCTTCCATTGATGACTAGTGTTATTTTCCTGTGAGACCCAGCCTCCAACACTTCAGAGAAATAAAAACAGATAGAGTCTTACAAGAGTTGTATATAAAAAGAAGGATGTGTCCATCTGTGTATGCATGTAGTATATATTTATATATATATATATACACGCACACTATACATTGCTATACATACATATATATATATATATATATATACTACATGCATATATATTATGCATATGCATTTTTATATACAACTCATATATATATATATAATAAAAGTGAACATATATAAAGTTCTCCATCTAGTGGTACATAAGAATAATAGTGTTGTATTGTTCATACATTTGTTGGTTCAATATAGTTGTTACGCCCTGCAAATGGTTTCCTGTACATAGTCTTTACCACTGCAAGGCCCCAGTTACAGAAAAAACTTAGTTTAGAAGTCCCAGTGTTGCCAATTCTCATGAGTTTATTGCAAGTCTTATGATACTTGGTGCTTTCGTTAAAGCCCCAACGGCTGCAGTCAAGTCACTATGTGAGCATCTCATCTTTCATTTTGAAAACCAGGAAGTTTCTAGCCCTCATGGTTATGGAGAAAAGCTTGGAAACGTGACCCAAATCTGAGATTTTCAAAGCCGGATAATGAGAATTAGGTGCCCAAATCCCCTGGACAGCTTTGAAAGCTTCAGCCTTTAATTCCTCTTATTATACTTGTGCCAAAGAGACTCCTTTGCATTTGAGATCCGGTTTTGACACTAACTCCTCTCCGTGCCCTTGCACAAACTTCTTGCCTTCTCTTTCTTAGTTCCCCTTTTGTAAAATGGGCATAACAATGCATTGTACAGTAACTGTGCAAAAATGTTAAAAGTGTGATGTTGCAATAGGTTATACCTCTCTCGCACCCCGTTGGGGTGAGGATGGGACCTCTCTTGTTCCAGCCATCCTTCCCTGGGTAATGACATTGCTATGGTTCGAGTTCAGAGTTTGGGGTGCAGCCCTCTAACTGCAACTTTCCCCTTTCCAGGCTGTAAAGTAGTTCAAATGAACAAAAAAGGCAAAGTACTTCCACAGCCCATAAAAAGGACCAGGTGCCCATGGTCTCATGCAGTGTGAAGGAGGAGGAGATCTGAGGTCCTTATCCCCGGTGTCTCCAAACAGCCACGGCTGAGCCCCAGGACTCCAAAAAGAAAAGGAAAGAAAAGCCAATCCCTCTACTTCCTCATGGGACCCGGGCAGCCAGTGCTGACTAGCAGTTTCCCCAGTAAAGAACCCACTGTAGCTCTGCTTGCTCCAGACCACCAGATCCTTCTCGAGTACCTTCTCCGGGATCCTTCTCCAGATGCAGCAAGTTGGGGTTGATTGTGAGTAGTTGAAAGAGGATGGCTGAGTTTTTAGTATATCAAAGAGTGTGAAAGAGTATTCATAATGGCAGTTACTCTTTGTTCTGGAAATTAACTGGTTTGTTCAGAGAATTTATGGACTTTGGTCAGAAGATCTCTAACCTCATCTTACCTTCAAACAGTGTAGGTGACAAGGTGGTGTGCTACCTGCTTTACGGATACAACACGACTGAGCTCATTTCTACACAGATTAGCCCTGAAACAACCATTCTGACTCATGGGAATATTAACAAAGATGCCAACAAGTGACAAAATTAGCAAAAGATTTCAGAGAAAGGTCAGGATTTGAATTAGTGTCAAAGAACCCAAGAATGAGTAAAAAATTCAGAATTCATTGGGCTGTAATTAATTTATTCTGTTGGCATTGAAAGCTTTTACAGCACTAAGTATAATGTCATTTAGATTAAGCTGTAGGGAGGGCATTTATGGAAGATGTCAGGAAACCTTCCTTTGTAGTTCAAAAGAACAATCCAATATTATGACAGTTCCGTTTTCAATAGGTAGAACATTGAAATTCAGCTCAATAGGGATGGGGAGTGGAGGGGGGCAGAGTATTGATTTACACATTCTTTAAAAGGAATTAAAATATGTACTGGATTGACTCTTAACCCAACTAAAGTATGCTGCTCATCTTCTTCAACTGTAAACTCTTTGTGGCAGGGACCGTGTCTACCTCTGTCTGCGCAGTGCCTAGCATGACACAGCCCAGATCCTGATAGAAACATCCAGATACTAGAAAGAAAGAAAGATTCTATACCACCTTGCATGTGAGGGATTTAGACTATATTGCAAACACTGGTTACAGTATACTCCTGATTATCTAACAGAGCTCTTCCAGCAGCTCCCATTAGCCGGGAGCCACGATCGGCCGAACCTGCGGACGCGGCGGGGACACAAACCGGCCCGGCCCTCCAGGGACTTTCCCTGCACAAGCGGCGGAACAAGTTTAGGAACCACTGATCTAGTCTTTTTATAATTAACTTTTATAAACCACACAGCTCACAGTGACCCCTACTGGGTCATCACTTCTCCTAACTTAAATAAACTGCTTATCAACAAACATACCTAACAATTTTAGCCTTCATAAGCTTCTGCATATCAAAGGCACCCAAATTAAAGGTCTCCATCCACTTATTTTCCTTCAGTTTCAATTTGTTGACTCTTTTCTCCCCTCCTCCCATTCTGATTAGCAGAAACTGCAAGCCCACAGATAGCTTTGACCTTGCCTCCATAAACCCTGCTTTCAATTAATCCTTAACTAGGTGGTGTTCTATTTTATTAATTCATGATGGATAAATGCACACAATATGGTTGCAATTAGCTCGATCACGATCTGGGGTACACTCACCTCTCAAATCCAGGACAACAGACTCAGGCGTGGGACTCTGGGTCCGAGCCTGGGTTAGTGCAATGTGAGTGTGGATGGAAGAGGAACTAGGCTTGAGCCTGAATTCAAACCCTGGGCTTCCATAGTAGTGCAGACATAGCCCAGTACATCTCCAGTTCTGATTTGGATGTGGTTGAAATTTCACAAGATCAACTAATCTTATGAGAGTCCTGCCATTTTTGGGCCAAAGTCTTCCCAAGAACACCTCAACCCTAAACCAGAGTCAAACCTGAACAGTCTCTCTCTCACCTACATCATCTTTCACCAAACTTCACTAGAGGAAGCTTACGTTAGGGTTCTTGGCAGAGGATAATTCAGTAATGACTATCTCTTTTGTAGATAAATACTGTCCCACAAACATCCCCTCCATTTTCCACACCAGGGTTTTGAGAAAACCAAAGAAGAAGCTGTTTCTAAATAAACCAACCCAGGTTTTACACTGAGCTAGGTGAATGCTTATAGTAAGGGGAACCTTAGTGTCTTGTTACAAGGAATGGAATGGACGTGGCTGGATCTATTTATGCTGGCAGAGTGATCTCTGAACAAAATGTCTGTTTCCTGGAAGGTCTTGGGTTTTGTTTCCATGTTAGCTGCCTCTGTGCCCAATAGGAAACCATGTTAAAATGCCAGGACAGGACTTTGAGAATTTAGTCAGTGCAGAAATGATCAATAAACCTCATATATGACCGTGGTGTGTCTCATTATTCGGTCTAATGATCTTAATTTAAAAGCGACCTGTACATACAATGAAGCATGTGGTTTCTAGAAGCAAAGATCTGCAGATCGCCATTATAAAAGCGGCTTTAGATTGTGTGTATGTCGGTCAACAAATATTGTCTCTGTGTTTTCTGGAGCCCAATTTGTCATGGGTGGATATAATCACCATGGGCTCATTGCAGGGTTTTTCTTACCACTGTGTATTCTTCTCCTGCTGAAAGTCAAAAATCTTGAATTAGAGCCAATCAGATACAGCTAAACTACGCCCTGGCTGCCGTAAAAATATGCTCAGCATGCAATTTATTATTAGAACAGGCCAGGCTAAATCTTTACTCACATCACGGCAGACACATATGTCCAATTTTTGAAACTTATTTGACTCCTGAGCAAGGGAAAGGAAAAGAGACAACAGATTAGTCAGTTTTAAAAACATAATATACTTTTAGCTGGACCCATTGGGAAACAGTGCTCAAGGCCTGCAACTTCCATTATGCTGAGTTACACAGAGGATCTCTCCCTCCCCCACCCCCGGAATGGCCTGAGAATTTTCGCTTTCGATCAGTATGTTCTGAATGTTGCCTCAGCTCAATGGAAATGTTGCCACTTGAGCAAACTACAGTAAGTTAATAAGGAGAAATTTCCAAAGCACAGAAGTCACTAGACTCCCAGACCCAGCTCCTCAAAGGAATTTAGGTGAATTGAAATCCATGAGAACTGGGCATAAAATTACCTGTAAGGATCTGGGCCCCAGCTTCCACGAAAGTCACTGGGAGTTGGATGCCTGATGCCCATTTTTGTCTTTAATAATCCCACCTTCCTGAGGCCCTGATCATGCAAACACTTAAGCACGGGCTTAGCTTTTCTAATGGGAGTAATCCCTATGAAATCAATGGGACAACACGCATGCATGAAGTCAACAAGACCATCATGTGATTGAGTTACGCATCTGTGACAGGTTTCTGAGTGGTAGGCGTGTTAGTCTGTATCAGCAAAAAGAACGAGGAGTCCTTGTGGCACCTTAGAGACTAACACATTTATTTGAGCATAAGCTTTCGTGGGCTACGGCCCACTTCATCAAATGGATTGCATTGCTGGCACATGCCCCTCTGCCATGTCCATTGGGCAAACCAGACAGTCTCTATGCAAAAGAATAAATGGACACAAATCAGATGTCAAGAGTTATAACATTCAAAAACCAGTCGGAGAACACTTCAACCATCCTGGTCACTATTACAGACCCAAAAGTCACAATTATTCAACAAAAACAAACTTCAAAAAAAGACTCCAACGAGAAACTGCAGAACTGGAATTAATTTGCAAAATGGACACCATTAAATTAGGCTTGAATAAAGACTAGGAGTGGATGAGTCATTACACAAACTAAACTATTTCCCCATGCTAATTTTCCCCCTACTGTTACTCACATCTTCTTGTCAACTGTTTGAAATGGGCCATCCTGATTATCGCTAAGAAAGTTTTTTTTCTCCTGCTGATAATAGCCCACCTTAATTGATTAGTCTCATTAGAGTTGGTATGGCAACACCCATATTTTCCTGTTCTCTGTATATATCTATATCTATATATAGATACGCCCTCCCCCCTCCCCCCCACACACACACACATCTTCCTACTGCAGTTTCCACTGCATGCATCTGATGAAGGGGGCTTTAGGCCACGAAAGCTTATACTCAAATTTGTTAGTCTCTAACGTGCCACAAGTACTCCTCGTTCTTTAAGCATCTGTGTGTCTGCAAGTCTGGAGTCTGAATCATATTTTGCTTTTCCTGACATTAAACAACTGATCAGATCCGAAATTTTACTATAAAAAGAAGAAAAATAATCCACGTGAAGTGAGTTTTTTTAATAATACAACTATGCGCAGTGCAGAAAATGCCACTCAGACATCACTGAGTTAGGGCTACCACAGAGTTATTTATGAAAACTCTAATAATAGGAATTGTGCTAAGAAACAGGGCTTTTGGGTTCGCTACAGATATTCACTCAGGGCTTTGTTTTTATCCATTGTAACCAAGTCCTTATTTTAGCACAGACAGGCTTTGTGTTAGGACGGTGGGGTGTGACAGTAACATTTGCACTGAAGTATCTCTGCTTTCATGATGAATACGAAGCAATGAAAGGCAGACAGGTACCAAGACAGATGCCTGCGAGTTCAAACATCAAATATGATTAGTATCTCTGGGCACAGTTATGTTAATCTAATCCTTGCAAAAATTATCAGAAGCATTTCAAGCCCTGGTTTGCTTTGAGATATAACTACAAATTAATGCCCTGATCCTTCAGGCATCTGCGTGGAGTTCATTGGAGGCTGGATGTGGTAGGCGCATTAGAGAGGGGAATGGAGGAAGGAACCTCTCCCCCAATACAGGAACATAGGAGGCAGACATAATTTGGTGCCCTGTTCTCCAGGGCGTGGTGGTATCTAGCCTAGAGGAAGAGTGCAGTCGTAGTCAGTACAGAGGTGGCATTATACCCAGGGCCGGTGCAACCTATTAGGCAACCTAGGCGGTCGCCTAGGATACTAGCATTTGGGGGGTGGCATTTTCCTCGGCGGCGACCGCGGCAGCCGGATCTTCGGCCGCCCCGGTCGGCGGCAGCATTTAGGCGGAGGGAGCTGGGGCAAGGGGGGCAAGGGGAGGGCCGCCTGCAGCAAGTAAGGGGGGGGGGCGGCACGCAGGGGAACTCCCCGCCCCAGCTCACCTCTACTCTGCCTCCTCCCCGAGCAAGCCACCCCACTCTGCTTCTCTCCCTCCCAGGCTTGCAGCATCAAACAGCTGATTGGCGCCACAAGCCTGGGAGGAGGGAGAATTGGAGCAGCGACGGCGTGCTCGGGAAGGAGGCGGAGCAGAGGTGAGCTGTGGTGGGGAGCTGCCACACGGCTCCCCGGGCAGGGGGTGGGAAGCTGCCACAGGGAGGGGGCGCCTCAGGGTGGAGGGGGGGTGGGGAGCTGCCGTGGGGGAAGTGCCTCAGGGCGGGGGGGGGCGGGAGCTGCCGCAGGGCTCGGGGAGGGGGTGGAGCAGAGGTGAGCTGGGGTGGGGAGCTGCCGCACGGCTCCCCAGGCAGGGGGTGGGAAGCTGCCACAGGGAGGGGGCGTCTCAGGGTGGAGGGGGGGTGGGGACCTGCCACGGGGGGGGGAGCCTCAGGGCGGGGGGGACGGGGAGCTGCCGCAGGGCTCGGGGAGGGCGCAAGATGGAAGTTTCACCTAGGGCGCAAAACATCCTTGCACCGGCCCTGATTATACCTTAAGCGGTGCCTTCTTCCAGCTGGGCTGTGCCTTTTGGAGGCATAATTTAGCTCTCAAGTAATAAACCGTATCTGGATGTGCAGGCTGTCGGTACTCACATGAGATACATTAGTGAGGTATGAGATCAAAAATCATTCTTTCAGCCACCTCCAAAGTTCATCAGTAGCCCAGGAATATGTGCCTTATTGTTACTGTTATACCAATCCTTCATTTTAAACTCTATGGACCAAACTTGGCTCTCCAATTTCTCCTTGGAGCTGTTCGGGGCGGCAGAGAGAGAAATTTGAAATGTACCACGTCTACACCTACATTCATCCTACTTGCTTGCCTTGACCCCTGTTTAAAACTTCCAAGGGCCAGCACTCCAGGCATGTCACGGTTAAGTTCAGTCCCCTTCCAGGCTAACAAAAGTCCAGCTAAAGAATCCAAATTAACATCCAAACAAACGATCCTTTAGCCCCTCTCGGTTGACAAAGAAGTACCTGACTCTACACCCCTACTCCAGGGCACTGCAGAGGTCCAGCCTCCCAGGAGGCCCTGCTTTCTAGCCCCAATGCCTCCCCTCCCTGGTGACTCGGCAGGAATTATTCTAGGGAAGTTCTGGGGCCTGTGTTATGCGGGAGGTCAGACTAGATGAACATAACAGTTCCTTCCAGCCTTAGAGAATCTATGAAGCTATAAGCTTCTTCCAGGAACCCCCCCTGCTTTTTACAGGCCTATCCTGCCCCATGTGGTTCTCCCCAGCCTGCCTGCCGACCTTCTGCAAGTCCTTCCCAGAGAGAGGGAACTCCCCTGGTCACCCTGACCCTTTCACAGCTAGGATCACTAATGTAATTAAGCCACCCACTCAGGATCAGCCGGCGGATAACTGCTATGCCCCAGGCAAGGCTGAGCCCTGATCCCCTGATCCCCAGCTGGCCTGTGATATCCTGATTCTCAAGTTACTCTTTTGCTGCACTTGGGACAGGGAGGAGGGGCCGGAGCGGGGTGGGTGGGAAGCAAAAGTGGCTGCTCTGCCACAAATTTCCTGCGTGACCTTAGGCAAGTCATTTAAGCCCCCTGGAAAATAGGAACAGTTGTTGTCTCTCTTTCCCAGTGGTATAAAGGAGACTGAATTTAAAACAATGTAGGCCAAATGAAGCTGCTTGGTGGTATGGGCTATTAGGAGTAGTTCCGATGGAGATAGATTAGTGGGCAGAGTGCAGGTGAGATGGTCAAAGATGTGTGTGTGTGTTTCGCCACTGCCATACCAGTGTGACTCCTCTACAATAGAGTGGCACATAGTTTGTAAAGCACTCTATGATCCTTTGGGATAAAAGCGCTACACCGGCAAACAAGGAATTTTGTTTCCATATTTTCAGGAAGGATCTGAAGGCTTCAGAGATGGACAGATGAACAAATGTCTCCACCAAGGCAAAAAAAAAAATCAGTTAAATTGCCCTTTCCTCTCTGGGTTAATGGAGACACTGTGGGCCAAGGCGGCTGACGTATCGGCCAATGAAAGGCCGTCATGCAGGCTTCTCAACATCCCTTTGCTATCGGATAGATTGGATGCTTCTGGACAAATACTGTAACCTTTGACCAAAAAAGGCTTTAAACTACTCTTTAGTTGCCCTCTTCCATATAGTTTTCACTGCCTACAGCAGCCACTGGATGTAAGGGTGAGAGGGGGGTTCAGACATGGGAGACATTAATGGCCAATCATATAAATTAAATTAAATTAATGGAGATATCCCATCTCCTAGAACTGGAAGGGACCTTGAAAGGTCATCGAGTCCAGCCCCCTGCCTTCACTAGCAGGACCAAGTACTGATTTTGCCCCAGATTCCCAAGTGGCCCCCTCAAGGATTGAACTCACAACCCTGGGTTTAGCAGGACAATGCTCAAACCACTGAGCTATCCCCATATGGTTTGATTCCCCCCGCTACCCTCCATGCTTCTTATTTCCCTGCTGCCTCTGCTCCCCTCCAGGCCGTTGGCTCTGCGGTCAGAGGGAGAGAGAACACTATGCCTTTCTATGTTCAGTATTCTTCTCCCAGACTCTTCGGGAAGTGCTATGGAACTGGGCGGGCTCTCTCCACTTTAAAGCTCAGACCCTTCCCATATTGGTGGATGGAAAAGGTCCATCATCCAGCAGAATCGCTGAGGTTCTGCTCCATGGCGGTTGAGAACAGGGTACCAGGGGCCTTGCAGAGTGGGCCCCACACCCTTACAGGGGATCCCAGCACAGCGGACGAGCAGGAAGTGGGGCTAGAAAATCCACTAGAAAGGAAGGCTGGTCTAATGGTTACGGTGGCCTCTGTTGCTTTAGAGGATCTGGATTGCATTCATTGTTCTGCTACTGACTTCCTGTGTGCCTCCTTGGGCAAGTCACTTATGCTCAGAGCCTCCAAATGTACCTGACTCCCATGGATTTCAGAGGTAGTTCAGGGACTGAATACCTTGAGGATCTAGGACTTAGTCTTGCCTCGGTTCTTCAGCTATAAAATTAATAGTGATAATAGCAGTTCCTTTCCTCACGGGGGTGTTATGAGGCTAACTAGAGCAAACATGGTGAAGAACACTGTGAGGTACTACAGTAATGGGGACCATATCACCCCTTCAGGGTAGGGACCGTCCACTACTCTATTTGTACAGTGCCTGGCACAATGGGGTCCTGCTCCTGTTTGGCCCTGGGGCACTACTGTAATAAACATGATTAACGGTAAGTACCTAAAATTAGATAGCTATCGGGATCTTCCATTCCTTTGGCTTAGCTGTGGCCTGGCAGGTCAGATTCCTTCCTCACAACAGAGTTCCCCCGTGTCCAGACATATTACTCAGGATGGGAACTGAGGCAGGATTCGAAGCTAAGCCCAGATCTACGGTTAAAATCAGATTGCTCTCGTTACGTCGCTGACGGCTGTGAAAACGTTTGCCCCCTGTGTGACATAGGTAGGTTGACTCACCACCCGGTGTAGGCAGGTGGATGGAAGAATTTCTCAGAGAAGCAGATTAGCAACCCTGGCAGAATAACCCCTTTCACTGACGTAGGATGCATCTACACTATGATGCTACAGCATGGCCTTAGTGTAGACACACCCCTGCCTGTCAGCACCTCAGCCTCCTTCCTTCCCTCTGTGTAGATCCAGAATGCTCTGTGCATGCCGCGTGTTTGAGGTGTAGAATGGGGAAGCAGAACACAATGGCAAACAGAATTCTAGTCAGTATTTTCCGTTCATTCACAGGTGTCCATCCACACTATATCAGACCTTAATCTGGTATAAACTGATGTACCTCTGTGGAAGCTAGTGGAGTCACATCAGGATTTTTTGTCCCTTTGGCCCTCGCCTTGCTGTGCTCTGCATGCCAGGGAGTATTCGAGGGTTCTCTAAACACTGTGAGAGTCCGTTGCAAATGCTGCTGATATGAGTTGTTTACCGTATCGGTGCACACAAACAAGGCTGGGTTATTTAGATTTGTCATGTACGGCCCACTCCACCGTTATAGAATAAATATTGTGAGCCAAGTACATAGCAGTGCATTTAGCAGCAAGGCACTTAGCTGGCTTAACAGAAACAAGCTGCAACACCTGTGCATAACAGGGGGCGTTTTCAGTCTTGATTCTGATTTTCCTGCCCCCGACTTTGAGTCAAACTGTTACTATGTTGTTGACATCGAAGGCATGCTGTGAATTCATACTGACCCACACGGTCCATGAGAACTGAGGAATGCTCAGTTCTTGACAAAACCACTTGGGTCTGATTCTAATGAACTATTATTATTAATAATAATTAATTAATCATTCCTTGTACCTAGAGGCCTTAACCCAGATAAGACATTGCGTTAGGTGCTGTACGGACAGTAAAAAAACACTGCCTGAAGAGTTAATAATCTAAATAGACAAGAAAGTACTTCTTACCACCTATACCTTTTCTATCACCCCCATTTTACAGATGGGAAACTGAGGCAGGGAGAGACTAAGATGCTTGTCCAAGGTCACACAGGAAATGTGTGGCTGAAGCAGGAATTAAACCCCACTCTCCTGAATACCAAGCTGAGTGTCTTAATCACTGGCTTGATCCTGCCTCTTATTTACACCGGTGTAACTACTCCGATTTCAGTGGATATATTCCTGATTTATACCAGTTAAATGAGAGGGACAATTAGAATATCAGGGCAGAGGCTTGCAAGCCAGAATGGAACTTGAAAACCCCATTGTGAAATCATCCCTGCATTCCTCCACTTTTTTGGCAGTGAATTATCCACCATTGGGTTAATATCCATGGGGCTGGTAACTGGCCCGGGACACTAGGCTGGATTGTGGTTGAAACCAAGCACTTTTAAAAGCATTTTCTTTCTACTTGTTGCTGAAGATTCAAAGTTCCTGGAAGGCAGAGGGGCTGGGATACGTCAAACTTGAAAACAGTTACTGCTATCTGAAAGTGGGGCCCCTCCCCGCTCATGTGAGCTGGAAAAGCAAAAGAGAATGACACATGTGCTGTTTCCTTTTCCAGTTGCAAAGGGGTCAGGAACTCGGCAAGGAGTGTCTGAACAAGTGTTGCATTCTCCTGGGTCCTTGGTCTCTTCCCTGCCTTTCTAGCTGCTCTGTTTAATCCAGCCGGCGATTCTGAACAGGGGGAAAAAACAGTCAGCACAAATAAGGCATTTCTGAAGGCATAAATTATGAGTGACAAAAATAATGTGACACCATCACCATGTGAGTACCCTATTTTTTTCCCCTCCCTGCAGTAACAGTGAATTTACAAGTCTGTTGTTTAACCAGATGATTTTTAAACACAGTTCAAGTTCTGCAACAAATTGCCTGGAGTCTCCTTAAAGGAAAGAGATATCGATGAAACAGAGTGTGTGTGTGTGTGTGTGTGTGTCAAAAGTTACAGAGAGAATCGAAACAGACCTCTGCAAAGTTTAATTCCTGAATATAGCATATGAAAATTTGTTACATTTCATTCTAAGTGCTAGTTTAGAGAAAATATAAAGTAAATGCTTTTCCCGTAAGGAATGAAAATATAAAGCATTCAGAAGGCTTAGTGTCTCTCTTCTGAGATATTAATGGTGCTGCCTAGCTTGTATTTAGAGACACCAAGCTGTCTGTATGTAATATGAGATGCAAGCCAAAAACTGTCAGTCTATATTTAAAGTTACAATGCATGTTTGCTTTGGGAACTTTAGAAACACAGTCTTAGGGCAACTGAATGGTTTTCTCACAGTAACGTTATAGGAGGGAAAATTCAATGCTGGCATAGTTCTGTTGATTTCAGTGAGTGGCGTAGGAGAGAATTTGGCCCAGGGAGTTCAAGTGACCATGCCATTTAATCACCCCATGGTAGAATATTTTTGGGGTAATATTAAAAAAATTGAGGGCCAGATTCTGATCTGGTGCAAATCTAGAGTAACTCCAGTGACATCTATGGAAACATTTTGGGTTTCAATGGTGTAACTGACAGCAGACTGTGACCCACAGTCCAGAGAATGGCTTTGGAAGAGGTTTGCTGTTTTAATTGAAATATAACCAGTTTGGTAACATCACAGCATATTTGTAACGAACCCACCAAAACGGAATTGATCCTCACAGTAGATCCCTGTAATAAAAAGCACAACACAGAGGGGAGTGCTGGGAAAAGATCCACCCTCAACTCTTGGTCCCAGGGTTGCTGTAGGATGAACTGGTCTATATGAAATTTGAAATTGACAATGGTTTTCAAGCTTTGAATGAGATAGATGGATTGAGCAGAAATGTTATATTGAAAAGAATCACTGGAATTTTAGCCAAAGATTTTTATTGGCCCCGGGTCTTTTTACAAGTAGAAACCAACTTAAAGGCTGAAAAATCACCTCCATCTTTTTTTTTTTTTTTCGGTTCCAGTAATTTTGACCAGATTTAAGCCTATTCACTGCTAGTAGAAGGAAAAAACAAAGATTGGCACTTTAGAAGACACTATGGTGACTGGGAGCTTCTGTACTCTTATTTTCAGACATGTAAATGACTTATAACTATTGCCCTCAAATGTCTTGTGGGATGGGGGAGTTACACTTATTAGCTGAAATGCACATTATTGATTGGACAGTGTTGTTGCTTATGTAGAAACCCCAAGGCCCAAGCTTAACTCAGGAGTTTTGCCTGCTTAAGGCGTTCAGGAGTGGACTCTCAGGCCATGATTCAGATCTCACTTGTGCTAGTGTAGATCAGGAGTGACACCAGTTTAAAAGTGGCGAAAGTGAACTCAAGAGTCAGGCCTGACATTTGACTTATCTAAAGCGTTAATTCGGTGTGTCAGCATCTCACAACAGTATAGAATGAGAAAACAACTGTATCCATCAAATCATTTCGTTTTCGGTAACATCTAGGAAGGAGTTCTCAGTTTTTGACCATGTCAGACTCTGCAAACCATTTTTACAACCATACACTATAGATGGTTACATACAAAACTTGCGCCCCTTTACCTAGTGTTGAATTGAAATAATGTCGCTGTCTGCTTTCCAACTCTCTGAATGCAATTTCTCCTGCAGATTCAGACAGGATGTTCCTGTATCCTGTTTCAGTTTGCATCATGGTAAATGTGATCCACATTGTTTAAAAAACAAAATAGGAACCAAATTCAATTAAAGGGGAAGCCTTCTGGTGACTACATATGGAAGTTCAGTGCATTATTTCCATGCAGGCCTGTTTTGTTTTCCTGGCACAAATCCAGTAGCTTTGGCACCAGTCAGTTTCTAATCAAGGAGACGTTAAAGTTCAATGTGTTGAGAGGTCCTGTACAGCACAGACAACAGATGTTTAACAGAGAGGGACTGTGTCTGGCAAAGCAAAGTTGTGTGGCTTGATAAGCAAAATAAAAAGTACTGAAGCTGGTGCAAATATCCACAAAGCATCAGCAATACATCAGACTAATCTTATACTAATTTTTTGATACTGGCTGGGGATGCCAGATAACAGCTGTTTTGTGAGGTTGCTAGAATGGTGTTGGGTAACCTAATTATTAGGGTGCTCTGGTGATCCTCTTGCATTTACTGATGAATGATACAGGATTTTTACTCACTCTTTCTTTGTATACAAGTATATTCTTGGTGGTCCTGAAAGAGCATAACAGAAAGAGGAATGTTTCCATTTTAAAATTCCCAGCTTTATGAACTTAGAGAATTTATTTTCCTCCCATATTCCTCTACCTCTCTTCTTCTGATCATGGCTCCTTTACGTGCCATGTGGTGAAGCCATTATTGAACTGCTGTGAACATCCCTGCAACAGTGTATTTCATCTGCATCGGTTTATTGGTAATCTTATGCTTATTTTTATTATACTCAGCCCATGAGATTTCCCCATATCCCTCCCCCACCCCTCAAGAAGGCAGTGGGTGTGGACAGTCACCATGTGGATTGTTGTTACAAAACCTAACCTGGACTCTGGAGATGTCCAGTTCCACAGTAGAGCCCAGGCCTCCTAAACTTTTTCAGGGGAGTTGAAGGACAAAGCCCTGGGTGCAATAATTTAGTTGGGCTTGGTCCTGCTTTGAGCAGGGGGTTGGACTAGATGACCTCCTGAGGTCCCGTCCAACCCTGAGAGTCTATGATTCTATGACTGCTCGAGTGAGTGAGGATTACTCGCAGGAGTAAGGGTTTGCAGAATGGGGGATCAATCCTGCAAACTGCTGAACTCTGTCCGGTCCCATCTCCTTCACCGGGAGCTGAAGGTGTTCAGCAGGGACAGGCCCTTGAGCACCAGCCTGGGTGTATGCTTCTAAGGGTGCAGCCTCTAATGCCCCACGTTGGCTGTGTGGAGCAGTACGAAAGGGGAGAACAACTTCCATGAGGCTATTTCCTATCCTGTGCTGAGTGTAGAGTGATTGGAGCCTCGGTGCTGCCGTGCAAGGCACCATCCAGCACAGATTGGAGGGGGAAGTGCTAGGCAAAGGGCTAGTGCCTGACCTCCCTTCTGGAGTCAGGGGAAACTCAAGGACAGAGTCACCAGCTGGTCTCTTGCCCTTCACTCGGGGCTTCTGGCAAAGCCACAGTCAGTCCCTGACGAACCTTCATTGGACCATCTGCTGACTTGGACCTACACTTGATTTTGTTGCCTCTCGTCAGTGGAGGCCCTGTCTGGAACAGTAAGTTCTAAATAAGAATGGAGGCTATTGAGTAAGGAAACATACTTCATTCCATGCATCTGAAGAAGTGAAGTTTTTTACCCACGAAAGCTTATGCCCAAATAAATCTGTTAGTCTTTAAGGTGCCACCGGACTCCTTGTTGTTTTTGTGGATACAGACTAACACGGCTACCCGCTGGTACTTCTCTGCTAAGCACTGAGTATTTAATGAGTCAGGAACCGTGGAGGATTATACTGACCCCATTTTTTAAAAGAGAAGGCCCAAAATGCACCCACAACTGCATGTGAAATTGAGCACCTGTGTTTGTGTGCAGAAGAGAAGAGTGAGGAGGGATTTGATAGCAGCCTTCAACTACCTGAAGGGGGGTTCCAAAGAGGATGGAGCTCAGCTGTTCTCAGTGGTGGCAGATGACAGAACAAGGAGCAATAGTCTCAAGTTGCAATGCGGGTGGTCTAGGCTGGATATTAGGAAACAGTATTTCACTAGGAGGGTGGTGAAGCACTGGAATGGGTTACCTAGGGAGGTGGTGGAATCTCCATCCTTACAGGTTTTTAAGGCCCAGATTGACAGAGCCCTGGCTGGGATGATTTAGTTGGTCCTGCTTTGAGCAGGGGGTTGAACTAGATGACCTCCTGAGGTCTCTTCCAACCCTAATCTATGATTCTATGATTATCATGACTCTGCATGTAAATTGGATATACCTAGTCCATTCTATGTAGGCTCTTATATTGTGCCCATTTTTATAGGCATCTATATGGAAATGTGAAAATGCAAAGACTTGATATATGTAAGAAATTGCAGTAATTGGACACACAAATATAGGTTAAAAAATACCCATGCAAATAACACTCTGCTTTTCTTAAAGTGCATGACCCTTGACATTTATCGGGATCACTCTGCCACCCGACAATTAAAACAAATATTATACAGCAGATTTGAATGATCCCGGTTATAACTAGCTAAATTCATAGGCCTATTAGCACTACTGCATGGCACATCGTAACCTTGTCACAAAGCTGTTATCACTGCATCTTTCCGTCTGGGCTCTCATGGAATACTGTGCATCCATCACTGCTCAGATGATAGATAGAAATTGAGGTCCCATTTTCAAAAGTGAGTTAGGCACTTAGGCTCCTAAGTCCCATGAAACTTTGGAAAAGAGGACTTAGATAGATAGGATCTATCTATCTATCTAAGTCACTGAAGTACTTTTGAAAATTTTACCCGCAGGCTGATAGCTGTTCCTGCAAACTATCTGGTAAAGGAATGATGACATTTGCAGAAATCAGGATTGGTTTGCAAATGATTTATGAATAGAAAAAATTAAAAGCTATGCTGGATAATTTATTGGCAACCAATAATTCAACCACGTCCAGCAATGATATTGCAGCGCAAAAACAACTGGCTGGCAGATCGCATTGTGTGGCAGAAATAAGATCCATATTCCGTGAGTTTCTCCAAGAATCAGCATCATCTAGCTCACACCAGAGTCCGATCGAAAGTGATTATCCATTCCATACTCTCATATTGCATACACGCAGTGGTATGCCTTGTGTGTGTTTTCTCCAGTAAGACATTTGACTAAGTGATTTTGTTTTAATTAATCTTCTGATCTATGAAAGAGACCAGCCTCTCCCATCTTTTCTCTTTTGACATCTGTTTCACAACGGGGTTCTTTCCTGATGAAGCAGAAAACTTAGCCGAAAATCGCAAATGGGTTAAACTCGTTCGGCTGTATTATAAAGTTTGTAAGTGATTTCTCTCTCTCTTGCTCTCTTATTTTTAGCTTATAAAAAACCCTGTTATTTCATGAGGGTCTAATTCTTTCTTCTTCAGATAAGCCCAGAGATGGAGTTAAGCTTTTTATCAGTAAGTTGCAGGGGGGCTTTCAAGCAGACCCTGAGACAGCTCCATGACATCCTGTGACTGATAAGCGACTGTTTCAGTTTCTTAATGGCAGCGCTCATGTTTAAAATGTCCTACTTTATGGGACAGTCCACATTATAAAGGAGAACATGTGACAGGCCGTATATTGCAGAGTCAATACCAGCTGTGTGTGTGTGTGTGTATTCCCTCTAAGCTAGAAGACCTACAAAGCCTTCTGATATAGATACTGATTTTAAACAGAGAATATCTTTTAGTCACTTAGTACATGGAACCTACCAAATGGCCTTCAATGTATGTGTGTATCCTTCTCAATTCTCATGTTTTATTTCGCTATTCATGACACTATTCGCCACCCAACGTCCACATGCTCACACTTTTCCCTTTTATAGCTTAGATGCCTCTAAAGGCAAGTGATCTCTGAACCATCTGTTTCCTGATTTAGCCCTACCACTGATTTGCCTGTCCAGTCAACTGAGGTTTGTTGCTCCCCTGTAAGCCTCCCATTTTTTCTAATCTCATCCTCTCTTAGCTCCTAAGGAACTTCTGCCACATCCAAAACTGGGGGCTCTTGTGAAGATCATAACTGTTAATGAAGAATTGTTTCTTCCTGTCCTTCAAGGGCATTCCATAGGTTCAGAAGTGAGAAGAAAGGAAGGGAAGCCAAGACCAAATGCTGGGAAGACATAAATCTTCCTTTTTCAGCCTAGAATTTCTTTTCATTTGGGAGTTCTCCTGCCTCCATTCCCTTCTCCAAAGATTTCTGTCTTGGTCTCTGGAGCTTACTCTACAGCAGAAAATCTCTCCATCTGCACTTTCTTCCTGCAGTAAGGCAGGAGTTCTCATTTGCATTCTGGGGCATTTTTTACTCCCTGTGTTGCAGGACTAACAGAGTTCATCTAGACCAGGCTCCCTTTCATTTTCACTGCCCGCCAGCGGGTTTTGCTTTTGGATTCGGGATTCTAAACGGCACTTTGAGCTAGTTTTCTTTTCCTAGTCTCATCACGCTTAGTTATTTTAAATAAGAATAATACCTAGCTTTCATATTGCATTGTTCATCAGCAGCTCTCAAAGTAGTTTACAAAGAATCATTAACTCCATTTTACAGATGGGGAAACTGAGGTACGGGGGAGAAGTAATTTGTCCAAAGTCACCCAGCAAGGTAGTGAAATTGCTGGGATTAGAACCCAGGTCTCTGGAGCCCCCATCCAGCGCTCTAACCATGAGGCCACACAGCCATGCTGCAGTAAGGTATTGACATTCTGGTAAATAAGCATATGGAGGCAGAAGTTCTATAGTACTGCATATTGCAGTATACATGTAGGATTCGACTGTAACTACAGTCTGTGCTGAGTGAAGAGTGGTAAGTAGCTGCATCACCCCAGAACTGACCCGGAAACAAATTGTGATTCAGGCTGTGTCTACACTAAGGAGAATACACCAGCTTGGCTACATCGGTGTAGCTATGCTGGCTTAACCGCTTAGTGTAGACACATACAGTGATGGAAGGGGTTTTTCCAGCACTGTAAGAACACCGTCTCCCTGAACGATGGTAGTTACATCGATTAAAGCATTTTTTCAATCGACATAGCTGCGTCTACATGGGGGTAAGTCTGCCTAGCTATGTCGGTCCAGGTGTGGTTCCCAGATGTTGACCCAGAAGACTGGAAGAAAGCTAATGTGCCAATTTTTAAAAAGGATAATTGGGATGACCTGGGTAATTAGAGGCCTGTCAGATTGACATCAATCCCAGACAAGATAACGGAGCAGCTGATATGGGCCTCAATTAATAACGAACTAAAGAAGGGTCATTTAATTAAAACAAAGCAAGATGGGTTTATGGAAAATCGACCCTGTCAAACTAACCTGCTATCTTTTTTTGATGAGATTACCAGTTTGCATGATGAAGGTAATAGTGCTGATGTTATATACGTAGACTTCTGGAAAGTGTTTGACTTGGAGCTACGTGACATTTTGTTTAAATAACTGTAAATGGGTTAAAAACAGAGTAAATGGGTTAAAAACGTTATCTAGATTACGTGGTACACGGGGCGCAAGCAAACAATATGCATTTTAATATGGCTAAATGTAAAGGTTAGATCCGGGAACAAAGAATGTAGGCCATGCTTACAGGATGGGGGACCCTATGCTGGGAAGCAGTAACTCTAGAAAAGATGTGGGAGTCATGGTGGATATGAGTACCCAGGGTGATGTTGTGGCCAAACGGGCTGATGGGATCCCTGGATACATAAACAGGGGACTCTCCAGTAGGAGCAGAGAGGTTATTTTACTTCTGTATTTGGCACTGGTATGACCACTGCTGGAACCCTGTGTCCAGTTCTGGTGCCCACAATTCAAAAATGATGTTGATAAAGTGGAGAGGGTTCAGAGTAGAGACCTGACAACGATTAAAGGATTAGAAATCATGCCTTATGCGAATAGAATCGTCGGCCTGCAAGGGACCTCAAGAGGTCATCTCGTCCAACCACCTGCACTCATGGCAGGGCTACATATTTCCTAGACCATATAGATAATATAGGCTCAAAGAGCTCAATTTAGCTTAGCAAAGAGAAGGTTACGGGTTGACTTGATTACAGTCATTTTTAGTGTTTTTCACTCTGAATCGGAACAAAACCAAATTTCAAAATATCAAAATCCTCCGCGAAACGGAATTCCCGTTCTCCGCACCGCTCTGTCTCCACCAGGGAAAGCTTAGGCTCATTATCCTGAGGTCTTGGCAGGTAAATAAAGGCATTAGGGAGGGTTATGCCATGTTGTTGTAGCTGTGTCGGTCCCAGGATATTGGAGAGACAAGGTGGGGGAGGGAATATCTTTTACTGGACCAACATCTGTTGGTGAGCGAGACGCGCTTTCGAGCTTAGAGAGGGTCGAACCTTTAAGTCTACACAGATGTTCACTTGGGGAATTGTTACAACTCCATTGACGTCAGTGAAGTTATAACCGTTTCCACCAACTGAGGATCAGCTCCTGGACTCTGAGCTGACTCCCAATGGCTTTGGGTCAGGGTCTGGCTGATTTGGAATCTTAGTTCCCTTTTAATGTTAGCTTGCTTCAGAGGGCTAGATTCAGCTCAAGGCCTACTTGCCTTCCGCCAGGCCCTGGCTGAGACAGAAAGAGTTCTGGAGGCTAATTGGGGCTGTTCTGCTGCTGTGGGGGACATGCCAGGGGCCAGCACAGTCCAACAGGGGGAGGCTCTGACAGAGATTTAGAGATGCTTCCCCACTGAGAGAGGATGGCTCTGGTACCCCAGCCAGCTCTCCCTGTGGGTGAATGTTCCCTGCAGCCCAGGCCGGTGCATGGAGGAGCAAATCTCACCTCCCTGGATCAGCAGGAATGAATGGCACTCAGGAGATGAATGATTTTAGATTCCTCCTGCGCGTCACTACCTCCTGTTTGTAAAAGACCCTTGCGTTCCCTTCTGGAACCCATCATGCTGCTTGAAACCGTGTCAAAGGCTTGTCTTCCTCCTCCCACGCTCTTCAGGACTTTTTTGAACTCTGCACACACACATACACCCCCGAGGACAAAACTGCTTGCCAAGTCCCTCTGCGCTTTGGTTACCTCCCCGAATCAGCGTCGCTCTCGATGAATACAGCCTTTGATCTGATAGCATCTGACTCAGGTCATAGGACTCGTGCCTGGCTGGAGCAACAAGGAGGGGGCTTGGTGACTGCTTGGAGAGCTGCTTCGCTGAGTCAATACAGAATGGATGAATGCTGGGGGATGGGGGAGAGGCAGAGGGATAGATTGAGTTCCATTGTGCAGTGCTGGTTAAAAAAAAAAAAAAAAAAAACCACCCGAGGCAAAGAATTCCCCCTCCCCGCTTCCTGGCTTACATTTCCTTTAAGAGGAGGGTCATACATTCTGCCTTGGGTTGTTAACAACATTATCTATGCAGGAAGTGGACCCTGTGTCATGTTTTCCCCTATAGGCACTAACTGAGCAGATGGGAGCATGGATTCCATGTGTCTGCTGAACTGTGCTGCGTTTCAGCAGACCGTCTCCCAAATCAATGAGGCAGCACCACCGAATGCCCTCTTTAACCGGTCTGCAGATAAGCACCGCGGCTTACACATGGTGGCAGCTACCCAGAGGTGGCCAATCGCAGCCCGCAGAGGTGAAATCCTAGCCGTCTCTTTGCATTTCTACCGGACTATTTTTGTCAGGGGTGTAATTGCAACCATAGCTGGGTATCCACAGCACATGGCCTGTACTTAAAGATTGTGTTCATGATTAATTCCACAGGAGTCGCGCATAGTGTCCTCGTAAGTCAGAAGTAACTTTGAAAACAGGAATAGAAAGGCATCAGCAGGAATCAGTGAATGGGTATGTTGCGGAGTACAACACAGGCACGAGATGCCTATGGGTAGTAAAACCTCAGAGCTTTGAGCCACAACAGAGACCAAGGCCTGACCTTGAGTGGCCATACTGCATTGTACACCTGGGTTTACAGTTGCTGGACTTGGGTCTCACAGCCTTGCTAACCTGTCCACACTGCCCTATGCAGACCTTCTGGTTCAGGTCTGTGGCTTGAGCTGCATCCACACAGGGCGTGGAGCGGCGTCTCAATGAGACAGGGACTCTGACCCACCCCCCTCAGCAGGATCTGCAGGCTCAAAGCCAGAGGGGTTCCTGGCCTGAATCAGACTGATTTCTGGTGTGGATGGAAGAGGGCTTTGGGCTCAAACCTGAGTCTGAGCCTGACTTTACAATGCAGTGTAGACATACCCACAGGAGGTCTGTGGCACAGCCAGGAACTGGAGCCATCTCTTCTGAGTTCCAACCTACTACAAGACCAGTCCTTGTCACCAAAAAAGGACCTTTTCTTTTGTAGTTTTTTTTTTTTAAATCAACGGGAAGGAGAGTCAGATATGTAACCACTCTGACACTTTTTTCTCTATTCACATGGCACCTTTTACTGTTAGCTCTTTAAACATACTGGATACACATAATTCACCCCATTCTACAGATGGAGAAATCCAGATGCAAAAAAGGACTCAAGATCACGCAGCAAACCCGTGGCTGAGATGGGATTAAATCTCAGATCTCCTGACATCCAACCCCCACTGCTGAGCCTTGCAAGCACTCCTGGTGTACAACAGATGTGCATCTGATAAAACCAGACCAGTCACTCCTCTGCCACTGGAGAATTTAAAAATGAACAAGATTGTGCCTAGCTGCTCTCAACAAAATTCTGTGTTAACAGCGCTCTTTTCAGAGGATCTTTAACGTGGCTTCTAATAGATTTTTAAAAAATATGAAAGTTAATGTTTAAAAAAATAATATAATACAAAAGTTGGGAAAAGAGTGTCTGTACATCTGGGTATAGTGCTTAGATTAGCCACAAATATAAAGTTAGTTTTTAAAAGTCATATGATACATAGAGGACATAATCAGCAATAACCCAATTTGAAGTGTTTAGATTTAACAGTACAGTTTAGACATTAGAATCTGAATACTTGGGTACATCACTCATGAAAAGTTGTGCAGAGATTTGGTTGTGGAAAGCAAAATATATCAATGAGTGGAGATTGTCCCTCAGCAATTGAGAATTAGGTTGGTTGTCCATTTCGAAAATAATATTACACCTGCAATTTTGCAGGTGAACTCAACTGTGAACACAATCTCGAAGATGTAGTCATTTGCAGGTGCAGGCAAAAGAATAGAGGCATTTAGCTAACTGGTTTGCGGGTGCAAACAACACTGGGTGGAAATGTGTCATTTATTCTGATGCTGATTACATGCACAACAATGTGGGTGCAAAGTGGAAGACCACTGGATATCTAATGAAGTCGTGCCTTGGTGGACAAATCTCAAGGATTAACCACTAATGCGAAACTATCTGTTTGATCTTGTATTTAGCTGAGACACTCTGAGGACCTGTCCCAGACCCGAGGAAGAACTCTGTGTGGCTCAAAAGCTTGTCTCTCTCACCAGCAGCAGTTGGTCCAATAAAAGACATTACCTCACCCACCGTGTCTCTCTAATCTCGAGGATGCAGTAAAAATAGAACTTTTACTGTAAACCAGCTCTGCTTGCTAAACTTGGGCTGACCCAGAGCCATTGATTTCCCTGGTTTTGGATTAAGCCCCTCTTCCTTAAGGCGGAGATTTTCAAAGATGCTACGGAGACTTGGATGGCCTGTTCTTACTCATTTTAATGGGAAACGAGCATCCAAATTCCACAGGTGACTTTTGAAATATCCACCTAAGTGTATAACTTCCTCTCTCTTACAGGGAATATACTCCAACCTGCATATAGCAGATACTGTAACTGCACCCAACGCTACCTCCCTTAATCATACATTCATCACATCTGTTCCCTAGCCCGTCGTGGAGTTATTCCAACCAGGGTGTATCTAGAAGTGACAGCGTACAAGGCATCTCTGTGGAAAGGATAGCAGCCCTAGCACGGATTTCCCATGTAGCTTTCCTTTAAAGCTCGCACCAGAGGAAGATTTGAGAAAAGTTGACTTATGCTATTAGTCTGTAGCTTTTAGCTGACTCAGCAGCAAACAGTAAAGGAAGAGGTTTGCAGGATGGCTGACAAGAGCCTTCCTAATGACAGCTTGTACCCAGCTTGACAAGTGATTTTCTTTTCCACCGTTTGCAGTTTCTCGGTGTAGAGGCTGAACTCAGGGTGTTTGAACGTCTCTATTGCAGATAGCGTAGGATGATGGGCTAGAGCCTTTGCTGGTTTGTATGTTGGTAGGAACTATGCTGATGTACAGCAGCTGAGAATTTGGCCCAGCGCCTCCTTTGCTCACCAAAAACAAGGGCACAGATCTTGTTGCTACTGAAATAAGGTGGGGGGAGGGACGGGAAAGGACTCCCCCTGGCTACAGTGGGAGTAGAAGTAGGTCTTAAGAGTGTAACAATTGCCTTGATGCCAAATAGCACCTTTAAGCTTTGTTGATAAAATTTCCAAGGGATGCATCTCAGTAAGGTGCAGCCGCACATGGTAGGTATTTACTGCGAGAGCAATTCAACTGCCTGAGCTTAACCCTATTGGGAGTTCTGCCGCCGACTTCAGTGTGAGCGGAGGCTCGTGAAACAAACCCTTGCAACAGCGCCGCCTAGTGGGGAGGGCAGGGCGCCAGTGCAACCTGGAGCACTGCTCCTTGGCGGACTTCCTGCATGGCCATATGCAACAGCTCTTTGGGTGAAAAGTGAGATAGGGCCAAAGGACCCACCGCCATGCAGAACCGGCTCTCCGGGCCCGGCCCTCAGAGCACAGGGATCACAAGGCCCATAAAGACTATTCCAGAACTGAGGCCAGAGCAGCAGTTACAGGTGGGATCCACTCTTCCTCTGCTGTCAAGGGCATAAAGTCCCCTGTCTCTCCTGAGCCCCCCAAAGGACGTTCCCCAGCTCCCAGCCCAGGTACTTGGTACTTGGGCTGAGAGCTGTGGCCCCTTGAACATACCGTCGGTCACCTAGCTGAGATGCAGATGCAAATGACCTGATTTTCAAAGTCAAAGGGTGAGATTGCTCTTTCATAGCGACTTGGATTGTGAGATGAAAGCTGACCCTTACTTGTTACGGGTGAAATTCACTCCAGCGCAGAGGGCCCACAAAAACCGTGACTTCCCACTTCAGCCCCTACCTGAATAGTCCTCTGTTACTAGTGCATCAGATGTGGTCATTTTAACTAAGGGGAAAATCCTGCTCTTATGACACGGGGGGAATGGTTGTATGGAGGGTCTCTGAGTCATCCCACAAAGTAGAATGACTTTGGTTCAACTATACTATAACAGGGTTCAAAACAGAATTACATAAATTCACGGAGGATAGGTCCATCAATGGCTATTAGCCAGGATGGGCAGGGATGGTGTCCCTAGTCTCTGTTTGCTAGAAGCTGGGAATGAGCAACAGGAGGTTGGATCACTCAATGATTGCCTGCTCTGTTCATGCCCTCTGGGGCACGTAGCTTTGGTCACTGTCAGAAGACAGGATACTGGGCTAGATGGACGTTTGGTCTGACCCAGTCTGGCTGTTCTTACAGCGGAGGCGGGGGGGAAAGGGGGCGCGGAGAATATGCTCCAGAGTTCCCTACAGTGTCTGCTGCTAAAGAAAACACAGGCCTGTCCCTCAACTGAATCCTCCTTCTCCTGGTAGCTATAGACCAATGTGCACCAGCTGGAAATGTGGCTCTCTATGCAAATGTGGCTTTCTATGCTAGATGCCTAACCTTATCCCTGATGCACTAAATCATACCCCTGTGCAGCCCTGGTATGCCAGCTGGTAAATTGGTCATACACCCTCAACTTATTGGTCAAGAGAGCACTGGGCTGGAATCCTGCTCAGCTACTGAGTGGGGACATTGGGTGGAGAAAGACGCTTCCTTTGTTCCATTCCCTCGCCTCTCCCAGCGTACCTGCAGGGTTCTACCTGGCTGTTGGTGTGGTACGATTTACACATCTCGGGTGACAAGGGGCAAAGGAATGTTCCTTCTCGTCCCCATACATCTCTGGACTGTTTCCATTTTCCTGTCCAATCCATCAGGAACAGCAGCTATCTTTGCCAAAGACACTTCCCACTCCGTCCTTCTGCAGAGTATGACAATGAGCAGGGTCCAGCAGCATCGCCTCAATCCTGCAAGGTGCCAAGCAGTTTGGGTTGGTCCAACGAAGCACTTAAGCACATGTTTAATTTTACGCAGGCGTACAGTCCCATTAGATTCAGTAGGGCTTAAAGTTCAAGCAGGACTGAGCCCTCAGCCCCTTCTTCCCGCTTGCCCCATTTTTGTATATGCACTTTCCCCATGGAATTGCAGTAATTCATTCTTTACTGCTGTCAGTGGCTCTGAATCACAGTCAGTGCAAGCCTCGTGCAGCCACGAGGCCCCCAGGAGTTGTGCAGTGACACAGACGCTACTACACCCTTGCAGGGGCTGCAGCTCCTCCTCCACTCTACACTGGAAGGTCCGCTCTGCCAGCT
This sequence comes from Malaclemys terrapin pileata, assembly GCF_027887155.1. NCBI lineage: Eukaryota > Metazoa > Chordata > Testudines > Emydidae > Malaclemys > Malaclemys terrapin. Next base: position 74,516,685 of record NC_071515.1, read on the forward strand.
GTGCAGGGTGGAGGAATGGCCCCATCAACACAGCCCGCAGGGGCTTAAAGCTGTCCACCCTCGCTGAACCCTTAACGTTCTCATAGAAGCATCTTGGAAAGGGCTCTAAAGATGTAATGCCCGTCTAGGTGCTTATTAATGATGATTATGTCCATCATTATTACGAAACACTTCTGCAAATCCAGGGGAATGCTTCAGGTGAATAACTCAGAAGAGAGACCCCCCCACACACAAATGCTCAATAAATGGCGTGATTTGAGTGGGGGTCTAGCCTCTCTCTCTCTCTGTGCTTAATTCTTGGAGGTTTTGGTGGTGCTCAACAGCCAGGCAGCAAACTAGAAAGCAGCAGCCCGTGGTGAGAAAACAGCCCCATACAACAAAAAACCAGAAGAGGGTGGGGGATGAAACCAATGAGCCCCAAACACAGAGAACATTCCTCCTGCAGAAAGGGACCGCCTTGTCTTCTGCTTCCCAGTGTCCCAGTCTGTAATTCAGGCCTGGGGGTGTAGCATCAGGCAGGCTTGTAAAAGGAGCTAAAAATGTGGCTTTAAAATGCTATGCGGGTGTGTGGTGTTTGTTCTTGACCCTGACTCACAATGGATAAATACTTTAGCTCAAGCTGTGTCCTTCGATAAGCACAGCACAGCTACCACTGAAGTAAACAGGAGTTGCACACGCATGTCGGAGGGTGGAATTTGGCTCATAAACAAGCTTTAATGTCAGTACGGCATAGCTGAACTCTAAGTTGACTTCATATTTTCCAGAGCTGTGGCAGCCCTGTGTGTTCCCCGCCTACACCCCCAGCAGATGTTTCACTGGGATAACTTAACCTGCTGACTCTGTTCCAAAGCAGTCCTCTTTGGAGGCAATGGTAATGGTTTCAAGATACAAAGTGAGATGAAAAATGGGCAGTCTCTTCCATGGATGGTTAGGATTAGAGAGACCCAGTGTGGTAACATTAGGTAGAACAAGCTGTGTTCCATTAGTCCGTGAGTTGGAGAGTCAGCGAGAACTACCGGGAGTGTCCGAGTTTGGCGACGCTAGCAAATAATCCGCTTTCTGGTCATTAGTTCTGTCCCCTCTCTGACATCTTTCCAGCTGGGATTGTGAAAAGCCCTCAACATTGACCTAACTTTACTTACATTAAACTGAAGCTGGGCTGGAAACAGTTTTTCTGTCCCATGAAAAATGTTGAGGTTTAGATAATTTTTCCTGCCTCCCAGTGAGATGGAAAGTCAAAATCTCAAAAACTTTGGTGAAGAGACAAACTGAAAAAAATTCAGCTAGGGTTAACAAAAAAAAAAAAAAATTCCCATAATTTTGAGACTTTTTTGTTCCAATTTTGACATTTTTTCTTTGGTTCATGCTTGTTTTAGCATACATTTTGAAATGAAAAGTCATTTTGAAACAAAAAACCCAGACCTTTTCATTGCAAAAAACACAAACAAAAAAACAAAAAAGTCTCAACATTTTTTCAGGTTGGAAAATTTGTTGAAACCAACTGTTTCTAGCAAACAGTTTCCATGTTGATGAATTGGCATTTTTCAGGGGGGAAAAATTACTGAAAAATTCCTGACCAGCTCTACATGCAAGACAGTGGCAGTTTAGCCTTTGCTTTCAATGGGAGCAAGACTAGTTCTACCCAAAATGCTTCGGAAAATCCCACCTTCCACGTACAACACTGGTATTTCATTTTGTCCACTGAATGATGCTGAAACAGTGCCCTTCGTAATACCAGCACAAATTGAGATCAAGGATGCCTGGTCCTATTCAGTCATGTGACAGGCAAAATTCCTCCCTGTTTCCATATTCCAAATGAATTCGGCAACTTGTAGTATTTTATTTTGTGTTATTATTTTTGGTAGAGTTTATTGAGGAACTCTTCGATTTTTTTCACTGGGGCCCTGGTTATCCGGTTTTATCGTATGTTGGTTGTTTAATACTTTTAGAAAAGAAGCAATGGCTCTCAGCACTGGGCATTATACAATATGCTCGTGAGAGAAGTGCCTTAGCAAGCATTTGTTGTGATCAAAAAATACTAGAGCATGTTCTCCCCTAAGTTAATTGATTAGAACCCCATTGAAATCAACAAGGCTGATCTACTGTCAAAGAAAGAATAGATGCACATTCACGCAACCCCTTTCCCTACTACAGCTGTTAATTTTCTTATATTTTGTGAATTACTTGGACAAAAAGGAACAAAAGACCAGATTCTGCCACTCTTGCACTGCGTCCCAATTAGACTATTCACAGAGTAAGGCACTACTCAGCATGAGTAAAAGTGGCTGAAAATTTTCTGAATTCTTTTCCCTTGTTTTTTTCCCCAAACAGCTGCAGTTGAAGGCATCGCTGTAACTTGTTTCACCATTCAGTGCATGGCCACCACCTACTCTGGAGTGAATAGTTTAGAATGCTGTGAGTTCTGTGCACTCCCAGACGATTCCTGGGGCTTATCTAGACGAACATTTAAGTTTGTGGCAAGTTCCCTACCTAGCCTGCCACAGTATTTGTATGTATCCTGCAGCTGCATACAAAAAGTTTCCCAGTGCACTTGAATCTACGCTCCTTTGAAACAGGAATCGACTTCCCTAAATCTCTCTTTGTTCAGATCTTTAAACTTTATGAGCTCATTTCCGGGTAGGACGCTACCCAGCCTCTCATTTTCAAGGCATAATTTTGCCTCCATAAATACCACTTTAATTTTTTAAGCCAGATTTAGGCTCCCCAGTCTATCTATGTAACCACCCAAACAAAGGCCAAAATGAATGAACATTGAAGTCAATGGAGAGGCTCCCACTGACTTCAATGGGTGTTTGAAGTACGTGGTAATTAGCTATCGAAGTGCTACCATTCACACTTGCAAATTGTTGAGCGTGGGAAATTATTTGTGGGTGTAAAACAGTGCTCACAACAATTAGAAATTAATGGAGATATCCCATCTCCTAGAACTGGAAGGGACCTTGAAAGGTCATCGAGTCCAGCCCCTGGCCTTCATTAGCAGGACCAAGTACTGATTTTGCCCCAGATCCCTAAGTGGCCCCCTCAAGGATTGAGCTCACAAGCCTGGGTTTAGCAGGCCAATGCTCAAACCACTGAGCTATCCCTCTTCAAGGCCATCATTGAAAATCTTCCAATACATGCTGCTGATGCAGGATTTTAAGGTCAGCACTGCTAATGTTTTCAACAGTTAGTACCAGACAGTTGTCCAAGAAAAATATTAGAGTTGGCCTTTCTTTTATAATAATTATCTCACAATCTGAATATGAGGATTCAAATAAATGCTAGATGTTAAAGAAGTTTTGCTAAGAAAGGTCAAATAAAAGGTTTATTTTTTTTCTTTTTAATGCCGTTCAGATTATAAAAGCAATTTTCAAATGCAGCAGATATTCAAATGAAATCTGCACATTCTTTATGAAAGCCTTGGAGAATGAGAATGTTGTTACTTCAAGCTGTTATTTGCCTTGTAAGTTTCCAATGTGTCTCGGAATGTCTTATTTCCCTTTTCATATGTTCAACACTGAAAAATTCAGAAGCTTCTATTTCCACAACAGATCTCTTCATTAATAATATTATGCTTGTCAGCACCCCAGGACAGGATTTCGTGTCCCTAATGAGCATATGCTAGACATCCTGATATTTCAACTTGCGATGCTTTTAGTAGACATGGCCTGAGGCGAGAATTGGAACAGGACATGGGAGTAGTTGAATGCAATTTCATCTAAAATAAACACGGAGGGGGGAAAATGCCTGTTTCCAAGAGTTATCACCTATGGGTCAGCTCCGCTACAAACTATGGGGGTGAACCAAAGTGCATATTTTAGCAAAGCAGCTACTGTGCTTTATATCTACACACTAGCAGCCTGATCCAATGCCCACTGAAGTCTAATAGAAAGATTCTCATACATGTATACAGGTGTCCAATCAGGTTCTAGGTTTTTCCAGGGCTCTCCTGTAAGTTGAGCACAAGGACAAGTTCTGTATTTTTATTCATCGCCCTTTGCTAAAGTAGCCTTCATATATTTTATTTCCTTGGTTGTCAATGTTACTTTTAAAGATGCTGCTAAACGCATTTGCTGGAATTATTTAAAAGCTTTCTTGTCCTGACCATTTGAGAGCTGATGCATTTTAAATAAGCTGGAAGAACAAAAGAAGGATATCTTCTCCTCTTCTCTTTGATCCCCATCCATCAGCTTGGCAGCAACAGTGACAAATGAAGCTTTTCCACCACTTTCTATCTTGTACTAGCTTCATGGCTTCATTGATCTTTAAACATTTTTGTTCCATGTCATTTTTCACCATGTTTACCCAACACATCTTCAGTCTTCCTCTATTTCTAGTTCCTTGCACTCTGGCATGCATCGCTATTTAGGGTATCCCCTTAGGGGTCCACTCTTGACATGTGTCCCTCTTTCTTGAATCTCCTATAACAGCATTATGTCTTGCCTGTTTTCTTATCTCTTCATTTTATTTATTTTCTGCAGCCTTGAAACTCTCAGCATTGCTCTCAGCCAGTTCATTTCTGCAGTCAAAATCTTTCGGTCATCGGCTTTCTTCACACTCTAGCATTCTGAGCTGGACAGAAGTAGCTGTATGACAGTTGTCTCATATACATGGGGTTCTGCTTTTATTGAAATGTCTTTAGCTTTCCAGATCTTGCAGAGTTTTCCGAATGTAGTAGAAGCTACATCGAGTCTTCTTTTGATGTCATCTTCACAATTCTCGTTCTTTATACTAGTCCCCCAAGGATATGTTACATAAAACCAAAACCAAAAACTAAACCAAACAAAAACCAAACCCTGTGTTAAAAGAATGTTAAAGTTGCAAAGACATGTACTTAAAAGTTAGGAAATGCCAGAATTAAAGGTTGCCTGTGCAACCTCAATTCTGCTCCCACTGTGTATGCATTATGAAACAGTCTTTAATTACACAATCACATACTATTTTTTCCACAGGACCCCTGTTTTATCTATAGGCGATAATCATATAGGCTGTGAAGTATATACACACACACACACCCCATATGTTGAGCCATTCCCTTACTCCCGCAGAACACCCATAGATGTCAACAGGAGATCTTCCTGAGTATTCAGAATTTAAGGCCTGATCTAAAGTCCACTGAAGTCAATGGAAGTCCTTCACTGGGCATTGGATAGGCTTTTAGGTCGGAATTCAGAACTGGGTGCATGAAACATACCCAAACCTGTGAGGTTTAATGTATCTTTAACTCCCATTGAAGCCAATGTGGTTGAGAGTACCCAGCAAGCCTGAACAGGTGCTCACCGCCACTCTCAAGTGTCAGGCCACTGTAGCACTTCTGAGATTAGCATTCACAGCACCAGTCTATGGAGCAAAAAGCACACGATACGTTTTAACAGCTGGACAAAATCCAACGTCACTGGCAATTCATTGTCCGCACAGCCCCACCTCATGTTGCACAGGAGTCCAGCAGAGTTTAGGATAATATTCTGAGAAAACTTAAGCATAACACTGTATGGAAATAACATAGCAGATGCCACAGCAATGGGAGGGCTCTCAGTACCTGGAAGGACATGGTAAGCACACTGCAAATATCAGGCAATGCGGAGAGATGAAGCTTCCAGTTCTATGTACAGGCAGCCTCTTTTCCTAATGTTATTGTTTCTGACATTCAGATGACGATGAAGATAACTCTGCAATTTCTTTTTACCTGTAGCAGGAGGGCAGCTGGGGTTGGTTCTCGCAGAAATTCTACAGTGACACAGCCAGACACAATGGCTTTAGGGATAGGACTATTTGTCTTATTCTAATAAAGTTCCTGGTAACATGGTAGCAGAGATTGGCTTTGTGGGTTTATTTTGACCAATGTCCTAGGACAATGCTCAGGAATGTCCCTTGAGCACAGGTACCTAATGAGTAGAATGGGTTGATAAATGGGAAAAAGTGTTGTGAACAATTTATCTCTTTTCTTCATTAAAAAAATGTCAAAATTGTCACCCAGCTGTACTAAGGACATTTATGGATCCTAAATTCTCAGTGTTGCCAATTTTCTGCCTGGTCCTTTACCACTGACTTCAACAGGTGCCGGATGACACGCTTAGGTCCCAACTAATCAAATACCCAGACATGCTTCACTTGAAAAACATTGGTTGTCCCAGTGAGGTCAATGGGGATACTCACAGGCTTTGAGTTATGACCATGCTTAAGGATCATCCTGAATCTGGCCTTCATACTGTTCCTTTCCATAAAGTTATGAAGGAAGTGGTATTATTTTGCTGTTTCCAATGGCTGCTCTTTTCTTCACGGTGACCAGCATTAGCACTCTTGGTGTGCAACCAGCCTCCACTAAATAGCACAGGTACTTAAAAATTACTCTCCACGTCTACATTCAGGGGGCAAAGAACCAAGTTTGCCCCACCTTCACAATCAATAGATGATCCCAGATGGATAATGAGTTCTTTGACACCCGGGCAGTCTTGGCTGCCTTTAATTGTTGCGAGCTCTCTTTTACTCTATAAATGTGAGGCTATTCAGTCTAAAAGACCTTGTTTTGGGGAGTAGGAAATAAATTCAGACATTTCCACTGCAATTCAGATTCAAAAGGTGAACTGCTGAGATGGTATGGACTCAATTAACATAATTATACTAATTCTGCAAACACCCCGTCGCTTCATTGTACTACATTAGCTGAGAAAACATTCTCACATAGCCAGCTCCTTCCTGTTTCATTTTGGTATTGTTCCGATTAAGCATTTACATCCCCAAACATTTAAAGGTCTGATCCTGTTCCCTTCAGAGTCAATGACAAAACACCCACTGAGTTGGCAGGGTACAAGATTGGGCTGTATGTGTTTTAATTTTAGAACAAATCACATGCTTATCTACATTTTTATCGTGAATTCTAAATGCAACCCATTTCGCCATCTAAACGATCACGCAGTTTTTGTTTTTTTTCCCCCCACCCCGCTATTATCTTTGTAATAATTTAGCATATAAATGGAAGCCAAATTATTCTGTCTCCTGTCCAGATTGACAGATGAGAAACTGTTCCTTAATTTTCAAAGAGCAGCACTGATGACTTTTACTATCTAATGGGAGATGGTGATGGGTTTTTCAACAGAGAGTGTCAGATTGATGAGTTTAGACTGATGACCCTTCATGAAAGGAGATGCCAGCTCCAGTGGGGCAGCACATGCTTAGTAGAAAGTATTTAAACACATGCTGGATAAAGATTTTTAACTCTCGAAAGGCATGTATCTAATGTAACAGATATTTCACAAAACAAGTCCAGAGGCTGCTTGGAGAGATTTTTAAAGGAAGTTTGCGCTGTTCATTCTTACACATAGAACCTCAGTAAACCAGATTTAACTGTAGCTTGCAAATTACATCAGTAAACTAAGGTTCATAGATTACTGATTTTCTCATGAATGTGATGTATTGGCAAGACACAAACATGAAGGGCAAGAAGGGTGTACAGCAATTGCATAAACAATGGGTTGTTGTATACGTTAAGACTATGTTACTTCTTGGGTCTTAAGTATCTGGTAGGATGGATTTTGCATTGGTGATGATAGAGTCCTGCTAACTGAGGGACTTACTTTTGGAGCTCAAGCGATTGTTGAATGCAGGAAGGTACACAAGAGAAGAAGAGTATCAGAGGGGTAGTCGTGTTAGTCTGAATCTGTAAAAAGTAACAGAGGGTCCTGTGGCACCTTTGAGACTAACAGAAGTATTGGGAGCATAAGCTTTCGTGGGTAAGAACCTCACTTCTTCAGATGCAAGACAAAAAGAGTTCATGGCAGAAGAAAGATCATAATAATAACCAAGAGTCATTACCCATTGGACCAGGGATAGGTTCTTCCTCACTTGATGGAGGAATTTTCTACGGCACTCAACGTTGGCCTCTCTAACATGTTCTCATTGAAGCCAATGAGGTACTTTACCATTGACTTCTATGGTCGCAAAGTTAGGCAAATGCTGAGCACTTTTGAAAATCCCAGGCAAAAGTCTTTATATCTTTTTAATATAACCTCCCATTTTGTTCTAGGCTTTTAAATTATTGGGCTTGATGCACTGTTAGTAGCTTCCATTTGATGTCTTGTATTATGCTGGAGGTTCAGATGAAATGCTCTGGCCTTCCAACCTAAGAATCTATAAAAGGTTTAAATGGGAGACAGGGATCCAGGTATTAAGAATGGGAAAATCCTGCTTTCATTTACATTCAGAGCTGGTTGAATTATTCACTTCAAGCCACTAATCCATTCAGTTTGGCCCTCTCTCCTGTCCACCTAAACAGATCATGATATCTATGAATCAATCCCATTTGTTTGCTACTTTGTGCAGACATGTTTCAGCCTATGGATTCCTTGCACGCTTTTTGCTGCAATCATTTATTTGATATTTGGAATTTGTTCTGTGAGCTGTGTGATTGGACACAAATCACATGGGATTGTTTCTGTTTCCTTATTGGAAGAGCAAACTTTGATATATTAGAAAGTATTCAGCAATTTGACACTGCTAAACTTAAGTATCTGGTAGGATGGATTTTGCATTGGTGATGATAGAGTCCTATCATCCAATTGCTATATCTAGCCCTCAGGAGCATTATGTGGACTTGCAACATTCCCTGTAGATTTTTGGGACCCCTAATCAGTGCATGGATTAAAATATAATCACTGAATTGTATTTATGGACTGGTATAATCCCTTGCTCCATGTACTGGGATCCATTTCCCACTATCTTACTCCAGATATTTCAAAAAGTCACTCCCTTCCCCTATGTTCCATGATGATATTTGAGGTCTGCTGGGACAAAACCTCTGTCTGTCTCTGGGACCTGGCTTGATGAGATTGGTAGCAAAGCATTATCTGTTGCAAAACGTGATCTTCTGAAATTTGATCCCTCAGAGCTGGAATTTGATGAGTTTCATATAATGCAACAAAGATACGGGCTTTTGGCTGAACATTTAGTTTGGCTGTTTGGTTTGTTTATTGTTGTCTTGATGGGTTTAATACATTGGTGTGGGTAGGAATTTTATGAAGAACAGGAGCTTTTCCACTCTCTTCATTTCTGTATGTTTTAATAACCAACGCTGCTGTACAGTGCCCAGATGCAGTCTTTGAGTTACCGCGCTATATAACCCATAACGGGCCAGATTGCGCCTAACAGACAGGCAAGCCAGCGTAACTGTGGGAGGCATTTTTGCAGGGGCAATTTAATAGGCAATACCTGAAAATGTCTCCCCTGTGAAATGCAGGAAAATAACCAAATGGACACAACAAAAAGACTCATGAAACACAGGCATTTGAGTCCTCTGCAGATGAATGGACTAAAGAATTCATAGAGTGTCACACCTTGTAGTCCTTACCCAGGCAAAAACTCCTGGAAGAGCATGGGAGTCTTTGCCACTGTAGAGAATTCAGCCCAAAACTAACAGATTATACTTCTGGAGGTTTAGAATTCTACATCTGCTCCAGATGATGGCGGTCACCTCTCTTTCAGACTCAGAGCAGGTCATCTCATTTCATAAGTGCAAACTCACCAGCCCCAACACTTCAACCAGTCATGGTAACTTTGTATAATGCCCTCAGTCCCATTAATATAGCAAGTCTGGTAGTTCCCTCACACACTTGTTCACTGAGCTGCCAGCTGAGAACCTCAGCTGAAGAAGTGGCCTCACAATTAAGTTACTTTTGATTTACATCAGTGAAAGTGCGGAGGGAAGTGGGCCAAATTTTTGATCTAAATTCTCTACTGCTGTATAAATTGGCACACCTCCAGTTTACCCAATGAAAGGATAATATGGAGATATACCTATCTCATAGAGCTGGAAGGTCATCAAGTCCAGCCCCCTGCGTTCACTAGCAGGACCAATACTGATTTTGCTTCAGATCCCTAAATGGCCCCCTCAAGGATTGAACTTACAACCTTAGGTTTAGCAGGTCAATGCTCAAACCACTGAACTATCCCTCCCACACCTCCAGCTCCCTGTGGGAGGAGGACATGTTAATGCAAAAGTGGAGACTTTCCTGTTGGCAATCATTGAGAGCTGTGGTGATTATAGACACATAACCATGTTCACTGGCATAGTTCCACTGACTTCAGCAGAGCAACGCCGATTTCCACCAGTGGAGGATCTGGCCCACATTCTTCCAAAAGCTTAAAAAGTCCAGTGTCAAAATTAAATCTTAACGCGGAGATACTTTATCAAAAAGCACTTCTGTGTCAAGGACTGGAGATAAGGCATTTGCTTGTTATCTGAATCAGAAGGGCCCTTGGGAATGCCAGGAATGATGGAGAGCTACTCATATACTTTTATAATTAAAGCGAGGAGGATTTGATCTGGAATTAATATTTGGAAGCATCCCTTTGTAGCTTGATATTGCAATAACCTAGGGAAACGTTTCAGGAGTCACACGTTTAGGTGCCTGCTATATAACGGAAGAGTTTTCTTTGTCAGTGTGCATCAGGCATAAAGAAGGCCAATACAGTTTGAGCTTGGGGGGAATGTAGTGAAGCGGTGTGGCCTCTCATGGACACAAAGGGAGAGCAACCCCTCACTGAGCCCTGGTGGGTGGAGCCAGGTCATGCTCACCCCTCCCACCAGAAGTCAGTGGGTAGGACAGGAAGTATAAAAGATGGGCCTGGGAGCTCAGCTAGGCGGCAGCTGCCGGAGGAGTCAGATGCCTCCTGCTTGCCCCCAAGCTGGGAGACTGCCGCAGGCCCCTGTGGAACCGAGTACTGGCCAGAGCCTCCTGCTGATCCGACCGCAGAGGAGTGGCCAGCACTATTACAGGCCTTCTACCCGGACGATTTGGAGGAGCCCCTACTGATGTAGGTGCACCCCGAGGGGGAGTTAGGAAATGGCCCAGGGACAGCCGACCCTAGTCTGGCTGCAGTGCTGCCAGAGAGTAGGTCAGCGTGTTGTGGTCAGGATCCCCGCTGACCCAGTGGCAGAGCGATCTGCCACTGGTAGGGCCCTGGGCTGGGATGCAGCGGAGCGGGTAGGCCTGTGTCCCCCCTACCACCCCAATCCTGAGGTGCCAGTCTCCCCCTCTCCAGGCCACGAAGCCAGGGTTTGTCGGCCATCTGCAGGAGATAGAATGCTCGAACCCTTTGCTGCTTGGCCCTGACTACAGGCCCGAGATATTGATTCTTAGTGCCCCACCCTGACTAAGGGTCTGGGCTCCCTGATTGGGTTTGCTGCTCAGCCCTGACCATAGGTCCGAGCCATAGACCGCTATTGCCCTGCCCTGACTCAGGGTCTGGGCTATCTAACTGTGTGTGCTCCTGGGGCCTGACCACAGGCCCGAACCCTAGACTCCTATTGCCCTGATTGAGGGCCCGGGCTATTTAACTGTGTTTGTTGCTCGCCCCCTGAAAACAGGCCTGAGCTAGAGACACTTGTCGCCCCGCTAATTCCCCATGGTGGGTGATGGACTGGAGTGTAGTGAGGTGGTGTGGCCTCCCACAGACCCAGACGGAGAGGAACCCCACTGCTAGGCTACTACAGGGAATTGATCTGTTCTGAGCCATGAGGATTTGGGGTGGACCTGATTGTAATAAAAGTGCGCAGATTTCATGGAATGGGGTAAACCCTTCATCAGCACACAGCTTGAACGGGATCGGGGAAGGGTGTGTTCGGAAGAATCCTATTCCTAGACCTTCCTGCAGATACTTTGGAAACCGCCCCCCCAATGGTGCAACTCCATGGGAGGGCAGGATCGGAGGCTGTGGGGGTATGTGCCTCAGCTCCAGTGAGGTTACTGTGCTCTGATATAGAGGGGCCAGGTGTGGGCTACAGAGAGGGGCTGGAAGCCATGGGCCTGCCAATGTGTTACCATTCCTTTCACAGGTCTGGGATGTTCTGGGAACTATCATAGTCTTGGGGCTTCTGTAGGAGGACCTGGGCTTTGGGTGTCTTCCTTCTCCACATAAATAGACTCTTCCCAGCTACTCGGGTTGTACCCTGATGGACCGATATCCTCCATTCTATACAATTTGTAATTATATAAACAATACAACAACACTCCAGGTGAAGGGAGCCTCTGTACTATACAAAGACTGGGAAACCTCTAAAAGTCAATCACCTTGTTCGTTGCTCTAAAAGATCTGCTATAGTTCAAAACAAGAATTCTTTCAGGGAAGTTCTATGGCCTGTGGTATGCAGGAGGGCAGACTTAGGCCTGGTCTACGCAAGGGGGGGATAACCACCCCCCACACCCCCCGTCGACTCTGCCTCCGCCTCTTGCCCTGGTGGAGTACCGGAGTTGACGGGAAAGCGCTCAGCGGTAGATTTATCGCATGTAGACTAGACCCCTGCTGGATCGATCGCTGCCTGTCAATCCAGCAGGTAATGTAGACAAGCCCTAACTGACTTAGAAAAACTGGACGAGCACAAGTCCATGGGGCCGGATGCGCTGCATCCGAGGGTGCTAAAGGAGTTGGCGGATGTGATTGCAGAGCCATTGGCCATTATCTTTGAAAACTCATGGAGATCGGGGGAGGTCCCGGATGACTGAAAAAAGGCTAATGTAGTGCCCATCTTTAAAAAAGAGAAGGAGGAGGATCCGGGGAACTACAGGCCAGTCAGCCTCACCTCAGTCCCTGGAAAAATCATGGAGCAGGTCCTCAAGGAATCAATTCTGAAGCACTTAGAGTAGAGGAAAGTGATCAGGAACAGTCAGCATGGATTCACCAAAGGGAAGTCATGCCTGACTAAGCTAATTGCCTTCTATGAGGAGATAACTGGGTCTGTGGATGAGGGGAAAACAGTGGATGTGTTATTCCTTGACTTTAGCAGAGCTTTTGATATGGTCTCCCACAGTATTCTTGCTGGCAAGTTAAAGAAGTATGTGCTGGATGAATGGATTATAAGGTGGATAGAAAGCTGGCTAGATTGTCAGGCTCAACAGATAGTGATCAACGGCTCCATGTCTAGTTGGCAGCCGGTTTCAAGCGGAGTGCCCCAAGGATCGGTCCTGGGGCTGGTTTTGTTTAATATCTTCATTAGTGATCTGGAGGATGGCGTGGACTGCACTCTCAGCAAGTTTGCAGATGACACTAAACTGGGAGGAGTGGTAGATACACTGGAGGGTAGGGATAGGATACAGAGGGACGTAGACAAATTAGAGGATTGGGACAAAAGAAACCTGATGAGGTTCAATAAGGACAAGTGCAGAATCCTGCACTTAGGATGGAAGAATCCCATTCACTGTTACAGACTAGGAACCGAGTGTCTAGGCAGCAGTTCTGCAGAAAAGGACCTAAGGGTTACAGTGGACAAGAAGCTGGATATGAGTCAACAATGTGCCCTTGTTTCCAAGAAGGCTAACGGCATTTTGGGCTGTATAATAGGGACATTGCCAGCAGATCGAGGGATGTGATCGTTCCCCTCTATTCGACTTTGGTGAGGCCTCACCTGGAGTACTGTGTCCAGTTTTGGGCCCCACACTACAAGAAGGATGTGGAAAAATTGGAAAGAGTCCAGCAGAGGGCAACAAAAATGATTAGGGGGCTGGAGCACATGAGTTATGGGATTGTTTAGTCTACAGAAGAGAAGAATGAGGGGGGATTTGATAGCTGCTTTCAACTACATGAAAGGGGTTCGAAAGAGGATGGATTTAGACTGTTCTCAGTGATACCAGATGACAGAACAAGGAGTAATGGTCTCAAGTTGCAGTGGGGGAGGTGTAGGTTGGATATTAGGAAAAACTTTTTCACTAGGAGGGTGATGAAGCACTGGAATGGGTTACCTAGGGAGGTGGTGGAATCTGCATCCTTAGAAGTTTTTAAGGTCAGGCTTGACAAACCCTGACTGGGATGATTTAGTTAGGATTGGTTCTGCTTTGAGCACAGGGTTGGACTAGATGACCTTCTGAAGTCCCTCCCAACCCTGATATTCTATGATCACAGTGCTCCCTGCTGGCCTTAAAACCTACTACCATCTGCCTTATCTTTCTTGACTGTAGAAGCTGCCAGTCAATGCTTGCTACAAATTTACCTCCAAAATTAATTGTTAGGCCTGCACCGTAATAATTTCCTTCTGAGAATAAACACAGGTTGAGCCGAGTAAAATATCAGGAATAATTCAGTTGAAGTCAGTGGGGATACACCAGAGTAAAAAACAGTAGACAGGAGCACAGAATCATACCTGGTAATGTTGGCTTAGGTCCAACCAGGGAACCCAATAGGGAAATATCAGTTTATCTCACTTTACTGTTGAATTAAGTATCATATTAGATCAGAGGTGGGCAAACTACGGTCCGCGGGCCACATCCGGCCTGTGGGACCGTCCTGCCCGGCCCTTGAGCTCCCGGCCCTTCCCGCGCTGCCCTACCCCCCGCCCCCATAGCCATGCCGCCGCTCAGGCAGCGCTCTGGACGGCAGGGTTGCACACTCCTGCCGAGCAGCGTGGCAGCGTGTCTGGCTCCAGCCGGGCAGCACGGCTGCCAGACATGCTGCTGTGAGTGGCATGGTAAGGGGGCCAAGGGGTTGGATAAGGGGCGGGGGATCCCAGGGGGACAGTCAGGGGACAGGAAGCAGGGGGCGGTTGGATGGGGTGGAGGTTCTGGGGGGCAGTCAGGGGATGGGAAACATGGTGGGGGGTTGGATAAGTGTGGGAGTCTCAGGGGATGGGGGTGTGGATAGGGGTCAGGGACAGGGGACGGGGGGGGTTGGATAGATGTGGGGTCCCGGGTGGCCTGTCAGGGAGTGGGGGTGTGGATAGGGATTGGGGCAGTCAGGGAACTGGGAGCAGGGGGGTTGGATAAGTGGTAGGGTCTCAGGGGGTGGTTAGAGGTGGGGGTGGTCAGGGGACAAGGAGCGGGGGGGGTTGGATGGGTTGGGGGTCTTGAGGGGGGCAGTCAGGGGGCAGGAAGTGGAGGGGATGGATAGGGGGTGGGGGACAGGCTGTTTGGGGAGGCACAGCCTTCCCTATCTGGCCCTCCATCCAGTTTTGCAACCCCCAATGTGGCCCTCGGGCCAAAAAGTTTGCCCACCCCTGTATCAGATGATAAGGAGGGAAAAACTTCATTGTTTTGTTTTGTATTTTCTCCAAACACTACAGCTTTTCATTAGTTGTTTTTTTCTCCCTGTGGTTTTGTGTTTTGGTTTGTTTTTCGGTTTTTTGTTGGTTTCAATTTTTTAGTAAATGCTATTTTTTTTCCCCAGCAGTTTATGACTTTTTCAACCAAATTCCTGATCTCAGATACTGAAAAGGCCATGGCATCATCTTCTTATGCTTTTAAATTCTAAGATTATCTGCTTAGAAGTTATAAGCTATAAATAATTTAGCTTCGAAGGGCCACATTCAGATGTGGTGCAAGAAAGTGTTGAACTTACACCGTATTCACACCAGGTCTGGCTTTCCTCCAAATATACATTTAAAAAATAAAACACGATGATGCTGCTGAGACATAATGGTAATTAAAGTCAATGGAACTAAACTAATTTATACCAAACGAGAATCCTGTCCAAAATAGGCACCGCTTTTTTGTCCCCCATACTGACTTTCCAAGACGAATCAGACTGCCCAGATACTCTTAATTTCATCATTCATCAGAGGATGTTACAGTAGAAACAGTAGGTGTGTTTCCCTGATGGCAAAGAGAATTTGCACTATGTGTTGGCTGTTTCTTTCCCAAGCATTATATTGATACAATACCACTACCATGCACCCAGTTTTAATTAGATATTTTATGGATGCTAAATCAGAGATCTCATTTAAGTTCTACATTTCATGTTACAGAGGTTAAAATACTATCGCACCCTTCAGTAGGGGAGCTGCAGTCACACATCATGCAAGCCATTTCATCTACTTAATTTTTCTGTATTCTTCTCTATTTGTAGCTGGAGATCACGGGGGTTCTTCAGCGGCAGTAGATGTGGCAGTCATTGGAGGTAAGTATTAGACTGTATTTGAAAGTTTGATTAGAACAGCGTTTCTCAAACTGGGGTCCGTGGACCGCTGAGGGTCCGTGAGGGTATTCCGGGGGTCCACCGGCCCCGCTGATCAACTCCACCTCTTCCCTCCCTTAATTCCTCCCCCTCCCTCCCAGTGCCTCCTGCATGCCGAGGAATAGCTTTTCAGCAGTGTGCGGGAGATGCTAGGAGGGAGCGGGAGAAGCGGGGACGAGGCGCGCTCAGGGGAGGGGGCAGAGAGGCAGGGAAGAGGTGGGGCAGGGGTGGGGCCTTGGGGGGGAAGAGGTGGAGTCGGGGTGGAGCCTGGGGCTGAGTGGGGGGGTTTAGGGGTCCGTGAAAATTTTTAAATCAAAATGGGGTGTCCTCGGGCTGCTAAAGTTTGAGAACCTCTGCATTAGAAGGAAAGACACAGGGCTCTTGTCGTCTTATAAAATCCCATGCTTGGTCAGCCTTTTATAGACATCGCTGTGCAGATACTATGTGGTATTCAAAAATGAAATCAGAAAAGTCCCAATCCAGCAAAACCCTTAAGCACAGACTTAATTTGGATGTTTAATGCTTAATTTTAAATCTTCTGTAGTATTCACGCGCGTAAAGTAAAACATGTGCTTAAATACATGGCTGAATTAGGGGCCCAGAATGCGCGCGCTCTCTTTCTTTCTCTCTCTCTCTCTCTCTCTCTCTCCCTCTCCCTCTCCGGAGACAGGGTGTTACTATGTTCTACAGAGTCACTCTCCACCCAGCAGCCCTTGAAGGGTTAAATCTTCCAAGCAGCTTCAGCCCAGCCTCTAATTTTTTACCTGTGGCCAGCCGAGGAGAAAAGTGATAGAATTTAGACATCTAACGGCCTGGGGCCTGATTCTGATCTCATTTATGCCGGGGGAAGCAGGAGTGACTCCCCATTGAGGTGAATGGAGTTCCACCAGTGTAAGACTGGCATGAGAACAGAATTAGGACACTTAAATCCAACATTTGCACCGGCAATTACTTCACCTGCCATTGCCTGTGCGTAATTCATGACAGAAGTCACGTTTCAGGTGCAGAATTAGGGGGAATTTTAAATAGATGGTCATGCTTCCTGGGAAGGAATCAAATATTCCAGGATCTGCCTGGATGTTAGGGTTTCGATGCACAGGGGCGGTCCATATGTTAATGATAATAATAGCACCCCGCTCTTCTATAGCTAGACAAACTCAGACTGGCAATAAGGTGTAGATTTTTTACCCGTGAGAGTAATTAACCATTGGAACAATTTATCAAGGGTCGTGGTGGATTCTCCATCGCTGACAATTTTTAAATCGAGATGTTTCTTCTAAAAGATCTGCTCTAGGGATTATGTTGGGGCCGTTCTCTGGCCTTTGTTATACAGATCAGACTAGATGATCGCAAAGGTCCCTTCTGGCCTTGTATTTGCTTCGGCACAATAGGTGGGCAGAATTTCTGCAGTCTTGAAGCGGGATGATACCACTGAGCAGGCAATTCCCTGCTTGTGCTCCAGCACAACCTCACCTGTACCCCCAAATCCATCCCTGGGAAGCAGAGGAGGAGGTGGAAACGGTGATGTTTAGCTTTCCCCCGACCGGTACCTATATGTCTTTCACCAGCCCTGTGCATCTGGAAGGGATATGTATGGCCACGAGGCAACCATTTCCTTCTCTTGTCTCCGAAAGGAACTGCTCTATTACCTTCCACATCCATCTGTGTCTAGATTCCAGATCATGTCAGAACCTCGGTAATCGGCTCTTTGCTGAGTTACACACGTTATCGTCCCACAAATGATGCCGCTCGCCCCACAGCTCAACAAAGAACCAATAGTCGGGCACTCTAGTGAACTCTTACCTCATTGAGCCAACTCATCAGCTGGTGTAAATCAGGGTAGCTTCATTGATTAGAGTTACGCCAATTTTATACCAGCTGGTGATGTGGCCCATTGTTTACACAAAATATACGACACCACATTTCCTAGAGTTCTATTCAAGCGCTCGCATACATTTAAACTAACTACAGTTGTCAAGCTAAATGAGCAAAGCACTGTACCTGGAGAAATGCATTATCCTGGCCTTTTGATTTTCATTGTGTTTGTTCACTTCCCTGCTCACTCTCTCATTTCAGTAATTCACCAGGGGTATCCCAATCATTAGTGCAAATTAGTGAGGTTCTGTTGTATTTCCCTCAGGTTCTAGCTCCTGTAACTTTAATTTCAGTTTCCTGCGAACGAGTGGAAGGTAAATTGAATTGTGCTTCGTCTCTTAGGGTTATTAATACTGTGCCAGATCTAAAGCCTATTAAAGCCCATTGTGTCAAGGGATACCAATGTAGTCCTAAAAAAATTGAGAGAGCCTCTGGTGGAATCAAATTATTATTGTAACCTCAACTTCTTTACATGAGCAATTCTTTCTGAGAGCAGTACTTCAGTCACCATAAAAGCTGGAGGAGCTAGTTAACATAATTAGGTACAACTAAAACGGTCTCCTGCCTTAATCCTGGAAGTGTTGCCAAAATTCTCCCCTCGCCATTGTTTTCATGCCAATAGTCTCGTATTACTCGCCCCCATTTTCATGTCCCTACAAGTGAGCTCACGCTTACTCTGCAATGATGAGCTACTCTTGTAAAGTCCATCCATCCTTTCGCTACTTTGGCATTATGCACTATATGTATCCTATGACTTTTTTACAACAAACTTTGTATGAATGGATAATCTAAGCCAGGGGTAAGCAACCTATGGCACATGTGCCGAAGGTGGCACACGAGCTGATTTTCAGTGGATCTCACTCCCTGGGTCCTTGTCACCGGTCCGGGGAGGGGCGGGCTCTGCATTTTAATTTTATTTTAAATGAAGCTTCTTAAACATTTAAAAACCTTATTTACTTTACATATAACAATAGTTTCATTCTATATTATAGACTTATAGAAAGAGACCTTCTAAAAACGTTAAAATGTATGACTGGCACGCGAAACCTTAAATTAGAGTGAATAAAGGAAGACTCGGCACACCACTTCTGAAAGGTTGCCGACCCCTGATCTAAGCACTATACCCAGATGTACAGACACTTTTCTCAACCTATATATTATAAAATATTTTAACATTAGCTTAAATAAAATTTGTAAGTATGACAGGGTTTCCCTACCCCCCCACCCCGAGTTAAGACAATCAATGCTGCTTATATCCTTATCTTAGGGCTACTTGGAGACTCAATGTGTGGCAGTCAGCATGTAAATCTACAGCAGACTTACTTGCCATGTACTAAGTGGCCACACACTAAAAATCCCATAGTGCGTTTGACATACTGCTGCAGTATATCAAAGAGCACTATGAAACTTTTACTACACGGTAGCAGGGCCCAGACAGGCACTTAGCGTGTGGCAGATTTCCTGCCTGGCTTGCCACATATTCAGTCGCTGTGTAGACATGAGTAGCGCAGTGGTCTCCAAAGTGGGGGGTGCGCAAGACGATCCATTGGGGGGCGCGGCAGGAGGAGCGCCACCGGAGGGGGGGAAAAGCAGGCCGGCTGGAGGAGGGAGGGAATGAACGAGCGGGAAAGCTACCCCCCTCCTCCCTCGCAGGCAGGGCCACCTGGAACGCAGGGGCTTTAGGGGCTGCAGGGCCCAGGGCTAAGGGGGTCCTGGGACCCTGGCCTGCAGCTCTAAAGCCCCTTTTGGAATGCGGCCCTGAGTCCTCCGGCCCATGGAGGAGCAGGGGCAGCCCCACAGTCAGCAGCCGGAAAGAAGCGGCGCTTTCCCCTTCAAAGGCGGCTGGAGAGAAGGAGAGCGTCGCTTTTCTCCGGTCGCTGGCTTTGCGGCTACCCCTGCTCCTCTTGAGTCCTCCAGCCCGTGTTCACAGGGCCACATTCCGAAAGGGGCTTTAGAGCTGCAGGCCAGGGCCCCGGGGCCCCCTTAGCCCAGGGCCCTGCAGCCCCTAAAGCCCCTGCTTTCCGGGTGGCCCTACCTGCCCAGAGGGTGCAGCTCCCAGAATCGTGGCAATGGGGGCGGTGCTGCACTGCGCAGAGCCACCTGCACACCCCTTGCACCAAACAGAAGCTGCCCCAGGTAAGTGCTCTGCACCTCCTCCCGCACCCCACCCTGAGCACCCTCCCGCACCCTAACTCCCTCCCAGACCCTACACCCCACCCTGAGCGCCCTCCCGCACCCTAACGCCCTCCCAGACCCCACACCCCACCCTGAGCGCCCTCCCGCACCCCACCCTGAGCGCCCTCCCGCACCCTAACTCCCTCCCAGACCCCACACCCCACCCTGAGCGCCCTCCCGCACCCTAACTCCCTCCCAGACCCTACACCCCACCCTGAGCGCCCTCCCGCACCCTAACGCCCTCCCAGACCCCACACCCCACCCTGAGCGCCCTCCTGCACCCCACCCTGAGCGCCCTCCCGCACCCTAACTCCCTCCCAGACCCCACACCCCACCCTGAGCATCCTCCCGCACCCTAACTCCCTCCCAGACCCCACACCCCACCCTGAGCGCCCTCCCGCACCCCACCCTGAGCGCCCTCCCGCACCCTAACTCCCTCCCAGACCCCACACCCCACCCTGAGCGCCCTCCCGCACCCTAACTCCCTCCCAGACCCTGCACGCCCAGCGCCCTCCTGCACCCTAACCCTAATCCAGACCTTCCAATCGCTGTATCACAAAGTGTTAAACCAAGATTTTCAGAAATAATGAAGCATATTCAATCACATTGCTCTCATTAAAAAACATTATTAATAATTTTTTTTGTGAGAGCAAAAAGGTTTTTTGTACCGTTAATAAATAAAATACAGTAAAAATTTTAAAAATATTGTTCCTCTTTATCTCATCCGTTTTTAATTTCTATTTTTGGTATGTTTTATATTGTACATAATATATTAGTATAGTAGTACATGTATATAATTTATACATAAATATACATATAGTGGGGGTGCGTACTCAAATTTTTTACTGATAGGGGTGCGCGATCAAAAAAGTTTGGAGACCAGTGGTCTAGCAGGACAGGCTTTTCTCGTGTTTGTTGTACAGAATTCATACAGCTCATTCATTGCGTACACAGTCTAAATATGGTTAAACATGGGCTTTGCATGGGGCGATGAGCACAGAAGTCAGGAGAGGCCAATTCCTGCCCCTGGCCTTGGATCTGGAACGTGGGACAGACACAGAGCCACGTGGGCTGCATGCTCTCTGCTTGGGAATTGCCCCGGGGGTCTGCATCGTTCATAGACCCGCTAAGCGTGCTTATGCCTTAGTATTGCCAACCCTCATGGTTTTGTTATGGACTTCTATAATATTTAGCATATTCCCCCCTACTGAACACCCCCGGTTACATTATGTCCCAGTGTAAAATGTAGGCTGTAAACGATTGCTCACTAAGCAATTCAAACGGTTCTTCCCTCCTAGGTGTCATTGCAGCGGTGGCGATTGTCCTAATCTGCCTGTTGATCGTGATGCTCCGATACATGTACAGGCACAAGGGCACCTACCACACGAATGAAGCAAAGGGAACTGAATTTGCCGAAAGTGCAGACGCTGCGCTGAAAAATGACCCGGCTCTCCAGGAGGCTGTGGATGAGAGCAAAAAGGAGTATTTCATCTGAGAGCAAAAGGAAGCCACGCTGAGACTGCCTTAGTCGTTCTTTCCCCCCAAGGGAATCGGTCAGAAATGCTACATCAACGAAAGCACTAAGATATGGATACGGCAAGGATAGAAGCAAGCATCCTAACTGAACTGCTACTCTCCCCCCACCCCCCCACTCCCCATGAAGAACGGAACACCAGATACCTGGCTGTTGATTTTTATTAGCCACACAGCTGGTCACAGTTGAATTCAGTATCCGATCAGAAGAAATAAAATCTCAGTCTGAACGATAAACCGATACCAGCCCATGATATCAAATGTCAAACCTTGACATTTGGTCAAAATAGCAGATGCCAATGGAAAACATCCTCTTAGCGTTAACGATGCCCCCTACATCGATATTATACAGAACTACCTGAAAATGCATTTTCAGTGGTAATAGAACAAGAGTTAAACCAGATAAAAGCTGAGGTTAGAGGAACAAAAATTGGTCTCTAGTCCAGAATTCCCCCCCCCCTTTAAATGTGCACTTTGCCAGGTGTGATTTTTTTCTTCCAGCCCTCTTCCTCCCCCTCCCCCCCCCCCACTTTGTTTTTAAGTCAAGGACGCGACACACACAAACCCTATAGGAGAAATATGGAACACTTAAGAGTGAAGGAATTTTAGCTAGCTCTTCATGGTGACTTGAGGAATGCAAAGTGTTAGAATTTACAATATATAGTAGGTAATAACCACTAGACTTAAGACAATGATCCCAAATAACTATTTGGCTCCTCTCATGCATACGTAAGTCAATAGTTATTGGCTAGTGCAGGCCTTCTGAAACAAATGCTCTCCCCTAGATTTGGAATGAGAACTCTGGCCCTGGTGTTTATTTATTTATTTCACATTGGCGAATTCTTTCAAAAACCTGCTGACATTTGGGGGAATTGAGTCAGAACGCAGACATAAATAACAGTTAGAAATGTAACTGTAATGCTACCCTGGAGCAGTTTGTCCATTTGAATCCCATTCTGTGGTATTGATCTTTCTCTCTTTTGTGCCCCTCCCAGCTTTTAAATATATCTCGCTTTTCATGCAGGCTCAGATACAAAAAATTCCATTGAGCATCACCTCTTTAAAAAAATAAAATGGACGTGATCTATAAAATGAAAGATCCTGTTCATCACATAAGAATTCACTGTGATGAATTTCTTCACTACAGCAAGCTCTCTGTCTCACGGAAACCAACAGGTCGTCCTGGAAATAGGATTAATTGTCCTCTGCACCTGTTTATCACCAGCTAGGTTTATGCCCTTAATTATCCCAAATGAGTATGTGGGGGGGGGGAGGGCGGAGGGAACAATTAATAATAAATGTGCCTTCGATCAACTACCCTGTTTTAAATCAATAGTTTTCTATGTTTTCCTGTTTATAGAGAGACATCTATAATTGTGCTTTCACAACTTGGTGGCTTCATGTTCTCCAAAGATCTTCATTTTATGACACTGGAAGCCAGACTGGCTCCTAGAGACCAGCTTAATTCACCAATGTTGGCCATACAACTACTAGAGGAGACTAGATCTCCAGGAGAAAATATTTGAGGAATCAAGTAGATTTGGTGAAGGAAGGGGACAGTTTTGTCTCTTTAATTAAGTCCTCAAGGCCGCTCAGTACCTACAGGAGCAGGACTTTGCAGTAGGAGAGTCCTAAAGATTGAATGTTGGCTAATGTTGAATCTTTGCGCTGTATGCTTTTAACCAAAGAAAATCCAAACCATGCCAACTTACTAAAAGCTTGGGACCAAATTCCACAGACCATTGTACAGCCATATCATATACATCAGCCCACATGATACTAAAATCCAATAGTCCAGCACTAACACAATTCAAATGTTATGGTGTTATGTACTTGATTTTTTTTATTCGTGTTACCATTTGAATCCTTTCACCGCTGCTTGTGAAATAGGAATAAACGTGTGTGATTGTTTTGGGTGGAGGAAATTGATTAATCTTAGCAGCGGGAGTACACTTCTGTGCCTGGATCCCCAGAAAAGGAGCTGGGGGGAGGAGAAGGAAAGACATCAAGACATCCTCTTCTTGAAGGTGCAGAATTCACATATCTACTATGAAGTTAAATTCTTCATCAACCTAAAAAAATACATAAGCTTACGCCCTGGATAGGCTCAGGAACCCAGTCTGGAAACAATGTATACATTCCCTATGGATGTGAGGGTGGGTGGAACATACACCCCATGTCATACATGAGACCAGGGAAACCCCTCCCCCCCTGCAAAAAAAACAACCTTCCAGGAGGCCTAGTGGGCCAGGCCCTATTAAGCCTTTTCCTTAAAGCAAACTTCCTGAACCTTATATGCCCTTATTTCTACCTTGCATCTATCCAGCCCCACACCAGCCAGCTATGGCTGCTAAGAAGAACTTACTCAATAAAGGTTTGTTTGAAGCCTTTCTAGTGGCTGACTGGAACGGTAGTAAATTCTCATCTGAGCAGCCATCTTCTGGACGGACGCACAGCAGAAATGAGGTGGTGGTGGGAGATCCACTGAGGTTGCAAGGAACAAATCGTTTTTCAAGGCTAGGGATTGTTACTAAGCTACTAAGGAACCATGGGATACCTGAACAGCTGCGCAAGGTACACCAGAATGTGTTTTTATTTATTAATGGGGTGGATGGACCAAGCCAACCAAGTCTGAGAGTCATCTCGAGTTGTGGGACTGATGGCCATCAGGTAGCTGTTAGTCCTAAAGGAGTGGGGTAAATTGGCTTCAATGGAGTTATGCTGATTTACATCAATTGAAAATCTGACCCAGTATGTGACTATTTAGGCCCCAAATCTTTGGCTATGGCCTTCTTAGTAGGTTACTTCATTTCTGTATGCCATTTTCCCCACATTCACGCAGCCAGCTGAACAATCCAAGTATACAATAACTACATCATCTACCCATCACCAATGAGCCTTTTAGAATATTTTAGAACAGTAACTTTGGCGCTAGTCATGTTTTCAGTTGTTTTCTCTGTGTTCTTTCAAGTTCAGTGATTTTGACTCGCGCACCCAGAACAGAGAGCAGAGCAGGGATGTGAGGGGTTTTTTTGTTTGACTTTTTAGGAATCAAAGGTTGCTTTGTAAAGAAAGAGCAACATTTAACAGTATCATGAGACTGGCAGAGCTCTAAGGGCCCAATCGCTCATCCTCTACCCACACAATAGCCCCACTGTCTTCAATCGGTTTGGCCTTAAATCAGTGCATTACAAAATTCTCATAACTTTTAGGGCTAATTTGCAAAACTTCCCTCTCTGTAAGCCACATGCTGTGCTAAACAGAACACAGTTTGCAATACAGAGGTGCCTCGGCGGGTGGCTGTAACTTTGGATCAAAAAGAGCTGATAGATTTTTTAAAATAGCACTAAAAGTTTTCAGTGAGTTACTTACTCCCATTATTATGTAGCCACCAACTCAGGAAATAGGACACATTTTGTATGAGCAAATGCCAACTGTACATTTGGTATAGAGCTGGGTGGGAATTTTTTTGACAAAATGGTTTTCTGTCATAAAATGCCGCTCTGTCAAAACAAACTTTTTGTGGGAAAGGGTTGGTTTTAACAAAAAACTTTTGTTAGGAAGTTTTGTCGGGTCCAGGATGGAATTTCTGGTCCAAACCAGAGACACTCCAGAATACTCTACTGCTTGAATTCACCTGGGTTCAAGTCCTTACTCCAAATCAGTCAGAGCACAGTCCTTCTGAACCTGAGTCTCACACACCTGAGCTGTGACTAAACCACCGGGCTATTCTGGGGCAGGGGAATCTAGTTCTGGGTTCCCCCCCACCGCCCCAAAAAAATCAGAACAGTCTTGGTTTCATCCCAGTGCAAAATGGGAAATTTTTAGAAATCTCAAAAATTTCCACAGGATAGGAAAACCATTTCACGCCCAGCTCTAGTTTGGTACAGATACTCCTGGTGTAGTGCTCTATAATAACTGACAGTCATTGGTCCCACAGGAACCACTTTGTACATAACGCCTCTGTTTGGAAGCACCAGTCGGTCTTCAAAATGCATTTTCAGTGCCTTTGAAACTTTGCATCGAATCCTCAACTATTTGCTATTTTTCAAACTGATGCTGTTGTGGACGCATTAAGGCTTTTTTTAAAAATAAGATAATAGCTAGTGTTAAGAAATGAGGCTCATAACTTAATTAGAAAAACTTGTCTGGAAAGATTCCTGTTGATGTCAGTGGGCTTTAGATTGGGCCCTGGAGATTTAAACAGGTCTCATTGAAACCCTGTGTTGTTTGTGAAGAAAAATAAAGCTATTTTCAAAATCCATCCTCTAGTCTAGATTAAACTGAGTTACGTGGACATCTGTTGCTCTACTGGATTTACATGGCACCAACACCTGATCTTATACTAGGGCAGGGGTAGGCAACCTATGGCACGCATGCCGAAGGCAGCACGCAAGCTGATTTTCAGTGGCACTCACACTGCCCGGGTCCTGGCCACCAATCCGGGGGGCTCTGCATTTTAATTTAATTTTAAATGAAGCTTCTTAAACATTTTATAAACCTTATTTACTTTACATACAACAATAGTTTAGTTATATATCATAGACTTATAGAAAGAGACCTTCTAAAAACGTTAAAATGTCTTACTGGCACGCGAAACCTTAAATTAGAGTGAATAAATGAAGACTCGGCACACCACTCCTGAAAGGTTGCCGACCCCTGTACTATTGTTTAGTCTAAGGCTGTGCAAACATTACAGGTGCTTAGCTACAATGGTGTAACCCATTACCAGCAGTGGCATTACACCGGTGCTACTGAGAACAGAATTTTGCATATAAGCATTCAGTCCAACTAGCGGCCCTGCCTTCCCCTGTTGATGGGAATGCTTACCTAAGCATTTCCAGATGCCAACCACTATCAGTGCCAATGTGGGACAATCTGCCAGCATTTTGTCACTGAAGCTGTGCCCTATCCTTTCATTACATAGTTAATGTTCCCAGCACCTTGGCCCACTTTCATCAGTGAACGTGAGGGAGTAACCACCGAGATGAATGCATCCCATTCTCTTTCTAGGCAGTTGGTCAACTTCTGCCACATCTCCCGCACCATGCAATTCTATTGACTTCAGGGGCAGTATTGTCAATCTGGCCAAATAGACACACAAGCCCAGAGATGCCTTCTGAGGCAAAATCATTAGGAGGAGAATGCAAAGCAGACTGTCTCCAGCCAGGGACAAAGCCTGTGGCATTTTCCTGTCCAGTACCTGGGAGCCGGAAGACTCACAAAAGGTTCCAGAATCCAGGAGTTAATAGCTGCAGTACTAAATGTCAGCAGAGCTGCCTCAGGACAGACAAAGGAAGAATTTCATCTCTACCCTGTTTTGACTCATGTATCATCCACTGCTGTAAAGTGAGTGTGAATGGCAGTGTTATGTCTATTTATCCCTACCCAATCTCCAGTGTCACCAGCCTCCAGTCTAGAAGGGCACCATTGGGTCATTGGGCCACCGTTCGGCCATTTTCTTCATTCCTTTATCTCGTTTCAAATAAACGTGGCAAATTATACGTAGGGCCAGACTGATCTGTGGTGCTGGCCAAACCGGATCAGGACACTGGACCAGACAGTTCACAGACAGTAGGGCAATTCCTATGTTCCAGATGGGCTTAGTGTGTAGTGTTATGGGTTCGGTGACGAAGTTGTTGGGTTCTTACGTAGTCTTGAAGTTCTATGGCTTGTGTTATACAGGAGGTTAAACTAGCTGATACCAACCGTCCCTTCTGGCCTCAAAATCTATGAATTTAAATCCACCATTATTCTACCAATTTCAACAGGTACTTGGGATTACACCAGAGTAACCGGAGCAGAATTTGGTCTGCGGCATAAACAAGGCTGGAAAGCCTTTGTATTGTAGATTCAGAAATAATGCTCACTGGATCCTGCTTGTGCTTCTCCATGTGAGAGAACTGTGAATTGCTTGTCAGAGTCACTTAATCACATTTACCCTATTAGCTATATTTTTTATCATAGTGGAGTGAAAACTGCAAGCTTGCCAAAAGCTGGAGATCAGTCATAGCTTAAATACCACCCTGCCATTTACATTAGAAAACGAAAACCTGCCGCTGCTTAGATCTTTTCATCCTTCATTACAGACCCTGAATTGGATTTCTGTGCAATTGAGCTCTGTTTTAATGGTATATCTGCGAGCGTCTCTGGGACCAACCCTGCAGCCTGTCACTCTCGCTTAGGCTGCGTATTTTTATGGCAACATACAGAAACATCTGGCCACATTTGCTCTCACTCACTCCTGATTTACACAGCTTGGCACTCCATTAACTTCAGGGTCTCCATTGACTTAATGGAGTTCCTCTGACTTTACCAGTGGTTAAAATAGATTTTAAAAAGGAGGGGGAACCAGCCAAGAATGAGCTCTCTCTATACTCACTGTACCAAGCCAGGGATACGGCCTATTGTCTTCTTGCTGGTACCAAGCATCCAAGATACCTGTGCATATCCCAGACTGCTGAATGAGATCAACGAGGAAGCAGATGAATGTCCAACCTTATGCAGCTTTCTTCATTCAGAAGCCTGGACTTCTGGAGTGTTAATTAACTGCATGACCATGGAACATGTAGGCAAACATTGCATAGATAGTCGTGAATGGCTGGCACAAATAGTATGTTTTTTCCCAACACACCTCCCCCTCCTTCAAAACAAACTGCAAAGAATAAATAAAGAACGAAGGGGCCAGATCCTCAGTGGATGTAAATCAGCATCGCTCCAATGACTTCTGTAGACTTGCGGTGATTTACACGTGCTGAGGATCTTGCTCAATAATGTCAAGGTCTTGTAAAACAAACAATGATAAATCACCATTGTGTCTTTCTTCAGGGCTGGTGCTGGCACCCATCACCACAATAGCTAAGGTTTTGTCTTCACTGCATTGTTAGCTCAAGCTATAATAACTCAAGTTAACCCCTTAACCAACTCCTGTCCACACACACAAACCTCTAGCTTGAGTTCAATGGTGCTTTAAGCTGAAGCTAGCAGGCCCGTCTGGCAGGATGGATTGACCCTTGAGAGCTGCCGCTGATGAGGTGGGAATGCAGCATCTTGATTTACAACTACTCATCAAGTGCCAATCCAATGACTCTGTGCCACTAATCCAAGCTCTCCGCCTATTTTGAGTGTTGTTTCCCAATGTGGTAACTCTCCCTCGCGCTAGTCTAGTATAGGTGGAATAACTTGAGTGCAATAACGAAGACCAGCCCTCCAAGCTGAAATGGGTATATATGCAGAACCATATGTACTAAAATGCACTCCTAAGCTTACATCCCCCTTACAGGAGAGCTCAGGTCACTGAAAATAGACATTTCATTTATTTACTCACAGGAAAATCTAGTGAAGTAAGTTTACACAGAAAAAAACAAAACAGCTATCCGAATCCAAGCTAGTCATCGGGAAGAAGCCGCTCTGTGTTCAGTTAGCATGAACCCATCACCTTTCACCCACAGCAATAAGGTTTCATTAGCGCTGTGTGTTTCAAACAGAGCATGTTGCAGATCCTTAGAGGGAAGTGTTATCATATTAAAAAAAGAGTTAAGGGCCCAGTCCTTCAACCCTTCCAGGTTCCCGTTGACTTCAGTATTAATTTGCATGGATGAAAAAAATTGGGAAGCTGAGAGCAATGAGTATGAATTGACAGGAAACACAGACAATTGATAAGAAAAGCTAAAGGTATCAATGAAAAATCTATGTCCAGTAGGGTTAAGGACAATGAAAAATAATTCTTTAATCATACTAGGAGCAAATGAAATCCAAACAAAGATGTAGGTTCAATACTAATTAAAGATAGTAAAAGTGTCAATCATGATGGAGAAAAGGAAGAAGTATTAAATAAATATTTCTGTTCCATATTTGAAAAGAAGCAGAATGATATATTCATGTCTTCTAGTGATAGAGAAATACTTTCTATTCCATTAATATCTAGAGAGGATGTTAACCAGCAACTACTCAAATTAAATGTTTTTAAATCAGCAGGACCAAGTAACTTGCACCCAAGACAATTAAAAGCGTTGGCCAAGGAACTCTGGGAACACTCAGGAAACTCAATAAGACTGGGAAAAGTTAATGTTATGCCAATATTTAGGAAAGCTAAAGAGGATGACTTGGTAACTATAGGCTGGTTAGCCTGACATCAATCAAAATGCTGCTATGGGATGCAACCAGTAAAGAATTCAAAGTGTTAGCATAATTAATGCCAGACAAGATGGTTTTATGGAAAACAAGTCTTGTCAAGCAAATACTACTGCGTTTCGATAACATTACAAGTACGATTGATGAAGGTAACTTTGATGACATAATATACTTTGACTTCTGCAAGGCATTTGCCCTAGTCCCATATGACATTTTGATTAAAAAAAATAGCACTATACAAGATGATTGTAGCCCATATTAAATGGATTAAAAACTGGTTAACGGATAGATTACAAAAAATAATTGTAAATGGGGAATCATCATTCTTTATGGGAGTGTTTCTAGTGGAGTCCCAGAGGGATCCGTCCCTGGCCAGAATTTCACCCATTGTGTTTATTATTCTTGGGGACATGAATTATAGTCCTTATAGATCTCAGTAAGAATACACTAAATCAAAGGATAAACCTTTATAACTGTTGTATCAACCAGGCGAGGTACTAACAAACTTCAACAGGACTTGATTTTTAAAGTGGAAACCTCTTTACCAAGCTGCTGCTGCACCCTCGGTAACTTTCACTCAGCCTCTTCAACTCCTCCCCGCTCCTTCCTGTTCCCTGTCCTTTCAGACTCCCAGCAGCCAGTGCTCCCAGTTCTAATAATTATAAGCAACATCTAAACACCACAATAACAACTCAGCACTCAGGACATTTTTAGTGTTTTCTTTCATTGCTCTTTTTTGTTTCAAGAATATATATCTGCTGGCAAGTTGATTAATAGCTTTGTTGACATTGTTCTATGATCTTCTTTGTCAGGTTAAAGTAGGTTTGAATTGCAAACATTTATGTAGATACCACTTCAAACCTACTTTAACCTGACAAAGAAGATCATAGAACAATCTGAGTTAATTGATATATGCCTCTGCTTCATGGCTATCTCTGATACTTATGTTAAAGTAGACTATTATGTTTTTAGTCAACAAAGCTATTAATCAACTGCTGGTATTAATCTACTATATTTTGAATGGGGAAAAGAAATTTAAAACGAAGGGTATACTTTTTAATTAAAATTGTCACTTTCTGTATCTAAGGAGTGTGTTTCCACATTTTTGTTCTCTTTTTCATATATATCTGCAACTCTTTGGGGAAGAATGAGTTTCTTGCTAAAGCAGAATTGCCAATTATGTTGTTTTCTTATGAGTCCAAGAAAGGAACCCTAGTTAAGACAGCCTTCCTCTTTAATAAGGTGAGCAAACTCAAGAGACAGAAGGCTGGGGAGCGGGGTGGTGTATTGGTGCAATAGAAGCTTTTAGACTAAAGCAGGATTCAATCTTCAAATCAGAAATCAACCAATAATGCCACCAGAAACAACACAACCTTTCTCATGTCGTCACTGTGGATATTCATGCTGGCATATTTACTAAAGCTCAGGTATTCTGAAAAAGTTTGTGAAGAGACTCCAACTGAGACAGGCTTATAAAGGTGACTGACTGATTATTAGCAGTGGACAACATGCCGTCCACCCAAACCATACCAGGTCTGAAGGTGTCTGCTTTGTTCTTTCTGCCTTATGTAAAATATCAAGGTGAATTTGCAATATCCCTAAGTAAAGGCTAATAGGAGGATGCATCTGAAATGAGACATACTTTAGCCTTCTTTATGCAAGTCTTCTTTAATAGGTGGCTTAATGCAACGACTGGTGTGGTTAATGGAAAGACTCCCACTGAATCTAACAGGCATTTCATGGGTACTTTCTTCATCTTCCCCTCATTATTCCCATCAAATGTGGTCTGCTCTTTGAGTCTCTCTCTCCAAAGTGCACTGTTCAATACCATATCCTCCTCTATCACACCACATGCTAACATGTCGTCCTTTATGACCTTCCTCAACTTCTTCTTGGGTCAGTGTTTATCTTTTTCCTTCAGTTTTGATCTGCTGGACTCCCTTTCACACACAGTTTTCAGGACTGCACTTCACATGACCAAACTATCAGAGCCTGCACACCCTCATTTTTGCATTTATGGGTGTTCTTGGGAGCATGTCTCTAACATACACTTTCCTCACGTGGTCGTTCTTGCTTACCCACCTACACCCAACTCAACATTGGCATCTCTGCGGAAAAGATCATTTGCTCATCTTTCTTCTTCGTTGCCCAACACACAAGGTCAGACATTGAAACTGGACAGACCCCCATTTTATAGACATTCCCTTTTCAGTCTTACTGCTGTTTTCCTTCCCTACACGACACCACTTCTCTCTCTCTCCATTTGAGCCAGGTATGTTTTAATCTGAGCTCTAATTTCATCCTCCATTTTCCCAGATTCTGGAACCCAGATACTTGAAACTGCATTTTTGGTATTGTCTGCCCATCTAGTTTCCTTCAGTGTTCACATTATTGAAATTCTATAACCATATGTTCTGTTTGTCCTCTGCTTATCTTGAGCCCCTGTCTCTCCAACACATCGCTCCATGGGATACATTAATTGGGCCAAATTATGGCCCTTCACAGGCCCAGCTGTGCTGGGTAAGGTGGAGAAGTCACGCTCCGTGGGCTGTGGTGTCTGAAAGATCTGGGTGTCAATCTGTTGCAACATCCCTTGAGTCAGTGGGGAAGGTGTGATGATGCTAGCTTCAGCCAGACATTCACCTCCAGGCACTGCCCACAAGTGCAGGACTGGTAGAGTGCAAGAACAATGTTCCTACCAAAGAGTGGCCATTGGATGCTCCGTTGACATGCAAGCCCAGGCCCCGCCTACCCATGGGTGTACCTGCCCATAGGACTGAAGTATATCACTCATCTTCATGGTACCTAACTTACACCTGGAGATGCACAAGGAGCCAAATTCTGTGTTGACTTGTACTGAAACCAGAGAGATTGCAGCCAGGGCCGGCTCCAGACTTTTTGCCGCCCCAAGCGGCGAAGGGAAGGGACTGAGGGACCTGCCGAGAGGGACTGAGGGACCCGCCGCCGAAGACCTGGATGTGCCACCCCCTTCTATGGGCCGCCCCAAGCACCAGCTTACTGTGCTGGTGCCTGGAGCCGGCCCTGATTGCAGGGAGAGTAAGTCAACGCAGAGTCTGGCCCCTTGTTTGTAGCTTGTATGCCAGGAACTGTATAAAAGGTCCATTGGACCAAATTCATCCCTTTTTTAACCCCATTGATTTTCACAAGCTTACCCCAGGCTTGTACAACAAAGCAGAAGAAAAATATCAAAAGGAAAGGAACTGAAAACCGCTCTTTGCAACAACATGTGGCCCCCTGTAGCAACAGAATTCAACTCTGCAAAACGTATTACTCTCCAGAATAAATGCAACTTCTGGATTTCCCACCAAACCGGAGCTAATTCAGAAGAGACATCTAATACATGAATGTGATGCACATCACACTGCTATCACTAGGGCTGGGACGGGGGCTTAGGGTGGAAAGTTCTGGCTGCATTAGATAAGAAAATGGTCCAGACCTTATAATAATCAACCTGCTTCCAGGAAAGCTTTTGATTAATGTTTCTATTTCAGCTAAAAAAAACAAACAACCAAAAAAAATCTCCCGCAGATGGTCTTGTCGGAGCTGGCTGAGTGGAAGTACACTACTTCCTGACGGCTGGATAATGATCAGCAAGATGTAACGGAGCTTTCAGCTTTCCAGTATCTTAGAAAGAAAGAATCTAATCTCCCAAGGGAATTGCTAGCAGGATCTGTTGGAATCCTTCCCAATTTAACACATGCCGACAAAATGCAACCCAATACTATGCTCTATGTTACCAGGAAAGATTACCCGTTCCCCCTCTAGCACCGAATAGAGTGATCAATGGCATTTTTACAATGGTCAAGTTTAATCCAAATTGCACTTTATATTGTATTTCTATTAAACTGTACCTCCTGCCACTTTTACAGTGACAAGATGGGTGAGGTAATGGCTTGTATTGGACCAACTTCTGTTGGTGAAAGAGACACGCTTCTGAGCTCACACAGAACTCTTCTTTAGGAAGTTGATGCTTTGTCTCTCTAATATCCTGGGACCAACTTGGCTACAACAACACTGCAAACAACATTCTTTATAGTGTCTATATCCTCTTTCTTTTCCATTAATAAATTCTCGTTTTATAAACCGAAGCGTGATGCCTGGGGCTCTCCATAGCTTTTTCTAATATTCCCTGAATATTACGTTTAAATACAGTGATGGGCTCGGAAACTCTGCTCAGCTAACATCTATTCCGTCCATCACCAGCACAACTTAGTTTCAAACACAGAAAGCGAAGAGTCAAGTAGATGATTATATCTCACTGCTGATTGGCAAAGGAGCATAGACCATTGTACTGTGAGTGACGCTCAGGGCTCAAGCAATCTTTCCCCCTGCCCCCGTGATGATGACCATGCACAGAGGCCTGAATGAAGAACCAACGAGCTCAGAGCAAGAGCTTTTACAGACAGAGCTAAAGGGCTAAATACTCTGGTGAGGAGCCAGTCGCAGGCTGTATTGGTCAGGAGCAAAGAGACACTTCATACACAAATACAAGAGGGTACATGCAAATCTTTGCCCAACAGAACACAGCCCTCTTAGGCCTGGTCTACACTAGGCGTTTATGTCGAAGTTAGCGCCGTTACATCGAATTAACCCTGCACCCGTCCACACCGCGAAGGTATTTAGTTCGACATAGAGGTCTCTTTAATTCGACTTCTGTACTCCTCCCCGACGAGGGGAGTAGCGCTAAATTCGACATGGCCATGTCGAATTAGGCTAGGTGTGGATGGAAATCGACGCTAATAGCTCCGGGAGCTATCCCACAGTGCACCACTCTGTTGACGCTCTGGACAGCAGTACGAGCTCGGATGCTCTGAACTGCCACACAGGAAAAGCCCCGGGAAAATTTGAATTTGAATTCCTTTTCCTGTCTGGCCAGTTTGAATCTCATTTCCTGTCTGGACATCGTGGCGAGCTCAGCAGCACTGGCAACGATGCAGAGCTCTCCAGCAGTGATGGCCGTGCAATCTCAGAATAGAAAGAGGGCCCCAGCATGGACTGATCGGGAAGTCTTGGATCTCATCGCTGTGTGGGGCGATGAGTCCGTGCTTTCCGAGCTGCGATCCAAAAGACGGAATGCAAAGATCTACGAGAAGATCTCTAAAGACATGGCAGAGAGAGGATACAGCCGGGATGTAACGCAGTGCCGCGTGAAAATCAAGGAGCTGAGACAAGGCTACCAGAAGACCAAAGAGGCAAACGGACGCTCCGGATCCCATCCCCAGACATCCCGTTTCTACGAGGCACTGCATTCCATCCTCGGTGCGGCCGCCACCACTACCCCACCAGTGACCGTGGACTCTGAGGATGGGATAGTGTCCACGGCTGGATCCTCGGACATGTTAGCGGACGGGGAAGATGAGGAAGGAGATGAGGAGGACGAGGCAGTCGACAGCGCTCACAACGCTGATTTCCCCGACAGCCAGGATCTCTTCATCACCCTTACAGAGATCCCCTACCAACCCTCCCCAGCCGTTACCCCGGACACAGAATCTGGGGAAGGATCAGCCAGTAAGTGTTGTAAAAATCTAAACATTTATTTGTAACAGAACAGGAATATTAACAATTTAAAAAATGGGTTTCTCATGATTAGTTTGATTAGCTTAACGGTTCAGTCATGGGCAGTGCAACTATTGAAAAAAAATCTAGCAATGTCCGGTTTTGCATGATTGTCCTGCCCAAGCTGCTCTACTGGTTAGTCACTGCTACAGCAGCTACAGTAAAATGCGGTCTATATGTCCGGGGATGGAGCAGAAATCCTCCTGTGACATCTCGAGGAAGCTCTCCTGGAGGTAATTGGAAATCCGCTGCATTAGGTTCTTGGGGAGAGCGGCCTTATTGGGTCCTCCGTAGTAGGACACGTTGCCTCGCCACGAGACTATCAAGTACTCTGGAATCATTGCTCTGCACAGCATGGCGGCATACGGCCCTGGTCTTTGCAGGCTTTCCCGGAGCATTCTCTCTTTCTCGCTGTCAGAGATCCTCATGAGGGTGATGTCGCTCATGATGACCTGCTTTGAATGAGGTAGGGGAATGTTAGTGTTGGGACTGCTTTGCCGTTCCTTTACAGAACTGTAACCGCTGGTTTGCAGCCACGCGGTGGAGGCGGGAGAGGGGCAGCCGAAAGGGATCGTTCCCGGGGACAGCCGCGAGGGTGTGGGACAGGAGCAGACTTCCTGCTTGCCGAATTGCTGGCAGCAGGGACCGACATTGATTTCAATGTGAAATGAGGCCATTGCTAATATTAAAGTTTTAAGCTGCCACAAGTCTACGGCTTACCATGTCTGCCTGCAACAGAAATTCCGTTCTCCTGAGAGGCTTCTCAAATGTGCTGTAGAAGACCCCAGGCACTGAATGCAAAGGCCGAGAATTCGACCTTGTTCTGAGTGCGCATGTGATAGGTGCTGTGCATGGTCTTGTTAACAGAGAAAGACTATGTTCTTTGTTCACAACTACATTTATCTTTCTGAGGAATTCACTCCCTTTTTCCCATTCCCACAGCCCCATCTGCGACTGTCTCACAACCTAGCCTGTCATCACACTCCCAGAGGCTAGCGCGGATTAGGCATAAGAAGAAGAGGACACGGGAGGACATGTTCTCGGAGCTTATAGCCTGCTCCAGAGCCCAGGCAGCACAGCAGACCCAGTGGCGGGAGAACTTGACCCGAATGCACCAAGCCAACATGGATCGGGAGGAGAGGTGGCGTCAGGAAGACCAGCAGGCGACTCAAACCCTGCTTGGACTAATGAGGGAGCAAACGGACACGCTCCGGCGCCTTGTGGATGTTCTGCAGGAACGGAGGCAGGAGGACAGAGCCCCGCTGCAGTCCATCTCTAACCGCCCTCCCCCGCCACCAAGTCCCATACTCCCCTCACCCAAAGTGCACAGAAGGAGAGGCGGCAGAGTCCCTGCTAACTCTCACTCCACCCCTGCAGAGAGCTCGAGCAGCAGAAGGCTCTCATTCCCCAAAATTTGACAAGTTCTTTCCTTCCCGCCTGACACAAGCCCCCGTCCAAGTTTCACTTTCCCAGTTCCATGTTTGGTTGATAATAAAAAATACGTTTCTGTTAACTACTGTTTCCATCATGTTCTTTTGGAGGAGGGGGGGATAGGGGGTTGGTAATTCGACAGGACAGTCACCTTTGGCAGGGTATATAGTCGGGGGCAGGCACAGCAGCAGGGCACATACATAGTGCAGTGATGCAGTGACTAGTTACCCTGGTTAGTCTGGGAGGTTGTTTTCATGTTATGTGGTGGGGGGTGGGTTGCTCTGTGACTTTGTGGCAGGGGAGGGCAGTTACAGATCTTAAGCGGCGGTCCTTAGGCAGGATCACAGAGCCACACAGCAGGGGATCTGTAACCGTCCTCCCCCTGCCACAAAGTCACATAGACCCCCCCATACACACAGTCCCTATCAGGAGGGGTGACAGGCTCCGTTGAAACAACCATCCCACCGCAGCGGAGCCTGTCAATCCTTGAGTTTAGAAGCTGCATTCGCGCCACTACAGTACACCCGCTCCGCACCACAGTCTGCGTCCCAGTTTTAAAAAATTCCCGCGAATACAGTATTAAAGAAAACGGTGTGCTTTAACAAAGTAGAACTATTTTTATTTTGAAACGTGTGTTGGAAGTGGGGTGAAGGGGGTATGTAACTGGATAGGATAGTCAACATTAACTGGGCAAAGAAACGGGGGCAGGTTTAGCTTCTCAATACACAAACTTTAAAGTCACAGGTTACCCTGCTCACTCAGGAACTTTGCTTTCAAAGCCTTCCGGATGCACAGCGCTTCCCGCTGGTCTCTTCTAATCGCCCGGCTGTCTGGCTGTGAGTAATCAGCAGCCAGGCTATTTTCCTCAACCTCCCACCCCGCCATAAAGGTCTCCCCCTTGCTCTCACAGAGATTGTGGAGCACACAGCAAGCTGCAATAACAATGGGGATATTGGTTTCGCTGAGATCACAGCGAGTCAGTAAGCTTCTCCATCTCCCCTTGAGACGGCCAAAAGCACACTCCACCACCATTCTGCACTTGCTCAGCCGGTAGTTGAAGAGTTCTTTTTCAGTGTCCAGGGCGCCAGTATAGGGCTTCATGAGCCAGGGCATTAGCGGGTAGGCTGGGTCCCCGAGGATGACTATAGGCATCTCCACATCCCCAAGAGTTATTTTGTGGTCCGGGAAGTAAATACCTTGCTGCAGCCGTCTAAACAGACCAGAGTTCCTGAAAACACGAGCGTCATGAACCTTGCCCGGCCATCCCACGTAGATGTTGGTAAAACGTCCCCTGTGGTCCACCAGTGCTTGCAGCACCATGGAAAAGTAGCCCTTTCTGTTAATGTACTGGCTGGCCTGGTGTTCCGGTGCCAGGATAGGGATGTGAGTTCCATCTATGGCCCCACCGCAGTTTGGGAATCCCATCGCTGCGAAGCCATCTATGATCGCCTCCACGTTTCCCAGGGTCACTACCTTTGGCAGCAGTACATCAACGATTGCCTTGGCTACTTGCATCACAACAACCCCCACGGTAGATTTGCCCACCCCAAACTGGTTCGCGACTGACCGGTAGCTGTCTGGTGTTGCAAGCTTCCACAGGGCTATGGCCACTCGCTTCTGGACAGTCAGGGCTGCTCGCATCCGGGTGTCATTGCGCTTCAGGGCAGGGGACAGCAACTCACAAAGTTCCAGGAAAGTTCCCTTCCGCATGCGAAAGTTTCGCAGCCACTGGGATTCATCCCAGACCTGCAGCACTATGCGGTCCCACCACTCAGTGTTTGTTTCCCGTGCCCAGAATCGCCGTTCCACGGCATCAACATGACCCATTGCCACCGTGATGTTCTCGGCGCTGGGTCCCCTGCTTTCTGAGAGGTCTGTGCTACTCTCAGACTTCAGGCCATCACCGCGTTGACGTAGCCTCCTCGCCTGACTTATCTGCATCTGCCTCAGGGAAAGGTGTATGATAAGTTGCGAGGCGTTGAGAGCGGCCACAACTGCAGTGATGGTTGCAGCAGGCTCCATGCTCGCAGTGCTGTGGCGTCCGCGCTGTCACTGACTAGAAAAGTGCGCGAACTGATTTCCCGCCGGCGCTTTCAGGGAGGGAGGGCGGGAGTGATGGACGGATGACGACAGTTACCCAAAAGCACCCTGGACACATTTTTTTTACCCAGAAGGCATTTGCGGCTCCACCCAGAATTCCAATGGGCAGCGGGGACTCCGGGAACTGTGGGATAGCTGACCACAGTGCACCACTTCCAATGTCGACGCTTTCCCCGTTAGTGTGGACTCACAAAGTCGAATTACTGTCCTTAGTGTGGACACACACGTTCAACTTTGCAATATCGATTCCAAAAATTCGATTTAAGTAAAATCGAACTACTCTCGTAGTGTAGACAAGGCCCTAAAAACACTAAGGCAATTTCCTCTGCCAATGAGCAGTGTTAAAATAAGAAGAATTTGAACCTTCTGCTCTCCCTTCCTACCCACAGGGGTTAATTAATAAATAACAATTTTCATTCCAGTGAAGCTAGAAAATCATCTTTGAGAGGCTACACAGCTGCATAATGTGCTCGGGAAATTGCATGAGCCCAATACAGCCCTTACCCAGCTCAGAGGACAGGGAAAACACCATGGCTGCCTTTGCAGATGCGAGACCTTTGCTAGCCTGTGCTTTATTGTAATGCTGCCTTTGCTAGCCTGTCTGCTCAATAAAGCCCTTTGTGATTAAAAGAAGATGCACTTCACGGAGAAGTATAAGAAAAGTGTGTTGGAGGTGAGCATTTTCCAGCAAAGAGGTTGCCTTGGTGACTCTGGGCAAAATCATTATGAAAGAAGCTGCCATTCCATCTCTGGAGCATTTGCTCCATTCCCCATTGTCTCCCTATAAATCAAAGAATCCTGATTTATAGTAAACAGTATTTCCCAGGAGAAAAGTCTCCTAATATTTGTGAAGCATACTTGAAATATAGAAGCAGCACCTCGGCAACCAGAGAGAGAATTCGCATCACAGAGGAATTGTACGCCCAGGTGGTTGACTCTCAAAATGTTTTACAGTTCGGGCGAGAGATTTTTCACAGCCCTGAGCAATGTCGTTAGGTCGACCTAAGTTTATGAATAGACCCCATAGACTCCCATTTACCAAATCAAGTTCATCGCTCTGCAGAGGGGCTATGCAATGGCCAATCACGAAGAGTTGTTAAGGTAGGAGGAATCCTCCATAGAAATATTGGATACACCCAGACAGTCCTTAAAGAGGGATTGTGAGCCGAATGGCGCAGGTTCATGAGGTCAGCCAGGAAGCCACAACTAACAGGGTTAATGACCCCTGGTCTACACTACAAACGTATGTCAGCATAACTACATCATTCAGGGGTGGGGCAAATCCACACCCCTCAGCAACACCGCTATACTGACCGAGCTGCCAGTGTAGTCAGTGCTATGTCCTTGGGAGGGCTTCTCCTGCTGACGTAGCTACCACTGCACAGGGAGGTGGAGAATCTGCGCTGATGGGAGAAGCTCTCCCATCAACATAAGAAGCATCTTCACTAAGCACTACTGAGGCACAGCTACGCCGCTGCAGGGCTAATAAGTGTAGACAGCCCTGAGACATTGCAAATGCAGGGGCTAGGGATTCTGTCCTATGAGCGAGGCCTTTGTCTACACACAGATTCCATACGAATATAACTAGTTCCTACATTAACAGAAAAATGCATTCTGTCAGTGTAGGTTCATCTACCCTAGGGGGCTATACCAGCTTAGGTATGCTGGCATAGGTTCCAGAGTGTAGATATACTCCATGAAGACGGAACTGTGGCTCTCAAACATTTTATCCCCACCAGTCTAGAAAATCTCCCCTTTTAGATTTCCCAACTTAGCACTTCTACAACTAGAGGGCAAGAGCGGATTTCCACTGCTCAGGATCGGCCCCATAAGTCTACTGCAAAATTCAGCTCTGGTTCAGAACATAAATAAAGCTTGGGGGGATTTGAATTTAGGGATTTAGGCTGAACGTGATTATGGCTGTTTCCACCAACAGTTTTGGTTGCAAAGGGTGGGCTGGAGGGTTAGATGGTCTCAAACACCAGCGGCGGCTCCAGGCACCAGCGCTCCAAGCTGGGGTGGCAAGCCACAGGGGGCGCCCTGCCGGTCCCTGCACGGGCGGCAGTCAGGCAGCCTTTGGTGGCTTGCCTGCAGGAGGTCCGCTGGTCCCGCGGATTTGGCGACAATTCGGCAGCGGGTACGCCGAAGCCGCGGGACTGGTGGACCTCCGGCAGGCAGGCCGCCGAAGGCAGCCTGCCTGCCGTGCTTGGGGTGGCAAAAAAGCTAGAGCTGCCCCTGTCAAGCACGGCAAGTAAACAACATCCACTGAACGCAGAGATCATTGGACCCTTTCTAAATTATATTTGGCAGAGAGTCTTAAACTTGCCAAAACTCTGGCTTTTGTTTTATCTTTCTCGGGCACGGTTAATCTGACAAACTGCTCCGGTAATTAAGAGCCAAAACAAACTTTCACGCAGTCTGTTGAGATTTTTTTCTTTTTCGTGGAATAAATGAAAGAATCGACTATTGTGCATGAATTACTTCATTAAACAGTTTAAGGGTTTCTTGTTTTTGGAGGGAAGAGGGGAAATCATCTTCAAACATCTGGGAAGACAGTACAGCTTGCTCTGTAGTCAGGCTGGGAGCTATGAGACATACCTGACTGCATAAGAAAGGTTCTCATAAAGCTGAATCATTTGGGCAATTAACACTCAAAGCAATTTTCACATAAGCCCTTGATATATGTAATTTTAGTTTTGCATATGTAACAGGCTGGCTTTTGGTGTTTGAAGACAGGGGATAGCTCAGTGGTTTGAGCATTGGCCTGCTAAATTCCGGGTTATGAGTTCAATCCTTAAGGGGGCCACTTAGAGATCTGGGGCAAAAATCAGTACTTGGTCCTGCTAGTGAAGGCAGGGGGCTAGACTTGATGACTTTTCAGGGTCCCTTCCAGCTCTATGAGATAGACTCTGGCAATGCAGTTACCATTAGCCTGTGAAAGTTTATGAAGTGGAAAATACTTCTTTAGATAGAAAATATTTTGCGTGGGCTTCTTGGGCCCCTTGGAAA
Organism: Malaclemys terrapin pileata; assembly: GCF_027887155.1. Lineage (NCBI taxonomy): Eukaryota > Metazoa > Chordata > Testudines > Emydidae > Malaclemys > Malaclemys terrapin. The sequence goes on from NC_071515.1 coordinate 74,558,451, forward strand.
TGGATGATTTATTGATGTGCTATTTACCATTCGAAGCCTGATCGAAAGATAGTGGAAGGCACTGGAAGTCGGTGGAGCATGAGCAGATCTGGAGAGCTTTGGATCAAGCCCTTGAGAGCTTTGTGTCATAGATTTTAAAGCCTGAAGGGAATCACTGTGGTCATCTAGACTGACCTCCCACATTACACAGGCCCTAGAATCTCATGCATCCATTGCTGCATTAAGCCCCAATTGGGAGCATCCTTTAGAAAGCCATCCAGTCTTGTTTTGAAGTTGATCTTTGGCACAAAGAGCAACAACTTACTTCCAGTAATGGAAAACCAGAAATATAAATGATAAAGAAAAAAAAATGCAGGTTTTATAAATCAAATTATTTTGAATCCAAACTCCTGCCACGGTCATTATTTTGGAAAACAACAGTATTAAAAATCCAATGTCATTTAACTTGCTGCCAAGTACAAAGGGTCCAATGTAATTTAACTCTGTCTCTGAAGTCATGAGATCTATGAATTATTAGATGGGTCTATAATGCTTGGAAATCCTTACCAGTGTTTGCTTGGCATAGACAGGGATGGTGTCAGACAGATAAAAAAAAAGATAGTAAAATGTGATGCTAGCCACGAGAGATTAGAAAATTAAATTTGGTCCAACTTCTCATCCATAACCTGAATGCCTCAGGGCTGAGATGTTACTTTTAATCCTATTTTACATTTGAGAGTCTTCTACTAACATCTTTCCCCCTGCATTTTGCAATCTGTGTATTGATGAAGTACCAGGCTCAGTCACTACATAGATAGATGAATTCATTTTCTGCTGTTTTTTTTCCCCCTCCTTTCAAAAATTAAATTTGGTAATGAATAAGCCACCAGACAGCAGAGCTCCCCTAAAATAGGCTTATCTTCCACTTCTTAGTGAAAGTGATTTTCAGATTGCAGCCCAAAGGTGATTTGGGGAAGGTTATTTAGAAGAGAAAATGCCTTAGAGCCCAATTCGGTCTTCTGATGCACAAAGGACGTGATTCTGGTCTCATGCGGTGATAGCTCAATTGACTCTGACAGAGGGACTCCCAGTTTATATTGGTATAATTGAGAACAGAATCAAGCCAAAGATCCCTGCATTGATCATTACATCCCAGGGCAGAACTGGGCCCAGTCTTTGAAGGTCATGGGACTACTCCTATCAGTAGCTGCTGATGAATGATTCAGAACTAGCCAGTGCATTTAACAAGCATTGGATAAGGCATTGCTTTCAGGAGCTAAGTATATACAGTAGGGAGATCTAGAGAAAGGTAAGAAAGTCTATATTCACTACCAAGTAGGGCTACTGCTAACAAGGGGTTTATGTTTTACAGATGAAACTGACAAAGGGACTTTTCAATCACCAACCTCCTCAGACAAAACAATTCATTTATATCTAAAACACACTAGGCTAAAGACAATCACTATTCCTTCAGAGTTATTTTGGGCCTAAGAGACTAGTGCCTAGCTTGGGCAAAGCTTTTTATGTATGGTCCTTAACACCCAGCATGTCCTGCTTCTTAAATCCAACCCAGTTTCTGGACACCTGAACTGCATTCCCCAGAATATTGCTATCATCAGAAAAGCAAGACTCCTACAGCTTACCTGTGGTTTGCAATCTAAGCCGGCACCTGGACTTAACTCCCTGTTCAGGCTTCCAGCACACACACAGCTAATCCTCCAGCCTGGTGACTTGTTTAGCTGCAAATACTTTCCTGTTTAGCAAACAGTCTCAGCTGGGGAGAAGCTTTCAAAAAGGGGTTTGTCTTCCCAGCTATTTGGCTCTGATAAGGGAGAGGGAAACAGATTTAGTAGCTGCATTGCTACCCCAAGGAAAAGGGGATTGAGAAAAAGAAAATGCCATTCAAACACATACACACAGACTAGAGAGGGAAATGCCTTAAGTTAATTTAGGGAAGGGTAATTAAAAAAATCTAATGAGAAATGTTCCCTGCTACAGGAAAAACTTTGTAGCTGTATGAGCATTTCAGAGAACTGGTCTTAAGTAAATAGGATGAAATTCAATAAGGACAAATGCAAAGTGCTTCACTTAGGAAGGAACCATCAGTTGCACATAATACAAAATGGGAAATGACTGCCTAGGAAGGAGTACTACAGAAAGGGTTTTGGGGGTCGTAGTGGATCACAAGCTAAATATGAGTCAACTAAGCAACACTGTTGCAAAAAAAGCAAACATCATTCTGGGATGTATTAGTGGGAGTGTTGTAAGCAAGACACGAGAAGTAATTCTTCTCCTCTACTCCATGCTGATTAGGCCTCAACTGGAGTATTGTGTCCAGTTCTGGCCACCACATTTCAGGAAAGATGTGGACAAACTGGAGAAAGTCCAGAGAAGAGCAACAAAAATGATGAAAGGTCTAGAAAACATAACCTCTGAGGGAAGATTGAAAAAACTGGGTTTGTTTAGTCTGGAAAAGAGAAGATTGAGAGGGGACATAACAGTTTTCAAGTACATAAAAGGTTGTTACAAGGAGGAGGGAGAAAAAGTGTTCTCCTTAAACTCTGAGGATAGGACAAGAAGCCATGGACTTAAATTGCAGCAAGGGAGGTTTAGTTTGGACTTTGGGAAAATCTTCATAATTGTCAGGGTGGTTAAGCACTGGAATAAATTGCTTAGGAAGATTGTGGAATCTCTGTCATTGGAGATTTTAAAGAGGAGATTAGACAAACAGCTGTCAGTCTGGTTTAGATAATACTTTGTCCTGCCATGAGTGCAGGGGACTGAACTAAATGGCCTCTCAAGGTCCCTTCCAGTCCCATGATTCATGCTACTACAATATCTGCATCTTGCTGACTAACACAAGGTTCAATTCCTGGACCTATAAACTGTGTATGTGGCTTGTCTTTCAACCTATCCAATCACCAGTTGGTTCCAGCTAAGCAGTCCTCCTTGCCTTACTCACTTGAGTAGTCCCAATGAAACCCATGCCACGTGCAAGTGTGAAGCAAACATGGTTTGGCCCTGAGTGTCATAATGAGAGCATGTAACCATAAATGCCAATTCAGTTCTGAGACTCTATTTGTTCCAAATGAAACAGTGTAACACGAACAGGTACTTTAGGTATGAAACTACAATAGATGCATCATACCAAGGGAGAACAAATTTGGCAGGAAAATTCTTTTGATTGGATATTTTTACTTATTGTTCAGAAACTGTGTGCTAATAAATGACATGCTTTTTAGACTTGACAGCTAAGTTGTATAAATAGGCAGCAAGACATTTAATGGACGTATAAGAAATTTGATTCAACAAAATAACTGTGTGCACTCCACAGTTTAATGTGAGATGCTGCATTTAAATCTTCATGTTCGCACAGGCCACCAGAGGAATTCCTAGAACGTCCCAATGTGGGGACTTGGAGAATGTACTTTTAAAAATAGATGTTTGGCTTTTACTCCTTTTAATATCTTTAGATATTAACAAGCTGTTCCATCACAATGTATTGTATCGATCCAGAAGTAATTAGAAAGGCAAAATCTTGTTGGTACCTCACAGAACTGGGCCCTACAACTTTTTATCTTGGAGGAACTGCGTTATGAAGCCTAGAAACATCAAAGAATCTTCCATCCCATGCCCAAAACATACAGGGCCAGTGCCTGGAATACAATGTGAATTCTAGCCATTGAGGTTGTCCTGTTTGTGTCCGCCATCTATCAGTCGGACGGCCGTGTCTCCCCTGATTTATTTCCTGACACCTCCTCGCATAGAGTAAAGTTACCAAGAGCTTTGGGTTGTGTCATAACTATAAAGGGAAGGGTAACAGCCCTCCTTTGTACAATACTATAAAATCCCTCCTGGCCAGAGACTCCAAAATCCTTTTACCTGTAAAGGGTTAAGAAGCTCAGGTAACCTGGTTGACACCTGACCCAAAGGACCAATAAGGGGACAAGATACTTTCAAATCTTGGTGGGGGGAAGGCTTTTGTTTGTGCTCTTTGTTTTGGGAGTTGTCCGCTCTTGGGACTAAGAGGGACCAGACATCAATCCATGCTCTCCAAATCTTTCTGAACAAGTCTCTCATATTTCAAACTTGTAAGTAACAGCCAGGCAAGGCGTGTTAGGTTTATCTTTGTTTTCTCAACTTGAAAATGTTCCTTTTGCTAGAGGGTTTACCTCTGTTTGCTGTAACTTTGAACTTAAGGCTAGAGGGGGTTCCTCTGGGCTCTTTGAATCTGATTATCCTGTAAAGTTATTTTCCATCCTGATTTTACAGAGATGATTTTTACCTTTCTTTCTTTAATTAAAAGCCTTCTTTTTAAGAACCTGATTGATTTTTCCTTGTTTTAAGATCCAAGGGGATTGGATCTGGACTCACCAGGAATTGGTGGGGAAAAGGAGGGGGATGGTTAAATTCTACTTGAGTTAAAATCCAAGGGTTTGGATCGGTGTGCACCAGGAAATTGGCGAAGAAGTCTCTCAAGGCTACCCATGGAAGGGAGTTAGTACTTGGGAGTGGTGGCAGCAAAACCAGATCTAAGCTGGTAATTCAGTTTAGGATCACATGCAGGTCCCCATATCTAAAGTTCAGAGTGGGGAAGGAACCTTGACAGGTTGAAAGAACCCCCGGTAACACCAAAGCATAGGGACCATGGTCAGGACACTACATTGTCCACCAGTGACCATTTCAGGGCCTTGGGGCCATTAGCAGCTGGTGTTAACTTAGAAGAGCCCTCCAACTTTTCAGACTCATCCTATGCGAAATGGCTCTACACCAGAGTTGGGGATGTGCAAATCTAAATATTCCAGCTTTGGCCTATACACAGTATTTGTTATTCTTTCTTTCTCAATGTCTGCCCCCTGTCCCTATTTTCCCACTGAGGCTAGGCAATCTTCCCATAGACTTTATAGGCTGCCATTAATGATCTGGAAGTAAATATAAAATCACTGCTGATAAAATTTTCAGATGATGCAAAGAAAGTATTTGCAACTAAACAAGCCACCTGGCTGGAGGATTAGCTGTGTGCTTGATGCCACTGGGACAACCTACCAAGGGAAAGGTGATTCTCCATTTTTTGACGTCTTCAGATCAAGACGGGATGCCTTTGTGAAAGATATGATTTAGACAAACACCAGTTATTCGGCTCAATACAGGGGTACCTGGGTGGACCTTAGGGGCCTGTGATATACAGGAGGTCAGACGAGTTGATCTAATGGTCTCTTCTGGCCTTAAACTCTGTGAATCTGTGAACATTTCGGACCCCACCTTCAAAAGCAAAGCTTGCTCTCAAATCTGAATTACCTCTATGGAGAGCCAGCCCCACAAGCATTAATAAACCACTACTCTGGATCAACACAACTTCAAACATATGACCCCATTAATCAGAGCAATGCAAACAGAATATGTCCCCATGCAATTCCAGAACAAAGGGCTCAGTGATCAATGTCTGGGGTTAAATGATGCCTTGAGGCATTGGTGTTCATGTGGCTATTTACAAAATAACTTTACAGTTTCATAACTCACTCCAGCACAGAAAGAGTGCTGCTAATTATTCCATTATAGACTCACTCAGTAGTGATATAAATAGTTAGGTTAGTGTTGGCAACCTAATTCCACAGTATGCAATAGAGAACCGTCAGTCATTTGGATTGGCTATCCAGGGACTGGGTATGTTACATACGTCATTTTGAAAGAGAAAAGGGCTGTTTTAAAGGCTAGAGCAGGGGGTCTCAAACTGGGGGTCAGGACCCCACAGGGGGTTGTGAGGCTATTACATGGGGGGATCATGAGCTGTCAGTCTCCATCCCAAACCCCACTTTGCATCCAGCATTTATAATGGTGTTAAATATTTAAAAAGTGTTTTTAATTTATTGCTGTGTCGTAGATTTCTCTTGCAATGAAAAACCAACTGCAAGGCCCTAACAATCTTCTTCTGCTCAGTAGAGAGATGCATTATACCCAAATATTAGGCAGCTGTTGGGAAGGTTCTTTCTTCCTTCCCTCCCTGTCTCCCTTACTGTGTTCATCTTAATTAGAGCTGTAGAGAGGACAGAAGTTCCGTTTTGCAAAGGTGAGAGATTTTTAAATGTGGCTTCCTTCCAAATTAGAGCAAAACCCAAAACTTTCATAATTTCCTGCAAAGGAAAATTCTGCAAAATAAAATAAAATGAAGCTTGGCCTAAATGTTTTGTTTTGATCTTGACTTTTTTGACATGTTGCATAATGCTGTAATATCAAACTTTAAAAATGGAAATGAAAAGATGTTTTTAAACCAAAAAATGAAACATTTTGTATCCTTTCTATTTAGTATTAAGAAAGTTGCTCTACAAGGGCTTGATCCAAAGCCCATGGAAGTCAATGAAAAAATTCCCATTGACACCAAGAGGCATTGGATTAGGTCCTAAAGTTGCATGCTTTGGGGATTGGTCCTGCTTTGAGCAGGGGGTTGGACTAGATGACCTCCTGAGGTCCCTTCCAACCCTGATATTCTATGATTCTATGATTCATGCTGTGTTATGATTGTGTGCGTATTGTAGACTATTTGAGCCAATTTTATTAAGGGTATTGTCACTTTTTATACTGCCTCGGATGTTCCAGATCATAAAAAACAAACAAACAACGTGCTTTGGTTTTGTGACGAAACACGACACTGGAATGATGTTTCAGGAGAAATGTCTTTTCTGTTTAGATTATACAGAGGTGACAGATGGGAGCGTTGCCTAGTCATTAAAGCAGGAGATTGGAAGTCAGGATATCTGAGTTCTATTCCTAGTTCTGCTGTAGGCTCATTTCCTGGCCTTGAGAAAAGTCAGTTACACTCTCTGTTCTGTGTAGGTGTCAGGTAGGTGGAAAAGTACTTGGAGATCCTCACAGGAAAGTTGCTGTTCAGATATAGCACATAGTCCAAATAAGATGGTAATAGTGCTTGGAAATTCTTAGATGGATTGCAAGGTATACTATTATTGATATTCACAAAGCACTGCACACTGTTGTTGTTGTTGTTGTTGTTGTTTTGTATTGCTTCACCTTGTTCATCATTTGTAGTTCCTTTTTTCCAACTGCATATCAGCTGAATTCACACTGTGACTAAAATATTAACCCAGCTAGCTACAGACCAGTGGATATGAGGGCAGAAATGAGAGAGCGCTCCATATCTGTGTATATTGCTGGCCTTTGACTGAGCAGTAGTAGATGTCCAGGGCCTCACGAACTGGCTCCCCTGTGATGTGGAGTCTGGGTATATGAGTGTAACTTGTTTTATTTGCACGTATGCACGAGTCGCGGGACAGAAACGGTCACAAACAGCATGCTGGTAATTCTTTTTTTTAGGAATCGCAAATGAACACCAATGTCTGGTTTCCACGGTGCAACTCTGGCTTGGGAATTTACTCCAATCTGAGAAAAAAGACAGACAGCAAATTCTCTGGCTGTTCACACAGCTCCATCTACCTAGAACCTTGCATAAAAAAATAGCGACACACAACATGTCTTCCCAAGACTGAATGTTTGCTCGCAGGCTACAAAAAAGAAACGTGTGTAACAGCACCATCTGGTGAAACGTACTACGACAGTATGTACATTCTTATTTAATAGGGAAGTTGTCAAAGATGATGCTCGAGTCTACGTAGGACAGCTCCTGGGGTTAGTAGGACCAAGGCAACCTGCTGTTGCTATGACCAGCAAATGGTGTCCTCTGTGCAGCTCTTTGCATCAGCTCCCAACAAGAGCCTCATGGGGTCCTCACAGCACAGTACCTGTCTGCATTGCGGCTCGTCTCTGATGGTTTCTGGGCAATCGGCACTGAGCCTTTGGAGGCAGGCCAGTCCTCGCTTACAGACAACCCCCACAACCTGAAGCAAATACTCACCCGCAACTACACACCACACCACAGAAACACCAATCCAGGAACCAATCCCTGTAGCAAACCTTGTTGCCTACTCTGTCCCCATATCTACTCTGGCGACACCATCAGAGGACCCAAGCACATCAGCCACACCATCAAGGGCTCATTCACCTGCACATCCACTAATGTTATATATGCCATCATGTGCCAGCAATGCCCCTCTGCCACGTACATTGGCCAAACCGGACAGTCCCTCCACAAAAGAATAAATGGACACAAATCGGACATCAGGAATGGTAACATACATAAGCCAGTAAGTGAACACTTCAATCTCCCTGGTCATTCTATTACAGATTTAAAAGTCACTATCATTGAACAAAAAAACTTCAGAAACAGACTTCAAAGAGAAACAGCAGAACTAAAATTCATTTGCAAATTCAACACCATTAGTCTGGGCTTGAATAGGGACTGGGAGTGGCTGGCTCATTACAGAAGCAGCTTTTCCTCTCCTGGAATTGACACCTCCTCATCTATTATTGAGAGTGGACTACATCCACCCTGATTGAATTGGCCCTGTCAACACTGGTTCTCCACTTGCGAAGTAACTCCCTGCTCTCCATGTGTCAGTATATAATACCTGCATCTGTAATTTTCACTCGATGCATCTGAAGAAGTGAGGTTTCTACCCATGAAAGCTTATGCCCAAATAAATCTGTTAGTCTTTAAGGTGCCACCAGACTCCTTGTTGTTTTTGAGCCTTTCATTTAATTCATCATCAGCGATTCATTTCCACAGTACCACAGCTTGCTGCTTTCTGACCCAGGTATAAGCTCCCCTCAGGGCACCCGGGGATGATTGCAGATCCCCATTAACAAGTAGTTGGATTTTTGCTTAGTGGGGTTTATCTCAAATAATTGATATTTAAATAGATGCAAATATCATAACCTGCCACAACTATGTGTTTAACATTCTGTCCCTAGCTACACATTTGGTAAGAGGAAATCCTGTTAATACATCCTCCAGTCTCTGCTTTCTGAAACATAGGCAATACCCCAAATCTTCAGGAAGAAGGAGAAATTTAGACTGGAAACTTTTTGAGGCTCTGGCTGTCTTTAATATATGTTTATACCAGTGTTTCTCAAACTGGGGTCGCGGCTTGTGTAGGGAAAGCCCCTGGCGGGCCAGGCCGGTTTGTTTACCTGCCCCATCCGTAGGTCTGGCCGATCGCGGCTCCCACTGGCTGCGGTTCGCTGCTCCAAGCCAATGGGAGCTGCTGGAAGCGGCGAGGGGCTGAGGAACTTACTGGCTGCCGCTTTCAGCAGCCCTCATTGGCCTGCAGCGACAAACCTATGCCAGTGGGAGCCGCGATCGGCCGAACCTGCGGACGCGGCAAGTAAACAAACCAGCCTGGCCCACCAGGGGCTTTCCCTACACAAGCGGCGACCCCAGTTTGAGAAACACTGGTTTATACAGTGCCAAGCATTGATCCTGACTTGGGCTGCTGGGTAGTATTGTAATCCAGTTAATAACAATAATAATCAACTGGGTTTCTTAGTAGGACTGTGGTCTGGTGGTCAAACTAAGAGGGACTAAGGGAGGATGACCCCTGGGTTCTACCATCAGCTGACTCAGTGTTTGAATCGTGAAGGCCCAGATTCTCAAAAGTATGTGAGGACCTGAGTCTAACTGCTCTGTGCTTCTTTTTACCCAACTGTAAAATGGGCATAAGAGCCACACATAACAACTATAGTGTTGTGGAGCTGCATTAACATTTGTAGCATAGTAGCTGGTGTAGTAAGTAAAGGCCTAATGAAGGCCCAGTATGAGGCCTGAACCAAACTAAAGTAATGGTCAAGACTTTGCTAATATGAAGCAAAGTTAAGCTGTGAGCAAGAGGCAGGCCCTGCTCACAGAAGTTGGCAAGGAAAGGGCTGATGTTGCAGAAATACATATTCATTTAACATAGTTACAGTATAAACATGGTACCAAGACACACTATACTGGAACATTCCACAGATAACATGGAACAGGCCGACCCATCCCAATGACAGGGGCAAAAGGGGAAAATGATGGATAGAGTTGTTTTGATCGAACCAACAGGTACAAGGTGAGAGGCAGCACCTTATTACGTAGAGGGGTTGTACCTTGCTATGTAGAGGGGTTGCACTTCAATACGTCAGGAGTGATGTGTAACTTGTTTGTACCTGTGTATAAGAATGTGTCCCTGGGGTGGTGTCTTTGTCCGGCCACGGGGGCAGTGGAACGTCCCGCCACTGAGCCGGGTCCTTGCCAAGAGGCATCTATTAGTAGTATGCCCGGTAGACTAAGTAATCTACGGGGAACTGCAATTGTGTCCGAGATCGCAATAAACCTGGCCGAGGTGCCTTTGTATCTTAGTAGACTCTGTGGTTATTGGGGATTCTCGTCGGGTCTGCTGTGTCAGCTATCTGCGCAGAGCTGGGGCAGCACACAGAGGGAACACACGCACGCAGCCGAGTGATATCAACAGGAGAAAGCAGAAGCACCACACCGGTAGCCTCTCACAACACTGGTGACCCCGACCGCTGATCTGGTGAGTAAGCAAAACTGCCGTGGTAGGAATCGCGATCTAACATGGCAGTAAACCTCAAGCTAGGGAACCCCCTTATCCCCTCCCTCATGATCCCCACGGAGTTTGATGATTGTTGGACCCGCTGGATTGCCAGTAAGGGGGGTCCATATGAATTTAAAAAAGAGAGTGGGGAAACATGGACTGGCTTATGTAGAGCGATGGTAGAAACCGAAGCTCTGAGAAACAGTAATAAGAGTAAAAAAGCAAGAATTTTGCAACTCATGTCTCTGGCAGTGAGACGGCTCAGACAGCATGCTGGAATGCTGGCCAAACAAGTAACAGAAAAAACAGGAGAAGTAGAAGAAGTAACCCAGGCAGTCAAGCACTGGAAAGCCCAAGCTCTGTTAGCAGAGCAACAGGCGGTCCAAACTCATGATATGCTCGAGCAAGTAAAGCAGGAAAATAAAAAATTGGAAACAACTGTAGAAAACCTGCAGAAGCAAAAAGTGCCGTCCCCTGTAATAAATATTGGTCATAAACATCAGGCTTCAGGTAGCTACCCTGTGCCTGAAGAATGGGGACAGAAGTGGAAAAACGTGGCCCTAGTAAAATTAAAAGATGAAACAGGGTCCACTGCATTGCAACCACCACCGTATGATAAAAGCCAGGTTCCAGTTAAACCTAAACTGAGACCTAGACTGGTGCCTGTCAGAACGGGACAAGTAAGTGCACAGAAGGAAAGAGTAGCACATAATACTTTCACAGAATTGGTAAATCAGATGAAGGAAAATATAGAACAGTTCACAGAGCACATTAGGAGACAGGAGCTGCGACTCAATTGCAGGGGAGTGAATAAAAAAGCATTTCAAAGTAAAAAACCAAAATTAAATGGGTTAACACCTAGAATTGATGCAATAACACATGGAGCTGCCCAAAACCAGTTAACTGCACCAAAAAAGGGCACTCCTGCCATCCATTTGGCATGCACACAAAAGCAACAGACATTGGGGGAACAAATTCAAGTTTTACAAGATCAGGTAACTACCCCCATTCTCCTCTCAAAGCCAGGATAAAAAACAGGGGTGCGGTTCCTAACTGTGCAGGTTCCCAACTGCTTTGACCCATGGAACCACACTCTACGCTCATATCTGAAAATAGAATATTCTTTCTCAAATATTTTTACATACCAGTTAAGGTTTGTCCTTTATATGCTTTCTTAGTTTGCTAAATTTGCTGCTGCTGCCTGTACTTTCAAATATCTTGATAGAGTTAATCTCTCTTGGCTCAGGTCTCACTACCTTCCTAGGTTGCTCTTCACCCCACCCTCTCTCCCCCATCTCTCCTCAATTCTGCTCTCTTTTTGTTTTAAAAGCTAAAAGTTATAGTTTTTACAGAAACCTCCAAAATATAAAGCAATTGAAAACAGAATAAAACAAGAAACAAAAAGAAAACTTTAAATAAATCCCAGTAAATTAAGTATTTTAACCCTTCAGGAATGCAACAGCTGGAATTATTCCTAACTTTCTTGAAGATATGGTTGCCAAGCAACAGAAATGCACACTCTGCTTCTAATCCTAACCACTTACTAATATTTGAAACATGGGCTTTTATTATTTTCATATAGCAGAGTTTTAAAATAATGTTAAATATAAAGTAATGCAAAATTTCTTGTTGCCAAATTAATACAATACATTTGGCAAATATTAATATATTTTTAACAATTTATGTAACAAGTTTTACATAAGGTAATAATTTGTTTATTCAAATATAACCCTTTTTATTTTTGTTTGCCTTACTTTGTATAGTTATAAATAGAATTCTGGCGCCATTTGTTGTTAATTGTAAGTTTGTCCTGTATGTCATGTGTGTTGTTTTGTGCTGTATGTTGTGTGTCACGTGACTATTATTTTTATTTTGTTGCAACAAAAGTCAATTTTATACCCTTTTAAAAATTTATATATCTGTGGTACCACACTAGTTTAAGATCATGGTTGGGGTATAATCATTATTAGCACCATTTTTTTGTGCAAAGTTCAAAAAGGTTTCAGTTACAAATATATGTACATATATTTCCATATATTTCTGCCTCAACAAATAATACAATTGCAAACAAAAAATATTGTCTTATCAATCACAATTTTGTTTTGTTTTTTAAGATTTTTTTTTTTTATTTGTTATTCAAAGAAAAAAATGTAAGGGGAAACCTCAACATTAAGGTAAAAGTAACATTAACAAAATGTTAATTTCTTTTTTGGGCTTTTTATAAACTTGTTTGCACTTTTAAATATAGTTATAAGAATGTCATAACCAAAAGGTTTTAAAATAACAATTTATGCATAAAGCTAACCAAACAATTTCAACAGGTTTCCATGTTTTCAACAGGTTTCCACCTTTGGCTCCCAAACATAGCAAAGCATCATGAAAGTATAGCCTCAAATACCCTCAAAGTACTGTATTTAAAATTTATTTTGGTTTAATTTTATAGTTGGTTTAATTTTTTATGCTTTTCTTTTGTTATGTTATGTTAATGAGAAGCAGTGGTTGTTAAAGTTGTGCTTCTAAACAGTTAACAAAAGTGAAATTAGTATCACAAGCAAATTAACTCTAAAAAGCTTGGTAAAAATTCTAACTCCTTTGCTGAAACAAATTGTTCAGCAAAGGAAAGCAATACACCTTCTCATGGAAGATTGTGAGCATTTATTTTAGCCGTTAAGTATTACATTTCGTATAAAAATATTAGTAATGCACTTCAAATGACAATGAATGTCTATACAACAACAATTGCAAAAGTATAGCTTGTGTTACAAAAGGCTTGGTCCCTATTACATTGTTCTTATTACATTGTAAACAAACTAAGTTAAACTATGTATTAAGTTTAAGTTACTGAAAACAAAAACAAAAAAGAAAGAAACAAAAATCCTTTATTATGTTAACTAACTAGCTGTTTAAGTTGCATCCCACAGACCAAAGACACCAAAAAATATCACACCCTGAAGAAACCAGATATCATCAGTATACAGTGAAGAAACTGCCAAGCATCAAGAACAGAAAAATGAAGTGCTTTATAAATAAGAGACTGGTCAAATACACCCCTATCTACCATATATGGACAATTAAGTTAACAATCAGCTAAAAACCACTAGCTGGACCAGGATAAGCCATCATTTAATTTCAACTTGGTTACTATGTAAAAACAACTGTATTATTGCTGTATTGCTGTATTGTTGTCTTATTGCTGTACTGTATTATTGCTGTACAACATTTACAATGTGCATAACCTTGCTAAACTGTTTAACCAACACACATGTAAAAATCAACAAACAAATGGCAGCAAACAACGTGAAGGCAAGAAAAAAACAAAGTGGTAAACAAACAAAAGGTTACACAGTAACTACAAATTGGGTAAACAAATTGCCTGTTAGTACCAGTCATAATTTGGGTCACTGACACTGCATCCTAACTGAGGCACATGTTATTCAAAACAATCTTGTTCAGTGTCTGAGTACCAATACTACATCCTGACACAGCAATATTTGATCAATTGGTTACTGTCCATTCAGTAGGTTATCTGGAAGACAGCATCCATAAGGAACAACTGGATCTATGTCAACTACTGGTGTATCGCAGAGCCATGCAACCAATGGAACAGAGAAGCTGGCCACTTCTATTTCCTGCGCAGTAAAGCTCACCAGAGGGTGACAACTAGCAGTAAGAGTAACCTATAACATGAATGGACAGTACTGGGTAGTAACTAAGTACAATATATTTCTATATAAATGCCTCAGAGGTAGTGTCACTACTCCAAATTTCTGTTTTTCTTCTCATATACATAGCACTGTAAGACACACCATCACAATCCCTATCCAGTATTTCAAAACACTCAGCCTACTACTACTGATGAGACAGGTGATAACTAGAATTGCCCTAATAAGAGTGCGTTTCTATCTGTGTCACCAAAGTAAAAGGGACAGAGTACAACACCGGACTGGTAAAACATGGTTATGCTTAGATATAAGGTGGTGTCATATGTACACATACATACTATACATATATGCCCATACACACTCCAAATATATAAGCCATATCCATATAATTGATATATATTAATTATTTGGGAGTGCCTCTAAGGCTCAATCATAATACTACATTCCTCAGTCATGGTCCCGGGCCTAACATTCCCAGGCCCACCATAAGGGACTAAAAAATAATTGGATAATAAAATCTGTCTGCCAGTCGTACGAGGGAATGTGCAGACTAAACAGACGGATGGAGCATAAGTGTATGGATAGTAAAATAAAGTAACCACCTAACAGTGTTTAGCCCACTGGGTTATCTTTAGTCCATGCATTATGCTTTTCCGGGACGATGAGTAAACGTCCTCCCCTTAAAAAGACAAAAAGTGGGGGAATGTAGTAAGTGAAGGCAATGTAGTAAGTAAAGGCCTAATGAAGGCCCAGTATGAGGCCTGAACCAAACTAAAGTAATGGTCAAGACTTTGCTAATATGAAGCAAAGTTAAGCTGTGAGCAAGAGGCAGGCCCTGCTCACAGAAGTTGGCAAGGAAAGGGCTGATGTTGCAGAAATACATATTCATTTAGCATAGTTACAGTATAAACATGGTACCAAGACACACTATACTGGAACATTCCACAGATAACATGGAACAGGCCGACCCATCCCAATGACAGGGGCAAAAGGGGAAAATGATGGATAGAGTTGTTTTGATCGAACCAACAGGTACAAGGTGAGAGGCGGCACCTTATTACGTAGAGGGGTTGTACCTTGCTATGTAGAGGGGTTGCACCTCAATACGTCAGGAGTGATGTGTAACTTGTTTGTACCTGTGTATAAGAATGTGTCCCTGGGGTGGTGTCTTTGTCCGGCCACGGGGGCAGTGGAAAGTCCCGCCACTGAGCCGGGTCCTTGCCAAGAGGCATCTATTAGTAGTATGCCCGGTAGACTAAGTAATCTACGGGGAACTGCAATTGTGTCCGAGATCGCAATAAACCTGGCCGAGGTGCCTTTGTATCTTAGTAGACTCTGTGGTTATTGGGGATTCTCGTCGGGTCTGCTGTGTCAGCTATCTGCGCAGAGCTGGGGCAGCACACAGAGGGAACACACGCACGCAGCCGAGTGATATCAACAGGAGAAAGCAGAAGCACCACACCGGTAGCCTCTCACAACAGCTGGATGAAAGATACAATATAAGTGCAAAGTATTACTATCGTTGTAGCAAAATCACAGTGCAGGTGATAGAACGCTCCAAGGGATGGCTACATCTGATGCACTCTACACTGCAAAAGTCATTTTCCTTTTTTTAATTTTTCTTTGGAAAAAACCCATGTGAATTTTATTCAGGGTTTCATACAGAATAGAATTCTCCAGGGAGAAAAACCCCAGAGTCCTTGGTACATATTTCAGATACAGATGGCAGCTTTATAGCACACAGTTGGTGGGGGGAAAAAACATATTGATGAGACAAGCAAAACATCCCATGCACTCAAATACACTTAAACAAAACCAGATGAAAAACAAAGCGACAACTTCCTAGGACCGTGTAGGATACTAATGAATATTATCGATCAAAGTGCTAGGGGTAGATGTTCTCTCTGTTTGACAGAATCTGCATGGTAGACTTACATCCCTTATTCATGGCAGCTATGGGATTACTGCAGAGAAATAGAAGCACAATTTTTAGAGGGACCTGCACTAACGTGAGTTGTGCTCATATATTGTAGTTATAGGAGGCTAAATAGTGCTGAACCACTAAACTTTTCTGTGGCAGCAGGATTTATCTGGTTTAGGTTGTTTTTATTAGCCTAATACCCACAGATACCCACTGAAGTTAATAGGGACCTCATCTTCCAACATGGGTGAAGAAAAATAATAACCAGTTTTTCTATCTTTAACCAAAGCTTCCTAAACATCTGGGAGAGTCAACCTGGTCCCCATGTCCCTTGGGCTGAACTGGACTTAAAGGTCCCATGAACTGAGGATGCAGACCTAGCTGCCTACAATCTAATAAAGGCACTGCAATATTTGCCTCTCCTCAGTTTGAGGGGCAAGGGCGTGGGGATAAGGTGCAGAGAGCTCTTCCTCTTACCTTGTTCAGGGGAGTTAGCCAGGATGCCGGTGCTTGGACTCCAATAGTGCTAGACACCCTGAAAAGTGGGTGTGGTGGGGTGAGACACCGAGAAGAGATAGGAATTACCTGGCCAGCTCATAGTCCAGTCAGGGTTGGGGTTGCAATATTCTTAGCATGCTTTGTCTATAGTTCGTGCAGAGCCCAGTGAGAGCCTCGTTAAAGAAATGGACCAGGATTGTATGCAATATTCCTTTTGTGCGTTAATTAGTTGTTTAAGTAACAGTCATCTATGACCTGCATGGGTTACGCATTTTACAATATAACATGCGCTGACAAAAGCAAAGTAACACAAGGGACAGCAATGAGCCGTTGACATAAAGAGGAGAGTTTAAGAATGTTATTGTAATGGAGAATGTTACGAAGGCTGAAATGCCCAAAGCGGTTACCAGGCCAGTTCCATCCCAGCTATTTATGATAAATCCTTTGTGGTGGTATGTGTGTAGGGTCTGATTCAAGCTTCAGAAACAACAGGAAAAAGACTCGATCTACAAGAGCAAGGAAATTCTGAGATCTGCTGCTTCTACCCGTTGGGTACAGACTTTGCAGAACATGCACTCTTCTCTGTCAACCCTTCTCAGAATTCTAGCCCATAATCCCCTGCATAAAATAAAGTCCTATAAGATCAATGTACCAGATATGGAGCGCTCGCTCATTTCTGCCCTCATATCCACTGGTCTGTAGCTAGCTGGGTTAATATTTTAGTCACCGTGTGAATTCACACACACACACACACACACACCACACCAAATGGAGATGCAAGCAAGGAGTAAAGCCTGAAGGCCTGATTAAACCCCTTTGTTACTCCAATGTTACACTAGGATAACTTCACTGGGATCGCACCCAGTATGAAACCTAGATGCATGCAGGAGTGACTCCGGAGTGCGCCTTTATAAATGGTGCCCAACCTTTTAAAAGAGGTGACTCTTTCTTGCTTGGCTACTTTCCCACTGTATCTCGGTGACTGATGTAGAATGCAATGAACCAGAAGTAGGGCTGAATGAATGCATTTTACTTCAGGGCTGCAGTCCGTAAAAGCTCTTAAAGAGGCTTGTACTCCCTTGAGCAAGAGAAGCCCTGCACGTTTGTAAGCAGCACATTCACTGAACCCATTCCTACTGATGCAACTAAATCTGGGAAAGCCCTGATTTTGTGCCAGGATCGGCATCATATGGAACTGCATGTCCCTTCCCTGACCCCGTTGTCTCAGAGGTCTCATGACCTGATGCATCTTGAGAATGGTCATGTTGCATTCTGATAGGAAACAACAGAGGCAACAAATCATGGTGTCATTCAGCAACATTACTCATATTACATACAAACAACCTTCTGTTAAAAGAAGTTTATTAAGGTTACAAAGTCAAGTATTCAGATCTTAGGAAATGCCAACACTGAGTGCTTGTTACAGCTAGAGTCACCAGGTGGCGCTGTTACATAGTTTTGCACGTTTTTTTCTTGGCATGCAAGCAGCATATCGCTTTGGAAGAAATGCCGCATCGTTGTTAGCTTTGTGGTATGGGTTACGTGGTGGGGAGCTGTTGCACACAGCTTGAGTTGGCTCTTTGCATTAATCTCACTAACTAGAGTCAGTTGTTGGGGCGAAGTTCCTTCCTGTTGGAGCTGTTTGAGCTGGGATTTTGGAAAGAAGTGTTGCCTGCCTGCGATTTGGACTGGTGTTTATAGTGGAAATAAAGCAAGTGACACTGACAAAATACCCAGTTGCTGTGTCGTAGATTTCTCCTGCAATGAAAAACCAACTGCAAGGCCCTAACAATCTTCTTCTGCTCAGTAGAGAGATGCATTATACCCAAATATTAGGCAGCTGCTACTTGCTCAGTGTCCCATCCAGACAGGTTAATACTGAGTTGGATGTAATCTGGACCTAGAGTCTGTTTGAAGGTAATGCCTGGGAACTTAGTTTAATCTGCCTTAGTAACCAGACCAATGTGAACTGCTTCTTGCCTGCCCAGTTCGGCCATCAGCTGCAGCAATTCACCAAACTGAGCCAACGAAGATATGTCATCGGCGTATTCAAGATTCAGCATTAACACTGATTGTTCTACAGAACCCCTTTCATTTTACAAACAGTCCACAGACGAAACATTCACCTTCTGAACTATTCAGTGAATAATTACAAATAACAAAAACATTGAAATAGCGGGCAGAGGACATGGGTGAATGTGTAGCAAATATAAATATTCAGAGAAGTTCTAATGGCCATACCCTAAGACTGAGGCACATTGATGGTGTAACAATATGTACTTGAAGTTATATTATTCATCCACTAGATGTCTGTGTGTGCTGTGTAGACTTCGAGGCAGAGTATATTTCCTGGTAAACAAAGGCAGATGAAGCTGGAACTCAAGCTGTGTAGAAGCCTCTTTGTTAGTGTTGACAGCTTTGCTTCATAAATGCCTCCTGTTTAGCACTGTGATTCCATGACAGATGGGGTAGTATAAGGTGAGCTTTTGCTGCCATTGCATGTGCAATACCTGTCCTTTGAATACATAGGCATGGAGATAGAGGACTTCAATCAGTCTGATAATGTTCACTTGCATAAAATTAATTCAACGGGAATAAAATTCCTATTGGAGACCAGAGCTGATATTAATGATGGAGTCATGTTTTTAATCCACTTAGGCCAAGGTGCTCTTTCTATCAAGGAGAGGCCAGACTCTCTACTAGCATTTGTTCAATTAGCAGAGTCCCCAGTCCAGCAGTTAGGACCAAAGCGGGACCCTTGCCTTCCCTAGGTTGTGGCAGCATCAGCATATCTATAAATCAGACCCTGTTAGTGGCTGCCAGAGATGACCAGGCTTGGATGAACCCAGCTGTGTATCAAGCCACTGAGTGTATCCTCTGTATTTCATTTAATGGAAAATATTGACTAGTTTTTCACCTGGACAACCATATTACTGAAACCTAAGGGAACAACAATGAGTGTTGTAAGGGATATGAATCAATTCTGGGGCAGATGTTCTCCTACTGCTGCTCACACAGAGTTCAGTGCTGTACTGATACAGTTGGGAACATGGTGATGCAGTGCAAATTTCTATACTTGTCTTCCACCTTTCAGCATGTCAGTCCTGTTGTATTGGCTGAATAGAGGTAGAGCACATAGTATCATTCCTCCTCAGTCCCTCTTTCCATTTATTTCAACAGCAATTACAAACCCAGAACAGTTCAACTTTCAAGCTACTCTATTTGATTATGAAAGGGCTAATGATACAGAGATAGAAAATGAGTGCAGATTTTTTTTAAAGAGCTCATGAGTAGGAAAAATACAATGTTTTATTCCTTTAGTTTATTGAAATAAATAATCTATTTCTAAACAGCTTCTTTCTTTCTTTTTTCTTTCTTTCTTTGCTTTACATTTCAGCAGAGAAATGGATTTTCTTTCACCTTCCTATTACCAATGGAGTAAATACATGAGTAAAGTTAAACGTGTATAAGATTTCACATGATCAAAGCCTTAACTGGTACCAAGCTTCATAGTAGGCCATTTCTATTCTGGTATTTAGAGACTGCGTCTATGGGAGAGCTCAACCGAAAACCAAGACTTAATCAACCTTGAATTTTGGCAGCTGAATCTGGATCTGAATTATGCAAATAGCTCTTAACTTTATAACAGGCTGAACCAAAAGCTCGGAGCCAAACGCTAAAGCCAAACCTCAGAACAAATCGTGCTTTGGGGTGTTTGAAATCAGGATGTCTTGAGACCACTTCTATTCTGTGCGACCGGAGATAATTTGACACCAGACTAGTTTATAGCCATGGTATTACTCCATCGTCTTCCACAGAGTTGCACCTGGGATGAAATTAGCCCAACATCTTCCATTTGTAAAGATGGAAGGCTGGAAAATGCTCTGCCAATGCAATGATTTAAGAGTTTAAAAAAAAACAAAACAAAAACCTACGAGCATAGAGTATCCTGGAAGTTTGTCTCTCAGCTAATGAGCAAACAGCTAAGCTGTGTTCAGTAAGCCATCTGGTGTGTATATGGCTTTCTGCTATGAAACATAAATTATGACTTTGTTTTTCCCCCTTGTTTTTCGCACTTCTTAGCATCAGTAAACCACTCTCCACATAGAGCCAAACTATGTCCCTGCACATACCCAGGCATCCAACCCATCCATTGATCTTAACAAGGCTGCATCTGCATCAACAATAGCAGAATTTAGCCCTCTGTCCCTACCTGCAGCATAGAATTGTGTAATTAACAAATGGATAGCTAACCGTTGGAGCTGCTGGGTGCTCAGCATTTTTGAAAATCAAGCCACTGACATAGGTGCCTACATATGGATTTAAAAACCTAACTTTAGGCTCTTAGTTTTGGAAATTTCAGAGCTTCTCCCATACATATTTCATCACAATAAACAGCCTTAACTCTGACCTAGAATTTTTTTTGGTGCATTTCTTTTGTTACCTTGGCTTTCCTATCTATATATTTTATTTTCAGTTATACTAATCAGTGGGAGATATTATCAGTTACTTTATCGATTGACAGTGGATTGGGGTGGGGGGTAGGAAGCTTAAAATGCTGTTCCCTGCAAATAAAAATTGAAATTTTGGGAACAACCTTTCAGTGCTTTGTGCAGCTCAAGAGTAGGGGACTGGAAACATCTTTGTAGCTTCTTGATTCAAGATCTGTCAGGTGTTGAGCTGTTCTGAAGGTACTTTCCTACAATTACCCTTAAAATATGTCATTTTTATGGTCTACAGTATTGTCGATATTGTCAAAATCTATCTATATGTCAAATGTTGTGACATTATGTGCCCTCTTTGGGCAGTTAAAGCAATACACAGAAACATTAAGCACTTTGCAAAATGTCAGACTTTGAAAGCATGCACCAAGCACAATAAGTAAGTGTTTTACAACTTTTTATTATCTGCTGATTTTCAGTGAGCCTTAATCCTACACATATATTTATTTACTGGGAAGTTATAGCTCCTGGAGAAAAAGAATGTGCGCACCTCACCAGGAAGTGTGACCTAGCTGATAGCGCCCTAGGACTTGGAAAACCTGGATTCTCTTCCCAGCTCAACCAGTGACCTTGTGCCTCAGTTTTCACCACCTATAAAATGGAGAGAATGAAGCCAATCTCCTTTGTGAAGTGCCATGAGATCTTCTGATGAAAAGCAAGGTACTACTATCGTTGTAAGCATCATCACCCTGTCTATATTCCATAGTAACATTTGCCAGTCAGGTACACTCTCTTTCTGGTAAGTGACGTATTAATGATATATGAGGGCAGAACATTTCGGTGATACTACTAAATAATAATATTGCCTTGTAACTTTTGCTCCCTTTGAAGTCCATATGATTTTTACAACTGCCTTCAGTGGGAGCAGAGCTAGGCCAATGCAAAACTTACCTATGGAGTGTTCTATTTAATAAATGATTGTTTTCTTTTCATCTTCCGATTCTAAGAAGAGCATGCATTTAAAAATTTTAAAGGATTTCAATAGACCTTTCAATAAATAACTAGGCAGGAGCCTCATTCGCTGAGCCTTGGCTCCAAAATAGACTTTTGAAAAGACAGAGACGTGTTCAGGACTGCCTTTAGAGAAAGGCAAAAGTGACCGCTATCCAGAGTGTCATGCAGGGAGCGCTCGATATTTTGAAAACAAGGCCAGGCATTAAGGCAACCGAGCACCGTATATGTCACAGGATATGATCATTATCATTTTCAAGTTCCTATAGCCAACGTTGAGATCCGTATGGAAGGGGCTATGAATGGAATGGGCTAAGTACCACAATCTAAAAAGTGCTTCATAAAGATGGGGCAGCATTAATTTGCCCTGCTCATAGGCAGGGAATGGAAGTGACGAATTGTTAAATGGCTTGTTCACGATCCCACAGAAAGTCTATGGCATAGCCAGGAACAGAATCCCCCAGAATTTTTGTCCTGGGCCAAATCCACTAGACTATCCCCACTCCTTGGACCAGTTCTTAGGATAATTGTTGGGGTGGGGGAATTGTTCATGGAATCATGGAAGATTAGGGTTGGAAGAGGCCTCAGGAGGTCATCCAGTCCAATCCACTGTTCAAAGCAGGACCAACACCAACTAAATCATCCCAGCCGGGTCTTAAAAACCTTTAAGGATGTAGATTCCACCACCTCCCTAGGTAACGCATTCCAGTGCTTCACCACCCTCCTAGTGAAATAGTGTTTCCTAATATCCAACCTGGACCTCCCTCACTGCAACTAGAGACCACTGCTCCTTTTTCTGTCATCTGCCACCGCTGAGAACAGCCGAGCTTTATCCTCTTTGGAACCCCCCTTCAGGTAGCTGAAGGCTGCTGTCAAATCCCCCCTCACTCTTCTCTTCTGCAGACTAAATAACCCCAGTTCCCTCAGCCTCTCCTCATATGTCATGTGGCCCAGCCCCCTAATCATTTTCATTGCTCTCTCCTGGACTGTCTCCAATTTGTCCACATCCCTTCTGTAGTGGGGGGCCCAAAACTGAACGCAATACTCCAGATGTGACCTCACCAGTGCCGAATAGAGGGGAATAATCACTTCCCTCGATCTGCTGGCAATACTCCTACTAATGCAGCCCAATATGCCGTTAGCCTTCTTGGCAACAAGGGCACACTGCTGACTCATATCCAGCTTCTCGTCCACTGTAATCCCCAGGTTCTTTTCTGTAGAACTGCCATTTAGCCAGTCGGTCCCCAGCCTGTAGCAGTGCATGGGATTCTTCCCTCCTAAGTGCAGGACTCTGCTCTTGTCCTTGTTGAATCTCATCAGATTTCTTTTGGCTCCATGGACTTGTGCATGTCCAGCTTTTCTAAATAGTCCTTAATCTGTTCTTTCACCACTCAGGGCTGCTCAGGTTATTCTTCGTCTGGCCTTTACTACTGGACGCTGTTGTTTTACTGGGCCCACTGTGTAAGCTGTGAAGTTGTGGAATTTGACCAAGTCACCATTGGCGGATTATGGGTTTGTTGCAGCCAGCCTGCGTGTGCAGATTTCAAATGGCTAGCAACACCCTCCACAGGGGACATGGGGTAAGATCCCTAGCTGGAGTGAATCAGCATAGCACTATTGATTTCAAAGCAGTATGCTGATTTACACCTGCTCAGAATCTGGACCACTCTTCTTTACGGGTTTCTATCCTAGGTCTGTAATTCTGTGGCCTCCACTATTGTAGCATCTGAGCACCTCACCATTTATAATGTATTTATCCTCACCACACCCCTGTGAGGTAGGTAAAATATCCCTATTTTACAGGTGGGAACCTGAGGCACGGATTGTATGTCTACACTGAGCACTTAGCCCAGGTTTTAGCTCAGGTTTTAGCCCAAGCCCCCCTTCCGTCCACACAACTCAGTCTGACTTAGATCAGCAAGCACTCGGGGCCCTTTTAGGATCCTGCTGGGTGGAGGGTGTTAGAGCCCAAGTTCCACTGTCCCTCGGGTCCAAGCCCTGTCATTTTGCAGTGTGGACACCGCTTAAGTCATAAGGTTTGCACAATGTAGTATGGATGCATTAGCATAGCTGTGAGACCTGGGTCCAGCAATTGTAAACCCAGGTGTACAATGCAGTTTGGAGGCTAAAGCACAGGTTTGGAAACACTGCGTCCATAAGCCCAGGACCCACATCACCAGATTTATAATGCAGTGTAGACATACCCAAGGAAACAAAATCGCTTGCCCCGAATCACACAGAAAGTTTGTGTCAAGTATCAGGGGGTAGCCGTGTTCGTCTGTATCTACAAAAACAACAAGGAGTCTGGTGGCACCTTAAAGACTAACAGATTTATTTGGGCATAAGCTTCCGTGGGTAAAAACCTCACTTCTTCAGATGCATAGAGTGAAAGTTACAGATACAGGCATTATATACTGACACATGGAGAGCAGGGAGTTACAGTGGAGAACCAGTGTTGACAGGGCCAATTCAATCAGGGTGGATGTAGTCCACTCCCAATAATAGATGAGGAGCTGTCAATTCCAGGAGAGGAAAAGCTGCTTCTGTAATGAGCCAGCCGCTCCCAGTCCCTATTCAAGCCCAGATTAATGGTGGTAAATTTGCAAATGAATTTTAGTTCTGCTGTTTCTCTTTGAAGTCTGTTTCAGAAGTTTTTTTGTTCAATGATAGTGACTTTTAAATCTGTAATAGAATGACCAGGGAGATTGAAGTGTTCACTTGCTGGCTTTTGTATGTTACCATTCCTGATGACCAATTTGTGTCCATTTATTCTTTTGCGGAGGGACTGTCCGGTTTGGCCAATGTACATGTCAGAGGCGCATTGCTGGCACATGATGGCATATATCACATTAGTAGATGTGCAGGTGAATGAGCCCTTGATGGTGTGGCTGATGATGTCGCCAGAGTAGATATGGGGACAGAGTAGGCAACGGGGTTTGCTACAGGGATTGGTGGCAGAGCAAGGTTTTGAACCCAGCTTTCCTAAATCCCAGGCTCGCACCCTTACACTAGACCAAAACATTTAAAGGCCCTATAATTTTATCACCTCCTCCATAGGTTCCTTGGCATTTCAACCCAGGATTTGTCACAACCATACCCAATTTCACCAGACCAGCTGTGGCCTATGGAAACATTTTGCCATCTTGTAATGCACTCTTATTTTATGCTGAAATTATTTAGAAGGTGGATCTCTGAAGATGCTATTTATCGCCTCTTTTCTGTCACACCATCACTTATCTTTCAGGTTGGTTTTCCTTGCAAAGTGACTTACACTTGCTCCTGTGAGCAGATGAACAAAGCAGATGACTTGTTAAAGTTTATTAAAAACACACCGGGAGGGGGAGGGGAATCAGTTAGCTTAACATCTCTGAAAATCAAATCGACATTCATTCTAAATGATGCCCTTTCTCTTGCTTTTGAATTCAAAGAGAGTCTCTTTGGTTTAAAAATCACAAATGGCCTTCTTTTTGGTTAAAGAACCTGCTAGATGTTGAGTGTCATCTCGGTAATTTAATTGGTTTAGGTGAATCCTGCTTTTAAAGAAACCTAAGAAGCACCTGGGAAGAGGGGAAAGAGAAGGAAGAGGAAAGGAAGACACTTCTCTCTGTGATTGATGCTTCATTTGCTGATGCACTTTAAGCAGCAAAGATAAACAGGTCATTCAGCTCCTAGGTTCCAGTTCTGTATTCTCCAGTAAAGGGTAAGAATGTTTCACAGTGGGATTGTACTGGTCTCTTCCCACTGGTTCCCATACACAGAGCTGCTCACCTTCTTCCTCCTGCCTACAATGAAGGTATGAATTTGAATCAATCTCAAATAGGAATTGAGAAGGATAGAAAAAAGTTAGGGAAAATAGCATGGCATGAAGGTAACCCTTAGGGATGGGGGAACAAGACACAAACACACAGATCCAAACTCATAGTTGGTGTACCTCCGTTCACTCAACTGCTTTTAAACCAGAGTTTGAATTCCCCCCACCTTCCGTTATCTGGGAATCCGGATGTCATTGGACTCCAGTTTCCCTTTGTTCCTTTCGTTGAACACGTCTGTGGCCTGAATGTACCCAGACTAGAGAACGTCCCAGAAGTCCGAAGACTTCTCCCCAGCAAAACAAATCGAAAGAATGTCCTGAAGGAATTATCCCATAAACACTTCCAACCAAACATGTTCCTCAAACATGGCTTTCTGGTCCCTCAGATATAGGTATTTTCCCAAGGTGTCCTTGTGAAGTTATTTTGCACTTCAGCTGTAGCCCGGAGCACCGGGGTGAGATTTCATAGTCTGTGTTATGCAGAAGGTCAGACAAGATGGTCTGAAAAATGTCTGAATCTAAATTTTAGTCTAAACAGGTCCCAATTAGATTAGTTTAATTACTCCATTTTGCCCTTGTTTTTACCAGCATTTTCCACAACAATATATTTATGGGTCTTCTGTCTCTTTGCACCTAATGTACTAAAGTAAACATAACCATGTACAGAAAAGGGCTATTTTAACACTTTGAGTGTATCCCTCACAGAATTTTCCCTTTGATCAGCTGACACCCAGAGATAATACATATGACGCCTGTCTTTCAGAAGGATCCCAAAGCATTTTATAAACGGTGTGTAAGAATCACCGTCTACACGCAGCACTGAAATGCAGCACCTTTGGGTTGAAGCATGTTTGCTGTTTAGCAGGCCTAATTAACACTACACACCAGTTTTAAGAAAGCAACTGACTTGAAACTAAAGGTCATCACAAATTAACATACTTATCTGCATTGTGATTTGCCAATACAATGGGGCTAACACACTCTTGCCAAGGGTGCCTTGAGGTCTTTAATAACTAGAAATGGTGACGACCTTGATTTCCATTTCATCTGAGGCGCGGCACTGGGAGATTGCTTCACTACAACTGCCTCAGCGGGACTCACGTCACCTATAGCAGCATGTCTTTTGGTGCATAGACATCTCCCATCCATGTACTAATCAAACTGGCCCCTCACCTTAGTTTAGAATGTTTGTGTGGCCAGATTGTGACTTTATCTATCCAGCTATCGATGGTACCTCTCTGACCCCATTACAGGAGTATCTGAGCACCTCGCAACCTTTAAAGTATTCATCCTTACAAAACCCCAGTGAGGTAGGGCAGTGCTTTTTCCCCATTGTATACCTGGGAGACCGAGAGCCAGATTTTTAAAGGTATTCAGCATTAGCCTTCATCTTAAGAACATGAGTACAACCATACTGGGTCAGACCAAAGGTCCATCTAGCCCAGTATCCTGTCTGCCGACAGTGGCCAATGCCAGGTGCTTCAGAGGGAATGAACATAACAGGTAAACATCAAGTGATCCAGCCCCATTCCCAGCTTCTGGCAAACAGAGGCTAAGGACACCATCCCTGCCCATCCTGGCTAATAGCCATTGATGGACCTATGCTCCATGAATTTATCTAGTTCTTTTTTGAACCCTGTTATAGTCTTGGCCTTCACAACATCCTCTGGCAAGGAGTTCCACAGGTTGACTGTCCATTGTATGAAGAAAAATATTAAGAGGCACTGAGTGCAGAACTGAAACCACGCTTACCAGTTTCAACTACGTTTCTGCCCAACCTACAGCTGTAATAATATTCCCCAAATCCCTGGCTCCAAATGGATTTTGACTCCTACAGTTCAGGTAGATACTGATATTATTTGGGGCAGCTTCCTGCAGAGAAATTACAGAAACAAGGAGGCTGATGATCCTCCATTTCTCTAAATGCTGGCCTAGCCGCCTGCCTCTCCCCTGTTAGCCCACAGAGTTGTGGCATTAGCTAATGCATTCTTGATTACAGCCTCGCTTAGGCAGATGAACTAATGGAAAATTGCTAAATGCAAAGTAAGCAATTAATTATACATTTTATTGTTAGGCTGTTTGGGAGAGGGGAGAAAAACCCAAATCCAGAACTGCACTTTTTCTCCACCTCTTACATATTTTTTCCTTTTATCAACAAGGGGCTCCCCCTCGGCTAACTAGTCGCTAGGGCCAATCTGACTCGTAATGAAGTCAATGAGAGGTGAGGATCCTCCTCATTTCCAAGCAGGGCCACAACATCTGGAAGGATCAGGACTTGAGGTCTTTCTGGGAGGAAATTTGGTTGGCCTATTTTGCCCATTGTAAATTCTGTGTGCCAGTGTGACAAGCCCTCCGCCCGCCCCTCTTCCTGGGGCCCACTGGCTGCCCTAATAAAGCTCAGAGAGTCTTCTAGTTATGCAGCACCCGTGGCTTTATTTACACAACGTTCTCCCACCACCAGTGTTATGCTATATACAGAGCTTGCAGGCCTGATACTCTCTTCTCCTAAACAGAGTCTGCCCTCTGCCTGGAGACTGACCTTCGCCTGGCCATTTCCCCCTTCTTCTGGGGGCCAGCCAGCCTTTATAGCCCTTGAATCCTCAGGCCTGCAGGTGCAGCCAATTCTAAAGGCCAGGCACCAGGCTTCTCCCCAGCCCCAATCTATTTCCCCTGATTGGGGCTGGCTGAGCAGGGGCTAATTAGGTGCCTTTGCACCAGCAGCCTGCTACAGCCAGCCAGAGCTGTGCTGTTTGGAATACAGTCGTGCCTAAAGACCCCGCAAGTATCCGTGAGTGCCCCACTGCACAATCAAAGACATGCGCCTGCACCAAAGCGCTGACAAACTCAACAGAAAGGACAGACTGAGGATCAGATCCTCAGGTGCTGAATATCGTGATCACTTCATTGACTTCAGTAGATTTCTACCAATTTACACCACAGGGAGCATTCAGACTGGAGATGAAGCTTCAATATTTAACAGTGAAAGTAATTAACCGTTGGAACAATTTACCAAGGGTCGTGGTGCTTTCTCCATCACTGACAATTTTTAAATCAAGATTGGATGTCTTTTCTAAAAGACCTGCTCTAGGAATTATTTGGGGGCAGTTCTCTGGCCTGTGTAATGCAGGTCCAGCTAGATGATCACAATGGTCCCTTCCGGCCTTGGAATGTATAAAATCACCCCATTTTTTAGTTGGGGAGCTGAGGCACAAGGAGATGAAGTGACCCACAAGGTCACAGGAAGTCTGTGAATTGAACCCACAGCTGGGAATTGAATGCAGTCTCCCATGTCTAAACCCTAGGACCGCTCCTCCAGGAGGGGCTCTGTACATACGTACATGGCACTCCCTCCTTAACTTCAACCACTACGTCGCTCTTCATTTTTAAGGGCCTCACTCAGTCGAAACATTGATTCCAGGCTAGCGCTTGTACAAACGATCTTAGCCAGAAAGCAATTTTATTGTACTCAACTGACCTAGCAAAGTGTAAAAAGGAGGGTGGGGGGGAAAGAGAGAAAAACAAATAGAAATTAGTTCTGCAGAGGCTCTGTAGCCGTTACATAATGAGTTTGTATTTCTAAAAAGAAAATTTTGCAGACCACTGAGCCACAATGTAGAGGATAAGCGAGTTTGCTACTAAATAATCATTCTCAACAAGAGTTATTTAGGTTTTAAGAAAGCCAAAGCAGATTACTGCACAGGGCTCTGAAAGGACTGTGATAATCTTTGTGCATCATTAAAGCACAAACTGAAAATAATCCTTCAGTACTTAGGCCTGGAAACTACAGCCTATAATGGAGCCGTGAACATTTATTATTGTAACACAGCTGCAAATGAGCACTAGCATTGACCGGATAGTCTATAATGCAATTGTCTGGATAACCTGAGTACTATGAAGTGGCTAACTGGGCCTTGACTTCAGGCTCCATAAAAGCCTGATCATGGAACATAAGAAACATAAGAATGGCCATACTGGGTCAGACCAGTGATCCACCTAGCGCAGTGTCCTGTCTCCCAACAGTGGCCAATGCCAGATGCATCAGAGGGAATGAACAGAACAGGACAATTATTGAGTGATCCATTCCTGTCCTCCAGTCCCAGCATCTGGCAAGCAGAGGCTCTATCCTTAGGAAAGGATGTGTTTTAATAATGCATTACTAATTTTTGGTTATTGGACATTCTGATCAAAGTCATGCTGGAATGGCCTAATAATGGGATGACTTGGGAGCTTGTAATAACTCCCAATATTTGTCTTATTTAAAGTCAAAGTTATGTAGGTACCTAACTGCCATTGATTTCAATGAGGTGCCTAAATATCTCCGAGACATTGGGCTAGTCCCTTCTCCACCTGAAGTCAGTGGGACTACCTAACCACGTATCTATGCATCTGGGTACTTATATCAGGTCTATCCCCAGGGTAGCTGAGCTTCTAAGGGCAAATTCTCCACTCATGCAAACTAGTGTTCAGCTCCTGAACCTGTCAAGTGCGGGGCCCCCTCAAGTCCCATTGACGGCCCTAAATGAGTCAGACCAGGCATGAACACCAGCTTGCCTGTTTTAGATATTCATAGATTATATTTAGCACCGTTGTAGCGAGGTGCGGATGCCAATACAGGCATCTTAGAAATGTTTGCTTGTTTCAGCATTAAGCAAATGTATTTATTTCCTTTTCATCTTTATTCCAGCGTCAATGTTAAAAATTCTCTCCTGGAGATATTCAGACAGCTTAAGTGGTGTCACTTAGCAACACTTACCAGTAGGTTTATTGTTGCCCATTTTACTATGGCCTTATTTGCCTTCCATTGCCGCATTGTGTGAAGAAGGAAGTGGTGTGGCTAAACTAAACAGCACAGAGGGTGTGTGTGTGTGTGTGTGTGTGTGTGTGTGACTGTAAAAAGCTACAAGCAGCTGAAATTACAACTCAGGATAGGCATAGGACAGGGTCGGCTAAGCCATGCCCCTTTTCATGTGGCCACACCCCTTTGCCCTTGTACAACAGCACCATAGATGGCTGGCATGAGAGTCTGTACTTCAGCTCTGTGCTACCAGAGGATCATCCTAATGCTGGCCTGATCCTCCCTGGGCAAGTTTAGGAGGCATTAGAGCCAGGTGATGCCGGCAGTTGGTGCCAGTACCTTTCTGTTCAGGAGTCATCAGCCCAGACAACTAACAGAGCATTACACACACTAGCGTAAATCAGCCGAGCCCCAAGGAAGTCCTACCCCGATTTCAGCTGAGAATGTGGACATCACGTGTAATAAGCTGACTCAACAGGCTTCAGATAAGGAAATTCATCGTATGGAAAAATCCTCAGTGCAACAGAACTTAGGGGATGTGGTTTTGCTCGTTAAAATGACCTGTGGTGAATTAGTACTTGAATCACATCTCACCAAGGTTGAATTTCCTTAGTGCTGCCTTTGAAACTCCACAGGACCCTTTAATATTAATAAAGCACAATCTACCCTCACTTGGTCTATGGAGGATTTTTTGTGAGAAAGGTGGAGCATACTTCTTTTCTATTTCCTTAAGGAATACATGGATTGTCGTGATCTAAATAATATAGTCTTCTCAGTAACATTTAATTAATCCTCTGTTACAAAAGCATATTTTCCCACAGTGTCTCTCTCCTTTCCTCAAGCAATGCATTCAACCAGAAGAATAATAATAAAAAACAATTATGCTTCTACTCTCTCACACATGCCCTTCTACAAGATTCTATCTGAGAGCATGCAGAATGCAAACTCTATAAACTTTTCCTCTGAATATATGCTCGGTGTAGTAGCCCTTGAGGATTGGACAAGCTGCCTGGCTGCTTGACATGATGCAGAAATCAAAAAGCACTGAATTTTAGGCTCAGAGATTTACATTTTCTCACTGATAATATCCATAGCTCATTGCTAGTCACCAAAACATATTTGTTACTATAATTGGCCAAATTATTTATTACAACTGATATATTTATTTATTTACATGTTATTCATTTTTTTTTCCTCCTGAAGATGAAACTGTCCATGTGTTGATCATGGTGTTTAGAAATGAATCCGCTATTCAAAATTGTTTGGTGAATCACTTTTTTTTACAAACATATTGGTGCCCTGATTGATTGTGACCCAATCAAAGAGCATACGCCTTTAGTTATCCCGTATTTGGAATTCACCACCGAGCTTTCTGATTGGTCACCTAAATCACATGGTATTGTTTTTCGTCCCACATGTGTTCACAGATGGATCCCAATAAAAGCATATGATCAGGCTGGACTGAAACCTGGTTTTCGGAGTTGACAAACAGTTCAATGAACTGGTCTCCCCTTTTTCCGTTAACTCCCAACAAAGCTCCCTGGCGTATTGGCACGTCCCTCAATGTGGCTACTGGAATTAGTGGACAGTCTCTGAATTTTTAAAATTTTGTTGAAACTTTTCCACACACGGTTTTGACCAGTTTTGGGGGGAAAAAAATATTTTGACCCACATTAAAAGCTGGTGGAATTTTTCCGAAACTTCACGGTTTCCATGGCGTTTCTTCATTCAAACCACTCTAGCGAACCGCTTTCCACCAACACACCCGGAAAGGGAGCAGTTAGACAATCCCATGGGATTCCTTCCCTTCCCCAGTGGCGTTGCTCATTATGTGCCAGCTCCCTGCAGAGCTCCTTCGGTTAAGACCTTGATCCCTTCTTAGAGAGTCATTGCAGCCTACCTAGATAGCACGCTATAACAGCTGCTGCAAACCTTTTAAAGCACTGCACAGAGAATGCAGATCCATCCCACAAGGCAGCATCCTGCTTGCTGCCTCTCACCTATGATAAATGGCCCTGTTTAGTAGCTCATAAATATTCGCTTCTACCGCCGGACAAATAGCTCTCATCAGTAATCATTTTGACCAGGGCTACCATCGTTCCCAGACTGACATTCCCCTGCAGGAGAAAACCCTTTGATTTGATCCTAGTGCATCTCCAAATGCATGGCCTGACTTTGAAATATTATAAGGGGCAGGGAGTAGCGCATAGCCCAGAATCGTTATTTTTCTCACTGGGACGGAAGACGTGTCTGCCTTTTTTCTTTTATTTTGGACGATGCTGGATTTCATTATTTAATTCTGTCTCAGCCCCACAACGTGCTGAGCGCTTCCTGCAAAATGTTCAGCACCCTGAAACCCCGCTGGAGTCAATGGGAGTTGAGGCCCCCTAGTGGCTTGGAGGATCAGGCTTTTTGAGCCCCCTTTGGGTGAAACAACTATTCCACGTGGCTTTTGTGCTAGTTACTGGGGCTCTTCAGTGCAGACAGCAATGATGGAAGCTCCTTCCATCCACCTCCATCAATGTGCTTCGACCCTGGTGTGGAGGGACCATTTCCCAGGCTGAGGCAGGGAGTTGGGGGATTGTTTGAACAACAGAAAACTACACAAGGACACGCTTTTTTTATGTTTTAAGGGATAAACAGGCAAGACACAGGCAGTAACTCATTCTGACTAGCAAGTTGCCTTAGAAACAGCACAAAATAGGACAGGCTGATGTGAGGGTGCAAACTATAGGCAGCAGTTCCTGGCAAGAGACAGGTGATTAGCATTGGCTCGAGGCAGTCTGTCACTGTGCAACCTTCCCCTCCTTTCCGCACACAGAGAGAGTGTCTGATCTGTGTTGTACAGTAGCACTTTGGAGTTACGAACACCTCGGGAATGGAGGTTGTTCAGAACTCTAGAAATGTCCGTAACCCTGAACAAAACGTTACGGTTGGTCTTTCAAAAGTTTGCAAGTGAATGTTGACTTAATACAGCTTTGAAACTTTACGATGCAGAATCAAAATGCTGCTTTCCAATTATTATTTTTAGTCGTTTAGGTTTATTTCATTTTTTTTCAATTTTGTCTCTGCCGCTTCCGGTTCCAAATGAGGGTGTGTGGTGGACAGGTCAGTTCCTAACTCTAGTGTTCGTAACTCTGAGGTTCTACTGTATCTAATATTAATTGAATAGACACACAGGGTAAGTAGATATAATGCATGCTAGTGAACACGAGAGAGCATTCAGGAGAATTAAGGAGAACTTTGCTAGAGCTCTTCATTTAGACTTTGTGAATGTGCTACAACAAAGGACGAGATCTAACCCTACTGAATACTTGCTAAGCTCTAGTCAAAAATGCAGTATTCTCCCAGTACCCTTCTGTCCAGGCCTGGAGTAGCTATTACTGTTGTAGTCACCCAGTTCTTCCAATGCACCTCAGTCCTGATCCACCACTGACTAGTCCAACAGTATCTCTCTTGAGCAGACGGTGATCTATGGTCTAATTCTCTGCCAGCACCTATATACTATGAAGATTGGAGCCATATACGCATCTGAGGGAGACTGAGAAAACAGACGCTAACCCATGGCATCAACTGGACGTGTGGCATCAGATCAGCCATTTCTCTGTGTGCCAGAATGCATCTAGTAATTACCATTGATTTTGCTTTTTAAAATAGACTCTTTAATGTTACAATAAAATACATCATGACCGGGCCGCATGCAATTTTAGCACTCATTTCCCAGTGCAATAGATATAAGGCCAGACCCACTGCTGCAGCTCCATTGAAGTCAATGGAGTGATGCTGATTTACACTAGCTGAGGAGATGGCCCGTCATTTCTTAATTGGCCAGGTTCCAATTGAACGCTAGTGTTCATGAAAGGCCATTGCTGAGAAGTCAATAAAAACAAGCTGAAGCATTAGTTCAAGCTAGCGCATCTGTTATGCAGACTCCTGGCAGCGTCGTCTCATTCGCTGTCTTTGACCTCTCATGCGAGGACTCTCTGAAGCCTTCCCTAGTCCTTTTATTCCAATGGCTTCTGCACTCTGCTGGACCTCTCTACTTGTCTCAGTCGCACATTCCCCGACAACCTTCCTGCTCCACTCTGCTGTTTCCTGCCTTTCCCTAGCCTCAGTAGCCTTTCCCCTCCCTCCGGGGTAGTCTGTCTGTGATGGCCCTGCTCTCG
The DNA here is from genome assembly GCF_027887155.1 of Malaclemys terrapin pileata. Taxonomy (NCBI): domain Eukaryota; kingdom Metazoa; phylum Chordata; order Testudines; family Emydidae; genus Malaclemys; species Malaclemys terrapin. The sequence goes on from NC_071515.1 coordinate 74,593,169, forward strand.
CCCCACTGTGCAGGCAGACAATCAGCTAAGTCTAATCCATCCAGATATGATTTAGGGAGAACGAATGGTCTTGGGACTAAGGCACCACACTAAAGCTCAAGGGAACTGGTGTGTCCGTTGTGCCCCGGGCTTCCTCTGTGATCTCAAGCAAGTCACTCAAACATTCCGTGCCTCAGTTTCCCCCTCTGTTAAACATGAGGGAACAGCAATGGCCTGCCTGACAGAGCATCAATTCATGGATCAGTGTGTGATGCTTTGGGGTCCTTGGATGGATGGCTGAACAGAAGTGCAATATTATATGAAGGCACCCAGTTTTGCTCCAGCTATCCCTGGCTATGATTCCCACCTTTCCCGTCTCCTCCCCACCACCACATTTCCTATGCGTGCAAATCTGTACCAGTGCAACAAGGCTTGTATCTGTCTCTGTCATAACTCCACCTCTGCTCAAACCCTCATCCATGCCTTCATCTCCTCCCCCCATGTCTATGTCGGCTCCCATCTCTAAGTCCCATTTCCCCAGCTATGAAGAAGGCTGCCACCTATCTTTTCATATGCATGAAGACATGTGACTGTTGTTTTCCCATTCTAACACAACTCTGCTGTCTCCTCATTCTTTCCCCCCAACCTTATCTTTGGTCCTTTTTCAGCACAGTATCTGGTCACTACTGGCATGGAAACCTTCTCCCCTGCAGCTCTTACCATCACAAACAGATTCTCTGCATTTCTTCCCCTCATTGACTCTATATTATTTTGAATCTCATCAGAAAAAAAACCTTTTTTCTCCTTTCACTCCACCTCTTTAGCCAGTAGCTGGATTGTTTAACCCCAGAAGGCATTTGGAGATGCAATCTAGCTGAAAGACCCTGCTACCTAGAATAAAGGTGATTGTAATAAATAAAGCCAGTAGAAAACTGCTGCGGATGGGTGGATGGAGTCTCACATCCATATCGGCATTTGAGACTTTAACCAACATTATAAATGAACATGTACATGGCAGACCAGACCAATGGGAGAACTGCACACATGACTGCATGCGGGACAGACAAAATTGTCCATGGCCATTGCAGGCTTCATATCCTTGCTTTGCGCTGGTCACGTTTTTCACAGAAGATGTTGATGCACCTTGCTTCAAAGCAGTCAACGGCAATATGACATATCTGCCCCCAGCTGGCTTTGTCATGGGCTGTTGCTTTGGGATCCACCTCACCTGCTTTCAAGTTTGAGTTCAGTGTATCTTTGTATCACTTGGACCGAGCACCATGACAGCGGGTGCCCTGGTTTAACTGACCATAAACTATGGCTTTGGACATTCTTGAGTTGGCCATACGAATGAGGTGTCCAGAGCGGCACAGCTGAGCTGTTAGAAGCTTGCTTTGAATGCTAGACATCCAACAATGATTAAGGATTTTGGTATTAGGAATTTTGTCCCACTATTTGACCCGGCAAACGGACTGAAGACAGTGTATATGGAACTGATCAAGTCTGTTGATATGGCAACAATATGTTGTCCATGTCTCATAACCATGCAGAAGTACTGTTAGCACAATTGCCCAATTGCTGTTCAGATTAGTCGTTATTTTGATGCCTCTGTCTTTCCATAGATGGTGTGACAATGTTCCAAATGCAGAGCTTCTCTTGGCCATGCAATGGGTGATCTCAGCATTAATTGAGTAGCATATTCCCCAGGTAACAACACATCTCCACGGACTTGCGAGGAGAGTTGTTGATCTTAATAACTGGATGGACATGCACATCCCCCAGCACAGATTGGTACAGTGCTTCAGTTATCTTTAGACAACCTGTGAAACTAACGGGGTTAACTTCACGAATGAAGTGATCAGTTACAAACTGACTGTAATAGATCAAGTGAGCAGCCAGTGCACAGCCTTCAGCAAACAAAAGCTTCAGCCAAAAGCTCCCTTTGGTGAGAGCACAGAAATGTTGCAGATTAAACAACTTCCCATCGGTGCAGAACTGAATAAATTCTCCTCTTTTGGTGTTATGAAATGCATCCATGAACATAGCCGAAAAAAGGATGGAAAAGAGCGTCGGAACCAGCACACAGCCTTGTCTGCTGCCATCACTGACTGTAAAACGGTCCACTCCCTTGCCATTTCCCACCACTGTGGCCATCATGGAAGGACCAAGTGACAGAAATAAGCTCTGCAGGACATCCCATGATGAACAAAAGTTTCCAGAGTCCCTCACACTGTACAGAATCAAAAGCCTTGGCTAAGCTGATAAAAAACGGTATAAAGGTCAGGGGTTTGCTCCTGTAATTTCTCCTGGAGCTGGCGGGCGGCAAAGATCATGTCTATAGTACCGCGACCAGACTGAAATCCATGTGGAGAGTCAGGGAAGATGGCTTTTCCAGAACAGGTCTGACATCTATTCAATATAACCCAGGCAAGGATTTTTCCAGCAACAGAAAGTAGAGAAATGCTGCAAAGCTTATCACAGTTTGGCATCCTGGAAAACCTATGGTGCACCAACTCTTGCTCCCAGATACTGCAGAAGAGCCTGGTAAGATGCCTTGCACTATGATAGACACCCTGCGTGTAGATCTCTGCTGGAATGGCATCCAGACCAGGTGCTTTCCCTTGTGACATCTGCTTGGTTGCTGTTATGGTTCCATATACGGGCTAGTGCAAGCTCTTCTTTGAACGGGGGTTGTGGAAGAGCATTAATTGCTTCCTTGGACATACTGGAAGGGTGGTTGAGAAGTGAACTAAAATGTTCTGTCCATTGAGCAAGTATTTCTTCTCTCTTTTTTTGTCATGTAAGAGTTGATTGCCATCCAGTGTGCAGACAGGGGTTATCCCATGGCCTCCGGGGACATACACAGCACAGAGACCAGCAAATAAATCAGGCAGAAAACTGCTGCGGAGGAAATAAAATGCAAGGGATGAATCATTACATGTTTAACCAAATTCAGGCTGCACGGCCAGCCTCAATCTGTTTTTTACTGATGGTAAATGATGGGCTTATATAATTTCCAGCCTCCTGATGGATGATACACCACCAGTTGTTGAGCTGGAGGAAGACGAAGTGCAAAAAAGAGAGGTTCTTTAGCTCTTTACTAAATGGCTGGATTCCTGGTGCTGAGGATCTTGATGTCCCAGGGGAGTTGGGAACAGTTCAGCACCATTCAGGAGTAGGCCCAGACCTTCTCCGTATTAGTGAAACCTGCAGCATTTTAGCAGGACTTTGGCCAGGGCGATTTGTAAAAGATGCCCAAGTGCGAGCAGGAGGATTGATTACCCTTGTCTGGTTTTAATGAAAATGAAGAATCCGGGTGGGAGGAAAATTATGTGATTACCATGCCGGTGGAAATTGAAACTATCAGCAATGCTCCCCAACCCTCCAAGACCCAGCCTCCTTCCCTACCAAGGTCACCGCCATCCGCTGACTGAAGGCAGCTGTTCTTAATTGAAGAGCCGCAGTTCAGTCATGTGGAAGAGAAAATAAAGACTAACCTCGGCTCCACAACAGCATCAAAGCTGCTGGCAATTAAGATGTTCGTTCATACAGCCCTGTGTTCTGAATTGCTAATGGAAGGTCACGGGGATCTCACCTATCACTCCTCTTGCCGCATACGAAATCAGACACACCAGACCAGCTGACGAGGTTAGAGCTGTAATTAAATTAATAAAGCATGCCAGGGATCTGTAAAGGAGAGCAATCATTGCAGGTATTTTCCCAACACACTGCTGTCATTTCATTAATGCCGCATTGATTGTTTCCTTTGTTCACTTGAAGCTTGGGATTTTTTGTGCTGCTCTCTGCCTGAGAGGGGCCATGAATGGAGAAGGGGTAGAAAAACCAGCTCATAGGGCTGGCCGAAAAGTTTCCATCAAAACTGTTTTGCAACTGAAAACTGGGGGTTGGATGAGCCAAAAACTTTAATGGAAAGTATCTGCTTCCTTCGAAAATGTCTATTTTTGGTCAGAATACTGAAAATATTCGGCCAAAAACTAAGTGTTTTTTTTTTTTTTTCAGTTTTAAGTTTTCAGTAGTTTTTAGTTGGCCAATTAAAAAGTCAAAAATTTCCGATGAAAACAAAATAATTTTCAATTTTGTCAAATGTTCTGCTGACCTCTGCTCTCTCCCAGCATTTTCCAGCCACCAACCCGTTCCGAGTCAGAAGCTGCTCACAAAATGGCACCTTGCTTGAAGGTTCATGTTTCATGCACGGCGTGCTGAGTCATAACATGAAAGGACTCCATGCTTGTAAAACTAAACTGGCATTTTATTAAAAGAACTAGTTACACAGAGGGGCCTGTTTTTGTGTTCCACATCCCTGTGTGGACCAATCTACGGTCTAAGATTAGGAGTGTGGTTGATGCCGGCTATAACAGCTAGCCTTCAAGCCACGTGCACACAGACTGATGTCCTGGTGCCTCCTCCAAACTCTTCCCTCCTGCAACCTCTGCTCTGCCCTCCAAGTTCCATGCAGGTTTCTATAGTTCAGACCTGTCTCTTGTTCGGATATTTTATCTACTTACCTCAGGGTTTTGCACAGGACCCATTGTCGTAGCCCCTAACGGCCTGATCAAAAGCACAATGGAGTCAGTGAGAACCTTTCCATTGATTCCAGTGGGATTTGGATTAAGACCTAGCACTTGGGAGCCATGTATGAGGTGAGCTTAGCCTTACGCACTCAGATACATACACAGGTGTTTGGGGAGTAGTGTGACACATTCCTCCTAATGCTGAGCAACAGGCAGTGTGTATCCCAGGAGCAAATCGGAGACGGAATCAGAATTCTCAGAGTAACCGCATTCCATCCTTCATCTCCCCGCTTACTTAGTGGTAAGTGATCTGCCCTTGGTCCATACCAGTAGCAGGTTATCTCCTCCTCCATGCTGGCTCAGCTCCGATGGCACATAATGAGTCTGTGCCTACTCGGAAGAGCTCACGGTCTCTATAGACAAGGCCTATGGGAAACCAGAGGCAAAGGGACTTGCTGTGTATCACACAACTTGTTGGCGGCAGAGTTGAGATTAGAACCCAGCTGGGTCCTGTCTCCTATTCCAGATGGCTAGCCACTAGACCACACTGCTTCCCCACCACCCATGCCTATTAAATTCACATTAAAAGTAGCAGATCCCAAAGGAGTTACTGACTTGACCTTTGCAAAGGGGTCTGTGCTGTGTTCCTCGTCCTGTGTTGTATATTCTTGGGGGTCCCATCCGGAGTGTTGCTGATGCTTGCTATACCAATGTCAATGACCCGGCTGGGTGAGAAGTCCTAGTGACGCCAGTCTGATGCACTTGAATTTGGAGGAGAGGGGGACAAGCAGGCAGATAGCCCTGCTAGCGGGACACACTCATCGCAAGGCCCAGAAGATGCACTCCACTTTCCCTTCTAGGAGCTGCAGATTATAAATCGGCACACGCTAGAACCTTAAAAATACGATTGTTTTATTTTTCATTGTGACGATCACAGCAAAAGACAGTAATTGAGGATTGCAAGTGCGGGTGGAGCAGGTAATTTTTATCCTTCTTGACTTTTCAAAGCTCACTCAGACAAACAGACGTGTCATCTTTCTTCCTGAACTAAAATAAAAATTTAAGAGGTTTGACCTTTAAGTTTACTTTATTTTTTTGCCACCTAATCACAGGCTAAGAGTGCCCTCTCTCTCTTTTCCTAGGTAGCTGAAGTGATATCTTCTCCTGGAACAAAGAAGTTGTGCATATTCATACAATCCCCTGCAATTCATCCGCTACACTCGCGGATTCACAGCTGCCGTAGCAGCGCTGTGAAGCGCAAGTGTAGTCGCGCCGCCAGCGCTGCGAGTGATTACACTGATTACACTGGTGCTTTACAGCGCTGCACTCGCTGCACTCAGAGGGGGTGTTTTTTCACACCCCTGAGTGCAGCAAGTGCAGCGCTGTGAATTGCCAGTGTAGCCAAGGCCTTGTCAATTCAGAGCTTTAAGGTTTCATTGTTAGGGTCCCCCCTGCCATCTTTGCAAACCCTGTGCAAGTTAAAATTTGGGTTAACCCCCACTCCAAAACCCCATTTGACTTTCCCTTGATTTAGTACGGAACAAGAATTCTCTTCACTTGAGCAGCTGTATTAGGACTTTTCCTGCCTGTGGTTCTGAAAAGGAAATGCTTTGAGTGCATTATACAGTTGAATAAACAAAAGGAAGAAAAGCTGCAGATCTGGAACAAAACAAAAGGAAAGGAATCTAGTTAAAATCCTAACACTTGATTGGAATTGCAGAGAAGCGATGACTGCTAATGTTCCGACTGAAAGTCATTTTTCGAGCAAGCTGTGGGGACCGATCCCACGTTTCTTGGGAATGGAGGGCTCCCAGAATCCCATTAGAGATGCTCAGCACCACATAGCATTGGCCCATTACAATTTATGCAACGCCTTGTTAGGAATAATTCCAGGTGGGTAGCAAATAATTATTTATATGACAGTAGCAGCCCCCCGGTGCTAGATGTTGTACACAGACAGAGTGAGAAATGGTCCCTGCCCTGATGAGCTTACAATCTACATAGGCAAATCGTTAGAGAGGAAACAGAGGTGAAGTAATTAGCCAAAGTCTAAAGGCAGGTCAGAGCCAGGAATACAACCCAGGTTTCCCGATTCCTAATCCTGTATGCTTTCCGATAAATTATTAGCAATCCCAAGGCTAAGCAGCAAGGTCCCGATCTCCATCAATAACATCCCTGGAGTTTGGGGGTGTTTGGAGACAAGATTTGGCTGCTGTCAGTTGTTCAAATAGGGAACCACTGCCAAATTGAGACTGGGATCCAAGCCTGCCGGCTGCTCAGGGGGGCTAAGCTGTGGATTTTTGGCTCAGACCCATTTCTACAAAGGATGGGTGAGGCGCTGCCACTTGGCACATCCAAAACCTGCCGCTGGGCCCCAGCACACAATCCCCCACACAAACCGAGACGCCCCAGAGTTAGTGATGCCCCCCAAAGGCAGAATTTCCTCGTCATCCTCCTCAATGGAAGCACAGAGCACCTCAAAAGCGAAGCATGCGGCGGCGCAGAAATCAAAGTTATGCGCACTTCATTATGGGTTTGAAATGCATTCTCTGGATGTTAGATGCCAGCCACAGGGCTTCCCATTTGGGGTGAGCAGCAGCTCTGCACCGAACAACGGTTCACACAGTGGTATTTGATTGAGCCCTCCCATTATCTTGCTTTATTTTTATTTTATTTTATTTATTTATTTAGCGTCCTTGTTCTGCATAATTGACTTAATGTGAATTTCAAGGCTGACACTCCGCCTGACCCTTTTCTCTTGGCTTGTGTGTACTCTCTCGCAGCGGGGCTTCCAACCTTTTGTTTTAATTAAAAAATACAGAACAATAGCAATTCACCTCTAGAGCAAACTTATTTCCCAAGTCATAAAGAACTGAGGTTTATGTATGACAGCGTTTAACTTCTCGTTTCTAGGGCCCTGTTCCATGCACATAAATTAGAGAATGTATTAAAGTAACTTAATAAGAATATAAAACAGAGGAATGCTCTTAAAAGCAATGCAGCTTTTAGTGTCTCTCTTGCCATTGTGTAGGATCCTTATGTATTTTCTCCAGATTTTGCATTTTGTTCAAGTGATGGCAAGCCCCACTGGCTCCAGCTACCACTTGTTCTGACAAGGCCAGGTGGGTGTTAACATACGTAGAAGCAGCAGGTTTAATTGCTGTTTGTTTTGCAGTTTGTCACTTTAATTTTCCCTATGTTAACAGGGAAAGAGGCAACATTTATGTTGTTAATTTCCTAAAATGGTTCAGCAATTAAGTTGGCTGGGCTTCCTATTCATCTCCGAGGCCACTTCAAAATAGCCTTTCTGGCTACCAAAGCTCTGCAAAAATTCATTCTGCCTTCCCTCTCAGACATCACATCCACCTGCTATATATTGCTGCCTGTTCTCTACATTACCTCACAGACCTTTTATTACCTTCTTTCGTATCTACCCACTCTGCTCTGCTAGCCTTCACCTGAGCTCTCTTATCTGAGAGCTCATGACCACCCGCCTTTCTAGTCTCCTCTCTCATCTCCTGTCCACTTCTTCCCACATTTGTTCACTGTGCTAATCCAGTCTCCACCCACTCCATTACCATCTCAGTCTGCTCTGACAATCCCCACTTTACCTCCTAGGCCTTCTATACACCATCTGCCACACAAGGTCAATCTAGTTCTCCTTCACCAAACTCCACCTGTACTGCATGTTCCATTAACCTTCCTCTATGTCCTCTCCCTATCCACACTTGGATATTGTTCTTTGACTTGTACTGCTCCATCTAATGGGATGTCTCCATTTTCTTTCTTCCTAGCACTTAAATTATTTTGTCAGTCTTCTTCTTCCGTACAGCAACTTGAAAAATAACATTAAAGATTGACATCCTAGTTTGTCATTGTGATAAATGAAGGGGAGGGCGGGTAGCTCCCTTTGATGGACACCCAGCCAGCCAGTTAGCTGTAAAATCCCTCTTGGTAACTGTTCTCTGCTTGTTTTACCTGTAAAGGGTTAAAAAGTCCCCCAGGTAAAGAAAAGGGAGTGGGCACTTGACAAAAGAGCCAATGGGAAGGCTAGAACTTTTTAACATTGGAAAAGAAGCTGTCCCTTTGTGTCTGTTGTAGCTCTCCAGGAAAGAGGGGAACAGACGGCAGCAGCAATACTGTGTAAACCTTTAAGCCAGGTATGAGAAATCTTCAGATCATACCTAGAATTACTTATTTGAACCCCCTAAACATGTAACTAAATTAGGAATGTTTAGCTAGACGCGATCAGGTTTATTTCGCTATTTTGGCTTGTGGATCTCCTCTGTGCTAACCCCAGATGCTTTTGTTCGCTTGTAACCTTTAAGCTGAACGCCCAAGAAAGCTAAAATCTAGCAAAAGCCTAAGTTCCAGATGTATTTTCTTCCTTTTTGTTTTTAATAAAATTTTACCTTTTTTAAGAACATGATTTGGATTGTTGTGTCCTAAGAGGTTTGTGCATGTTGTTTGATTAGCTGGTAGCCACAGCTAATTTCCTTTGTTTTCTTTCTCAGATCTTCCCCAGAGGGGGAGTGAGAGGGCTTGAGAGTACCCCACAGGGAGGAAATCCCACATGCTCCTTCCTGGGTCCCAGGGGTTTTTTTGCATTTGGGTGGTGGCAGCGTTCACCAAGCCAAGATCAGAGAAAAGCTGTAATCTTGGGAGTTTAATGCAAGCCTGGATTGGCAAATTTTTAATTTTTAGAATCCTTGAGGGCCCCCACCATCTGCACTCGAAGTGCCAGAGTGGGGAATCAGCCTTGACAGTCATCCACTCTATGGTTTCTGTTTATGTGGAATGAATCATGGAATAAGGCTCCCCCTCTGGAGAAGGATTGTAGAGGGCATCGGTTCACTTGATGTTCCATGATTTGTATGTCTTCTCCACTTTCAAACATTGGGTTGTTCATTTTCCATTTGTGCAGTAGGTAACTGCAATACTCATGTGAGGTTCTGCTGCAATTCACTGTGATCCATGTTAAATGAAGTTGAACATGAGCTCCCAGTGTGATTCTATAGCTGAGAAGGAGAATGTGATCCCTGGATATATATAAGCAGGGCATTATCAAGGGGGAGTGGGGAAGAGGTATTACTTCCATATATGGCCCATTTCTGGAATACTGTGTCCAGTTCTGGTGTCTGCATTTCAAAAAAAGATATTGAAAAGGGTCAGGAAAGGGTTACAAGAATGATTCAAAGTCTGGAAAATATGTCTTGTACCAATACACTTAGGAAGGTCAATCTATTTAGTTTATCCAAGAGAATGTTAAGAGGTGACTTGATCATGGTCTATTAGTACCTACATGGCAAAGACATTTCTGTTAGTAGATGGCTCTTTAATCTAGCAGGACAAGGTATAATGAGATCCAATGTTTGGAAGCTAAAGCTAGACAAATTCAGACTAGATATAAGGCATAATTTTTTAACAGTGAGGGTCATTAACCCTTTGACTAGAGAGATGACAGATTCTCCATCACCTGAAGTCATTAAGTCAAGACTATATATCTTTGTAAAAGATGCACTTTAGCTCAACCAGAAGTTAAAGGCTTGCTGAAGGAACTACTGCGTAAGTTTCTCTGGATGGTGTGATGCAGGAGGTCAGCTTAGGTGATCATAATGGTCCCTTATAGCCTTAAAATCGATGACTCTATAAATTATTGTTTATTATTCGTATTGCAGTAGTGTCTAATCATACAGCAGGGCACTGCAGTGCTCAGCAATGTACAGACACTTTAAAGTTTATTTAAATCTCATCTTAAAATCACCCTTTTCTCTTTAGCTTGGGAACATCACCATCAATGGAGCGTTTTCCAATATAGTGTAGGCAGGATGCTATATAAAAATCAGTAGTAGGTATTAATTGTTGACCACAATGTGTAAACTGTATTGAAAAGAGACTGAATAGTGCCATGATGTTAGAATCGCAATCTATCTTATACCACAGAGGCATTTATTAAAGCAAACACCTACTGCCAAATAGGCTTCCACACATTTCAACTTCCAACTTTGTCTCCGTTGTTTATCAGGAACCATGCTTTTCCTGGAACGCTGTATGGCTGTGTACAGGAGTTGGCTGGGGCTCGACCCGCTCCGGGGCGGCGGGGAGCCACACCAACTCACTACCTGCTGGGGCTTGAGTGCTTTGTCTGGCTGTCGGGTCTCGCCCGGCAGCCCGTGCAGTCCTGAAAGATACAGGAAACCCGACCCCGGCTCAGGGCGGGCACCAGCGTTAGGTCAGGGCTCAGACCCTTAGTCAGGGTTGAGCCACAGTAAACAAAGTATTTAGCCCAGGCCTTAGGTCAGGGCGGGGCAACAAACACTGAGGCAGGGCTCAGGCCCTCAGGCAGGGCTGAGTCACAGTAATAGGCCTGAGCCTCGACAGGCCTGGGAGGGGGGAGACTGCCACCCACCGGTTGGGTGGCAGGGGGGACGCAGGCCCTCCCACTCCACTGCGTCCCAGCCCGGGGCCCTAGCAGCGGCAGAAGACCCCCTGCTTCGTCAGTGGGGATCCTGGCCGCAACACACTGCCATCGGCTCTGGCAGTGCTGCAGCCAGACTGGGTTCGGCTGCCCCCGGGCTACTTCCACACTCCCCCTCTGGGCCTACCTGGGTGCTGGCGTCAGCCTCGGGGGGATCCTGGACCATGGGTTCGTCCGGCCAGGGATCATTTGGCAAGTCCGGGAGCTCCTCCGGATAGGAGGCGCCGGGCAGGCCCGGCGGCTCCTCGGGGTAGCGGGCACAGGGCAGGCCTGCCGGCTCCTCGGGGTAGTGGGCGCAGGGCAGGCACGGCAGCTCCTGGCGGTCAATCCAGTCCGCGGAGGTTTCCCAGCCCCGAGCTAGGCTGGAGACATCTGGTCTCTCCGTCTGCTGGGGCCAGACTGAGTTCTGAGGGCTCGGTTTTATACTTCCGGGTTGCCACCTGACCCTCTGAGGGGCGGGCTCAGAACTCCCTAGCTCCGCCCACTCCGGCCTCCGGATGGGCTCTTCCCCTTCCGGGGCGGCGGAGAGCCACACCGACTCGCTACAGGCACACAAAGACATCAAGTGGTTGCATAATTCATACAAGTAAACGTATCATTACAAATGTTTCCTTTTCTGACCTTTGGAGTAATGCAAAAATAAAGCCAAGCTATATTATAACTATTGGATTCAGGATTAATGTGGTAGAACAGTTATATTCAGTAAGGAACTGTCAGTACTGTTTTTTCTTAATTTCCACCTTATACAGTACCAGAAAATGTATTTAGATGCTCATATGCCATCCCTGTTTGGAGTAAGTAATATACTGAATGTAGACAAAATTAAAGTTCCATTTCTTTATCAGCTGACTTACTTTGCTATAATAATCTTATCCAGTGCTGTATGTCGAATTATTTTGTTAAAGAAAGAAGCTTTGTTCAAAGAAATTAACAACGAGCTGCAACAGTTATCTTAATTTAAATTCACTGTGAATTCCTTGAAAAATAAATATACCAAATATCAAGCCCACTTCTGAATGTGCTGTGAACTTCGGGTGTTTGAAATCCAGATTGGATTGTGCATCCTTGAACTTTCTCTATATTTTCATTCCAAGAATGGACAAGTGTAGTTCTAAGAATTGATCCCTTGTTCACCTCACTGAAAGCAAAATGGAGGCAGAGACTGCTTCATTTCAAAACAGGCGTGTGTTGTGCAACTCTTGATATTTGCACAAATAGTGCAAACACAAGACCCAATTCTCTCTATTGTTATACTGCACAAGTGTAACTGAATGAGTGTAATTGAGGACAAAATTAGCACCTTTAATGTACGTATGAGGCAAATGAAGGCATGTGACTTAATTATCTGCAGCAGATCAGATTTTGAACCCTGCGTTATGCACCAATAGATTAAGTATGCGAAAGCACCCAAGTGACTAAAGAACAGAGCTGGTCAAAAAAAAATCTGTCCAAAATGGCTTTTTGACCAAATGTAACCCCCCAAAAAATCAATGAAAACTCAAACGTTTTCAGAGAAAAATTGATGGTTTCTAAAAATATAATTTTTGCTTTTGTTTGTCACAGGGAAAAATCGTTTCTGGGTTAGCTCTACGTGGAAGCACAAATTCCTTTGAACTGCAGTGGCCCTTGTGTTCCTGACTCAGCCAGGGCTTGTCTGCACATGAACGTTAACCTGGAATAAGAATGGGTGTGAATTTAAAGCAGATTAACTATTCCTGATTAACTTCACATGTGGATGCTCTTAAGGAACAGCTATGCCAGAATATCTCCCCGTGTTGGTAACCCATAAAGTACTTCTGAAAATCCCACTCTGTGTGAGTAAGAGGTTCACCAGCCAGTCCTCTATTTCCAACATTTTTTGACCTTTTCTTTTATGACAATCCTTGGATTTTTCCTGAAAATTTCCAAGACTAAATTCCTGACCTATCTTTGGTATCCCCCTGCCAAGTCAGGATGCGCTCTAATGTATCCACAAAACAGGAAAGTGACTTCTTAAGCCCATCAAAAAGTTGGCATGTCTTTCATTTCACTTTTAGAACCATTCAGGTATCTATTGAATAAGGATGCAGCTTCTTGAATAAATTAGGCTCGGCCAATTGTCCATGTGTTGTTCTTGCACTTCATTTCATAACCTCCAGAACACACTTTTTAGGTCAGACTTTCTGTTTTAACTAACAGGGACAAAATGGTTACTTTGCAAAACATGCGTAGGCGAGCGTGCTGTCCATCCGCGTCAGAAGGGGGGCCACGCCGTCTTGAAGTCTGTATCTGTTAAAGCCTTCTCTGAGCAGAAAAAGAATGGGGGAATCAGTGATTCACAAGGGGGCCCGGGCTTCATGTGGGGTGGGCCTTAGACAGTCTTGGCTCTGGTTTGTGACCAGGGAGAATTGCAACAGCCTACTCACCCAGCTCTGAGGACGGGCAGCGCAGCAACCAGTTAAGTCCCTGACCTGCAGTCAGGCCGAGCTTCAGTAGTCTAATCCCCCAGCCTTTAGGCAGGGTGAGGCTGTCAGCAGTTAAGGCTCTGGCCTGTAATCAGACAGAGTGGTAGTACCAGCCTAGTCTATGGGGCTCCGGTTTGGGGTGGAGCTGAGGAGCACAGGCTTTCTGGCCTATGGAGGGGAAGTACTGCCACCCCAAGGTTGCGCTGGCCGGGGGGACGCATGCCAACCCAACTCCACCATGTCCCAACCCAGGGCCCTATGAGTGGTGGAGTAATCCGCCACTGCATCAGCAGGGATCCACTCACAACATGCTGACCTGATTTCAGGCTCACTCTCTGCCAGACTATTGCCTGGTTCCCCTGAGTTGCTTCCTTCTCTCCTCTAGGGCGTCCCTGGATCCAGCGGTTGTTCTCAATCTCCCCGGGGTACACTCCCAAGGGTAGCCGCAGCATTTTCTCTGCATTGAGGGCATCAGGTTCCCTGGATGGTCACGCTGGTCCCTGGGGCAACAGCGGTTCGCCTTGGGTCTCCACTCCAGCATCGGGGAAGAAGTGGCGCTCTCCTCTGTCTGCTTCCTCTCAACTGAGCTGCTGGGCCGGCCTTTTATATTTCCCCTTCCTGTCCCGATCCTCTGCTTCTGGTGTGCGAGGCGGGGCCCTTCTGGCTCCACCCACCACGCAGCTTGTGGTGTTCCCTCTGCATCCACGTGACTGAGGGGGGGGGGGTCACACTTCCTTGCTACAATACCATTAGTGGCATAATTTCAGTTTATAGAATAAATGGAATAATATGGCAATTCTGCGCCAAAACAGGGAGACAGTCACTATCAACAAATTGGTTTGGGATTTTTCTTATAGTCTTGTTGAATCATTATGAAGCACCTCAGTGGTTTAAAAGGTAGCGATGGTTGGAAAAGTGAGTAGGCAAAAATGGTGCCATATTACTTGTATATTTCCTTGTTTCCTTACAGTGACATCTGGTGATTTCCGTGATGGAATTGATGTTTTACTTTTCTTAGCACTGCAGAGCTCACAGCTATGGGAGAGCAAAGGGGTTTCTATTCAGCCTTATGCAGCATCAGCAAAAGTGAATCTTTATTCCTGGTGGTGATGTAAAGGCCAGGAAGAGCCCAGCTTGATTCTCAGATCCCAGGTTGAGTCTGCAGAGCTGACAGTTAAGAAATTCTCTTTTTGAGTTGTACACTGAGCAAAATTCCTATTATGGAGAAGAATGTCTACATGATGCCTATTGAAAAGTTAATTTCTAAAGCCAGCATCTTTTAGTGATTACAGTAGTAACTGGTCATGCCCTATGATCAACTAATGCCAATTAGTCGTGATGATGTAATGCTTGTGGTTCCTCTATCTATATTTGCACCTCAGGTTTACAATTGTATCTATTACAGGTTTTCAGATGGAATATGAATTTATTATACTAATTGCCATTAAAAGGTATCATTAAAACATACGTTTTTGCCAACGGTTACCACACAGTGATATTTGAATCCGATTCTAAGTAGAGGGGAAAAGATTAAGGCATCTGAGACAGTAGCGTGGGATCACGGCTGGCAAACAATGACTTTTTAAATGGCAGCTATTGTAACTTGATGTTCTGCTTTAGATAGATAGATGTCCCTTAAATGATTAAGATAGGTAAAGTTCTATAGAACCATGCAGAAATGGAATTGTCCCTTGTGTGGCCTGTTCCTGCAGTTCGATTTTAGCTCAGTTGAATTAATCACTCTCAAGAAAAAAAATCTGTTGTTATTCTCCCAAATCACCCTGGATTCTTAATCCTATTATCATCTACACAACACCCACGATGCCTTTTTTTCCTGGGGGGAACAAGGGTTTTTATTAAAAAAGGGTTTTTTTTTTTTAAATGAGCACTGTGACATGTAGAAGACAGCTTTGTGATTGCAATGTAACCTTGATTGATCCACCCCTTCAGTTGTCTGAAACTCCCTATTATCCAAAACACGGCCATGTCATCTGATAGCTATTAATTATATTGACAATGCCTCTGACTATCTTTTATCCAGACCTAGTCAGCTTTCCCTATGACATCTGGGTAATCAAAGCTCTGCTGTTTTTCTTTTAGTTCTCATCATTTTTCTGTTCTTTCAGATGAGAGAAATAGCATCTCTCTCTTTTTAAAGGTGGGCAGAATAAGTAGACACGGCCAGATGGGCAATATGACCTCTTTCTGTCCCCCAAACAATACTTTATTCAAACTGACAAAAAAAAACCTTCAGTAACGCAGAGTTAAGATTCCCCACCGGGTGTCTTGTGTGAAACCAGGCTGGCTAGCAGCTCTCTTGGCTAGTCTTTCTGCAGATGAGCAATGTAATCCATTTGCTGCGTGGGTGTTAGACTAGCGCCTATCTAAACAGCTTCTCTCTTTTTTGAATAAGGTTTGTAATACTGCTTCCCCAAAGAGCCTGTCAGTCCTGTGCACTAGCTGGGGGTAAATGTTAAGCGATGGGGTGCTCTGAGGCAAAAAAAATTGTCGGTAGAAGGAATCCGCTTTAACAAACAAAAAAAGGGTGGGGCCGATATCTTGTTCGCCCCTTGCTCAAATGACTTCAACTGTGGATCACTAACCTGACTCTGCACCTCCCTGAGGCACACTAAATTTCAAGACAACCTGCGTAAGTCTGCAGATTTTAGAGCATTTAATCCTGCTGTGAACTACGAATACTATTGAGTTGGTTGCATAACACACGGACAACACATTGAATAAAAGCAAGATGGAATTTTTCATCCAATTGCTCCTAATTCAAAAAAAAAAAAGAATCAATCACCTTAACTGACAGCCATGTTCTATCTACTTAGATGGTCCCCATCCTACCATCATCTGAGAGCTTCATAAGCTTTAACTAATGGATCCTCATAACACCCCTGTGAGGTAGGCACATGCTAATACCCCCTGTAATAGACAGGAAACCAAGGTGCTCAGAGATTGAGTGACTTGCCCCAGAATTGAACCTAGCTTTCCAGAGTCCCAACCACCTTCCTTATCCACAAAGCCATGCTTTTCTGCTAACCTAAGTACTAGTAAAGGCCTGAATGAGTAGAATATCAGGATTGGAAGGGACCTCAGGAGGTCATCTAGTCCAACCCCCCTGCTCAAAGCAGGGCCCATCCCCAGACAGACTTTTGCCCCAGATCTCTAAATGGCCTCAAGGATTGAGCTCACAACCCTGGGTTTAGCAGGCCAATGCTCAAACCACTGAGCTATCCATCTCCCAAAGCAGACTAAACTAACCCTCTCCTTGCTGAGGTGGCCCCACTAGGGCACGTTTGAAAGAAGTAGCCTAGGGGAGCTTACACTGCTATTGCCCATTATCTGGGCATAAATATAGGCCTTTCTTTCCAGGACTACCTGCCTGGAGCCCTTCAACACCATTCAGCTCATCTTCAGATAAACTAATGTAATCAGGAAAAAAGCTAATAAATTATCATTACTGTGGTGTACTGAAAACTGTGTTAAAATGAGGAGCTATCACTTGAAATTCTATGGGGTTTTCCCGGTCCTGTTTCCTGGCAAGGGGGCTCTGTAAGAAAGTATGTGATCTGGGACATTCTTCCATTGTTGTATGCGGTGTTGTTGTAGCCCAGGCTATTTGAGAGACAAGGGGGGTGAGATAATATCTTTTATTGGACCAGGTTCTGTGGGTGAGAGAAAAGCTTTCGTGCTACACACAGAGCTCTTTTTCAGTTCTGGAAAACTTATTTGACCCTCTGAATACATTTATCAGAGCTGAAAAAGAGCTCTGTGTCGCACGAAAGCTTGTCTCTCTCACCAACAGAAATTGGCCCAATAAAAGATATTACCTCCCCCACCTTGTCTATCTGGACTCAGCCCAGAGCACGGTAGAGTCTTCCAACCCATCCTGAACCCAACAGGACCCAACTACAAGTGTTGGGTTCAAGCCGAGTTGAAAGCAGCTCAACACTCTTGGCTTCAGGTCGAGTCGGGTCATCTCTGATCAACTCTTCCTGACGGCGGGATTGAGGTACCTTGATAGTTGAGACGACAGGACATTCTGACAGACCTAACGTACTTTTGTTTATTTCTGAAAGTGCGTAGGGAGGAGCTGTGAATATTTTATGCACTTTTTTCCCCCATTATAGATTCCAAGACAGAACTTTAGATATGTCTACACTGCAGCTGGCAGCGTGTTTCCCAGCCCAGGTAGACACATACACGCTAGCTCTAAAAGCACTAAAAGCAGCAGCATCTCTGAAGTAGCACAGGCAGCAGCTTGCTAGCTGCCTTACTACATACCTGCCAGACATCCGGCTACGTACTTGGGCATCTAACAAACTGCCGCCTATGCTACCCAGCTACGCTGATAGTTTTCGAGCACCAGCTCAGGCAGAGCTAGCAAGTGTCTTCTACCTGCCCTGGGAAGCACCCTCCTAGCTGTAGTGTACGAGGGAGGGAGTAGTCGCTGGCATTTGTTACTGGGGCGTAATTGTCTCACAAAATATGCTGTCCCTCAGACTTCAAACGAAAAGAAAATTCAATAAAGATGAAGACAATAATCCAAGACAGCACAGCTTTGGGAAAAGGTCACCCATCCCTCTTCTTTCTCTTCAGTATTCAGGCAGGAAGATATACACACGTGGAGAGCATAATACGGAATATACCTGAATGATGACATACTTTATACAGGCAGCGCTGGTGTTCTAACAGCCCCAGTCAAATTAGGAAATATCCCTCTTTCCCCTGAGCCACTGCCCACTAGAAACAGATATTAAACTTCGCACTGCACCTAGTTTTCTGCTGTTCTTTGTTAGGGTGGGGTCTAGTTGTACTGAAGAGCTGGTTCTTTATCAAGTCACACACACAACATGTGCATTAAAGGGAAAACAGTGTTGATTACCTGACTGCTCTGTAAGTACTGAAATCCCCATTGCTGCAAAACAGTTAACTAATGAGTGCCAATAGGTGGCGCTCAAGAATATATTGCCTCATTCCTGGGTTTTGTAGGATCAATAAAACATGTCGTTATTGTTGCATAGGGCAAATGGCTACCTCTGGAGCTCTTGCATCAGCTCTTAGCACACATTATCTCTGGGTACATTTATCCCAAAGGTAGTATGGCGGGTAAATTTGCACGAGGGTGACTTCCTGGTTTTGGAACCTGCAATTCATTTCCAAATGCTTCATTTTGCACCAACAGTGCATTGAAGTGGATGTGCGAATCTGAGTATTTACCCATATAACTGTCTGACTGTGGATCCAAGCGACATAGCTAGAGTTGGGCACTGACTGAAAATGAATTCTCAGAGCAACAACAGGGACGCACACTTTTTGCACCCGCAAAATGGAAACTGGGCTCCAGGTAGGAGACTATCTGTGGTACTGTATCAGAGTTACAGAGTCAGCCTCACCTCAGTCCCTGGAAAAGTCATGGAGCAGGTCCTCAAGGAAACCATTTTTAAGCACTTGGAGGAGAGGAAGGTGATCAGGAACAGTCAACATGGATTCACCAAGGGCAAGTCATGCCTGACCAACCTGATTGTCTTCTATGATGAGATAAATGGCTCTGTGGATATGGGGAAAGCAGTGGACATGATATATCTTAACTTTAGCAAAGCTTTTGACATGATCTCTCACGGTATTCTTGCCAGCAAGTTAAAAAAGTATGGATTGGATGAATGGACTATAAGGTGGATAGAAAGCTGGCTAGATTATCGGGCTCAACAGGTGATCAATAACTCAATGTCTAGTTGGCAGCCGGTATCAATGCACTTAGGACGGAAGAATCCCATGCACTGCTACAGGCTGGGGACCAACTGGCTAAGCAGCAGTTCTGCAGAAAAGGACCTGGGGATTACAGTGGATGAGACGTTGGATAGGAGTCAGCAGTGTGCCTTTGTTGCCAAGAAGGCTAATGGCATATTGGGCTGCATTAGTAGGAGCACTGCCAGCAGATCGAGGGATGTAATTATTCCCCTCTATTTGGCACTGGTGAGGCCACATCTGGAGTATTGTGTCCCGTTTGGGGGCCCCCCCACTACAGAAAGGATGTGGACAAATTGGAGGGAGTCCAGCGGAGGGCAAGGAAAATGATCAGGGGGCTGGGGCACATGATGTATGAGGAGAGGCTGAGGGAACTGGGCTTGTTTAGTCTGCAGAAGAGAAGAGTGAGGTGGGATTTGATAGCAGCCTTCAACTACCTGAAGGGGGGTTCCAAAGAGGATGGAGCTCGGCTGTTCTCAGTGGTGGCAGATGACAGAACAAGGAGCAATGGTCTCAAGTTGCGGTGGGGGAGGTCTAGGTTGGATATTAGGGAAACACTATTTCACTAGGAGGGTGGTGAAGCACTGGAAGGGGTTACCTAGGGAGGTGGTGGAATCTCCATCCTTAAAGATTTTTAAGCCCTGGCTTGACAAAGCCCTGGCTGGGATGATTTAGTTGGGGTTGGTCCTGCTTTGAGCAGGGGGTTGGACTAGATGACCTCCTGAGTTCTCTTCCAACCCTGATATTCTATGAACAGCTACAGATAGCCCCTAAAAACTGTGTCTCCTCCCAGACGAGGGGGGACCCCTGACTCAGGAAGTAACCCTGACATTAGGGTGTGGGCGAGGTGTTTCCTGGCCAGGGAAAGCAAAAGTATTTTTAGAGTCAGCAGCAGGAGGGGAGCGGCCTCTGCCCACCTCTTCCTGTAATAAAATACATGTTCTTTTGTTTACTGAGCTTTATCCAGGGACTCTGCCTGCTTGTGTTAATCCACCCACAAGGACACCACGAGGTCATGCAGCAGTGCTTATCCGGCCCCTGTTACCAGCGCGTCTGAGCGCCTCACAATCTTCATCGTATTTATCCTGACAATGCCTCTGTGAGGCGGGGAAGTGCTGTTAACCTCAGCACCCCCCCTTGTAATATGTGGCTAAGTGAGGTGTCCAAGGTCACACAGAAAATCTGTGGCAAAGCCAGTTTTTGGAAGGCCTAGGCTAGTGCCCTAACTAGCTCCCCTCTCTAAAATGCTGTGCCTATGGGTACAGTGTGGAATGGCAGAGATCTGGAATCAGACTGAAATTTCCACAGGGTCTTCAGATCCAGGGGTTCGTTCATCTCACTGTCGAAATAAAGGCCCAGCCCTGAAGTTCAGATCCAAATCCAGGTGAAGATGAGATTTTATCGCTGTAAAAATGAAGAGGACCAAGCAGAGTTGGGGGGAAATGGTTTATGAGAACACCACGGGACGAGAGAGGAGCCCAGTCACCAAGGCGAAATAAAGTTCTCACCCGCTAGTGAGGATTTGTGGGGAGCAATAAAGGCAGCCATGTTAAAAAGCAGTAATACTGCCGGGGGAAAGGTGTCAGATTACAGCAGTTTAATGATTACTGGGAGATTAAAGTGAAGAACAATGCAATAAGGACCCCGCCTAATATAAAAGGGTTGTCAATAAATGTGTCAGATTACAAGCAAAATCAGATTGCCAAGGTACCCCAGAGACAGAGGAAATGAAAGTGTTTCGGGAGTAAAGAAACTGCTGGCCTTGAGTTTGGGAGATTTATTTGTTTGTAATTAACAGAGCTGCCTGTATCACTCGGCACATATCTGCTCTGCTTTCCTGCACAGATAGCGGTTTGTTAGCTTTGCAGTAATGCCATTTGCTCCAAGTTATTGAAGAGCGAGAAGTTCTGGACTAGAATCATAGAAATGTAGGACTGGAAGAGACCTTAAGAGGTCATCTTGTTCACTCCCCTGCACTGAAGCAGGATGAATTATTATTCTACACCATCCCTGACAGGTGTTTGTCTAACTTATTCTTAAAAACCACCAGTGACTGAGATTCCACAAACTCCCTACAGAATGTATTCCTGTGCTTAACTACCCTTAGAGTTAGGAAGCTTTTCCTAATTTCTAACTTATACCTCCCTTGCTGCAATATAAGCCCATTATTCTTGTTCTGTCCTCAATGGATAAGCAGAGCAATTTATCACTTTCCTCTTTATAGCAACCCTTTATGTACTTGAAGATGGTTATCATGTTCCCCCTCAGTCTTCTTTGCTCCAGACTAAACAAACCCAGGTTTTTTTTCAATTTTTCCCGGCAGGGTCAGGGTTTCTAGACCTCTGATCATCTTTGTTGGTTTCCTCTAGACTTTCTCTGGTTTGTCTATGTCTTTCCTGAAGTGTGGTGCCCAGAATTGGACACACTACTCCAGTTGAGGTCTTATCAATGCTGAGTAGAATGGAAAAGTTACTTCGCATGTCTTGCTTACAACAATCCTGCTAACATAGGTGCTGAGTTCATGGGTGCTCCAGGGTTGGAAAAAAAAAATTAGCCGGTCCTTAGCACCCACTGGCAGCCAGCTCCCCTCTCCCGCCCTGCACCTCCCACCCGCCAGTGGCCCCGCTGATGAACTCCTCCCCCATCCTCTCAGCACCTCCCAGCTGCCGCAATCAGCTGTTTTGCAGCGTGCAGGAGGCTCTGGGAGGAAGGAGGATCAGTGGAGATGGAGCACACTCAGGAGAGGAGGCGGAACTGGACAGGAAGAGGCGGGCCAGGGGTGGGGACTTGGGAGAAGGGGCGGGGCCTGGAGCGGAGCAGAGGGTTGAGCACCTCCTGGGCCTAGAAGAAGCCGGTGCCTATGCCTGCTAATACGTTCCAGAATGATGTTTCCTTTTTTGTGATCTACTATAACCCCCAGATCCTTTTCTGCAGCATTCCTTCCTAAGCAGCAATCATTTTCCATTTTGTATTTGTGCAATTGATTATTCCTTCCTAAGTGGAGTACTTTGCATTTGTCCTTACTGACTATCATCCTGTTTATTTCAGACCATTTCTCCAGTTTGTCAAGATCATTTTGAATTCTAATCCTGTCCTCTAAAGTACTTGCAACCCCTCCCAGCTTGGTATTGTCCACAAACTTAATAAGTGTATGCTCTGTTCCACTATACAAATGATTGATGAAGATACTGAATAGAACTGGACACAGGGATAGATCCCTGCTGACCCCAATCATAATGCCCTTCCAGCTTGACTGTGAACCATTGATACCTACTCTCTGAGTGTGGTTTTCCAACCAGTTGTGCACCCATCTTATAGTAGGTTTGTATAGGCTATATTTCTCTAGTTTGCTTGTGCGACGGTCATGTGAGACAGTACCAAAAGCCTTGCTAAAGTCAAGAGATATCTATGGCTTCCCTTCCTCCACAAGGCCTGTACGGGTTGTTACCCTGTCAAAGAAGGACATTAGGTTGATTTGACATGATTTGTTCTTGACAAATCCATGCTGACAGTTATTTATCACCTGTCCTCCACACATTCTCAAAGATAATTGCTAAAGGCTCAAAGATCTCTTCAGCCAGCTCCTTGCGTATTCTAGAATGCATTTCATCAGGCCCTTTCGACTTGAAGGCCTCTAACTTGTCTAAGTAATTCTTAACTTGTTCTTTCCCTATTTTAGTCTCAGAGCAGACCTATTTTACACTGATGTTCACTATATTAGGCTCTAATCACTGCTAACCTGGCTAAAAGGCATTAAACACTTCAGCCATTGCTGCATAGTTTGCTCTTGTGCCTTTAAAAAGGTCTTTTTTTTAAAAAAATGCCAACTCTCCTGAACTCTTTTTTCCCCTTAGACTTGCTCGGATCTTGGATAATCTGTGCCCTGTGTATTTTCCCAACAGATGTCTGAATAGTTGAAATCCCCCATCATCACCAAGTAGTGTGCTTTGGAAGATTTTTAGTTGTTTAAAACAATTCTCATCCACCTCTTCTTCCTGGTTAGGTGGTCTCGAGTAGACCCTATCATGACATAACTCTTGTTTTTTAATCCCTTTTATCCTTACCTAGAGACTTTCAGCAGCTCTGCCTCCCACTTCTATCTCAACCTCCGTGCAAGTGTATACATCTTTGATATGCAAGGCAACGCCTCCTCCTTTTTTTCCCAGCCTGTCCTTCCTGAGCAAGCTGTACCCTTCTATACCAGTATTCCAGGCATGTAAATTATCCCACCAACTCTCTGTGATGTCCATTATATGGTCAATTCTGATTAGTCACTAGTATTTCTAGTTCTTCCTGTTTATTTCCTATATAAATTGCATTAGTATACAGACATCTAAAATGTTAATTAGATTTTCATGCTATATTCCCTCTTGTCTCCTTTGTTCCTGCTGTGATTGTCCATGGTCCCACCCAGATTCCAACCCTTCACCAGGTCTTCATGCTCTGGACTTACCTGTGGGTTTTTATCTCTTGCCCCCTTTGAACCTAGTTTAAAGCTCACCTATCTAGGTTAGGCAGTCTGTAGCCGAAGATACTCTTCGCCTTCCTTGATAGGTGGACCCCACCTTCTTCTCAGAACAGCATCCCATGGTTCATAAACAAACTAGGGAAATACAACCTAGATGGAGCTATTATAAGGTGGGTGCAAAACTGGTTGGAAAACTGTTCCCAGAGTGCAGTTATCAGTGGTTCACAGTCAAGCTGGAAGGCCATATTGAGTGGGGTCCTGTAGTGATCAGTTTTGTGTCCAGTTCTGTTCAGTATCTTCATCAGTAGTTTAGGTAATGGGATAGAAGGTGCACTTATAAACTTTGCGGACGATACCAAGTTGGAAGGGGTTGCAAGTATCTTGTAGAATAGGGTTAAAATTCAAAATGATCTGGTCAAACTGAAGAAAATACGATGAAATTCAACAAGGACAAATGCAAAGTACTCCACTTAGGAAGGAACAGTATTGCAGAAAGGGATCTGGTAGTCATAGTGGATCACAAGCTACGTATAAGTCAACAGTGTAATACTGTTGCAAAAAAAGCAAACATCATTCTGAGATGTATTAGCAGGAGTGTTGTAAGCAAGATACAAGAAGGAATTCTTCCACTGGACTACCTACTGATTAGGCCTCAACTGGAATAGCGTGTCCAATTCTGGGTGCCACATTTCAGGAAAGATGTGGACAAATACAAGAAAGTGCAGAGGCCCCTCCTGGATCAGCACTTTTCTAACTTTCAATAAACTTTTAATATCAGAGGCGCCTAGACTCAAGGTTTCCCAGCCACCAAGGTTTTTAGTCTCAGTTGTTTACCTGTTTGTCCCCTCCTCCCATGCTGATTAGTTGAAACTGTAGCTAGTTTTGACCTTGGTTCGGAAAGCCTATCTCCAAATTAACCCTTAACTCTAGGTGGTGTTCTATTTCATTACTTCAGGGTGGCTGCATGCACATAATATGGTTGCAATAGCTTGATCACATGCTGGGGTATACACACCCCTCAAATCCTGGGCAACGTTACCTGGCTTTTCTCTATGGAAAGAAGTGGCCCTACTTCGGGAATTGGTTCCTACCTTGGAGATAAATCAATCAATAGTATTTATCTGGCCTCCATCACCAGAGTAATTGAGCACCACACAATCTTTTTAATATAATTATCCTCACAGCACCCTGTGAAGTTCATTGTCCCCATTTTACAGATGGGGGAACTGGGACCCATGTAGACTAAGTGACTTGCCTAAGGTCACACAGGCAGTCTGTGCTAGAGCAGGGACTTGAACCCAGCTCTTTCAAGTTCCAAGCTAGTGCCATGGCCACTGGACCATCCTTTCTGCTTACAGTGTGGTGTGAAGAAGGCTTTTTCAATTGATTGACAGGGGCAAGCAAGCTATTCATTTCCTTTGAGCAAGGCATGCTAGCAATGGAAGGAGTTTGGGGCACTGTACAACTTAGCTTCTCTACCTCTCGGTCAGTGGGGAGGGCAGCCCCAGGGCAGGAGGTGCTGAGCTTTGCGAAGGATCTTCGATATCGTAACTGACCTGTGTCAGTTGGCCCACCGAGCTGCTATGGGGTGGTTGGGAGATACTGCCTCACTGGCCGGCCTGAGTCTGTCACTAGGGAATTAGCAGAGGGAGGGGAGCACCGGCAGGGGTCTGTAGCCGGCGTCCCTCAGGCCGGGGAGCGCCAGCAGGGGTCTCTAGTGTTGTCAGGATTCTGCTATCCAAGGCGGGTTGGCCGGGGTAGGGAAACGCAGGCCCACCCAACTCCACTGCGTTCCAGCCCAGGGCCCTGACAGTGGTGGGGGGTCCCGCCACTGGGTCAGCGGGGTCCCTCCGCAACATGCTGACCAAATAGACTCACCGCACTCAGGGCCGGCTCCAGCATTTCTGCCGCCCCAAGCAAAAAAAAAAGCGATCGGCAGAGGCAACTGGGTGGGGGGGGAGGCGCGATCGGCGGCGGCAGTTCAGCGGCAGGTCCTTCGCTCCTAGAGGGAGTGAGGGACCTGCTGCCCCCGAATTGCCGCACATGCCGCCCCTCTCCCTTGGCCGCCCCAAGCACCTGCTTGTTAAGCTGGTGCCTGGAGCCGGCCCTGACCGCACTGTGCAGTTCTGTCCCTGGGCTACGTCCTACCCAGTCCCTCCAGCTCGTCCGGGTACTCGGCTGCTGGCAGCTCCAGCTCCCCCTCAGTGTCCGGCTCCTCCAGTTCCTCCGAGTATTCGGGTAGCCCCAGTCCTTCCTCCAGGTCAGGTTTCTCCTGGTCCAGGGCCTCCCTGGCACAGCAGCAGGGTCTGAAGGTAGCGGTCTGGGTCTGCCTCCCTCCCTGGTGCTGCTCTCACTGGGCTATGGGCCCCACCCTTTGTACTTCCTGTCCTACCCCTCCCCTTCTGGCTGAGAGAGTGGCGCTCAGGGCCGGCTCCAGGGTTTTGGCCGCCCCAAGCAGCAACAAAAAAAAGCCACAATCGCGATCTAAAAAAAGCCGCGATCGCAATCTGCTGCGGCAATTCGATGGGAGGTCCTTCACTCCCAGGCGGAGTGAGGGACCATCCGCCGAATTGCCGCCGAATACCTGGACCCGCCGCCCCTCTCCGGAGTGGCCGCCCCAAGCACCTGCTTGAGAAGCTGGTGCCTGGAGCCGGCCCTGGTGGCGCTTTACCCTCAGGTTTGGAGGGAAGCTACCCTGGCTCCCTACAGTAACCTGTTGGACAGGTGACACAGCTGCCATACGAGTCTGCTATTTATTCAGAGCTAAGGAGCCTGTTTTGAAGCTCAAGTGGAAGGCTTGTGCTTCTCGTGCTGGAAAGCCCAGGTTCAGTTCCTCAAGGAGACCATGATCGTGCAGAGCCATGCAAGGCTTTTGTTGCAAGATCTGCATTTCCTCAGTTTTATCATTTGAAACCGAGACGCCTGGCCAAGACTCTGGAACAAAAATGACTATTTCTTACAGTGCGTGCTTCATCAGTAAACCTCAAAGCACTTCACAATCTTTAATACTCTTTAGCCTCACAACATCCTTAGGAGGTAGCGAAGCATTATTATCCCCATTTCACAGATGAGGAAACTGAGGCACGGAGCAGCTAAGTGACTTGCTTTCCCCCACAGGAAAGCTGTGGCAGAGCAGGGAGTTGAACCTGGGTCCTAAGCCAATGCCCTAGTCACTGGACCATCTGAAGCTCATTAAAAACAGGCTTGGGTTCATTTACACCCAGAATTCAAAGGGCAACATGAAGGATGGGACCCCCAAACAAATTAAAATTGAGGGGAGAGGTTCATAAACCTGCAAACAAAACCCACACAGATCTAGAGAAGATGCTATATCCGGCCTTTTGTGATTAGCCGCTCTTCAGTGGAGTATAGCCCACTAGCAGAAAGAGAGCCGACAAAACCTACACTAGGTTTGCAAATATGCGTCAAGTTGTTATATGCACAGCAATAAGAGGCAGCCGGTTTGTGATGTTAGTTTCAAGTGATGGTATGTCTTTTCTCTGCCTCAGAATTGTTTGCTACACAACAAGAATAAAAACACAACTAAACCATAGCATTAGCACAGCATCATTTTCCCTCTGCTGGGGCAATGGTGCTCCACCAATTCTAATCAGCGTGGACCCAGGAATCCTGTATGCAGTCTCTGTGCATCTGGGACCGTAACATAATTAAGGCTAAGATTTAGTCATGGGTATTTTTTGTAAACAAAAATTCACAGCACCTGTCCATGACTTACTATAAATACCCCTGACTACATCTTAACTGCTCCTGGAGCACCACTGCCCTGGGGAGGCCCGGTGCATAGCTGCTCACTTTTCAATGATCCAGTAACCACCCACAGTGATCAAAGTTTCCCTTTGGGTAGGAATGGGAAGTTTCCTGGGACCTCCCAGGCTGTGATCCACCACAGTTCAACAACAGCCAAAACTGAAAGGAAAACCAAACCCTTTGTCTCTCCGTCCTGGCTAATGGTTGGTTCTGGTAATGGCTTCCAGCTTGTTCTCTCTCAGCCCTGGACTCTAGGCTATTTGGGAAATGGAGTCCTGAGCCTCTGTAGGCATTGCTGCTGACGAGACTGAAAGTAACATGTCAGGAACAGCCAGTCGCAGAGGAGGTTACAGGTATAGAACAGAGAAATCACAGCCACAGGAATAGTATGACAGAATTTCTACGCTAATTTAGAAATTCTGTCATACTATCCCTGTGGCTGTAATTGTCACAGGTGTTGTCAGCAGCAACATGTCCAGGTTCAAGCTTGGAGTCCTCCTTAAAACTAACTCGGGCTTGAGCCCCACCAGCTAGAATTCCTGGGATCCCAAACTACCTCCCTGGAGCTCCCTTAATAGGCAATACTTTGGTCTAATTTCAGTTGTTGGGTTTAGTGTGCAGGTGCTGGTGGCCGGTGGTGTACAGGAGCTCAAACTAGATGATCTGGTGGTCCCTTCTGGCAATAAACTCTATGATCCAATGATTCTTAATACTTACTTACCCTGAGGGAGCGTGTGTTTCATACACAGACTCCGTGCTCATCGATAACTCTAGCATTAGTAGTCTGTAACATTGGTTCCTCAGCCACCAATGTGAAGGTCCAACTGGAAAGTATCCCTTTACCCCATCACTTCCCCATCTGCTAAACCTCACTCATGGTTTGGTTTCAGTGGGTAGCATAGTCCCAGAGTCCTGGGGGGCACTCGGCAGGCCTCTCTTCTGTCCCCTGAGGGACAGTGTGTAGTCTCATTCTGAGGCTGTACCACTTAACTCACCAAGTGATTTCAGCTTTATTTAATGGATGGATAGGAAAGGCCTCCCCAGAATTCGCTCAGCTCTGCTGCTATCCTCTGCTAATTCACTGAAGTGCTGTCTTAATTTTGCACCTGATTGAAGAGCTGCACCATCTCCCACTGAACAATCCTCCTACCAACATTGGATACTCAGCTGTATAAAAGACCCTCATTCACAGTCCTTGCTAGCAGATAAGAGCGGTTTTTCTTTCTCTCCTCTCAGTTCAGTTCCACTACCCAACCAATTCTATGTCGGTGTACAGTTATGGTGACTGTAATTGGTGGAATTCTGGGTAAAAAGCTTATGCAAGTTCTCTGTAGATGTACAATACCTTCCTGTGACGGGGTTGGGACTCACCATCCGGGGCCTCCTACTGGTTACTCCGGGGAATTAGCTCAGTCCAGTGGAGCGTCCCCTCCAGGTGGTGTCCCGTCCGTCGTCTCGCCTTCGGTTTGGGGTGTCCGGATCCGCGTTGCTCCCAAGCTTGCGGCGTCCTCTTCGAGCCACTGCCCTCCGGCAGTGCCCCTTAGTCCATCCTCACCCCCTTCTGGGGTGAATCAATCAGCTGCCTCTCTGTGACCTGGCCGATGTGGCCAACTGCACCCTCAAAGTCACTCCCCTCTTGGCAGGGGGTTGGTGCAGCTCTAGATGGCCACTCCATCAGCTGGGTGCAAGGTAAGGGGAAAGGGGACCCAGGCCCACCCAATACTCTGGGTCCCAACCCAGGGACCTTCTAGTGGCAGCCGTCCTGCCCTCCTTCTCTCCCTCCATCTGTCCACATCCCTGGGCTGCTTTCCTTTCGGCCCCTCGCACCGGCTAGGCCCTTCCCTTCAGGGCCTGCAGCCTGACAGACTCCGGGCTGGAGTTACCCTCTGCTCCCCCGGGCCTGCCCAGCACTGCACTGTCCCAGGTGCTAGTCTCCCAGGCCAGAGACAGACCTTCCCCTGTCAAAGGCCTGGGATAGACTGCCTGCTGTTCCTCCTGAGCAGCCTTTTATAGGGCTGAGCCTGGCCCTGATTGGCTCCCTCTAATCTGGGCCCTGACTGGCTCCCTATAAAGCCTTCCCTGAGTGGCTCCCTGTCTGTGCAGGCCCACTGGCTTGCTGCAGTCCACATTCAGGGAATGGGGCAGCTGCCACCCCACTACACTTCCTTACTAATAGATGGAGGCTGAGAGCTCCTTCCCTAGGGAGCTTCTGTGCATCTGGAGTTCTGAGTAAGTAGTTTTATGTAGCTCAGAGGCCGTTCTTCCCCCGATCACCAACAGATAGAAGGAGAAAGCTCCTTACCTTCAGGCTACAGGGCTATATAAGCTAGGTGACTTTTTTTGGTGAATAGCAACTTTCCTGAAAAATACATTTTGTGAGGGCACTGAAATGATTCTCAAATTCAACAAAATAGTTTTGGCTGAAAAAAACCTGAAAAGGAAATGTAAAAGAAGTTGAAAGTTTTGCAATTAAAAAAAAAAAAAAAAAAAACAAAGACCACAAAATAAGGGTGAAAAACACCAGAAAATGATTTAATTGAAAAGGAAAACTACAAAAAAAAGGGAGGGGGTAATCTGGTCAGCACAAAATGTTTTGGTTGATTTAAAATGAAATTTTTTGATTCAAAGTTTTGAACAAATCAGCAAGGGAGGGGTGTTTCAGATTCTCTGGTTCATCCCCCAAACACAAACATCAATTATTTGCTCACTGCAAATATATAGCACAAAATATTTATTGTTGCCCTTTTTCTGACACCAGTATCTGACAGCTGACATTAGTGTTGCCCACTGCCAAGTAGTAGCAGATGTGTGGTGCCTTACAGGTCAGCTTCCCTAAGTAGTGTAATTATACTCGAGGTATAACATGCTTTATTTACACATATATCTCAGAACAGAGGCGGTCACCAATAGCATGCAGGAAATCTCCTCTTCCAGAAATCTCATTCCATCCATCAGTGTCAATTCCCAAGAAATTATTCTGTCCCACGAATTGCCTCCAAATAGAGAGAATAAAGCAGAAAGCAAACTCTATCATCCATACTTTCTCTCCAATGACCAAGGCATAACAAAGCCAAGAACTGCACAGGTTTCAGAGTGGTAGCCATGTTAGTTTGTAGCAGCAAAAACAATGAGGAGTCCTTGTGGCACCTTAGAGACTAACACATTTATTTGGGCATAAGCTTTCATGGGCTAAACCCCACTTCATCAGATGCAGGTAGTGCAAAATACAGTGAGCAGTTTATATATACAGCACATGAAAAGAGGGGAGTTGCCTTACCAAGTGGAGGGTCAGTGCTAACAAAGCCAATTCAATTAAGGTGGAAGTGGCCTATTCTCAACAGTTGACAAGAAAGGGTGAATATCAAGAGAGGGAAATTTACTTTTATAGTGCTAATGAGGTCAATGCAATCGAGGTGGATGTCGCCCATTTCCAACGGTTGACAAGGAGGTGTGAGTATCAGCAGAGGGAGAATTACTTTTTGTAGTGACCCAGCCACTCCCAGTCTTTATTCAGGCCTAATTTCATGGTGTCCAGTTTGCAAATTAATTCCAGTTCTGCAGTTTCTCAGTGAAGTCTGGTTTTGAAGTTTTTTGTTGTTGAAGCTAATACTTTCACTAATACTTTTTTTTTTCTCCTTCCCACATCTTATCTCAAAAACAGCTTGTCCTAGAAACCTTCAAGTGAAGATCACAATGAGATGGAACACTTCCATTGACTTCAGTAGCCTTTGGATCAAGACTCAAGTGCCCAGAACTAATTTTTAATATTTGGGAAGTTATTCTCCATTGAATTAGGAACATCAGAATGATCCATTACAGATTCCAGAGGAATTAAAAAACCATCAAATGACTGTTGGAAGCCTAAACGTTCTTTTAAAGTACATTTCTAGCCCCATTTCCTTATGGAAATAGCCTTAAAAGGGTAACTCAATTGATAAGGCGGTTTGTCACAGTGACTTTTCTACAATAAATAGGTAAAATCACAGCTTGCCTCCAACCTTACCAGCTGTGCTTTTGACTGATACCTCCCTAGCTACCACACAACAGCTCCTAAGTCAATTATGCTCCTGGCATAACTGTGCATGCTTTAACTGGGAAACGCTGGCCGCTGTAAAGTTTTGATTTCTTTTACATATTAACCTTCACTCTGGATTTATTGTGGATCTGATGGTTGGCTTTAAAATATTAGTGTTCTTTTAATAGTATTTCATTTTCACTCTGAAAAGATCTGATATACACCATCAACCTTAACAAAGTTCTGTGTCCGGGTAAAATATATTTATATAGCTGTCAAGCTGGTCTCTGCTTAGACTGCCTGGAACAGACACCATGTTTCTTGATGGTCTGGCAAGCACCTAGCGCAAACTGATCATTACCATATATAAATAATAACAATAGATTGAAATTCATTGGGTTACATTAGTGATAGGAATAATGAGGTGACATGAGGAGGTTGGAGGTCAGTGAATTAATGGCAGAACTGTTTATTATTTAGATTTGTTTCAATTTAATCTACATTCTACTACGGATAGTTATTAAGTGATGCACCCATGCTGTGGGTGTCCCTAAATCTCCAACTGCTAGAAGCATCTGGCCCTGACCACAGGCAGAGACACGGTACTGGGCTAGATGGACTATTGGTCTGACCCAGTATGGATGTTCTTCTGTTCTTAACTTTAAACTCTTCAAGAGGGTCCAGGGCATTAGCCTTGGAGTTGGGAGACCTGGGCTCACATCCCTGATTCACCACAATTCTCTCGTTTTGCAGGAGGTAATAGTGCTTCCTCACCTCACAGAGGTGTTAGAATAATTACATTGAAGGTGATGAGGTGCTCAGATACTATGATGACGTACCCCTGAGCTCATTAGTAGCCTCACTGAATTTGGGACCTGCTTCTATGACCATTGTAATTCAGATAAGTGTTGCCATTCACTTCAAAGTGAGCCGGATCAAGGCCTTGAGCCCTGATTCAGGAAGATACATGCCTATCTTTAAACATATCAAGAGTCCTAGTGAAGTCAATGGTGCTACTGACATGATTTAAGCTAAGCAGGTACTGAAGCGCTTGGCTGGATCAGTGTCTCAGTTGGGAAGAATAGTTTTCCACCGCTGAACAGGCTGGAGCTCCATCTCCAAATGCCACACATAGCTCTCCCAGGATTCACAGGACTATGATATCCTGAATTCAAGTCCAGTGTCTTACCCACAGACCCATTCTTCCTCTCCCACATCTTCACCGTAATGCATGTAATAGATTTTTCTCTTCTGTTCCTCGCTCCACCATTCTCAGCCACGTCAGGAGGCTCCTGCTGACTGTATGTTTGCCAATTTTCAACACCCAATATATACGCCTTGTTTTATTTCACAAACCCATTGCATCCTCTTCCATCTGCACAGGGGCCTTTCTCATTGGGTTCCACTGAGTTAGATAATTCCCTTTGTGTTTCATAATGAGATCCACAGATGAAAAGCGCAACAATTAGTGCAAAGACTTCTTCATTATTACTACTACAAATCCGTGGCAGAATTACAGAAGCATTTAACCAAACTGCAGGGGGAATCTGGCTGATATGAATGCATTATTTACTATCCTTTTTTTTTTTCCCCCTCTGGTTTCTTTTTCTGTTGGTCCTTGGTTTTTGTGTGTGTGTTTGTTTTAATATATAGCTCTTTAACCCCGGGATGTGGCTGGGTTGGATCTTATATTATTTATGCATCCTAATGGCTAGGAATGAAATCTGCCACCTCTGCTGATGTTGTTATTAATCCTGTAGTCACAGAATAATAGATGACAGAGATGGAAAAGACCTCCGAAGCTATGTAATCTGTCCCCATCCTTCCCCAGGCACGGCAGCATTCTTCCCTACTGCATATCTCTAGCACTTTGCCTAGCTGGGTTTTAAATGACTCAAGTAATGAGGTTTTTCATGGGGCTACTCATCATCTTACCTCTGATTATTGCGCTGGCTAATGGAGTTTGCGTCTCTCTCCCTCTCCTGATCCATCTCTCTCTTTTTATTACCTCCAGGCCCAACCCACCCCTTGCCCTCTGTCTTGTACCAAGCTTGAGTAGCCAGACTTGGGGCAGGAGTTTTCTGCAGGAGTCGAGGAATCCTGCTCGCCTGGCCATTCCTTTGAGTCTGCTCCATGGGGATTCACACCCAACAGAGCGGCTTTCTCTCCTCCCTTTGCCTGGCCTTGCAACTTGACTGGGGACCCGCAGTCTCTTACGTACACATGCAGCAAATCGGCACTCATTTCCTCCTTTGCAGCTGCAGAAGGATCCCTCCCCACTGTGTGTTTCCTCTGGTTTTCTAGTTCTTGTTTCACTATTTCCTTCCCCCCCACCGCCAATTCTCTGTATTATTCTCTGTAGCATCCTCAATGTGGCTATTTTCTACCTTGTGTTCCTGTTACTCCCTTTGCATTTTCATTCTGATTTCCCTTCCTTTTTAGGTTCCTTTTCTCGCTTTGATTTTTTTCTCCTCTTTGTACTTACATTGCTCATCAGCCTTCACCACAACAAGGCAGGACAATTCCTCTTTGTCAGGGAAAGAAGGATGGGCTGTGGTTCTGACACCAGAGTGTGGGGTGGGGGAGCGCTCCATGAGACCTACGTTCATTTCCTGGCTTTGCCCATGCTTTCTGGGCAAGTCAATTTCTCTGGGCATCAGCTCCCCATTTGTCCAATGGGGGATGATCAGAGTGCTTTACCTCCAGAGCTGGGGCAGGGAAAATCCCTTACTATTTGCAAAGGAGGTGGGATTAGTAGAGAGTAGAGCTGGTTGGGAAATCGGGGTGTAAAACCCCAGAAGAGCGATCTGGGCAGTTATCAGTTCAGAATCTCTCTTCCATCCCTATCAAATAACAGAGCAAAGCTTCAGGGAAAAAAAAACCCTGTGAGACTCTTGCGGGTCCAGCAGGGGCTGATGAAGAACAAAACTCGACAGACAAACTCGGTGGTGTAAGGGCTGTGGCGTCTGAGTCTCATTTACCCTAAGGCAAGTGGTCCCCACGTTTTTACCTCGCGCTCCCCCTCACCCCTGTTTGCACGCACACACACACACTCCACCCCAGAGCCAGGGCTGGGAGTGGGGCCATCACTCCGGGAGAGGGTACGCAGGCAGGGGTAAGGGAGCCAAGTCTGGGGCCACTGATGGGGGTGCACCAGGGCCAGGAGCAGAGCTGGGTGATGATCCCTCCCCGCTTCTCTGTGTGGGCTGGCCCGTGCCCCTCTGAACATTCCTCCATGCCCCCCTAGAGGGGTGCACCCCCCAGTTTTGGGACCTCTGCTCTAAGGTTCCTTTGCAACTCTCTGGCCTCATAAAGGAGCCATAGAGTGGGCGTAAATTACTTTACACTGTCAGAGTGTGGCTTAGTGAAACTGAGGCCATGTCTACCCGACTAAATTAAGTCGACCTAACGCAGGTCGTCATGCAGTGGCCATGATCATTACATCACTTGCGCGTGCCTACACTTCGGTCCCTGTGTCGGCGGTGCACGTTCTCACCAGGAGCACTCGTATGGATTGTACTGTCAGTGGGGGTGGGGGATTATGGGAAGGCTCCCGAAAGCCAGTAACAGTTGACATAAGCAACTCAGTGTGTACATCTACACTGTGTCGACCTAACTACATCGACCGTGGCTCTATGCTGCTGGCGGTGGAGTTATTAAGTTGATGTTGCGGGGGCAGTTACGTCGGTGGGAGTGAAATGTAAGTGTAGACATTTCTGTAATTAGGTCGACATAAGCTGGCTTGCGCCAACCTAGCTCTGTTGTGTTGGCCAGGCCCGAGAATCAAGCTCTTCGATTTTGGTTAAACGTGTGCTATAATGTCTCTCAAACCTATTATGTGAAAAAGGAACGGTTGGGCTCACATTGCAAACTGGCTGGCGGGCTGGGAGCACAGGGCATTGTGCAGGGTGTTATATTTAATATCTAGAAGAGGGAGTCAGCGGCAGCACACAGAGGATGGTCCCTGATTTTTTTCTTCTTTGCTGAGCCTGTAAGCGACCATGTGCATATCAAGTATCAGAGGGGTAGCTGTGTTAGTCTGAATCTGTAAAAAGCAACAGAGGGTCTTAAAGGTGCCACAGGACCCTGTGTTGCATGTGCATATGTCACTCAGCATTCCCAATAATTGCTATGCAACTTACAGCCTCAGACAGGGGCTGAAGCTAACTCCCTTGTCCCTCTAAAAAGAGAAGCCAGATCCTCCACTGGTGTAAATCACTATAGTTCTATTTACACCAGCAAGCTGCAGCAGTTGTTTAAAAGAAAAGACAATAACAACGGTACAAAATGACTCACAGGCGATATTTGGCCTGCAGAGCTGTCAGCTTTGCAGTTCCCAGCATGCAACCCTCCTTGGACTGTGTTGCTCACACTGGGAAGCTGGTTTCCCTAAGGGGGAGTCTGACCTCTTCCAGCGGAGGCAGAAGTGAAGCCCAAGGGAAATGAAAAGAAAGGAACATTTTTATTCTGTCTGGTTGGATCCTTGTTACCGGGGACTCGGCAAAAGCTGAGCTGTCCATGGAATACCAGAGACACAATACTGACTATTCAATACATGGCTGGGAGTTTTCTGACTCGGTCATTTCCACTTTGGCTTTAGCAAACAAATTGACAGGCTATCCCTGTCCTCTGAGGTACAATGGTCCTTTTCCCCTTACAGGAGCCCACTCATCCCTCCCTATACACATGCGCACGCACACACACACACAACACACACACTGCCCTTCCTTCTTAACAATAGTTAAGCTTAATAGTTTAGCTTAATAGTGAGAGGTTGCCTGCCATGGACACTGGAGTCCTCTCCTGGCCAACAGAACAGGTTTAACAAGGGCAGCAGCAGTGCAATCTCTCTCCGGGTTGTTCCGCTGCTGTGCCCGAGAAGTGGCCATCTGGAAGAGACGGAGGATGGTTCTGTCTCCAGGGCCCATGGGACTCTTGGCGGCTCTGCTGAGGTGCGCTATATTTTTGTAAAGGGCGGTCGTGAGGTGGACTCTGGTCTTTTGGGAACTGGATGGGAAGCACCAAATGAATTTAACTAGGCTACTGCGTGGCCATCAAATCGTGGCAACTTTCAGTCACTATCCTTGAACATTTGAACCAGCAACTTTGAGGTGAAAGGATCTGCATCCCATTACCAGCGCGCTTGGTCCTATCCTTTCTATCTCCCTCAAGTGTGTGCGCACACATACACACACACACAAACACTTACTTTTACCACCAGTAATTTTTCTAGCTGAGTATTATTTTCGGCATCTTCATGATTTGCTCACTCT
This sequence comes from Malaclemys terrapin pileata, assembly GCF_027887155.1. Taxonomy (NCBI): domain Eukaryota; kingdom Metazoa; phylum Chordata; order Testudines; family Emydidae; genus Malaclemys; species Malaclemys terrapin. The sequence continues at coordinate 74,629,880 of NC_071515.1, forward strand.
CATTCTCACTCCTGCCTGGTCTAGAATTTTCCAAACTAGACGATCTTCAGGTGTGCTCGGAGGGACAAGATGGAAGGCAGAGAACTTTGCCTTTACGCTGCTTTTTCTGATATTTCTTTAGTACCTACTGCCAGGCTGGTGAGCAGCAGCCCTTGAAAATGAAAAAAAAGGCAGGACAGGGCCATGTCCCCCAAAACATAGGGGCAGCTGGGAAATCTCTCGAGTAGATGCACAGCGCTCAAAGTAGGAAAAAAGCAAAGAAACAAAAATACCGACCTCGGATGAGATGAAAACTAGATAATGCCAGAAATGGTTCCAAGGTGCCTGAGCACGGTTAGGCAGACAAATGCAGCTCCTTGCCCCAAGCCTCTGGTAGAACATTAAAGGGAAGATTGATACAGCTATGCACACATCAGTCTAATTATTCTGGCTGGTTAATGGTCAGATGACCTCTGAGATGCAGTGATTGTGTAGCTTGTTCAAAGCCTTGTTTGTCATTTCCAGGTAAATAAATTAACGCCGGAGCTAATGCTGCTCCGTGCCACTCAACGGGGCCAGCAATTATTGTGGGACACGACTATTTTTCTCACCGCATCCCAAGTTCTTGATCTCCCTACCTATTGCTTCAGTTCAGCAGGTCACTCAAAAGCCATTCCCTCCAGCTAGCCCTACATCTTTCTGGCCATGATTGACAGCTGTCGCCAGTAAATCTCCACACTTGTCACTCTGTCACTCCTACTGCTCGATATATGCTTTGCCTCTATGATGTGAGTTAGAACGTTTGGTGTATTAAAGGCAAGCTAAGCAGAGCACTCGGAGAGCAAACAGAGGAAACAAGGGAGGTGGAGGAGGTCCAGGTAGGTTGCACCAATGCCAAGGTATTTGCCTGCGGACTCTGGCAGAAGGAAGCTGTGTGATATCTTGTTGACTCCTTTGCTATATGCAGGGCATGTTCGGATCATGGCAGTGCAGAGCAGTGTGCAGCTTCTAGGGGTGACATCCTGGCTTCATTGAACTCCCATTAACTTCAGCAGGGTCAGGATTGCACCCTGCCAGGGTCCAATCGGACACTGGACACTGCTCCACAGCATGTCTGACGCTGAGGGATGGGACTCACATTGGGACGTTGATTCCATCCCGCCCCGTACCCAGTCTTCTTTTTTCCCACTGTTCATTGCCCTCCCGTCTTCCCTCTTCTGTGCTTTACCTGCCAGGCTACTCAGAGTCAGGGGCAACGTCAGGGCTGTGCCGGAGCTGCAGAGGAAGATTAGCTCCCATGGTAGCAGTGAGGAGACACAATGCCACACTAACCGGTCTGCTGGGCCCTGGGATGCAGAAAACAGCTGTGGTGCAGGGAGTTCTAACCTCCCCCTGGACATGCCTCTGCTCCCTCCCCTACACATGGGGCTGAGAGCTGTGTACAGTCCTTAGGCCAGTTCTGCTGAGGGTGAGACCCTTCTAAAGGGGGTATTCACAGGGAGCCCTATCTGCCCCCTGCAGAGCTGCATAAAGAGGCCTTGATGTAATTGAGTATCAGGTCCATAGTGCTGACACCAGGCTGCATTGCAACAGTCCTGCCTTGATCTAGCCAGGGTGCGGTTGGGCAACTGAGCCCTGCAGAAGAGCTCTGTGTAAGCTCAAAAGCTTGTCTCTCCCCCCAACACAGAAGTTGGTCCAATAAAAGATATTACCTCCCCCACCTGGTCTCTCCACTCCCAGCCACGTCATCTAAGTGCTTGGCGGATTTCTGCTGAACACAAACAGGCGTTCCGATGAACTCAGTTCCTAAACCGAGAGAGACTCACCCAGCTCCAGACCTCAGACAGGGTTTGACATTGGTCTCCAAACAGCTCTGGCCCACTGTGCCTCCCAACCTAGGCTCCTCCCTCCTCCGCACTCAGGCATCCTCCGAGGTTTATCAACATCCCTTATCAAAGCCCTCAGCAAGGATGCTGATCCGGCTTAGCTCAACAAGGAGCTCCCGCCTGTGCTCGAAAGACGCAATCGCTGCAGGCTACATAATCAGTCTGTGTAAAAGATCAATCCTCCCACCAAAAAATGAAGCAGAAACTAAACCTACTTCTCAAAGGAGGAGGGGGGGAAACAACCTCCTAGCTCATCGGGGAAATAAAAAAAACCCCAACAATGATTAAATACAGGCCAGCAAACGACACAAAGAAAGAAAACTAAATAGAGGGAAGCTAGATCGCCACTGACCCACTGCATGACTTTGCCATATGTCACTTTGCCTCGCTGTGACTCAGTTCCCCCTCCCATCCTTTGTCTGCCTTGGCTCTTTAGATCATTAGTTTTGCTGAGCAGGGGCTGTGTTTGTACATGCCACCATCTTACAGAGAATGATAATAAAAAAGAGATGCAACCCATCATCACGTAGGTCCATGTTCTGTAGTCACAGCTGTTCCAAGCAGGGATGGGGGAGGCTGTAATATAGGTGGAGGATGTGTTTATATTGGCTTCCTTGCTAGCCTGTCAATCCAGGTGAATCCTCTTTTCTTAGAAATACATAAGGGCAAGAATCATGTATATTGAAAATTGTGTCCTACCCTCTCTTCCATCCACACCCTGGCAGATTAACGCCGGGGATTTAGAGGCGGCAGCCCGGGGCCTCGGATTTTGAAAAGTCCCCAAACATATATAGCTGTAGGTAATTAGGTCAGTAAAGCAATGTGTAACACTACTAGTATGTGCTTTTGTTTGGTTTAACTTGCCTTTGGCTTTGCTATTGGTCTATCGCGTTGAAAAACCAGAACTGCAATAACAAAGGTAATTTCACAACAGAGGGTTTAGCATTGGGCCCGGGTGTTGGTAAATCAGTAAAGGGAAGGAATGGAATAGGCAAAGAAAGCCCCTCAAAACTGTAACAACTCCGGGAACCTATCAGACAGACTCCAGCCCTGCACCCACCCAGCCTGATTGAAGTAGATACAGATACACAGCTGTAACTTCGAGCACAACTGGGTTATATGGGCCTTACCCTATGGGCTGTGCACAGGGGCAGCTCCAGGCACCAGCGCAGCAGGGGGCGGCCTGCCAGTCGCCATGAGGACGGCAGTCAGGCTGCCTTTGGCGGCATGCCTGTGGGAGGTCCACCGGTCCCACGGCTTCGGCGGCAATTCGGCGGCAGGTCCGCTGAAGCCGTGGGACCGGCGGACCTCCCACAGGCGCGCCGCCAAAGGCTGCCTGACTGCCGTGCTTGGGGAGGCAAAATACATAGAACCGCCCCTGGCTGTGCGGGCATGGCTCCTCCCAGCGCCATCCGTCTCTACTGGCGCCGTCTCAGCTTAATTATAGGAGAGATTTGTTTCTGAGAAGCAGAGAAAAACCAAACAATTGGCCCCTTGGAGCTGCCGGGGAAACTGGACACACAGCTCTGTCTATACCCTCTAGCAGCAGGACTCTGAACTCACTGTGCCATGAGGCGAACAGGGCTGCCCTTGTCCACAGTGATTTGAAACAGATATTTCATGCTTGGGAAATGCCTCTAAATGCCAGGATTCAGGCCGGGCGTGCAGAAGAAATGTTTTTCTCTCTGTTTAGTCTAGGAAACTTGAACTTTGGGGTCCAGGATTTCGCTGAGTAAACATTGCTAAAGCTGCATCCTTTTTCCTGGCGGCCTTCCTCTCCTTGTTTGGCAAAAAGCCCTGAGAAAGGAAAATGACCATCATTCTCTAGCTTCATGACTTGCTGTAAACACCTCCATTCCCAACTGCACGCAACGGAAAGAAAAATCAACCTGTCTGTCCGGGATGGCACGGAGCGAGAGCACATGGCGGCAGTCTGTGGCTTGAATGCATATTGCCGTACCCTTCCTCTGATTTACCTCCCCCTGCATAATTTCATAGCTCTATCATATTTTCACTGCTGGATGCTGATTAGCTGGCTAGTGGGTTGCACTAAGATGGAGGTTTTTCACAATGGGGTGCCTAAAATTAAGCTCTTAAATTCATACTTAAGCCCCTTAAATAAGTGGATGTTGAGCACCCAAAGCTCCCATTGGCTTCAGTGTACTTGGTGAATACATGGACGTGCTGGAAAATTCACTAGAGGGAGGGGCCCAGTGCAAAAAGTAGCTGTAAGCTCTGCTCCATGCCAAGAGCTCACAGGGGCTGGTGCAGCCTCAAAAGTGGGTGGGGCTAACTAGTCAGAGGTGTGGCCAGAGAGGCAACGAATCAGAACTTCCCGTGAACAAGCTGCTCTCTGTTCTCCAGAGCAAAGTGCAAGGCGGGGCAGTAACGCTGCCTACTTTCCCTCAGGGCAAATGACTCCTGGGAGCATAGGGACAGTAGCTTGTGCAAGGAGGGGCAGTTTACCATTCCCAGTAGGATGAATCTGTCCTCAGGCATCTGAACGGTGCTGGCACTGGCTGATTTAGACTGTAAGGCCCAGATCTGCAAAGGTATTTTGACACTCAACTCCCATTGATTTCTATCCTTTGCTCAAAATACCTTTCAGGATCTGGGTTCAGGTCCCTTGGATCAAGGGCTGAGGTTCTTTATATGTTTGTACAGCGCTGAGCACCGAACAGCATGTGATCAGACGAGCCCTTTAAAGTCACAGAGGGTGGTGCTTTACTAGAGCGTCTCGCTTCCCATCATCCCCAGACCACAAGTGGCTAGAATAATGCGTCATCGGAATAATTTGCTCTTCATCAAGGGTACCAACCAGGGAGAATAATTTATCAGGCATTCCTCAGCAGCACGTAGGAGCCGGCAGCATGTTAACAGCAATTTACCTGACTGCTGGTGGAATATGCATGCTGATCCGGCCCCTGTACTCGAGAGCGCTCCTTGGCTGTGCATAGTGAGTCCTCTAGTGGTGAACATCAGCCTTCTGCAGAAAGCCATCAGCCTTCTGCTCCCTCTTCACCCAGCAGCTTCCGCCTTTTCACAGTAAGGACGGTTCAGAGGTTTCCTGAAAAGCCATCCGACCGGGCCTTCCCGCGGCAGAGAGGGCAGAAAGGCAATGTGTGATTTTTTTCAGTCAACCTACGCAGACACACAACTGCTGCAAAGTCCTATGTGATGGCACTCGGAGGAGGGTGCAGACTCGGGAGGAGAAAGGTGTGGACTAGACGGTGCATCCAGATCTGGGGGGTGAGTTAGTCAAGGAAGTTAACGGAATAATGGATGGTGGATTCCTGTGAAACGGGAACGCAGGGACCCGTGAGGTAAAGTCCAGGATAGAGGGGAGACGCCCTGCTTTCCCAAGGGAGTTTGGTCACCAGAGAGCTCTGTCACTACCAAGTAAGCCCAATGCTCTGGGGCCACCCTGCATCTGCAGGTGTGGCAGCAGTGTCTGAGCCAGCCCCAAGCCCTACTCCTTAATGGGGTCACCAACCACGCAGCACGCCGCCCTTTCTTTTCAGGTTAGGAAAGCCGCATTAAACAGCACATCGCTCCCTTCTTCCAGCTGCCATGTGGAACAGTCACTCATTTGCCTGAATCCTATGGACTGAACGAAGCCCATCGCAGCCCTGTGACGCTGCTCTGCTTGCAAACCCGGGGCCGAACTGTGATTTCAGGAGGCCTGCTAATAAATTGCAGACCTGGGAATATCTGGTGGGACCAACCCATTTCACAATGGGTGGACAACACTAGTGTAAAGACACACAGACCAGCTAGCTTCCAATACCCATCCTTTTGTAACATACAAAAGCCAGCAGGTGAACACTTCAATCTCCCTGGACATTCAATAACAGATTTAAAAGTCACTATTCTTCAACAAAAAAAACTTCAAAAACAGACTGCAAAGAGAAACAACAGAACTAAAATTCATTTGCAAATTTAACACCATTAATTTGGGCTTGAACAGGGACTGGGAGTGGCTGGCTCATTACAGAAGCACCTTTGCCTCTCCTGGAATTGACACCTCCTCATCTATTATTGGGAGTGGACTACATCCACCCTGATTGAATTGGCCCTGCCAACACTGGTTCTCCACTTGTGAGGTAACTCCCTGCTCTCCATGTGTCATTATATAATGCCTGCAGCTGTAACTTTCACTCCATGCATCTGAAGAAATGAGGTTTTTTACCCACGAAAGTTTATGCCCAAATAAATCTGTTAGTCTTTAAGGTGCCACCGGACTCTTTGTCATCCTTAGAGAGCATTCTAACCACGGGTGGTACTAAGAAGCCCGTCCAGCCGGCTGCGTTAAACTCTAGTGGCAAATCCTACTGCTAGCCGTGTGCCTACATGAGAAGCTTTTTGTGCTAGTGTCTCTTTGTGGGGGAGGTGGGGAAGTGCTTGGAAATGGATATTCTGTAAAAAGAACCCTTTTGATGTGCTCAGGTTTAGCCGCTGCTGTCATCAATTATTCACGGTCCCCAAATGGATAAGGCAAATATGGAATTAAGAACGTACACTGCCTCTTCCTCCCCACACCCACTCGGCACTATCGCCTCTTAAATATGGCTGGCGGGACTTGAGCATTTGATGTTAATTAGCTGTAATGATAATTGCAAAGAAAGTGCTTTAATCTGGGAGGCGTGAAGTGGTTTATATTAAAAACAGAGTATTAGAGAACTCCTTACGTGTTTAAATTGCATCCTAGAATACCCAATCTCCCCATTATTTAATACTTAGCCTGACATGGTGGTTTGATGGGGGAAGATGATCTGATAGCTTTCAGTTAAAGCTATAGGACCAGCTTCTGTGCTGGTGTATGTCAGTGAAGCATCTCTGAAGTCAATGGAGATTTACAGCAGTTTAGCATCTGGCCCATTCTAACACATTATACAGCATGTTTTATTTTGTAAAGTTTCTGCTCTAACTAGAACACCCTGTGGTGGTGAGAGAGTGGGCAGCATTTTTAAAAATCTCACTATTGTTCACCATTGCTGCTGTTGGCTTACATGCTGCACTTCCCTGAGTTTGGGAGAGTGACACTGAGCGGGTTGGCATCAGTGGTTGTTTATAGTCAGTTTCACTTTCTGGTTCTCAGCAACATAAGCTGCTGGGTTTATGTAACTTGCTGGCCAGTGTGCATTATGATGTGTGTCCTTTTTGGATCCAATTCACAGAGGAAGTGAAGCAGTTACAGGGCCTGCCTCTTTAGCTCAAGCTGTAGAGACGCTCATGCCTTTGATCACAGGTGTGTTGGCCAAGACAATGGTTGTCACGCTTATGTTGCAAATACTTTAGGGCAGTGGTTCCCAAACTTGTTCCACCGCTTGTGCAGGGAAAGCGCCCGGCGGTCCGGGCCGATTTGTTTACCTGCCGCATCCGCAGGTTCGTCTGATCACAGCTCCCAGTGGCTGCGGTTCGCTGCTCCAAGCCAATGGGAGCTGCTGGAAGCGGTGCGGGCCGAGGGACGTATTGGCCGCCGCTTCCAGCAGCTCCCATTGGCCTGGAGCAGCGAACCGCGGCCACTGGGAGCCGTGATCGGCCGAACCTGCGGACGCGGCAGGTAAACAAACCGGCCCGGCCCACCAGGGGCTTTCCCCGCACAAGCGACGAAACAAGTTTAGGAACCACTGCTTTAGGGAAAACTTTAAATTCCCCCTCCCTTCCAAACTTCTATGTGTATTGCGCATCTGTATATAGATATTTATCATCTGACATATCAATTTTGATCCACATTACGTTCCCGAAAACATTTTTTTAACAAAACCTAGATCTGCGCTTTAGCCAGGGTCCCACTCGTTGTGTCTCATTAATGTGAGTGAGGCAGAGTGTCCGTGTGTTGTAGGGCTGGCAGGCTCCCGTCGGGGGCTCTGTTGAAAAAGTGTGAGCTGTTACCCTTATCCGAGTCACATACATCTAAGCTGCATTGCTCGGGTCCATGCATTGTAAAGGATGGAATGTGCAGAAAAAGCGCATCTGAAAGACGGCTGAAATGTCCAATGGGATGGGGAGGGCTTGTCCAGCTCTCTAATGGAAACCCATTGCCCTGACAAGAGAGGATCTGAATGTGAGTGTCATGCATTCATCTGCAAGGAGACAGAACACCTCAATGGGCTGCCACATGACACCCCTCCTTCCTGCTGACATGCAAAACTGCTGGAGCACATTCCAGAGGCTGCTGCATTCTGCTGGAAGGAGGCATTGCTGCTCTGGGGGATTTCCCTAAAGGATGGGAAATGGGGCAATCCCCAAAGTGTAGCTGCTGGTGTCCGGGGAGACTGACCGCTGTCATGTGATGGGGCAGAACATTTTGTAATCCTGGTTCCCTTTAGGCCACTGAGGCCAAGAAATACCAATAAGCGTTTCACCAGTGCTCCTGTGTGTCTCCCCCTTATCAGACAAAGGGTTCCTGTTACACATGCACCAGGAGAGCAATGGAGAGGATCAACCAAGCGGGATTTGCGTTGCTGTTTGGAAGAGCTGGGCTGGGTTTCTGTTCCCCTGTTGACAAGAACTGGGGGCAATGCTGAGAAAGAGACGCACAGATCTCTTCACTAACCCCCTCTGATCAAGTAAAGGGGTGGCGATGATCTCCACAAGATGTCTTCCAATGCTCCCCACTGAAAGAGCCTCCGTTTACATTTCTGTATAGGGAGGAGAAGAGCAGAGGCTAATGTGATTGTGTTTTTAAACCTCCATAAATCAAGTCAGACATTGTAAGGGGTAGAACCATCTGAAGCCCCCTGGATGAGAGTCATTTTCTTTCCTGACTAGCTCTGGGCAACCACTTCTGATTGGCCAGCGTGACTACCTGGGTGCTAGCCATATAGCCCTGGATCTGTAATGGAATGCTAATCTGTATTATTCTGTTTGCCACCAGGTGGCACTGTGTGTAAAATACCTCATTTAAATGAGCTTCAGCCATACCTGGCAGAGCACTGAAGGATCTTCTGATGAACACATCTCGTGGGTATAAGCAAATTCTGTGTCCAGTCCATATCTGGTACAGAAGTACTTGACGTGGTATCAGCCATGGAATTAAGAACAGAAACAGAAGGGAAACAGCAGCAAAGGTTGCAAACACAAGGAGTAAAGTTTACAGGGACCTCATGAAGATGCCACTCTTCAATGCCCCAGAGAAGTTCAGCTTTGACAAACCTTCAGAACGTTCAGCCTGGAAACAATATTTTGCAAGATTTCATATTGCTAACAAGCTTGACAAACAAACTGGAGACAGACAGGTATCTCCTTCAATGTATACTATGGGGAACCAGGCAGAGCATATCTTTAAATCATTTGACTTTACTGAAGACAGTCAAAAAGTTAACTATGAAAGGGTTCTGGCTATGTCTGATGCATACTTTATACCTCTGAGAAATGTGGTTTATGAAAGAGCATGTTTTCACCACAGAATTCAAGGACCAGGGGAAATGTTGAATGTTGTATAAGAACTCTGCATGCATTGGCTGAAAACTGTGATATGGGGAATGCAAAACATGAAAATATCAGAGACAGGCTGGTTATTGTGTCAGCAGATAAAAACCCTTCACAGCAGCGACAGCTGAAGAGAGATTTAACTGTAGCCACAGCTACACAGAAAGCAAAGCAGTCTGTGCTGGTGAGACTGCAAAACCTAGAGCAACTTAGCACACTTGAAAAATCTGATGCTAGCTTAGAAACTGTAAACAGACACTTGAGAGTTAAAAGTCATTATCATAAAACCCCTGAGGCAGGGAGAGAGAGAATTCACAAGTAAGAGGGACAAATTCCAGCCTACATGTACAAGGTGTGGAAAAAAATCATATCCCAAGAGATGATGCTTGTCAAGCCAGCAGCACATGGTGTAATAAATGCAAGAAATATAGCCATTTTGCTGCTATTTGCTGCACCAAAACTGTCAGGGAGTTGACTCATATTACAGATAATCAAGAGCCATTGTTTCTGGGATCCATCTGTGATGATATAGAGCCTGCCTGGAAAATGAAATTGAATATTCATGGCAAGACTATTGACTCAGTCAGGAGCTGATGTCACAGTCATCTCAGAGGGGATTTACAATCACCTTCAATCCCTCCCAGAGTTGAAGTCACCTGACACAGCTCTGACTAGCCCTGGAGATATTCTGAACTGCATGGGCCAGTTCACCACAGAAACAACCTACAGAGACAAAAAGCTTTGCATTCAGAGTACATGTGATCAAAGGCCAACAACCTTCTCAGCCACAGAGCCGCAGCCATGATGGGCCTAGTGAGAAAGGATTGGACGATAGATTTTTGAGAGAAGATCCAGTAGAAATCAACTTGCAACAACTCCGAAACATACCGTGAACAAACATCTCTACCAGAAAGACCTTAGAAGAGACTAGCTGCATATTTATGCAGATTCAGAGGAGATTATTACCTGATCATTGTGGACTATATTTCCAGATGTATAAAGTACTTGAAAGACATAACATGTTGCAGTGTTATTGAGAAACTAAAGTGTCCTTTTGCTCATATTGGTATTCAAGAACAACCAATGATGGACAATGGACCACCATTCACTGCAGCAGGTTTTAAGTCATTCCGAACAAAATATGATTTTGATCATATTACTAGCAGCCTACATCACGCACAAGTGAATGGAGGGGCTGAGAGAGCTGTGCAGAGAGCCAAGAAAATCCTACAGCAGGAAAATCCATTCCGTGCTCTTCTGAGTTACAGATCAACACCAATAGCTGCTACTGGATATAGTCTATCACAGCTCCAGATAGGAAGACAAATCAGAACTACTGTTCCAACTTTGGAAAAGAATCTATCTCCAAAGTGGCCAGACATGAAGAGAGTAGCCAAATTGGATTTAAAAAACTGACAGAGCTTATGAACACTTTTACATTGAACTTCACTCGGGGAACTGCTGGGTCTAGAACTGGTGACCATGTTAGTGTCCTGGATGGAGGAAAAGGATGGACAGCTTCCGCTGTCCTAAAGAACAAGAATTCAGCACTTGGATCATAGGTGATCGAGACCAACGGTGGAGAAACCATTGACATCTATAGCTTGTTTCTCAGAAAGAACAATCAACAGAGCAAACACTACAGGTGGCAGATGCAGAACAAGAAAGAGAAGACTCAAGGATTCCCAAACCAACTACAGGATCGGGGCCATAGATCATTACTATACTAATGTGACTTGCACTTAATGGACAACCAGATGACCGAGTTGTTTATCAGGTTGTGTAAATAAGAAAAAATGATTCAGAGAGGCTTAATGGACTGATGCACAGTGAACGTCAAACATAGTGTGATAGTGGAACATTTGTAAATGGCAGGAATGCAGAACTTAAAGCAGGAGGAGGAATGGAATGCTAATTCATATGCTAATTTATATGACACAGTTCAGCCACTAGGCAGCACTGTGTGTAAATGAACCTCAGCCATACTTAGCAGCGCGTTAAAGGATCTTATGATGAACACATCTGTTGTGTATAAGCATGCCAGGTGTGCGGGGGGGGATAGCTTAGAGGTTTGAGCATTGGCCTGCTAAACCCAGAGTTGTGAGCTCAATCCTTAAGGAGGCCATTTAGGGATTTGGGGCAAAAATCTGTTGGATGATTTAATTGGGAATTGGTCCTGCTTAAAGCAGGGGGTTGGACTAGATGATCTTCTGAGGTCCCTTCCAACCCTGAGATTCTATGATAAGCTCTGTGACTGGTCCCTATCTGGTACATAAGTACCCAACAGGATCATAGGCCCTGATTTAGCAAGTGCCTAACTTTAAGCACATGAAATAAATTTGAGTGGGATGACTGATGTGTTTAAAGTTAGGCATGCGCCTAAGGCCCTGATTCAGCAAGGTACTTAAGCACATGCCTAACTTTAAGCATATGAATAGTTGTATTGAAGTCAGCGACATAAGCATCATGCTGGATCAGGGCCATAGATCATTGCTAATGTGACTCTTCGGAGCACAATCTCTGTTTTTAGAAGGTCCCGCAGTAGCGTTAGCTTGATGGTCCAGTATCCCGCAGCTGAAACTCAAGAAGTTAGCAGGTACCACACATTTGCAACTCCTTATGTTAAGTAGCAAATTTACTAGGTGCCCTGGATTGTCCTTGTAGACTGTGGCACTCCTACCAGAAGAAGCAGCCTGCAATAAGAATGATTGCAACATGCATAAAATTGTGTATCTGAGAGAGAAAAACATCCTTGAAATAATACTGCTTAAATTGTACAGCCAACAGCCGCACAATGTTCTCTCCAAGCCGGATAGATGGTTCCCCGTTAAACAAATACCATCAATTAGAACCAGTTAATCTTCCCATTAGTTTCCCTTTGAGCTTTTAAAAGGCTGAGACGGGTTTATTGCCCCAAAGTGATATGTCAGCCATACCTCCCAAGTATCATTGGTGCTAGGCAAAACCTAAGATCCAGCCTGTACTAAATTATTACAGGAGCATAATAGAGCAGAAGGAAAAGACGAGGAGAAAAGGAGTGGGTATATTTCTCCAGAGAGTGTAAGTCTAAACTACATAATCATAAGCAATATACAACGACATAAACTCCCCCATAAATACTCTCCTATGTAGTGCTCTTTAATCACGATGAAGACGGAAGCACCAGCTTCCACGGGAGATGGTCCATTCTAATTTGTAATCATTTCTCTCCTCTCTGTCAGGATTCCGTATTACTCAGAAGCTTCTTACACCTCCCCAGTCTTGTCCTTCAGCCCCAGGTTAAAAAGAAAAAGGGACATAGTCTCAGGCTGTGTAAATGGCGCAAGCCCAACTGACAACAGTGTGACTCAAAAGAATCATTGACGTCAATGGAGCTATGTTGATTGGCACCAGTTGAGGAGTTGGCCCCCGATTCTCTATCACACAACAAAGTGAGGGAGCGGAAGTGCAAAAACCTCCTTCCTTAGAGGTTTTTAAGGTCAGGCATGACAAAGCCCTGGCTGGGATGATTTAGTTGGGGATTGGTCCTGCTTTGAGCAGGGGGTTGGACTAGATGACCTCCTGAGGTCCCTTCCAACCCTGATGTTCTATGATTCTATGAAATAAGAACACCTTTTGCCTACAAATGTTGTGTTAATTTAAATGGAAAGCAAGCACCTGACCCAAAGGGATGAAGAATCCATTTTGGTGCAAGAGAGGCCAGTAGCAACTATTTCAAACGGCCCCGGAGGAGAGCAGCTAAAACACAAGGCCGAAAGTCTGCCCTGATGTAAATCCTGTTTTAACCATATTATTTTTAATCAGTGCCCTTTCATGCAACCCGTTAGTCTTCCATGAGAGAAGAATGGCTAATCAAGATCATAGTTGGAGATGGCTTTTCTTTGAAGAACTTGAAGGGAATTTCAGAGAACTCAACACAGAAAGCAGGGAACGTGTCCTTGAAATGACTGCATCACAGTAGAAAATCACATTTCACCAGAACGTGCAAGAATGAAAGAAGAATGGCATTGGCTTTGAAAGCATTAGGCACTCGATTCATCAAAGTACTTGCTTAAGTTAAGCATGCCCATAGTCTCCTTGACATCAATGGGACTTAAGCATGTCCTTAAGTGCTTTGAGGTCTAGATACTGTTAAGAAATGAGAGGGGAGGCGCTTTAGCCAACTGAATTGTGAAGACAAGGCGAAGAGAGGAGTCATGAGTGGCTGAAGAACCTGTGGATGGCTGAATGACATCACCTAGGCCAACTCCCTCTGGCAAATAGGTACTAAATCTGTCTGAGTTGGAAGAATCTACAGTATCTGTTTTGGAGGAACAGGAAATTAGGGGTCAACCAGAAGCCAGAATATGGCCCAACCGTATACATGGAAGGAATATATATGGAGGAAGACAGGAGAGCAAAGAAACAGAGAAGGTTGTGAACATGGTCAGTAAGCAGGATTGTGTGGTCGTGTCAGAAGAAATAAGGACAAAGGCCTAAATATGGATACATCCAGGCAGAGGAGTAAGTGACAAAGGTGGAGAACTGAGCTTCTCCCAGATAATCCAGGAGGATAGCGGTGGACCAGCATGGTCAGATATCTCATCCTGCGGAAGTGGGTGGCTGTCAGAAAGGGCCACTTTTATAGCCCTTGAAAAGGGAACTCAATGTTCATTTGTTTGTGAGGCTCCTTGACAGAAAGCTTTATCAGCCGTGAAATTAGCCCTTCATGCTCTCTTAAGCCAATAGGCCAGCACTCGGGTACTTGCCACAGCGGGTGCCCACAGTTAGTTCTGATTAGCAGCCCTGCGCGGATTTACAACAAGGGGCACTTGAGATGTGCATGGTAAAACTCCAGTTGCGGCACTAAATCAACGGGGATGCAGTAGCTGGGGTCTGAGGACACAGAAAACAAAACTACATTATTATCTCCTTTGGCAAATGGCCACCCGCCTTGCTCCATTTACTGTACACACACAGATACACACACACTAATTCAGCCTTGCAAAGCAAAAAAAAAAAAAAAAAAAAAAGTCTTTAACACACTATGTCCTCTTGGGCAAATAACAAGCAAAGCAGTTCTATTTAGCAGGGAACTAAAACTCCATTCTGAGGCACTGGAGACCTATTATACTTGTGCCCTCTGCTCTCAGTGCTTATAGGAGCCTTATTTACTTAAGTGTGGGCTGCACAGTAGAGGCTTGTCAACCACCACTGGACATTTCGGGGGTGTCTCCAGTCTGTGGGCTGGAATACGGGAATGGGTGCATTCGCTGGCCAAAGTCTTCCACCTCCGCGACGGTAACCAGGGGTTGTCTTTGTGACACCAAGGGTCCCAGAGCAATTTCCAAACATTGCAAAAGGAGAGTCTGTTGGCCTGCCTGCGCCATTACCACCATCTCCAGCCTGGAACACGCAGCTGTGCGAGGGCCCGATGCTGCAAACTTTTACTCATGAAAGTGGTCCCTTTAAAGTCAAGGGGAGCAAGCCAGGGACTACTGGGAACAGGTCCTGAGGACTTGATCCAAAACCTCTGGAAGTCAATGGAAGGACTAATATTGACCTCCCAGGCTCTGGACCAGGCTCTGACATTGCACAGCACGTCGGCCTGGCATTTCAGGATGGGCAGTGAAGAGTACAAGGATCACTAACAATGTCAGAAGGAATTCGGTGTACAATGAATTCCCTTGCGGAAAAGTGCTATCGAATGTCACAGAAAAGGATTTGTTTTTCGAGAGTATTTTTTAGACCATCCTATAGAGTGTAATTAGGGTGACCAGATGTCCCGATTTTATAGGAACAGTCCCAATTTTGGGGTCTTTTTCTTATATAGGCTCCTATTACCCCTCCACCACCTGTCCCGATTTTTCACACTTGCTGTCTGGTCACCCTAAGTGTAATAGAAAATGAGAGCCCTGTGAAATGTGTTCTAAGCCCCGTCACGCTGCCTGGAGGGGTCCCGACTGTGAGTCCCAACCTCAGGTCAGACTGTCAAAAAGCAGGGCAGACACCCCAAAGGGCTGGCATGTTCTATAATTAGATTTCACCAACCCAGTAACAAATGTGAGTTCCTGAAGCACCATACCCAGCCTTACCATGGAGTCACAGAAAGTCCCCTTGGGCACTCCAGTCCGTCTTGCCATGTCTTTTAAGGCTAACCCAGGTTGATCCTGGGGATCTCTGCTTTTGTTTCCTAGCTCCAGCCCTCTGAGGCTAGGTCTACACTACCCGCCTGAATCGGCGGGTAGAAATCGACCTCTCGGGGATCGATTTATCGCGTCCCAACAGGACGTGACAATCGATCCCCGAATCGATGCTCTTACTCTACCAGCAAAGGTGGGAGTAAGGGCCGTCGACGGGAAGCCGCAGAGGTCGATTTTGCCGCCGTCCCTGCAGCAGGGTAAGTCGGCTGCGATACGTCGAATTCAGCTACGCTATTCGCGTAGCTGAATTTGCGTATCTTAAATCGACCCCCCTCCGTAGTGTAGCCATAGCCTTAGAGTCCAAACAGCAAAAAGATGAAGAATTTTCATGTCAGCTGATGCGACAAGCTTCCTTGCACCTAGTGCCTTTTGGTTAGCCCAGCCTTTGTATCCTGAAGCTTCACAATGGCCCACTTAGTTTTGATAGTCCTACTTGATGGGCGGGAGGACCACTCCTGTCTGGGTTCACAAGTTCAGAGCAGGCATTTTTACAGGTATAAAGCAAAACGTATGTATTACTTTATAACATGGGATACAGACATTACAAGACTAAGGCACGCAGCAATTTGTAAGTGTTTTATAGTGTCTAAACACTAAACAAACACCTACCTTGAACAATACTAACATACAGGTGAGCTGGTCTGGTTTCCAGGTATGAATTTGCCGGTGCTCAGCTGATGCCTACAGCCTTGGCAAAGCTGGCTCCTGGTCTACCAGCATAACCCCTCCCCCAAAATCTCATAGGAAAGATCTTCTCTATTCAATTCTGTAGATCTAATTTCCACGGTCCCCTCCTGATTGCATTCTTATGAAATATTCTGGGACTTGCCCAGACGGAATCAAGGACTTTTCCATGAAGGACGCCAAGAAGAGTTTGGCCACATGGTGCTAAGATTGTATTCTACAACATGAATGTGGAAGCCAGGCACTCCTGCATTTTAATACCAGCGCTGTGCCCCCACGTGTAAAATTAGGCTAATGAGATTGCCTTCCCTTCCTCACAGCGGTGTGACTATTAATTAGTTCGCATTTGCAGAGGCTTAGATCGGTGCTAAGTCTTAAGCGGAACTTGAGGAGACAATGGAATCCGGAGCTGAGCAAGAGAGATGTGCCGGATTACACATCCCCTGGTTCCTGGCACCCCAGGCAAAGACAGCTGTAGCCTCTGCTGGTGACGCTGCACACCAGGGACCCATAGAATCAGTGCCTCCCCAGCCATCCTGGTCATTTCCCCTCTCCCTAGCTCACTTCTGGAGAAAGGCTTTCTCTCAACCATCCCCCAGGAAGAGGGGAGGTTACGGAAACCTTGCAGTACTCCCACCTACCCACACCTACCCCTTTGGTGGATATTTTGGCTGCTGAATGCCTGACACCCTCCTATACACCTCGCTTATATCAGGGCTCCATTTGGCCCACATTTTTAAACCCATTGGGCTGGATTGTAACTTTCTAAGCTAACCCAAGCAAGGGACAGCACATAGGTGCTCTGCCACGATCCAGGAGCGGAGCAGGGACTGGAGTTTGACTCGGAAAGTCACAGTCTGGTCCCTGCAGCCTCATGGTCCCACTCTTTAACCAGCATGTATTAGTCACTCCTCTGTACCAGCTGGTACCTTGAGGGGTGGAGACACTGGCATAGGGCGGAGGAAGCGGGAGATGCTAGCCTGCTAATGTCTGCTTGCCACCTGCACAGGCCTAAAATAGGCAGGTAAAGCCCAGGCCGGGGTGTCTTTGTGTTCCCCTGTGCCAATGTGATGGCTGTCTTCTTGGCTGATGCGGCGGGGACAGACCTGGGGACTTCCAGGGCAGAAAACACAGGCTCCACAGTGACTCATGACCACCGAGGATCGTCTCGCAGGAAGACCAGTGAGACAGCCTGCCCAGTGGGTGACACAAGCCTGCAGAAGCCGCACCGTTCTTGGATGACAGGTGCTGCCTTGAGGCAAACGCTGATCACCTTACTGATGTAAGTGTGGTGCTGTATTCTGATTCCACACCGCACCGAGCAGCTGACAAACTACTATCCGGCAGATGCAGTTCAATCAGGGGGAAACTGGCAAGAATATATAAAAGGAGTTGCCTGAGGCTTTTGAATTGGTTAAATAATTAAAGGCGGGCAGAGGCACAACCCTTAGAATTAATAATTTATCCCGGCTTTTAAACAATCTTTGATAACTGGCTGCTTGGTACCATGTAGTGCACACCCCGAAATAACGGGATGGAAATCCGCATTGATCAACACAGCATGGTGCCTCCTTCCCCAGCAAACGCAGCCTCGCTAAACGCTGGGGGCGGTTTGTCCTAACTTTAACAGCAATTAGGGCCCGATCCCGAGTTGTTCCCGAGGCAACAGCCCCAACAACCATACAAGTCAATCTGGGAGTTGGGAGAAAGCTCAGCGCCTCTTAAGAGGCATTCTGCAGAACTGGGCCCTTAATATGGTCATCGCCTGCATCCTATCTTTGGTGGGAGTAGCAAAACCGATAAACAATATTAGACAACAGTGTCCGTTTATATATAACAAACCCCTGGAAGTTATTGCTCAGTTTCCTGGGTATGTCTCCAGAGCTGGGAAATCAGCAGAGGAGATAACAGTGGGTAATAAGAGGAAAGAAGAGAGGAGAAGATATTGGGGGGAAAAAGCCAAATAATTGGTGTTCAGATTCACTTTGATGTCAGCAAGACAAACTGGGCTAATTTTCTTTGAGCATCCCGGAGAGGAATTGAATCTCATTTTACTTCAGCTTGTTCAGCCATGAAAAAAGACTATTCTGGTGTCATTTCGCTTCCCGGCACAAAACACCCCGGAAGGAAAGTTTCTTAGATATCCTCTAACCCAGTGGTGGGCAACCTGTGGCCCATGGGCCACATGCGGCCCCCCAGGGTAATCCACTGGTGGGCCGCGAGACCATCCGCAGGCCTGGCCGCCCACAGCTCCCAGTGGTTGCTGTTCGCCGTTCCCAGCCAGTGGGAGCTGCGGGCGGCCGTGCCTGCGGATGGTCAATGTAAACCAACTGTCTGGCAGCCTGCAAGCGGATTACCCTGACGGGCCGCAGGTTGCCCACCACTGTTCTAGCCTCTTCTGCAGACTGAGACGAGAATGCGTCACGAGGCCTTCGTGTCACAAGGCCAGATGGCTCCCTCTTCTCTGCCTACGCTCGCTGCACAGAGCAAAGAGTTTGCCAGATCTCCAGAGTCGCTGTCAAAGGCTACCGGATACTGTCTCGTTCCCCGGTTCTCCAACGAGACCCGCACGTTTCGCCGTACTGCTCCGGTGACTTGCAATAACCTTGATGAAAAATAACCCTTTGGCAGACAGGGAGCTGGTGTAACTTAGTCACTAGACCACTGTCTTATAGAACTGACTGTCCTGGAACACAGAGATAGAGCAGAGCCGGCTCCTAGGCCTTCTAAACTACCCATCCAAATAGATTAGCATTTGCAAGCACACAGCAGTGATGAGAGCGTAGTCACGACAGACTCCAGACAGATGGATTGTGGTGACTGGAGCTCCCTAGAGGCCATCATCAAATTACTGTGAACCGCACCTCTCCAGAGCAAAGGGGGAATTGTGACTCTAGGGGGGTGGCTCCCTTTCTGCCTCACAATCTAGGTCTCTGTTGGCTCCTGGTACTTAGCCAATGTGCCTGGGGAAATGCAAGGGGCTTCCCTAGTCCTGGGTAGCCCATGACAGTCACAGCTCCTGCACTTGGGGTGAGAGGTTCTGTCCCATTTCCCCTTGTAATACATGAGCAAAACATGGCAGCTCACTTCCTTTTTAATGTCTATTCGTCAATGACCCAAGAATCCCTGTTTCCATTGCAGACCTTCCCATCCCCCTAGCCTGCCCTGCCCTGCCCCTGTCCACCTGCTCAAGTTCAATTTAGCAGTGACATCCAAAGCAAATATCCAGTATGCATAGCCAATGGAGCAGCAAAGTTCACAACCAAACCATGAAACGTTCACCAGCCTTCAGGTGTCCTTACAGACATGCAGTCTTGCTCAACTGGTGTGCAAAGCCATTAACAAACTAATTGCCCTTCGATGTTTCTTTGTAGAGATGCAAAGACTGTCCACTTTTGGATGGGTTGGTTGTTGTTTATCCACTCCTCGCTACTTTCTCTGCTGAAGGACCATGGCAGGACCTTTGGAGGATCTGATGGTCATGTCACATGAGATTGTAGACTTTCTCTCGACTGAGTGGGGAAGAAATGCTAAGTCTAAGGGGCTACACTGATGCACTGATGTGGCTGTAGCACTGCTAATGTGGACTCTCAAAGCCATTGGGAGAGAGCTCTCCCATCAATGTAATTACTCCAGCCCCTGCGAGCGATGGTAGCTCTCCTGCTGACATAGCGATGTCTACACCAGGGCTTAAGTCAGTGTAACATACACTGCTCAAGGGGGTGGCTTATTCACACCCTTGAGTGACATAACTTATACTGACCTAAGCTGTAGTGTGCACACAGCCTTAGTCTGTTTTAGCAAGAGTAACCAAGAAGCATGTTAGGTGCCTGTGTTGAAGGACCAAGGAGTGAGCTGATAAAGTAGCCCTGCTGGGAGGGTGCCCCTTGCTAAAATGTTGCCAGCACAACGTTGAAGTGAAATCCACTGAAGTTGCTGCAGTTATATCTACTCATACCAGGGTGATTGAGAACAACATGTTTCTTACAATATTTTGAATGGAATTGGAATGTACACAGTTAAATCATAGACTAGCTGGGTTAGAAGGGACCTCAGGAGGTTATCTAGTCCAACCCCCTGCTCAAAGCAGGACCAATCTCCAACTAAATCATCCAATTTTTTTTGCCTCAGATCCCTAAATGGTTCCCTCAAGGATTGAGCTTACTACCTTGGAGTTTGTAGGCTAATGCTCAAACCACTGAGCTATCCCTTCCCCTCAGTGAGCACGTTGTCACTAAAATGGCTGAGATGATTAAACATAAATAATAGCGTGTGTCAAAAATTTTCATCTGGAACATTTTGTTGTCAGAAAACAAATTCAATTAAATCAAAACATTTGGTTGGGAAGTAACATTTTGTCAACATTTTTGTAAGGAATTTATTGAAACATTTTGTTTTGAGAAGGTGAAAATGTTTGGTTTCTAGAGGCGGGAAAATGTTGTTTTGACTTCGCGTTAGGATAGAATTCATGGTTGAAATGATAAAGTCAAAATGCAGCTTTTTGATCTTATTGAGACAAACCGTTTCAATATGGTAGAAATGAAACCTTTTTTGAAGAATCCATTTCTCAAAAACCCCAGAGATTTGTGACTATTCTGCCCAATTAGGGATGAAAGCAAGTTTTCAAATCTCAGAATTTCTCACAGGATGGAAATTCTGAACATTGACCAGGTCTGATAAGAACAACATAAGCCTCAGACAGCGTCTCTGCGAAGCACATAACAATGATCTTTGCTTTCACTGAGGTACAGAGAGGGGAAGTGACTTGTCCAAGGCCTGACCTACACTTAAAAATTAGATTGACTTGGCCAGATTGCTCAGAGCTGTTGTGCCTTGTGTACCATAGTTAGGTTGACCTGACCTTTGGTGTAGATGCAGCTGACAGAGGAATTCTTCCATTGATCTAGATACCACCTCTCGGAGAGACGAATTAACTACATTGGTGGAAAAACTCCTTCCATCAAGGTAGGAAGCGTCTAAGCGCTGTAGCTTTAGTGTAGACGTGGCCCAAGGCCACAGAATGAGTCAATGAAAGGAGCAGGAACTAAACCCTCCAGCACTTACCTCCAGCTTCCGCTTTAACCACTTGGACACACTGCCACGACAAGCGTTCCTGTTTGCAAAGTGACGTTGGTTGCAGGGAAAGTCCGGCTCAGTAGCCAATGTGCATCAGTGACTTTTTGGTCACAGCGCCTTTCTTTGTGTTCATTTATTGAAGTCTCTAGAGCCGCCAGCTAACCAAATCCAGGTTTCTCCGGAAGCTCGAGGTGCAAGGTGCTGTGCGCATGTGAGCAAAGGTGACGTGGCGCAAGCAGCTTTTCTGGAGTAACAATGGCCAGCAGAGCACAAGAGCTGATTTTTAATGCCAATAACAAGAGGCTTTGAACTCGACGAGCAGCCCTGGTTCGGGCTTAGAAAACACCTGGTACGTCTCAGGGAGAAAAGAAGAAAAGGAGATGGCTGCAGGCAGTGCAAGAATAGCATCGCTGTCCCTTTAGCGCAGCACAGTCTCCGCTGACGGCTGGTCTTAAACGTCCACTTGGCCTCTCCGCTACGGCACAAACACTGTGGTGGGAAGGACGAGTGAGCTACCAGACAGCAGCAAAATAAAAACCAGAGTGGGAAATCTTCCTAGCCCCTGTTCTAAGCCCTCTGCATCCCATCCCCTTCCTCCTCGGGCTGGCCACCAAGCCAAAGACCCTTGGAAGCGTAACTATGTCCTCCTGGGGATCTGCTTCCTCCCAAGGGGTAGAAACTCTGCCATGTAACATTGACTCCCAGTTACCAGGCCTGGGATAGAGCCCCCACCCCGATAGCCCCAGCAGCTAATGCAGAGAACGGAACCAGGCAAGATGGTACCTTCACAGCTCGCTCAGGGACATCCCGCATGTAGCAGACCAGTCCTCCGCCCTGCACAAAGCCTCAGCAAACGAATCTGGGCAAGAGGATCTCTGCGGGGGTCAGAGGGAGAGAATTGTCCCCTAGGCTACAGCCCTCCTGTGCAGCCTACGATCCGCAGCCTGTGCATGGCCCGTGGAGCCACCTCGTTGCAGATTCCCTGGCCGTGGCCCTCGGCCGTCCCTTTCTGCACCCCAACCATCGCTGTGTTCTCATTGTGTGACTGTCTCTCCGGGTTCTGCCTCTTTGTGCGTCTTTGCTGGCCTCTGGATAGGTCACTGGATTTGTCCACTAGGGCCCAATCCTCATTCAAGATGCAGTCCTGCAAACAGCCCCCCATTGGCTCCGGTGGTAGCAAACACTACACCGTTAGCAGGGGCAGTGGAACTGGAGGGGCAGAAGCGGGGTGTCTAACACCCCCACAATGGAAATATTGTGGGAGCTGATCTATGTTTCCACCCCCAACCTCTGCTTGAGCTGCCTCTGAGCCCCACGTCAACGCCTCCCCCTATCTCTGAGCCCCATCTCTGGCCTGAGCCACCTCTGAACCCTGGATGCCAGCAGGGGAGTAGGTAGTGTTGTGTATTTGGTTGTCGTGGTAATAGAGCCTTGTGTTGCTATGGCAACTGAGTTAGATTATTAGGGGATAGCCCAGCCAGTTTTGGCTGGCTGTTGGTTAGTTCTGAGTGTGGCAATAAATGGCTGCTACAAGGTTTAAAGCTCTCTGTGTCTCCAGTGATTTCTTCCTAAAACTGTTGCCCCCAAGGATATAACTGGTAGGAACCGGGGTGACCAGGCAAGGGCCAGGAGCTGCTACCCCCCAGCAAGAGGGACTCCCAACATCCAGCCGCTGCCCTGGTGCCCGACGCTCTGTGTCCCCCATTTGAAGTGAGTTTCTGCTGCCTCTGCCCACGAGGGTTCAGAATTTAGCCCGGCTTTTATAGCTTGGCTAGCTAAACCAAGTGAGATCAAAGTATCCAAAAGGAAGGTCACAGGGTCTCGTTCCAAGTATTAAACGTGACTCCTCTCATTGTGTCCTCGGTAAGGTTGCATGGCTCAGGCATCTGTAAAATAATAAATTACCCAAACAAATTGGAAAAACAAAAGGCTTGAATTGCAAATTTAAGTTGCCCAGCACAGCAGTACTTAAAGCTGGTCTTCACGATAAGTTAATACAGAACTATAGGAGAGAATCTGTTTTTAGTAATCATTAATGTATACAGTAGAGAGAGCTCCAGGCTATTCAATTAATTCTAGACCATAATTATGAACAAGGTTCAAATTGTATAAATCAGCTTTTTTTTTTATTTAACTTTCCAAATTGGATTCATAACTCAGGATTAAGTAAATGAATTTGGAATATCTCACAGCTCTCGCTGTCCCCGAAAACCGGCACTCCAAGGACACCAGTCTCTGGAGGCATAATTTGCAAACACTTCTCATTTCAGAGAAATCACTATAATTATAATGATTATATAATAATTATCATTATTACAATAATTTCAACCTGTCACCTGTCCAAATGACACCTGGACACCTTTACATCACGTAATAAAGAAAAGGTTAAAGTAACCAAATAAGGCAACAAAATCTAGTCGATCTCTGATAAATCTGCAGTGGAAAGTAAGATTTAAAGAATAAAAACTCAAACACAACAATCTCACCCTGGATCAGAATAAATACCACACACTGCTATGGAGAAAACAATTACAGAGAGAAAAGGTAAAGGTCACACAATACAGAACACGTTGCATTTATATTGTCGCTTTCTTCAGAGGATCTCAAAGCACTTTACGTGCATTAATGTTGTCGCACAGCACCTAATGTAGGCGTTACCGTGCAAAGATAATCTGAGGGACAGAGAGGTTAAATCACTTGCTTCAGAGCCCAGAGTAAGTCAATGAAAGAACCATGAATTGAACCCAGGAGTCCTGAGAGACAGTCGGTTTTCTGGGACCACAAGACCAAGTTGCCTGCTTTAATAAACCACCACTGATTGCACAGAATGTGTATAGCTCATAACATACAGTCAGATTAGATTCAATTGAATTTAATTGCTTAAGCAGATGTTCTGTAAAGAATCAGAGCTCTGATGCCTGTTGGTTTGCCCTTTAAAAGCTCCCTTGAAGGCATCCCTGGAGCATAGCCTTGGTGAAGCTGGTCTGCTGTCTGGGAGCTGTGTCGGGGCATTTCAAGACAAGACAGCTAAGTCAGTGGGCCAGCTCAGGCTTTTTTGCTGCCCCAAGTGGCGAAGGTAAAAAAAAAAAAAAAAGCTGCAATCGGCGGCACCTCAGCGGCAGCTCGACCGCGCCGCTTCATTTCTCAGCGGCAATTTAGCGGTGGGTCCTTCGCTCCGAGAGGGACTGAGGAACTCGCCACCGAATTGCCGTCGAAGACCCGGATGTACCGCCCCTTCCGATTGGCCACCCCAAGAACCTGCTTTGGTTGCTGGTGCCTGGAGCCGGCCCTGGCCAGGGGTACATGTACCACTGCAGGTACGCAGGGGTCTTCCGGGGGGTACATCAACTCATCTGGATATTTGCCTAGTTTTACAACAGGCTACAGAAAAAGCACTACTAAGTCAGTACAAACTCAAATTTCATACAGACAATGACTTGTTTATACCGCTCTGTATACTATGGTAAAAAATGAGAACATACGCACGTTTTCAGTAACAGCGTGCTGTGACATGCCTGTATTTTGATGCCTGATTGTGTAAGCAAGTAGTTTTTAAGTGAGGTCCACTTGGGGGGGGAGAGAGGAAACCTGAGACAAATGACTCCTGGAAGGGGTACGGTCGTCTGGAAAGGTTGAGAGCCACTGAGATAAGCAAGTTTGCGAGATAGAAATAGCAGCCCTAAAAAGTCCTCAGCGTGTTATGCATTGTCTTTACCATGAAGTGTTGCCAGCTGGCGTTAAAGAACAGCATATCCTGGAATGCAATTCCTTGCATCTCCAAGAGCCACGGCCTATGTCCTCCTGAGCCAGGGTATAGGGCTGCATTACGGCCAAATGCTGCGTCCCCCCTGTGGACCCCAGGTGTGAGTCTGCAGCAGGTCTTCACAGGAGAGCAGGGAGGTGGGGGTAAGTAGGTGCTTCACAACCAGGCCGGGGAACAGCGTGGTAGCCTGTGCTGTCAGGATCAGCGTAGAAGCAGAGCAACGGGCCACATTGGCTGCTCCCCCAAAATTCAGTGGTAGCCAGAAGTGGGACATTAGTAACAGTGCAGTGAACTTCCATCCCACAGCAGGGATAACGGTAGGCTTCTTTCCTGGTAGAATTAGGGATGGGCACTAACGGAGACCCTAGATCTGAGCGAAACACCTCGACATTGGGGTCCATTCTGTACAGCCCGGCTCTGAATACAACACTGTCCATCCTGTATAGGCACTGGTTCGATTGTGGAGGGATCTGTCTGCTAGAAAAATCACTGTGGTCCTGCTGTGCGGCGGGTATCCTCATCTTCTGCACACTGTGCGGCCTAACAGCTGGAGAGGCCTGCCCATTTCTAAAAGTAAGCTGGCGTTTTATTCAGAGAACTAATTACAGAGATGTGGCAACTGCAGCTGGCATTCCAGCCAGGCGCACACAGACTGACTTGCTAGTGCCTTGTCCAGATTCTTCCGTCCCTCCCAGCGCCATGCAGGTTGCTACAGTGTAGCTCAGCTCACTATCCCTCCTCATGCAGGGGGTTTGGGATAGGGGACGGGAGGAGTCACAGGACCAGAGATCCAGTGACGATGCAGATACACTGGCTATTCAAACCAGTATGGAGGCGGATTTCTGTCTTTCCTCCTCCCTCTGGAATGGGCCAGGTCGGACCCAATCGCCCCACAAACGCTAGTCATTTGCAATCTGGATGGCAGGCCAAACTGCAAAATTTAGCCCATCTCTGCAGATTTTATTGGCATTATTAACCGCACCTCAGATGGCCCAAACTGAACCCATTTCACAAGCTGATTTATTGCTCACCACTTAGGCTGCTTATCAGTAGTTTTGCATCTCACTCAGCTTCAGATAGTGAAATGAGGTTGCTTTGTTTCATCCTTGTTTCTAGTCATTTTTCCTTGGTGGCTTCCCAGTGCTAGTACACTGCTGGGTTGTTTGAGTTTCTAGCTCCGCAGGGAAATGTTTTAATGGAAACAAAACTGTACATATTGGGTTCCGGGAAGTGGGCGGGCTCAGCCGCCCACTACTAAAGGCCCCTCCCCCAGCCTAGCGGGAGGGACCACTGGACCCAGTACCAAATGATTACGTGGGACAACTAATAAAAAAACAGGGAGCGAGGTGACGGTCAGAGGTTCAAAATCAGGGAACCAGATGGGGACACCGAGCAGAGAACCCCGGACAGCGCCCACTGCTCCTCGAAGGTGGCAAGGGAGCCAGTGGACGCCGCCCAGAGGAACTCTGCCCGGATACGTGAACGGACAGAGGGAAACAAAACTGTAGCAGGGTGGCTACCCTGCTCCTGCCTGAGGGGTTTAAAACAGCCCTGGCAGAGGTAGGGTGACCAGACAGCAAATGTGAAAAATCGGGACAGGGGGTGGGGGGTAATAGAAGCCTATATAAGAAAAAGACCCCAAAATCGGGACTGTCCCTATAAAATCGGACATCTGGTCACCCTAGGCAGAGGGCTGGGGCAAAGGGAAAAGCTACTGGGCTGATTGGGGAAGTAGCCACAGCTGGGCCATGCCCCAATCAGGCCCCAGCTGGCCTGTATAAGATGGCTGGGAGCCAGGAGCTCAAGAGTCTCTCTCTGCCTTCAGAGAGAGAAGGGCCTGGCTGCAGGGAGCTAGAGACAGGGTACCTGAGTGGAGCAGGGCTGGGGAAAGGCTGAGGAGCTGGGGAGCTCCAGCCTGGATAGCCCCAGGCTGCAGCCTGGTAATAGGCCAAGGGGTACTGGGGATTGCAGAGGGCAGCCCAGGGCTAGGCCAAGGCAGCAGGTCCGAACCCAACCTTGCCGATGATGAGTGGCCTATACTGCAGTCTGCCCCAGAGAGTGGGGGCTAGCTGGTGACTGGCAGTGGCCTTATCCTGAGGTGAGGTGGGGTTAGTGGGTGGGGGTTCCCCTGGTAAGGGAGACCTAGCGTGTGTGGGTACTGCCAGGGGGCAGCACCCAGGGCAAGGGGCACCGGGGTCCTGGGAGGGACACGGGAGCAGAGGAAGAGGACAGGCGGATCACTGGCCTGCAGAGGGCGCTCCAGAAGGCTGGTGAGCTAATTCCCTGGACGACCAGCAGGAGGCGCCGCAGGGGTGAGTCTGGACTCCTCTTACAAAAACTTAGAACAAAAAACAAACTAGCTTTCTTCTCTTTTAACACATGCACTCACATCTGGAAACCTTGATGTTGATCCTAGGTGTTAAAAACATTGCTTTTTACCGAAACTAAAGTTTGGGCCTAAAATGATCTGACGAGAAACATTTAGATCAGCTGTTCTCAAACTGTGGGTCGGGACCCCAAAGTGGGTTGCGACCCTGGTTTAATGGGGTCGCCAGGGCAGGCTTAAACTTGCTGGGGCGTGGGGACAAAGCCAGAGCCCCACCACCTGAGGCTGAAGCTGAAGCCCAAGGGTGTTAGCCCTGGGCAGCAGGTCTCAGGTTACTGGCCCCCTACCTGGGGGGGCTCAGGCTTTGGTCCCCCCTCCTGGGGTCCTATAGTAATTTTTGTTGTCACAACGGGGTCACTGTGCAATGAAGTTTGAGAACCCCTGATTTAGATAATAGTCCTGATTACTAATTATCTATGATCATAAGGCAGGATCCTCAGGTGTTATTCTCCGCTGATTTAGCAGATCTACACTGATGAGCAGTTGCCCATGATCTGCCCCTTTGCATGACTGATACAGATGAAAATTAAAGGAAAACAACCAACATGGAGACATTTTCAATGGGTGATACAATTTCAACTGCAAAGATGCAGTTCCCAGTCACATTGCTTTAGTCTTGTCCCAGGTATTGACACTATATGTAATGGGCATAATACATAATAATAAATACATCTGTACCAGGATTTCATGTTTGCAGTGTGGTTGTAGTCGTATTGGTCTATGGGTACGTCTTTACTACCCGCCGTATTGGCGGGTAGCAATCGATTTATCCAGGATCGATATATCGCATCTTGTTAAGACACGATATATCGGTCCCCGAACGCACTCACCATCGACTCTGGAACTCCACCAGAGCGAGCGGCAGTAGCGCAGTCGATGGGGGAGCTGCGGCCATCGATCCCGCGCCGTCTGGACCCCAAGTAATTCGATCCAAGATACTTCAACTTCAGCTATGCTATTCGCGTAGCTGAAGTTGTGTATCTTAGATCGATTCCCCCCGCCCCCCCCCCCCCAGTGTAGACCAGCCCTCAGATATAAGAGATACAATGTAGGTGAGGTAACATCTTTTACTGGACCAACTTCTGTTGGTGGAAGATACACAGAGCTCTTCTTAAGGGTTGGGGACGGAAGCAGAGCATCTGAGTGCCTCTCCCAGGTTTTTATGTTGCTTATAATGCAAGTAGGAGACAGAGTCCTTGTTGAAGAAAATCAGTAGATTTCAAACAAAATTAAAATTGGTTTAAATACAAACAAATGTTTTCCCAGGTTACCATTACATTGGGAAAGAGAACAATAATCTTAGCTAAAATGAGATCTGACCATAATCGTCATCCCAAACTATAATCAAAACTTTTTTACTTAAGACTCTAAAATTTGCACTCTAAGCCAAGCCAGCAAACACTCATGTCTGCATCTAACAGTTCCCATTGAAAGCCCAGTTCCAAGAAACGTCTCAAAAGAATCTAATCTCACCAGATAGCCAGACCAGTTTCTGAACCAAAGTGAATCATCTAAGCTGTCAGACTTTGAGTTTCTTATCTAAATTCCCACACAAACAGTGTTTAACTTACCATTAGCTTCGATTGAACAATAAATAATAGTAAAAAGAAGAACAGGAGTACTTGTGGCACCTTAGAGACTAACAAATTTATTAGAGCATAAGCTTTTGTGGACTACAGCCCACTTCTTCGGATGCATATAAATAATAGTGTTCTACAAAATACGTGACGAGGACATTGCAGTTAAAAAATCTTATGCATTAAAAAGAATAGATATAAGCAGCTTAAGTGTTGTTTTATTGCCTTGGGTTAAGGACAATATTGCCATGTGAAAATTCACCTTCCACATTCCAATGCTAACTTTAACTCTGGTCTTTTAAATAGATGTTTGAAGCCTTTCAATATAGATGAAGATGCACTAGTAGGTGTTTATCTTTGACTAAATTATGTATATAGATTGATACACATACAAAAGAACATCTATCCATATACTCTAGGCACTTTTGACATGACATGAGACTACAAAATTAATACCCAAGCATGATTAAAGTGCCACGGTACAATTGAATATAACCCACTACCAGCAAACCAGGCCAATTACTCTCCCCCTCCAACAATTCCCCCATCCTTAAAATCCCTTTTGCTCAATTTCCCTTTAAAATACTTTGGTTATAACATGTCCAATAGCGATAGACTCAAGGAGCTTGATCTATTTAGGCTAACAAAGAGAAGGTTAAAGGATGACTTGATTATAACCTGTAAGCACCTACATGGGGAATGTTCAGTGTATCAGAGAAAGGTATAATATGATCCAATGGCTGGAAGTTGAAGCTAGAGAAATTCAGGGTGGAAATAAGGTGCAAATTTTTAACAGTGGGAGTAATTAACCTTTGGGACAACTGACCAAATGTCATGGTGGATTCCCATCACTGGCCATTTTTGAGTCAAGATTGGATGTCTTTCAAAGAGATCCAGGCTAGGAATTATTTTGGGACAGTTCTATGGCTGGGGTTATGCAAGAGGTCAGGCTAGATGATCATATTGATCCCTTCTGGCCTGGGAATCTATGAAGGTATGAAATACGAGTTTTGTAGTTTGACCTAAAGAACATCGGGTTACGGGAAACGGAGGCAGGTAGAACAGCTCCTGGCCACTAAGGGCTGATAAAGGGGTGAGGCCTCCAACTCCTTTATAGGATGCTTCAGAAGAAAATACAACAAAGCCTTTAGACCGCAGTTATGGAATGATCTCAGGGAGATCTTCCGGAGCCGGACGTTGGCTTAGCCCCGAAGCATGAAGACTTCGATTCTTTCCAATACCTTTGTAATGTTGGCTGACTTTTGAGGCGGTTACAAAATGACCTGAACGGTGGCACTGTTGGTTGAGCTGTGCTTCCAGGATTTGTGGGTGGGAGCGGGGTCTGATCAAACCCAAAACACCAAGTGGAACTCCGGGGATGGGGGAGTGATTCTAATGCAGAGCAACAGAGGGTCCTGTGGCACCTTTGAGACTAACAGAAGACTGGGAGCATAAGCTTTCGTGGGTAAGAACCTCACTTCTTCAGATGCAAGTGAGCTGCAGCTGAGAAAACGTGCATTTTGAATGCCCTGTGAGCTCCAAACAATAACCTCTCTCTAACTATTATACGAGGATGATTTTTTTTCTCTTGAAC
Source organism: Malaclemys terrapin pileata (assembly GCF_027887155.1). Lineage (NCBI taxonomy): Eukaryota > Metazoa > Chordata > Testudines > Emydidae > Malaclemys > Malaclemys terrapin. The sequence goes on from NC_071515.1 coordinate 74,660,441, forward strand.
TGGCTGGCTCGAAACCCATCTGTCCTCAACTCAGATTGAATTTAAACCTAATCAAATATGCTTTGCTTTAGAGCACTCATTTGTCTTGTTTAAACAGATCTATGCATTTCTTACACAGGGCTCGCACTGGGGCTTCTTGGTTTTGTTTTCTAAAATGTGCTGGCCTCAGCATTGCCTAGCTTTTGAGGGAGCTGATAGATGAAGATCTGGGAGCATTTGTTATGTGCAAGAGCAGAATCCATTTGTATTTCCCTTCCCTTCCCCTGACCCCCATGTACAATTAAGATGCAGACCCAGTGTTCCCAAGATAAAGCAGCAGCTCAGGCTATCACTAGGGAAGAAAGATTACACAAGGGATGATCAATAAATTGACAGCTTCAAGTTGTCAGCAGCTCCTCCTCCTTCCAAGTAAGTTTCTGCAACGACAACAAAAAGTTGTCTTCTCCGGGACTGTTTTCAGGATGTTGGGGTCTGATTGGGCAAAGTGCTGGTGAGCGCATCCAGAGTTGTACTCAATGCCCTGAACTCCTATTATCTGCAAGAGGGGCTGATGGAACAACAAATCTTATCATGTAGCGCCTTATAGGGTCTTCCTCGTTTACCTAAACTGGGGCTTCTTGATTTAACAAAGACATTTGGCTTGTCTTGACATCTTGTCAAAGTCGTTCTCCCACGTTCTCGTTCTGTATAACTCAGGCAATTGTTCAAGCTACAGCAAATGTTAGTCAATCCAGACATTTTTCAGATGCTAGATGGGAAATCAGGCTGGTTCTTGCTGCAATGATATGAGAAGAAATACATCTAGTGAGTGGTTCTACCTAATGGAACAGGCTAGGCCGTCTAGGTCAGCATAAGCACATCAGGCCTGTGCTTAAGTTCCTCTTGTGGCTTCCAGTCAGCTTCCAATATCAGATTAAGGCTTTGAAGTGAACTTTGAATGCTGCATAACAGAGTCGATGCATGGGGGGGGGGGAAGGACCTAGGGTCTTGTGCCCCCTCCCCCCCAGATTTGCTGCTTGGCTTGTACTAAGCATGCTCACACAACTAAGCATGCTCAGTAACATCTGCTGAAGCCCCTGCCCTCACTCCATCCCCGCCCCACTATTGGCAGGTACGGGTCTCTGCCGCAAAACCTTCCTACCCTTTCTGTGCCAGGGAAGATAATGGAGCAAGTAATTAAGGAAATCATCTGCAAACACTTGGAAGGTGGTAAGGTGATAGGGAACAGCCAGCATGGATTTGTGAAGAACAAATCATGTCAAACCAATCTGATAGCTTTCTTTGATAGGATAACGAGCCTTGTGGATAAGGGTGAAGCTGTGGATGTGGTATACCTAGACTTTAGTAAGGCATTTGATACGGTCTCGCATGATATTCTTATCGATAAACTAGGCAAATACAATTTAGATGGGGCTACTATAAGGTGAGTGCATAACTGGCTGGATAACCGTACTCAGAGAGTTGTTATTAATGGTTCCCAATCCTGCTGGAAAGGCATAACGAGTGGGATACCGCAGGGGTCTGTTTTGGGACCAGCTCTGTTCAATATCTTCATCAACGACTTAGATACTGGCATAGAAAGTACGCTTATTAAGTTTGCGGATGATACCAAACTGGGAGGGATTGCAACTGCTTTGGAGGACAGGGTCATAATTCAAAATGATCTGGACAAATTGGAGAAATGGGCTGAGGTAAACAGGATGAAGTTTAACAAAGACAAATGCAAAGTGCTCCACTTAGGAAGAAAAAATCAGTTTCACACATACAGAATGGGAAGAGACTGTCTAGGAAGGAGTACGGCAGAAAGGGATCTAGGGGTTATAGTGGACCACAAGCTAAATATGAGTCAACAGTGTGATGCTGTTGCAAAAAAAGCAAACATGATTCTGGGATATATTAATAGGTGTGTTGTGAGCAAGACACGAGAAGTCATTCTTCCGCTCTACTCTGCTCTGGTTAGGCCTCAGCTGGAGTATTGTGTCCAGTTCTGGGCACCGCATTTCAAAAAAGATGTGGAGAAATTGGAAAGGGTCCAGAGAAGAGCAACAAGAATGATTAAAGGTCTTGAGAACATGACCTATGAAGGAAGGCTGAAAGAATTGGGTTTGTTTAGTTTGGAAAAGAGAAGACTGAGAGGGGACATGATAGCAGTTTTCAGGTATTTAAAAGGGTGTCATAAGGAGGAGGGAGAAAACTTGTTCACCTTAGCCTCTAAGGATAGAACCAGAAGCAATGGGTTTAAACTGCAGCAAGGGAGGTCTAGGTTGGACATTAGGAAAAAGTTCCTAACTGTCAGGGTGGTTAAACACTGGAATAAATTGCCTAGGGAGGCTGTGGAATCTCCATCTCTGGAGATATTTAAGAGTAGGTTAGATAAAAGTCTATCAGGGATGGTCTAGACAGTATTTGGTCCTGCCATGTGGGCAGGGGACTGGACTCGATGACTTCTCGAGGTCCCTTCCAGTCCTAGAATCTATGAATCTATAAGAATGTCTCTTGCAACATTGACACCCCTTTTACCTCAAGACCCCAAATGAGCTGCCCCACACACACTCAAAAAAAATCTCAAACAAGTAAATGGCCATGTGGAAAGTGAACTGTAATAATCTATCCAGGTGATGACAAAAGCATAGAGCACAGTTCATGTAACACCTTAGATACATTCCAGTGCCGACTGGACTACAAAACCTGTTGGCATTGAGTGTCTCCCAGTTGGAGAATTATTGATTAAGGATCCGATTTTCAAAAGTACCTATGGTATCTAGGTGCCCAGTTCCTATTGACCAGAATTTCTGTACATCTATACAATGGTTCACTGTTGAACTAGGGAGACATATCTAGTGGGTTCCCACAGGGGTTTGTCCGGGATCTGGTACTATTCAATATTTTCAGTAATGATCAGATAATAGAGTGGAGAGTATGCTTATAACATTTGCAGATGACACCAAGCTGGGAGGGGTTGCTAGTGCTTTGTAGGACAAGATTGGAATTCAAAATGATTTTGATAAATTGGAAAATTCATCTGAAATCAACAAGATGAAAGTCGATAAAGACAAGGGCAAAGGAAGGAAAAATCAAATACATAATGGGGAATAACTGGCTAGGTAGTAGCACCGCTGTAAAGAATATGGGGGTTATAGTGGATCATAAACTGAATACAAGTCAACAATGTCAACAATAGTTGTGAAAGTCAACAATAGTTATGAAAAAGGCTATCATCATTCAGGGGTGCATTAACAGGAGTATCGTATGTAAGATATGGGAGGTAATTGTCCCACTCTACTCAGCACTGGTGAGGCCTCAGCTGGAGTGCTATGTTCAGTCTGGGCACACACTTTTAGTAAGATGTGGAAAAATTGGAGAGAGTCCGGGGGCGGGACAACAAAAATGGTAAAAGGTTTAGAAAACGTGACCTATGAGGAAAGGTTAAAAAAACCAGTGCATGTTTAGTCTGGAGAAAAGAAGACTGTTAAAGGCTGTTAAAAAGAGGACAGTGGTCAATTGTTCTCCATATCCATTGAAGATAGGCCAAGAAGTAATTGGCTCACTCTGCAGCAAGGGAGAGTTAGGCTAGATATTAAGAAAAACTTTCTAACTATCAGGATAGTTAGACCATTCCTGATGGGTGTTTATCTAACTTGTTCCTAAAAACTTCCAATGATGGGAAGTCCACAACCTCCTTGGAAATCTATTCCAGTGTTTAAGTATACTTGGTCCTGCCTCAGCACAGGGGCTGGACAAGATGACCTCTCGAGGTCACTTCCAGTCCTACACTTCGATGATTCTATGATCTTTGGTTGAATTCCTTAGATATTCTTCTTTAAAAGCTTCTCCCCAGAGATTCAACTATAGAAGCTTCTCCATACAAATGGCTTGATTCTTCATTCTACAGGCAAACCCCTCCTGTACAATTCACTTTCTACATAGGGAGAGGGACAGCTCAGTGGTTTGAGCATTGGCCTGTTACACCCAGGCTTGTGACTTCAATACTTGAGGAGGCCACTTAAGGATCTGAGGCAAAAATCAGTATTTGGTCCTCCTAGTGAAGGCAGGGGGCTGGACTTGATGACCTTTTGGGGTCCCTTCCAGTTCTATGAGATAGGTATATCTCCATAATCCACAGAGGTCATCACTGTGTCAAGTACTGTGGCTGGATCATTTTATGGCCAATAACATTTTTAGTGCTGCAGACCATCAGACTTTATGTATCATATTATGAGCTGATCTCCATTGATGTCAGGAAGAAGTTTTTTGCACCCATTCATGACACTCCACAATTCGCATTATTGCAGGGGTTGACCGTCCTCTGGTGCATCATGTATTGGACACTAATAGGTAGGACTTGAAAGGCCAATGGTCTTCTTTGGGATCATAAAATCCGGTGTATCTAGGCTATGGCACCATCTCTCCTTCTTCTGTGATGTCTCATGTCTGTCTTCTCTCTGGGACATTTGGCCCCACATTTAAAGTCTGTTCATTCAAGACTTGACCCAATGCCCATCGATCTCAATGGAACAGCTCCAAAGTACTTCAGCATCCATTGGAGCCTGCCTTCAGTTTCCAGAGCGGGTTTGCAAATTGCACTTAAGCCATGTACATCAGGGGAGATTTTTCCCCCCCCTCTAAATAATTAAGCCTACTGAACCATGAAATAGATTCAATATTGGGCACTCCGAAGCCATTTTAGCATTTAATCCAATCTGAGATAATTCAGTCTACCCAAGATAACAAACATTGATATGGCCAGGCAGAAACAAGTCTGCATATCTGCTCTGAAGAGGGGAAAAGAGAACCAAACTAAAAACACAGCGAGTGTTACTTTCTTCTTTTGTAAATCGTGTTTGGCACCATATAAGTGTGGAGAGATGCATTATTGTCTCTCTAAAGGAAAAGCAACTGGAGGGAGCGAAGTTACATTGTGAAAGAAAAATATTGTAATATTTATATACAAATCCAATCAGGCACAGCTGTAAGTATAAAGTGATCATAGCGCAGTTTAAAGCGAAATGAAAATCTGCAGCCGTTCTGAGAATAAATTGGACTTGAATGGTACACTAGAAAATGTGATCTATGGCATGGATTAAAATAAAGAGACATAGCGCAAAGCCTGTTAACCAATTTGACTGTGAACAGCGTTAAACAGTCATTGCCATCTGCTCGCCGTCATCTCTTAGCTTTTCTGCTTTCACACATTTCCAGCAAGCCTCCGCAGCAGGGGAATCATGAGAGAGATTTTTTAGAACCTATTTGGGAGACTATTTCTGTTTCAAATACTGCAAAGCTCGGTATCTTTGCTTTGAGGACAATTCTTGGTAGACTGATGCATTTCACAAATAGCCTGAGGAGAGAGAAGATATGGAATTTACCAGGATCATCCTTCACATCTATAGCGTGTGCTAATTTTCAGGGCTGATTTGTTTGAAACTGGCTTTGTACCAGAATTCCAGGGAGACTGGGGTTTTTTGGGGGGAGGGGACTCTTTTCTACCTATCTTAAGTGCTTATATGGCCCCCTGCCCCAAAGTATCTGAGAACATCATCTCACCGCCTTCAATGCGCTTGTCCTCAGAACACCTGTGTGAACTAGAGCAGCACCCATTTTACAGATGGAGGACTGAGTTATAAAGAGATTCGGTGATTTGCCCACAACCACAGAAGAAATCGCTGACAGACCAAGGACTTGAACCCTGGTCTCCCAAGTTCCTTGATCGATGGACCATCCTTCCTCTCTTGTGGGAAGACTAGAAACTGAGATCTTGGGCTTAGAAATCAGCCCCCAATTTAGCTGCAAAGCAGCCCTAAAAGGTCTGCCAAGGTTTCCTTCAGTTGAAAGGTGGCTCCTCCAATGATGGAAAGCCAATGTAGCTAGTTCTATGTCACCTGCTCTCCACCTCTGGTGAGCCTGGAGACGCGGCTGCCTGATCCCCAGCTGGTTCTGCAGTCCATCTGGAAGATGAGGTGAAAATTCTAGCAGCCCTCTAGCTGCGTCTTGGCCCCTGAGAAGTCCCAAGATGGGCAGAAAGGTGGCTTCTTCCTCCTCAGCTGCACCCATGAAATCATTATTTGTAGCTGAGGATATTCCCCGCCTCCCCATCCCTGAGTGAACTCCCTACCTACTTATACTGTGTGCATTACTGTAGCATCTGAAGGTCTTGAAAGCATGCTTCTGCTCCCAGTAAGTCAATGGGAATCTCACTTCAGTTGGAGCAGGCCTAGCCCCTAAGACTTGTGGTGTTTTGGTGCTAAGAGAAGGAGTTGACCACTATGTTCCTAGCTGACATCTCCCTTCACTATTGCTTTAAGACCACTAGTTGCCATGCTCCACCCCAGAGATGGCTGCACAGCTGTTCTGCATCGGTAAAACTCCCCCCTCTGCAGAGAGCCCGCATAAAGCCTAATGCATCCCTCAGACTATGAGAATACAGTGTAGGAAGGACTTATAGAGTGCATAGTGGGGCATTTCCTCCATGTGTACAAGGCACATTGGAGGTGCAAGGTCTTATATTAATGTAGGTCATGGTGACCCTACTGTGATTCCCCAGTGTGTGGCCTGATTCTGAGAGGTGAGAAGCTTTGCAGCACCCAGTGTTGTAACTCTTTGCAGCACCTGGGTGGGGAGGGATAGCTCAGTGGTTTGAGTATTAGCCTCCTAAATCCAGGGTTATGAGTTCAATCCTCAAAGGGGCCACTTAGGGATCTGTGGTAAAATCAGTACTTGGTCCTGCCTAGTGAAGACAGGGGGCTGGACTCGACTCGACTCAATGACCTTTCAGTGTCCCTTCTAGTTCTCTGGGATAGGTCTATCTATCTATCTTTCATTCTGAGAAACAAATAAACAAAGACCCCCCCCTGGACCAGCCTGTACAATCAATCAGCACCCCACAACTGGCATCTGCATTCTGCACAGCACTGGCAACCCTCCTGCAATTCACCCCCACTGACATTTTCAACCCTGGCAACCTCCCTCCCAGCCTGTGGGAGACGACAGCTTGATCTGTATCTCTTTAGGAACACATTTTTGACATGAAGTAGGTTTTGATTGATGGTCTTCCACCATATATGCTCAGCTAAACAAGATGTTTGATTTTATTATTATTGCCACTGTAGTTGTGATGCGCTAATCTGTCACTCGCATTGTTGAACACCTCTACGGCTGGAGAAGTAAGTGTGTCATGTCGGACAGTGGCAAATCTCAGTGATCTCACCTGGGTTGAATGAAGTATTATTTTTGCATTTCTTTTCAAGGCCTGGGTAGCAAATCCTGCTGCTGTTGAAGTCAAAGGCAGAGCTTTGGGATCCTGTGAAATGAGCCACAGACCACCAATGTAAAATCTGTTGGCATTCGTGTTCACGTGCTCTTGTACTTTGTGGTTATGCCAAGGAACAAAAGGAGAAGTACTACCACATCATGGGAAAGGTTGCTGGTGGGCTGAGACCACTGTTGATCATGCTGATCAAGATTGCTTCCTTGTTTCCACCTGTCTGTCTCCATCTGTTGTCCCTTCTCGTGTACTTACATTGCAAACTCCTTAAGGATGGGGATTGTATTTTGGTTGTGTGTTTGTACAGCACCTAACACAACAAGGTCCTGGTTCATGGCTAGGGATTGTAGGTGCTACTGTAAGACAAATAATAATAGTCTCTGGTTTTCATGAACCAACCAGAAGAAAGAAGCCATCACAATTTCCCCAGGAAGTCTGTTCTCAGGAGACCTGCAGCTGAACGTGGCTACCCAAGACAGCCAGGCATGGCAGTTTGGGTAAGCACCAGGGTGAACTCTTGGCCTTGCCCTCAAGTCAATGGCAAAGCTTCCATTGTCTTCAATGGGGCCGGGATTTCATAATTTAACGTTGATTGTGCTTATCTCCAGACTGAACCAGAACTCCTGATTTTTTCAGGGTTTGCCCATCAAGATAAGCCGCCTACTCGCAAACGTAATCCCGTAAATGGCTGGGCTACCCAGCAGAGAGGCAGGATGGTCTAATGCATAGGGCACCAGCGTCAGGAGATCTGCGTTTTACTCACTGGCTCTGCCGCTCATTTGCTGCATGACCTTCCTTCATCTCCCGTGCTTCTGTTTCCCCTCCTACCCTCTATTTGTCTTGCTGCTTGAGACTGTAATTTCTGCAGCGCAGGGTTTCCATTACTATGGGTCTGAACAGCACCTGGCAGAGTGCAGTCCTGACCTTGGCTGGCACTCCTGTAATTCTGCTATTAATTATAATCTGTCATTAGCTCATTCCAATGAGCCCTTTATTTTACCTAAAGATAGAGACCAAGGTGGTTAGACTGAGGCCAGGTCTACACTATGGCAGGTACAGAGGCACAGCTTCGGCACTGCAGATGTAGTGCTGTCATGTAGACGATTCCTACATCGACGGAAGGGATTTTTCCATCCATTTAGTTATCCCACCTCTCTAAGAGGTGGGTCGCCAGAAGAATTCTTCCATCAACCTGGCTGCAACTACACCAGAGGTTAGATCGACCTAACTATCTCATGTAGGCCAGGGAATCTTTCACATCCCTGAGCGATGTAGCTAGGATGATCTAATTTTTAGGTGTCAAGCAGGCCTGGCTCTTTACCCTTTCTTCCTCTTCTGTTCAGTGACTTTAAGAAGCCAGGACCTTTTCATTTTTGTAGCAGAGTTTGTTGGTAATTTAATTTTCTTTTGGCACAAGAAAAACTGGTGTAAATCCAAATTCATCCTGTGAGTGCATGTCAAGCGTTCCCGTGATCAATATTTACAGTCTGTTAATGTTCCTTTGACATCCTTCCTTTGTGAGATATGGAAGAACCATTCTCCATTCTGAAGCTACTCATTATCCTTTGTTCTGGCCCAAACAGTTTCCTTACAGATCAGGTTATGTTTTGTATCATGTAAACTCTTCGCACGTGTGTTTTTGACCAACAGTTGGGACTAGCCATCTGGAGTGATGTCTTTGCATATTTGTTTTCACACCTAAAACACACACAAAAGACAAGCCATTTAATGATCATCTTGCAAAGTGATGTTTTGGAATCACGGCAGCAGGAAAATCAATGTGATAAGAATGCTGTTAAATGAGTCTTCTTCACAATGTAGTAATTGAAGGGAGTTTTCCAGGGTATTTGTCATGGTAGCAGGAGCTGAGTTAAGGAAGAACCACCCTGGAATACTAACATTCTGAACTTCACCAGGGCAGTATTTTTGGACCTGATCTAGATGAATCGTATTTCTAAAATCAAAACCTAGGATACTTTTGTGCTGGTGTCACTACTGCCAACTTCTGCCTTCACACAGACACCTACATACTGGTGTATTTCTCAGAGTGAAGATAAATTCATTAAGAACATTGCATTACTGGAAATAATCCTTCAAACACTGGACCAAGGTCATTAACATTCACGCCGACCATTCACTCATTTGACTATTCTCTTTACCCAAAAGCTGTTAAACACACTGAACACTTATTCCACTCAACTGCGTGGTCCTGGTAAGTACTTCTTCACACAATGTACAGTCAACCTGTGGAACACCTTGCCAGGGGATGTTGTGAAGGCCAAAAGTATAACTGGGTTCAAAAAATAATTACCTAAGTTAATGGAGGATAGGTCCATCAAAGGTTATTAGCCAAAATGGTCAGGGATGCAACCCCATCCTCTGGGTGTCCTAAGCCTCTGACTGCCAGAAGCTGGGGCTGGATGACAGGGAATGGTACCCCTCATTTTAGGACTCTGAGGCCTTGTCCACACTAAAGGGAAAAGTCGATCTAAGCTACGCAATGTGATTTACGTGATTAGCGTAACTCAAATCGACGTAGCTTAGATCTACTTACTGTGGGGTCCACACTACGCATCATCGACGGGAGACGCTCTCCTGTCGACTCCCCTTGCGCTTCTCGATCAGGTGGAGTACAGGAGTCAATGGGAGAGTGATCGGCAGTCGATTTAGCGGGTCTTCACTAGACCCGCTAAATCGACCACTGATGCATCGATCGCTTCAGCGTCGATCCTCCGGTAAGTGTAGACAAGGCCTGATTTGATTGAGGTGCAGAGAAGTGTAGAGGTTTCTAACCATCTGTCATAACTATAAAGGGGAGGGTAGCAGCCCTCCTGTGTACAATACTATAAAATCCCTCCTGGCCAGAGACTCCAAAATCCTGTTACCTGTAAAGGGTTAAGAAGCTCAGGTAACCTGGCTGACATCTGACTCAAAGCACCAATAAGGGGACAAGATACTTTCAAATCTTGGTGGGGGGGAGGCTTTTGTTTGTGCTCTTTGTTTTGGGGGTTGTTCGCTCTTGGGACTGAGAGGGACCAGACATCAATCCAGGCTCTCCAAATCTTTCTGAACAAGTCTCTCATATTTCCAACTTGTAAGTAAACAGCCAGGCAAGGCATGTTAGTTTTTATCTTTGTTTTCTCAACTTGTAAATATACCTTTTTGCTAGAGTGTTTATCTCTGTTTGCTGTAACTTTGAACCTAAGGCTAGAGGGGATTCCTCTGGGCTCTTTAAGTTTGATTACCCTGTAAAGTTATTTTCCATCCTGATTTTACAGAGATGATTTTTACCTTTTTCTTTAATTAAAAGCCTTCTTTTTAAGAACCTGATTGATTTTTCCTTGTTTTTAAGATCCAAAGGGGTTGGATCTTGATCCACCAGGAGTTGGTGGGAGAAGAGAGGGGGGATGGTTAATTTCTCCTTGTTTTAAGATCCAAGGGGGTTGGATCTTGATCCACCAGGAGTTGGTGGGAGAAAGGAGGGGGATGGTTAATTTCTTCTTGTTTTAAGATCCAAGGGGTTTGGATCTGTATTCCCCAGGGAATTGGTGAAGAGTCTCTCAAGGCTACCCAGGGAAGGGAATTAGCATTTGGGAGTAGTGGCAGCAGACCAGATCTAAGCTGGTAGTTAAGCTTAGAAGTTTTCATGCAGGCCCCCACATTTGTACCCTAAAGTTCAAAGTGGGGAAGCAGCCTTGACACCATCAGAGCAGTGAAATTCTGGAACAGCCTTCCAAGGGGAGAAGTGGGGGCAAAAAACCTAACTGACTTCAAGACTGAGCTTGATAAATTTACGGAGCGGATGGAATGATGAGACCGCCTACAATGGCATATTGCCAATCTGCAACTGCTAGAAGCAAATATCCCCAAATGCCAGTAATGGGACACTAGAGAGGGAGGGCTCTGAGTTACTACAGAGAATTCTTTCCTGGTGCCTGGCTGTTGGTCTTGCAGAAATGCTCAGGGTTTAACTGATCGCCATATTTGAGGTCCGGAAGGAATTTTCACGTAAGTCAGATTGGCAGAGATGCTGAGGGTTTTTTTTTTTTTTTTCCCTCTGCAGCATGAGGTAGGGTCACTTGCAGGTTTAAACTCGTGTAAATGGTGGGTTCTCTGTAACTTGAAGGCTTTAGATCATGATTTGAGGCCTTCCCTAACTCAGCCTGAGTTTAGAGGTCTATTACAGGAGTGGGTTCTGTGGCCTGCAACATGTAGAAGGTCAGACTAGATGATCATAATGGTCCCTTCTGACCTTCACGTCTATGAGATCTCTAGGCGCTACCACAGTGTAAAAACTATTATTACGAACCCCCAAATCTCCAGTGGTGTTTAGATCTCTACGGCCATTTCCCTGTTTATAGTGAAAGGGCTAGATGATCCTGTATGACTCAGAGTTCAGACAATCGTGAATAATTATCATTGTCTTTGAACATGTTTTATACCAAATTCATGCAGCTAAGAAACTCCCCGTCTCAGATCTGCAGCACTGTCTGCTCTAGCTTAAGTCTTTCTCAGCTTATTTAAACAAAACATGCTCATTTTTATGGCACATTTTCTTCATCCACACTAACGCTCTTTGGTCCATACATCACAGGCTTTTATGTGGTGGTTCACTATTGAATCTGGACTTTGAAATTGGCAAAATTAAAGCCCTTTCACAGTAGTTTATCTTTCCAGTTATTTCTATTTCTTTTCATTAATCATATTTTCCTTCACAGGTGGTTTCTTTTATTACCTTGTTATGGACACAACCATTTTATTTCTTTTATTTTTTCGAGTGCGTTTACTTTTTCCTACATCTATTGCATTTATAAACAACACTGCCTGGGAGGCATCTGGACACTCAGAAGGGGGAAGAGAAAGGATGTTGCCGAAGTCAGAGCTTTCATATACATGGGCCCATTTGCAATTAATTTAGGCGCCATTCCTCAGCCGGTGGATTTATCATTCTGCATCCACAAAACCCCAAGGCACTTGGATTATGCTCTATGCATCTCAAACAGTCCATACAATCTCAAAAAGAAATCTATGTTTTATAATAAGTTAAATAAGATGGGCCAAAGGGCCGGGGCTATCAATCTTTCATTTGCAGAGAGATTGAAAAGATTTGGACTGTTTACCTTAGCGAGGCAAGCAATCAGACGCAATATGATAAATGTAGTCAGAACAATGAATGATACTGAGAAGGGAGGATGGGCACTTCTAGTGACATTTTGTTTTCTAGCACAAGAAAAAGGAGGCATTTAATCACATTGAAAGGAAGCAAATTTGAGAGCGATAAAAGGAAATACTTTCCCACCACACACACGATTAGCCTGTAGAGCTCATTGCCACAAGATATTGTTGATGTCAAGAGTTCAGTAGGTTTTAAAAAAAAAAAAAAAGGATTGGGCCTTTGTTCTCATTATTCATATAATCAGAATCATAACAATAAGGATTTTTTAAAAACAAGCGTGAGCACCTCACCACCATTTTGGCCCCGTCACCCCACATTAAAGGATTGGAGAGGAATAAAGGCACTCTAAAATGCCAGGATCTTGCCAGGGGAGGATATCCTCAGTGAAAACACTATGGAAGACAGCTGGAGGGCTGTCCTCTGAGGACCCCCCAAAAACCTGGGTGTAGGAGATGAGAGGGAGCATGCCGGCAGACATTCAGGCCTTAGCTGAATCCCAGGATATGGGATTTATGATTTGCTTTCCGTGAATATTTGCACGTACATCCTTGAAATTCACTTTCCTGGGGTGTACCTGCCACGACCGGTCAAGCCCTTGTATGCCCATGGAACATGGAGAGAAAAGGGTCACAAAGAGAACAATTCAAACTGAAGCTCGTGGGAATGCTTTGCATTATTCCCCCAACTCTGGTTGAAGGCCCTCATAGTTAGCATGCAACTTGCACTGATTCAGCATTCAGTAGGTGCAAAACTACTGCAGCTAACTCCACTTGGAGATTCTGTGGGCCCCAAACCCAATGGCAGTTACTTCTACCAAGACTGATTTGACCCACAGGCATGTTGGGTGTGGCAAGGGTGTACAGAAAGCTTGCTTTCTCGTAGATCCTCCCAATTAATTGCTTTTCCTTCAAAATCCCCATTTCCTTCTTCCCGCTCAGGTTGAGATTTTCTGTACAGTGCAGGGGATTTAGTCTGGGATAGAGTATATCAGGCTTTCTCTGCACCCTGCTGGAGGGGTCGCCACCTTGACAAACCTGCCTGTAGGAAAAATATCACCTAGGAATGGGAGGCAGTGAATTTAGAACGCCAAGTATGGTCTAGAGAGGCCACTCAGGCTCTGGTACCAGCAGAACCAACAAGACTTAGTCCTCCGGTGGCTAGAAAGGCCAGAAAGAGGCAGTAGCCAATCAGGACCCACCAGATGAGATACAAAAGCTTTTGCCTGCTTATTCTAAGGAGAGAGGTGCTGGGGCCAGGGTGGAGCTCCCCACTCCTAACCCAAAACATCCCGGCTCGGGTCAGAGTATAACAAACCAACTGCACTTCCCGCTGAAGTGTGTGAGAAATGGTTTGTTGTGGAGTTTAAAAACCCAGTGGCCATCTGGACTTGAATTTCAGTTCACTATGGCCAGATTAGCAAGAGGCTCGGTGCCTGAGATGCCTTGGTCCTGATGAGCCGTGACACAATCCCACGTCCCTCCATAAGGACCCCCCACACTGCTGTGAATTTCTAAACGGCAGTGTGTAAATCCCACCTCTTTGCACACTCACTCCAAAGCAACTCAGTGTCAGTTACACTCCATTGACCCTTAGATTCAGTTTCTGACAAATTTGCACCCATCATATAGTTTACACGTCAACCATCCAGCTCACTGTTGAATTTGGCCCAGGTCGCCTGTGGAAGTTGCCCCTGTTTACACTGGGCTGTTTTTAGCTGACCTCGACCTGGTCTCTGGGCCTGACCCAAAGCCCACTGATACCAATGGAAATACTCCCATTGACTTTGCATCAGGCCCTCTGAGAAGAGGATACCAGGAGTGGAGTTCAAAGCTTTGGACTGGGAACAGGCGGACAAGAAAAGCAAGGTGTAGACTGGAGTGCCAATAAACCTGGACTTTCTAAAGTTACGGCTATTGTGGGAACTTATCTTCGGCCCCGCGCTGGCACAAACCACTTAGGCCATCTTTTTTCTTTTTGGTGCAATTCAAGGAAAGCAGATATTTTTTTTTTTTCCAATTCAGTGTGAGAAGTGGCCCATTTTTCATCCTCATTGTCACACAAAGGAAAGCCATTAAAAAAGTGAAATACCATCGAAAGGCAACATGGCAGGAGGATATAAATGAGCCCACCTATGCCCCGGAAATGGCCCAACTTAGTTTACTATCTGCCACATTGTCTTGACAGATAGAGACACCTTTGACCATATCGGCAGACCTCTGGGGAGGGCTGTCTTTTTATTCCCCTTCCCTTGATCAGTGCAGAAACAAGCTCCGTTTCCATCTGCTTTTCCCTTCAGTCTCCTTTGTTCATTAATAATATTTATTATTGTTTCAGTTGGATGTCTACCACGTTAACTATTTAAGGCTCTGATCCAGCTCCCAGTGAAAACCTAGGGCAAAACTCCCATCCACTGGAAGCAGAAACAGAACTTAAATCTAAAATAGGATTTAAATTAAATTCAGTCTTTCCGGATTCTTCTCTCATTTCTCTCACAGAGGAAATTCAGTCCATTGAATTCAATGGCGTTCTATGGTATACAGCCTAGCTCAGTGGGCTCAGAATCAGGCCCTATGTTTCTGAGCCATGCTCTACAAGGGTGTATCCATATCACATGGCCAAATGGAAGGGTGTCGTGGCAAACTAACTGGACGCTTTCTAAGGAATTCGTGATGGCTGGACTACAATAGGTACCAAAGCCACCTCCAAATATTGTGCTTTTCTGCAGTGCTTCAGTTGTGAAACTCCTCACACAATGTATCAAAGCAGATGTATTATTAGTATCATTACCCAGCACTTACCCAGCACGTTTTGAGCATCGTTCCGTGTTCCTTGTATTTAAGACACCTGGGTTCTGTCCCCAGTTCTACCACAGCCTTTCGGTGTGACCTTGGCAAATCACTCTGTTTCCCATCCCACCTTTTTCTCTCTTGTTAATTTATATTGTAAGCTCTTTGGGGTCAGGGGCCTTTCCATACCATGTGTTTGTGTGATGGCCAGAACTATGAAGCTCTGATCTCAGTTGGGTGCTTTAGGCCCTATTCTAATACAAATAATAAGTAGATACAAAGTGCATAAGCATCATTATCCCCATTTTCGGAATGGGTAAATTGAGGCATTGAGCAGTTTAATGACTACTCCAAGGTCACCCAGTGAGTCAAGAGAAAAGCTGAGCACCCAAGCCAGGACTCTTGACACCCAGTCCCATGTTCCAGCCGCTAGTCCGTTGCTACCTACCTCTATTTAGCATGCTACTGGGAACCACAGAAAAATGTAGAGGAGATGGGGGGGAGAAATGTATTGGCTGTCTGGGAAATTATTAGAGAGACAAGGTGGGTGAGGTAATATCTTTCATTGGCCCGACTTCTGTTGGTGAGAGAGACAAGCTTTCGAGCTCTTACAGAGCTCTGCTTCAGGTCTGGGAAACTAACCAGTTCTGTGTAAGGGTGAAAGCTTGTCTCTCTCAACAACAGAAGTTGGGCCAATAAAAGTATAGTCCCAGGACTCGAACACCGGAAGGCAAATAAAACTCACCCCAATTTTTTTTTTGTTCCAAATCTCATCATTTTAAAACCAATTTTGTGACTTCTGGAGGGCCAGACTCATGGTTCTGGACTGCTTGGAGATGATAATATGCAGCCATCACAGTACATACAAGATAGGGGTGAAACTCGTGACGTTCCAGGATCACTGAACCCATCAAACTATTAGGAGGGTTGACCAAACTCGGTTGAGTTCGTAGAGCTTTTACCCTGTAATTTAAACCTGTTCCCACCCCACCCCCAACAGTGATTTAGATGCAAAACAATGTTTTTTTCCTTGTTAAAGGGAACTATGACCTATGTTGTAAGGACGTGCACCCCCCTCCCACACACCCAAGAGCTAGTACACACTAGGAGTTGTGTTTCACGCTACCTCATGTATGTAGAGTATCAGACACAACTCCCCCTCCCGCTCTGCCCAGAGTATTACATTGACTTAGGTCCGCAGAGGAACTGGCCCTTCTCTATGGTGTGGATCTCCCTTGACTTCGATGGAGCGAGGCGGATTTACATGAAGAGGGGAATCTGCTTCCATTGACTCCGATGAAGCTGCTGCGTTGCCCACCAGCCGGGAATATGGGCCTTGCTTTAAAAGGGTGACATCCCACTGCCATGCCTTGGAAACTTGGTACATGCTGTCGCCGTACTGAAGCTGTGGTGGGAGCCAGCAGCCAATGGGTTAATTTTCTATGCTAGTAAAGAAAAGAAAATGGAATTGTAGTTCACACACACACACACCCCTTTCAAGCCCCGCTGCACACAGCCACGTCTGTCCTTCGCTCACTCCACCCCGGATGGTCAATGCTAGTCATCGCCTGAACGGAGCGGGGGCTTCTGCCTTGTTTTACCTTTCGCCAAGCGGTCCGGGAAGGACGCACGCAACACAGTTGTCAGCCAGATTGGCCCCGACAACGATCATATGCTTTACTTCACGCGCTAACTGCCTGCTTCCCTTCCCAGCCCTGCTGTCATTCATCCTGAAGATCAGGTGCATTATTGCCTGTTCACCGTGTTTCTAGCTGCTGTAAATAGCTGGATTTGCCAGGTATAATTGCTGTTTAGTAAGATGTATGTGGGGTGGGGGGGGGATATACAGTGTTGCCCTTAAACAGCTGAAAATCTGGCTGCTTCTCACCCCTCCGCCCCTTTTCTCTGGTAAGTCGCCTCCTTTTCATGGTCCAGCCTTTGCTGCGCCTCGTCCCTGCTATCAATCATTTACTGCTTGACACAAACGATTTCCGTCAACAGGCCACAGGCATCCAACGCCCGGCCGTTTGCATTATTCACACTTGTCAAGAAAGAAACAACAAAAACCACTCGGATGTTTCAAGATCCTTAAGGCTTGACTGGTTTCCCCCTACGTTGGCTTGTCAGAGATGATGCTCTTCGGCTGGCTGTGGGTTTGAGGGAGGAAGGGTGCAGGGAGGTGAACTTCTCGGATGGGGGGCCGATGGATAGGACTCCTGGGGCGTAGTCCTGATTTTCATAGACTTTACTTCACTATGATGATGTAGATTTCATAGCAGTTAAGTCCAGACGGGATTCTCCAATATATCACAGGCCATTACATTTCCCCCATATACCCTTATGTTGAGCCTTAATTAAACCAAAGCATCTCAGGAAACTAAACTGTTGTGTGTCACAAGCAGAGAACAGGAGATACCCAGGTGCCACCAATCTCGTCTGACTTCTGGCACGATACAGGCCATACAGCCTCGCCCACAAATTCGGGCCTGGTGCTCATAACTGCTGTTTGACACTTGTTTGTGGCACCTTTTCCCACTGACTCCCTTTGGGCAAGTCTCTGAATCGGTACTGCAGTTTCCCATCTGTAAAATGGGGATAATACTCCATTTCTCCCACCCTTGCGGGTCCTGCCTATTTAGACTGTAACCTCTTTGGACTCTGTCTCTTGTATGTGCATGTGCAGCACCTTGCACAACGAGGGCCCCGATTGCAGCCGGGGCTTCTATTCACCCTGTCCAGACAAATTGTAAACATGTCTCCCACCATCGGTAAAGTTTTGCTACGGAAACCTTGAACGAAATGGGCAATTTAAGGGCAAATATTGTTATTGCAAAGCACTCATGTTGAAAAATAAGCCGTGAGTAAAAGGACTTGGCAAAACTTCACATATTCTTCATCAGAAACCCTCGTCAGCCATTCTGGCAGCTCCAGTCCATTGCGTCGGCAGAATTTTGTTTACCTTCACGTCCTTTTTGAAGCTACTGCAATGCAGCCGTCGCGTTCCCCAGGTGACAGATGTCTCTCTTTAGATTTACTTCTGAAGTGCATATTGAGTTTGATTCCTTCAGTACAACTGCTTTGCCATTTCCAGATTAATTGATTTAAGCAGCTTTTTTGGCTGTGTGAGCACGAAAGCCCAAATTCCAGAGCAGTGGAACGAACATACGATCAATAAGCTGACCAGTGTGTACGTACACCACTGCCCTCTACTTGGTGGTATCAGAACTGCATAAGTGTGTGTCATAAGCCCTACACTGATAACAGAGATTCTCAGTTAGCTAAGGGGACAGAAGCCTGTGGGTCTGAGCAGAAGCAGCTTAGTTCTATTCCTGCTGTCTTGGAAAAGGCCCAAGTGGCCATGGGTTGCAGCACAGTGCTCTCTGTGATGGTCTGAGGTGGCTGGAGATGTTGTGAGCCCCCCTCCAACATGCTATAAAAATTCCATGGCCCACTTATGCCACAGTAACCATTTATTTGCATAGCCAGTAGATTAAAAGCCAGGGCCAGCATTAGGGAGTAGCAATTGTCCAGGGCCCCAGGCCTAGGGGGGCCCTGCAAAGCTAAGTTGCTCAGGCTTTAGCTGCCTCGGGCGGAGGGGCTCAGGTTTTGACTTTCTACCCTGGGCACCAGCAAGGCTAACGCCGGCCCCTCTCTGGTTTATTTTGGCGGACTCCCTGAAACCGGCTCACGGCCCTCCAGGGCCCCCAGACTGCTGGCTGAGAACCACTGTGCTACGGGATATTATTGTGTGTTAGAGGAACAGGGCAAACAATTAGTCACCACTTACTTGTAGTACAGGATGGCACAATAAGCCAACGGTGACAGTGCCACATTGCTGCTTCGTGCCCGTGATGCTTACCCCTACGTGTTTAGAGATAGCTTTGATGTGCAGTGGCCTGGCTTCAGCGGGCAATGCATTTTGTTGCTTCATCATGTATTAATGCGACACCATGAGACCTGTTCTCTTCCCCCAGCCAAAATCAGGGACCCTTCTAATGGTGCCGAGCACTGGGTTTGAAGGAAATGGCACAGATTGGTTGCTCACTCAATGTGCCCACCGTGCTAAGTTAATTTTGCTACAAGGCTTGGGAAAAGTAGCACTGAGTTCTAATTAATATTATTAATCAGGGCAGGCTGGTGAGTGTCAGGTCAATTTATTATTATATTGTTATTATGATTCTGAAAGGCCCCATTAAGGGTCAGGACACCAAGTGCACAAAGGCAGTCCTTTTCCCAGACAGCTCATAGTTTATGATGAGAATGAGAAGCAGCAGGTGAATAAACAGATATAGGGAGAGTGGGGGGACAGGCAGCAGGAAAGATGGGCATTTCTTTACGTAAAACAGTCGTTTCGGTGGTCAAAGTAGTCACAGATAGACACCAAGGCTGGACAACTGATTCCCATGGTCCGGCTTGAAGAGTATGGTACTAATCAATGTGAAATAGGATGGCAGAATCCGGCCTTCCATCTTCTCAATAAAGCTATTCAGGTGGGCATGGATATACCTAATCAGAACCATTCTGGAACCTTACCCTATTGCCTATGGCTGGAGGCTGCTCTAACATATCTCCCTAGGGTGATTTGACTGCAGTAGCAAAGGTCAAGTGCAGAACTTGTGCATCGTGACGTCTTTAGTTAATTTGGGAGGCGGGTCGTTTAAGCTGATAATTTTTCAGCAACATCATCGTTGTATCAGGGAGTTAAAGAGAGAGGTGGGTCTGCAGGGCTACCCTGGCTGCCCTTCCAGGACCACTGGCGTGTGTTGTCAGTGGCTACCGGTGTGGTGCTCTGCTCTTGTTCGATGATGATAACAGTCGGCTGCGTGCGTGTTCCCTCTGTGTGCTGCCCCGCACAGATCGCTGACACAGCAGACCCCGAGAGAACCCCCCAATGACCACAGACTCTAGTAAGGTATGAAGGAACCCGAGCCAGGTTTATTGTCAACCGAAGCACAGGAATAGTTTCCTATAGACTCTACAGGACATACTATGAATATGTGCCCCCTGGCAATGGACCGGATCAGTCAGTGGCGGGACTTTCCACTGCCCCCTAGGCTGGACTAAGATGTGCACTCCGGGACCTACTTTAATACAGTTACAGGACAGATTACTCATCCCTACTGACGTATTGAAGTACAGCCCCTTGGCTCATTAGGGTGCTGTCTCCTCCTTTGATCATGTTGTTTCAAACAGATCTATCCATCATGCTGTCCTTTTGACCCTGTCTTTAAAATGCACCTGACTGTTCCTTGTTATGTCTGTGGAGTGTCCTGATGTCATCTTGGCACAAGTTATTAGCACTTATGTGTGGATGCACCTGCTTCTAACAACCCTCTTCTCGCCAACTTCTGTGAGCGGGGCCTGCCTCTGGCTCACAGCCCAGCTTTTGCTTAGCCTGGAAGTACTTTGGTTCAGGTTTCAGGCCTCAGACTGGGCCTCTGACACAAGAGTTTGTTTCAGGGCCTCATCTTACTACAGCGTGTTCTTCACAGGAGGGTAGTGTTTTGCAGCCAGCTATGATGCTGGCCAATCATTTCGTCTGGTTACGCCGGGAAGCAAGCACATTTGTTTTCTGTGAGCCGTTCCAGAGTGCACACTGCAGCAAGCCCCAGGGCTGACATTTCTGTGGCTCACCACAGCAGTTTGCTGAGGTTGGTTCCTTTACAAAGAGACACTAATGTGCTATTGCCTAAAGCGGACAGTGCACGTTTCCTTTAATCCCATTTATTTACAGGCATTTGTCCTCTGCCCAGCACAGTGCCACGCTGTACAGGGCACAACTGATTCCCATGAAGAGGAAGCTGATGCCCTGTGACCTCTCTCAGCACCAAGCAGAGGGTAGAGGAAGGCACGGACTAGAGGAGAGGAGAAACTGGGCTGGAAATACATAGCCAGGTCTCCCATTGTTTTCGGAACGTGGCCAGGTGAATTTCCTAGAGTCAAGGGCCTGCCAGGGTAAATACCCTGATTTTGTTAAGCCTGCTCCATCTGATGGTTAATTATGTGTCCCAGACGAGTACAGGGTCTCTGGCAGAGCGGGCAGAGAGATGGTCCTTGAGACAGCTGAGGTCTAGGTCATTTGCACTTTGCTGGTAGCATGGAAACACATTGTACTGATGTCCTAATGTGCTCTGATGGGAATCTTTCCCTTGACTTCAGTGGGCACTGGGTCATTCCCATGACTGTTCTTTTAAGCGGTGCATCTTCCGTCTTCACAAGTCGCTAAGCAAGGACTTCCCTTCACCACCGTGCGGCCCAAGCCAAAAATCTGGCCCAACAGCATCCTTGTTTCCCCAACCTCCCTCTTTATGCTGGAGCCACTTACTTTCTCCTCCAAATAAGCCCTTAAGAGGAGACAGGGAGGACAATCAGAGCGGACAATGGGAGTATTGTGAATCAGGCAGCAGAGGCTGTGCGTGCAGCAGTGTAGCGAGCCCAAATGCATCAAGGGGAAATCTGCACAGAGAAAAGCACGAGGCGGAGGCAGGATTTGCCACCAGGACGGCCAAAAAGTAGGTTAGGGACTATCAGGAGAGTTGGTCACACGCAGAGCTCTGTAAAAGCAGCAGGTTCATTTCACAAGGGCTCTTGTCCGTTTTTTGTCTTTTCCAATCTGTATGGGGTTCACGCCTGCCCACATTTCTCTGAGTTTTGCTCTCAAGCATCCAGAGGTAGTCAGAGCCTCCAAGAATCACATCTTTTCCCACTTTGTTTGGAGTTGAGGCCAGGGAATCAGCTGAAGTTCACACCAAACAGGAGCCACGCTCTCTACAAAGGTCAGCACATCTCAGTGAACATGTCAGAATACATGGCCTGAGCCTGGAGACACGCCTGGTTTGCAGAGTTTCCTTGGGCACATTTTGGCATTGTGTTGGCCAAGAAACAATCAACAAGAATGTGGGACAGTCACTGGGGAAATTTACTTTGGAGCTGAAGCCTGGGACACTACAGGGATAAGCCATAATAGTAAAGTCATATATAGGCCGTGGACAAGCAAGGCAATGAATGGGAGAAATCCGAAGCAGTAACTCAGAGCCGAGGTCCCCCGGAAAAAGCAAGGGGCAGGAAGGAGAGGCCATCGAGTGCAGCCACGTTATCACAGTGGGCGTCTTTCTCACCCACTAGTGGCTGGGCCACACACAGGCTTATGACTTTTCTACTCCTTCCAGTTAACGGACTTTGTCCTTGAGCGCCAGTGAACCGAATCTCATGCTTTCTGATCAAGAGTCTTCGGGGTCATTCCCCACTGATGATCCACCCAGAAGATAGTTACTTGAGCATCTCCAGGGTACATTGTGTTTCTCTTACACACCTGTTGTCTCCTCTGATACTTAGTAGGTAAACAATTTGGGGCAGGGACCATCTTGTTGTGCTATGTTTGTCCAGTGCCAAACATAATAGGGTTCTCCTGGTCAATGACTGGGGTTCCCAGCTGCTGCCCCAAAGCAAATAATAATAAAATAATGAACAAAGAGGTGATGATGAAGAGCTGATGGACTTGGTATTCCAATGCAGTGGGTTTGGCGTTCCAAAAGAATAAGACATCCAGGTAACTGGGACTAGACTTCCCAGCACATCTTATATTGACCAGTCCAAGCTATTGTGTATATAGAAGTGGATGAAAATAGGGACTTGTTTGGGTAACCCACATGCTGTGCTCCTACACTCAGCTTGTTCACGCTGTGTATACATGGACCTGTCAAGTAGTAAATTCTTTACAGAGGCAGCACAGTCACCCAAAGCAACACCAGAACCCTGGAGCTCAGTGACTCATCCATAAAACATGCCTGTTTTCCTGAGGTGCTGGTGACCTTGCTGAAAGCAGCCAGAGAAGAGGAGGGTAGTGTGGGGGTGGGGCACAAGGACTGTGCGAGGAGCGGGCTGTGGGGGTGGGGGAATGGGCAGCCAAGAAAAAGAAAGGAGGAAAGTTAGAAAAAGGAAGCTTCTCATTTGTCTCGGGAATGTGCGCGGCTGTCAGAAAATTCATTTTCTGAAGGCCAGGCAGCAAGCATTGAAAGCGAAGCAGAAGAGAACAGCCTCCTTTATTGCTCCCCATGCATACGGAATGTGACAATGAAAGATTTTACCTTTTGGAAAATCTATCAGAAGGGTGAACTAGCCCCCTCTCTCTCTCTGCAGGGGAGTGACATGCTTTGCCCATTAGTCTCCCAGCACTGGGCATCCCCACGCTGCACTTTCTTCTCCCTGTAGACCGCAGTCCAAGCTCTCAGGCCTTTGCTGCTGAGTCATTTGCTTCCCCAGAAAGAACAGTTCATAAGAACATAAGAACGGCCCTGCTGGGTCAGACCAAGGGTCCACCTAGCCCAGTATCCTGTCTACCAACAGTGGCCATAGCCAGGTGCCCCAGAGGGAATGAACAGAACAGGTAATCATCAAGTGATCCATTCCCTGTCGCTCATTCCCAGCTGTAGGCAAACAGAGGCTAGGGACACCATACCTGCCCATCCTGGCTAATAGCCACTGATGGACCTATCCTCCATGAATTTATCTAGTTCTTTTTTTTGTTCTTGTTCCCATTGGGATGATGCCTCCAAGTTCTCAAACAAGTACCCTCCTTCACCAAATATCTCTGGCCGGCACATCTCAGGACCTTGCCTCAGGGCCATCAACATGAAAGGGTTGAGTTAAATCCTAACTTGCAGGTGGTTCTTTAATTCCTACACGCGGGGAGAAGTTACCGTAACGTTGGGCTGGGAAAGAGCTGCCCCAACCTCACAAGTTTACCCCTTAGCCTCATGGCCTTTCTTCTGTTAAAACGGGCCATAAAACAAAGACCGTTCTTTCTGGCCAGGGTTTGTCATGAAACTTCTTTGAAAAACAGCAGCAGCAGTGGAACCTATACCATAAAATGCTCATAAGGTGCTGCCCTGACGAGAAGAAGAGTATCAGTGAATCTGAGAGATATCCAAGAGGCTGCGCAAGAGAAGGGGTTGGCGGTCATAGCAGGATGATGAGATTAAAAGGTCTCATCCTCCTGTAGCTTATGATGGCGTAAATCGAGACACACACCCCTGGAGTTAATGGAGTTCTGTCGTTACAGCCAATGAGAGGGGAATCAGGCTCAACATTTCACAGAACAAGCTCTTCCGTCACTGAAGTCTAGGGATATTGTACTCGGGAACCATTGCATTTATTGTCATCCCCAAACCAGTCAAAGTCAACCTATTCTTCAGCTTCTCTTTTGAATAAACAATATTGGGTTCTCTGTCGACAATTCTGTTTGTGGCTCCTGGGCAACCATTCAAAGCAACAGAAGTCTTGTGCAAAACCTAGCAAATGTTTACATTGTGCCAGTTTCGCCAGTCTGCAAAAAGCATAAGGGTCAGATCCTCCAAGGCATAAGAGCAGCTTTGAGCCACATGGCTGGTACAAAACTGCCTGCAAGTCAGTTTACCTGATGTCTGCAGAATCTGCCCTTGGTAAGAAAAACCTCAGGTGGTGTGGAAACTCTACCATAGCAGCTCATACATCAGAGCTGGCTCTGAATGCAGAGGAATGAATAGGCCATGGTGACCAAACTATTCTCATTCCTGAGACGGTCCCTACAGAAGAAAGTTGAATCACATTGGCCAGATGCAGGAGATGAGCGGGGGAAGGAGGGAAGTTTGCCCTGCCGATGACCAACCTGGATCAACCAAAGACCTCCATCATCACTGAGGGTTGTCACCTTGGCACCTTTTGCCTGCACAAAATGCACTCAACCCTGTCAAAAGAATTTTCAAATCATTCGAAGGCATTGTTCTGTCATTGCAGTATGTATGCCGTAACCCAAAGGCTTTGGTGAATGGTGGACAATTTCCAAGGATGTTTCAGACTGGCAACAGATTACCTAAAAAGGGGAAAGATAGAGACCTGTATTATCTTGCAAAAGGAGGAGGGAGTAGTTGTACTATAGGAAGATTAGAACACTAAACAGTTAATTAAATGTGGCACACTCTTAGGGAGAAAGCACTCTTTATATGAAATGTTTTTGGGGGTAATTAACTCCTCTTCTCTGTCCACTGATAGTTTTCAACATGTTCCTTCTAGACTGTAATGAGGCCTTATGATTGCTGATGCAAACATCTCTTTAATAAATGAATGGTAATAACAAATGTCTCGTGATACTTCATTAGCCGACATGGAAATAGCTTTGCTCATCAGCCTTTGTGAACTCGGAAGAAGCAATCAGTGGCACTTGGCAGAGATGGTGGACACAAGAGTGATCTACTTATTTGTCATGTATGTTGTACGTAGTTTCTCACACCACCTCCTGTAGCTTTTCTTCTTGCCAATAGGCAGTGCTTAATATATGGAGATACACCTATCTCATAGAACCGGAAGGGACCTGGAAAGATCATTGAGTCCAGCCCCCTGCCTTCACTAGCAGGACCAAGTACTGATTTTGCCCCAGGTTCCTAAGTGCCCCCTCAAGGATTGAGCTCACAACACTAGGTTTAGCAGGCCAATGCTCAAACCACTGAGCTATCCCCTCCCCTGGCTAGTAACAGAACGAAGGGATCAAGGCATCAAGAGAGCTTGAAGACCTGGGTTCAGGTGAACTCCCTTTGGAGGATAGAGCAACCTGTTCTCTGCCATTTTGGAATGTAATTCGTTATCTCTGTTCTAGCACTGCTGAAATGGTCTCTGGAGAGCACTTTCGTCTGGCAATAGACTCGGAATATCTCTTAGGATTCATAAGACTTTCATTATTCAAATGCAATGTGAGGAAGCAGCACTGATCATTGGAGAAAACAAGGAGGCAGGAAACTAATGAGGCGTGTGAACTTGGCCTTATTGACAATTCCACATTGTGGTCCCGGGAGCAGCTCAAGCTACTTGACGATCCCTGATTTAAGAGCAACAGAGGGTCCTGTGGCACCTTTAAGACTAACAGAAGGTGCCACAGGACCCTCTGTTGCTTTTTACAGATTCAGACTAACACGGCTACCCCTCTGATACCTGATCTAAGAGACTCAGCCCTCAGCTGTCTGGTCCAATCATTTCAAATATTATAAACTTCAGCTGAGTGTGGTGTGAAACTGAACCGGTGAGGAAAGCAGGCGTTTTGCATCAGCATGTTTTGTGTTTTCCATCATTCCCATGTCTTCCACCTCCAGAATCACTGGAAAAAAGGAGGTAGTGGGCATTTAAATACCTTTACCTATCTCTTAGCCAGCTTCCTAGCATTCACTTTCATTTAATGGGCAACAGTAAGCAAATTTCTACTCCTCCGATGATTTGGCTAGAGATTCTGTGATGCAGCCCGGAACATGAATTATCCTTAGGCAACACCTTGCATTCTGACACAACCACAGAATAATCAGACAATCTTCTTTAGCACATTTTTTCATCCTGGGAGAGAGGGGAAAGCCGCGGGTGAAATGCTGCTGCAAACAGAGTTATTCCAGACTTAAGCTGGAGGAGCTGTGAGCAGACTTTAGCCGTATGTTCTCTTTAGCATGGCTTGTATGTCCCAAAATTGACAGGACTGGCCAGTTGATGAATTGGCCCATGCTATATTTCTGAATCTTCTTTTTCCTGTGAACATAAGAACGGCCATACTGGGTCAGACCAAAGGTCCATCTAGCCCAGGATCCTGTCTTCCAACAGTGGCCAATGCCAGGTACCCCAGAGGGAATGAGCAGAACAGGTAATCATCAAGTGATCCATCCCGTTGCCCATTCCCAGCTTCTGTGACTCACCAAAACTTCTTTCTCTTGCAATACAACTGAAACACATGCTCAGCAGCACCTCTAGGAACAATATTGTAACAGACTTGGAAGGCTTAGATTTTTAATTGGTAAACAGCAGTTAACGTCAATGTCACCGTACACAGGCAAACCGGCATAAATATTTCCATTGATGATAACTGAAAATTACATACGAGCAAAGTAAGAAAAATGCTACTTGAGAACTTCTTAGAGTTGGATTTAAGGATATTGACTTTCTATATTTGGACATATGATTTTGACAATTTGTGTTGTTACAGGTATAACGCTTTAACTTTTAGAATCTCAGCCTCTCCCGTCATTAACTATTGTCACACACACACACACACTATTTCCCTCAAGTCTGAAAATTTAACTTAAAAAATGCCTAAAACCCATAATTTTGTGCAACTGTGAAAATTTAAATTGATAGCAATTGAAAAAAATGCTTTGAAAGAAACATTGATATGATCTATTATTTTTGTAAAAATGGAATTCTGCCAAGCCTAACCATAACTAGGTAACATTTATTGGGATTTGTCAAAGGAAAAGCCAGTTTTTCATCCCTATTCATCACTGCCCTATAAAACTTGCACCTTTCTAATTTCTCTTTGATAATACTTTGTGATACCATAGCCAGCGCCCAGAACACTGTATGCTAGGCCATAGCTATCCCAAATGTCTGGTAAGAGATAGTGGAGATCTCCACCTAATACTAGTAAAGTGACTTTTAGTGTGTTGGCTGACATGTTCTTATCCGTTGTGACTTGGTATCTTTCACTGAGTTTCTCTGTTTCTCTCTGTCATACTTCAGGATATTTGGAGTGAGGGGTGGTTACATTATTAAAGAACGCTTTTGAAATCCTTTCGAGCTAAGCAGGTAGAGGCGTTTCAGCCAAAGGTTGAAACATACACAAAATTATAGGAGTACTTGTGGCACCTTCGAGACTAACTAATTTATTTGAGCAAACCACATTTCCCCCTTGTAATCTTGTTGATGGTCCCAGACAGGTCTTCTGCAGAGCCTTCATGAGCCACCAGCATTATAGTATAGTTTATGGGCCATTATTTCTGATGGCCACTTCCATTTTAAAGGCAATATATACGTTCGGTAAATGCAGCTGCTGACCACATGGCAAGTTATAAAGGTCTTTGACTGTCATTTGCTAACAGGAAATGATGAGATTGGTAAGAAACTGTGAAACCCACCTGCTAGTTCTCCCCCCCCCCCCCCCCCCCCGTCCTACCCTCGGGAAATTGGGAATGGAATATTGATAGGCAATAAAATGACTGGTTAAGGGTCCTACTTTGAAGATTTGTCTTTTATGTTATCACAGATTTGCGACCGGGCTTTATACAGGCTCAGAAATGATAACATTCTGCAATTAGTTCCTTTTATGCCCTGTTTACACTGAGTGACTTTAACTCACACACGCCTTCAGTGATGCTTTTTATTAGTAGCTGGTTAGCAAACACGCTGGGGAGGAGAGTTGGCTACCGATGTCACGCCAACACGTTACACATGGACAGTTATGTTGTTTGTCATTCGTCCTGCCTAGGCCACAAACGAAAATGTTCATCGCTTGCTGCTGCTAATCCAATGGCACTTTGGTGAATCATAAAGGAAAAATTAGGTTTGCTCGGTTTGCAGCTGAGAGAGAGACTTGGCCCCAGAGCAGGTCTTCCATCTGGCTCGCTCAAGTTCAGGTCCTGGCAGCAACGAGGATGTACAGGAGGTGCATTCAGCCGAGCCAACCCGAACGGAAGATTCTGCAAATGGGATACATTCAATGGTTGCCCCTGTACTTCCCGCTTTTCTCAGGGATTTTTGTGACTGCATTACTCAGGGAGATTGACACTCTGTCACAGGGTGCTCCCTCAGCCACCCGGTGTGCCAGGCTGCCTGGCCCGTTTGCATGATCTCTTATTCACAACATACACACAGTCGGTTTCCTTTCCTCCTGTGTACCTTCAATCTGTAGATCCCAAGCACTGCAGAACATATCACAGGCATGTGTCAGGTGGATCAACCACCCGGCTTTCCCTCCCACACCCGGCTCATGGGTTGAGCTCCCCTCTTTACTTCCTGTCCCTGTCAATTATATATCTTCCCCTTCTTGAGCTAATTACTTCATTAGCCTGACCATTGCCCCCAAGTGTCAACAGTCCCCACCATTACAGGTTCTTTGGTTCCAATTAACCTCCTGATCTTCTCTGTTATGCTATTCCCTAAATGACCAGTGTGCTACAGCTAGTACTCTGTCACATACCTCCCCCACTTATTTCATTGGAGACCTTCTAATGCTTCCTGGTGGGGAGCGTTCATCTTCCCTGTCTGAGCCCTCCCTGACTTGCGGGTCTGGGGTTCTACCAGGTCTTCCTGCGCCCTTCCAAACTGACTGTCCATATTCCACCTGTAGAGGTCTCCTGCCTTCCGCTCACAAAACGTATACTTTGAGGGTGAAGATTTTAGGAACTTTGGGAGTTTTTGTAGTGTATGGTGCACAGCCTGTGAAAAAGCCCAGAGCGGTGCTTCTATATCCTGGGAAATTTCCCCAAATCCGGGCATTTTTGAGTAAAATGTTTTGAATGAAAATGCCCAATTTCCCAAGTTGAAACATTTTACTCACAAATTCCCAGGTTTGGGGAAATTTCCCAGGATATAGATCCACTGTAAAAAACTTTATCTGGGATTTTTTCACCAGATTTGGGAAATTTTTAGCGCTAGGTTGGCAAAATTTGGCATCACGATATAGAAGAACTGGCCCAGAGGTATTTGAGGGAGAAGTAGATGTGTGAGGGATATAGTACATCCTTTTCTGGAGTCTGAGATACACATGGGTGAGCATCTTGTTAGGAACATGTTCTGCTCTGTGCAATACAGAAAACAAGCAAATGTTTTTTTTTTTCTTATTGCCATGTTGCAGTAAGGTATGTTGGCTATCCAATATATTACATACACTCATGCCATTTACAGCATGCATGTTCACATAGGCTTCTCATTGGCTTGTGGCATACACATCACATATTGTTGTCTGTATTGTTCAGATACTATGCTCTCTTAAAATGAGTAAAACCCTGTTTTTACTCAAAGGAGACAATAACTCTGTTATGATAACACTGTTCAGCTTCAATTCTATTCATCCATCCTTCCTTCCTTTCACGGTTACATTCCACTCATCACCACGGCATATCTGAGCACCTGCATTCAGCAGCAGTACTGGAGTTAGGACTCAGTGCTGAAAATCAAGCTCTCCGATAAAGGCATATGCTAAAAACAGGATCCGATAAAGCTAGTCAGTACCCTGTTATCTGGCACTGCTTGAGTCACATAATGGATATTCCAGGTGTTTGCTGTTCTCTGGACCATTCCTCATGAACGGTTCTATGTTGCCATTAAAATCTGTTGCAAGTGACCTCTAATTTGTTTATCCATCTTGGTGGTCAGCAATTCAGCCCTTCCAGACCTTTCTGATACGATCTATCCAATTGCTGCAGCTTGACAGGTCATCTAACTCCGTGAATATGAATCTGAACTTTCCAAAATACCTCTTTCCCTTTGCTTTTTGGGATAGGAATGTAGCTAGACTTCCATCTAGCCAAACTGCCATGCACTATACAAGGCCTCATTTTGACCCCATTGCACAGGCTTTACACTGATATAATTCATAGAATCATAGAATATCAGGGTTGGAAGTGACCTCAAGAGGTCATCTAGTCCAACTCCCTGCTCAAAGCAGGACCAATTCCCAACTAAATCATCCCAGCCAGGGCTTTGTCAAGCCAGGCCTTAAAAACCTCCAAGGAAGGAGACTCCACCACCTCCCTAGGTAACGCATTCCAGTGTTTCACCACCCTCCTAGTGAAATAGTTTTTCCTAATATCCAACCTGGACCGCATTGTACTAGAGTCCCTCCTGATTTACATGATTGTAAATAAGATTAGAATCAAGCCAACAGATCCTTATTGGGTCCCACTGTTCTTAAGGTAAGAAGTGTAATTCCAAGTCCCTGTGAATTCTGGGAGTTTTGAAGTCTAGTAAAAATTCATGAACAGAACAAGTCTTGCTCTGCCATTCACCAGCTGTGTGTCCTTTGAGTTGCTTAGGGACAGATTTTTAAAGATCTTTAGTAGAACTTGTCAGGAATTTTCCAATGAAACTTTGTTGGATAATGCTGATTCACCAAAGCTGTTTGCAGGAAAGGGTTGGTTTTGACAAACCTATCGATTCAAAAACATTTTTTTAAAAAAGTGTCAACATGCTCGAAATGTCCCATTTTGACATTTTCTAAATGAAAAAAGGTTTGTTTTTTGGTACGACACGACTTTTTGTTTCTAAATTGTAGGACAAAAGGTTAACAAAAAAGGTCCAAGTGAAGCATTCAAAAATTATTGAAACAAACAGTTTTGATTGAACCGATCGAAAAAAAACAAATCTGGTTCATCAGTTTGTGAAAATGTTCAAGATGTTGCCTTTTTCCCCGCTTTGAGACAGGAAAAATTTTTTGCAATCTTGAAAACTCTGGGATGGGGAAACAGTTTCCCACCCATATCTAATATTCAGGTGACTAAAGATCCAGATAAGCGTCTAATGAGATTGTTTAAAGCAATTAACTCTTATTCATTTCAAGGGAAAATGCATAGGCACTTCTAAAAATCCCACTAACGTTTAGGTGGCTGCATTCCCTTAAAGATCTGGCCCTTCTCCTCTGTCTGCCTCAGTTTTCATTAATTTGTAAATTGATGTGAATAATTGCACAAATCTGCTTCACAAGAGGATTAATGACATGATGGGCTGCCTTCTCCTCTCACTCACATGTTGTTTTCTTACCAAAGTAGCTCCATCGAGTTCAAAGAAGTTCTTCCTGACTTACACCAGAATCCACTCTTAGGTCGGTAAAGTTCTTGGCATACGTGATGCTCAGATATAGTAGTATTGTAGCTTGCTCTCAAATGGAGAGCTGGAGCCATTTGAATCAGCTGTATTATTTCCTGCTACATTCCATAACAGCGAAATTGGCAATTACGGTAGGTTTAAAAGGGTTGCATAGAAAAATGCATAAAGATTTATAAAAGAAGGCTTTGCTATTCATAAGTCGCTCTTCTGAGTTGATTGTGCTTTGATTATTGCTCATGTAAGAGCATCTCCACAGCCGCACGGTGGTAAACATATGAAAATAACAAGGTTACTGGAGAGACAAGGTGGGCGAGGTAATAGCTTTTATTGAACCAGCTTCTCTTGGTGAGAGAGATTCGCTTTCAAGCTTACACGGAGCTCTTCTTCAGGTCTGGAAAACTTAGCCAATGTTTACATGACAGTTTATGTCAGCAGAACATTAACCACCCCCCGGAACGACATAACTGGGTCGATCTAAGATACGCAACTTCAGCTACGCTATTCACCTGGCCGTCCTCACGGCAGCAAGTCGACCGCTGCAGCTCCCCCGTCGACTTCACTTACTCCTCCTGCCGAGGTGGAGTACGGGCATCAATTCGGGGATCAATTTATCGGGTCTAGACGAAACACGATAAATCAATCCCCGATAGATCGATTGCTACCCGCCGATCCGGTGGGTAGTGTAGATATGGCCTTAGTCGCACCGGAACAGATAGTTTAGCATAAGTAATTAACACATATTTCAAGGGACCATTCAAAGTGAAGTGGCCTGTTGACACCCTCCAGTCATAGGGAGGAAAGAAAGTGGTGGTGGAGGGAAGCAACTGGGGAGGCATTGTGAGTGGGTTATAGATTGTTGTAATAAGCCATAAATCTAGTGTCTTGATTCAATTCGTGATTTTTAGTGTCTAGTAAAGTTATGAATTTAAGCTCCCAGTCTTGTCTTTTGGAAGTGTTGTGCAGGTTTCCTTTGAGGGTGAGGACCGATAGGTCAGATATAGAGCGATCGTTTTGTGTAAAGTGTTCACCCACAGGTGAGGTGATGGTTTTGTCTTTTATCAGTTTCCTATGTGAGTTCATTCGAAAGCACAGGGATTGTCTGGTTTCACTCCCATAGTTGTTGTTGGAGCATTTAGTGCACTGGATGGGGTGCACCACATGTTGTGGTTGGCATGTGTAGGAGCCATGGACCTTGAAAGGTGTGTTTTGGGGGGTATTGATCATTGTAGCAGTGGAGGTATGTCTGCAAGTTTTGCATCTGGTGTCCTGGCACTTTGAGTTGGTGTGTCCTAGTCTATAAGGAGCTTGCTTCTGATGATGAGCTTGGAAAGCTTGCGGGTTTGTGGGCCAGAAGAAGGGGTTCAGGAAAGATTTCTTTCAGGATGGGGTCCTTATCAAGTATGAGTTGCAGTTGTTTGATGATAAATAAATGGAGATATCCTATTTCCTAGAACTGGAAGGGACCCTGAAAGGTCATTGAGTCCAGCTCCCTGCCTTCACTACCAGGACCAAGTACTGATTTTGCCCCAGATCCCTAAGTGTCCCCCTCACGGATTGAACTCACAACACTGGGTTTAGCAGGCCAATGCCCAAACCACTGAGCTATCCCTCCCGCCATGGGTTCCAGTGTGACAAATAGGGGTGTGTGGTCAGAGGCGGTTTTATTTCTATATTGATGCAGGTTCTCTCAGGGTGTTTGGGTGGCCCATTCCATGATGTGATCTACTTCTCTGGTGGAGCATCCTTGTTAGGTGAAGGCAGTTTTGAGTGTGTTAAGGTGTGTATCCCCAACTTTCTCCTAGTAACGTATTCGGTGGTCTTTGCACACCTGGCTGTAGAATGCAGATTTCTTGGTGTGTTTGGGGTGGTTACTGGATCTATGAAGGTAGGCGTGCTTATCCGTGGATTTCTTCTATTGCCTAACCCGCTGATCTTCAGGGGCTGACAAGGCTACAACAACACTGCATACAACAACGTTACTGAAATAAGTGGCTGGAATGGGAACCTACAGAAATTTACAGCCCCTTTAGTTAGCTCAATGAAGGGTTAATGGTCTGGAACTTAAAATTACTTCAGCTATATCTACATGGCAACCGAGGATGTCATTTGCAGCTAGTTCTAATCTAGCTAGCTCACTAAAATATAGCAGGGAGGGTGCTACAGCGCGAACTAACAATGCCAATCCATAACCAGGGGCAGGTGGGCTGTACAGCTCCCACTGAAGCCTGCATTGCCACGACTTCACTGCTGTTTTCTGCAACCTAAATAGACTAAAGCTAGTGCAGGTATGTCTACACACGTGGCGAATCACCTCCCTGGCTGCAGTGTAGACGTAGCCTTAGATGAGCGTGAAAGGTGACAATTGCTGATAGGTGGCAAAATTAATTCCTGGTATAACTCCTCGCACCCAGGATGTATCAGGCCTGGTCTACATTAGGGGAGGGGATCGACCTAAGTTACGCAACTTCAGCTACGTGAATAACGTAGCTGAAGTCGACGTACTTAGATCTACTCACAGCGGTGTCTTCACTGTGGTGAGTTGGCTGCTGCCGCTCTCCTGTCAACTCCGCTTGCGCCTCTTACGCCGGTGGAGTACCAGAGTCGACGGGAGAGCACTCGGGGGTCAATTTATGACATCTAGAATAGACGCGATAAATCAACCCCCGCTGGATAGATCGCTGCCTGCCAATCCGGTGGGTAGTATAGACATACCCTCAGACTCACTCCAAACTCAAGGATGTAGAGCAGTGGTCTCCAAAGTGGGGTGCGCGCACCCTAGGGGGTCCGCAAGAGGATCCTTGGGGGTGTGCGGCAGGAGGAGCGCTTTTGGTTTTTTTTTTTTTGCTTTGTCAGTTCGGACAGGAGTCCCAGCGGCAAAAATGGTAGAGCCGGCGCGGCAGGGGGTGCATGCTCAAAATTTTTTTACTGATAGGGGTGTGCGATCAAAAAAGTTTGGAGACCACTGATGTAGAGTGAGGGATGGTGATTGACACAAGTTCCTACAGAGGATTTGAATGTGTTTTAGGAGGAGTTAAGACAGAGAACTTGCCATCTGGATGGGAGCTTGAACGCACAGCTCGTCTAATGTGATGCTACATCTGTATTAATTTTGCTGCTACTTTTGCTGTTGACATCTTTCTTCATTAGAAGCAATAACAGAGACACTGGCCCAGAACCTCAAATGGATCTAGGCTCCTAACTCCCATATTTTCAATGGGAATTAGGTGCCTAAATACCTTTGAGGAACTGGGCCCATGTACTTATTCTAACTATAAACAGCGTAGGAAAGGAGAGCCTGGGTCAATGTCTAATCACTTCCCTTCCAATCCACTCCAAGGACCAAATCTTTCCTGGCAGTTTGGAGGCACATGTGCAGAATTAATGTACCACGCGTCATTTTGCCTTGTATTTATGCTAATGAAATTAGTCCTAGGTAGTTAGATTTCAAATTGTTTAAGAAACATTTTGTTTTTGAATGTTAATCCTTCACCTTTTCCAGATGGTAGGTAGGAAAGCCCTGTAGCAGGGGCTTATAACAATCCTTCCTGGTGTTCTTTCTAAATTAGCTAGCGACAGCATATACATTTGTGAATACAGAAAAACAGCAAAGGAAACTCTAGCCCCTCTGTTTTGCACTGATGTTAGGTATACAGTGCTCACTGCTGTGGCTTCATTAGCATTTCGGTTATAACTCCCAGGGTGGGAAAAGAAGCTAGTGAAATTGTGGGTTGCTGTACACACAGAGGCATCATCTTACTAATGGGCCCTTAAGTAATTGGAGTAATCCCCTTTTGAGGAAAAATGTCAGAGCTATGGACCAGATCCTCAACTTCAGGTCTTAACTTCTATGGGGCACAATGATTTACACCAGGGCATCTGACCCTACATATGCTTATAAGAACATAAGAATGGATGTGCTGGGTCCGACCAAAGGTCCATCCAGCCCAGTATCCTGTCTACCGACAGTGGCCAATGCCAGGTGCCCCAGAGGGAATGAACCTAACAGGTAATGATCAAGTGATCCCTCTCCTGCCATCCATCTCCACCCTCTGACAAACAGAGGCTAGGGACACCATTCCTTACGCGTCCTGGCTAATAGCCATTAATGGACTTAACCTCCATGAATTTATCCAGTTCTCTTTTAAACGCTGTTATAGTCCTAGCCTTCACAACCTCCTCAGGCAAGGAGTTCCACAAGTTCCCATGACTGAGGGACTGGATATGCCCACGACTTTCTGTACAGAAACCAAGTCTGAATTTCCCTGGCAAGTGGAAAAGAAGGTGTAAAGATAGGGCATTGTGCGCTAGGGAATTCTGGGAGAATCCATCCTGGAACTTTCCCTGGAGGTGGGAAAAGGTGTTGCCAACTGTCCCGATTTTAGCATGAGTTTCACAATATCTGATCTGTAACTTTTTAACCCCAGCACCTAGAGTCATGTGATTATGTGAAAATCTTAACATTTATTTTATTTAAATAAGTGTCCAGCCCTCCTGGTTGCAGAGAAAACATGTCCCAAGAGCACCCTAAAAGCCACTGGCAAAGAAAAATAACCCCCAAAATGTATCTTTTTTTTATTCTTATTTTTTTATTTTATTTTTTAGCCAAGCTCTGGATTTCCAGGGACTTGAGTCATAGTCTTTGATCATTTTGGGTGGGTAATGCTGGGTGTAACCCTGCACGGCTCGGATATAGAGCTGGGCGTCATAGGCACAAGAAGTATCTAAGTCAGCAATACATCATATTTAGCTCATTCCCATGCCATTTACAGATTGGTCCTTGATTTTTTGATCGGAGACCCCATGTGTAGAGAGAGCCCTGCGGGACACCCCGTAAGCAGGAACTGTGCTCTCAATGATCAGCTTATTTTTCCATCACCGTGTTACCATTCCAAAACAGCTGATTGTCTTTATTTCAGAAGCGGTCTGGCTAACCTTAGCGGATACAGTTTCAACGTTCCAGAGTTGTACAAAGCAGTCACGCTGCAGTGTTACCAACAGAAGCCAGCAGGCTGCACCAGCAGAATTAATTAAAGGTGTTCATTTCCTGCATTAGCATTTGGCTTCTTTAGCTTCTCTTCACCTGCGCTAACTCTAATTTGTGCGTCTTCCTTTAACGTCATTTGAAAAGCAATTTAAGCCCTGAGCAGCTCGGGAAACTGGTGCAGAATATAGATATCGCTTTCTTGAATTGTTATCCTGTTTCTCACTAAGATAGCTTTGTGCCGTTAATTACAGCCTGGAGCCATTGAGCAGTACTGCTGTGTTGGAGTGAGTGGAAGGAGAGCTCTACACCTCTCAACATAGACCACGGAGCATTATGGGTTCTTTAGATTCTTTTTTTTTTTTATAAATAATTTCACAACTTTTCGGAAACATTTTGTCATTCTAAATGATGCAGCTGAAAGTCCTGTTTAATTATTGATGTTGCGAGAACATCAGCATGGAGCTAACGTAATCTCGTATGGCTACCGTCCTCCAGCATGATGAACACTTAGCTTTAATAAAGGCGTGTCGATGAATTGGTGAGGCGTTCACTGCCAGAGCTCTCTTGCATATTTTATAATGCAGGCAAAATGATGGGACAGAAGTCTGCTTTCCCTTGAAAAAAGTCACACAGTTTAGCAAGAGGGGAAAAAATCCCTCTCCTATCTACCGGAGAAAGTTCTCATGGAAGGATCAACTTTTTCTTTAACCGGCTTCTGATCTTTTGGGTTCAGAGAATAAAACCCCTTTTTCAAAGAATGGTCTTTAATTTTTCTTAGTGCTTGTGAAAGATACATTGATTTACAGCCTGGAGGACATATGTCTTGTATGTGTAGATAGAGAACTATAGTTTTTGGCTAAGACCTTTCACAGCAACGTATGCAACGTATGTACTAACCCTTATGCATTCTCTAGAAGAAACCGGAGCCACAAAAAATCAAATCAAATCAAATCCAGATCTGGAATTAAAACCACAAATGCACAGTATATAGGGGAGGAAATCCTAATTGGAACCCTCGGAACATCTTCCTAACAATGACTATGGCTACAATTTAATCACAGGTATTTTTAGTAAAAGTCATGGGCAAGAAATAAAAAATCACGGTCAGCGACCTGTCCATGACTTATGCCATAAATACCTGATTGAATCTTGGGCAGGGTCGCTACTCATGCGGGGGAGCCCACAGCACCAGCTGCCGGGGAGGGGGAGCCCCAGGGGCCCAGGCACAAGCAGCGGGGGGAAGCCCCAGGGGACAGCAGCTGCTCCGGCCGCCCCCGGGACCATTGCTCAGGTGGTTGCCAGGGCCAGCTCCATTGACCACTGCTCGGGCGGTCCTCAGAGCCAGCTGCCCGGGTTACCAGAGTAGTGGCTGGTGTAGCTGTCCCTGGGGCCAGGGCCACTTCAGCAGTGGCTGGTGTGGTTGGCTGCAGGGCCACCCATGCAGCTGGCTTCAGAGATGCTTCAGCAGCGGCCCGAGTGGTGTCCCCAGGTCCGTTTGAGCAGCTGGCTCTAGGGCCAATGGCTTGGGCAGCCCTGGGGTCAGCCGCACGGGCCGCTACAGAAGTCACGGAGGTCGCAGGAAGTCATAGAATCCATGACTTCCGCGACCTCCGTGGCAGACACGGAGCCTAACAATGATGTCTGTCCATTGTGAAATAGACTCCTAAGGTACGTGGAGGCAGCTACAGGTATGCATGCCTAGATAGACAAAAAGATCCTGATTTATCTCTCACACCGATGTAAATCAAGAATAACTGTTGACGTCATTGGCCTCATGCGGATGTGAAAATGGTGTAATGAGGCCCCAGGGTAGGGAGCTGGAAGGTGAGAGAAGAAGAGGAAGGTGGCTAAGTAAGGTGACTTAACACTGCAGATGTTTGGCCAGCTGTCATGTCTAGCACTCTATGCTAGAACAAACATAAGAAGAAAAGTGACATGTTTCTCCCCCCAGAAAGAGAATTTCAGGGATGTAAAATGCATCCTCCTTCCTCAAAGACTGGTTATTGTTGCCCCTAAAACTACAGAATCATATCTGCTTTTGGTTATGCTGATTTCTTTCAGGCTCAGTTTTGCATACCATGCTCTGTGCCAATTACCCATCTCTTATGATGGTTTTTAATTAGACACTGGGATGCCCTGATGTTTAATATTAAACTATGGGAAAACCCCGCCCCCTTTCTTGGAGCATGGAAGATCTTAGATTCCAACCTAAGGGTAATGAAAATGATTAGGTGGCTGGAGCACATGACTTATGAGGAGAGGCTGAGGGAACAGGGCTTATTTAGTCTGCAAAAGAGAAGAGTGAGGTGGGATTTGATAGCTGCTTTCAAGTATCTGAAGGGGGGTTCCAAAGAGGATGGAGCTCGGCTGTTCTCAGTGGTAGCAGATGACAGATCAAGGCGTAATGGTCTCAAGTTGAAGTGGAGGAGGTCTAGGTTGGATATTAGCAAACATTATTTCACTAGGAGGGTGGTGAAGCACTGGAATGGGTTACCTAGGGAGGTGGTGGAATCTCCATCCTTAGAAGTTTTTAAGGCCCGGCTTGACAAAGCCCTGGCTGGGATGATTTAGTTGGGGTTGGTTCTGCTTTGAGCAGGGGGTTGGACTAGATGGCCTCCTGAGGTCTCTTCCAACCCTAATCTTCCATGATTCTATGATTCATCACCCACTTTGTGCTTTCTCCCGTGATGTCCCTCGGGCATGGGAGGAGGTCCCTGTAAACATCCCCAAAACCACCTCATTGTCCTCCTTCAAATCCATTCATCAAACTCCCCTTTCCCACCATGCCAATACACTGTTGCACGGGGTAGGTTGGAGGCAGATCAGCGGTGTGACAGGGAGGAGCAAGGGAAAACCTGTTGGATCTACTGCTAAATGGATTAACTGACCTTTGCTTATTCTAGGGGGCAGGAGAACCATTTTACTTTGCACAACTGCTCTTATGAGTCTCCCAGATCATAACTGCTTACCTTACCCACAAGACCCAGGAAAGTGTGGTTTCTCTACCTAGGCACTTATATGCCCCCCCCCCAGTGGTAGTAGTATCTTTGGCCCACATCACCACAGGTATTTAGTGATCTCACTCCCATATAAATCAATTATTTCAGTATCAGAGGGGTAGCCGTGTTAGTCTGAATCTGTAAAAAGCAACAGAGGGTCCTGTGGCACCTTTGAGACTAACAGAAGTATTGGGAGCATAAGCTTTTGCGGGTAAGAACCTCACTTCTTCAGATGCAAGCAATGGAAATCTCCAGAGGCAGGTATAAATCAATATGGAGATAACGAAGTTAGTTCAATCGGGGAGGGTGAGGTGCTCTGCTAGCAGTTGAGGTGTGAACACCAAGGGAGGAGAAACTGCTTCTGTAGTTGGATAGCCATTCACAGTCTTTGTTTAATCCTGATCTGATGGTGTCAAATTTGCAAATAAACTGGAGCTCAGCAGTTTCTCTCTGGAGTCTGAAGTCACTTCAACCTCCCTGGCCACACAATAGCATATGTAAAGGTAGCCATCTTACAGCAAAAAAACTTCAGGACCAGACTCCAGAGAGAAACTGCTGAGCTCCAGTTCATTTGCAAATTTGACACCATCAGATCAGGATTAGAATCATAGAATCATAGAATCATAGAATATCAGAGTTGGAAGGGACCTCAAGAGGTTGTCGGAGAAAAACTGAGTTCTCACTATTTGTTTAGGTACAGCAAGTCAGAGCTTTATTAACTCTCACATGTGCAGAGGGAGAGCAAACAGGTCTCTCTCTGATAACTAATTACAGCAAGCATTTATACCTTTCATTACAAAAATAATGAGGGACAGCAGCATTTTTGTTTATACATAGGCCATCTTGATATCTCATTTCCTCAGTTGTTTTGACTCTTGCCAACATACAATTATTTTCTATACCTTATCTACCCAAGGTCTTCTACACTTTATCTATGCTGAGGTCATCATAACTTCTTACACAGCTCTTTCTCACCCGCCTCACACAATCCTCGCTTCTACAAATCTCGCGTTATCAGGGTTACAGTTAGCCTGACTCTTGCTAACAAACGTCATGCATTACAGTTCCCTTCTGTCAGTTCTTTTCTCTGCTTCCACAACCCCCCCTTTTGTACTTCTAGTACAACAAACATTCTCAAATCTCTATTTGCATCAAGTCCTGGACTTCTGATTCTAAATCAGATGCTTCAACCTTAGGGGTTTTGATTGGATGCAATGACAATGCATGATTAGCATGAACATGAAAGGTATTACTATTATTACGTCTTTTACAACAACAATAACATAATCCTAAGCTAACTAATAACAATACAAGCAATAACATTCCCATAGCAATACTATAATGGGGTTGTTGTACAGCCTTTGTCATAAAGCACAATACATCATATTTAGTACATAAGGTAGCTACTCTATAAGCAGTGTGAAAGGCATACTTTTCTACTTGATATACATTTTGAAGCATGTGAATTTGCCCTTGTACCTCAGAGATTTTCTGAATCTCAGGTAACAATGAAAGCAAATTTTGAAATCTATCAGATAGTAAGCTAGTCCAATTAAAGGGTATCTGGAACCTAAGGGCTACTTGAAAAACTCTATCTGCAGGCCAATAAATGATATGATTGCCTGCAGTGGTAGTGAGATTAAAATGTATGTCTTGCAATGTAGTGGCTTTAACATACACACAGCTATCATTAGCTTAAAAAAATAAGTGTCCTGTCAGGGTAGTTCCTTGTCCCCTACCCTCCCAGCAAACGTAGTCATAGACAGTGACGACTTCTCCTGGCTTCAGTTTACGTGTACACTGAAGCTGTGGGGGTTCTAATGGCCAGAATGTCCACAGGTTACCTAACCCCATCCAAATGTCAGGTGTAATCCTAGGAGCACTAACTAAAAATCGATTGGGCATACCAGGTGGTCTAATTTCCCAGATGTCTCGATGAATTACCCAATCCCATATGCATCCTCCCCATGGACCCGGCAGGATACGGTATGTGGGAGCCCACACCCCCTGAACCGGTCCATATGCTTGGAAGGAGCACTGAGAACGTCCACACTTCCACCCAGAAAGTTTCCAAGTATGTCTCCATGGCCACAGATCAGATGGTACTCCTAACGTGTCTGTAAGGGCAGTGGGCCAAGCCTGGTGCTCTAGATCATTCCGAATGGCCATTAGCTGGTCATTCAAGAAATCCTGAATCTCTGAGCATGCTAGATCCCACTGCAATGCCTTCCCAGCCTCAGTGATATTCAATACCATCTCTGTCAGCAACTTCTGGGTCATTGAACTAAGGGCAGAAATAACATGTAACTCACCAACTCCAGCCTGTACCTGGGTTAGTTGTGCTCCAGAAACAAGGCCTATGGCCTTCTCTAGTTGGCCCAATTTCTCATCATGTTCCTGGTTCTTAAAAATATTCCAAACTGCTACTGCATTATTGGCCCCATCCCACAGGGATCCGGTCAAGTCTCTCTTCTTTCTAGAAGAAATAACCCAAGCCCTCTGTTGTGCTAATCTAATGGCAGCCCCCTGTGAGCAATTTGGGTATGTAGAGGTAATCTGGAAACTGGATAAGGGTAATGAAAATTTAACAGTCCCTAGTGTAGTGTTAATCACAGTTCATTGATATCCTAATACATTTCTTTTTGGTGTAGTACTATACCACATTCCCAAGCATGGGTCCCACAAGTTTCTTCCTGCCAGTGTATAATTCTTTGTTTCTTCACCAGGGTCAGTTCTTAAAGTCTCTTGTAGTCAGGAATCCCTGGACTTTGTGGTTTCAATGAAGCAAGTGTTCCTTCTTCTCTTTTCCTGAAACAGTGTGGTTTAGCATCATACAGGGGAGAGGTTACTAGCACATCACCCTGTAATGGTTTTGCTTCTTCTAGAAAAATCCAGAGGCACAGTAGGTCTGTCAGTGGACAAGGGAGAGGTTACTAGCACTTCACCTTGTCTTTTTTTTTTCTTTCTTTCTTTTTCCTGCTGTCCAGAAGACACAGCAGAGCTAGAAGGAGAAATAGGCTTATCATCAGTCGGAGAGTCCTCCCGAGGTGGAGGGGTCTTTTTACAGTGAGAAGCATGGGTCCAGGCAGGTAGTCCTTGGCACTTCACAGTGGTGGTGGTGGTTAACAGGACTTGGAAAGGGCCTTTCCAGTGTGGAGCCAAAGCAGTCTTTCGTTGATAGACTTTACGTAGACTCAGTCTCCTTGTTTCAATGAATGGCAGGGCTGCTAGGGTCTTTGGGTAGCACTTCTTTTATCTGTGAGAAAAGAAACCTAACACATTTCATTAATGCCTGGCAGTGTTTTTCAGATCTCATAGTTGCTTGGGCACATTCAGGCCCCCCTTTTCTTGGCTATCAGCCAAGTCTTAGCTGTGGGCAGTGTCCTTGGATGGTGCCAGCATCTTATCTTTGGACTGAGCTTGCTAACTATTTTTTCTCAGTTAACTCATTCTGTTCTTTTTCCTTCTCCCCTTCTTGGCTTCTTTTAACCTACAAAGGAAACTTCCACTTTTCACTCATACACCTTTTCCCAACAATGAACACATACACATTGCCATTATACAGTACATTAGTCTTATTATTCAATGTATGCCATGTACACCCTTCCAGTAAAATAACTTTATTACAGAGCTTTGGAGCAACAAACCAGGACAAGCACACCCACTTTTGAGGAGTCCACTTGGTACAACCTCTGGTGTCCAATCGCTTTCCTCCCTCCCCAGCCCTCTGGCTAGAAATCTGAGGTAGCCAGAAGGATCCCATGGGCAATATGGGGAGTGGGTTAACCTTCCATGTCCTTGCTTCCAAAGACTGTTGGTATGCAAATCTTAACAACAATTTTTTTCAATTAAAAAAAAATCTGGCCAATGAAGTTTTTTTTTTTCTTACTTAAGCAACTGTATTACACTTTAGTATATCACATTTTCCTGATTTATCCAAACACTTTTTGTATTCCAAGTTGAATAAAACAAGTATCTGCTTTTTTTGATTTAACCCTTCTATTTAATTTTGAACTAGACTGTCTTATGAAAATATTAAACCCAACAATTCTGGCCACAAGACAAACACCACAAGACAGGACAAAGAACACAAAAATAATTCCTATTGTACCAGTAAATGCATGGTACATTGAATGCTGTTCAGCTGGCATCCGTTTTCTCTGATGATCTGAAAGACAAAAGAACAGAGGTCTACCCCTTCTGGGTAGTCAGTCATTGCTTAAAATATTTCCTTTATATACACACATACTCTTGTTGATTTTAGACAAAACAGAGGAATTACCCCATATTTCTTTGTATTTGTTTCATAGGCAGCCCAGGTTTCAG
Source organism: Malaclemys terrapin pileata (assembly GCF_027887155.1). Taxonomy (NCBI): domain Eukaryota; kingdom Metazoa; phylum Chordata; order Testudines; family Emydidae; genus Malaclemys; species Malaclemys terrapin. The sequence continues at coordinate 74,704,581 of NC_071515.1, forward strand.
TGGCTTCTACCTTATTAGTTAGAAAATTGCATTAATACAGATGCTTTCTGGCTTGCTTCCAGATCCAAAGCTATCCACAGCTTAAAAATTCTTATGTAAAAAGTCACAATTAACTTTCCCAGACTTTTGATTGCCTTTTACTTCTAACTCCTGCTTTCAAACACCCAGTGATCTGAAAGAGACGACACAACCTATATTGGTAGGTTTGCATTTCTTTTACCTCTGCTACAATATACACTGCACATGTTCTGGGGAAAATGCACATCCTATCCACAATTCAATTTCCACAACACTAGCCACATCAATTTCTACACAAGGTGTAACTGTTTCTTTTGTGCTTACAAAATCTCCATGCACCCCTAGTAAAGTGACAGTTCGACCACACAGAGCCAGGGGCACTGTCCTTCTCTCTCTTTTTACCAGATCTTTTATCTGCTATTTTGTTACCCGAAAACAAATTCAAATCTTTATTCTTTCCTGAACACCGGGTAAAGGCCATTTACTTAACATATAATCCAAAGGGCTATCCTTAGAGAGTTTTACCAGAGACCCACCCATCTGCCTGCTGACACTCTAACAGAGAATTACACAGAGAACAGAGGGAATTATGGCCTAATAGGATCCTATTACAGGAATTTCTACTAATACTGACCGCTACAGGGGACGGGACAGAAGGATCCCAATTCAACCTCAGAGCTTCATTGCACGCGATGGCTTCCACTCTGAGGAATTACGAATGAGAGGCTCAGTTCCATCCACACACCTAACACCTAAATGTATAAGACAGAAATTCATTAACCGGAGTCGCCATTAACTGTCACCAAAATATCGGGTCCACCTAGCTGAGAGCCAATAACAGCCAGACAGGGATAAGGAAGAGTTGCTTTATTCTGCAGAAGAAAGGAGAGCCTTGCACCTTGGTACAAAGACTCTGTCTTACACACATTTTACCATTTCAATTATTATCCTGGGGATTTGAAATCCCCATGCTTATAATTACTTACTCCTTTCCTTCCACTATGCCCTCAAAGTTTCCAACCTGTTCTCCAATCTCTCTATCTATTGCCTGCCCGCTTGGGCCCGATCCTGCTTTTCTCGCTGAACCGTCCCTTCCATGGGCACCAGCTTTTTCACTACCAATTTAGATAGGAGGGTGGGCTTCTTAACTAGCCCCCACCCTTCCTGGTCTCTTCTCTTTATCTTCTTACTCACAAGGCTACCCAAGTCCTCCCCCGTGAGGCTTGCCACTTGGGCAAAACGCATTGCCCATTGGCATTTAACTATTCAATTTTCTCTTGTGGCAAACACACTGCTCTTACAGCATATGCAAACACAAATGGTTAAATTCTGACAAGTCCCTGAAGGACCGGTACTTGCTTAGCCAGTGCTTCCTTTTCTGCCTGGAAGTCCTGTCTCAAGGCTTGCAACTTGCCCTGGGCGTAGGTTTGAGTTGCTGCCTGGTTCATGATCTATGCTCTTAATTGCTCAATTCTAGTTATCAAGTACACAACTCTTCCCTTTTCTCCAACTTCTCTGTTGCCCAGTCCTGCTACGACTGGGGTAGATCCACCTGACACCCTTCCCGGTCAGCCGGGGTGGAAAGAGGAATGCTAAATCCCTCTCCGGTTCTCAGACTTACTGCGGCTGAGAGTAGACACACTTTCATACTCACACACGTACGTCCAGACTGGCCACGTCTGTGTATAACGTTCAGAGAAGGTGCTGTGCAATCTCCAACTTGCTTCCTCTCTTGGGAGGGCAGTTCTTTTACACCCTGAGGTCTCCTGGGGCGTCTTTTCAGTGATTCCAGTCCAGGCCGGCTGCCTGTGGCTTCTTCAGCTTCCCCAAACCACGCCAGCTCCAGGGTCGCAAAGGCAGACTGTTGGATCTCACTGGACAGTTAAGCTTTGCAAATGTAATCTCAGCACTGTAACTTGTATTGCCTTTGGTTTGACTATGTCTATATTTTTTCCACAGCCAGCTGGGGCTGAAAGCAGTTTCTCTTTGTACTTAGTCTGGTCTGCATTGATTCTTGACCTTGAACGCAGATTAACTTTCTCTTTATCTCTGGACCAAGCTGAATTTCAAATTAACCCGTTCCTTTCCTCAATAGACAAATTGCTCCCATTTGTGTCAGAGGCTTTTTTGTGATTAAAAGCTCCTCTGAGATGTATGATCTTATCTAGATTGAAGGTACCTTCTAGTGGGCATTGTTTAGATGAATTTTCACGCGTGTAATGATTCCAATTCTCTAAATACCTGCAGGTTTTAGTACCATAATGTACGTACATGAAATAAGCTGGGGTACCCTTAGTGGGTGAGAGGGAATCCTTAGACTGTCCCCCACCCATTTTCCAATCACACACACAGGGAGGAGGATGCCCTGTCCGCGCTAGCGGCACATAAACTAAGGATCTCTCCCTACAGGGTATTCACACAGGAGAGACTAACGAGGATGGCCACGACCCTCCTACACCTCCCTTCAGCAAAGAGCGTCGGCTAATCTCAGAGAGAAAGCGCCGCTTACTCTGTTGCATCCAGTGAGATGATCAGACTGTCAGTGGCTCACACGGAGAGGAAAAGGGGAGGGAAGATGGGTGCACACACTCCTAGACCCAGGTAGCCTCCTCGCCGGACGATGCCAGGCCGAGTCAACCTACATGGGTCGGATCTCCTAAAAGATCCTCTAGTTACCGGGCTTGCGTTAGAGTAGTTCTGGTCACGAGCCAAAAGACTTCGCAGAGTACTCTGGGCATCTTCCGGTAACACTCAATTCACACTGTGTACACACACACACAGACCACACACACACCAAGGCCTTATACCAGGTACTACTCCTGAGTACCTCCAGGTACTATTCCCAAGTACCTCGATGCATCACTTGAGGCGGTAAAAACCCCTCTTGAGGCGGTAACAACCCCTCAACACAGGTGCAAACCTTATGCACCTAGCATATGCATACAGGGGGCGGCAAACAATTCCCCTATTACGCCGCTCAGCATCTGACCTTGCTGCACAGTCAATAAGTTCGGATGGCGTGAGCCCAACAGGGGCAGACGGCCCCACGGACAGTCCTCCTCCGACACCCCAATAGAGATTTCAAAAGGTCTCCTACCTCTATTGTGGCGCCATGGGGTTCGAAGGGGAACGATCCGTAGCAGCTGCCGGTGCCTCTGCGGGCGTTGCCATCCCGGACGAGCCCCCAAATTGTCGGAGAAAAACTGAGTTCTCACTATTTGTTTAGGTACAGCAAGTCAGAGCTTTATTAACTCTCACATGTGCAGAGGGAGAGCAAACAGGTCTCTCTCTGATAACTAATTACAGCAAGCATTTATACCTTTCATTACAAAAATAATGAGGGACAGCAGCATTTTTGTTTATACATAGGCCATCTTGATATCTCATTTCCTCAGTTGTTTTGACTCTTGCCAACATACAATTATTTTCTATACCTTATCTACCCAAGGTCTTCTACACTTTATCTATGCTGAGGTCATCATAACTTCTTACACAGCTCTTTCTCACCCGCCTCACACAATCCTCGCTTCTACAAATCTCGCGTTATCAGGGTTACAGTTAGCCTGACTCTTGCTAACAAACGTCATGCATTACAGTTCCCTTCTGTCAGTTCTTTTCTCTGCTTCCACAAGGTCATCTAGTCCAACCCCCTGCTCAAAGCAGGACCAATTCCCAGCTAAATCATCCCAGCCAGGGCTTTGTCAAGCCGGGCCTTAAAAACCTCCAAGGAAGGAGACTCCACCACCTCCCTAGGTAACGCATTCCAGTGTTTCACCACCCTCCTAGTGAAATAGTTTTTCCTGATATCCAACCTGGACCTCCCCCACTGCAACTTGAGACCATTGCTCCTTGTTCTGTCATCTGCCACCACTGAGAACAGCCGAGCTCCATCCTCTTTGGAACCCCCCTTCAGGTAGTTGAAGGCTGCTATCAAATCCCCCCTCATTCTTCTCTTCTGGAGACTAAACAATCCCAGTTCTCTCAGCCTCTCCTCATAAGTCATGTGCTCCAGACCCCTAATCATTTTTGTTGCCCTCCGCTGGACTCTTTCCAATTTTTAAACAAAGACTGTGAATGGCTATCCAACTACAGAAGCAGTTTCTCCTCCCTTGGTGTTCACACTTCAACTGCTAGCAGAGCACCTCACCCTCCCTGATTGAACTAACCTTGTTATCTCCATACTGATTTATACCTGCCTCTGGAGATTTCCATTACTTGCATCTGAAGAAGTGAGGTTCTTACCCACGAAAGCTTATGCTCCCAATACTTCTGTTAGTCTCAAAGGTGCCACAGGACCCTCTGTTGCTTTTTACAATTATTTCAGTGGTAGTTAGATCCCTAAATACCTGTGAGGATCTGGGCCTTTGTGCCCAAATGAAGAGCTTGGAAGGGATCCTGGCTCAGAAAACATTCAGGGCCAGATCCAGCCATGCTTATGCACACTGAGTAGTACTGTACCCCTGGAGCAGACCCATTCATTTCAGTGGTATTACTCAAGAAGCAAGGTACTACTCAATGTGAGTAGTCCTATAATGATGAATATTATGGCTGCCAGACTGGTAACATTTCATAATTGTCTCCCTCGGCCTTCCTTTTTTTTCTCGCTTGTACTTATGAGTATCCCCTGATCTTTAGGGACCAGTAGGGGTGGCTTGAGAAGTTTCACTCCAAAAAGAAAGCAATCAAAGCTGAAAGCAGCCATTACATTCCCAGCTACTAGAAAACTGTGGCATTGCCCACTTATTCCTAACTAAGCTACATTTAATTCCACAGCCACATTCTGCAAAGCCCTTGGAGTAACATAACTTGGCCTATCTGCTGAGCGTATATAGAAGCTCTTCTTGCTGAACCAATTAGATAGCTGCGGAGCTTGGATTTATTCCTTTGGTGCCAGTGTCTTTTTTCCTGAGACAATGGTTGCTGTTCACTTGGACCATATGCTGGCTTGAATTTATGCTGCTGTGCTTTGTTGAAGATCAGATTTTCCTTTGCCATTCAAGGAAAAAATAGAGCATTTTAAATGGACTGTGAAATAAGGTAAAGAAAAGTTTAATTACGCTAAAATCAATTGAGTGGAGTGGCTTTATTAATAGTTATTGCATTCTGCATCATGTTGCTTATTAAATATTGCACATTTCAGAGATCTTACTATTTTGAGCTGCAGTTTTATTGCTTTTTAGCTACAGGCTCATTCCAGTCACATGCTGGCTTTGAAGAAAGGAGCTGTCTGTTCGGTGTCAGACCTCGTTATTAGAAACATAAAAATTACCGAACTGGATCAGACCAGGGCACCAGGGAGTCCAATATTCTGTGCTTTGCAGTGGCCAGTATCAGTTTCTCTAGAAGAATGTGCAAGAGACTGCACAGAGGACAATTATGAAATAGCATCGTCTAACTCCTGTCTATTAGAAGTTGATTAATGTCCTGAAGTGTAAGGGTTTATAACACTTCTCTTTCTCTTATTTTCTATCTTATGTTGCTAAGAATCTTCTCATTATCCATTTTAATGCCTAATCCTTTTTTTCGTTCCTCTTGGCCTCAAGGATGTCATGTGGCAATGAGTTCCATAGTTTAGTTACGCATTGTTCAAAAGTAATTCTTACTCCTCCTCTTCATTATTATCCTCCTCACTGGAGTAGCATCTAGGAGCTCTAGTCATGGACCATGACCCCAGTGTGCTAGGCTCTGTACAAACACAGTCCAAAAATGGTCCCTGTCCCAAAGCGTTTACAATCTAAGTACATTTTAATCTTCCTGCCTTTCAGTCTTATTGGCTGTCCCCCTGGGGTTGTGTTATGAGAAAGGACATAGCCTTGCCCACATTGTCTTCTTGGGGCTAATCACAATAACCCTAAAGATGGGGCTTTTTTGAAGACACTTACCATTGACTTCAGTCTCCTCCCATTGAAGTCAATAGTGAAACTCCCATTGACATCAGTGGGACCAAAAGTAGAACAACGCAGAGCACTTTCAAAACTTCCACCCTCCATGTCTACACTTAAAGCAAAACCATTTTTAATCTGATATTTCAATTTCTGTCTGTTCCTCTTTAATTATCAGCCTGGGGAAGATTCAATTTCTCTAGAGACCACTTCACATTAAAGCTGATACAGCAAAATAATCATTTCCCCCACACAAATGTAAGCTATTTGCTTCATAAGATTGAGGATGACTTGCTGTAATGCAACTGAGGTAAGGAGGAGCCAATTCCTATTACCTTCCACTTACTCATTCAGCCATTAACCCTCTCTCTCTCCTCTTTGCTTTAGTTAATGAACATATATGCACATTTGGTGGAGTTGGTTATTCAATTGAAGGTGCAAGTAGGTTGTTGTGGGGGTCCATTTATTTGGCATAGGAGCTCAATATATAACCATGCAGTTATGAATTCCAAAGGTGGAATTCATGGCGGCCAAGACTGGTAACATCTCAAGACTGTCCTTTGTCCCTTACCTTCCTTTTTCTTCTCCCTTATTCTTACTAGCAGCCCCATTTCTTTCTCTCTCTCTCTCTCTAGATAGATAGATCTGTCTGTCTGTTTACCTATCCACCTACCTACTAAGGGTCATGGTGGACTTTCCATCCTTTGAAGGCTTTCAGTCAAGATTGGATGTCTTTCTAAATGCTATGATCTAGTTCAGACAGAAGTGAAGGGCTTGATGCAAAAATTTTGATGAGAGATTCTATGGCCTGTGTGCTGCAGATGGTTATCATAATGGTCCCTTCTAGCCTTAAAATCCATCGATCTCCCCTGCTTGGGAGGAGCTGTAAATATCCACATAGCCACTTCCTTGTTCTTCAAACCCCTCCTTGAAACTTTCCTTTGATGAGATGCCTACAAAATCTTGACAACAGTTAGATTACTGGTGTGCTGAGACCAGTTCCTACCATACTGGCCAACATTGTCCCATAGATAGCTCAGTGGTTTGAGAATTAGCCTGCTAAACCCAGGGTTGTGAGCTCAATCCTTGAGGGGGCCACTTAGGGATCTGGGGCAAAATCAGTACTTGGTCCTGCTAGTGAAGGCAGGGGACTGGACTTAATGATCTTTCAGGGTCCCTTCTAGTTCTATGAGATAGGTATATCTCCATATATTATTAGTTGCCTTGTACTCACCTGTCTTTTTATATCCATCTGGTGTCTCTTGACTTATAGATTGCCAGCTTTTTGAGGTATGGACCATCTTTTTTTCTTCTGTGTTTGTACAGCACGCAGCAGAATGGTGCCCTGGCCCATGACAAGGGCTCCTAGGTGCCATGATGATAATAATAATAATAATGTAAACCCACAGATTTGTTTATTACTACCACTCATCACTGTAATATCTGAGCACCTTTTGTGACCCTAGGTACCCAAGTATTCACACGCTACACACTACTGCAATAATATTTGTACAAAATATGCCTTGTGCGGTATCATATGAAAGCTAACAATACACTGGTTATTAAAAAAAAAAACGAGGAGTCCTTGTGGCATCTTAGAGACTAACACATTTATTTGGGCATAAGCTTTCGTGGGCTAAAACCTACTTCATCAGATCCATGCATCTGATGGAAGTGGGTTTTAGCCCACGAAAGCTTATGCCCAAATTAATGTGTTAGTCTCTAAGATGCCACAAGGACACCTCGTTATTTTTGCTGATACAGACTAACACAGCTACCCCTCTGAAACCTATCACACTAGTTATTAGTATCATTGTAAAATGCATAGGTTGATGTTGTGTGTGAAGTTATGTACTCCCTCTGTGTGATGTTACTAGAACATGTTTAAGACAAAGACAAGGTAAAGGTGATAAACATGTCTGTCCTAGACAAAGCAGTGTGGGTTTATCTCACTTTACATATTAGCAGTTGACAAAGCCATTGAGCTAAACAGTGGAAGTTATCCTGAGCCTGAATTAAAGAGACAGAGAAAAGCATCCTTTAACAATTGGAAGTCAAATCCTCCTGAGGAAAAGAGAAAGGAGCATAAACTCTGGCAAATCAAGTATAATAAGGCAGGCCAAAAAAGAATGTGAAGAGCAAGTAGCAAAAGACACCAAAAACTAACAGCAAAAATATTTTTAAGTACATCCGAAGCAGGAAGCCTGCCAAACAATCAGTGTGGGCCCTGGACAATGAAGGTGCTAAAGGAGCACTCAAGGAAGACAAGGCCTTTGTGGAGCAGCTAAATGAATTGTTTGCATGGATCTTCACTACAGAGGATGTGAGGGAGACTCCCCCTCCTGAGCCATTTTATTTAGGAGACAAATGTGAGGAACTGTCCCAGATTAAGGTATCAGTAGAGGAGGTTTGGGAACAAATTGATAAATTAAACAGTGATAACCAGGACCAGATGGTATTCAGTCAAGAGTTCTGAAGGAACTCAAATATGAAATTGCAAAACTACTATCTGTGGTATGTAACCTATTGCATAAATCAGCCTCTGTACCAGATGATTGGAGTATAGCTAATGTACCAGCAATTTTTTAAAAAGGCTCCAGAGGCGATCCTGGCAATCTCAGGCCAGTAAGCCTAATTTCAGTTCCAGGCTAATTGGTTGAAATTATAGTAAATAACAGAATAATCAGGCAAATAAATGAACATGATATGTTGGAAAAGAGTCAACACTGCTTTTGTAAAGGGAAATCATGCCTCATCAATCTACTAGAATTCTTTGAGGGGGTCAACAAGCATGTGGACGAGGCGGATCCAGTGGATAGAGTGTATTTAGATTTTAAAGCCTTCACAAGGTCCCTCACCAAAGGCTCTTAAGCAAAGTAAGCAGTCATGGGATAAGAGGGAAGTCCTCCCATGAATCAATAGCATAGTAGACATCCTTCAGTCTCAAGAGACCAAGGGTATGCACTCCAAGAGGTAAAGAATTTACTCAGTCGGTTTTATGGCAGCCGCGAACGTGGCTGAAGAGACCCACTTGAGAGAGACAATCTTTGCCACATCTGGCCCATTAAAAGGTGATGTTTCGACCCTTTGGGCTCTGCCTTCTGCGAGCTCTTTTCTCCTCTGCTGAGCTGGATGGCTTCCTCTCATAACTCCGGAGACCTTTGTTAAGCTCTTGTTTCCAAAGGCTGCAGTCTTGGGTGTGATCTTCCCATTTGTCCACATCCATGTCCATTTCTTTGAGGTCTCACTTGCACACATCCTTGAAACGCAATTTTGGGCATCCTTTGGGTCTTTTTCCAGATGCCAATTCGCCGCAGAGGATGTCCTTGGGGATGCTCCCATCATTCATTCGGCACACATGCCGAAGCCAGCGGCGGCGTCTCTGTTGGAGGAGTGTTTGCATGCTGGGTATTGCTGGCCCGTTTGAGCACTTCAATGTTGGTGACTCTGTCTCTCCAGGAGATGCCAAAGATTCAACAAAGGCAACACATATGAAAGCTGTTGAGCCTCATGAATTAGAGAAGTTCATGGAGGACAGGTCCATCAATGGCTATTAGCTAGGATGGTCAGGGACACAACCCCATGCTCTGGGTGTCCCTAAACCTCCAACTTCCTGAAGCTGGGACTGTACAACAGGGAATGGCTCATCAAAAGAATTCCTTATTCTGTTCATTCCCTCTGAAACATCTGGCACTGGCTGCTATCAGAAGACAGGATACTGGACTAGATGGACCATTGGTCTGACCCAGAATGGATGTTCTTATGTTCTAGAAAGCTACCAGGTTGGAGTGTTTTACAGTCTCTGTAGAGGCAGTGAACCTAATACTTTCTGTGTGAGGGTCTAATGAGAGCGACTGGTCCTTGCAGTAGGACAATTATGGGGAGAATTCAGGGCTGGAAGGGTTCTAATATCAGCCTGCAAGGATCACCAGGCTGGTCAAAGCTAGTGTCAGGCTTGTGGGCTGCTGGCAGGGCTCTTGGGATCAGAGCTCTGGACCAAAGCTGCACAACCACAAGACATCCTGGGTTTCAAGGCAGATGGTGACCAAACCCCTTATAGGCCTCGGTGAACCTCAAAACTTGACACTTTCCACAGAAAATCAATTATTAGTCATACATCCCTCCTGCACTTCTCCATTTCTAGGGTAAAAATACTGAGACTCAGAATGAAGCACCAGGAGCTGGGAAACTCCAAGTGAGGGTTACCGTAACAATTCCATATTGCTTCATAACCACACCTGCCACTTTCTCTTTGCCCCGCACAACTCCACTTCACCTGTCCTGTTCACACAGACGTGGCTCTGTGCAACACCATTGCTGTGGGGAGTCCTTATCGCAGATTGACAAAGACCATCCTGCACAGACAGGCTGAGGGAGGGATAAGTGACTGTGATTACTCAGAGGGACTTCTTCTGCAATGATTCAAAGGGGACAGAGATAAGGATCTGTGGCTGTGGTGTAAGGGAAGGATCCCTTTTACTCTGCATCCTCTGGTTGGCCATTGGTTGTTTTTGTTTTTTCTTATAACACTAACCTGAACTCACCATCAGGATGGTTTCATTGAGAGTAACTAGTAACTTTGGTTTACTGCAGCCAGATTCTGCTACTCTTGCTCATAGCAAAGGATGCCTTATGCTGCAAGTAGTGCCATTGAAATGCAGATCACAATGCCCAGGAAAAACCAGCGAGAGCCGGGGAAAAAGCATTATCTGTTGAAGGGACCCAGCTAGGGGAACAATCTTTGAGGAGATCAGGTGAATCCAGAGTCTGGCCCATCCTTCCTCTTGAGAAAGCCCTTCCACACCCTTCCATTCCCAAACCCACCCCAAAAAAACTACCCCAAGCAAAGTTTTGACTCTGAAGAGTGAGAAGTGACAGACAACCCAGGAAGTTCACTAGGGACTTTACTACTGCTGTTGATTTCAAACAGAAGGTGCTCAGATACTACAGTGATGAGCAGTAATATAACACCCTAAGATTATCTATCTATTTATCTATCTATCTAAGCATACTTAGATTAAGATATTACTCAATGTAAACAAGAATAACAGAATCCAGCACATAATGATGAATTGATTTGCATTGCTAAAATGCAACATTTTCCAGGGAATGCCCATCCCAAAAGTCAAAGTTACTGTTACCCAGTGTCCCAATGGATACAAAACAACCTTATTATTAAGTATGTCAAAAGAGAGAAAAATGTTCCACTTTTAATGAAGAAGACAAGATAGTGCAAAGTAGTTTACTAAATTTCAGCCACGGCATTTAAACCTACTCATGTGATTCAAACTCATTTACTTCCCCTGAAGTTTTCTGACAAGAACATATATTTCCCTGGAAATGTAGCATACTAAAGCTATTGTAAATAAGCTGAATGAAAAATCGTGCTTTTATTTACATTATGATTTACCAGTCGCAGTGCCGTATCAATCTATGCTTCCTGTATGCTTGCTACAAGGCTGAACATGAATCAGTTGTTTTTTCTGTCTTGCCTCTTCAATACCATATGAAAAACACTTTCTGATCATGGGGACAGCTGTTAAACTTCATCTTTGGTCTGTTATTTTGTTGTAGTAGCATTAAGAAAATGAAACCATATTCTAAATGGGTTTTATTGGTTTTCACATATAACATATACCCGTATTATTCTCTTGTGGCAATATTTAAAAACAACAGCAACATGTAATTGGGCTCATGTTGATTGAATGCTTAGGCTGAAATAAGATAAAGATACAAGTCATAAAACCAAGGTCTGGAGTACTTGTGATCATTAAAAGTCCCATAGAGCCGTTTTGCAAGACTCGGTATATCCTGGCCAAATTCCTACACAAATTCTCTCAGCAGTTTCAATTGGATACAGAATTTGTCTTCACTTCTGCCCGTATGTTTCCCATGGCTATGCACCGTTAGGCAGCTGCCACATTTTATCTCAGAAGTGGTTGTATTTCAATGGTGAGGAAAACTATGTCTATAAATGGAAAGTTTGGATGGAAGGAGCTATGTAAAATGAAGGCACTTGATTATCCCATCAGTAAAAACTTTGATCGTGGGACTCAAAATATTATACTATTGTACTGAAAGGAGACGTAGGGATATCTAGATATATGGAGACATATGGCTATTTATATACATAAGAGAGTTTACATTCTGTATTGATAATTTTAAAGTTATAGCACATTGAATATAAAAAAATATATTATTCACACCATATTAGGGAAAGAAACAATAATAATGAGGAGGAGGTTCCAGGGAATTATATATGTAAGAAACAATGAATGAGAGAATTGTTATTTTTATTATTTATATTGTGGTAGTGCCTACAATTCCCAACCAATATCAGGGCCCATTGTGTTAAGTGGTGGGCATAGAAAGAGTAAGAGATAGGCCGGACCTCAAAGAACTTGCCATCTAAACAGAGGAGACAGACATAGGAAGCATTATTATTATTTTCATTTTACAGATGGGAAACTGAGGCACAGAAAGAGAGTAAGTCACTTGCCAAAGGTCCATGATTGGAGCTCCGAGGCACTACCACAATACAATTAATAATAGGAAGAGTTGGTGTCATCCAAAAAATGTAAGAATGTCTGGGAATAGAAGGACTTTTCCTCTGTGATCATACAACCCACGCTGCATTACTAGAAAATTACAAATGGCCTTTCATGTTGGGTTTTGGTTTAATAAGAAAATATGACTCTCAAGTACTCTCCTTGCTGTGCATACAGACAGCAAGCCTCCTGCCCTAAGCAATTTCACTTCAAGGTTTAATTAAATGTTCGGAAAACACATTGAAATGCCGACTACGGAGATTCAGGCTGATCAAGTGTTGTCTAATCACGGCAGGGACAGTAATACGCATTGGCCTTTACCACCTGAGACTCAAGGTTCACTCTAGTTATCATTCCCTAATTCCAAAGTTACCACAGTGAATTCCACCCCATGTGACCCCTGGTTAATTTGAGCCTCTGTTCCATTTGATCACATCTCTAGCCACTGTGCTATGTTAAGTGACCGTGCTACAGTTTTGCCATTTAATTTGAAAATGTCCATCTCTGATGAGTTGTGATTGTAATGTGGGAATGGGAGTTGAGGACTCCTGGGTTCTATCTGAGGCCACTAATTGAGTCTACGTAACCTATCACTGTTACCCTCCTACGATCCCTCTGATTCTTTGTTACATTCATGTGCTGCATCTTGTGTTAAATTGGACCGTCAGCTGTTTGGGGAAGGGACTGTCTCTCACTGTGTGTTTGTATAATGCTCAGCACAAGACTGCTAATGGGGGTTTCTTATTGCTGCTGGGATACTCATCTTGAGTTCTTTTTAGTAACCCGTCTCTTCACACCAGAATCAGGGCAGTGCCACCTTTGCTGGACTTGTGCTCTAGGTATTGTGGCCAGACTCAATGATCTGTCTCAAAAAATTTTCTTCTGAGCAGTTGTGTGTTGTACTGTGGCAGGAGCAGGCCGATATTGGCATGCTGGTGGCAAGCCATCTAGGAAAGTGATTTTTTTAATGTCTTGGCTTAAATGATGTCTAATAGCAGTGAGTTCCGCAGCTTAATTATGTACTGTGCGAAAATAAATAAAGTATTTTCTTTAGGTCGCACTTAACTTTAAATCTGTCACTCGTTTAGTTTTTTCTTTTCCTAAAAAAAAAAATCTGCTTTTGTTAAAGTGTTAATTAAAACCATCTACCACACTTTTATGGGACAACTATGTTTTAAATCTACCAGAAGGAAACAGACTTATTGTTATTAAACCCATAGGTTATATCACACGTAACTTTCATACTCCCAAACTCAGAGTAATCTCAGTTTCCAGGGATTCTTATAAAAACCCATTCGGATTTCATTAGGCATTTGTAAATAACACTCATATGTTTGGTTGCCGCTGTATGCCTATGGACTACTCTCATTTCCATGTAGTGATATTGGAATCAATGGTCCCTGTTTCCCCAAATAATTTTCCTAATTCCCAGGAATAATTTAGCCTGTTTCATTTAGTCTTCATAGGTCTCCACTTGCTGTATATGCATAATATAGATAGGCCGCCTTCTTCTGAAGTCAGTGGGACTCTTTCCATGGACTGTGTGGGCTTTGGATCAGGCCCTAAGGCCTATATCCTCAAAGGTAGTTAGGGACCTAACTGCCATTGAAATCAATGGGAGTTAGGCGTCAAAATACCATTCAGGATCTGGGCTGGGAGCCTCTGAGCCCAGGTCAACAGACTCAGGTTTGTGGGACTTGTGCTCCTGCGTTAGCCCATGGTACACCCCTACCTTGAATATTGTGAGCAGTTCTGATTGCCCCATCTCAAAAAAAGATATATTTGAATTGAAAAAAGTACAGAGAAGGCAACAAAAATTATTAGCAGTATGGAACTGCTTCCATGTGAGGAGAGATTAAAAAGACTGGGTCTGCTCGGCTTGGAAAAGAGCTGACTAATGGGGGGTATGATAGAGGTCTATAAAATCACAAATGGTGTGGAAAAAGTGAATAAGGAAGTGTTATTTACCCCTTCACGTAACACAAGAAACAAGGGTCACACCATGAAATTATTAGGCCGCGGGTTTAAAACAAACAGAAGGAAATACTTCTTCACACAACACACAGCCAACCTGTGGAACTCATTGCCAGGGGATGTTGTGAAGGCCAAAAGTATAACTGGGTTAAAACGAGAATGAGATAAGCTCATGGAGACTAGGCCATGCAATGACTATTAGCAAAGATGATCAGGGATGCAACACCATGCTCTGGGTGTTTCTAAACCTCCAAAAATCATAAAATCATGACTGGTGTAGAGAAAGTAGATAGGGAAGTGTTGTTTACTACTTCTCATAACACAAGAATTAGGGGTCACCAAATGAAATTAATAGGCAGCAGGTTTAAAACAAATAAAAGGTAGTATTTATTCACACAATGCACGGTCAACTTGTGGAACTCCTTGCCAGAGGATGTTGTGAAGGCCAAGACCATAACAGGGTTTAAAAAAGAACTAGATAAATTCATGGAGGACAGGTCCATCAATGGCTATTAGCCAGGATGGGCAGGAATGGTGTCCCTAGCCTCTGTTTGCCAGAAGCTGGGAATGAGCAACAGAGGATGGATCACTTGATGATTGCCAGTTCTGTTCATTCCCTCTGGGGCACTGGCCATGGTCGGAAGACAAGATACTGGGCTAGTTGGACCTTTGGTCTGACCCAGTGTGGCCATTCTTATGTTCTTAAATGCTCAAAGGTGGGACTGGACAACAGGGATGGATCACTGAAAAAAATTCTGTGTTCTGTTCATTGTCTCTGAAGCATCTTGCACCAGCCACTGTTGATAGACAGGATACTTGGTTAGATGGACCATTGGTTGAACTGAGCATGGCCGTTCTTATATTAAAAATAGCTGTGTAGACATTGGCGCTCAGGCTGGAGTTCGGCTTCTGAACCCTAGGGAGAGGGGAGGGCTTCAGAACCAAGCACCAACCCGAGCTACAACTTAAAAGCGCCATCTACACATTTTCAGCGCCATAGCCCAAGCCTGAGTGTGTTCACTGGGGCTGGGAGGCTCGCTGCCATTGGCCATGCAGACATATCCTCAGAGTCCCTCCTTGCTGGCAATATAGATGTTGGTGGTTTCCAGCATATCTACCTTGACTTTCATAGGGGATGTCTGTGCCACCCAATTGTTTCTTAAGCAATTTGAATGAGATACTAACGTGGCTCTCATTATCATAGTTTCTGAGCAACTGTGGAACTCTGGAGGGCTGGCCTAGCCTAAACCAGGATCTTTTAAATGTATTTATCCTCACAACACTGCTGTAAGGTAGGAAAGTGCTATTATCCTTGTTTTAGGGATGGGGGAACTCAGAGATTCCAAGGCCAGAAGGTACCATTGTGATCTAGTCTGTCCTCCTGTATAACGCAGGCCAGAGAACTTCCCCCAAATAATTCCTAGAGCAGATCTTTTAGAAAAACATCCAATTTTAATTTAAAAATTGTCAGTGATGCCCCTTGGTAAGTTATTCCAGGGGATAATTACGCTCGCTGTTCAAAATGTACACCTTCTTTCCAACTCAAATTTGTCTAGCTTCAACTTCCAGCCTTTGGCTCATCCTATACCTTTCTCTGCTAGACTGAAGAGACCATTTTTAAATATTTGTTCCCCATGTAGATACTTACAGATTGTAATCAAGTCACTACTTAACCTTCTGTTTAAGATATATAGATTGAGCTCCTCGAGTCTCTCAATAGAAGGCATGTTTTCTAATACTATAATTATAATTCTAATACTATAATTATAAATTCTCATGGCTCTTCTCTGAACCGTCTTCAATTTATCCACATCCTTCTGGAATCGTGAGCCTCAGAACTGGACATAGTATTTCCGCAGTGGTAGTACCAGTGCCAATACAGAGATAAAAAGCCCTCTCTACTTGTACTCAAGAAGCTCTTGTTTCTACACATCTCAGAATCGCATTAGCTCTTTTGGCCACCGTGTTACACGGGGAGCTCATGTTCAGCTGATTACCAACCATGAGTAGACCCCCAAATCTTTTTCAGAGTTACTGCTTCCCAGGATGGAGTACCCCATCCTGTAATCATGGCGTGCAGTCTTTGTTCCCAGGTGTATGCACTCACGTTTAGCTGTATTAAAATACATCTTGTTTCCTTGTGCCCAGTTTACCAAGCAACCAAATTGCTCTGAATCACTGACCTGTCCTCTTCGTTATTTACCGCTCCCCCAATTTTTGTGTCATCTGCAAATTTTATCAGTGATGATTGTATGGGTTCTTCCAGGTCATTGATAAAAATGCTAGCTAGAATAGGTGCAGAGAGGCAAAGCGACTTGCTCAAGGTCACAAGAAGTCTGTTACAGAGCAGGAACTTGAACCAGTTCTTCTAAATCCTAGGCTAGTGCACCTAGCCACTGAACCATCCTTTCTCTCAAGGTTGTGATTCTGCAAGGTACTTAAGCACTTGCTTAGCTTGGCGCATGTGAGTCATCCCGTTATTTAAGTACTTTGCTGAACTGGGCTCTCAAGCATTATTTGTTTGAAGGATATAAGTAGCCAGGAGAGGAGGTGGCAAAGGGGGGATAAAACAAAGAGAAATGGGATGAAATTAAGGGTAGAAAAAGTTTCTCTTGACTACCGGGGGAGGTTGCGGGGGGTAGGGGGTTCAAATGGTAAGATCTGTGAGGCTGCAAAATAATGTGCCAAGGAAAGTGATGGAGACATCAGCGCTCGAGACATCCGAAGAAGTGGGCTGTAGCCCACGAAAGCTTATGCTCAAATAAATTTGTTAGTCTCTAAAGTGCCACAAGTACTCCTGTTCTTTTTGCAGATACAGACTAACACGGCTGCTACTCTGAAACCTAAATTAGACTGGACACAACCGTGGGATCTGGAATATAAAGAGCAGACCTGTCCCCTGTGTGTCCAGTGTAACCTGATCTGTCGTTTCCTTCTCCAACTTCAATGGGCCCAGTTCATCACTGCCCTAGGACAGGCGTATGGAGCCTCGAGACTCTCTCTGGTGCCGGGGTGAATCTGACAGCTCTGTGCCACCTCTGCAGCAGCAGAGGGTAGAAGTAGAGGGGGAACTGGAGGGGGACAAGGATGGGCAGGTGGCATGGTCAGAGAAAGGCCGCTAAAGCAGGAGAGCAACTCAAAATGCCCAATTTTCCCCTGCATCAAGAGCAGGGATGAATCTGCCTCTATGGTCCTAGCTGTATATCGCTAAGTAAGGGTCTCTCCTTAGTTTCCAGTACAGTCCTGTGTTATTACAATGCACACAGGGCCATTCTCCTTTGCTATATTCTGTCGCTTGAAAAGCAGAGGCGGTGGTGTGGAATTGGCAGCGGGGCTGTGAGGACCTAACGCCAGAGCGTGCAGGCAGGCTGCTTGTGAGTGATTAACCCAATAAGAAGAAAATCCATAATGCTAAAATGAAGAAATGCTCTCAAACGCTGGCTGAAACTGCCCACCATTCAGGTTTCTAATCACTTTGCAGTGCTGTGGGGCTTTAGAGTGCTGTGTCCAAATCTCTGTGCTTCTTTCTGAACCCAAAATTGCTCGGGGAATAATGAGACCGTAGCGGTTTCATTGTTTTCTGCACGTCCAGCCATTAAGCCAAATTCCGCAGTCTTTAATCGAGCAAAACTCCCATTGATTCTAGTGGGAGTTTAGCTCATTTAAGAACTGCAGAATTTTGCCCATTTTCAGAGGAAAGTAACCCCCCTGCAATAAGTTATAGGGGTCAGGAGAAGAATACTGATAGTGTACTAGAATACAAACAAGAACAGTCAGGCGCAGCTGCTACAGAGACCCTTTGAAAGCATTAACAAACCCATTTTATTCACGGCATCCTTCGGCTACATCCCATCGTGATTCCTAAGGAACACAACATTGCATTTGAAAACAAATAGCTTAAAAATCCCCTTTCCCTATCCTGCCCCTGGAAAGAAAAGTCAGAAGGGGGAGAATACTGAAACTGCAGTTAACAGAGCATGTTATAAACGTAAATGCTCAGAAGGCATGACATGGGAAAATTAAAGTTGAACATGCAACCTTATCTCAGACCCCTCGTGCATATGCAGTCCAACTTTAATTGCATTCATTATATTCATTTACATTCCCTTATCATACAACCGTAGGTACAGATGAGTGGCAAGCATCTTCTGGTACTTCTAGGTAAGTAGCATCCAGGAAAGTCCTTTCCACGTACAGTAGGCAAACATCCTTAAACAACATGCTGGTTACACAGTAGAACATCTGAGAAAATTTTCATTAAAACTGATTTATACCGACTGAAAATCAGACCCAGTGTCTTTATTTAACCAACACCTAATATTCGTACACCAGGCCAGCAAAACACTTATGCTCCTGCATAACTTTAAGCATTAGTAATCTCCTTGAAGTCAACATGCTTAAAGTTGCACAGGTGCTTAAGTGATTTGCTGGATCAGGTCTTTATAAAGCAATCAAGGCGCTGCTGCGGCTGGAATCAAGCCCAGCCATGTTTTCTGTCTCACTCTCTGCAGCTAGTGCCTGTCTCTGTGAATCTGGGAGAAAGTGTGGCACTGCATAGCATCTTGCAGGTTGTGGGGTGGCTTTAAACCTCCTTGGGAAGGTTAACCCTTCGACGCACACCTCCACCATTGCTCGAAGCGGACTGTGGACAAGTGGTGGACTTTGCTCTCAGCGCTGGTATATTGTAGGAGCTCTAAATTGAACCTGCAAGAGAAAAAAGCAGATGTAAAACATGTTTTTAAAAAATAAATCGGTGAGACTGGAGTGCTGAGATAGAACGATCTTGCTAAGATTTAAGAGTGTGCCTTTTTCATTCTACCAACTCTTTTCTCATAGGGACGCTGCCATCCGCCATTGCAGGATCAGTCCTGGGGTTTTCAGCTTACTGAATAATATTAAAGCAAAGGATAAAGATCATCTCAGAAACTAACAGGTGGCGTGATAGTGTCATTGTCGAATCAGGGATGAAAGGCAGCCAGAAAGAAAGTGCAAAAATACCTTCATTACAGGAGTGGCATTAAGCCAACCCCATTCTCCTCCGTCGCTCATCCAGTAGAATATCAGTTGCAAAACTAATTACTGACGAGGTGAAGAAGTCTGAGTGTGAGCAGCGTCCATTGGTGGAATCTGACTTCATCCTGCATCCAAAAACAACACGAGTTCCCTTTAAAGGAGTAATTTCCTTTGCAAATGATTAATGACCTGTCACTCAACTGCAGCTAACCCTTCGAGCCATGGTATCAGAGTGTCTCCTAGCAAATTAATCAAGAGTTGAGAATGGGTCTCGCCAAAATCTCAAAAGAAACTACCTAAAACCCATGAAATCAATCAAATTCCAGGTTAGACTGACAGTCTCCACCTTGAGTCTCACCATGATAGGGTCCAAGGCCATGCCACATTGGCAAACAGGGCCGGCTCCAGGCACCAGCTTGGCAAGCAGGTGCTTGGGACGGCCACTCCGGAGAGGGGCGGCAGGTCCAGCTATCCAGTGGCAATTCGGCGGACGGTCCCTTACTCCCGCTCAGAGCGAAGGACCTTCCGCCGAATTGCCACCGCAGATCGCGATCGCGGCTTTTTTATTTATTTATTTAATTTTTTTTTTTTTTTGGTTGCTTGGTGCGGCCAAAACCCTGGAGCCGGCCCTGTTGGCAAAGCTCTGTATCCCAAAAGCTTGAGCTAAATAGCTGGAACATCTCAAAGGCCCACAATGAAGACAAAGGAACTGAGAGGGAATAAGTAGGTCACCAAAGACACAATGGACTTTGCTCATGAAGCATCCTATAGTTACTGATGGGTGAGTTTCAAAGGGTACAGACTTTGTGTTAGCTTCAGATGGACACCCAAAAGTTCAGGGGTGAAATCCTGGCTCCATGGAAATCAATGTCAAAATTTCCATTGACTTCAATGGGGCTTATTCCGACCTTCTGAGCTGGCAAAACTATAATGAATATCTCACGTTACCCCTTTGTGACCTGAGCAGTTAACCAAAATTCAGCATTTAGTGTTTCTGTTAGGAGGAAAAATTGATGTTGGGATCAGGTGTTTCTTGGATGCAATCCTATTTATTTACAAAGTCCTGTTTCCCTGGACACAAACAGCAGGAGAGAGTTTGTTTGCTAGTAGTTCCAACCCCCTTTCTAGCCAGCACTTTGCCCAAAAGCTCGCTCAATGTTTTTCTTAGGACCACATGCCCAGTGTTTGTTCTGGCTGTGTTCTTGGCTTTCTGCTTCTTCTCTCTCAGCCCCTCAGCTGTTTCTTCTGCTTCTCTCAGAATGACCAGCACACATACCTCCACCAAACAATATCTGGTAAAATCCCCGTGCCCAAATGTGCCCTGGTTTTGGGTGGTGACATGTGTCTGTGTTCTCGGTGGAGGTCTGAGGTTCTGCGGGGAGGCCGACACCACCATGCTGCTACCCAGCAGCCATGATAGGGTTGTGTGCATTATCACATAGACCCTGTGGAGAGAAACACCACAGGAGTTACCACTTCAAAAGGCCACAATGACAGCTTCCATCATGGCTCCTCATTGTATTAATTGTAGTAACAATCAGCCTTTTGTATCTGCTATGCTTCCATCTACACAGAGAACAAAACCTATTCTTTCCACCTGAAAATGATTACTTTGATTTCAGATTAAGGAAAAACAACAACATGAAAATATAAAAGTAGAGTCTGTCTAGGAGAGAGCACACTGTGTGCATCCTCTCTATCACAGTCAATTGCAGCTCTGGCAACAAAATGGCTGCTGTCTCTGCACTCAGTCAGAATTTGCAGAAATGTTAAAGGTATAGATCGCAGAAAATAAAAGCACCAGCCTACACCACACTCCTGTCTGGAAGGTTCCCCTGTTAATGAATGCTTTTGTCCAGTAAATTCATAGTATTTAAGGCCAGAAGGGACCCTTAGATCATCTAGTCTGACCTCCTGAAATACACAGGCCAAATAATTTCACCCACTTACCTTGTATTGAACCCAATAACTTGTGTTTGTCTACAGCATATCTACCAGTCTTAATCTGAAGACATAAAGCAAGGAGAACCCACCACTTCCCTGGGTAGTTTGTTCCAATGGCTAATCACCCTCACTACTACGAAATTGTGCCCTATTTCTTGTTATGCCTTTCTCCCCTAGATTAAGAAGCCCGATCGTGCCCAATATTTTCACCTCAGGAAGGTACTTTACGCACCACAATCAAGTCACCTCTTGATCTTCTAGAAGACTACAGAGCACTGCTCTCTCGCTGCACTAAAGTTATCACCCTCCTCCCGATGCTCAATGTTTCTCTGCTTTCAACTTGCTCTTGTCAACAGAATGCAATAGGATTCTGTTTTCCCATCTACTTCAGTCCTCAAAGGATTTAAACTCCAATCCACCACCTCCAAAAATCTTTATTTCACATGTCACCATTCTGTTGTCTCCAGTACAGAAAGGAGAGCTACAAAAGTAAGGTAGCATTTGGAAATGCCCACGTTATTTTCTCCTCGATACATTGCCCTGCATCACATCCGGTCTGTCACTCAACTTGTATCAGTCACATTGTGTTAGGCTCCATCAGACCTCACTCTTGATTCCAGCCCTTGTACCTAGCCATTGCTTTGTCATGGGGGAATATTTTGCAGATGCAAGTTTCTTGTTTACCTTTCACTGTCCTTTCCTTACTGTCCGGATATATGGACTCACCATCTCAAACGGGAGTCATTTGTTTAAAGAAAACAACTACTAACTGCAGACAAGCAAAACAGCCTCCCACACAGATTGAGTTCCAGCTTTGTTTCCTCTTTCGTAGGGACCATGCACTTCCTGGAATGCTGTATGACACACTGAGACATCTAGTGGCTGAGTAATATGCTGCAAGTGACCATATTTTAACTACTAATCTACTGTGATGATGCTGTCTTTCCTGTCAGGGGAGAGCCAAGATCAACTCGGCTTTTGAACCAGTGGGGGACAGAACGGTAACTGCTGTATGCATGTGCTGTTAATATTCAGAGAGGACCATGCATCCCATTCCGTAGTATGGCATGAGAGGAACAAAACAGTGGAACAGTCACCTGGCTGAATGACTGAGCACAAAATCCACAGGTGCGTCAGTGTGGTCTTTTCCTCAGTGGGCGGAGGAAGCAAAATAAACTTGCATAAGCAGAAGAGGAAACAAAAACCTCCCCAATGCTGGGGATCAACCAAATCCTGGGAGCCTTGGGTTGGAATCCTGCCTTCCCAAAGGCTTTTCCCAGCATTTGTCTCCAAGCTGACCACTCAGCCTCATAGATATTCCACTCTGCTCCTGTGCCAGGGGAAGAGGGAAACTGAGCCACAGTTAACCCCTTGTTCCCTGGGACTGGGTAGTCTCCCTGTCATGTAGAAGGGAAAGGAGGCTATTTAATAACAACCTACCGCCACGCTGAATAACATCTGCCACTCCTTGGTGGTAGCGACCGTAAGGAGGGCCGAGGTGGGTGGCCTGGCCCATGAGGGGAGGAGTCTGAGGGAAACCAGCCCCTCCTCCACAGCTGTAACACACCATGATGACATATGGCACTAATGCCACTGCTGTGGGGAGGGATAGCTCGGTGGTTTGACCATTGGTTTACTAAATCCAGGGTTGTGAGTTCAATCCTTGAGAGGGCTGTTTAGGGATCAGTACTTGGTCCTGCTCATAAAAGCAGGGGACTGGACTTGATGACCTTTCAAGGTCCCTTCTAGCTCTATGAGATAAGTGTATCTCAATTTATTATTGTTATATTATGCTACCAGTGCAGGAGGGGGAAACCAGGCAGGCCGTGGAACCAGAGTCCAGCCCTCAGAGAACCTAAAAGCAATAACAAGCTTCGTTCTCTGCTTCGCTGCCAGGCTCCTCCTCCTGCCTGACGTGCCCCATTGTGTGGCTGGCCACCTCGCAGAGAGGAGGATAGGAAAGGCGAAACCCACCAAGGTCAGGCATAGCCACAACATGACCACTCCTGCAAAGTGTGTGAACCCTACAGAATAAACCCTAGCGCAACCATACCATCTATCCAACGTATAGGTCCGTACCACCAGTGGCAAAACCTCCTTGCAAATGATACTAGCCGTACCACTCTGCAAACCAACTGCCTAGTACAGAAGACCCCGCTTTATGCTAAACGCCATCATCCTTAAGCAGGATACGCTCTTGAATATTTAGCCACTGGCATTAACCAGCATGGAGCCAACCTTCAGAGAGAGCAAGCGTTTCAAATATAATGTGTTTAATGGCTTGCATTTGATCAGCTCATTAATGGCTGTGAAGGGCGCAGAGAAGCATTGCCACCAGGGGCACTCAAGAGGGGGGAACGAAGAGGCACAGCGAGTTGTGATACCTTAAACGCTCCGGCTGAAGGGGATTAAACTCGCCACAGGAAATGAACAGCAGGGCTTCTTTCCTGCCAGAAGCTGGCAAACTGGAAGCGCACGTGGCGGCAGCCCCCGCCCCCCGCCTCTGTTTAATAGCACTGGGCTATACGTTCCAAACCAAGTTAGAAGCAGCTTTTCCCAGCTGCCAACTAAAACTCAAATCCCATGTGGGTGGTCAAAGGCTGCTAGCCACTAACCACACCCCTTTAATATGGAGGGAGCGTATTAGGAGGAACATTGCCCAGAAGCAAATGTATTTCCTTGGCTATCAAGGGCCACACGCAAAGTGCTACCCAAGGCTTTCTCTGCCAGCCGTATAGGCTGCATGTGGTCCAGTCTGTATTGCAGGCTCTCCTCCCTCAGCAGCTCATGGTGTACTCGGGCTGTGACCCACCCGTCCAGCAGGGTCCGGAGTGCTTGCTGACCGCAGTCAGACTGATTTGGGTGTGGACGGAAGGAGGGCTTGGGCTCACACTGGGGTCAGAGTGTGGAGTTAGTGTGCAGTGTAGACATACCCAGAGGAAGTGGGGGGTGAGGGGGTAATGGCTCTGCTCATTCCACACCTGCCAATGGAGTGGAACCAGACCACAGGGAGAGCCGCTGATTGAACTAGCATGAGTGCACTCCTATGCCTCCTGGTGCTCCACTGAGCTGGGCCTAGCTGTCCCTCAACTAGCATTATAATAATATCTTTCTCTCCTCTAGAACGCCTTCTGGACAAGGGTGTCACAGCACTTTATAGACATGACTTCCCTCTCAGCTCGCCCCTCGGAGGGGGAAGTATAGCTGGTTCCACTGGTCCATTTTACACATGGGGAAACTGAGGCATACAGGGGGTAAGAGCCTGATTTTCAGAGCTCTTGAGCACCCAATGAACATGCTGCCGTCAGCTGGCTTCCTCCTCCGCATCCTCCCGCTGTGGAACTCAGTTGTGTGAATTAGTATTCTACCGCCACATGGAATTTAGTTGTGATATGATAATACCATCTTGACTCCCTGTGGCTTTCCTTTCCTCTTGGGGTCCCAGTGGCAGACGTTCCACTGTTTAGGGCACTAGCCTCAGACTTGGGAGACCTGGCTTCAATTCTTTGCTGTGCCACACACTTTCTGTGAGGCCTTGGGCAAGTCACTTAGCCGCTCCGTGCCTCAGTTTCCCCTTCTGCTTCCCAGCAGTGTTGGGTGGCTGTTTCGAAGATTGTGGAGCACTTTGAGAGCTACTGATGAAAAGCACTGTATAAGATATAGGTATCATTTTTACAAGGAGGATGTGTTGTTTCAGACTGTATTATTACCTACAATCGAGTCACCATTAACACAATTTTAGTTTTTCTAATCTCCTTCCTCTGAAGCCTCAGGGATGGCCACGGCTGGAGATGGGACATTGGACGGAGAGGGCCAGGGATCAGAGGTGGCACCAAGCATGCTCTCTCTCTGATGCCCAGCTGGCTGGCTCTTGCTCACATGTGCAGGGTCTAGCTGCTCACCATATGTGGGGTTGGGAAGGAATTTTCCCCCAGATAGGCAGTGACCTTGGTGGGGTTTTCATGTTCCTCTGCCACATATGGGTCACTTGCCAGGATTATCTGGGTATATTTCAGTCATTTTCCTGCCATTTTCCTGCCACAAGCACTGCACCTCGGTCCCTCCTGTTCTCCGCCTGTGGCACAGAATAGCCTGGTCTCCCATGGGTGGTAATACTTGGTCTCATTTCAGTGATTGGACTTAGTGAGCAGGTGCTGAGTGGGGTTGGTGGCCCGTGATACCCAGGAGGTCAGTGTAGACGATCTGGTGATCCCTTCTGGCCTGGAATTCTATGGCTCCATGAATTACTTCTACTTCCCGAGCTCCCACGGTGGCACTGCAGTTACACACGGTCCCTGGCAGCCCTCTCTGGCTTAATGCCCCATTTGGATCTCACTCCTGGTGTGGAACCAGAAGAGAGGCACAGGTGACTCACTGATGCGGGGTGCTAGCGGGTTTAATCTGCAAATTAAACCCTTCCATTTTCCCTTTTCACCCAAAAGGGGGAGCCAGAGAGGTTCTGTTCCCAGCATGTCTTCCAGATCTGGGGCTTACATTAATATCATCTGTAATGGTTTCACAGACATTGCAGAGAAGTAGAATATAGCATCATTGTTTTTGTTTTGTTTTTTAAAAGAAACAGCCTTAAGATCTTCTAACCCCTTTTATGACTGTATGTTAAGTTTTGCAGTGGATGCTGTTTAAAACCAATACAAAACAAATTCAGGTGGGGGTAGTTTCAGAATTTCATTCAGTTTTTGTCACATTTTAGCATTTTTAATTCAGCAGGCAAAAAAAATTCATTATTTTCTTAAATTTAATTAATTTACTAAACTCCTCATGGTTCATTGAATTCAATCCTGTATCTGCGA
This sequence comes from Malaclemys terrapin pileata, assembly GCF_027887155.1. Classification (NCBI taxonomy): domain Eukaryota; kingdom Metazoa; phylum Chordata; order Testudines; family Emydidae; genus Malaclemys; species Malaclemys terrapin. The sequence continues at coordinate 74,730,771 of NC_071515.1, forward strand.
TCTTTCTAGGTCCATTAAGCTCATGGGGTTCGACTTCATCTCTTCTAACTCATAAAAATCTCATCAAAATGGAAATAAAATGCAATTTTGAACTTGCTAATGAAGGGAAAAAATGTTAACTTTCCAGCGCTGTTGAATTAATGGATTATCTTTGCCAAGCCACTTTAACGGGGAACTTTCGCACTGGGGCAAACTTATAAAAGTGGGAATAATTATACAAAAAGGCATTTGCCAGGCCAGTAATTTTCTCTGCTTTTCCTCTACAGCTGTTAAAGATATTTATATATTAAGAGTCTTCTTCCTCCTATGCCAGCTTCTCCTTAAGGACGAGCATAATTCTGTTTATAGCATATCCCATTCTGTTGCTAGCTGTGGAGATACTCAATTGATGTCACGTATTCATTATAGCCCCGTCCAGCAAAGCACTCGAGCACCTGCCCAACTTTAAGCATGGGAGTAATTCCATTTCTCTTCTGTTCATGTTGCATTTCCCATCCAGTGGGTGCAAAGCACTGTAGAAGCGTTAGGTAGAGTTGTTCTTTGGTGCAGCAAACATCCCCAAGTCTCTTTTCACAAGAGCAGTGGTTACCGCACCCAATTCCAGCTGGGCCAATTGCAACCTGCCGCCCTAATTCCCCTTGCAATTTCAACTGGTTTTGGTGTCTTCTTCAATTCCTCTCCTGAACTGTTGAGCAGTATTCCTTAGGCACTATGAAAGAGCTGCTAAATTCCACCCCAGAGGTGGCTGCATTTCAGTGTTGAATGAAGTAGTTTCTGGGTCCTCTACATAAAGTTCATAAAGTACTTTGGTAACTTTTATGATGAAGTATTCTCTGCAAATTCTAGGGCTATTAAAAAAAAATTATAAGAAAATTTTTAAAGGCAATTTTGTGATTAAAATGCTATTTTCTATGTGATTTTCATATCTATTTCTTTAATGTTTTTCATTCCTTGTTTGTGTTTTTCTTGTTTTTCTTTTTTTATTTTCCCCCAAATCTTCTTTCCCTCTTTGCTCTTTCCTTTATTTCCCCCTCTTTCTTTTTTCCCCCACAGACAGTTTCAAAATCAATGGTTTTTTCCCCAAAAAATGATTGAGGAAAAAAGGAAAGAGAAGATAAGTAAAGAAGAACAATACAGAAAACCGAAAAAGATGTATGAAAATATTGAAGAATGATATTGAAAATATTTGATAAAAAGCAAAAAAATGAAACGTGTGACTTTGAACCCCTGTGAGATGAAAATAATCTCAACATTTCCAATAGTTCCATGAAATTGTTGTTTAAATCATGTCTAATAAATAGAATTGATTGTTCTCTACATATACATATAGCTATAGCTATAGAATTACTAATTTAAACTATTATTCTGACAGTAATTATAATCAAATAATATCCATGATCCAATCTAGCTAAAGTTAATGTCTGGCTGTGTCATGCATACAAACGAAGTGCTGACCAGACCAATGAGTTACTGACTTCCACTGTATTTAATTATGATCCTTTAAACACAAAAGCCTGCCTAACAAATGAGCATGTCACTGGGAAAGAAGTTGATTATGTATCAGTGAGACAAGGAATTCATTTGGTGATCTCAGCTCAGTAGTTTTAGCCCCACCCTCCACTCCCCTTTTCTGGGGAAGTCACACATGATTGGACAAAGGTGTGGGAGGGCGTGGCTGTTGTTTTCCAGATGAATTTCTCAAAATTAGTTCTTAGAGTAGGAGATTTTAATCTTTCAAAAGCTTGACTTGGACAGTTCTAACTTCTCTGTGCGTGCTGTTGTCTTTATTCTCCAACCTCTTAGAAGTAATTTAAGTTTGGTCACACAGAGTCCTTCGCTTATTTAGCTCCACTATGTAGAGACACTGATGAAACGATTCCCAGTGGAGATTTTAGGATGCAGGATGGATTTCTACAGCTGCTGATTTCCTTACTCTCTTAAATTGATCTTTGACCATGTCAGTTAATTAATTAGCTAACTAATTTTCCTCCCCGCATGCATGATGAATCTTTGTCGAGCTAAGGATGGTGAAACGCCACAAGGTTTGGAGTCTGTCTTTGGCTTGGATAAATATCCCAAAGTTTGGATGCTTGTCTCTAACTGAACCTCTGGGAAGATTGCAAGACTTGTTTTGGTCACAGCATTTCTGGCACTTGGGTTTCCAGTCCCAGATAGAACTACTGCACAGATTTCAGAGTAGATTACACCTTTGAGCACAGCCTAGAGCAAAGATTGGTGTGTAAGTGGCCCCGCCTACAGAAATAGCCCTGTATCTCTCCTTGCTCTAGGGAGATGTTGATTTGGTCACAGCTGCAGCAAAGTATGACGTTTTCCATGTTGATTCAGTTGTGCTGACTAGTGCATTAAGGGCAGAGCTAACCCACCACCCATTCTCCACCCACTCCATATCTTCCTGTCCCACAGTGGGAATAAATGAGCTATATACCGGCATCCAAAGACCCTTGTGCAAGTCACATTCTATCCCTTAAATTGCAAGACACCAGAAAATGTGCTGTGACATTATTATTAGGAAAACAATACAATTTTGAAACAATAAGATTTCTGTAAATAGAATGGATGCTTTAGCTGGTCTTATCCATCTTTAATTTCTGTGGTTCTTTGACTTTTAATTCTGGCACTTTATATATACGGGGGGGAGGAGGGGGTAGCCAAAGGTTTCCTCACCTCTAAAATGGTTCCTGTCTATGAATAGATGAAGATTTTTATAAGCGACATTCTTATTTGAAATCAGTTGACCTAGCCCTAGGTCTAGCTCCCTGATTTAAATGTTATGGCCAGTTTTAGATGATGAATATTCTGTCCACCCTTCACATTTATCTTTGTCACCTAAAATATTGGGAAAGACCAGCCTAAGGGCAAATTAACCTCTACAGCTTGTACTTCTGTCATGATAAATAATCCCCAGCTCTTTTCACCAGTAGGTCTCAGAGCACTATACAAAGGAGGTCAGTATCATTATCCCTATTTTACAGATGGGAAAACTGAGGTACTGGAAAGTGACGTAGATGCTTTCTTTCTGACTTCCCGCTTCTTGTATGTTTATTTTGGACAACAGAGGATCATTATAATGGTTCCTTAGGCCGCCTAATAAGTACGGGTCAGATCCTGCTATTTATATTTACACTTTGCAAGCAGTCCTGCTGGTTCCTTGGGAGGCAGTGTACTCTAGTAGATAGGTCTGGGATTGGATTTGGGAGACTTAGGTTCTGTTCTTGGCACTGTGTGACATTTTGGGGATGACCCAGAGCAGTAAGGGGTCCTGCCACCGCCTGCCCTGTAACTTTGGGCGCCTTTGTGCTGTGCAGCTGCGTTTCAATGAATTCCCTGACACCAGTGTCCAGCCCACAAGAGCAAGGCCTCACTCTGGCGCTCTCCCCAGCCTATTTACTCCTGGCAAGGTGGCACAGACAGCCTTTCCAGCCCCAAGTGTCCCCAAACACGTGCTTCCAGAGTTCTCAGTACCAGACGCTCGCAGGGTGCCCCTCTGGTCCCTCACTCCCAAAGGTGCGAAAACACCCCCCCAGATGGCAGCTTCCTTTGGGACAGCAAACACAGACACGTTACACCGAAAATAAACATCAAGAGGCAACCTCAGCCCTTTCACGTTCATCTTAGATCAAATCCGTTTCCTAATAAAAGTGACCTATTGCCTTTCAACAGTTCCGCCGCGTACCCCCTAGAGACAGGGGGGAGCCAGAGTTCATGGACAGCTTCTCACCTAGAGACCGTGGCCCAGATTCTGGATAAAAACCCTTGGCCCCAAACCTGCAGTTGAAAAGTCTTCTCCTTATTGTTCCTCTCAGACCAGGGTGAGTCGTGCGTATTCAGAGTGGGGAAACTTGACGATTGGGAGCCACGGTGTCCTTTTCGATTTCAAGTGCACTCAATGGCTTTCATTCATTCTAATGGTTGAATGTTGTTTTTTGTTGTCTCTTCCTGGGCTGGACAATGGATAGCTACCCTGGAGCTGGTTTTGTGTAAACCCCTGGCTCAGGAGTAACCCTGCCCCCTTGACGGCTCACCGCCCTGCTGGGAGATGGCGCTGAAGCAGCACAAATGATGAGCACCATTTTCTATATACACACATACATCAATTCATAACCAGCCTGTAAACATATCCCCTAATGCCCCTGAAGTTCAGAACATTACAGGCTGTCTTAAAAGACTGTACTTAGTATACTTTTATGGTACAATAACACAGCGTGCCATCAGTTGGCTTAACTGCTCTTTTGGGAGGTTGAACCTTTTGTTCTCCCCTTAGGGTGTCTGGACTCTAATTGTCACACTCTGCCACTGGCTTCCTGCATAGCCTCAGGCAAATCACTTCGCCTCAGGGCACCGCTGTTTCCCCTCTCACCTTTCATCCATCTTGTCTATTTAGAATGTCTTCAGGGTCAGGACTGTCTCTTAGAATTTGGGCAGGTCTTCACTACAAGGGGGGGTTGATTTAATATACGCAAATTCAGCTACGTGAATAGTGTAGCTGAATTCGACCTATCGGAGCCGACTTACCCCGCTGTGAGGACGGCGGCAAAATCGACCTCCGCAGCTCCCCGTCGACAGCGCTTACTCCCACCTCCGCTGGTGGAGTAAGAGCGTCGATTCAGGGATTGATTGTCGCCTCCCGACGAGACGCGATAATTTGATCCCTGAGAGATCGATTTCTACCTGCCGATTCAGGCAGGTAGCGTAGACCTAGCCTTTGTCTACATGGCGATTTATTCTGGAATAGCTATTCCTGGTTCGCTAATACTGAATAACTTCGTGTGTAGATGCTCTTATTTGGAAATAAGGGTGCTTTATTCCAAATTAGCTTAATCCACAATAAGAGCGTCCACACATAGAGTTGATCAGGAATAGTTAATCTGCTTTGAATTCACACCCAACTTTTATTCCAGATTCGTTTTTGTGTGTAGACATGCCCTTACTGCGTGTGTTTGTACACGGCCTAATGCACTGGGTCCCCAGTCTTGGCTGAGGCCCCTACGCACTATAGTAGTAGTAGAACTAAATCCAGTCCAGTTGCTGCAACCCTGTCTAGGCTGGCTCTACAAAATTATAGGCGATTGAAGGAGCTCGAGATTATGGATCACATGTCGTCATTCCATTCCAAATCTTTGCTACTAGCAAACTGTCAGCTCTGGCAAAACCAACCTATTGTCACCACTTGTAGGCGCTGTGTCCCAACTTTCTCCTGCCGCTGAGCCGGTGTGTGGTGGGTGAAAATGGGCAGAACTTTGGGGGAACAACCCCCTTTCTTGTTGGCCAATTCTGCTCAGGGAGTGCCATAATTTGCTGGTGGTAGGGAACTCAGGCAAGGGCCTGTGTCTTTGAGGCACAGTGTCTACTAGGACAACTCAATCTGGCCATCTCCTGTCATTTGATTGCAAATATTGTATTATTTGTTCTTTTTCTTAAAGCCCGAGCTCCTGGAGTCATGTGAATATACGAAATCTGTTTTCACTGAAAGAAGAACATATTTTTAGCTCTCATAATCACAGAAAAGAATCTTGAAAACATGACCCAAGTGTACCCTAAAGGCTCAAAGGCAAATAAAAAGAACCCTCAAATTATTATTTTTTTTAAAAATTACATAATTTTTAAGCCAACCTCACGGTTTTCGGGGACACTGATGCATGGTTTTTGAACACTTGGGGTTGACAATACTGACAACTGGCAAACTAGTATGGACTATGCACCACCGCTTGCTCCAAGCTAGGTCAAAAGTCACCATCCAGCTGTTCCCGTAGCAACAACAATTAAAACCAAGTGTAATTTTTGCCACCTTTGCTTTGATCCCAGAAAAATTCCCTTATGTTGCTCCAAGGGCATGTCAGTTGCAGGGAGTCCTGTCCACACAGAGTAACCCAAATGTCCCCATTCATTTTCATTCCAGCCAATGTGTCTCAGCTTTTGTTTTCTCTTCTTTTCTCCCACCCCCGTCAAACACTGATTATATTAGTTCTATGTTTTCATCTTTATTAATTGCAGAAATGTGACAACATTACCTCTGCCCCAGCCGCGCCTGGTTGGCTAGCCACATGGATCTTTAATTATGCTGCTGAATGATGTCAATTGACTTGGGTCCTAATTATTAAACGACTTACCAATATAATTATGTGGTTTATGTCAAGCCACTGATAATAACTCAGTCTAGCCCGATAAATCATTTTTCACAGCTACGTTGCTACATCAGGGCTTTTGCTGATAATTGCTAGTCTTTGCGCTTGGATGGGAGCTGTGAAGACTGTTGATTTGAAAAGAACCATGGAATTATTGGTTATAATAGCTGTGGGAGCAGTGAAGTCTAGTAGTTAGAGAGAGGGACTAGGACCCCTGAGTTATTCATGGAGTCCAAGGCTAGAAGGGACAACTGCGATCACCTAATCCAACTTCCTGCATAACCCAGGTTCTACACCTGACTCTGCCACCTGTGGGCAAGTTACAGAACTGGCTTAAGCCTCAGTTTACCATCTGTACGGCTGGGATAATATTGCTCTCACCAGCACAGTGCGGGGCTTAACTGAGGAATGACTCCAAAGTGCTGAGGGATCCGTGACTTAGCAAGAACATACCACATGACTTCTCTCCATTCACCAAGCCCCTCCCCCCACACCTCACCCCTGAGAGCTGTCCAGGGCAAAAATAAACATGAAGGCTGAGATTTGCAGACGTGACCGGTGATTTGAAGAAGGGGAAGGGAGGGCGAACTTAAGGCACATAAAGAGCCCTGATTTGCTGAAAGTGCTAAGCACCTGCCCTCTGAAAAACAGGCCCCTTTAAAGCATCTTGGGCTGAGCCCCCGACATCACTAGTCGCCTTGAATCATCTTGGCCTAATTTCTGCTGCAGGCACAATGGGCTCTGTCTAACCGGCCCTGAGCGGGAGCTGGGTGGGACCCAGTCAATGCAGGGCTAATGCAAGTGGGCAGCCTGCAGTGGGCTCCAATTTGCAGGGAATGCTTCCCCCATGGTGCTGGGATGGCTGGCAGAGAGGAGGGCAGCCCTGGCTCTGTTCTCACCCCACCCTTCCCTGCCCTTATGGCGGGGGGGATTCTAGGTCCACCCACAATGTCAGACTCCCCCTGGTACCTCCCTCCTTGCACAACCGAGCAAGAACAGGCAGACTCGAGCCACGAGTATAATTACTGGCTCGAGTGCTCTCCCTTGACAGACTAAAGTAATGTCTGCAAATATTGGGGCAGTAAATTATCGCTGCCGAGCCCGGGACAGTTGTAACTTCTCGAATAATTGCACCTCAGCACTGCACCAGCCATTCATTACCAGGGCTTGCTTTAGTGGCGCTTTCGGCCAAGTTAATTCAAGATGTGTCTTGATGTACTGTCGTTTAAGACCATGACTATAAGTATAAGGGAAATCATTCTGGCAAGGGTATTATGCTGTGTTAAAATGCATTACCTTAAATCATATGCCCTTACGCACAGCACTGCAGTATTTGAATACATTACATTCCTCGAGCGTTGGCTGGGGAGCCAGCGTGAGAGAGGAGGTGAGGGAACTTAGCTCCCTGGCTTTACAAGTGAGAATCAATATTATTATTTATACCACAGTAAGGGCTAGAGGTCCCAGCTGAGCTCAGGTCCCCGCAGGGCTATTCTTATATGGGGCAAGAGACAATCTGTATTGTAACGGGAGGGTCTATGTGTAAGGGGACTGTTACTAACATTTAGTGGGGGTGTTTGGGTTGGCTAGCTCCCAACTCTAAAAGAATGGGGAGCGGCCAATGCTCCAGGTCAGCCTGATTGACAGGGCAGACAGGCTAACCAGGGAGTCAGGAGGCCAGGGAGGAGAGGGGGTCCATCCTCCGTGAGAGCTGGAATTGCCTGGGTCAGACAGAGTGGGGCTGAGCTAAGGAGACAGCAGGGGCCCGAGCTGAGCTGGGGAGCAGAGCTGGGGAGCAGAGCCGGGCCAGAAAAGCAGCCCAGGAAGCAGGTCAGAGCTGGGAGCAGTCACAGAAGCAGCCCACAGAGCAGACCCTGTGCTGGGAGCAGGGCTGAGCCAGCCAGAGACACGGCCCAGGGAGAGCAGACCCTGTGCTGGGAGCAGGGCTGAGCCAGCCAGAGACACGGCCCAGGGAGAGCAGACCCTGTGCTGGGAGCGGGGCTGAGCCAGCCAGAGACACGGCCCAGGGAGAGCAGACCCTGTGCTGGGAGCGGGGCTGAGCCAGCCAGAGACACGGCCCAGGGAGAGCAGACCCTGTGCTGGGAGCGGGGCTGAGCCAGCCAGAGACACGGCCCAGGGAGAGCAGACCCTGTGCTGGGAGCGGGGCTGAGCCAGCCAGAGACACGGCCCAGGGAGAGCAGACCCTGTGCTGGGAGCGGGGCTGAGCCAGCCAGAGACACGGCCCAGGGAGAGCAGACCCTGTGCTGGGAGCGGGGCTGAGCCAGCCAGAGACACGGCCCAGGGAGAGCAGACCCTGTGCTGGGAGCCGGGCTGGGCCAGCCAGAGACACGGCCCAGGGAGCGCAGACCCTGTGCTGGGAGCGGGGCTGGGCCAGCCAGGGACACGGCCCAGGGAGAGCAGACCCTGTGCTGGGAGCGGGGCTGGGCCAGCCAGGGACACGGCCCAGGGAGAGCAGACCCTGTGCTGGGAGCGGGGCTGAGCCAGCCAGGGACACGGCCCAGGGAGAGCAGACCCTGTGCTGGGAGCGGGGCTGAGCCAGCCAGAGACACGGCCCAGGGAGAGCAGACCCTGTGCTGGGAGCGGGGCTGAGCCAGCCAGAGACACGGCCCAGGGAGAGCAGACCCTGTGCTGGGAGCGGGGCTGAGCCAGCCAGAGACACGGCCCAGGGAGAGCAGACCCTGTGCTGGGAGCGGGGCTGAGCCAGCCAGAGACACGGCCCAGGGAGAGCAGACCCTGTGCTGGGAGCGGGGCTGAGCCAGCCAGAGACACGGCCCAGGGAGAGCAGACCCTGTGCTGGGAGCGGGGCTGAGCCAGCCAGAGACACGGCCCAGGGAGAGCAGATCCTGTGCTGGGAGCGGGGCTGGGCCAGCCAGAGACACGGCCCAGGGAGAGCAGACCCTGTGCTGGGAGCGGGGCTGAGCCAGCCAGAGACACGGCCCAGGGAGAGCAGACCCTGTGCTGGGAGCCGGGCTGGGCCAGCCAGAGACACGGCCCAGGGAGCGCAGACCCTGTGCTGGGAGCGGGGCTGGGCCAGCCAGGGACACGGCCCAGGGAGAGCAGACCCTGTGCTGGGAGCGGGGCTGGGCCAGCCAGGGAAACGGCCCAGGGAGAGCAGACCCTGTGCTGGGAGCGGGGCTGAGCCAGCCAGGGACACGGCCCAGGGAGAGCAGACCCTGTGCTGGGAGCGGGGCTGAGCCAGCCAGAGACACGGCCCAGGGAGAGCAGACCCTGTGCTGGGAGCGGGGCTGAGCCAGCCAGAGACACGGCCCAGGGAGAGCAGACCCTGTGCTGGGGGCGGGGCTGGGCCAGCCAGAGACACGGCCCGGGGAGAGCAGACCCTGTGCTGGGAGCGGGGCTGAGCCAGCCAGAGACACGGCCCAGGGAGAGCAGACCCTGTGCTGGGAGCGGGGCTGGGCCAGCCAGAGACACGGCCCGGGGAGAGCAGACCCTGTGCTGGGAGCGGGGCTGAGCCAGCCAGAGACACGGCCCAGGGAGCGCAGACCCTGTGCTGGGAGCAGGGCTGCAGCCACAGAGCCAGAGGGGGCCAGAGAAGCAGCCCGGGGGGCTGGAGGCAGAGCAGCAGCGTCAGTGCTGAGGCCGAGTGGAGCCGGAGCTAGAACAGTGGAGCTGGGGCTGGAGCTGGAGCCGGGTGCAGTGAGCAACTGGGGCCAGCCAAGGGGGGGCCCTGGGCAAAGGGCCCAGCGCAGAAAGACACCCCCAGGCAAGGTTCCTTGCAGGCCAGACTGGGAGGGGGATCTCAACCCAACGGTGGGCTGACGCTGGGAAGAAGGGTCCCACCACCCAAAGCCCGGCGGTGTGTGGCCACCACCAGAGCAAGTGTCCAACCCAGGGCCTGAGAAGGAGGCCTGGGACCTACAAGGAACAGACTGTGAACTGCCCTGACATTCCAGAGACACTGGTTGTGATGTTCCCTGCCACAGAGCAGGGTGACGTGTTTCCTTCAACCTTTCCCATTTTTCCGTGTTCTTTTTTAAATTAATTGTTAATTAAACAACTTGTATTTGCTTTAAATTGTATGAAATGATCAGTGGGTCAGGGAAGTGCCCAGTGCAAAGAGAGTACCCCGGAGTGGGGACACCCCGGCCCCTGTCCTGGGTGACCACAGCAGGGTTGGGGGTCGAGCCCCCCAGGAATCCTGGGCCCAGCCTTGTCGGGGTTACAAGGACTCTGCCAGACAGGAGAGTGCAAGGGGAGTCCTCGAGGGCAGGGAGGCCTCTGGATAAAGGAAGTGGGAGCGAAGACTCAGATTCTTTCGCTAGCCCACTTCACCGGGGTAGTGCAGAAGCCAGGAAAGTTCCCTACAATAGTGGGAACCATTCCCCCGCTTACATATTCCTCGAAGGGCCTGCCAACCCGTCTGATTATCAGCCCCGGCTGGGAAGGGGTCAAGTGACTCTTATAAAGGGCTGAGAGAACTCAGCAGCGGGAGCGGCAGGAAGCAAGCTGGTGCCCATAGCTGGTCCGGGAGGCGGGGGGAAGCAATGCGATGGGGAAAGGCCGGCAGCCTGCTTTGGTCGAGGGAGTAACTTTGACTTTTCAGTTACAAAACTCCCAAACTGTGCCTTGAGGTAAGGGTGGGGATTGTCCCGTGGGGCTCCCTGCAAAGCTCATTTCTGGGGCCGGGGGGAAGATGAGAGCAATGGGGAGCTGGGAGAGGTGCAGGGAAGCAGGAGGTGACTGCCCGGCTCCTGCTCCCGGCTGGCGGCTCCGCTGTCCGGCCAGCCTGGCTATTCAGCTCTGGATCTGCTCTGGGCTCCCAGCAGCTCTGGCCCCTGCGCTCTCCTGCCTGGTCCTGGGCTGCAGCAGCCCTACAATGATCTGCCTCCGAGTGCCTCCCAGCACTGGCACCAGCTGGCTCAGAATATGTTCCGCAAGGAAGGGCGAGGGGCAGCCTGGCAGGGCACCACAGAGGCCATTGCTGCTGGCAAAGGCCTTCTGTTTGGCCCGCTGCATGTCAGCTGTTCCTTCCTGCTCCCCGCTGGGGGTTCCCCTGTAGAGCCCTGCTACCCAGCTCCTGCCAGCTCCAGCCCTTTTACTCCCTGGCTGGCCCCTTTCTCTCCCAGCTGCAGAGCATCTGCCAAGCCGGTGGGGCGCTCAGAGATGACTCAGCGTGGGAAACTCAGGGGAGTGCAGGAGCGGCCAGGTGCCTGGAGTGGAGCTGGGGCCAGGTAGCAGGTCCATCCTTACAGCAGATGTTTACAGGGGCCTCCTCGCTGCTTCAGGGCCCCCTGAGATTGTATGGCTTGCAGGTGCCTAAAACTGCCACTGGTGAATGAACCTCTGGGTTAGCTAGCTCAGAAATGGCTGCCCCTTGAAACGCAGCATGTCCAATAGCCCTTCCCGAGGGCTAGAGCAATGTAGGAAACAGTTTTCTCCTCCTAAGAACATTTTTGAGATCTGGACAAAGTTTCCTGTCCCAAATTGGGATGGCATGTCAAAATCGCAAATATTTCCAGAAACTGAACCCCCCTCCCCCCAAAAAATTCAGTCTGGGTCAATTGCAACATTTCCTTTTGAAAATTTCAAAATATTTGGTTTTGAGTTTGAACATTTTCCATTTTAAAACCATTTTTAGTCTAAATGTACTAAAATTTCAAAACAAGGCGTTTTTGTGACTCAGACAACCCAAAGTTTCTGGTGCGAAAATGTTGAAACGGGCTGTGTCGACAACGTCGAAAAATTCCAAAAATGTTTCAAGTTGAGAGATTGTGTCAAACTGACCCTATTCCACAAACAGTTTCAGTCTTGATGATCAGCATTTTTCAGCAGAAACCAAACAAACCATAGAAAAATTCCCAACCAGCTCTGCGGAGGCCTAGATCCAGGACTGTTGGGAAATGAACTGGTCAGCTAGCACAAATGGGGTGGTGAACGACCCAAAGTGGGTCATGGGTATTCTCGGCAGAGACCTGGCTGCGTCAGAGTGGTTGCCCTCCGAGAAGCATGACCAGACCTTCCTTCGTTCAGAACTGATTATGACAGGTTCAAATGCATTCAATGCCTGCCTCTAAGCACCCTCCCCAGGAACTGGGACATCTCAGTGCTCACCAAGAGGAGTAAGTGTCCTTTGAGGTGTGTACAGCACCTACCACAATGGCCTACCAGTTCCTGACAGGGGCCTCTACGTTCTCCGGCAATAAAATGATATCATCATATGGACAGTAATAATAATAAGGATCCCACAGTCCAACCTTAGAGGTAGAGTATAAAATAGTATCTGCTCTAGGCACAAGGACAAGTTAATGTTGCCGCAGCAACCTTAACTTTTTCATTTCTTTTTTTTAATATACTAACTCTGCTATCTTAATGGAAACATAATGACCTCCTTAGCTACACTGCATTTATAATGCCGCATTGCTAAATCTACATTTCACACCTTATTACAGCCTTTTCTGTACTAAGATGGTTAAAGTCAGAAACCATGTTACGAAGCTGATGTACGGACGGTGCTGATCAGTCAACGATAATCTATACCAATGGGCCAGGGTGACATAGGACACCTTACAATATTGCATTTAGACCATAGAACAGAAAACAGGGCATCATCCTTCTATCCCAGCTGGCCAGTATTCTGAAAGGAGGGTAGCTGAGGTGTGTATTCCCTGGATAAAAGCCCTCACCATTCGTGCCTCCTTTATCAGCTGCGTCTCCTCCTGCCATCATCACAGACTCCGCTCTGTTGTCCTTTCGTATTGGCGTTTGCAGGTGACTGAGTCACACAGATGAACCACTCGTCCCTTGCATTCCACGTCTCGCCTTGTTTCCAGCGATGGGGCAACTGGGACGTCTCTGCAGACCGGGGTTGCCAGAACAATTCCAGCATCAGGAGAGGAGTGGGAAGATGATATCCGTGGGACGATCGGTTTGTTTCGGCGCCCATGAGAACGTGGAGGGCTTAATCCTGCACAGTGAGGAGTGTGAAGTATTGGACAAGGCAAAGCAGGACCATTGGGGCTGCTGGGGGGGCAGTCCCAGGACCACTACCGTCGCTGTTGCTGGCGGGGGGCGCCCCTGGACCGCCGCTGTTGCTGGGAGGGGGCCGGGGGGCAGACCAGGACTGCCGCAGTTGCTGGGGGGGCCGGTGCAGCTGGCCCCAGGGCTGCCCAAGCTACTTGGGTGATCCTGGGGTCAATGCACCAGCAGGCTGCAGAAGTCACAGCAGTACCGGAAAGTCATGGATTTCGTGACCTCCATGACAGACTCGCAGCCTTAGCTATAATAGATAGATCAAATCCCACTTCAAATTCTTGGATCACCAACCATGTGATACTGCCACGGTACCACCAGTTCTCATTTCTAGAGCTGGGCAGGACATTAGTTTTCCCTTCCTGTGAAATTTTTTGAGATATTGAAAAAACATTCCGGTCCAAACTGGGACAAAATGTTGAAATCTGAAAACTCTTTATGAACCAAAAAAAGAAATTGGTTCAGGTCAATTGAAACATTTTGTTTTGATATTTTCGACCATGTAAAAAACATTCTTTTCCTCTGATTAGTTTCAATTTCAAAATGAAAAGTCATTGCAAACCAGGAAGCTGGAATTTTTCATTTTGAAAATGTCAAAATGAGACATTTGGACAATTTCAGAACTTCCCCCCCCCCCCCCCCCCCACAACTTTTCTTTTCAAGTTGAGCAATTTGTCAAAACCAGCCCTTTCCCAGGAAGAGTTCTGGTTTTGAAAAATTGGCATTTGGAACCAAAAAGATTTGATCTGAAAATTCCCAATCAGCTCTCCTCACATCTACCACCTTAGCCCAAATGTGTGTGGGAGCATGGAATGAATTCGGGAAAGGGTCCCTTGCTCCTGAGGAACATCTCTTGAGATGTCTGGCGCACTCTTCAATCCCATTGGCTTTAAAGGGCATTCAGGGTGCTCAGCATCTCTCAGGACTCAGCCGGTCCCGAGTGGTGTCAGGTCCCCAACTTTGCAACCCCTCATTGATGAGAGAAATCTTTACTCAAGTGAGTAGCCCTATTGAAGTCAGTGGAACTATTTGTGTATGTAAAGACTACTCAGGCAAGTAAGGGTTTGCAAAATCAGGCTCTCTGTTCTTTTTCCTTGAGAAAATGTGTCCATATTAGTACATTCCTTGAAAGATTCTGATTGATTTCAGGACTGTCAGGCTTGGGCATGGAGATAAGAACATTGTGGGAGTTTTGAGTAAAAAATCTGCCCATTGGGTTCAATGGGAACTCACAAGGGCAGAAACTTTCTAACAATATGAAGCAACCAAATAGACTGGTATGTAAACTATATCGGTTATATCTCCTCTGCTGGTTAACAAGGCAGCTCCCTGTGTGGTTAGGAACAGAAAACCCATGTTCTCCTGCTGTAATGTCCCATCCCCCCCATCAGATATTAATATTTCATGTATAAGGACAAGCACAAAATATTTCCATTTGGAAACTCTCCGGTGAATGCTTTAGTCATCCTATGGTGCATCAAGGAAGGGATCTGGCTGCTTTTAGACCGGCATCGGCACTGTAGCAATGCACTGCTAATCCCATGTCCTGATCCTGCAATACCCAGAGCATAGCTTAACAGTGTAGAGACTTTTGAAAAGATGGCATTTCCCACTCCTTGGGAATCTGTCATAAATATGGTAATTTCTGACCTGCCTCCCTTTTGCCCCTTTGGATAGTACAGTGGGAAAGAAAAAACAACTCTCACATTTGATTTTAAAAATTAAAGGGGAACCGCTGGCTATTGAAGGTACAAAATGTAATTTTTCTTTAAAAAAGAACCCTAATATGAATAGAAAGGTGCCTAGGTTTTATTTTAATTTTCAATTAAAACAGGGTATTTTTTTAAGATTTAAAGAACCCCTTGCAAGGTTGTGAATCCAAACACAACTGAAGTGCAAGAGAACCAGAAAATGAAACTGATCACAAACAAGAAGTGAAAATTGACCGGGCTAGTTCCACCATCCAGGATGGATGAAATATAGAGAGCAAACAAATTGCAAAAAACTAGGGAGTGTTGCCAACACTTGCAAATTTATCACAAGACTTGTTGTGATATTTGATGTTTTTCTTAATGTTCCAGCGAATGGAGTCAAGAGACTTCATGAGAATCTCAGCTTTCATTTTCAAAAAGTAAGTTTTGAGCCCTAAAGGTTGCAAAGAAAAGCTTAAAAGATGAAGCAAGGGCAACCAGAAGGTAAATAAAAAAATCCCACAGTTATATTATTTTTAAAACATCTCATGATTGGGGGGAGCTGACTCGTGATTTTTGAATGCTTAGAATTGGCTGTTTAACAACAACGAATAAAAAAGAGAGATGAGGGACTTTGTGAAATGACTGAGGAAAAAGGGAAAAGGTATTAAGAAAAACTCAGTAAAAGTATTTGCATAACATTCATCTAGTTAACAAGGTTTCTAACCAGTCAGCTCTGTACAGAATGATGAATCATCTGTTAGCCTTGACACTGAAAACAGGGGACTGTGTCACTCCAAACTCATCTTCATTCATGATAGGTAGGAAGGAAGGTTATTCTGCTTAGGAAGGATTTTATTATAACATCCAGAAGAGAGAATACATTGGATATAGACCTGGACGAGCTGATTCAGATTTTCATGCTAGCCTCATTTGCAAGATTTGGAATGGTCACAAAACAGAGTTTGACAAACTTTGCCATAGAGGAGATGGGGTTCACAGGGGCCCTCAGGTTGCTCCTTAGTTCTCAGTCAATGTTTACTCAGTTCTTCTTCAGACAAAGCTCCCATTGAGAGCGTAAGGGGTGTCAATTGCATAAGGAACGAGGAAAAATGTTGGTGTTGGTCCTGCTTTGAGCAGGGGGTTGGACTAGATGACCTCCTGAGGTCTCTTCCAACCCTAATCGTCTATGAAAACCTAGTGAAGGGAACAAGGATTTGGGGCCACAGGGATAGCTGTATGTGAGTATCATCTATGAAATAACATATAACACTTTCCATTTCCAAGTGCATTTAAAGTAAGTGAATCCCCCAAACTCTCCTACATGGTGCTATATGTAGGAGATATTCACCCCATTTTGTGAACACAGAAAGTGAGGCAAAGTGTCTGTGACATCACGCTCCATATTCTTTATGGAAATATGCTTATGATATGGATGTGACATAACTGAGATGTACTTTATGCAAGATGACTCACGTATGGTATCATTGGAAAGGTTACGACTTAGTGAATGTGTTTATCCAGTTTGTATGCATGTATCATTTTTGCATCGGAAGCTGGGAATATTGACCATGTCTCTGTATTTCAAATGTGCTACGTTGGTTGAGGTCAAACAATGTTAGTTGTTGACTGAGGAAATGCACACAAGCTAAGGATTACCCCAGGAACTGTGTGCAATAGAAACCTCTCAGAAATAGCTGTATACAATGGGAACTGTTTGACCCAGCAAGTGGGGGGAAGATATAAATGAGGGACAATGACAACATGAGGTGTCCTCACCCTCCCTGAAAACACCTGAGGAACAAAGACTGAAATGTGAGGAGTGATGGTCCCAGGCTAAGATCTTTGGCCTGTGTAGGAAAAGCTGGGAAAGGCAAGGCAACTTGTGCCTTACGAATCTGCCAGCCTGTTTATCACTCCGGGTGAGAATTTGCTAATTTGTATCCTACCTATCTAGTGTGTCAAGCTTAGTTTGCGTGTTTTGTTTCATTTCCTTCGTAGTCTGCTTTGTTCTGTTTGCAATCTCTTATGCTCACTTAAAATTCACCTTTTGTAGTTAATAAACTTATTTCTTGTTTATAATATAACCCAGTTTGTGCAATTCATAATTGGGGGGGTGCAAGAAGTCGTGTACATCTCTGTTCACATTGAGGAAGAGGGTGGATTTTTATGAGCTTGTGCTGTGCAGATTTTTCTATGCAGCGCAAGACAATATTATTTTGGGTTTATCTCCCAAAAGGGGTGTGCATGTGAGTGCTGGGTGAATCCTCTCACACAGAGCTGACTTCAGTCTGTGTCTGCAGCGGGGTGTGGCCCTACCTCTGTGTGTGTGCTGCAAAAGGCTGGATAGCCTAATTCAGCAAAGCAGGGAGAGGGAACCCAGGCTAGTTGAGCAGGAGAGGCTCAGTTAAACCTCAGTACATCAGGTGGCATCCTGGACAGGAGGGGTCCAACCCATCACAGTGTCACGGCTGGGGCTTGAGTAGTCATGCCTAATGGATGGGGCTGAAGTCACACCTGGTAGGTAAGACCCAGGCAGGAGATGGAAGCCAGGAACCAAAGCAAGGTGAAGGAGCTGGGTCTGTCATAGCAGCCAGTTGGAGATCCACCGAGTTGACAACTTCTGTGTGTCCTCTCCAGGCTTACGTAGTGCACCTGGGCCAAACAGGGACCCCGGGAGCACTGCCAATCAGGCCCTCTGTGGGCGGCACATCCTGGGGTGGTTGGCCCCACCAGGCTGAAAGCCCATCACTCCTCTGCTGGAGCTGTCAGGTGGTGGTGTGGATGCCACAGTTGCTCAGGGACCAGCAGACCCAGGTTAGAGTCCTGCGGATCCTCCCACAAAGAGGCTGAAGGCTCCTTGATGGCATTAGACCACAAACTACAGAAGCGGGAGCTGTGGCAGTGCATTATCCCAGAGAGAGCAGCTGGAGACAAGCACTGCACCACCTTTGGAAAGGTGCTCCCTGTGCTCCCTCTGTACTTACCAAGTTCTAGTGGCTGCGGGGTAGGTGATGGTCACTGGGGAATCCACATATCACCACTGTCCTCCCAGACTTTTAATGGTTGTTCCAGGGAAGCAGAGGTGAACCTTGCACAGGGAGGGACACAACTGAGCTCTAAGTGACTTGGCCAAAGCCACAGAGGGAGAGTCACGGTCAGAGCCAGGATCTCAACCCTGGACTTTGTGGCTCTCAGCCTAGTGCTCAGATCATCACTCAATTTCTGCTGTCAAAGTAGAAACTTTCATTTTGGGTGGATTTACTGATAGTGAAAGTTGCCTGATTGATGGCATAAGAACATAAGTCATCTGTCTGCTGAGCAGAGGCAACTGGAGTCCAGGCCTTCTCTTCCCATGCTACTAGTGTGCCCCTACTGGTGATGTGGGGTAGTTCACTCCAGGCTTGTTCAGTCCTTGACCCTGCTGCTATGACTACAAGGAAGGGTTGCAATTAGAGCCAATGACGGGTTTTCTTGCTGTGGTTACTTTCCCACTAGAAATGGAACCGGAGATGTCTAATCACTTCCCATAGGCCAAAAGCCATTAGTGTGCTTTGCTCCACACCATCCTGGGTCATATTTAAACCAGCGGTTTACAGGTTAAAATCTCCGTGTCACCCACGACCAGTCCCCCCAGCCTCTTAAATGGGTTAAATCCTATTGGGTTTGATTCATCCCCGGTGTAACTAAACGGGCTTTAATGGGAGCCCTGGGTGCTCAGCACCTCAGACAGCCAGGGCACCTGTCTAGGATGTGGGTACCTACTTGGGCAAATTGTGGCTGAGTAACTTGATCAAGGTTATACCCCGAGTCAGTGGCAGAGCGGGCATTAGAGTCCAGGTTTCATGATAGCCTGTCCTGTGCGCTACATTCTTGACACAGCAGTAAAGCCTTTCCACTTTGCCCTTCAGATACCCTCGCCGTCATGTCTCACCAACTTCACTGGTGTTACTCTGGATTTATGCTGGCAGAAACGAGATCAGAATCTGGCCCTTCATTTTCATTCTCTCCCTGCCTTCCTCATCTCCCTTCTTTCCCCCCCACCCCCCATCCCCCAATCCCCCAAATGAATGCTCTGAGCGTCATCCCTTTTTTCATTCTTTCCATTAATGACCTACCCTGTGGAAGTGCCAGAGCTAAAATACGTATGTATGCAGATGAAACTGTTCTTCTAGTTGCTGCTAATGACGTTTGCTTCCATTTCTAATACCCTCACTGCTGAAATGACATGTGTGATCGCCTGGCTTAATAATAGTCATCTCTCTCAATCTTACTAAAAACTCCTCTAGGCTTTCTGTCTCCAAGCCCATGTAATCCTGCTAATACCCTTCAGGCATCTCACTCCAGCCGCTCCACTTGGTGCGAGTGGATTCTGCTTCGGACTGATCCATGTCTTTGAGACATTTGCTCTCCGGACGCTTAAAAAGCATTCGCTTCCCTTAGTAAACATGCTGCCTATTAAACTGCAGATAGAATTACTGCTGCCCTTGGTGTTCAATGATGGGTGAGAGAGAAACACTGACTCTCTGTAGATTAGGTGATTGTGGTGGGTTCCCTGGTTGTTTTGATTCAATCTGGTGGTGTCCCACACTGCACACTTTTAAAATCAGTATCTGTCCTTTACAATCATGTTCCTGGGCTAATTATTGCAATGCAATCCATAAGTATGGCAGAATCAAGGACTAACCTAGTTGTCTCCATGCCAGCTGAGATATGACAAATGCCCTGACATTTTCATTGACAAATCATTCAGAACAACCAGCTGGGGTTTTTTTTTTCATTTTTATTTCTCTAGTTGGAAAAAGTTCAAAGGGCTACAGTAGATTCTCAATGATCACTTGTATATCTGGAGCCAATAAGAGGGATAATTTGCTAGACATCTTTCCAAAGCGTGGGTGCAAGCAATTCAAAGTGACATCCAAACTTGCACCAATAATGAGCTTCTTGGTGTCAGTCTAGTCCCTAATGCACTGGAATGGGTTACCTAGGGAGGTGGTGGAATCTCCATCCTTAGAGGTTTTTAAGGCTTGGCTTGACAAAGCCCTGGCTGGGATGATTTAGTTGGGGTTGGTCCTGCTTTGAGCAGGGGGTTGGACTAGATGACCTCTTGAGGTCCCTTCCAACCCTAATCTTCTGTTCTATGATTAATGGCTTTGTGTCTACAAACCCACTACGCGGCAAGGGATGATGGCTGCTTTGGAGAGTTAGCACTGGGGTAGCAGGGGTTGCGTCCATGGTCCTGTGTTGGCAAGATGTCTATCTAGTGATGACTCTCTTTGCTGATCGCTAAGTGCTTGATCCAAAGCCCACTGAAGGCAAAGGGAATCCTTCCGATGACTCCACTGTGCTTTGGAGCAGGCCCTATGTAAATGAGCTTGATCCATTTCACATTTTCAGAGTGGTTTGTTTGAGGGAGCAAACTAATGATCTCTACTTATTTACACTGTTTTTAGGTTATAAATAACCTCCCCCCTCCTTGTAGGGACCCATATTTCAGGATACAAGATGCTTTGTCAATATATTTAACTGTTTATGAATGAGCCCTTCTGAAATGTGATCAGATGAAAGACACTCACAACTCCGGTAAACTAGCAAGGATCTGGGCTGAAAGTGACACAAAAGGTGTGGGGAGCCTCCACACCCTCGTCTGTCATGTCTAACTGGAAGCTGCAATTAGAAGTGGTGAAGCACTGGAATGGGTTACCTAGGGAGGTGGTGGAATCTCCAGCCTTAGAGGCTTTTAAGGCCCGGCTTGACAAAGCCCTGGCTGGGATGATTTAGTTGGTGTTGGTCCTGATTTGAGCAGGGGGTTGGATGAGATGACCTCCTTCCAACCCTAGGTCTCTTCCAACCCTAATATTCTATGATCTTAGTCAGGGGCCTAATACCAGGGGCATGGCCCCTGTCTGAGCTGGCTGGTCTTCAAAGTTGGCTGGAATTTTAATTCAACTGCAGAATACATGTACAACACCAAGAAACAAAGAACAACTGTGCTGGTGGTGGTGCTGGTGATTAGTATGGTAACACCAAAAGCCCACAATCAGGGATCAACTGGCCATTATACCTCTGTATATGGCATTGGTGAGACCGTTACTGGAATACTGCGTATTGTTCTGAACTTTGAAACACTGGAGACAGGGGCGGCTCTATGTATTTTGCCGCCCCGAGCATGGCAGTCAGGCAGCCTTCGGCGGCATGCCTGCGGGAGTTTCCGCCGGTCCCACGCCTTCGGCGTACCTGCCACCGAATTGCCGCCGAAACCGCGGGACCGACGGGCCTCCCACACGCAGGCACGCCACTGAAGGCAGCCTGACTGCCACCCTCACGGCGACCGACACGCCACCCCCCGCGGCTTGCCGCCCTAGGCACGCGCTTGGAGCGCTGGTGCCTGGAGCCGCCCCTGATTGGAGAGGATGCAGAAAAGCCACAAAAATGAGTCAAGGGCTGCAGAAAAATGCCTTGCAGGGTGAGAGGGAAAAAGCTCACTCTGTTTAGTGTCTCTAAAAGAAGACTGCGAGGTGACAATTACAGAGTATAAGTACCGTCATGGGGAGAAAATACCAGGTACTCAAGGGCTCTTTCATCTAGCAGAGAAACAATAAGTGGAGACATGCATAACAATGGCTAGAAGCTGAAGCCAGACAAATTCAAACTGGAAATGAAGCACAAATTTCAGCCACCCTCCCGATTGATCCGTTGTCAAGATTCCTCTGTTCTCTTAGGGTCTGTGGATGGCAGCGGGGCTACGTCAGCTAAGAAGTCAGCCCTTAAACAACCCCAAAGTTGTAACAGGGGAACTTCCATTTGCTGTGTTATGGCTCTTGTCTTCTGGAGCCTAACCACTAGGGCAGGGTAAGCAGATAGATAATATATATACACGCACACACATTAGCCAGTCTGTGACAATATACCGAGACCTGATTTTTCTATAAAGGATTTAGAGATATTTTCAACCTGGGCTTTCCAGAAATGAATCTACAGTTCAGCTCAGAGCCTTTAGGTTTGCCATGCGTCATTAGCGGCAAAGTGAGTGGCTCAAAATATGCCCCAGAGATGGTTTGGGAGTTGAGCTGCACAAACTGATTTACCTATAAAAATACCCCTCAAATTCCATCCAGGCGCAAAGCCACCCTGGGGGAGAGACCAGATCTAACCAGGCCCCACAGGGGCTACGTTTTAGAAAGTGCTGCCACGTGAATTCAGAGGGACAGACCATCCGTTCTTGGTTTGCGCCAGTGTAAAACTGAGTGCGGGTACCCCACAGACAGAAAGCTCAGCAGGCGCGGGTTCCGGCTGCCCCAGGCTCCTGCATCCCAGTGGTCCTGCAGGGCCAACACAGCCAGACAAATGGCAGCGCTGGCTGGGGAGGAGGCAGGCCTGGTAGCTGCACTGACCCAGAGCATCAGTGTGCCAGGGATAGTTCAGTGGTTTGAGCATGGGCCTGCTAAATGCAGGGTTGTGAGTTCAGCCCTTGAGGGGGCCACTTAGGGATCTGTGAGGAAAATCAGTACTTGGTCCTGCTAGTGAGGGTAGAGGGCTGGACTTGATGACCTTTTGGGGTCCCTTCCAGCTCTATGAGATAGATCTCTATAGATTATATTTATTTATTATTATCAGCTGCGTAGCGGCCAGCGGGAGGAATCTTAGGGAGCCTAAAACTAAAGTTGCCCCCAGGCTAACGGAGCAGTCCCTTGATTGAAGTCAGCCCTATAGTGCAGGGGGCCTGGCTGCTCAGAGAGGGCTGTGTGCTGGGACCACACGTCCCCTTTTCTCCCTGAGCCTCGGCCAAGTTTATCCGGGCTGGATTTCTCTCCTGATTTGTCAGGAGGGCTGGCATGCCAAGCTGCCATTGCCTCCCTGACAAGGCACAGACAGCAGCCGCAGATGCGCCTTTGACACCCTTTCATCTCGTGCTGACACTCCCTCAGACCACCTCTCCGGGAAGCTGCCTGGAGAGCGTTTCTGATCTGACACAGCACCAGCGTCTCCACGGGCTTGCCTTTGACGTGGCTGTTCCTTCATCGCGTCTTTGCCCCAGCTCCCCAGATTCACGCTGACGTTGCCAGGGGAACGCTCTGAGGACGTCAGTCAAAGCAGCGCTGGGGAGGCGGCAGGCTCGCAGGACATGCTGAGATAAACAATTACTGCACACGAGCTGTACGTAGCTGGTTCTAAAAAGTTCGCATCTTCTTTGCTTCCTGTTTCCACCATTAGCTGCTCTATTAATAACAGCCAGCTCTTCATCCATGTCCAAGTGCTTTACATAGGAGGCATTATTATCCTCATTTCACGGATGGGGAAACTGAGGCACAGAGCAGTAAAGTGACTTGTCCAGGTTCTCCAAGCAGGCCAGTGGCAGAGGCAGGAATAAAACCCCAGTCACCTGAATCCCAGTCCAGCATAATATACACTAGGTCACACTGCCTAGAACGCTGTTATGCTTTGGAGTGTGGCTTCAGATCCATATTATTTCCATTGCAAAGTGTAGGAGGAGATTGGATATTGCTTTCTGCTTCAGCCACATTATAAGCATCATGGCCACCAGCACAATTCAGATCAAGGGCCTGATTTCAAACATCACCAAATCTTGGATGTAATTGGATCCATGGTTTTACTTCCGGCCAATTATTTTTACAAAATGATGACCAGATCCCACAATTGCCAAACTCTGACGTTCAAAAATCATGACTCAGCCTCCTACAAAATCCCCCCGAATCAGATTTGCTTAAACAGAATGAAACATTTTGAAAAAAAAAAATGTTGCGTTCTTTTTATTTCCCTTCCATGCTTGGGTGATATTTCCAAGTTGCTCTCTGCAGCCACAAGGACTAGAAACATATTTGTTTTTAATGGAAGCTGAGATTCTCATGTAATCACCTGCTGTCAGGAGGTGGGGATTTAAGAAAAACACCAAGTATCCCAAGACTCACATTAAATCTATGAGAGTTGGCATCACGGTGGTCCTGCAGTCTCCTTACTCGCTTGATTAAGTCCACTGAGGCCAATTCAAGGACTAATTATGCAAATCAAGGGTTAGCAGAACTGGACCCTGGAGTTAAATTGTTTATTATAGTTGCATGCACTTCACTACAACTCCAGCTGGCTAAAATGCCCAGTTAAATAATCTTTGCTTAGATTTTAAACTCTTTGGATCAGAGAATATATTTTTATTCTGTACATACAGAATGCACAATTTATAGATTCATAGACTTGAAGGCCAGAAGGCACAATTAGATCATCTAGGCTGACCTCCTGCATATCACGGGCCCTTAATTCATCCAGTTTTCCCTCTATTAAGCTCAATAACTTGTCTGACTAAAGCATAAATTGAGTTTGGCCAAAGCATATCTTCCAGAAAGGTATCAGTCTCCCCAATGCCACATGCAGAGGTCAAATCACCTCCGTCCCCCTGCTCCGTTGTTAACACATCCAAGCGCCGGTGGGCGCTAAGACGCAGCCTTGCTTCATACTAAACTCAGATGTTGTTTCATTTTCACACTGGGTGATTGCCTTCATTCCATCATGGAACTCCTTACGTAGGGAGAGGACCTTCTGTGGACAGCCAGTTTTCAACAGGATCTTTAAGATGCCATTCCTGCTAACCGTGTCAAAGGCCTTTTCTAGGTCAGTGAATGCTACATCGAGAGGTGCCTGTTGTTTATGGCTTTTTTTTTTTTGCAACAAGTGCAATGTGAAGGACATATCAGTTGTGGAGCGTCCAGCTCTGAACCCACACTGGCTCCTTTTCCTTGGTACTAGATGTATTAAAACACATTTTGTTTGAATGTGCTCCAGTTACCAGATTGCTCTGTATGACAACCTTGTCCTCCTCCTTATTTACTAGTCCACCAGTCTTGGTCTCAGCTGCAAATTTTATCAGCCGTGATTTTATATTTACTTCGAGATCATTGATGAAAATGAATAGCATCCGGCCTAGTACCAATTTCTGCGGCACACAAGAAACACCCCCCATTCGCTGATGATTCCCCATTGGCAACTCCTTTTTGACAGAACAAGGAGCAATGGTTTTAAATTGCAATGGGGGAGGTCTAGGTTGGATATTAGGAAACACTATTTCACTAGGAGGGTGGTGAAGCACTGGAATGGGTTACCTAGGGAGGTGGTGGAATCTCCATCCTTAGAGGTTTTTAAGGCCTGGCTTGACAAAGCCCTGGCTGGGATGATTTAGTTGGGAATTGGTCCTGATTTGAGCAGGGGGTTGGACTAGATGACCTCCTGAGGTCTCTTCCAACCCTAATCTTCTATGATTCTATGATATGTCAGTTAGGCAGTTCTTGATCCATTTCATGTGTGCTTCATTGATGTTGTTAACATTATTTTTTTTAATCAGAATATTGTGCAATGCTAAGTCAAAGTCTTACAAAAGTCTATTACCTCAACGCAGTTGCCTATATCAACCAAACCCGTAATCTCTCCAAAGAATGAAATCGGGTTTGTTTGACAAGACCCATTTTCCATGAAACCATGTTGACTGGCAATAATGATATTAATATCCTTTTATATTATTATTATTAGAGTATATTATAGTACTATCCATTAATTCCAGTCCTGTCCTTTGCCAGAGCTTCGCCGCTAAAATCTCTGAAGAGTCCATTCACATTGACATGTTCCAGCCCAGGGCCACTGGGTACTTAACTGGAATC
Source organism: Malaclemys terrapin pileata (assembly GCF_027887155.1). Lineage (NCBI taxonomy): Eukaryota > Metazoa > Chordata > Testudines > Emydidae > Malaclemys > Malaclemys terrapin. The sequence goes on from NC_071515.1 coordinate 74,756,277, forward strand.
CTCTTGCCAGGCAACTCCAGACTGCTGTGGGCCAGGGCCAGGCACGGAAACTGAAAATAGGGAGCCTTTATCTCCTGTCATCTCCATTCCCACCCTGCTGGGCCCAGGCTGTGTGGAGGAGGAAGCTACTTGAGTCAAATACAGAGGGCAGAAAAGCTAGACTTGGGAAGAATAGGAAGGTGGAGAATAAGTTGGGAGAAGGGGCCTTTTGGCATGGGAGAGACTGGGACTGGCTAGAGAAGGAGACTGGGAATGGGACCTGGTGATGTGGTTGGACTTGTGTGTTCCTCATGTTTGGGGACCCCAAACTGAAACCCTTTGGTTTGAGTTGGGGAAGTGCTCAGCACACACAACTGAACAGAAAGTCAATGGGAGCTGTGCCTTGAACAGATACAATGCTACATAATGCTAAGTACTCTGAGAAATCAGGTCCTACATGTCTCAAATTGGGCACCCAGACTCAGCGGGTTCGTTCAACGATAACATCTTTGTGGCTCCGTACCCCATCTGTATAATAGGGATAATAATAGCCCCTCAGCTCACAGGGATGTCGTGAAAATAAATTCATTATTATCTGTGAAGAAATCGGATACTCTAGTGGTGAGTGTCGTAGAAAATCCCATGAGGATATTAGTAACTATCTTCGTAGCAGGGTTTAAATAGCCTGCAGTAAATAAGGCCCTGGCTTATCGGTTCCACCCCAGATCACTGCTCTGCATAACACAGAGTTCAATAACTTGTTTGACTAAAGCATAACACTGACCAGTTACAGATGTTTATAGTGAAATCAAGTAAAAGTTTATGTAACAAAGCAGAGAGCTTCAAGTGGTAGCACATAGAAGTATTGGAAACAAACGGGTATATATGAAATGAAATCATAGCACAAAGCCGTGATCGCGATCTGCGGTGGCAATTCGGCGGGAAGTCCTTCGCTCCGAGAAGGAATGAGGGACCGTCCACCGAATTGCCGCCGAATACCTGGACGTGCCGCCCCTCTCCGGAGCGGCCGCCCCAAGCACCTCTTGACAAGCGGGTGCCTGGAGCCGGCCCTGGAAACAAACTATTAAACAATCAATTTGTAAGCACCTAGAGGATAATACGGTTATAAGGACTAGCCAATATGGATTTGTCAAACACAAATCATGACAAACCAACCTAATTTCATTCTTTGACGGGGTTACTGGCCTAGTGGATGGGGGAACCAGTAGACATGATCTATCTTGATTGTAGTAAGGCTTTTGATACAGTCCCACGTGACAGTCTCATACTCAAACTAGGGAAATGTGATCTGGATGAAATTACTATAAGGTGGATGCAAAACAGGTTGAAAGACTGTACTGAAGGAGTAGTTATCAGTGATTACCTGTCAAACTGTGAAGTTGTATTTAGTGGGATCAGTCCTGGGTTCAGTACTATTCAATATTTTCATTAATGACTTGGATAATGGTGTGGAGAGCATGCTTATAACATTTGCGGATGATACCAAGCCGGGAGGGGACGTAGGCACTTAGAAGAACAGGACTGGAATTCCAAACGACCTGGACAAATTGGAGAACTGGTCTGAAATCAGCAAGATGAAATTCAATAAAGATAAATGCAAAGCACTTAGGAAGGAAAAATCAAATGCACAACTACAAAGCTTTGCGGTCTCTCATTCTCAACGGGCTCAGTACGCAAAGAGGCCTACCGTGCAAGATGTACAATACACAATATACAGACAACCAGAGGTGGAGATAGGTGTCTGTTACTTCCTGTCTGAAAGGAACATTGTCAGGGTGCATCGCCCCCTGCTGACCTGCCTTAACGTCAAGCCCTTAAGAACATAATTTTCAGTATCGATAGATAACTTCTTCAATATTAGCCGTACACGCATTTCTCAATGATTATGAAGGCCGGTGGGCTACTGGCTCTCTGTAGAGACCGTACCTGCCACCCTTCATAGAATCATAGAATATTAGGGTTGAAAGAGACCTCAGGAGGTCATCTAGTCCAACCCCCTGCTCAAAGCAGGACCAACCCCAACTAAATCATTCCAGCCAAGGCTTTGTCAAGCCGGGCCTTAAAAACCTCTAAGGATGGAGATTCCACCACCTCCCTAGGTAACCCTTTCCAGTACTTCATCACCCTCCTAGTGAAATAGTGTTTCTTCAGGGAAGTATGCATGTACCCAACCCAGGGATCCCTGTAAAACGCTCTGCACTCCCTATGCCCCAGTGATAGGGTATAAAGGTGCCCAGGCGTGAGAGGGGTTGTCGGGCCCTGCCTATCACATGGTTGATGTGAGCAGGGATATACAAGGAAACGGTCAGCTGGTGCAAAGGAGGCTACCATAGGGGAAGGCTGTGTGTTCTCTCCTCCCCGGTGGCAGAAGCTGGAAAGGGCTCCTGGTGGTTAGTGCCCAGCAGTTTGCATTGATTTGTTCTGGGTTTGCGTTTGTGCGTTTGGAAATAAAAAGCAGAGGGATATGAGGAGCCTGAGGGATGGGTCTTTATTTTTCCTTCCCTGACTGGTGAGTCTGCGCACTGGCTTACCGTGGCCCTTTCAGCTGAAGACAAGAGTATTTCACAAGATTGCTGCCTCGCCGGCACGTGCATTGATTGAGGCTGAATATAGGTTCCAACAAAAGGGCTGGATTTTCAGAGGCGATTTAGCCTACTCAGGATTCTTGTACTAGGTACAATTTGGCCCATGCAAATCCCTGGCACCCGCTGATTTTGAGCCCTTTCCATTCAACGCCGATCTGGGCTCAGCCTGCATTCGCTTTGCACACGCAAATTGGGATTTTGCTGAGCATTTAGCTGCACAATGTTCTTATGCACAAAGATGCAAAGCACAAAAAGAAGTAACATTTCACAGATTCGCCCTCGCAGTTGATATCCGTTCCTCGTCCTCTGTAATCTCAGGTTTAAAATGTGCCTTTTTCTCTCCCTGAAATGAATAGTTTCCTTTTCTAGGAATTCCCTTTGGAGGTGTTATATACAAGTTATTTTTCCAATCATTTTAAATAACTTCAAGTAATTAAAAAAGATTCTGTTCCACTGGTGCCTGTTTTGGTTGCTTGGTTGGATTTTAAAAGAAATGAATTAGTGAACAAACATCCCCCAGAGTAGGAACATGGAAAAACTACTGGAGTTGGAGACTGAATTCAATTAAGAAATTGGGAACAGTTTGGAGTATTCTGACAGTGGGCTAATCTGGAAAATAAAGAAATATAAAATGCGAAGATCGGGCAATCAAATAAACAAGGTGATTACCATAACTGAGTTAAAATAAGCATGATAGATAGATAGGTAGACTGACTAGAGTGTAGGATTAACACTTCCCTGAAAAGATATGACAATACTAGTCAATGTGACTCTTAATGCCAGATCATCAGCTGGTATAAATCATTGTAGCTCCATTAACTTTAATGGAGCTATTCCAGTTTACACTAGCTGAGAATCTGGTCGTTAAACTTTAAAAAATGTATGTAACCGGGAGTGAGTTGATAGCAATCGGAGGGCTTGTTTGCGCTTGTCATCGGAGATGAATTTCACCTTATCAGAGAGGGGTGAATGCTGCGAAAACCATTCTGCCATTACTCATTTGAATGTTTAAGTGAAGTTACTTCTGTTTTGTTCACACCCCTTTTGTGTTCACATTATGTAAATATTCCAGTGAATGACTTCTCTGACAGGACTGGATTTTAAAATGACACAGAAGCACATTCGCAGAAAGTGAATTTTAATTCCTAAAGGCAGATCTTTGTATTAGAATCCAGGGTCTGAGAGTTACATTCACTCAGTCACACAACGGAAAACATACCATGTGACCAAGGTGGCCTAAGCAACCCAGCTCAAATTTCAAGGTTGTGAACTTCCTACAAGATGGATCTTTCTGCTGCTGCATTAAAGCGTCCCCTTACACAGTGATCCGGCAAAGCACTTAAGCGCATGCTTAACTTTAAGCACATGAGTACTCCCCTTGACCTCAATGAGGGTATTCACCTTTTTAAAGTTAATTACATGTTTAGGTGCTTTGTTCGATGGGGACACTTAATTTAGCCATGACTTCATTGGGACTAAAATATGTGCTTAACTTTAAATATGTGTATAAGTATTCTAATTAATTGGGACCTTAGTGCCAAAGAATCTCTGTGATACAGCAGCAAATTCCTGAACCTTGTCTGATGGTGTCCCTAGCCTCTATATGGTGTCCTTAGCCTCTGTTTACCAGAAGCAGGGAATGGGCGACGGGATGGATCACTTGATGATTACCTGTTCTGTTCATTCCCTCTGGGGCACCTGGCATTGGCCACTGTTGGAAGACAGGATACTGGGCTAGATGGACCTTTGGTCTCACCCAGTAGGGCCATTCTTATGTTCTCATGTCTAAGGATGCAGAATTATCCCTTGGACTCCTCCTGATGTTCAAACCCTACGGATGGATGCAACGGTATTTTTCATTCTGGTTAGATCAGCCATGCCCAACGAGATAGGGGTATAAAAGGGTCTGGAGTGGTTCTCGAGATGAGAGGGCTCTAAGACCAGAAAGAACAGTGGGAAATCCCCTAGGAATATACCAACTTGTGAAGGGAGAGGCGATATTTAGGCTGACGTTTATGTTCTTTATTGTAAACTTAAATAACAATAAAACGCAAATCCCAGGAAGGGGGTAAATTTGGACTCAATCCAGCGTATGTGTTTTCTGTTCAGAGCTGGGTGGGAATGCCAGGCTCCTCCAGGAGAAAGCATTATTTAAGCAACTGTAGCAGCAGTAAAGACCTTTTAAACATCTGAGCCCAAAATTGCAGCATTAAATGATGTCTGCATTTTCTCTGATTGCCCAAGGTCAACCTAATCATTCCATATTCCCTAAAGACTGTGAAGTCAAAACCCAGGGCTGAAGAGAAATTCACCAGTCTCCCTGGACCCCGTCTTCCCCGTGCTGAGTTTCTCTAATTAGTAATACTCAATCATCTGTGTAGAGCTAACGCTTATGCGGCCCCATCAGTTTCAGGTTGTTAGTAGCACCCATGTCATAGGGGACCAGGAAGCATGCCTCTCAGCCGTCAAACCTACCAACGTGTGACCAAAGACATCGCAATAATATGGCAACCAAAATGCAGGACACCCGTAGTTTGTTGTGTGTCTCGCCATAACTGGCAGATTAAAATGCTTTGTTTTAAACTCTAAAACCTGTTTTTAAGCGTGATTTCTCACTGTCAGCCTTAAGTAAACCAGTGAGGTGAGTAACCGGTGCTATGAAATGCACAGGGATAGACTAGATCATCATCATCATCATCAAGGCAAATCTCAAAAGGATGTAGCCTGCTTGCAGATCGAGCACCAGCAGGATCAATCTCTAGCTAAGATGGGCTGTCTGGATGTTCAGTCATTGGTGACAAATGGCAGATAGTAGCATTTAAACCAGAACTCATGTTATCTGGGCTCCCAGCCCACTGCACCTTCCCCTAGGTTACAGGATCTTTGAATTCTCTCACTACCTCATCTGCATAAAGGTACCTTGCTTGGCAGTGCAGTAAAATAAGCCGTCTTCCTCAGATCGGATGAGAAATGTTCCTTTAAGTCCAGTCCAGCTGAAAGCTCTGGCAGGAAAAGGAATTAAGAAGTTCCCCCATGTTGCAGTAACTGCATTCACTTTAGTAGGTAGAATAAAAATAGGTGATCAGTTTGTGAAGAGGGAAAGAATTGCTTATAAAAGGGGTGATGTCAGAGCCTTTCTGAACGGACTCTCTCTGTCATAGTAATATGATTTTAAATGACTTCATTTCTGCAGCCCCAACACCATTTGTGCTGTAGTACAGCTTGGAAGGGAACAACATTGTCTCCAGAACAATTTTTCCTTCAGCCATTTATTAAACCGTACAACTAGGACATTTTAATAAAAATACTAAGGCACAAAACAAAACTCTGGGTGGTTCATATTTTATTCAGCAGCGTTGCAGAACATGATACATCCCCTTCAGGGCAAGATTTGCAACCTCGATTTCCTACTGTACTTATTTCTCTAATGGAGCCTAAATGATTATTTGCCAAGAAACGTATTATAGGCCCATCCTTTTTCCTGCTACCTCCCAGCACAAGCTCTGTTTCTAAGCTTTGCTGTTCACAACCTTTCCTTTCCCCCTCCCCTTCCTTCTTTTTTCTGGCTAATTCAGCTTGCATTATAAACAGCCGTTCTACATGCCAGTCGGCTTGCTCCACAGCTTCAGTATTCTGCACTCCTACAACTGCATCCCCAGAGGAGTGACTTTACAGGTTACTGAAATGACAACAGCTATCCCCATCACATTGCTCCTAGGTATTATTCATAGGGCTGTAGATTTGTCATGGTCATTTACTGGGGAAATCACAGCGCAATGGGGTTTCCACCCCACACAGGGCTGGAAAGGGAGGTGGCCAGGTAGGCCTATTAACTGTCCAGGCTGCACCTGGAGGAGAAGCCAGGGGGGGCTGGGACCTAATTGCTAGCAGCACCCAGCTGAAGAGGAACAGGCGGGGCCTATATAAGCCAGGAAGCTAGCACCAGAGTGTGCAGTCACTCCCTGGGAAGAGGGAGGAGGGTTGGGAGCTGGTACATCCAGGGTATGCCTACACTATGGATCTATCGGGGATCGATTTATCGCGTGTAGTGTAGACGCGATAAATCGATCCCCGGTCACTCTCCCATCGACTGCTGAACTCCAGCTCGGCAAGAGGTGGAAGCAAAGTCGACGGGGGAGCCACGGCCATTGATCCCGCGCCGCGAGGATGCAAAGTAAGTGATTCCAAGTCGATCTAAGATACGTCGACTTCAGCTATGCTATTCTCGTAGCTGAAATTGCGTATCTTAGATCGATTCTCCCCTCCGCCCCCAGTGTAGACCAGGCCCCAGAGAGAGAAGGGAAACCAGGAGTTGTCAGAAGCAGTCCAAGGAAGGAGCAGTGAGGGCTGGGAGAAGAAAGCCCAGAATTGCTGAGTTGAGGGTCCCTGGACAGGAACCTGGAGTAGTGGGAGAGCCTGGGTTCTCCTACTGACCACTGGGGAAGTGGCACCATCAGGGCAGTCCTGGAGAAGACTGCCTGAGACTATTCAGAAGGACTTTGGGTAATCCCCTGAAGGGCGAACCATGTAGCGACTCAGCTGAAGGACCAAGTCACGAAGAAGAGGCTGCGGTGGGGCGAGGGCGAGATGACAACAGGAAGGAGACCACCAAAGGAGGGTGCAACACCTAGCCACAGCTAATCTCCACAACGGCCAGGGGCGGCACCACCTGCAGCAATTGCACCCTGTGACATACGGTCTCATATCATTGGGGCATAATATGTGGACCTCTGATCAAAATAATGGCAAGTCCCGGGCATGAGCCAACATTCAGGGTGCAGAGCATAAGTGCTGGATATCTCTAGTGCAGATCAGAATGACGAGGGACTCTATCGGCCAGAATTTATATTGATTTTCTGATGTGCACGAGGAAGAAAACTGCAACCCATCCCCTCGTTTCCTGCAGGCCAACCTGGGACACAGCTGAATCAAGAGCAGGAAGATGGACTGTATTATATCCCATTACCAATCCCCTAAACCATCTAGATGGGGATGTTCCAAGCCTAAAGGAATTAGACCTCTAAATCCTCTTGATATCAGGCACCTAACTCCCTTGTGCTTCCTTGAAAATCCCAGTGCATATTCAATTAAAATTAACCTTGCTTGCCGTGGTGTTGTAGCCATGTCGATCCCAGGATATTAAGAGAGACAAGGGGGGCGAGGTAATATCTTTTATTGGACTCACTTCTGTTGGTCAGCGAGACGAGCTTTCGAGCTTCACAGCGCTCTTCTTCAGGTCTGGGAAAGAAGAGCTCTGAAGAAAAGCTCTGTGCAGCTTGGAAACTTGTCTAGTGGGTCCACTCAAAGATAGCACCTCCCCCACCTTGTCTCTCTTTTATAACCAGAACAGTTAGAAAAACGATGTTTGCAGGCTTTACGTTTCTAACCTCCAAAATGATTAAATAAGAAAGAAAAGGACACACAAGAGAAAAGGGAAAATACTGTGGGAATCCCGTGCATGTGCTACACCTCTGACGCTCCTAGGGTCTGGATCGGAGCTCGTTGTGCCAGTGTTATACCTTTGTAACTGCACTGACAGCCTCTGAATTGCTGATGGCTTGTAGTGGTGTAAGTGGTGGTTGGGCTATTGGCGAGGATGTTGAAGTAGCATTTTCGGAGACCTGACTTCAGTTCCTAGCGCGGCCACAGATTGTTTGGGCAAGTCGCTCACCCTGTGCTTCGTCGGCTCCTCTGTAAACTGGGGGGGAGGGTGTATGTCCCTATCTCACAGAGCAAAGCCCATTAAAGATTGTGAGGTGCTCGGACGCTGCGGCCATCAGGCCTGTACGAGTGAGAGGAGAACTGGATGCCCAGTATTATAATAATTACGGTAGCACCTAGGCGTCCCAATCAAGACGAAGTGCTAGGCACTGTACAGACAAGTAATAAAGGAGACCATCCCTGCCTCCCAAGAGCTTACAGTCAGAAAGGACCCAAGAGGCGGGTGAAACAAACAAGGCCGGTGGGAGGAAGAAGTAACAAAATGAAGAAGCAGAAAAATAGAATTGCGGAATCAGATACACCCAGCAAGCCCAAGGTTTGCAGAGCAGTGTCTATTACAACATGCAGTGTATCTAGGTGCTAATCTGGCTCCCATTATCGCAGTAGCTGATCGTAGCTATGCAATACATGCTCTGGCAAACCAGGAGGGAAACAAAGTGCACCGGTAAATGGCAACAGCAATAAATAAGCTTGTCTGGGGACGATCAATTCCATTCTGTCAGACACGGACGGATCACGCTCAGTGATGATTCCATTCTGCGGCTCAACAATGGATAGTCCAGGATGGCAAGAGAGCGATCCCTGCAAATGCCCGGGATTGATAAATGATGCTAAGATTCACCTCCCCAGTTAACCTCTCTGACGAGTGATACAGTGGAGCGAGGAGCTGCCGAGCAAACCCAGCTCAGAGCAGCTGTGCGTCCAGTGGGATCCTACTACAAAAAAGCAAAAATAGAAAAGAAAATGTGACCTCAACCATTGCATCCATCAATGGCAGACCTCCACCCACCCACCCACCCAGAGCCTGCCCCTGGGCTACACTGGGGCAAAGAACAGCCATGATATTCTACTCTGCTTCTGCCTCAAAGTCTTAGAAATATACCAGCTAGCGATCCCACCTTCCCCAACTCCTCCACCTTGGGCCTGGTCATTGTGGCACGTGTGGGTCTCTGTCCCTCCCCACATGTCCCTGGGATGCATGGCTCCATACAGTGGTCCATTTTTTTACATAGAGATTGAACCTCTAGGAGGCACCAGACCACCCTGGTTCTAGGGACAAGTTTCCTCCCAGACCAAGGCTCCACCTCCACCCTTCAGGGCACATGGCCCTCTGTCCCTAGATCAGTGACTCCAAGCCTGGGGTTTGCCCCCACAACTCCCCCCAACAGTGGGCAGAAGCAAGGAACAGGACTCAGGGAAGCCTTTGCCCCCAGGCCAGCCAGGGACACAGCTCCAATACATTTCTCCCTGTGAGCAAGTTGCACGTATCCCAGGGGGAAGTAGACATCAAGCCGCCCTCGCCCCTTTTGCAGGGCCGACACATCCACTAGTTGTGAGGGAAACAGCCCAGATTCCAGGTGGAAATTGCCCCCTGGATTTCGGAATGGGCTGGCCATTCCCACACAGAGGGCCCTAGCAGGGGGAGAGATTCACTGTATCAGGCCTGAGAGTCGGTCAGGAAAGGGGCAAAGGGTGCAGGTGAGACAGGCCAGAAGCTAAGAGGCCTAGGTGGCAAAAAAAAAAGAGAGACTCCGGAGAAAGAGGAGGGCCCAGGGGAACCTCCCGGTGGCCAGTGTCCCATGCAAGGGGCAGAGAGCTGGGAAAGAACCTAGGAGAGGTGAGAGACTTTTATTAAGACCAGGGTGGATGGACCTTGTTTGTTTTATTACTTTGTTTGGGCGTCTGAAGTCTGGTGGAGGTAAGACCAAGAGTCCTGCAGTGTGAAGGGCAACTGAGGCTGACGAAGAGCCTAGAGCCGTAGAAGGTAGGTGGAACCTGAACCGCCTGAGTTATGGTATTGAACTTTGCCTTGTGATTTGAGGCGTCCATCTCACTAGAGGAATCCACTGAATATTCCAGTCTGTGTTGGTGAGGTATTCTTGAGGAGCCCTCAGAAGGAGAAACCAAGGTCGGAACACCTGCAGGGCCGCCCCAGGCCTGAAATGCGTACTCCAAAATGGTGACCTTATGACAAGGGGCATAGGGGTATGGCATGCCTGATATTTGCAAAGGGGAGAAGGTTGGCAGTTCATTAATCATGACCCTTTCCCACACCGAAAGCTGGAAGCTTTTCAGTCCACATCGCCCTCTATGCAGGTGAAAAATCTGCGAGAGGTAATTACTTGCAAAGGACACTGTCAAGGCCCGCACGCTCCTCTGTACATAAATCTGATGCAGACGCTCCCAGCCCTAAACCCAAAGAGGCTGCTTTGAGAAATAGATAAACACCGAACTTCTCTTTTCTTATTACAATGCCTCGTAGAAGCAGAGAGCACTGAAACCCCACGTAAACGGCTTGTGATGCTGTTCTGAATCGAGCCCTTAAGGATTATTAAAGCAATCCATCTTAATTACACTGAAAACCCGTTACTGGCCTTACATAATAATGCTTCATTTACAATTTCCACTTAGTTAGGGCTGCATTCCTCCCTCCCATGCGCCAGTCTCTCCTCTAGCAGTATTTTTCCTCTGTATCACTCTGGAAAGAATTACTTGCAGTTTTTGTAACCAACTATGGTGTTCTTAAGATGGAAGGATGGCTTTGTAATTAAAAGCCTAAGCGATAGGAGATTTGGGTTCGATTCCTGGCTATGACACCTACGTTCTTCGTGAACTTGGGCAAGGTACTCCGGTATGATTTATTAGCAATATTGTGGTAGTGTCTATAGGTTCCATCCAAGATCAAGGATTGTGCTAGGCAGAGCTGACGCGTGGGATGGGAGGGCTATGCAGGGTCACATCAACCTCCCCTCCCCCCCCCCCCCCCCCGATTTGCTGCTTGGCTTGTACTGAGTGTGCTCTGTAACGCCGCTGAAGCCAGCTGCCCCCACCACTATCAGCAAGCATGGGTGGGGGCAGCCAGAATCACTCTGCCCCCACTAGGGTTGCCAACTTTCTACCCACACAAAACCGAACACCCATGCCCCGCCCCCCTCTGAGACCCCGCCCTCTGCTCATTCCATCCCCCCCTCCCTCTATCACTCACTCTCCCCACCCTCACTCACTCGCTCATTTTCACCAGGCTGGCTGAGGGGACTGGGGTGCGGGAAGGGGTGAGGACTCCAGCTGGGGCTGTGGGCTCCGGGATGGGGCCAGAAATGAGGAGTTCAGGGTGTGGGAGGGGGCTCCGGGCTGAGGCAGGGGGTTGGGATGCCAGAGGGGGTGAGGGCTCTGGCTGGGGGTGCAGGCTCTGGGGTGGGGCTGGGGACGAGGGGTTTGGGGTGCAGGCCAATGAGGGGTTTGGGTTCCGCTCGAAAACTGGACACCTGGCAACCCTACACGCCACCACTATCAGCAGGCACGGGTCATCTGGTGCTAGGTACTGTAAGAGACTGTCATTGCCCCAAAGAGCTTACAGTCTCCATGCCCTTTACCTCTTTTTGACATCATTTGTGCATCAGTAAAATGGTGCTGCTAGTACTCTCCTACCTCTTGGGGAGGTTGGCCCAGATCTTGAAAGGTATGGAAGTGCCTAACTCACATTGAAATCCGTTCCATGGGATTCAGGTGCTGTGACAGACCCAGAACCAGTGGGGTACAGGAGTCTGGTAGAGGGCAAATATACTGGTCACTGGATGATTAGTTTTCTGTTCCCTGAGTGACCAGAGCAGGGGCTGCACTAGAGTAATCAGAAACCTGCTAGAACCAGTTAAGGCAGGCAGGCTAATTAGGACACCTGGAGCCAATTAAGAAGAAGCTTCTAGAACCAATTAAGGCAGGCTAATCAGGGCACCTGGGTTTTAAAAAGGAGCTCACTTCAGTTTGTGGTGCAAGTGTGAGGAGCTGGGAGCAAGAGGCGCAAAGAGCTGAGAGGGTGTGGGTGTGGGTGTGGGTGTGGGTGTGGGTGTGGGTGTGGGTGTGCTGCTGGAGGACCGAGGAGCACAAGCATTATCAGACACCAGGAGGAAGGTCCTGTGGTGAGAACAAGGAAGGTGTTTGGAGGAGGCCATGGGGAAGTAGCCCAGGGAGTTGTAGCTGTCATGCAGCTGTTACAGGAGGCACTATAGACAGCTGCAGTCCACAGGGCCCTGGGCTGGAACCCGGAGTAGAGGGCGGGCCTGGGTTCCCCCCAAACCTCCCAATTGACCTGGACTGTGGGTTCTTCCAGAGGGGAAGGTCTCTGGGCTGTTCCCCAACCCACGTGGTGAATCTCTGCAGCAAGAAAATCTGCCAATAAGTGCAGGACCCACCAAGATAGAGGAGGAACTTTGTCACAGTGCCTATATACCTTTGAGGATCTGGGCCGTTGTGTCTAATAATGTCTGTGAACTGCTATGAGATCCTCAGATGAAAGTCCCAGGTATTATTTTTAATGATCAGAGGAATAATATTGTTCTTTAATATTTCCGTCCATGGATCTCAAAGGGCTTGCCCAAGATGCATCATAATAATTTGGAAGTGCTTTGGGATCCCCAGATGGAAGAGTCTGTATTAGTCCAATGTATTCCCATTTGTATTATCTCCAGTGGAGGGAATGTGGTCGAGTGTTTATTGCCGAGTAATGGAGGACAGGTCTCTTGGATTCTCTTCTTCTCTCTGCCACTGACTCACTGGGTAATGTTGGGCAAGTCATTTAGCCATAAATACTTATCAGCAGGTGCACAGAATACCCAGTGCAAGTCAGTGATTTGTATGCACACAGCTTTTATGTGCATTCAACCCACATGTCTCTACACATTGCACATGCAACTCAGCTCTGAGCGAAAGTGCATGTGCATTTTTGCCCACACGCTTGGAAAAACAAGTGTGAAGCTCTCGGTACTTCAGCTTGCCCCACCTATAAAATACCAAGTAGAATAATATCTACTTCACTCAGAGATTCCGAGGCATCACTGACACCTGACTATGAAAGTGCTTTGAATGGCTTAAATAAATAGCACTGCAGAGTTTAAGCTGAATGAACAGATGTTAATTTCCTCTTCTGGATAGCTCGGAGTTATTCTCCATTTCCTCTTGGGTCTATTGGACTCAGGCAAACTTTTGTTTTCTTTTCCACTGTCCCAGTCCCACTGTTGTACATTCAAATGACTTCAAATCAGTCCCCAGCTCTCTCATCTTAGAAAAGCATCATTATCTTTTTTTTTTTCCCCTCATTTGGCTCCTAAAGACCTGGGGGTGCCTTTTTCGATGTCGTTTCAGGCTCCCTTGGCCCTCCATAGTCTAAACAAGAGAATTGCAGTTCAGATTTAATAAGCTAGCAAAGGAGGACTGGGCTTTGCATAGCCGCTTTCATACCCAAGGCATTTCAAAGTGAGCTGCAGCACAAGAAATTAGTTACTGGAAATGCTGTGAGTGTGTAAGGATATGCCCAAGCCATTACGTACTCAGCAGCAACTGACACAAAACTATTGATGCGAAGGCGTATGAGGGTTATCTAGCATTTATTTGCTGCATGAACTTAAAATTGCAAACTCGGGACTCTTTTCGGAATTTGCTCAACATAATTAGTGAGGAATGTTAATGCTGTTGGAAGTGCTGCGCTGATCGCAAGGGAACCTGTTTCCTGGCAAACTCAGGTGGCCGAGTGAAACTCTTCCGTTCTTTCAGTCGATTGCAACCTGTGCATTTATTTACATTCATTCCTTTTTTAATGAATATCAGTTCTCCTGTTATCATGCACATTGAGGACGTGATCCGAAGCCCTTTGCGAATCAGCAGGAGTCTTTCCTTTTTTAAAAAATAAAAAGTGTTTTGTTGAAAATGGAAAATTATTCCTGCTTACAAATCCAGTTGCTTTGGGAAAGTTCAGTCCCAAAGGCAGACCGTAGTCTAAGGATTGGGACCCTGGCTGAGGATCTGGACCCCAAATGGGTCACTTTTGGATACATCATTTCATTTTTAGTCAGCTTTAATATATTTCAGAGATTTCATTGTAGAAATTGTGCCTCAGTGAGGTGGCAAAGGAGACACCTGGATTGTGGTGTAACCTATCTACAAAGCAACTTTTCCAAGATTAAAATTTAATTGAGTCAATTATTCTTCCCTTCCACTCGCACAGAAGAAAAGGTTAAGCTAAATTTCAATAAGCTATGTTGATCCCTGCATTATTCATTCAGTCACTGGCATATGGCTGCTGGTATTGTGTGGTCCTAAACATTACCTAGAGGGTCCTGACTCCTCAGCAAATCAGAAATTAATCTATCCAATGTTTCTAATTCATGACAACCATGCCACATTTTATGGCCTGTTAGGAACTGAAGTAAGACCCCACTTAATTCACATGAACCACCCAACAACCATCAACTTTCCATCACTATTGGCCTGGGTCGGCTTCAAACTGAAGACCAACAAGTGAGAGATTCCACAACTCACTACTAATTCTGGTGGCTTAGTCTTGACCTGCTTTACAAGTTTATTTACTTATTTAGTAGCCTTGGTTAAAGTGCCCGCTTCTTGAATAATCAATGACATTGGATACTCCTTTCTGAATAGATTCCAGGCAATATTTTCAAAAGCACCAAAGAGGCTTTTGAACCTTAGCCCCGTTTTCAAAAGTGACAAAGGATATATCTACACTGCCAAAAAAACATCCACGATGCAGTCTCAGAGCCTGAGTCAAATGTCTCAGGCTCGCAGTATAAGTTACCTAGGGAGGTGGTGGAATCTCCTTCCTTAGAGGTTTTTAAGGCCCGGCTTGACAAAGCCCTGGCTGGGATGATTTAGTTGGGGTTGGTCATGCTTTGAGCAGGGGTTTGGACTAGATGATCTCCTGAGGTGTCTTCCAACCCTAATCTTCTATGATTCTAAGTGTAGACATTCCTGCTCGGGAAGGAGCCCAGGCTCTGAGGCTCACCCTCCTCACCAGGTTTCAGAACCCGAGCTCCAGCCTAAGCAGGAACATCTACACCCTTATTTTTTACCCCAAAGCCTGAGTCAGTTGACCTCGGCTCTGCGACTTGCTGCTCTGGGTTTTTTTACCAGTGTGGATTTACTCCTAGGCACCCAAATACCTTCAAAAATCTGCACCTAAGGCCTCGAAACACTGAGCAGAGTAACGCTTAAATACCTGTAAAACTCTGGGTCTTAGAAAACTAAGTCTCATTGCAAGTCAATGTCTACACTGCAATGTAACCCCAGAGTTCAAACTCAGGCTCAAGTCTAACTCCCCTTCCATCTACACACAAATCACACTAACGCAAGGCTCTGACCCAGGGTTCCAGGATCCCACAGAGCTGGATGGTCCATGCCTGAGTCAAGCTGGGATCAGGGTTCAAGCCTATTGCTTTTCAGTGTAGACACAGTCCAACTAGACTCTTGCTCTTGGAGCCCACCAAAAGTATTCCACAATCCCACAGGCCAACTTTCTTTGTCCTCAAGTTTGGTAGACAGTCAAGTTTTCCCACACCGTGCCACCAACAAAGGGCTGAAGCAGCCATATTTTGGGAAGGCGCTAGGAAATCTGGGATATGGCTGGCTGGACTCAGGTCTGCATAATGAAGCGTAGATATTGGAGTCCCAGGTTGGGACCCAGGTTTCAACAATTCCTAACCGAAGGTTACAAATGAATGCAGATGCTCAGGCCCTAGGTTAATAAACCCAGGGTCTCCTATCTCAGGTTCTACTAACCCTGGCCTTAAATTGCAATGTAGACATACCCTAAGGGTACGTCTACACTTACCGGAGGGTCCGGCGTCAGGCAATCGATGTTCTGGGATCGATCCCGGATGTGCTCGCCGTCGACGCCGGTACTCCAGCTCGGCGAGAGGAATACGCGGCATCGACGGGCGAGCCTCCCTGCCGCGTCTGGACCCACGATAAGTTCGGACTAAGGTACTTCGAATTCAGCTACGTTAATAACGTAGCTGAATTTGCGTACCTTAGTCCGAAGTGGGGTGTTAGTGGGGACCAGGCGTAAGTGCCTAAGGCTATGTCTTCACTAGAAACGCTGCAATGCTTCAGTGTAGACACTCACTACAGCAAAAAGAGGGGTTCTCCTATTTGTGTAGGTAATTTACTTCCCTGAGGGGCAGTAGCTAGGTTGACGGAATAATTCTTCTATCGACCTAGCACTGTGTACACCGGGGATTAGGTCATCTTAACTACATTGCTCAGGGGTGTGGACGTAGCGGGGTCGACCTAACTTTTTAATGCAGACCTGCCCTAAGTCACTTTTAATAACGGGACCTAGGCTCCTAAGTCACGTCGGCACGTCTGAAAATGTGACCATCCATCTAATTTATTATAGGATACACTGCGAACTGCAATATCAGCATTATGAAACCTGCTCTCCCAAGTGCAGCTTTGCAGTCAGTGAGAATACATCTTGTATTGTTCTTCCGATCAATAACCTGGCATGCGCTCCCCCAGCGCGGAGAGGTTTTAGCTTGTTATATATTATCTGAGAGTCTAACAGCTTTGGGCTGACCCTACTGTTACCAAAGCTTCCCTCCTCTCTCCCAGTAAAGCTGAGCAAAGAAAAAAAAACCCGGAAAATGAAAGATATGGAAGACCCACGAAAAGCAGACAGTCATCATAACGTCTCCCTCCTGTCACAAATCCTACAGGTTAAACAGGCATTAAAATCAATAATCCATGCCTGGCTGCTTAGCGCTTCACCCAGAAGAGTTATACATTGGGTGGGCGAAGGAGGGATGAGAGAGAGATTCTTGGGAAAAACACAGAAGCAGATTTCCTTTCGTGCTCTTAATGATAGGTCAAGGTCTTCCCCCAGGCGTCTATTGCTCCTGCTAGGTTTGTCAGCCATCAAATAGCAATGAAAGCAAAAGCTCGCTTGAAAAAGGAGAGCGAGAGGGAGCAATGGGAGGACGGAAAAAAGATTTGTGATGGAAAGTCGCACAGAAGTTACCCAAGAGCTCAAGGAGCGTATGGAAACACGTCAGTCGCTCCCAAGTTTAAAAACGTGTCAGAGCTCCCGAGATTAAAAAGAGAAGGAAGGGAAGGGATACTGGAGTTGCACTGATCGATCAGTGCACTACACTGGTTGGCAAGCTGTCGGGCCACCGCTGATCAACCTTGGGAATGACCCCAGAAGGCAGGAAATGACGGGGATGTGCTATAGCCAGACAAAAACAGGGTATCCTAGTCCATGACAGGAGCTGGCTCCTACAGCGGGAAGAGAAAAGAGCCTGTAGGAAGCAAGCAGTTCCCAACCAAGATACAGACATTTGCAATAACTGCCAAAGGTCATGCACATCTCGGATTGGACTAGTCAGTCACATGAGACATTGCAAATCATTTATCTCATAGGCTGCCATTCCCACCGTCTCTCGCAGACGAAAGGATGCCAACGAGTTTTCTGGACCATTTTGATCGCCGTTAAAGCTTGAAATACATGTGGCAGGGAAAAGGAGGCCTGTTTGAAAAATCAAGGTCTTGAAGCCTCCTCAGAATTTTTAATTTCACATCTCATTCTTTGCCTGACAACGCAGGATTTCGAGGGATGGATGACTCCAGGGGAAGCACTGGCCTAGATAGTGAGAGAAAAGAAAAGGTAAAATTGTGCTAGCAGAGTCCCCGTCTTTGCAAAAATATATTCTAAGCCATCTAAAGTCCACAGGGCCTGCCCTGTTATTGGGCTTTCTGCAGTGAATAAAGAAGGGCACCGGGAGGAGATGACCTGCTTGGCCTATGGACACAGACTGAACCCAGACCGCTAAGATGAGGGCATTTCCTACTCCCTGTCTACACAGGGCTGATTTCCCTGCAGCTGTCACACACTGTGCCAGAATCACACCGACATAAAGTAGCAAGTCGCGATATTCTTTGGCTGTATCAACAGACTGACCCCAGAGTCACCAGCTGACTCCCACAGAT
Source organism: Malaclemys terrapin pileata (assembly GCF_027887155.1). Taxonomy (NCBI): domain Eukaryota; kingdom Metazoa; phylum Chordata; order Testudines; family Emydidae; genus Malaclemys; species Malaclemys terrapin. The sequence goes on from NC_071515.1 coordinate 74,774,357, forward strand.
GTCGCATGGGGAAAGAACTCAGGCCATCATGTGCCGAAAACACAGGCCTTGTGCACCTGAGTGAAAGGAAAATCTCCGTTAGTGACTGAGGGGTGGGGGGCTTTCATCCTCTCTGGAGGCCCACCAGTAGAGGCTGTTGTTGTGGTAAGTGCTGAGTGAGGACACATTCTATCCATGATAGGGCAATGAACACACATGGTACGTTAAGATGTTACAATGTTTGCCAACAGGGGTGCCAGGCTAATTCAGAGGGATATGGAAAAAAGAGAGAAACAGGGAGGGCGGGTAAAGCACCAGGAGCCCTTCATGCCCACCCACTGTCAACGGAACTGCAGGTGACTTCTTGACAACTTGCTGGACACTGCTGGCTGTGGGAGACACTCACTCATACAGCCCCATAAGTTCCCACTTCTCGTCTTGTCTCCTCTGGGACTCAGTCTGGGGTGGCTCCCTGCTCCCAGCAGCCTATAGCGTCCGGGTGAGCAAGGAGTGAGGTGGAGCTGCTGGAGAGCAGGGAAAAAACAAAGAGGTCAAGGGGCAAAAAAAAGGGGGAAATCTCCCTGAAAAGAACAAAAGACACTGGAAGAGAAGAGAATCAAAGGAGAGATAGCAGCAGGTAGGTCAGGACTGGGCACTGGGTGGGATGGAATAAGAGGCACCTATCTGGCTGGGCATTTCAAGGAGGGCTCCAACAGCACAAAGGGTGGGAGCCACTGATGGAATTAGCTATAAATATGGGTCCGTTACCTTCTCTTTAGTGGAGCAATTGCCCTCCTCCTTTGATAGACGCCCATTTGTCTGGGCATCTGCGGTGTTGTGCTCTCCAAGGGGTAAAGCAAAGAGACTCCGTTTACCTTCAGACCTCATGGTCAACGTCCTTCCCAGGTGCCCCTCCTTTGCCTCATGCCCACTGCACTACAGATATTTGGCACAGGTGGGAGACCTGTTGTATTAATTTAGATGAAATAAGTGGGCCAAAGGTATTAAAGAGTTTTAAGAAGGGGAAAACCCCTTGCTTGGCAGTCTCTTAGAGGGCATTAAAGATGGCAATATCTGTCCTTGAGGGGGGAGAGAAGAAGTTAGTTGAGATGGACCGGAGCGGTTGTTGTTAAAGTCTGATCTCGCTCCATCCCAGGTGACGTTTGGGATTCAACGGGAGCCAGCAGATCTGGCAGTGTCAGTTGGGTCTCTCACTCTGCTCAGGGCGTCTCTCAGGATTAGAATGACAAAGACCCAGGGTCCCAAGAGATGAGGTGGCAGTCAGGATGGTAAAACTTGCTCCGGTAGCCAATTTTTCTCTCCCAAGTCTCTTTATTTTTAAGGACCCACAAAGGGAATGGGGAGTGGAATAGCCCATCCACTTGTGATTTTGTCCACCAGTTTAGGCTACTTTCCAACACACCAATTTTGGTTCACTGATTTTTGGTTCCCTGCTTTTCTTGTTTACCGAGCATGATCTCAATGCAGTCTTTGAGTTCTATCCGTAGGCCTTTTGGTTTGCACTAATTCAGGCTGTCTGTCTCCCTTTCATACCATTTCCCATCGACATTTATTATTGTGACATCTTATGAACTCCCACGTACTTTTTCCAGTGGAGCTCGCAACGAGGGGCCATTTGTAGGCCCAGTTATCACGACAGACCCCACTCCTGAAACACGCAGCCTAGGAACCCGCCCAGGGAGCTCTCCGCTCTGCTTTGGAAACTCCTCACAAATCTATGTGACAGCTCCCGCTGCGCTCGAGGTGCTAATAAATAATTGACGGTGGATCCCAACGCGGAAAGTGTCACCGCCACCTGTCAAGCCGCAGACATTTGGGAGATTTTTTTTTTTAATCGCCCTAAAGCTACAAAAATAAAACAAGGCCCTGTCTCATCCGCCAACAGTGACACATGCACCACAGCATACAGCGCCGTGTGAAAGCAAAGGTCTGGAGCAGAAAGAGTCTGGCTCCTGTGTGGGTTGGGGTGGGGAGGGGATTCCTTTGCAATGGGATCCAGGCTGGCTTTTCGCCTTCACACATCCTCCAAGGGACCCAAACTGGTGCATTCTGCAGCTTTCTAAATAATCATCCGAGCAATATCGGCCTTGCCAGACTGGATCAGACCTGTGGGCTGTGGACTCCAGGATGCTGTCCCTAACGGGAACCAAAGATCTGATTCTCCCCCATTGAAACCAAAGGAACTTCTGCCATTGACTGCAAACATACCAGATCCTACCAGGCCCCCATCAAGCATGGGAGTTGTTCCCTGTAGACTTGGGCAGAACCACCTCCTTGTCCTCCTTCAAATCCCTCCCTAAAACTTAAAACAATGGGCAGCCCAATCGTGTCTCATTATTTCCTTGTTCCCCCGCTTCAGTCTGTCTGTATCCACCTGTTATCTCTTGTCTTATACTTACTTTGTCAGCTCCTCGGGGCAGGGACTGTTTTATGTTCCATCTCTACAGCAGCTGGCATAATGGGGTTCTGGTCCATGCCAGGCGCTCTTATGCACTACTGTAATTTACCTAAGAAATATTCGTCATAATTTTTACTAGTGGTTAGAGCCCTCAGTGTGTCTGGATTCCACCACCTCTTCCACTGACTCACTGTGTCACTTAGGGTTTCCCTACCTGTAAAACTGGGGAGATAATACTCCATCAACTTCACGGATTAGTTCTCTAGGGCCCCGCTGCTGTCTAAGTCAAGGAGAGCTGAGGGTGCTCAAAATCTCATTGGAGACATCCAGCACCTTGCAGGATTGAGCCCTTTGTGGTTTTGAAGCTCCTTTGATGAACAGCATCATATTTAAGAGCAATTATTAGACCAATCAATGAAGGGGAGTTGTGGGTTCTCCGTACCACTCAGGATTTGATCAAGGTTTACCTGGTCCTGCCTCAGTGCAGGGAGCTGGACCTGATGTCTTCTCAAGGTCCCTTCCAGCCCTACATTTCTATGATTCTGAGATTAAGGTCCCAGTCCAGTAAAGTAATTAAACATGCTTAATTTTAAGCACCTGCTAGTCTCATAGATCTAAATGGGACTATTCACAGCAATCTAGGCTGTTCTGAATCAGACGTGTTGTACTTTGCTGCAGCTGGGGAGTAACCCACTGGCATATAAAGGGTTTTCTAAAGTGACAGGGAAATGCAATTTAAAAAGAGAGCTTTTCCTGAAGTGCAGAGTGGGTGTCATTGCATTGCATTGCAAATTCCAAGCTAGCCGGAATGTCACCTGTTATTTTTGCTAAAGCAACCACAGAGCAAAAGACACTGTACATTTTCCATTGAAGTAATCTGTTTCCTCCACATGTTTTTGTTTTTAAAAGGCCATCTTCATAACTCAGAGCATCCCACACACCTCGCCGTTACCAAAAAGAACTTCCAGGAGGCTTCGAGTTTATCTTCTTTTATGACTCGTAGATCCTTTATTTCAAAACCCTGCCCTGCACTCTACAGGGCCAGGGGAAATACTGCAGCTGAAGGATGCTTTATAGAAAGGAAACCTCCGTGATCTCCACAAGCATAAATACTTAGGACACAGGCTATGACCTCTCCCTCCTTTCAGCTCAGCACAAAATGTTTTGCTTCCGATTTAGTAGAGAGTCATCTTTAATGCAAAGGGTATCTCTGCAGCACTTTTTCAGCTGATAGATATCTGCCGGCTTCGTCTTGTTTCCTCCTCTTCACCAGTCAAATTTAGGACTATCTCATCCCAAGACAAGAGAGAATAAGACAAGGAGGAGGGAAAGAGACCCGAGTTATGTAGCACAGGCTGTCTCTCTGCGACCCACAGCCAAGGACACTGTATAATTACAATGGATGTTTTCTTGTTAGATATTTTGTGATTCATTGGGAAAATGGGGATCTTCCATGTTGGAAGTTTTCACGCTCTGGAATTGTTGCTGCTTTCTCTCCTCCATCAGGTTCTGAGGCATATAAGGTCATACATATGGTGTATGTGCCACCTGTGATTAATTTGCCCTGGATCATGTGTGTTATGTATAGCCTGGGTGGGGTTGGTCATGGAATCCTTGGGTTGATCCTTCCTTCCAGCCACAGATAGTTGTTTAGGGTCCAGATCAGGCATGGAAATAACCAGTGGAATTCTTCCATAGTAAGGAAGGCGTTTGCCTGTCTGGAAGGAGTCAAGGATTCTGCCCGCAGCACCTCTTGAGATCTAATGGACTTTGGGGGACATGCCAGAAGCCAGGGGCCACCCTGCCATGTTAAGTTCAGCTAAGAGGGGGGAGGGATAGCTCAGTGGTTTGAGCGTTGGCCTGCTAAACCCAGGGTTGTGAGTTCAGTCCTTGAGGGGGCCACTTAGGGATCTGGGGCAAAATCAGTACTTGGTCCTGCTAGTGAAGGCAGGGGGCTGGACATGATGACCTTTCAAGGTCCCTTCCAGTTCTAGGAGATGGGATATCTCCATTAATTTTTTTTTTAATTTTTTTTTAACCACCCCCATCTGACTTAGGGGGAGAAGCCAACTGAATCCTTTGCCCCATCCCTTCCCACTCCACACACCCAGAGCCATACGTGGAGAAGCATACAGACAGTTGGGAAAAGGAGGAGAATACCACAGAGAGAGACGAAATTCCCCACTTATGGAGGTACTGCTCACCTGTGCTCACCTTCCATTTGCTAGTAGATGCTTTGCATTGTGGGTTTTAACACAGCACGTTAGCACGTTTCAGCAGAGTCACCAGAATTTATTTATCATCTATTTATTTTCACATTAGCAGCTTCCTCTGAGCAAGTTTCCTAGGGGAAAGTGCTCTTACAAAGGCAGACACCTAACTGATGGGGAAATCTCACAGCTAACCGGGCCCCCAAGAGAAGGCTGCAGTGAGTCGCATCAGGGATGCCACAAGTAAAATATTTGTGCAGGGACGCACTTCTGTTTCTCTCAGCCTGCCAGGAGCTAGCCAGTAACACCTGGTGCTAGGCACCATGGGGACCACCGTTCACTAATCACACTTGACCCAGCAGAGCAGCTCCTCTGTGCGTGAGATAAGGAGTAGGGGTGGTTATCAGCGGGTAGCGTAGGTCGATTTACAGAGAAGCAAGTGCAGGTTTCTGCTAATTAAACCTGAAATGGCTGCTTCCTTGGTAGGCCAGTGTGTGTGTGTAGGGTATATGCTAAAATAGACTGGTATAAGGTGGAACTGAGTTTTGTTGGCAGAAAGAAACATTTTGAGGAACTGGCTAAGAGCTGTGACTTCACCATCTCCTGGGCATACCTGGCGTCCAGCTGTTAGCAAATGACACATTCTTGGGCATTTACTGGACTTCTCGTTTCTGCTCCTTGAGTCTGACAAGAGTTGCCAGAAATGCCTTTTTTCCCCCTCTCTTTAGCTGGCCAAGAGATTGGGTCCTTTGCTCTTACAGATGCAGACTTAGCTACAATCATGCATGTCTCCATCACCTCTGTGCTAGATTACTATAACAGGGCCTGCTCAGGGCTATCCTACAGAGCCACCGGGAAGCTGCAAATAATGAAGAGTTCAGTGACCCATCTTCTAGAACACCGCAGATGGACAAGAGCGCCGTGCTCTGCACTCACCACCAGGTCATTCAATATAAAGCCCAGCTAGCGTAGGTCCCAGCTATTCCAGACACTGGCTTTTCTGAGGTTGCTGGACTGCCACCACCTAAAGGAGCCTCCAGTGTATCTGGGATCAGGCCCTGCAGCAGAGCCAGTCTCTGGGCAACCTAATGAGTACAGCTGGCCTGGAGGAGGCTGCCTGATTGGGTGCACCGCCTGATTGCTTGGAAGAGTCAGCAGTCTGGCTCCTACGCCCAGCAGCGGCAGCAGTTTAGGGGCTGCTCAAAGCATTCACCCATGGGTGCGATAGCTTCTGCTTGTTTGCAGCCTTGGGCCTTCCATGTTCCAGTCTTGCACCTGCCTTGCCTTGTTCCACGTAACTCAATCCTGACCCTCGGCTCTGGTTTCTGACTTCATCTCAACCCTGGCCTCCTATTTCTGACTTCTGACTTTAGCTCTAACCATCAGCCCTGACTCCTGCTCTAACCACTAGGCACGACCACCCATATCGTGGTCACTGACACAATGAGGTGCTGAGGAGGGAGAAACAAGGTGGGCATTAAAGGAGTGAGACTGGAAGTATCACAGAGTAATTAAAGCTTCAGCTGGAGTCATGGGAATACACCAAAATCTCAGTTTACATTTTTTAAAGTACGTTTTCTTTTATTCTTCATGACTGCAGAGACACTTGAAAATGTCCCCCAAGTTAGGCTCAGAAATCAAAAGGCAAATCAAAGGACAGAGCATTTATAATTTTAAAAACTCTCATGAGTTTTAAGCCAGATTCATGATTTTTGGAGGCTTGATTCATGGTTTTTGAATACTTTGAATTGGCAACACTGATATTTTACCGATAGGAGGTCACATTTAAGCGACCTATAGTGGAATATTTTGAAAGGAGCTTCTCCTTAAGTTGTTGCCAGCACAACATTGGGCCTCATTCTGATCTGGCATGCACCTGTTTTACACCAAAAGAACTCCACTGATTTAACTGAAGTGACTCCTGATTTACTCACTTGCCTTCACAATAACTATGTATGTGTGTGAAAACAGGAGGAAATTAAAATGATGGAACTAAGGGGCAGGTCTCATTTTAAAATGTGGGAATTTCCCACTCTGCAACCGACTTCCATTAAACTGTAATTGGAGAAAGTATATTATAAAAAAAACTAGGTGAAGAGAACACTAAGGTTGCAAAGTCAAGTACTCAAAAGTTAGGAAATGCCATCGTTAAGGTTAAACAAGCAACCTTAATTCAGCCCCTCTCCTCCCTCTATACTCTGAGATCATCTTTAATCACATGATTAGATACTAAGGTAGAACTTTCCGGTAGAATGCTTTTCAGTCAGAAAATGCCAGTTCAACAAAAGCAAATTGTTTTGCAGCAGCATGTTGATTTTGATGAATTTCCATGTTAAAAAATAATCATTTTGACATTTTCAAAACAGAACATTTCAGTTTTTCATTTCAAAATGGCTTGTTTTAAAATTTCTTTTATCGTATAAAAAATAGTTTTCTAAAAAAATGTTGAAATTGGAATGAAACATTTGATTTTATGAAAAGAAAATGTTTCAATTGACCTGAAACTAATGTGTGTGGGAGGGTTTTGGTTTTTTTCTTCAAAATTTCATTTTGCAGGAAATTTTGACATTTTCATTTTAGTTCCATTCTGGAACAAGAAAAAAAATGGCAAACTCATGGAATTTCCCATGCAATCGAAAATCCAATTTCCTCCCAGCTCTGTTCTCAATGATACACTCCTAAGGATTTTTTAACGTGGGGGCAAATAGGATGTTTCTCCGTACTTCAGTCTCAGAAATGGCTGACCTGTTTTTGCTGAATTTTTTCACAAAAAAAAACCTTCAGCTTCAGACAGAGACCCAGTATGGAAAATTTCAGCCCATATGATTAATTTGTCAAGATGATAAGTAACTGAAAGCATGGTATGATAATAGAAAGTCTGAAGAATGATGAACTGCAAGCTACATAGTACCATCTCCATCTATAATTAAAGTCCATACAATGAATACCTTCTCTCTCTCTCTCTCTCTCTCTCTCTCTCTCAATCTCTCTTTCTCTTCCATTCAGTTCAGCATGAGTTCCCTTAACACAGCACACCTATCTATTTTTCCTGTACCTATGAATAGCCAGAAGGCTGGGTATTTCAATCCCAACCCATCTCTACTGAGCAGATCAGAAAACAGCGCTTCACTTTGCTGGTCCATAATCACCATAGGGAAACATAATTCCGCCTTCATACACAGTAAGTACTGATGAGATTTACTGGAATTACAAGTTGTCTTTATGTACATGCTGGGAACAAAAGCCATGGCTGTGAATTCTTTTGCTGAAGGATATATACCTAGCATGTTGTTGGAGAAATCAGACATTTATAGCAACAAAAAGTAGATAAATAACAAAATAAGCATTCTTTCCTATAAGGCATATTTTTAACAGTGAGAATGATTAATCGTTTGAACAATTTACCAAGGGTCATGGTGGATTCTCCATCACTGACAATTTTCTAATAAGGATTGGATGCTTTTCTAAAAGATCTGCTCTAGGAATTATCAGGGGGCCTGTGTTATGTAGGAGGTCAGACTAGATGATCACAATTGTCCCTTCTGGCCCTGGAATCTATTAATCTATAGGCCTCTTGCAGCAGATACAGTATTGGCTATGTGTTAAAGCATCCTGGTTAATTTCCTACGAAAGGAGCATGAGTTGTTAATCGCCCAGGTTGGTGGATAATAACAGTGAGCACATTTGAGAGAGTCCTAGTTCATCTTCCAGCTAGTCAACTCTATTTCCAGCCCTGGAGGAGGATCACGGCGTTAAATCTTTGATCCGCCAACATGTACTTCACCAGGAAATACATTGGAATAAGAAGTTTGCAGGACTATGCTTCCATTGCACAAACCTCAAACATTATTTCCAGTTGTCGGGTTGTTTTTTGGTTTTGTTTTACTGTTGTGACAGCTCTGAACGAAATCACAAAAATGAGAGGATGATGGACTGGGTCTCTCATTCCTTTCCATTTACTTCCTGACTGGGAAGCTATGTTACATGACTCAGGCAAACACAGTTCTTCTGCACATTTGCAGAGAGCTGGTTCTAGTCCCAGATTTATGCCAGTGACTTTATTGAAGTCAGAGGACCTCAGTCTGCAAAGATTTACACATGTGCTTCACTTTACACACATGCATAACTTTATGCACTGTGAGTAATCCCATTTCCCCCCACTGTCAGGCTGGAGTAATGGACTAGTGACCCAGGAATGTTCTTTCTCTCCTTTCCTCCTTAAGAAAGTGTGTTGATGGACAATCTGTCTTATCACATGAGTCATCAGAGGATAAAGCACTATATGAGTTCAGGAGGGATGATAAATTGCTGAAAGATTTGCAAATTACTGAAGACTGAAAAAACAGTATAATTTAATGTTCTGCATTGGTCTAATGATCTCCGCTTAATATGCACACCTGGACTTTTGCCTGCTGGATATTCATCAATGTATTATATATAATGTTTTTCTTTACCATTAATTGGCCCTACCACTCCCCTTTTAAGTCCTAATATATTCCATTAGCATTTCATCTCTTATTAATCATTTTAAGGAAATAAACAGGAACACATGATCACCACTTTCTAAAAGACAGCATCTATGAGGAACCTGAGGGCTAATGGAGCTTAATGGTAATCTTATGAAAGTTTCCAAGAAGTGGATTGTTAGTTTAGTCTGTAGTGAATGACTTAACTTTGTAGGATTGAATGAAAGGTCTATTTATTGAACTGCCTGGTGATAAGTTCTGAGCAAACAAGAATGGAAGAAAATTATGATGATGACAAACTTAGTATTATTTGTCCAGAAGAGCATATGATCTAACTTGACAGGAAAGAATGTTATCTCTATTGTGCAGATGGGGAAGTGAGGCACAGAGAGATTAAATGATTTGCCCAAGGTCCAACAGGAAGTGTGTGTCAGAGCTGGTATTTGAACACCAATCTCCTGAGGCCTAAACCAGTGTCTTAACCACATGGTACAATTCCTCTAATGTGGAATAGAGATTATTTTATCTCTTGGTGAGTGGCGAGCTCAGAGGCACAATCGGGAGCAGATTTTGCAGCTGCCTAGTTCAAGTAGCTCATTGAACTTCCACATGCTATGAACCTGGACCGTCCCTTATTTCCCAGGACCAATATTTTGTGCGTGCAATATGTTAAAGATGTAGAGCAGCTATTATCCATGTTCCTAGCTCACTGTTGTTTTTCATGCTCAGATTCAGAGCTGCCAAGCCCATCACATTCCAAGCAGAGGGGATTTAGAGAGCAAAAAGCACAGATTTAATACCACATTAAGAAGCTATTTATTGAAACAGTGAGATCCCGACTAAAAACTGGCATGAAGCAAAACTGGCTGCATTCATTGCTTAAATGCACAACCTAACAAGTGTGTTTATCCTTTGAGTACAATGCAAACGCATAGCTCAGTGAACAATGGAAGCCTAAACTACAAGTTGTTCCATTGAAAATCTAAACCATTTTCAAGGCTCTGGATTTTTGTTGTTCACAACAGGTGTGGAGAGATGAGTTCATAGTCCTATTAGTCAAAGCCTGTAAATGTTTTTTTTTTCTAGTTAGTGTCAAAAATCTCTCACAGTATATAGTGTGCAAAAAAGAGAGAACAATACAAATGATTATCATTACATTTGTATCACAATAACACCTAGAAGCCACAACTGAGAACAGTGCCCCATTGTGCTGGCTGCTGTGAATACATGTAGTAAGAGACAGTCCCCAGCCTACAGAATTACAGTTAGAACTGGGCAGGAAAGTTGCAAAAGCTTTAGAGATTTCAAAAATTCTCTTTCCACACTGGGAAACTGGGAACTTTCAATATTTTTTGCAAAAGAATAGAGAGAAAGAACAAACACAAGACCTGCTCTGTAAGAACCAGGGGGTGAGGGCAAACACATGATAGCTCAGTGGTTTGAGCATTGGCCTGCTAAACCCAGGGTTGTGAGTTCAATCCTTGAGGGGGCCATTTAGGGATCTGGGACAAAAATCTGTCTGGGAAATTGGTCCTGCTTTGAGCAGTGGGTTGGACTAGATGACCTCCTGAGGTCCCTTCCAACCCTGATATTCTATGATTCTCTTCTCCAGACTAAACATGGGAGGTTGGAGACCAACATTCAAGATGCTGTTTTGCCTGTTTCAGATGAGGGAGTTGATCCTGGATCTCCCCCATGCTAGCTACATGGTGTGGGGGGATTTCTTTTTTCTTTCTCATTTTGATCAGAAGTTCCATCCTGGACCTGAGACACCTTTCTCACCCAACATGGCAGGTTCTAGTGAAAAGTTTCTGTTTTGATGAATCAGCCTTTTTTGATAGAAAAACCATGTCATCCAAAAATTGTCTGCCTCTACTACAGCAGAATTAGAAAAGGCGGACAAAAAGTGGGGACGCTGCTCCATTATTTTAAAGGCCAGATTCCGATCTCATTTGCCCCAGTGTGGCTACACGGTGAGTGCTTCCGTGGAGTTACACCAGATTTACTCCAGTGTAACTGACAGCAGGGTTGTGGCTCAAGGTTCCTGCAGCAAGGCTACCTTGGCTCTGGGGCACATGTGTTACATTTTCTAGTCCCTTTTCTCCTGCTGGAGAACAGGTGTATTTAAAGTAGTTCTGCTTATACCGTTAAAGTTACTCTACACCACAAAATATACAAGATTGACACACATCTAACTGGCCTTTCTGCTCCCCCAACTCTGGCTGGGAGCAGTTTAGCTCCCAACTTGTCTTAGATCAGTCTCCAACCATACCTACTGCCTGCCCTACCCCCACCATACCCCCTATGCCAAAGGGGCTGGCGCAAGTAGTATGGAACTGACTGTACCAATATTTGGCCACCTTGAGATTCCCCCATCCCAGGGGAACTCCCAAAGGAGCCATTCAGGCAGCATTCTCTCTGCTTTGCAACTGCCTGATCAGCCAGGATAGGTGGGAAAGAACCTGGCCTACCGATAGGCCTGTATTTTAACCCTCTGCTGCAATGAACTGTGTGGAATTTCCCTCTTGTGGGAAATGATGCTATTTCAATCTTTGTCTTCCTCCTGAATCGGGATAAAAAGTTGAAATATTGCAACTTTTTGCAAAATGGAAAGTTCAAAAAAAAATTCTACTGGGAAAGATTGAAATGTTTTGTTTTGAATCAGTTTGACATTAAACTACATGTGCCTGAGCCACCACAGTGCCTCATGGGAGTTGTAGTTTGGATGATCTAGGTCATGCTCCCCAGCTGACTACATTTCCCATCATGCACCACAGCCATGGGACTCCCATGTACTGCGGTGACTCAGTCTGGGGAGAAGGGGCAGTGAATTGTGGGGTATGTAGTCCAGGCAGGGAGTTCTTACTGGGATGGGAGCATGAATTACAACTCCCATGAGGCATCACAGCAACTCAGGCAAACACAGATTAATGTTTACCTGACCTGAAGCAAAATGTTTCATTTTGATTTTCCTGACTGAATTAAAACCAAAAATCAGCAAAACTGACATTTTCCCATGGAAAAAAATTCCGTGTTGCAGAAACCACATTGACCGTGCCGAACCCATTTTGACAGAATTCCCAAGCAGTTCAGCAGAATGGCTGCACACACTTCTACGGCTGCCATGTTGCGCTCCAGAGGGGGTCACCTTTTAGCACTGCCGAAGTGACTCCTGGATGTTGAGCCAATGCTGGCTCTGAGTGGACAGGGGACCGCGGTTGGGCATTGAGCGATCCCCCCAAGCACATTATAAATGGGAGGAGCCGAGGGGCATCACTGGCTTTTGCATGTGGCCGGAAGAGTTAGAGTGTCTGAGAAGCAAATCAGAGGGGGGGAGATTGGTTTGTTCCAAGCCTGGCTGCCATGAGCCATACGCTAACCATATTCTGTGGTCCTTACTGAAGGGATCTGGGTCTAGAACTGTGGATTATGGCTGAGGGAAGCCCTAGTGTTTGGGATTTAAAGAGGCAGGACATTCTTTACCTTCACTCTTTTGTTTATAGTGAAGCCAACGGCAAAGGTTGAAAAGCCCCTCCTAGAGCCCTTTCCTGCTCTAACCCGTCTCATGCACCCACATTTACCTGGCAACACACAGAGCGCTGCTTATGGAACGGCATTAACAGAGGCCGATCTAGGGACCGAAAGATTAACTGGTCCTAATACCAGCTGTTGGATGTATTTGATTGCATCCCCCACTCATTTGTACGTCACTTAGCACCTTAAACTGTAAACTCTTTGGGGCAGAGACTGGTATATTCATATATGGTTTTATAGCATCTAGCACAATGGGGCCTCATCCAGACTGGGTTCTATTGTGATGTAAATATTGCACACTAATAACTGGGCCTCATGCACAAAACATCCCTCTGCATAATTGGGGTTTTCAATGGAGCCTAAGGGTATCCCTAGCTCCCTTTGGAAATCCCAGCCTTCATCTTTATTACATCAGCCATCACAGGACCAGCTCATCTGAAAACTTTCCTATAACCAAATGGGAAACCCACAGGTCTTAATACCCACCTGCAAAAGTTTAAAGCAGCCAGCTTCCATTGGTAATTTATGGAGTAGGGAAAGAACAGAGGCATTGATATAACAACCCAAGAGTGGTTTTCATGGGCTGCTATTAACATATTGTTAAGTCTGTTATTAGTTTAAATATTGCATTTTACATCACCGCAAAATATTTCACAAGTGTTAACATTCCCTGTTCTTTGTGAATTACATTCATGCCTGGGGAATTGGTGGAAGAAGGTATACATTTGGATTTCCCCAGTGCTAGAAGAACTGATGGTTAAGAGAAAAGAAGTTCAAAGTACATTGAGCAGAGAAGCAGGGTAAGCAATTCCATGCATTTTAATTATGAGGTTTAATGAAGTTTGCTGGGCCAAAAAGAGATCCAGATGTGAACTGTGACAAGTGGAACCGTGCCCAGGTTACCAGGTTTCAGAAATTGTGATCCAATTAATATACTATAGCTCTGGAGGGGTAAAAATGGAATCTAATGACTGCATGTATGTAAACAAATCTCCACTGGGATGTTAGGGCAGAATTTTTAACCTGTAGTTTGAGGGGTTTTTTTTTTTCATAATGTGCAAGAAATCTGTGTGTATGTGTGCGTGTGTGTGTGAATGCATGCGTGTGTGCATACATGGACAGGTGTGTGTGTATCTACTCATTCACTTCACAAGCCCATGACAGCTATCGTTCCAAAAGCTTCCCAGACTATTTTTTCAAAAGGAGGTTCTTGCAAGTACCTTGACTTTTCTTTTCTTTTTTAATACATAATACCCGTAGGAAGTGCTAATAAGCAAATGGCATCTTTGAATTCACTGGCAGCAAGCTACAGACAAGATGGTAAGCGATGTGTGTAAAATACTTCCCTATCTCACCTGGGTGTTGTGATGAGGGTCATCAAAATACCTGAGTGGATGATCCTGGCTATATATATATATTTTATCCAATACTTACAAATGTTCCTGCACGACCCGAGTACATGAGTTACATTCCCCCTGGTTGCTCACATCTCCAGCAGTTACCACCCCGCATCAGACCACACCGGTACAACTTATGTGGGAAATATGCGTCTCCGGAAAGGCATAAAGGAACATGTTCATCATGGCTCAGAAGTGTTTGGCAGCAGTAGTTCTACAGTGTGCGGTTCTTTTGCCGCCGTCTCCTTGCCCTGACCTCCTGGAGCTGTGAAGCTAACTAATCAGCTACTCAGCGAAAGGTGCCTTTCTGCTCCTTTTCTCTCAGCTCTTCCAAAGTGACCTCTGAGCCCCAGTGTTCCCCTCTGATGTCCATGTGCTTTTCCATCATTTGCTGCAATCCTTTCGCAACTGATTTTCCAAATTCTCACTGACATTAAGATGCTTTCGCAGATATAAATGCTGATAGCAATCAGCCCTAAATGCAGTCCTTGTACTGGCAGATCATTAGACTGTGAATAAAACATGGGATATATATATATATATATATATATATATTTCTGATCAGCAGTAGGTGTGTTGACTGCTTTCATGTGAGGCAGGAATGTAAGTGTGACAAGACGCATTATGTATAAATCACGTGTTGGCTTGTGGTGAACTTTTCATAGTTACAAAGATAAAACGGCTTCTTCTCCCTCATTAACTCAGTACTGACAAAGCACTGCAGGGACCCTTCTACTACATGGAAAACATCTGTCTAGATTAAACTTCAGGAAACCTATTGCAAATCTTTTCATCTGTGGCTTCTTCCCTAATAAAGTTACATATGGGAAGGCAGCCTTAGGTGTCCTTCCTGGTCTGAGACAACTGCAGCTACAAACAGCCCTATGGAGAGATCATCCTTTTAATGCCGGTGTGCCCAACACCGAGAGCAAAGTCTCCCGTCTTCATTTGGCCAGGTCATAAACTCAGAAATGAGCAGATTCTACCTGCATTGGGAATTGTACTGGGTTTCCTGTCTCCATTAAGAGAACCACCCTCGTCCCTTCAATCCCCAACAGCCCCTATTCTACAGTATAATGGTTCTCCACGTTCTGGAACAGCTGGTTCTAGCTCAGCCAATCAGTTCCTGCCGTTGCAGAAGCATTGGTGCACCTCAGGCCCAGCCGTTCTCTGCCTGTGGCACACAATAACGTAGCCTCCCAGGGGCTGTAATGGTTTGGTCTCATTCTGGTTATTGGCTTGGTGTGGAGGTGGCTGGGTGGTGTTTAGTGACCTGTGATATACAGGAGGTCAAACTAGATGATCTGATGGTCCCTTCTGCCATACGTGCCGGCTTCCTCTGGGCCTGGGGGGTGTTCAACCCCCCAACTCTGCCCCAGGCCCCGCCTCCACCTGCCCCCTTCCCCCAAGTCCCCACTCCATCCCACCCTTCCTGCCCCCGCTCTGCCTCAGGCCCCGCCGCCACCCCACCCCTTCCCCCAAGTCCCCACCCCATCTCTTCCCACCCCCACCCCGCCTCTTCCCTCCCAGTTCCATGCTCTCTCCCAAGCATGCCCCGTCCCAGCTCCTCCTCCTTCCTCCCAGAGCCTCCTGCACACTGAAACAGCTGACCTCTGCGGGCAGGATGTGCTGGGGAAGTGGGGGAGGAGTTGATTGGCGGGACCGCTGGCAGGCAGGAGGCACTGGGGAGAGGGGGGAGCTGGCTGCCAGTGGGTGCTAAGCACCCGCTAATTTTTTTTCTGTGTCAGAGTCAGCGCCGACGCCTCTGTGAATTCTGCAGACCTCTTTTTATGTGGGGCGGTGAGATTTTCTGAAAGATGCACCTCTATTCTATTTTACACCACCGCAATGGGCACAGTAAAAGGAGAAGACAAGTCTTCTTATGGATCCACTTGCTCTGCCAACCCTCATACCCAATACCCCTTCCCAATTCCTTTCCCAAGCTTTCCAGGCCTATGCAAACAGACGGCAGTTTGAGAATCATAGTTAATATGACTGCGGTTTAACAATCTTCCCCATCCTCTACGAAGAGCATGACTTGTCCAAAAATAGATGGCACCCCAAGTATTCTGTGACTACCTATCTCTCTCTTGTGTCAGCTTCTTTACTGGGGGAATATCAGCCAATTTGGCAGAGGATTTGGAAATGTCTATGAGCTGCTTTACTCGTTCCTAGAAGAAGAATGTTCAAAAGTCCGTTTGTGAAGAATACTTGATTTTAATTAGAGAGGCAGAGTGGTCCCAGGGGTCATACATTAGACTAGGGGTAGGATGGAGGGGATGAAAGACCTGGATTCTATGCCTGGTTCCGCCACTCACCTGGTATTTGACCTTGACCCTTCTGTTTCCCCTCCCGCCAGTTGTCTATTTGGACAGTAAACTCTCCAGAGCAGGGTTTGTCTCTATGTACAGCGCCTAACGCAATGAGGCCTCAGTCTCAGTCAGGGTTTTAGATGCTTTCAGAATAAAAAAAATCAGCCAATTGTCTATTTCTACCAAAACAACCCCCAAAAACTTATCAGGGATTCTTGCCTCTTTATCACTTCCTCAAGGCAAAGAGGGAAGGGAACGTGGTGAGTCATTTGTCACCAATGCAGTTCTATTATAATCCTATATTATGTGGTTAGTACCAACGGCGTGGCTGGGAGGAACAGAGTTAGGCAGGGCCCTGAAGGTGGTGACACAAGGTTTATAGACCTGATGCTGTGGAGAAGATGGGTAAAGGAGAGTGGGGAAAATAGAGGCAGCTCAGGGGCCAGAAAGATGATTTCAGTGGCTGATTTTTATATCATTTAAAGGAGAGCAAAGCTGAGGGAGGAAGGATGGTCCAGTGCTTAGGATGCTAGCCTGGAGCTTAGGAGACCTGGGTTCACAGAATTCCTGGCTGACGGTGAGCAAATCACTTAGGGCTAGACTGACCAAAGGGACTTAGACACAGCATTGCAATGCCTCATGTTTAGGTGCCGTGAGTAAAGCTCCCCATGCACTGTCTGGGGGAGAGTTAGACACCTAAGCAAAGTCTTCTCGGAAGCCAGCATGCTGAGCGGGGAACCTCCTAAGCTCGCCCTTAGTGCAATGCTGAGGAAAGGGGCTGGGGGCCAGGCTCAGGACCCAGCTCCTCAAAGCACCTAACTCCTTAGGTGCCTGACTAACAAGCCAGAGGGAAGTGCCTATCTCCACTCGAGATTCTCTCCCGGAGTTAGGTGCTTAAGTCCCTTTGTGACTCTAGCCCTGTGTGTCTGAGTTCTTCATCTGTAAATCAGGGTTAATAGTGTTTCCTTACCTCACAGATAATTACGTTAGACTGTGAAGTTCTCAGACACGGTGGCAATAGGGACCTTATAAGAGCCAAAGCTAGGGATGGGTGTGAGTTTTAGCTGTCTGGACAGAAAGAATGAGATATTGAAGATACAGTGGAAAAAATACTCATCCTCCTCTGGGTCTTTATTTATTGTGGCTACTCTGAGGGGCCTGAGCTGAAAGCTACAATGAGGAATTAGGTCTATTAGTCTAATTTTCCCTCTGATGCCCCCATGATTTCTCCTCGGCAGCTACTCCCTCTAATCCTCTATAAAGCCACCACATGTTCCTCCTCCAATCCCTCCTTAAAACTCTCCTCTGACTTGATGGCTACGCAACGCTTGATAACGGCTCAGACGTTGGTGACCTGGGATCGCTGCTTTTTGTATTAATCACAAGCATCTCGTTGTCCCCTGTTGCTCCCCCTGGCAGTTGGCTGCACCTTCCTATTGTCTCTTACCACTCTTTGGGGGCAGGGACCAGATTTGTGTTTGGATGTGTTCACAGCGCCTACAACAATGAGGCCTTGATCCCTGATGGGGGCCGGGAGCTGCTTCCGCGATACAAATAATAAGCAATCGTGATCAGAAAACATCGGGGGCGAAATGAGCCGGTAGGGCAGAGGAATTCGGAGGAATCCCATGCAGCTGCTGAGAATCCCCGAATGGGAATCCCCTGGCTGAAATCCTACTGGGAGCAGCAAGAGAGAATTCGACAAAGAAGAGGCTCAATGCAGTGAAATGTCATAGTCAGGAAAGGCTCATTCTTTTGGCACAGTGTCCCCGCGAGTGGATGTAATTAGAGGCTTATCCAGACAGTGCGAGATAAGTGCAGGTCTGCCCTCTAGCTCTGGCCTCTTCCTCTTCCTTCAGCACAGTCCTGAGAGAGCAGTTATTGAGAGCCGGCCAACTGGAAGGAAGCCTGGCAAGGCTGATGGAGATAAATCTTCTCCCAAGGGAGCGGGGAGCTCTGCTGTCTGTAGGGCATTTCGCAGGTCGTACCAGGCGCTTTCCCGTGAGAATCTCCAAGTGTATGAATTAATCTGGGCGGGTAAATATTGATCTCCACATTGCAGAGCTGGGGTAAGTGAGAACTGCCTGGGGAGAGCTTACCTCAGACAGCGACTCACGGGTATGGCTTTGGAAAAAACTCAATAGTCCTGCTTTCTAGCTCAGACCTTCCAGAGCCAGCTCTAACCACCAGCCAGCACTCCTCAGAGCTAGGAATCCGTGAATCCTTCCCCTCTAGTGCTCAGCTCTAACCACTAAGCCATACAGCTTCCCGGAGCCAAGAGGTCTGGCCTCCTCATCCTCAAGTCAGTGGCAGCACTTCCTACCCAACATGTGACATTCCTACTACTTCATTCTCCAGAGCAGGTATTGTATCTCTTTGAGAAGCACACCTGTTTCTGCAGTGTGCCCGCAGTCATAGGGGGGCCAGGCTCAGTCATATGGGGGAGATGGTGAAGGAGGGAAACAGAAAAGAGCAAGGCAGGACTGATGAGGGGAAGCAAGGAGAGAAACCCTGTTGGGTCAGCGCTCCCCTGCCAGAGAAGAGGCACGCCTCTGCCCAAGATGCTTCCTCACCAGTACCAGCCCTGCACGCTCTGTCAACAGTGCTGTTGGGGCCCAGCTGTCCCTAGTATGAATGTGGAATCCCTGGGGACGCTGGCACAGCGTGGCTTCAAGTCTTGCGCGATCGGCCATGCATTGGAATCAGCAGCACCCCAGTTTTTATTACTGCTCATGGAAGACCTGATCTGATCCATCCCACTCCGATGCAAGGTCAGACCCTCTCTCACTTCCATAGAACTTGTCCTGAGACAGTCGTTACACATTAATGTGGTGTACTGAAGACGGAATCTAGCCCACCTTTTACTCCCTTCCCCTCTGAGATGTGGCAAATGCAACTCGGTCACAGCTGGAAGTTTGAGCCCATAGACTGTAAGCAATTTGGGGCAGGGAGTAATATCATTTAATTAATAATAAGTATAGGCCCAAACCAAAACCCAAGACCCAGATGCCTCCAAGCTTTAGGGAACTTTGGGTCTAGTTCCAAACTTTGTAGCCTGATTCAATTTTCACTGCAACAGATTCAGTAGCTCTGTTATTTGAAAGTGTCTTGTCTTTTCAGCTGGGCTTGGAGTTTATTTCTGTATTTACTTCTCATGTATTAATTTCTAGAATCTGGTAAACATTCTGAGCAAATGAGATCAAGGCCTGCCACTGCAGAGAGCTCATGAAAGTGTCTTGACATCTGCTACAATAGAGCGAGGCAGGAAATGCATTACCCCTCCCATGAAAAGTTTTAAGATTTCAAAACATTTTCCCATCATGAGTCAAGACAAAAAGTCAAGATCTTGAAAATGTTTGTGAATCAAAAATCTGGAAAAAAAAATCCTCAGCTAAGGTCAATTAAAAATGGTTTGTTTTGATTTCAATCATTTTAGGGTTTATTTAATTATTTGCTAAAAACAACCTGAAATTTCAAAACCAAAAAACCAGAACTCTTTGTTTCGAAAAAGTCAAAATGAGACATTTCTCTTTCCGTGGGCTACTCTCTCTTTCCATGCATCACTCGTTCATGTCCTCAGCAATGCAACTCAACTGGCCTTCTACATATTTCAGATCCACAGTCAAGTATCCTGTTGGAAGGGGTGCAAATCTGTAACAGGGCAACCGGACCTGTATATGCAGCATTGCCTTTTCCTCCTACTATTTATTAAGGTCCTGTAGCAGGCTGGTCACCCGCTCCGGCCCTGAAAGGGTTACAGCCAGAGCTGGAAGAGGGCTGGGGCTGAAAGAAAACCTAGGCTGATTGGGGGAGGCAGCCACAGCTGGGCCACACCCCAATCAGGCCACAGCTGGCCCGATAAGATGCTGTAGGCCAGAAGCTCAGGCAATCTCTCTCTAGCTGTGGAGAGAGATGGGCCTGGCTGCTTAGGTGCTCACAGAGTACCTAGAGTGGAGCAGGGCTAGGGGAAGGCCTGGGGAGCTCCAGCCTGAGAAACCTGCAGGCCTTGCTGAAGGCCCAGAGCAGGTACTGGGGTTGCAGAGGGCAGTTCAGGGTTAGGCAAAAGCAGTGGGTCCAAACCCTCCTTGCTGATGATGAGTGGTTGATAGACTGCAGTCTGCCCCAGGGAGCGGGGGTTAGATGGTGACCGGCAGTAGCCACTGAAGCGAGGTGGGGGTAGAGGGTTGGGGGTTCCCCTGGGACCCAGAGAGTGGGGGGGTACTGCCAGGGGCAGCACCCAAGGTAAAGGGGCACTGGGGTCTGGGAGGGACACAGGGGCCAGCGGCACGTGGGACATCAGCCAGCAGAGGGTGCTCTGGAGCTGGAGAGCTAATTCCCAGGACCACCAGCCTCGCTTCAGGTGCCGATCCTGAAAGGTGCCGTGTAGCTCCCGAAATGTGCTGAGGACTCTCCTATCCCCCTGACTTCAGATTAGGCTCTAATGATCTCTCATCATGTGGAAGCTGGGAGATGTTTTCAGTACCTGCATTTACCATAGGTTCTGCAAAATTATTGAGTGGCAGCAGTGGGGAAAAAGGCTACTTACAAAGATGTTTATAGGAGTGTGACAGAGCACTGGGCAACAGCAGCTGTACCAGGACTCTGATCACCGAGTAAATCCCCCCCAGAGTAAACCTGAGGGGCAAAGCTGTGCCTAATTGATAGATGGGGATGGGCTGGAGAGAGCTACAGGACTGATTAACCCATTAGCCCAGAAAGTAGAGGAGCACAGGAAGAAAGTGCTTACAGGAGAGGAGAGAGGTGGACAGTCTTTTTTTAGAGCCAGATGTCTCAGGGGGAAGATACTTTCTGTCTCCCCGTCATTGGCTGAGCGCACAGAGGGGTGTATGCTATTGTAAATACAGAGCTGCACAAGCTTGTCAAGGTGGTGGGAAGAGAGCTGCAAATAAATTACCCTCCGTGTTTGACCAGAAGAAGGTCCCTGAGCAGTTTGTAGCTAGAAAAGAGCCAGGAATGGGATGCAGCGGGACACTCAGAACTAACGGAGCCACTGCTCACTCACTCTTTACGAGCAGGGAGTAACCATCACCTTTTAGATGCTCTGGGGCTGAGTCAGTGTCTCTTACTCACACGGACTAGCGTAATGCTTCCACTGAAGTCAATATGACTGGATGGAACTGTTGGGGTGGGGTGACCAATGGCTTGGAGGGAGGGAGGTCCTACAAATGAGGGGGGAGGGATATCTCAGTGGTTTGAGCATTGGCTGGCTTAAACCCAGGGTTGTGAGTTCAATCCTTAAGGGGGCCATTTAGGGATCTGGGGGGAAAAAAAAGTAGTTGGGGATTGGTTCTGCTTTGAGCATGGGGTTGGACTAGATGACTTCCTGAGGTCCCTTCCAACCCTAATATTCTATGAATGGGATGGTGGGTTTTGTTTAATGTCAAAAAGGATGTTCACTTTAGCTCATAATGGGGATAGCCAGCACTGCTTTTATGAGCTGCCACTGTTCTGAAATTCCTCTCTCATCATTTAATCACTTGCACTTGCCTTGTAGTGAGGTGCGAATGATTTGTACGCTCCATGTTTCTGCTGAATTACAAGAAGAAATATATTAACCGAAAATGAATAGCATCATGTCAGTTAAGGGCGAGCCTTTATTTCTGGGAAGCGGCGGTTATGTTCTGCTGTGCTGTCATAGACTGGATGCAGCTGTCCTATAGACACTAACGGGTGAAACACACTTCTTCATTCTGCGGTTTAATTTATACCCACTCTTCCTTCCACTCTCATTTATCATAGTTGGCCGTCAAATATTTCTAATACCCGGAGCCATTTCTTCCACCATCTCACTCCTCACGTGATTTACGCTTGTGCAAAGCAGGTAGAGAAGGCTATCGAATCAGCGTGGCAGCATTGCATGTTATGCAATAAATGGCTATGTTAGGTGCCAGGTAGTGAGAATCTGGCTCCGTGGGTGTGTAGCCAAAACCCCTCAAGGATCATAGCTATCAAGAAACACATTTGTGTCTCTGGAGCCAACAAGCCTATCTTCTTCCTGTGAAGGAAAGGTCTCAAGTCAGACCCAGTAAGGGAGCAGATCACAAGCTTGAGTCCTCTCTTGAAACACCATCAAAAGTGACCTAGCTTTCAGCCAAGTGCAGTCAGTATGAGAGATTTCATGTTGCAATGCAATTCTTTAGAGTTATTATTTTTCTGAGGTCAAAATAAAACTGCACTAAGTGGAAGAACAGTGAAGTCACTTAGTACTTTCAACGACTATATTAGTTGAAAGTATTCAGTTTCCACTGTCGGAAAAGAGCGGTCTTTGGAGGGACCTAAAAGAGAGACAGCTATACATATAAGTTCTTTGGGGCAGGGGCCATTTTTCGTTCTGTGTTTGCACAGCTCCTAACGCAATAGGGGCCTGGCTCCTGAGTGGGGCTTCTACGTGATTCTGTAATGCACATAATAAATAATTAATAAATATGTATGCAGGTCAACAATAGAAAGAACATCATCTACTGGCCCACAAGAATACACAGTATTGTTCTTAAGTGAGTAGGCTCCATAAAGTTGTAGTTGTGCACTGCAAATGGCTGCCTGAGAAAGCAGCCATGAGCACCCTCCTCCAGTTCTAAAGAGAGTCACAGGAACTGGAAGTTCATTGTGTGTAGCCAAAGCTAGGAGAGTATTTGAAGCAAGCTGTGGTACACTGACACCCAGACCCATGGTGCTCGGATTCTACCCAATTATGCCTGTATTGATGGCTTGACTCTTTCTGCTGCTGGCACCACTTTAGAAGACTGTGGAGAGATGAAGGGCATACTCTGGTTACAGAAGGAAGGAATCAGATATCCTGGTGTCCCACTGTTTTTTGTCTATCTGGTTGCTAGAACACATTTATTTCTCCAGTTCCTGCAGTCTCAATGGAACAGACCACGTTAGGTTTATAGACCCATACATTATAATTTAACCATATTTATGATCTCACTTATCATCACTGCAGCCCCTCTCACCTGATTTCCTTCTTTTCCTCTGGGGGTTCAGGGCTCTGAGATGTCTCTGATTTCCCCCTCTCATTCCACCAACCCTCAGAAGCACCATGTCACAGTGACTTTTCTTCCAGCAAGTACTTGGTCTAGCTCCCTCCAGAGTGGGTCAACATCACTCCCCCCGCCAGACAGTCACTGGAAGAAACCTGAGGTGCAGCCTCCCCTCTGCTTAGGGTCTGAGGACATTGGCTGCAGCACTACCAGCCCCAGTGAGACAAGGGACAAACCTGCTTTCAATGCCAGCTTTAGGGTGACCAGATATCCCGATTTTATAGGGACAGTCCCGATTTTTGGGTCTTTTTCTTATATAGGCTCCTATTACCCACCCCCCACCCACCCACCCACTGTCCCAATTTTTCACACTTGCTGTCTGGTCACCCTAGTGCTTGCTACACAAAGCAAGGATGAGCAAAAACTGGACCAAGTTCACCACAAAGTCCAAGTCTAGGAACGACCACTCCAATGGAATCCAATACCAGGGTATTCGAAATCGGAACCTGGATCTGAATCTGACAGCTGACACCAACCTTTTTATAATGGGCTGAGTCAAAATCCCAGTTCCAAACAGCCACGAGCTCTGGGATGCTGAACATTCAGATCTAAACCTGGATCGAAATGTTGTGGGTTGAGCATGTGTCTAAGAAAATTTCAGCTAGCTATCCACCCATGTCTTCAGTTATCTCTATTATAATAATCATCAGTCATTTTGTTTATATTTGCGCCTTGCCACCAAATTGCTCGGGGCGCAGTACAAGCAAACAATAGCCAAATAATGCAACTAAAAGCAAAGCCAATCTAACACAGTGTACAGGGGGCTAGACCTTAAGAACAAATGAAAACTTAAGTTAGTACAGAATGCAGCTGCCTGCCTATTGAGAAGCATTTCCTGCTGAGAGCATATTACACTATGGGGATTCACCATGTTGGTTTTGACACATTTCCAAACTGGCCTTAATCCTCTGGCTTTAATTCTCTTCCTCATAGGGATGATGTGAGGCTTACTTCATTTCCCTTTGAAAAGCACTTGGAGATCCTGGGATGAAAAGTGCTACAGAAGGCCACAAGGTTATTCTACGATAAGTGCGCTTCACAGTCTATAAGAAGAATTTGGCAGTGGCAATGTGTATCTAACTCTCAAATGTGGGCATCTTAACAGAACATCCAAATCCTGCATTAGATGCTCAAATTCCCACTTAAACCTATTTCGATCTTGGTCCTACAGATCTGTGATCAGTGTATTGCAAGAGGTTCCATTCATCATACTCCAGCCCAAATGCGAGTGGAGGCTACCCACAGGTGCAAGTAAGGTTTAGCACTAGGCATAATCCTCCACCCTGGGCAAGGCTAATTCTGAAGCCCACTGCACTCACACTGCCTTATTTGTGTAGCGCCCCCTCTCCACCTGGTTACCTTCTTTAATGCCAATTGGCTTACAGGTTTTGATGGACAGGTCTGGGTTCTTCTGGATCCCACCACCCACTCAGCAGGGTGTATCTTCTTTATTTTTTCCTATGAATTTATTTGGCAGTACCTCCACCCCCCTCGTTTCTTACTGGCGAGGTCACCAGGGCAGCTTGGGAGGAAAATTCTAACCACAGGGTAATCCCCACTTACTTGCCAGATAGTTGGAGACTTTCAAGAAATAACACAAACACACACAATATATTCACCACAATAATTATATTAAACAGGAGACAAATATAACATAACAGGGGAAAACACTATTTTTAGGGTCACCGGTGCCCACGCTGATAATACCCGGGACTTTCCCCAGTCACATGACTTGATGTAGCAAATGTAAGATCAGTGTCCCGTTGGTACGCATACTTTGTTGGGGCCCTTGATTAGGGTTACCATCCGTCTGTATTTCCCCGGACATGGCCGGCTTTTGCGTCTCTAAATAGCCGTCTGGGAGGAATTGGTAACAAGGTTAAAATGTCCGGGGGTTTTTTTCTCCCTCGCCTCCCACCCTCCCTTCCCTGCAGAGTGCGGCTGCTGATTGGGCGGCTGGGCCGATTGACCCACTTCCATTGGCCTCCAGCAGCCAGAGCCCTCCCCTGCTCCCCCCCTCCCTCTGTCTGCAGCCCTGTGTAACACACAAACCGACCCACCGGGCAGCGTGTTTTGGAAACACGTGGAGCCAGAATGGTAAAGGGAATCCAGGGGGGCAGTCAGGGAGCCGGGGAGTGTTGGATGGGTCCCCGGCCTCCACCTGCCACCCCCCCTCCGCGCGTCCCCCCCCCCCCCCATGGGTCCCCCTCTCCCTGCCTCTCCCTTGTCTGCTTGTACTGCCAGAGCCAGCAGCAACTGCTGTCTGCAGCCCCCGGGTCCTAGTGCCCCCATCCACTAATGGGAAAACAGGCTGTCCTTACCCTGCCCTTCCACCCTAGCCCCGAACCTCTCCAACGCCCCAAACCCCTCAG
Organism: Malaclemys terrapin pileata; assembly: GCF_027887155.1. Lineage (NCBI taxonomy): Eukaryota > Metazoa > Chordata > Testudines > Emydidae > Malaclemys > Malaclemys terrapin. The sequence goes on from NC_071515.1 coordinate 74,800,110, forward strand.
CCCCAGCCCTCATCCCCCCCACACCCTAATCCTCTGCTCCATCCCTGAGCCCCCTCCTGCATCATGAACCCCTCATCCTCAGACCCACAGCCCTCACCTCTGCATCCCCTCCTATCCCCAAACTCCCTCCCAAACCACCTCCCCCCTTCCCACACACCATCTCCTGCCCTCAAACTCCCTCCCAAAGCCTGCACCCCCTCCCTTTGCACCGCCTCCCACCCCCAAACTCCATCCCAGAGCCTGCACCCCTCACCCCCTCCTGCACACCCACCCCCTGCCCCAGCCCAGAGCCTGCACCCAGCACCCAAACTCTATCCCAGAACCTGCACCCTGCACCCTTCCTGCACCCTAATCCCCAGCCCAGGACCTGCACCCCAGACCTCCTCCCCACACCCAACCCCCCTCCCAGAGCCTTACGCAGGTGTGGGGGGGGTTCTGGGCATCACCAAAATTTCTACAACCCTGCCACCCATGCGAGTGGATAAGGGTCGGGGCAGTCAGGGGACAGGTAGGGTCCTAGGGGGGTTCTCAGCAGGGGACAGTCAGGGGACAAGAAGCAGGGGGGTTGGGGTTCTGAGGGGGGCAGTCAGGGGGTGGGAAGTGGGAGGGAGTGGATGGGGGTGGGGTGGGATGGGGCTAGGGCAGGGCTTCCCCCGCCCTCCCAGTGTCCTCTTTTTTGATTGTGAAAATATGGTAACCCTACCCTTGATGACCTATGATCACAAAATTTTTCTCTGCAGTGGTTTAGCAGTGTGGCTTACTGGGTTCAGTACAGCCCAAAGGACTCACAAGGGGGAGGAGGTGGTAAGTCCCTCCACAGGTTTAATATGCAGCAGGTTATAAAATCCCCAAACCCTCACTCCCTGGCTTGAGGAGACAGTTCAGGGAGTAGAGGGTCCCCAACACAAATTCCCTGACTAACTAAAAGATGGTGCAGTCACAAACTCCATGAATGACCCTCAGGTTCAGAGCTGACTCTAGACCCCTCGGTCACTGCAGAGGGGCTGATCTCTGCTGGCCGGGATCCTCTTCAGGCAGGAGTCAGGCTGCTTCGGTCCCAGGATTTCCCCTCACCACAAAGGGGTGCAGGGCTCAAGGTGCAGGTTACAGAACTGTACTAAGATCCAAACTGTCGTCTCCTAGCCCAGCGTCCAGACACACACACACAGCAGGCAGCAACCCTGGACTAGCAGCAGAAGCAGAGTTAGTGACTGGTCTCCCCTAGGGAGCTGGAGGGTGAACTCAGCCTGGCTGGGGAAGTTTCCCAGCAAAACTCTACAAACTGGGAATCATCAGTGGAGAGGGAAAAGCCCAGCTGAGGGATCTTGCTTTCAGGTCCCTAGAGGCCAGTTCTCAGGGGGAACCCTGCATGCAGGCCTGGGACTCCCCAGCTCCCCACACACCCAGTCCTGCCCTTGCCCTGGTTAGCTCCAGACTGACTCAAAAAATGACTTCTCCCCTTTCCTGAGCTCCCTGGGAGCAGCATTTCACTCCCTATTGGTTGCTGGGCGGACTCTGAGTCTGCCTTGGCTCCCCCTCCCTACCAGGGACAGGGCCTCTCCCTGAGCTGCCAGCAGACAGAGCCCCAGGAATCTAGGTCATCTCCTGGGGGGTTACATTTGCAATTTCATAGAATAGAAAAGGGGAAGCTCAGGGGTGGAGAATGACCACATTGACTTAAGGGTAAACTTCATCATGCAAATGAAGTACTCTATGGCAACTCTATGGCAATCTTACAGCTGTGTTCTTGTGAATGAGGGACTGAGTGAATGAGGGACTAAGTTATCCTGCATTCCTTATCCTGCTTCCCACTTCACTTCCCACAACACACAACACTCCACACTCCTGTGCTGAGTAAGACTGAGCCGTAAATGACCATGTCATGACATAATGATCTGAGTGTCCATATGCAGGATTTGGATGCCCTGTTATTGCTCCTACAGTAGAAAACAGCGAATCGTCCTAAGATCCCATTACATTTTTCAGTGTACTTTTTCAGTATCCTCTTGTTTTGATAGCTCTGGTAGGTTATCAATGTAAGTACCATAGCTAACTTCTCAGGGAACAAAGAAGTGGGTTTGCCAACTAACTCATACCCTTGGATAAGATAAACATGACTCTCTGCATGACCTTGAAACCCGAGAGATCCCAAATACAGCTGACAAGGGAATGACAAAGAAGGTTTTGCTTTGTAGTCAGCCAGAAAGTGGAAATCCATCTGATAGGTGTCACAACATCTGGTCTGCTAGCTAATCCTTGAGGAATAGAGGAAACCAGCTTGGTTTGCAAGCCAGTTACTGCAGTTTTACTCCCCCAGCAGAGAGGAGAAAATAGAGAGTAAACTCCAAGGTAAAGATCTTGTTTAAGGTACAACAGGGAGGGTCAGACAAGGCATATTTGAAACAGATCCTTGGATCTGAGCTAGAGTATTTCAAACAGCCTATCCAGGCCCATTAAAGGATTAATCCATTTCTGGGGGCAAGAATAGTCTATCGACTGTTTACAACTGGGGTTCAAATATGGGTTTGGATGGAGGCTTGGACTGATTGTCCGTCTGTCTGTCTGAGGTATTTCTAGGGCACCCATCACCCCAGTGCTTTGGTCCCACCACCAAGGGGACATCAGGAGTTATCCCTTCAGTAAACATCCACTTTAATTCAATCCTTTCAACTCTTCCTCATGGGTCAGGTTTTCTAAACCTTTAATCATTTTTGTTGCTCTCCTCTGGACTCTCTCCAATTTGTCCATGTCCTCCTTAAAGTGTGGTGCCCAAAACTGGACACACCACTTCAGCCGAAGCTCACCGGTGCTGAGTAGTGGAAGAATTGCCTCCCATGTCTTGCATCCAACACCTCTGTAATACATCCCAGAAAGTCATTTGCCTTTTTCTCAACACTATTGTCTCATATACAATTTGTGTTCCGCTATAACCCCCAGATTTTTTCTGCTGTGGAATACTACCTCCCTGCCCTCCTTCAAAACCTTTATTTAATCCCTTTACCCCCCTTCAGTTCCCTGGACCAAATGCTCCCATTTGCTCTTGATCTCACTCACCACCAGTTTTAGCATTGTGGTTGCTCTCCTTACCAGTTTTCTCTTTTCAAAGCCGCACTGCCCAAAAGTGAGCTCTGTCTTCCTCAGTTGAGGACTAGCCGGTGCCCAGAGCAGAATAATTCCCTCACCTCTTTATGTGATGTTCCTATTAATGCAGCTGAAATATAGCACTTGCTGTTTTGTTTTGGTTTTGGTCGCAGCATTGTATTCAATTTATCCTCTGCACTATAAAGCCCGGGACCCAGTTGTGTCTCTGCGGTGCAGCTACCTAGTCAGGGTGATTATGAACTCAGTGGTGAATTAACAGCAGCTTATACACAATAAAGGAACTGGGCTGCTCTTTATCTCTATCTCCAAGCAACAGTCAAGATGAGGGAGGGTTCCTCCCTCTTTTCCTTTTTGTTTTCCACAGCTGCTTACCACAAAAGCTGTTGAAAATCTTGCTGCTATTTGGATTTAATGAGCCCTCCACTCTGCTAAAGACTTGATACTTTCCTCAGACAAAAACAATGTTTTCTTCAAGACTGTAAAAGACTGGGGAGTGGAGGATAAGAAGGAACTGTAACAGCAGCAGCCCAGGCCCCCCTCAATCATTATTAGCCTGATAATGACTATTTGACATGGTATGGGCCCAATCCTGGTCCCACTCGCCACAGTAGACGCAGGCCTGGAGTCTCTATTATTATTTTATTTATTTGGATTATCATGGCACCTAGGAGCCCTAGTTAAGGGCCAGGACCCCATTGTGCTAGGGGCTGCACAACCACAGAACAGGAAGAAAGCCTGCCCCAAGGGGCTTAGACCCTGAGTGATAGTAATGTGGTCATGGTGCCCAGTCCTGGTCCAACTCACCTCAGCGGGAGCAGGCCGGGAGCCTGTACCAGGTAGTGACTGAGAGAGCACCCATTAGCACTGTTACTACTGTTTAGCTAACATGGCGTGGGGGTAAGAAGGGTATTTTGAACATGGACAGATAGAGCTAGAGAGGAGCTCAGCCCCGGGTTTAGGTCCCCAAAGATGGGGAGGATGTGCACTCCCCCAAGGGCAGTACATGTGCTCACCTGAGCTCAAGGATGGCACCCTATTGCAAGCAAGCCATCCCTAAGCTGGATGGGGTAGAGGAAGAGTCATAGACCTGCTCTGTGTTCAGCCAGCCAGCAGAGGGCAGTGCACACTGCACCCTCTCACACCTTGTCTACACTAGCAGCAGCTTATAGGGTATGTGGAGCTACACCACACAGTGCGTCCACACTCACTACTCTGTGTTGCTACACAGGGTAGCAAAAGGCTCCAGCAGCAGGGAGGCAACTACACTGCTAAAAAATATTATTATCGTGACACCTTAGGAGCCCTCATGATGGGCCAGGATCCCGTTCTGCTCAGTCCTGCGCAAACACAAAACAGGAAGAAAACCCCTGCCCCAAAGGGCTTAGGCCCTGAGTGCTAGTAAGGTGGTCATGTAGCGGTGTTGACATGGGAGGCATTGCCTGGGCATGTAGAGAGCTGTGTGGGCTGTATACCCTGGGGGTTCAGCCTTGTAGGGCACTCTACTCTGCTTGCCTCAGCCATGTCTCACCGTCTACATTGCCATTATATCCGTGCTAGCTGGCCGTGCAGTGTCTGTATTCTGCACACTGCCACCGGTGTAGACCAATCCTGTATCCTGCCCTCATTCTGGGGGCTCTGTGCACCTTGGAGATGCCCCCCTGGGGGGGTTCTGACTCCACACCGTCAGCTAACCATGGGCAAGCCTGTGGGCACAATCTCGCCCATCGTATTTTGCCAGTGCCATCTGTTCCTTTTTTTAAAAGGAAGTTTGTGGCTCATTGACTGGTGATAAAAGTACCTTCAGAATATTCCTCAGTGCAACTATATTATCGCTCTCAGCCCAAAATGTTCAGTCAGATATCACAGTGATCAGCACCACATAACAACCTGGATGAGACACACAGGCAGTACCTTCCAACTACAACAAGCACGCTAAGGACAACGTTGCGGGTTGTTTATTTCTAAGCTTAGGGGGTTACAGACCCTAAGAGTTCGCAGCATTTTGAGAGACACACCTTCTTATATAAACCATGAGTCCCATTGAAGTCAATGGCAAAACTCCCTTTGACTTCAGAGGCTGCTGCGTTTGATCCCATGTTTCTCGTATTTCTTTAGTGCCCATTTCAGTGCACTGGCATGACAAAAGATAATTTGTTTTTATGAGCCCTTCACTTAGTGATGCCTATTCCCCTCCTGAATCCCTGGTCCCCTGTCTGATCCAATAACATTGTCTTCAGGGCATGGATTAATTCCTCCGAAGAAACAGAGCTCTATTAGCCAGGATGGGCAGGGATGGTGTCCGTAGCCTCTGTTTGCCAGAAGCTGGGAATGGGCAACAGGGGATGGATCACTTGATGATTACCTGTTCTGTTCATTCCCTTTGGGGCACCTGGCACTGGCCACTGTCGGTAGACAGGACACTGGGCTAGATGGTCCTTAGGTCTGACCCAATATGGCCGTTCTTATGTTCTTATCCAGGATTCATACTAGTATGTTCCCTAGGAGCAAATGCCCTCATCTGTACCCCTCCACTTTGCATACAATGTGCGAGCTGTGCTGGAAATGGTGAATGTGACAGGAGCCACTGGACTCAGAGCCACGTGATGGGGTATTTTCCTTTTGTGACTCAGGCCCATGTTTAATGATAGAGGCCTTTGTTACAGTCAGGTCCCACTGCAAGGGGTGGGGAGGAGTGGAGAAGCAGGCAACCTCTGAGGGCCTTGTCCCCCAGACCTCTCTGTGCCACAAAGCACAACTCCAAGTGGACTCCCTTGAGTAAAGAATGCAGGGAGATTTGGTGGGATGGAGCTGATAAATCCCCTGATGCCTGGATCTCCATTAGAGGGGCTGCAGGTCTACTGCAGCCTGGAGACCACAGTAGCTGCCATGGGCAGGCTTTATGACCTTGGAGACGGGCTTCCTTTTCCTCCCTGCCACACACAGCCCTCAGATCTTCCCAGGCTGTGTGATGTGTTTAGGAATTGGCCACTGGAAAGTATTACAGGGTGGAAAGCAGTACAGGAAATGACATAATGGGCAGAAATGTCTCTAACCAGAATGTCTCATAGACTCATAGACTCATAGACTTTAAGGTCAGAAGGGACCATTATGATCATCTGGTCTGACCCCCTGCATGCTGCAGGCCACAAAACCGTCCCTACCCTTCCCTTGACTCTGCTGATGAAGTCCCCAAATCCTGTGTCTTGGTGACTTCAATTGGCAGAGAACCCTCCTGCTAGCGATCCCTGCCCCATGCTGCGGAGGAAGGCGAAAAACCTCCAGGGCCTCAGCCAATCTACCCTGGAGGAAAATTCCTTCCCGACCCCAAATATGGCGATCAGTAAGACCCCGAGCATGTAGGCAAGAGTCTCCAGCCTAACCCTTGTTAGCCTATTAGGCCACAGCCTGGGGCTATCCAGGCAGGAGCTCCCCAGCCCTGGTCCACTCAGGTACCCTGTGTCTAGCTCACTGCAGCCAGGCCCTTCTCCCTCCCTGAATGTCATCAGCCTTCACCCGCCTTTTAAGGATCCCCATTCATCTGCAGGCCTGCGTTTTTAGTGGGAAAACTGCAGAGGTTGGGCAAACTCAGGCAACTTCTGGCAAGTTCAGTCTCAGGGAACGTTTCATGGCAGGCTAGTTTTCTCTCTCTAATCCTCACATCTGCTCTATAAAGAGAGAGGGAAATAATATAGATTCCCTGTCAGATGGCTGAACCCAGGCCCTTTTGCTTTACAGCTGGGCTCCCCCTCTGAAAAATAGGAAACAAACACTTATTATTGAAATTGCCAACCTTGGTTCCAATTCAAACCAGTGCCCTGGTGACATTTGAGTAGCAGTGATTTTTTCAAGTATGACTTTGAAGCAACATGATTCAGTGCTCCACGGCTCTTATTGATTTTGGCTGCTGAATGTTTTATGACAAGGAGTCGCCCTGCATGAATTCTGAACGGGAGATCAATAGGCTGCTTAAGATGTCATGCCGTGTCTACTTGATTGACGTGCTTCCTTCCCTCCACCCCAACCCCTTTGAGTGTTGGCCAATTTCCATGCGAATCCATTGAATGGTTTCACCTATTGCGGTATTGCCCTTCTGTTGTCCACTCCTAATAGATTGGACCTCCAGCTGGCCTACTGATTTTCTTATTATCATCGTAATTAGCTTCAGGGCACATGGAAACTTCTGTGAAGATAAATAAAGAGAGTTCAAAAAGAATACACTTTCCTTCCAACTTCAAAGTTTCCCTCTCATAAGCAGAAGCCAAGAAAACAGCTGTGTCATTTGAAGAGTGCATCTTCTCATCTTCACATTCCCAACAGACCCAGCATCCTTCCTTGTCCGTATTAGGTACCTTAGGGATTCACCCAAAGCTTGGACTAATCCAAACCAAATAATCTTTTGAGCTTTCAAAAGAAATTGTGGGGTGTTTCCCCCCATCCCATCCGTTCTGGGACTGGAAACAGAAAAAGCTGTGACACTTCATGAAAGAACCTTCTTCCTCCAGTAGGCAAGAGATTAGTCCAGTCTCCATAATCTTGGCTTCCCTGAAGAGATTGCCAACAAAAGGGCAAAACAGGGCTAAAAACTGTTGGCAGTTTCGCTGAAATGGACACCTTTTCACCAAGAACTGCACTGAGCTCTACCACCTCACTTCACATACAGCATCAAATGGTAACACCTTTTAGTAGCTACCAAATTGGATTAGATTTGAAGGGAGAATCTAGAAGTGAAAGGCTCAAAACTCCAGTTCCTTAACCATCCAGTGCCCCCGATTTACTAATGAGGAATGCATTTTATTTGAAAGGTTATAACTGAATTTAATACCAACCAACACACATGCTGAAGAATGATGACAACAAAACCCAGGCCCCCAAATATTTCCTGAACCATGTACCTGCCTTGTCTTTGCATCGTTTATGAGCAATAAATTCCATCCGTTGGGGTAGAAAGGACGAACAATGTGGTGGAGATGTATTTGAAAGAGACACAAATCAAATCACTTCTAACACTGTCGGGAGGCTACATATCAGTGGATTCTGCTTTAAATCCCAGAGGTGCTGTAATGCTGCTGGAAAGTCACTAATGCCATTTTAGTGACTTCCGTATTGTTCTCTTCCGCTTCAAAAGGCATTCATCTGGTGTAGCAGAAATGTATGAGGTAAACAAGTCAGAGAGAGAGTTCACACTGGCAAGTCAATGCTGGCTCTTCAAGAGTAATAATTACTAGTCATCAGTCATGAGAACCAACTGCAGGTTCTTTCCTTCTCTCTGCTGTCACTTTATCAACTTCATCTTTCTTTGACAAGGGCCACCAAAGGGAGAGGGATATTTCATATGGATATTCATGTGGCTCCTTTTCCCTCTCACTCATCCTGGTGTAAATTAGATACCACTCCCCCAGAGTCAGGGGAGTAAATCCATATAAAAGCAGTGTGAGTGGCAGCACTGCAGAACAAAACCAAATCAATGTTGACATTTGGAAGTTTCTCACCAAAATCGGATTCCGTTTTTCGACCAGTTCCGTGCACTGCAATATAGAGCTCACACAAGAGGCCATGTAACTATAGTGTAACCCTTCTGCCCATCTAAGTTGGCAGCAACAAGGGCCGGGTTCTGTATCTAGGGGTTCTGTTTCAATAACGCAATGCAAAACTGGCTCGAGCCCCCACCCAGTGACCTGGGACAATTACATACCACCCCCTGGGTGCCGCTAAGAGGCAATACTTCCCCTCTCGCAAGCACGGAGTCTGAGTGTGACAGAAAATGTTTAATAACATGAGGTAAACGACATCAGCATTAAATTGGAAAAACACCACAAACAGGATTCATAACACAAACCATGAGCAAAAAACCCACCCCAGCAAATTGGGCTGTGTCCTTTCCCTTTGGTTCTTGAATCCAGCAACCCCAAAATCACCCAGAGTCCCCAAAGTCCAACACCCCCAAAGTCTCTTGGGTCCAGCAACCACCCAAAGTCCCAAAAGTCCAACAGACCTCAAAGTCTCTGTCCCTGGTCAGTGCAGCCCCAGAATAAAAAGGGGAGGCACGCAGGGTGTTAAGGGGCACCTTACATGATCCGAGGTCGGCTGGCCATCTCTCCGTGGGGTTCCGCCACAGCGGAACATGGGGTTCACCATGAGCCAGTCCACTTCCTGCCGTCCCACAAACTGCTCCGCTCTACAAGCTGCTCTGCTCCGCTCACCGACCTGTGAGCCGCTCCAGCCATCCCCGCAAGGCTCCACGCCGCTCGCTGCGCCTCCAGTCGTCCCCACAAATTGCTCCACCAGCTGCTTAGCAATATAGCTTCAGGCTCCCCCACTAGTTAACACAGCACTCAGTGATCTCAGCTCTTAATAACTTTAGCTCTTTTGTGATTTCAGCTCTTAGCAGTTTCAGCTCATAGTCGGGGAGCCCCAGTGCTAGTGCACCATTGGCCCAAAGTGAATTCAGCTCAGTAGCCTGTAACTAGACTCCTAATAGAATCAAAATTAGCTCTGACATTCAACAGTGGAGAGAGGCAGTAATACAATTGGTGTTTCAAACCTTCAGAGGGGGGCCCCATACCATCAGGTACAAATATCTGTCCCCGTCCTCTCTCAATTCACTGGGTTTTGTAACCCATGCCCCTTGTCAAGCAAGTGCTACTTAGGTAATGGTGAAGGACTCACTCAGTCCTTCTGTCATACAACAGTTCCACTGGCCTTGATTCACAGAATCAGGGTAACAAAACTTTATTCTTCCTGCCCCAATAACAGAGAAAACTGGGGATCCCACACCAGCCAAAGTAACCACTTTCAGTTGCTGTTGTTTCATGCCAGGCGAGTGGGTGTGCCTATGCCAACAAGATCAGCCCCTGGAGTTCTTTTCCACACTCGCCATAATTCACCACCAGATGTCAGGGTAGAGCTCATCCTGACTCTGCTGACAATAGGAAAGTTTGATCAGCATTTATGTTTGGATTACAGCTGTTTGGCAATTGTTGATCAAATTGTTGCAGGGGCGGGGTTCAGTGGAAACAGGCTTTTTTGTAGCGGAAAAGAACAATTTTCATGGACATTTTTCAGGTTTTCATAAAAAAGGGAGAGAGACTTTCACTTGCCATAAGCTGAAAATCATAGAATCATAGAAAGGTAGGGCTGGAAGGGACCTCAAGAGTCCAAGTAAACATAGACCATCCCTGACAGGTCTAACCTATTCCTAAAAACCTCCAATAATGGGGATTCCACAACCTCTATTGGAAGCCTGTTCAAGCGCTTAACTACCTTATAGTTAGAAAGTTTTTCCCTAATATCTAACTTAAATCTCCCTTGCTGCAGATTAAACCCATTACTTCCTCTCCTACCTTCAGTGGGCATGGAGAACAATCGACCACCATCCTCTTTATAACAGCCTTTACCATATCTGAAGATTGTTATCAGGTCCCCTCTCAGTCTTCTTTTCTTAAGACTAAACAAGCCCAGTTTTTTTAACCTTTCCTCTTAGGTCAGGTTTTCTAGACCTTTTATGGTTTTTGTTGCTCTCCTCTAGAGTGTCTCCGATTTATCCACACCCAAAGCTGGACATAAATGCGCTGTAGCTTCACTAGTTCCAACCGGGACAATTACCTTCAGTGCCTTTCCTATGACATTGTTGACTCATATTCAATTTGTGATCGACTAGAGCCCACAGATCCTTTTCAGCAGTACGATCGCCTAGCCAGTTATTCCATTTGATTTTCCCTTCCTCAATGTAATATTTTGCATTTGTCTTTACTTAATTTCATCTTGTTGACTTCAGACCAATTCTCCAATTTATCAAGATCATTTTGATTTATTAATTGTACTCCAAAGTGTTGTAACCCTGCCCAGATTGGTGTCATCCACTAATTTTATAAGCATGTTCTTCGCTCCATTAGCCAAGTCATTAATGAAGATATTGAAAAGACCCGACCCAGGACTGACCCTGCGGGATGCCACTAGAATATGTCCTTCCAGTTTGACAGTGAACCATTGATGACTACTCTTTAAGTATGGTTTTCAACCAGTTTTGCACCCCACCTTATAGTACTTTCATCTAGACCAAATTTCTCTAGCTTTCTTATGTGAATGTCATGTGGGGACTGTGTCAAAAGCCTTACTAAAATCAAGATATATCATATCTACACCACTTCCCCCCTATCCATTGGACCAGTAACCCTGTAAAAGAAGGATGTTTGGTCTGAAAATGACCAAAGATGTTTGATTTTAAAGTGATTTTTTTTCTATGTATTCTTGCTACAAACGGGAAAGTTTCCAGGTTTTCAGTGTTTTCACACACAAAAATTGAAAAAGTCTTATGACAAATTTGAAAAATGAAAAAAGAAATTTAATTTTTCTGCCTAAAAATAATTCCAAGCAGCTCTGTTTGGGATGACCTTGTTACTCACCAATAGCCTCAACATGTAACAATGGTCTTTCTGTATACACCTGTACCTCAATAAAACGCTGTCCTCAGGAGCCAAAAAATCTTACCGCGTTATAGGTGAAACCATATTATATTGAACTTGCTTTGATCCACCAGAGTACGCAGTCCCCGTTGCCCTCCCAGAGCACAGCTTTACCGCGTTATATCTGAATTCGTGTTATATTGGGTCGCGTTATATCAAGGTAGAGGTGTATTTAATAAAGTACCGTGTCTGGCTGCTCGGGAACCAGAATTTAAGTTCTGTAGGGAAAAAATTCTGAATCAGAACAAAAACCAAAATTTCAACATTTCCCATGAAACAAAATATTCTTTAAAAAAATGGTTTGGGATCAACTGTAACATTTTGAATGAAATTTAACTTTTTAATTTGATTTTATACTTTATAAAATTGTTTTATATTCTGTTATAGATTGTAATATAAAATAAACAAAAATTAACCTTTTAATGAAAAATCTAAATGTTCTTATCAAAATGCTTCTTTTCCATTTTTTTCCTACATAAAATGTCATGGAAATCGACACGTTCCCTCAGAAAGTTTCAGTTTTGATGAATCTGTATTTTTCCAACGGAAAAACATTCTATCAGAAAACTTTTGACCAGCTCTTGTTGCTAACGAAGCAGGTCTGGGCTGATGAAATCATTCTGAATATCACTGTTCCAAGACTGAATATTGCCTACCCTATTCCTCAGACCATTGTGATTTCTAGGAAGAGGGAAAGAAATTCCATATTTGAGAGAAAAAAAGGAGGTACAGCTGTATGGAAGCAGGGGAACAGTCATGCTGTTGGGGAGAATTTTCCTGGTTTCTATACTATACTGGAGGAATCTGATGGTGAAAGGATCTGACTCCCTGAGCCAACTTCCTTGTGCCTGCCTGGCCTCGAGGACTTCTCTTCCTCTCTCCCATGTAGCAGAATCCTCGTAACCCCGATAAAGTTGGGCCCAGGAACCGTAGCTGCTTAACCCCCAAGTCTCATCATGCATCGCTTAGGACAGTGTCTCCACTCAGGGTATTTTCTCCTAACCAGTCACTTCCCTGACCCAGTGATTGCTTCACTGAGTTTAAACCACATGCAATTTGCTAAACAGCAACTGTAAAACCATAAGGGGAAAACTGAGACGGCGAATGGAACCCAGCGCTATGGCATGGGGACATCGTAAAGAATGGTCTCTGGAAATCAAGACAATTCACAGCCTGCAGTGATTCCAGGGGTAAGACACCCACTCTGGTGGTGGTGGCTACATGGCCTCACGCTCTAAGGGGCAGGACCCTTCTCCCCAGCATCGGCTCTGCGCTTGGGGGTCGCATCCCCCCTCCAAGTCTGGCCTGCAAGGTCCTCTCATCTGGTGACATCCCCCACTGCTGGTCCTTCTCTGCCCAAGAACCCACCTCATTCTCCACAGCCGCATACTGCGTGCGGCTCCAGTTTACTTGTGGCACAATAGCCCTTTCTCTATCCCAACTCTGGCCCCGGGGCTCTCCTCTGTAGCTCGGTCCTGGCTCACCATTGGTGTAGCTGGTCTCTGTTGCTCTGGTTGTGGCCCCTCCGCCTCGGGGCTGCTGCACTCTCCCCAGCTCACCCAGAGGACCAGCCCTAGGTTCTATGACTCCCTCGTTGGCCTGCCCGTCCTATCAATCTAGCTCACTTGGAGTGCTGACATCCTCTCATCAGCCCTGCGGTCCTGTTGCCTTCCTGACTCCTCTTTGGCCCTTCCCCTTTCTCTGGGTATTTGGAAAAGGCCAACCAAGAAAACCCCCTAAGTTTCAGTAAAGGGTCAACAGCCCCCTTATCCTTAAAAAAAAAGTTGGAGTGGGCCACACGTGAAAATTCATGAGTTTTGCAGCAGCATTGAGGATGTCGCTGAGATAGTAAAATTTTGAAAGGGATGTATCCCCCTCTCCCGCACAATGGTTGCACCTATAAAGAAAGATTTCTGTAGCAGGATGTCATTTGTAAGTCAGCTGTTTGATCACTGCTCAGACGTTTGCTATGTTAGGAGCAGCCCCAAGGGAGATTAATTAGTGAGTAGAGTGCAGGTGAGGTTTTCAGAGATGCTCGGGTAATCATTACCACTCACACTCACATATATAGCTTGGAAGGCTTATATTTTTATAGGTAAATATCGGCAAACGCCAATTTCACCGTACTCAAACTGAGGGGGGAAATATTTCCACCCGTAATAAACAAAATGTACAGCTAGGCAAAGAGAGACAAGTGCTGCTTCTGAACTTCTTACAGTTTGATTTAAGGATATTTACTTTGCATATTTTGACATTTGATGTTGACAATTTGTGTTTTAATGATTATAAAGCTTGAAGTTTTTGAATCTCAATGTCTACTGTCAAAAATAATTTCCGTCTGTTCCCCACTATCATTTCCTGCAATGGTGAGAAATTAAATAGGTAACAATAGAAAAAAAGGTGAAAAATAAACATCGATATCCATCAGAATTATTTTAAAAATCAAATTCTGCCACACCTATATATAGGTGGCCAGATGCTACAGTAACAGGGGGGCATATAAGTGAGTGGGGGCAGAGAGAGAGACTATGTCAAAGTCCTTGTGGAATGTGAACAGCAGAATTAAAGATTTCCAGAGCTGAATTTCTGACCCTCCAAACAAATACAGTTTTATGCAGAATGAAATGATCATTCTTGGTGGCTGGGGACCCTCCTGTCGGAGCAGTGTCTGACATGACTAGGGATATTGAAAGTGTAATCCTCCTTAAACTCTGTGGAATCACTTCTACCACCTTTCTAGTCTGCGTTAGAAAACAAGGATCAAACAAGTCTGGTTTTTAAAATTCTTCACTGACAGGCGATCCTGTGGCTGGTCCGTCTAGGCTATTGTGAAGGCCAAGACCATGACAGGATTCAAAAAAGAACTAGATAAATTCATGGAGGACAGGTCCATCAATGGCTGCTAGCCAGGATGGGCAGGGATGGTATCCCTAGCCTTTGTTTGCCAGAAGCTGGGAATGAGCAAGAGGGGATGGATCACTTGATGATTACCGGTTCATGTTCATGCCTTCTGGGGCACCTAGCACTGGCCACTGTCAGAAGACAGGATACAGGGCTAGATGGACCCTTGGTCTGACCCAGTAAGGCTGTTCTTATGTTCTCCTTCCATCACTTTCTGGTCTTGGTCATGCAATTAGAGGATTGGGCCAAAAAAAACCTGATGAGGTTCAACAAGGACAAGTGCAGAGTCCTGCACTTAGGACGGAAGAATCCCATGCACTGCTACAGACTAGGGACCGAATGGCTAGGTAGCAGTTCTGCAGAAAAGGACCTAGGGGTCACAGTGGACGAGAAGCTGGATATGAGTCAGCAGTGTGCTCTTGTTGCCAAGAAGGCTAACGGCATTTTGGGCTGTATAAGTAGGGGCATTGCCAGCAGATCGAGGAATGTGATTGTTCCCCTTTATTCGACATTGGTGAGGCCTCATCTGGAATACTGTGTCCAGTTTTGGGCCCCACACTACAAGAAGGATGTGGAAAAATTGGAAAGAGTCCAACGGAGGGCAACAAAAATGATTAGGGGTCTGGAGCACATGACTTATGAGGAGAGGCTGAGGGAACTGGGATTGTTTAGTCTCCAGAAGAGAAGAATGAGGGGGGATTTGATAGCAGCCTTCAACTACCTGAAGGGGGGCTCCAAAGAGGATGGAGCTCGGTTGTTCTCAGTGGTGGCAGATGACAGAACAAGGAGCAATGGTCTCAAGTTGCAGTGGGGGAGGTCCAGGTTGGATATTAGGAAAAACTATTTCACTAGGAGGGTGGTGAAACATTGGAATGCGTTACCTAGAGAGGTGGTGGAGTCTCCTTCCTTGGAGGTTTTTAAGGCCCGGCTTGACAAAGCCCTGGCTGGGATGATTTAGTTGGGAATTGGTCCTGCTTTGAGCAGGGGGTTGGACTAGATGACCTCTTGAGGTCCCTTCCAACCCTGATATTCTATGATTCTATTATTCTAATTAGTATGCATTAGTTCTTCTCTGCAGCATAGAACATTCAGGCCTATATCTGTGCGCAGTATATAGGGTCTGACACAGATACTTCCTTAGATGTCCTGGGAAGTATTATGTATGGCACACTCTATATAAAGTCTTCATAACTAAACAGTTACCACCACACTGATTTTGCGTGTCTGGACAAGGAATCTGCTAGACTGGAAAAGATTTACCCGAACACTCCCTTAAACTGTGTCCTGATTTTCTCTCTTTTTTGAGGTTTGTGAACTGTATGCAGTCCTCCCAAATTTTATAAATATAACTTTGAGTCAACACTTTCCAGGTTTCCATGCTGATTAAGTTACTAGCCTCAGGGCTCTGGTTCTGTATGTGTAAGCAACCTAAGCCAGTTCTCTGGTAAAAAGAAGTCAATGGGAGTTTTACCTTAGTAGAGATTGACTAAGAACAGAAAGAAATGACCCAAAATTAATAGCAGCCTGTCTAACTGGCCACCGGTGGGTTTGAATTTAAGCATCACCAATAGAAATTCCTCCACACTAATGTTCTCTAAATGCATTATGATGTCATCTATAAGGATGTCATCATATAGATACTCTGGGCTAAACTGGAGATAATGCAAATTATTTGTTAGCTGATAGAGAAATGGGGACATAGAATTTGCTTTACTGTAAGAGATTATTGGTTCCCCCCCCCCCCCCCGTTGGCTAAATTCAGCAATGATTTACACCCAGTTCCAATCTGTTAATGCCAATGGGTTTGCCATGAGGTGAGTCAGGGCAGAACTTGGCTGACAGATTCATAGAAATCAAAGAAACGTAGGGCAGGAAGGCACCTCAAGAAGTCATCTAGTCCATCCCGCCTTACTGAGGCAGGAGTAGCTATACCTAGACTACCCCTGAGAGTTGTCTATCTAACTTGTTCCTAAAATCTTCCAATGACAAGGATTCCACATAGGAACTGCCTTGCTGGATCAAACCAATGGGCCATCTAGTCTGGTATCCTTTGTTTAATAGTGGTAGGTACCATTTGCTTCAAAGGAAGATGTAAGAAACCCTGCAGTAGGCTCAGTTATGGGATATTCAGATCCCAGGGGAAATTTCTACCTAAACCCCAATCAATAGAAACTGGCTTATGCTTTATAAGCAGTTCAGATGAAAACTGCGCTTGATAACCTAGGATCTAGTCCAATCTTCTCTTCTTACCACCTCTCGCCTCGGGGTTTATAAGGCAGTCATGAGTGTGCTAAATGAAAATCTTGCAGAATTTTTCTGCAACAGGCAAACTAAGCCTTTGGACCTCTCCGTGCTTTCCCCAGGTGGTTGGTTTTTTTTTAAATATTGTATTATTTATTATCATCATCACAAGAAATCCCAGAGTTGGGTCCTGCTCCATGCCCTGAAAGTGTGTGATCATTCCTCGTTCTTGTGGGAAGGAGTTCCAAAGGCACCAGCTGGCCACCCGGAAGGTTCTGCCCCCTCCTCCCATTAGCTGCATTCGTGTGGTAGGTAGTTACATTGTTCTTGAGCAGCACAGCAGTTATGGGAAGTGTTGGTAAAGGCAGAGGCATCCGATAGACAGCCTGTCCTCAAGCCATTTGAGCTTTGTAGAATGGCCACCAGGATGTTAATGAGAAATTGCAATGGAAAGAGAAAAGAACGAGAAGTACTTGTGGCACTTGATGCATCCGATGAAGTGGGTTTTAGCCCATGAAAGCTTATGCCCAAATTAATTTCTTAGTCTCTAAGGTGCCACAAGGACTCCTCGTTCTTTTTGCTGATACAGACTAACACGGCGGCTACTCTGAAATGGAAAGAGAAGAGCTCTTTTTAAAGGAAAGCTTAAATTCTGCATTCTGATGCACTAGAAAAGCTCTAGCCTTTTGTACCTCTGCCTACTGCCTCCATCTGATCCCTGGACAGGGCCGCCCAGAGGATTCAGGGGGCCTGGGGCAAAGCAATTTCGGGGGCCCCTTCCATAAAAAAAAAAGTTGCAATACCATAGAATACTATCGTTGGGACCCCTGTGGGGCCCGGAGCCTGGGGCAAATTGCCCCACTTGCCCCCACCCCTGGGCTGCCCTGTCCCTGGATGGGATCGTGTGGGCTACAAGGCCATGCAGAATTGGGTTTCTGTGCTGTTTTGGTCCTATGTATTTAAGAGGGGAAATGCAACCTGTGGAGGACAGGGGAGGAAAGAGAGAGTTATCAGATCAAGCAACTATACGAATGTGCTTTACCCAGTCTCACTGTACCAACATGAATGAGGCGGAAAAGATTCAGAAGAACAGCATAGCAAATCCCCTCCATGCCATTTCAGCTGGGGTGAATGGCAGGGGGCTCCGTGCATATTAAGTTCTGTCTGACACTTTTTTGTAAGCAAGCAAACAAAACAAACAAACAAACAGACAACCCCCCTCATTAGTCATTCTGATAGAAAGACATTTGAAGCTGTCTTGACAGAGTTATATTCAATCTTAAAACTAGGACATGATCATAGCATCTGACACACTGTAAGATTTAATAAGCCCATTGAAATCAGCAGTAAATTACAAAGCGGGGAAATCAAAGTAGCAGTAAAAAAGACTCGTGCCTCTGTTTAGTAATGCAGCCACGCTCATATACATGGCATATATCATCCCACATCTTTGTACCAGTTTCATCCCCCCCCCACCCACGCATCCTTAGTTGCTACCTTTAATTTAAGTCTTCGAGAACTTTCAGCACACTCAGGCAAGTTTGCTACAATAGGACGCTTCATCAGCCATGTCTTTTCACTGCTGTGTTCTGCTGCTCACGCCTTGTCCCTCCCGTCTGTGAATCTCTCCGCTGGTGATCTGTTGTGCTCAGTGTCTCCTCATCCACTCCTTCAAGGCTCTGCACAACATCCTCCCCCAGCCAGGTTGCTACTCACATTCACCCCCCCTTTAATTCACTAACAAATCTCAACTAGACACCAGCTCCGTCCTCTCCTCCCGTTCTCATCTTCA
The DNA here is from genome assembly GCF_027887155.1 of Malaclemys terrapin pileata. Lineage (NCBI taxonomy): Eukaryota > Metazoa > Chordata > Testudines > Emydidae > Malaclemys > Malaclemys terrapin. The sequence goes on from NC_071515.1 coordinate 74,818,608, forward strand.
GACCTTCTTCATGTTGCTCCCCCAATGCCTCAAACTCCCGCCCTCTCCCAGGGTGTCTTACACCCACCGTCACATCCCTCCTGGAAACTCCCTCCCTCCATGAAATACAATAATGCTAGTCAAGGTCAACAGAAACACTATCAGCCATCAAACATCCTAGGAATGGCTAGATCAGAGCAGAGCAACGGTCCCTCTAATCCACGTGTGAGAACAATGACCGCAGCTGGGCCCTGAGCATATCTGACAAATTGGCCACTTCATTAAGGTGCCTAAGGGCAGATGAGCTGTAAAACTGCAAGGATCAGTCGTTCTTGATGCACGGATGTTTTAACAATGCCCTGGACTAGGTGTGCTCCCTGCTTTAAAGCTGGGATAGTTCATTCTTGCATCATCTGGGCGTCGTACTTGCACATTGGCAGGGCTAGGTATCAAGCAAAAACGATGCATATACACATCCATCCAGGGCCGGCACAACCCATTAGGTGACCTAGGCGGTCGCCTAGGGCACTGACATTTGGGGGGCGGTGACCGCGGCGGTCGAATATCCAGCCGCTGCAGTTGTCGGCGGTATTTCCGGGGCAGGACCTTCCGCCGCCTCTGTTGGGGGCGCCATTTTGGGGGCGGGACCTTCCGCCGCCTAGGGCGCCAAAAAGGCTGCCGACGCTCCTGCATCCATCCATAGCTACGCATGCATGTACACACGCACTCACACACACATTTCTTTCTAAACTCGACAGGGAAGCTTTTTAAATGGAATAGTCATGGGAAATGTTCAGGCAGCAATGGACTCATTTCTACGCTAGAATGGGCCCACTTGTGGAGCAAAGACAGCTGTTGCATCAGAGCAAATAAACATTCATGCATATTTCCGTGAAACCAGAAGGCTGAGTTTCGTGCACCTCTGCAGGGTAACACCAGCTCACACTACACCATGAGGATTATTTCAAAGTAGGGTGACCAGATACCAAGTGTGAAAAATCGGGACAGGGGGTGGGGGGCTAATGGGCACCTATATAAGTCAAAGCTCCAAATATCGTGACTGTCCCTATAAAATCGGGACATCTGGTCACCCTATTGCAAAGCCATGAACACTGGACCGTTGTGACAGAGGGCACCTCCCTGTAGTGTCAGTTGCCAACATTTCATTGACTTAAGTGGGAGCAAAAGCATCTTCAGTAGCTCAGAACAAATGAGACCAGAGGAGGGGGGAAGGATAGCTCAGTGGTTTGAGAATTGGCCTGCTAAACCCAGGGTTGTGAGCTCATCCTTGAGGGGGCCACTTAGGGATCTGGGGCAAAGTCAGTACTTGGTCCTGCTAGTGAAGGAAGGGGGCTGGAGTCAATGACTTTTCAAGATCCCTTCCAGTTCTAGGAGATAGGATATCTCCATCAGGTTGATTAATCTGTATCTACATAGGACATCATAGAAACATAGATGCTTGGGATGGAAGACGCCTATCCTCCTCCAAACACAGAGATACAGGCACTATCCAGCTCCCATTGAAGTTGGTGGGAATGTTTCCTTTTACTTCACTGGGAGTTGCTTCAGGAACTAAATGAGGAATAATTTAGGTCTGGTTGGAAATTTACCATCAACACCATTTTGATGAAAAATTTGGTTTTTTCATCAACACATTTTTTTCATGGAATGTATTTGCTTTCTGCGGAAAATTTAGACTTTTAATCAAAAACATGAATTTTTGGGAGGGTTTGCCTAAAAATCAAAATCATTCAGTTTTGCTGTGGGGATCGGAGGGGAGGGAAGGGAAGGGCGGCATCTTATTTTTGACAAAAAGCTGAAATTTCTACTGAAAATTTTTTGCAAACAATTTTTTGTTGGTTTGCATTTGGGAGCCCCCGTCATTTTCTAACAACATGTAAAATAAATGGTTTCACTGGTGCTGGCACCCACGTGCATGGAGCACAGAGGCAATAACCATGACACAGCGCTGCATGCTACAAGTGCTGGCTGCCTCGTAAGAGCTGCTTGAAACTTGGACTTTCCATTCCTCGGGAAATGCTGACATCCCCAAATTTGTTTTTCATTCTGATTCAGGACAGAATGAACAAATTTCAAAATTTCTTGCAAAATGGACTAAAAATGTTGTTTTGGGTCAATTGAAATGTTCCATTCCAATAAAATTGGAAAAAAAATGTTTTGATTTCAATTTTTTATTTTATTCTATGATTTATAGTATAATATAGCACATAAAATAAATTTCTAAACAAATGCTTGTTTCAAAAGAACGGCCATACTGGGTCAGACCAAAGGTACATCTAGCCCAGTATCCTGTCTTCCGAGAGTGGACAATACCAGGTGCCCCAGAGGGAATGAACAGAACAGGGAATCATCAAGTGATCCATCCCCTGTCACCAATTCCCAGCTTCTGGCAAACAAAGACTAGGGACACCATTCCTGCCCATCCTGGCTAATAGCCATTGATGGACCTGTCCTCCATGAATGTATCTAGTTCTTTTTTGAATCCTGTTATGGTTTTGGCCTTCACAACATCCTCTGGCAAGGAGTTCCACATGTTGACTGCGTTGTGTGAAGAAATACTTCCTTTTGTTTGTTTTAAACCTGTTGCCTATTAATTTCATTTGGTGACCCCTAGTTCTTGTGTTATGAGAAGTAATAAACAACACTTCCTTATCTACTTTCTCTACACCAGTCATGATTTTATAGACCTCAATCATATCTCCTCTTAGACATCTCTTTTGCAAGCTGAAAAGTCCCAGTCTTATTAATCTCTCCTCATACAGAATTTTTGTTGCCCTTTTCTGAACCTTTTCCAATTCCAATATATCTTTTTTGAGATGGTGCGACCACGTCTGCACACAGTATTCAAGATGTGAGCGTAACCATAGATTTATATAGAGGCAACATGATATTTTCTGTCCTAAAATCTACACAGGATGCTTCCTTCCCTAGCCTCATAGTTCTGCTGTCCCTCCATAGTATCTCTGTGTGGAGCTCTTCAAATAAAGGACCACCCAGTGCGAATATTCCCATGGCATAGACAATGCTACTCTAACAAGTGAAAGCTAATACTGAGGGTGTCAGCAGTAACTTATTCTGATTTCTCCGTGCAGTAGGCTTCTTGTAAGCTTCAGATACAAGAGAGGCACATGCGCCAACAGGCTTGCCACCAATAACCTGGAAGAGCAAGAGACACACGTTCCTTGGCAATCCAGGTCGGTAGGCCAGCTCTACTTCCCACACCAGTGCGTCCAAATGTTTTGACTTTGCCTCATAAGGATTTGAACCACACTGTCTGCTCCATTCGTACTGCCACTAAACCTTCCCCCACAAGCTGAGGAATCGTCAGATTTTCCTCAGCAAAAATAGGAGTTTGGTGTACACAAGGAAAATAGAGCCAGGCCCCTAGTCTGCATATGCTGTCCCACGCAATCAATCCCATTTGAAAATGGCTAACGTATGAGTTTATTGTGTGCTCTTTGCATTGACACTGCAGAATTTGACCCACCCTAGACTTTCAGCTTTAGTATCACCTGCCAACTTTGCATGAGCTGTGACTTGGAAAATAGAGTTGACAGTAATTAGACTTCGATATGTAACATCCAAAAGACTCCCTGATGTCGCATATGGTATATGAGAGTAGCACCCAGAACATCTCATTAAGTTCCCATTCGCCCAAGTTCCATGTTATTCGGTAACAAGTAATTATTTAGGTAAAGCACCTTCATTAACGTTTCCTTGAATGCTATATCATCCTTTATGAAGCAACCAAACTTTTCCTCCCTGGGAGTCAGACATAATTTATTAGAAGAGCAATTTATCTTTTAATCTAAATTATTTCCAGCTCTTCCTTAGTTCATTGCTCCTTTTTATCATTTCTTCTCTGCATTCAAAACTGAAAATTCATAAAGCCCAGGAATTCTGTTTTAACTTGCATATTGCATTTCCCATTGACAAGCAGAGAGGATAAGATATTCTGCAAATTTCAAGTTTTGAATTTTGATGAGTCTTCAACATCCAACATGAGAAGGATCTTCCAGAGCCTGATGCCCTTTGTTTTTGTCCTCCTTTTTTAGAAGAGATTGATCATCACTACACAAGTTACAAAAATTGCTAAAATACAAGAAAAAGGAAAAATTACGATGCAGACATAAATAATTAGCAACAAATAGTTGGGAAGTTTTGCTCTCATTTACACTGGAGCAACCCCACTGACTTAAAGAGAAGAATTTGACCTGATAGGGAGATGGGAACATGTCTTATTAACAAAAAGACCTCTCTGAGCCAAATTCCACCTTTCTCTACAGCTGTGTTGTCCCACTGAAGCCAATTGGATCGCAAACGTGTAAAAGTGAGCTCACATTGTGGCCCATCTATCTTCTTCTTCACCGTATCCCATCAACAATGGCTCGACTGGTCTTGTTCTCCATCTCCAAGTGTTCTTGTCAGGTGCATCTTCCAAGCTGATACTACCCTTCTTCATATCCTCCCTCAATGTCTCAAATCACCTTTTTCTCACTCTCTGGTCAACACATCCTGTGTCTCTTCATCTCACATGATCAAGCCACATCAGTTGATACTCCCTCCGGACTTTCTCCAATTTGTCTACATCTTTCCTGAAATGTGGCGCCCAGAACTGGACACAATACTCCAGTTGAGGCTGAATCAGTGTGGAGTAGAGGTTAGCAGAAGAATTACTTCTCATGTCTTGCTTACAAGACTCCTGCTAATACATCCCAGAACGATATTTGCTTCTTTGTAACAGTGTTACAATGTCATATTTAGCTTGTGCTCCACTATGACCCCCCAGATCCCTTTCTGCAATACTCCTTCCTAGGCAGTCATTTCCCATTTTCTATGGATGCAACTGATTGTTCCTCCCTAAATGGAGTACTTTTCATTTGTCCTTATTGAATTCCATCCTATTTACTTCAGACCATTTCTCCAGTTTGTCCAGATCATTTTGAATTTTAATCCTATCCTCCAAAGCACTCGCAGCCCCTCCCAGCTTGGTATTGTCCGCAACTTTGTAAGTGTACTCTCTATGCCATTATCTAAATCATTGATAAAGATATTGATCAGAACTGGACCCAGAACTGATCCCTGTGGGACCTCACTCAATATGCCCTTCCAGCTTTATTGTGAACCACTGATAACCACTCTCTGGGAATGGTTTTCCAACCAGTTATGCACCCACCTTATAGTAGCTCCATCTAGGTTGTATTTCCCTAGTTTGTTTATGAGAAGGTCACGTGAGACAGTATCAAAAGCCTTCCTAAAGTCAATCATGCACTGGGTTTGGTGTTAAACCTGGGATGGAATTTCTTGGGCAGTCTCTTTTCTTTGCTTGTCCCAGAGTCTTGACCAGGAATCTCTGTGGGATGTCCCCAGGAAATGACATCAGCAGTTGCCTGCCTGAGAGTATTTTACTATAGATGGGAAAGTTGACTCTTCAGTAATTTGCTCTGCAAACTTGGTATATCCCACCAACCAAAAAAAATGGAGGATGCCTGTGCGTGCTCCCTTGACTTTCATGTCCTCTGAGCATTTACCCAGCCTCTGTTCACTTATAAATGTATAGGGCTAAATTCCACAGTGACTTACCATGGATCCCTCATTGACTTTATTGGCATTGCATATGGCATAATTGAGAACAGGATATAGACTCTACAATACGCAAGAGAATTGTCCACAAAACAAAATGTTAAAAAAAACAAGGTGGCAAAGTCAAGCACTCAAAAGTTAGGAAAAGCCAGAATTAAGGATGGCTGTGCAACCTTAATTTGGCCCCCTTGTGAGTATGAAGAGACTTTATCCAGGCTCCTTAACCACCCAGTCCCAAGTCTTCCTCTCTAAATTTCTCATCCTAGTCTCCCTCCTTGGGCTCTTCATCCCAGCCTCCTCCCCCTGCCCCCCCCCGCCCCACACACACACACACACCGGCTTTTTGTCCTAACTTTATCCTATCTCAGTCAACTCCACCTCAGGCTCCTTGTCCCACTCTCCTTGTTCTGCCAGTCCCAGTATCACACCCAATCTGGGCTCCTCCTTCAGTCTCAGTCTTCCAAACCCCGCACACTGGCTCCCAGTATCCCCATCAGTTCCCAGTCTCAGTTTTCCAACCCATAGGTTTCTTGTCCCAATGACCCCCGCTCCCAGGTCCCCTTCATATTCAAGTCAGGCAACTTCATTTTCCTCACTGCTTGGGCATCAGCAGAAGGAGCATTGAGACCCCAGGAGAGACAGTGTCCCTATTCTCAGTGACTGCCCGGCACCACAGCCTTCTGCAGTAGATTGGAGGAGCAACTGCAGGGAAAATCTTGCTCAGCTCCTGCTTCCCCGGGCTGGAGCATGTGCTGTGTAGACAGAATCTTCAGAGAGTTTACCTCCCAAATTCTAACAAATCTCTACTGAGCATGTGCGAACTGAGATTTTTCAAAGGTTTTTAATGTGGCCAGAGTTGTGCAAGTTTTCACACCACCAGAAAAAGGCACATTCCTGTCACAAGAGTAACCCTTCCTGCCAAATTTCAAGTCCCCGCTCCAACACATGGGGGCGTTAGATCTGTTCAACACAACAGTTGCAAGGATTGTTTATTAACGTAAGCAAAACAATGTATTTTTTCCCTAATCTCATTCTTGGAAAAAGCTGAATCATTTTGCTGAAACTTTCTAAACAGACTAAAGCCTTAAGCAGACTCCAAGCATGGGAAATTTCAGTGCAAAAGTTTAAAGTTTGGCAAAATTATAAGCAACTGAAAACAGGGCCTTGTGTTACAAAGGGAAATGTCAGGCAACCTTACTTATAGGCAGCCCTGTGTGGCTCAGCTATAGTGAAAGCAACACTAATGGTTACCTCCCTTAGACAAACAAAGGGTCAGCATGTCATTTCCAGTACAATTTTGTTCAGTCGTTAGTTATAGACTCACCTCAGTGATGTCATCATTTGGGCTGGCACCTTTGCTGTGTAGCTCTCTTTTATCTGGTAGCCTGGTCCTGATCCCATTCACACCACTGTCGGTCAGGAGTTATACTCGGCTGAAGTCCAGGAAGTTACAAGGGGGTAAGTAAAAACAGAATCAGGTCCAGACATTTTTACATTTATTAACATTTATATTGTTGACACCAAAAATTTAGAAGGATTCAAAAAGAGAAGGGACATTTATATGGATAACAAGGATATGCAGAGTTATAATAGTGAATGCTGTTTTTAAAAAGAGTTTCAGAAAGGATATAAAACCTCATGCTTTAGGCTTTAAACCCATCTCCAGATATTAAGGATTAGGATTAGACCATCAAGGAGGGTAGATTATCCCACATCTGCCTACTGGCGGGTGCCATGTACTTTCCTCTGAACCATGTAGCACTGCCTGTAAGAGGGGAGTATGACTGCTCAGAGCTCCGGTATGAAACTGCAGAAAAACCTGAGAGTCTCTGGATAAAGTTGAGAAGTGTGAGCAACAAGGGTGATGTCGTGGTCGGAGTCTGCTATAGACCACCAGACCAGGGGGATGAGGTGGATGAGGCTTTCTTCTGGCAACTAGCAGAAGTTGCTAGATCGCAGGCCCTGGTTCTCATGGGAGACTTTAATCACCCTGATATCTGCTGGGAGAGCAATACAGCAGTGCACAGACAATCCAGGAAATTTTTGGAAAGTGTAGGGGATAATTTCCTGGTGCAAGTGCTGGAGGAACCAACTAGGGGCAGAGCTTTTCTTGACCTGCTGCTCACAAACAGGGAAGAATTAGTAGGGGAAGCAAAAGTGGATGGGAACCTGGGAGGCAGTGACCATGAGATGGTCGAGTTCAGGATCCTGACACAAGGAAGAAAGGAGAGCAGCAGAATACGGACCCTGGACTTCAGAAAAGCAGACTTTGACTCCCTCAGGGAACAGATGGGCAGGATCCCCTGGGAGAATAACATGAAGGGCAAATGGGGTCCATGAGAGCTGGCTGTATTTTAAAGAATCCTTATTGCGGTTGTAGGAACAAACCATCCAGATGTGTAGAAAGAATAGTAAATATGGCAGGCGACCAGCTTGGCTAAACAGTGTAATACTTGCTGATCTTAAACGCAAAAAAGAAGCTTACAAGAAGTGGAAGATTGGACAAATGACCAGGGAGGAGTATAAAAATATTGCTCAGGCATGCAGGAGTGAAATCAGGAAGGCCAAATCACACTTGGAGTTGCAGTTAGCAAGAGATGTTAAGAGTAACAAGAAGGGTTTCTTCAGGTATGTTAGCAACAAGAAGAAAGTCGAGGAAAGTGTGGGCCCCTTACTGAATGAGGGAGGCAACCTAGTGACCGAGGATGTGGAAAAAGCTAATGAACTCAATGATTTTTTTGCCTCTGTCTTCACGAACAAGGTCAGCTCCCAGACTGCTGCACTGGGCAGCACAGTTTGGGGAGAAGGTGACCAACCCTCTGTGGAGAAAGAAGTGGTTCAGGACTATTTAGAAAAGCCGGACGTGCACAAGTCCATGGGGCCGGATGCGCTGCATTCGAGGGTGCTAAAAGAGTTGGCGGATGAGATTGCAGAGCCATTAGCCATTATTTTTGAAAACTCATGGTGATCAGGGGAGGTCCCGGATGACTGGAAAAAGGCTAATGTAGTGCCCATCTTTAAAAAAGGGAAGAAGAAGGATCCGGAGAACTACAGGCCAGTCAGCCTCTCCTCAGTCCCTGGAAAAATCATGGAGCAGGTCCTCAAGGAATCAATTATGAAACACTTAGAGGAGAGGAAAGTGATCAGGAACAGTCAGCATGGATTTACCAAGGGGAAGTCATGTCTGACTAACCTAATTGCCTTCTATGATGAGATAACTGGCTCTGTGGATGAGGGGAAAGCAGTGGATGTGTTATTCCTTGACTTTAGCAAAGCTTTTGATACGGTCTCCCACAGTATTCTTGCCGGCAAGTTAAAAAAGTATGGGCTGGATGAATGGACTGTAAGGTGGATAGAAAGCTGGCTAGATCGTCGGGCTCAACGGGTAGTGATCAATGGCTCCACGTCTAGTTGGCAGCCGGTTTCAAGCGGAGTGCCCCAAGGATCGGTCCTGGGGCCAGTTTTGTTAAATATCTTTATTAATGATCTTGAGGATGGTGTGGACTGCACTCTCAGCAAGTTTGCAGATGACACTAAACTGGGAGGCGTGGTAGATACACTAGAGGGTAGGGATCGGATACAGAGGGACCTAGACAAATTATAGGATTGGGCCAAAAACCTGATGAGGTTCAACAAGGACAAGTGCAGAGTCCTGCACTTAGGATGGAAGAATCCCATGCACTGCTACAGACTAGGGACCAAATGGCTAGGTAGCAGTTCTGCAGAAAAGGACCTAGGGGTCACAGTGGACGAGAAGCTGGATATGAGTCAACAGTGTGCTCTTGTTGCCAAGAAGGCTAACGGCATTTTGGGCTGTATAAGTAGGGGCATTGCCAGCAGATCGAGGAACGTGATCGTTCCCCTTTATTCGACATTGGTGAGGCCTCATCTGGAGTACTGTGTCCAGTTTTGGGCCCCACACTACAAGAAGGATGTGGAAAAATTGGAAAGAGTCCAGCGGAGGGCAACAAAAATGATTAGGGGTCTGGAGCACATGACTTATGAGGAGAGGCTGAAGGAACTGGGATTGTTTAGTCTCCAGAAGAGAAGAATGAGGGGGGATTTGATAGCTGCTTTCAACTACCTGAGGGGGGTTCCAAAGAGGATGGAGCTCGGCTGTTCTCAGTGGTGGCAGATGACAGAACAAGGAGCAATGGTCTCAAGTTGCAGTGGGGGAGGTCTAGGTTGGATATTAGGAAACACTATTTCACTAGGAGGGTGGTGAAGCACTGGAATGTGTTACCTAGGGAGGTGGTGGAGTCTCCTTCCTTGGAGGTTTTTAAGGCCCGGCTTGACAAAGCCCTGGCTGGGATGATTTAGTTGGGAATTGGTCCTGCTTTGAGCAGGGGGTTGGACTAGATGACCTCCTGAGGTCCCTTCCAACCCTGATATTCTATGATTCTATGATTCTATGACAGCAGTTGGAGATGAGATATTGGACTGGGTGGATCCCGGTTCTGATCCAATCTGGCAATTCCTAATTTTCTGTATCCTCTTTCAGGGTTTTTTTCTGACTCAGTCCTGTCTTAATCTCCAGTTGCAATATTCACAATTGAAAATGAATGCAAAAAAACCTCAACTCTCCCACAAACACTGCGAGCTCTTGCTCGCTAGAGTAAAATGCTCCTTTTTCATCTCTTTAAATGTCTCACACAGAAAACTGTGGGGGGAGGAGGGAGATAATTTTCTCAGCTCGTCTCTAACGTACGTGTACGGCGGGGAAGAAAGCTGTTGAGAAAACAGCAGACATCAGAAAAAAATAAATGCGAAATAAGGGAGATGGGAACAGGGAACAAAGAGATGTCTGAAAAAGAAAGGCCTGAGAAAGCGGCCACATGAACCAGAGTGAAAAGCCTGAGGAAGGAAACAAGATCAGATGTCACACTCACGTGCATTTTTCCTGCAATGTCTGTGCAGCCGCGGATTGACAGTGGAGTTTCTAAAGGAGACCTCTACTTCTGATCCTTGGCGGTGAATAGCCAGGCTGCAGCCACACACCCTGAAAACCCCACAACCACTATGGCCCTGTGTTTGCTTGTTAGAGGAGGTGCAGAGGAAAGCCTTTTGCACTGGGGATATGAATCCCTAGGGGATCCATGTGGCTACTTTAGTGCCATTTTGCCCGAGCATAGCAGCCATCAAATGGGCCTCGAGTGCCAACGTATTGCTCCTAGTGAAACCAGAAATGGCAAAGGTCCTTCATTACTGCAGCACCTGAATATCATGCCAACAGGTGTTGTAGAAGTATGACAGACAGACGGACAGACCAGAGTGATGGGAGCATGCTAAACAGATAAAGAGAACTTCAGTGGGAGCATTATTTACCCCTTAGATAAAGCTGACTGGATCGTGCACCCCTCATGCACACTTTGTGCACCTGGGCAATCCAGATCGTGAGCCAAAGCAGCTGGGAATGGGCCTTCCTGTTGTTCTGAGACATATATGACCCCGGTGGGCAGTTTATTTCCTTCATTCACAGGTTAAGAGTCTTGGCAGCCATTTTGAGACAGCTCCTATTGCCCATCTCAACAGGCCCTCTCTGTAAATAAATGGAATCCTCGCGTTTCCATGGCTACCGGCCCCCCGTTGCCTCCATAAGCAGCAGCACCTGCTACCAAATTAAAGACCAAATAATACAGAAGAAAGGAGAAATGCAAGAGGTTCATTTGAGTCCCTGTCCCCGGCTCATTTAAATGCTGAGACGCTCCCCAAGAGGGAGAGGACTTTCAAGTTCAGAGGTTTCTAACCGAGCTAATAAAAGAAAACACGAAGACTTCACAGCGGAGGGATGCGTGCAGGGCTTGTTGATATGAGATTCTGTCTGAGACAGCTAACGAAGTACCTGGGGGCTGCGTAGCAACTCCAATCAGATTTTAATTGCCTCACAAAGAATATCATGGATTCCACTCACAATCCAGTCGCCGCGACCAAAGCTCATTATGCAAATAGGCTCCCTTCCAGCAGGATCACGTCTTTGTATAAGTCTCTAGCTGAGTCACTGCTCGAGCTAGTAATGACGGAGCATTAGTGGGCTGAGGCTTCAAAGGCGAAGGAGACTGGCATTCACCCGGTGAACTTAGCAGGTGAAATAGCTTGCAAGAATGACTGTTCTTGGGAGAAACTTATTGCCTGGTTCCCTAAAGGAAGAACAGAGTTAAAGCCAAGAAGCAGATTTAAAGGCAGGACCATTATGACATTGTTTAGGCCACACACATATATCTGTGTTTAAATGTAGAGCTGGATGAATAATTTTAGAACAAAACTTTTTGATGAAAAATGCAGATTCAGGTCGACCGAAACATTTTGCAAAATTGTGGCAAATGTGCCAAATTTTCAGCAGAAAAAATGCACTCCGTCACGCCAAAAAATCTGGAAAAAAATTAAATGTTTCACTTGGACATTTTCTAAATGAAACATTTTTTTTCATTATTTATTTGAAATGAATTTTTGTTTTGAAACTTACCTACATTTCATTTTTAAGAATTGTAAAGGGTAGAAAAAGTCAAAAACAAAATGAAAGGTTTCAAGTTGAATGGAATCTTTTGTTTGGCCAAAAACTATTTGTTTTCTACTTTTTGGTTCACTGAAAAACTAGGGAAAAATTGTTTCGGGTTGAATTGAAACAATTTCCCCCCTATTGTTATTGTTACCCAGCAAACCCCAAAATAGTTATTCACACAACTCTATTTACGTGTGCCAGTCAGAATGGTCAAGTAGAGAAAGATCTGTTCTACAAACTTTGAATCCGGATCCAGAGCTGAACGTTGCCAAAGTTTGGTGGTGACAGGACCTGAACTTTGGGTTCAGTCCATTATCGGGGTGGGAGGCAGGAGCAAGGTTTGGATCCAAATCCTGATCAGAATCCAGTTCTGAGTGGAGCACAATTCCATTTCGTGGCAACAGTTGAGATTTTGAAATTTGTTTGTAGTTCCGCATGCTCCATGCTACAAACATCAACTCTGGCCCTGGTGTACTCAGCTACAGAGTGTACTGTGCACCGGTATGGACAAGAACCTGCCATACCCAACTTGTGAATAGGCAGCTGCAGCAGACCATGCAAATCACACAGGAACTTTAAGATCAATGCTGCTACCGTGGCTTTCTGTATTAGCAAACATTGAACCTCCAGTTATTCATCGCGATATCGTCACAGCACGAGAACTTAAACATGCCAAAGACTACTTGGAACTTCCCATCCAGCAGGTTATGGACAACATTCCCCAACAACACCTGAAAGCATGAAAACCACTATGGACCACATGCGCCCACTTCAAGTCTCTGGATCCAGGCAGGGAATGCAAAGAATCTGGACTTCACCCACCATTCCAAACAAGCACATTGTCACTGACCCCAACAAGCCACCCTCCCGGTTTCGACTTGCCAGGCAGACTTTGGACCACACTGAACAGCATTTATACAAACCATGGAAGATGAGGCTACTTGATGCACAAGTGGAAAATCAAAGACTCCCCTTAGTGGGACTGTGGTGAGAACATCCAAATCATCCATCAATGCAGTGCCCCAAATATGGATTCAAAGATGAGATGGATGATATTCACAGCGTCACAGAGGAGGCCTTGACATGGTTTATGGACCTACAATGGCATCTATAGAATGTTGCTTTACAAACACCATATGTGTGCGCAAGAGAGACATTGGAAAGAAAACATTTTCACAAGACAGAATTGTGTCAAATTGTCCATTTTCAGATTGAAACCTGAGTTTAATCATTTGGGAAGGACTTTTGGTTGCAAGAGAAAAAGAGAATCTCAGACTGGTGAATAGGGTATTGGGCAGTCCTTGGAATCATTTTTGTAGCTCTTTTCTGAAACCTTTCTAGTTCTTCATCATCCTTTTTGAAGTGTGGACACCAGAACTGGAAAAACTATACAATAATGGTTTAAGTAATGCTGTATACAGAGATAATCATAGAATCATGGGAATGTAGAGCTGGACTGAACCTTGAGCTCATCTAGTCCAGCCCCCTGCATGGAGGCAGGACCAACTATACCTAGACCATCCCTGAGAAGTTGTGTGCTGAACTTTGTTCTTAAAAACTTCCAATGACGGGGATTCCACAACCTCTCTTGGTAACCTATTCCAGTGCTTAACTATCCTCATAGTTAGAACATTTTTCCTAATATGTAACCTAAATCTCCCTTGCTACAGATTAAGCCAATTACTTCTTGTCCTACCTTCAGTGGACACGGAGAACAATTGATCACCGTCCTCTTTATAACAGCCCTTCGCATATTTGTTATCAGATCCCCCTGCGGTCTTCTTTTCTCAAAACTAAACATGCCCAGTTTTTCTAACCTTTCCTCATAGCTCAGGTTTTCTAACCCTTTTTTCATTTTTGTTGTTCTCCTCTGGACTTGCTCCAATTTATCCACGCTTTTCCTGAAGTGCAGCACCCAGAATTGGACACAGGACTCCAGCTGAGACCTCACCAGTTCTGAGTAGAGTGAGACAATTACCTCCTGTGTTTTTGCATATGACACTCCTGTTAATACTCCCCAGAATTAATATTAGCTTTTTGTAACTGCATCTGACTTATATTCAATTTGTGATCCACTCTAACCCCAGATCCTTTTCAGCAGTCCTCCGCCGAGTTGATTGGTCCTCATGTTGTAGCTGTGCATTTTATTTTTCCTTCCTAAGTGCAGTACCACTTCCCTAAACTGTTTGATATTCCACAATTTGTACCTCCAAGGATCTTGTTCACACTCTTAGCTACAACATCACACTGGGAGCTCATTTTCCATTGGTTATACACCATGACCCCTGAATCCTTTTCATTGTCACTGCATTCCTGGATAAAGTCCCACTTCTTGTTAATTGTCCATTGGTGGCTCCTGGTGCTAGGGAAAGAAAAAGAGCTATGCCTGAGATGCTCATGACAGGAGACAGCGGGCAGAGAAGGGCAAAGAAGTAGGTGGAGCCAGGACTCCACCTCCTTCCTATGCACCAGATGGTCTGTTCAAGAGGAAGGATGCTGTGATGCATAAAGGAGTGTTACAAATTACTCCTCCACCTTACCTGGCTCAAGAGGGGACCCCTGGAGGGCACAATGCCACTCAGAGCTTCTCCTGGAATAGTGTAGATAGTCCTTGAAGGCACAATCTAGCCCTAAGGCAGTTACGTTGCTTTCACAGCTCGGTTTCAGTGCGCATCAAAGAGTGCAAAGCAATGCTTTTATTAACCTGATTTATTAAATCGTAGCATTCCTGTTGCGGTAAAATGCAGTATCTCACATTAGATTTAATGAGACTGACTCTGTATAGCATTAAAGTATCCCATTGCTATTAAAGGAACATTCATTGAGCTCTAATAAGCGACAAATCAGCCTTCCATTTCAGAACCTCAAAAATAACACAAGCCATAAAAGTTTGATCATATATATAATGATACTGTAACTTACACTGTACTGACACCAAATGTTTAGGCATTTTCAGTTTAACAATATTGTCGGTAGTTATCATTAAGGGGGAAGTTTATTATTATTCTAATTGCAAGTGAAAAGTTAAAATTCCTCTTCATTTAAAAGCAAATTACACTATTCAGAGACTTAATGTGCAAGCATAACTCCCATTGTTTTTGTTTTGTTTCTTTCAATGCTGGTGTTATTTTCAGTGAACTGTTTCACTACATTGATATAACCTAGTACTGGAGGCTGTCTATAGAAGGCAATATGGTATCTGTAAATATTACGTTTAATGAAAGATTTTCCTTAAGGGGGAGCAGTAATGGGTGTTATAGACCATGTTCTCAAATTCTGGCATCAAACCTCTGTCCAAAAGAGCCAGAAGTCAGGAAAAATAATAATCCAATGAAGTCTCCAGATTTTCCCCGACCCCCAGAAGAGTTAGATGTTTCTGAGAAAATGAGCAGCAGGGAGATATTTTACAGTGTTTATGTTTAGATTATTGTCCACTTTTTTCACTTGCAGTTTTTTGTTTTATTCATTTTTCCATTTTGCTACTCTGCCACTTTTCAAATCTTGCAACTTGGCAGAATTGCGGAGTTTCTTCCCTCTCTCCCCCTTTTGCTGCTCTGTAACTTTTGAAAAAAGAAAAATGAGGAAAACAACCCTAGAATCATAGAATATCAGGGTTGGAAGGGACCTCAGGAGGTCATCTAGTCCGATCCCCTGCTCAAAGCAGGACCAATCCCCAACTAAATCATCTCAGACAGGGCTTTGTTAAGCCTGACCTTAAAAACTTCTAAGGAAGGAGATTCCACCACCTCCCGAGGTAACCCATTCCAGTACTAAACCCATTCCAGTACTTAACCCATTCTAGTGTCTTTATGTTTGATTGGGGTCCTCTATGCTACCGTCATAGAAATCTTTTGTTCTACTTCATTCAGTGACAAAAAAAAAAAAAATGAATGAAGGAGGAAAAGCGTTGGGGGGCAAATAACAAAAAGTTTTTTGTTTCAGAAAAAGATCTTTATTCATCAGGAAAAAAGTTTGGAATAAAAAATTTCAAAGAGTTCTAGTGATTATCCCTATTTTGCAGCTGGGAAACTGAGGCAGGAAGTAATTAAGTTGTTCTCATGGAGCTCCATAGAGCCTGTGGTAGCACTGAGGTCAAATGCAGCTCTGCTGAGTCTGTCTGGTGCTGTAACCCCATGACCATCCTTCTTTTTTTGGCCTGGTTTGGCTGAAAAGAGATGTTTTAAAGCGCGTTGTAGAATTTTTTCTTCTTGTTCTGAATCTTGATCTGATAGTGTATGTTTGCCCTAGATGGCTATGTAAACACCCTGCACAGGCAGCTACGCAGTCCTTGGGGATGTGCAAAAAGGAGAGGAGACGGCTCCATGTTGGTCAGAGCTGCTCAGTGTGGCCAAGTTAATTAGCAGTGGGTTTCCCAACGGCGGGAGGGGGGTAATTGACATGCTTGGGGGAGGAAAATTGCTCAGAAGTAGGGAGATTCTCTACTACTCCCAGTTGGCTTTGCACAGTCTAACCCATCACTCTCCTTGGCTGAGTATCAAGCACCACCGCCCCCACCCCACCCCATCTCCCCCATCCCCATGCCCTCCAGTAAGGCATTGTGTATACTATAGATTCACTCCCCATAGCCGAGTTTCCCAGTGTGCAGCTGGAATCCATGGGCGTTTAGCCTGGGTTAAAAATACCATCCTCGGCGCAGAGTTCCTATGAGCGCTTTAATGTCTCATGACAGTGAGTTCATATGCTTGCCATTGTCTATAAAGAGATTCAAATGAAAAGCGGGCACAAGACATCTCAGCACAATTTAATCTGCGCCATGGTTCCATCATGGCAACCCAGTATCACCTCGCTTCTGTTTTGTAATCATCGCATTTTTCCCCCTTGGCGAAAGTTCAAGGTTGATTTATTACAGATCATTTGAAACTGACTATAAGGAAGGTTAAGCTCATGTGGGTTATGATTCACTGGCGAGCTTATTTTCCTCCCCTAAGAACTGATTTAACTATAAAAGCAAACGATGAGACAGCTATTGAACCTGGTAAATTATTTAAAAGTCTTGGACTGATGCTTGGATCCATCAGCGTTGAGATTAAGCCTGCAACGAGAAAGCAGGGACTCTCTTTTTAAAAAAAAGATCATGAGGTGCTATTTACATTTTAGAGAAAGATTAAAGATGGCTGTTCAATTTATTGTGCCTGCCCGTCACTGAAGAGCTGTGCACGGGGAAGATTGGAGTGGATGGCTTCTATAACAGACCCCCTTCGATTGGTATCGTGAAACAAATTCAGAACGCGTGGTAATATATGTAAAGCTCAATAGGAAAGGGAGCAAATTGCTATCGTGTTTATTCAGTGAAGCTTAACCACATCACCTTTGATGCTCTGCTGTGTCTGGCTCACTCGACTCTACTCCCTTACAAGGCGTCTCACTCATTTGAGCTCTACATTTAACTCTATTCCCCCATCACCTGCTGCCATTTCACTGCTCATTACAGTACATTATTTCCATCAGCGATTCAGAGCCATAAAAACCGAGTTCCTAGAAAAGTTCGTGCCTGTTTTAGAAATACCAACACATGGACACTGTAGGTACAATAGTCAGACGGCTAGTGACGAGCTGCGGCTTGTGCTGAACACTCTTTGTTTGTTGTTACCTCATCCTCCCAACGTGCCCCGACTTCATTGGTCTGCGTTGTCTTCCTGGCTTATCTTGTTTTTTCTGTAGACTTTAAGCAGTCTGGGGCAGGGCCTGTCTTCTTTGTCATGTGTCTGTAGAGCATCTGACACAACAGGGCCTTTATGTTTGATTGGGGTCCTCTATGCTACCGTCATAGAAATAACAAGATTAGATAGATGGATAGATACAAATAACTGTACAGTAGAACCTCAAAGATACGAACACCAGAGTTATAGACTGACCAGTCAACCAGCCACCGTGTGAAAGCAGAAGTAACCAATCAGGAAGCAGCCAGGACCAAAAAAAAAGGAAGTACTGTACTGTACTGTGCCTGTTTTGCATCTTAAAGATAGGTACATCTGGGCTACCTGCTGAGGCGGGAGCTCAGATGCTGCTGAAGCCCAGCCTGGAGTGTCGGCTGCTGGAGCTGGAGCCCAAACTTCGCTTTGTTCAGAGTTATGAACATTGCCGAGTTACGGACACCCTCCATTCCCGAGGTGTCTGTAACTCTGAGGTTCTCCTGTAGTATCATATTTTTCTCTGGTCCTTTTTGCTGTGTCCTTTATTTGGGACTTATCTCAGATATTTGAGTCTTCACCAGCTCTGGGTCCAAATCAGGGCTGGCCAAAACCCAAGGATTTTGCAAAAGTTTTGACATTGCAAAATTTATTTTCCTTCTGCATGAGAATGAAAATGAGATCTTTTGAAATTTTTCATGGAAAAATGAGAGCAAAAAAGAGAGAGAGAGAGAGAGAGACTCTACCCCAGCTGGATACAGATGTAGAATCATAGACTTTAAGGTCAGAAGGGACCATTATGGTCATCTAGTCCGACCTCCTGCATAATGCAGGCCACAGAATCTCACCCACTCACTCCTGTAACAAACCCCTAACTTATGTCTGAGCTATTGAAGTCCTCAAATCATGGTTTAAAGACTTCAAGGTGCAGAAAATCCTCCAGCAAGTGACCCGTGCCCCATGCTACAGAGGAAGGCAAAAAACCCCAGGGCCTCTGCCAATCTGCTCTGGGGGAAAATTCCTTCCCAACCCCAAATATGGCGATCAGCTAAACCCTGAGCATGTGGGCAAGACTCACCATCCAGACACCCAGGAAAGAATTCTCTGTAGTAACTCAGATCCCACCCCATCCAACATCCCATCACAGGCCACTGGCATATTTACTGCTAATAGTCAAAGATCAATTAATTGCCAAAATTAGACTATCCCATCATACCATTCCCTCCATAAACTTATCAAGCTTAGTCTTGAAGCCAGATATGTCTTTTGCCTCCACTACTTCCCTTGTGAGAGATCAAGGTTCAAGTCGCGGCTCTGCCTGAGTTATGGTCTATACAGTCAGTCTCAACTGGGGCTGTTCCCTTTGCATAAATAATTAAATATTCATTGGACCAGAGAGAGAGAAGTCCCTGCACTCAATCAGGCAGAGTTGAATCACACTTGAACCTGGTATCAGAGGGGTATCCGTGTTAGTCTGAATCTGTAAAAGGCAAGAGAGGGTCCTGTGGCACCTTTAAGACTAACAGAAGTATTGGAGCATAAGCTTTCGTGGGTGAATGCCCACTTCGTCAGACGCAAGACTGATGCATCTGATGAAGTGGGCATTCACCCACGAAAGCTTATGCTCCAATACTTCTGTTAGTCTTAAAGGTGCCACAGGACCCTCTCTTGCTTTTTACTTGAACCTGGGTATCCTAAAGGCCAAGTAAATACCCTTACCACTCAGCCGTTGGCTAGTCTGGGACGAGTGGCTCTCTTGTTTGGACCAGAAACCATATCCTGAATGCGAGACACCTTCCCAGTGAAACATTTGTCGAAATCGATACATTCACGCAAAAAAGTCTGTTTTGATGAACCGGCATTTTTCTCACAAAAAAGTCCTTTCATAAAATAATCCCCAGCCGGCGCTAGTCCAATCAAAATGTCAGTTCCAAACCCTTCTGAAAGTTGGGGTTTTCAAAAACGGATCCAGCCCTGAATTTTGCAAACAAACGATGTCTTCATATTGGGCTGAATCAAAACTCCACATTTGAACTCCCCTGATCTTTGGGACATTTGAAGTCCAAAATGGATTTGGATCTAAATTTTGTGGCTTGCTCCCATCTTTGCCCTCACCAGGTTGAGAGAGATTTTATACAAGTGACGCTACTATTCAGGGACTGTGGAGATTTTAAAGTGGGGGGAGGATAGAATTACCCCCCAACCCCTCTTCTTTCTCTTCTCCTCTTCCTTTCCCTTGCCCTCCACCAGCAGCCTTACCCTATGGCTAGGGTCCCTACCAAATTCACGATCCCTTCTGGTCAATTTCATGGTCATAGGATTTTAAAAACCATAAATTCCATAATTTCAGCTATATCAATCTGAAATTTCACGGTGTTGTAATTATATGGGTCCTCACCCAAAAAGGAGTTGTGGCGGAGGTCGCAAGGTTATTGTAGGGAAGTTGCAGTACTGCTACCCTTACTTCTGCACTGCTGCTAGCGGCAGCGCTGCCTTCAGAGCTGGGCAACTGGACAGCGGCGGCTGCTGGCTGGGAACCCAGCTCTGAAGGCAGAGCCGCTGCCAGCAGCAGCACAGAAGTCACGATGGCATGGGATGGTATTGCCACCCTGACTTCTGCGCTGCTGCCTGCAGAGCTGGGCCCTCAGTCAGCAGCTGTCACTCTCTGGCTGCCCAGCTCTGAGGGCAGCAGCGCAGAAGGAAGGATGGCATGGGATGGTATTGGCATCCTTACTTCGGCACTGCTGCTGGCTCAACTCTGAAGGCAGTGGCAATACCGTGACCCTCCTAAAATAACATTGTGACCCCCCCGCAACTCCCTTTTGGGTCAGGACGCCCAGTTTGAGAAACGCTGGTCACCCCATGAAATCTGTAGTATAGTATTATTGCTTGAGCACTGGCACCTAATTGCTTGGGCCCTGGCACCTCTTCCATTACCAATTAAGCAGTGTCCATGCAAATGCTGACGGCGTTTATTACAATTGCACCCAGCCTCTTGGTATCGCCGTACTCATTCACAATGACTCATACAAGCAGGCAGTGCCCATCAGCACAAGAGAACAATGTGGGGAGAGCCCCAGATTAATGAAGAGAAAAATTCCAAATGAGAAATTCCTTCCCTGGCTCAAATCTGGTCTATGTCTTCAAACGTAACTAGTGATTTTGGGGTGGGGGGGCAACTTGAGACACCTTAAAGAGGTTTGATTTTTCAGCGGGCAGATGCTCAGCACTTTCTGAAAAAAATCATGCCCCTTTGAAAAGGTTTCAAGTTGGCCACCTCAACAACTGAGTATCAGAGGGGTAGCTGTGTTAGTCTGGATCTGTAAAAAGCAACAGAGAGTCCTTATAGACTAGCAGACGTATTGGAGTATAAGCTTTCATGGGTGAATACCCACTTTGTCAGATACAACAATTGAGGCATCTAAAATCACTAGTCACTTCTGAAAATTTCAACCTCCTCTCCTTAATGATCCCCCCTGATTTTCCACACAGGGAAGGATCAAGGACCAAAATGCATTGAGGGCAGAGAGAACTAGCATGTAGCATAGGCAATGGTGTGTAATAAAGCCTTGACACGATGGATTAATCCAAAAATGGCTGCCCTGAGTGTCTGGGGGGAGACGTCTGTAGCCAATTGTTTATGAATTCTATTGTACTTCCCAGAACTGATATTCTCTTGTTGTGATGAGACGACAGAAACATCACCCCTTGTCGGATTCCAAGTAACTGCATCCATTTCTCATAAAACATGTAATTAACTGAAGGGGGACGCTTTTTAATTAAATCCGGCTGAAATTAATCAAACGCTGGCATTGTGGTGTATGGTATGTTCTGCTCTCTCCGCCCTGGCCTGCCGCAGGGTGAAGCACCTCCAGTTATTTGAATACATTCCTCCCTGGGCTGTTAAATGAATGACTGACAAGATGGCTCAGCAGAACTGATTGAATATAAAAGTCAACACAGAGTGACACGGGAGAAGCCCAGGTATTTATAGTTTGCTGATGTATTTTACGTTTCCCATTGGAGGCACTTTTAGAGAAGCACCATGAGCCAAAGATGTGGGCAGAAAGCTTTCCACTGTCTCAAAAGACGTATTCAGAAAAGTTTCAGTAAAATAATGCAATTCTAGGGAAATTAGAGAAAAAGAGAAACATTTTTTAGCAATATAGATTGCAAGTAATTATCATGCTGTGTAGATGTGAATGCAATAATGTTTTTTGTCTTAAGCCGTAGCACTGGAAGTTGAAATTTTGGCGAGCAGCTAGTCAGACCCTGATCACCTTCCAAAAGCATTCACATCCGCATGTTAATAAATAGGTTTCCAAGCCTTGTGTGGTGGTAAAATACTTGAATCTAGCTGTCTATGTATGTACCTAATTTCCCATCACCATAGTCTCTAACCACCCAGTGCAGTTGAATGTAAATGTTAGGCTTTTATGGGCAACCAGGTGTTTTCAGTATTATGTTGGGCATGAAAATCTAATTCCCCCAAAACTTCCATTCAGTGGGAATGAAGGATGGTGGATAAGAGAGAGATGATGATCAACAACCTGGTCAAGAACTTCTTGGAGGCTAAGCTACACCCTGGGGTGCCCTCCTGATCTGAACCATGAGAAGAGGCTCCGTTGGCCTCCCCCAGCAAGGCATTGGACCCACAGAAGAAGGGAGAAGCCAGAAGGTTGGAAAGGCTGTTCCGTGGGCTGGGGCAGCCATTCACCTTAGGGCATTACCCCTTCTGGGGCAATGGTCCCCTAAGGGTGCAGCCAGTCAGGGACTGAAAGGGTCTGTGAGAGAAAGGGGCTGAAAGGACCTGCAGAAGCTGCTTCCCTATGGAAAATCAATTCTGACTAAGTGGGGACTAGTACAGCCTAGGGGCAGTGGAATGTGTCTATGCCATAGCCTGCTCCTTCTGGACATCAGCATTTCTCGGGGAGCTCGGTGCTCTTGTTGTCCTCATTATAGTCGAGGAGGTAGAGATCCAGGGGCTGGTTGACTCTGGCCAGATATTTATACGCAAGCAGCTATTGGGCCATAATTTCCCAAGGACTGGGGAGGGGGGGGAAATGTTGCTTGTAGAAGGGTATCCATGGAGATTTTCTTCCCTACCCCACAGGCCGTGGAGCTGGGGGGTGGCCATGGCAAAAGAATTGTTATTCCCAGTGATTCTGGATCAGGATTGGGGCCCCATAACTGCCCTGCTGAAAGAGGCCAACCAATGACACCCAGATCCTAGCGCACAGGAGGGGGTCAGTATACTGCTTGTGAAGGTCTTCCCCTTTCACATCCGTGTTCAGAAAACACGGAAGGAGCATTGCCTTGCCTGGAAGTGACCCCTACTGGCATTTAAGGGCATGAGACTATGGGCCTTTAAATCCACTGCCACCCAATGTGGCATGGACCTTCCAGAGATACCCCATGGGTGTTAGACTCCCAGA
The DNA here is from genome assembly GCF_027887155.1 of Malaclemys terrapin pileata. NCBI lineage: Eukaryota > Metazoa > Chordata > Testudines > Emydidae > Malaclemys > Malaclemys terrapin. The sequence goes on from NC_071515.1 coordinate 74,841,776, forward strand.
CACCACCAGAGACCCTATAGACGCTAAGCCAGAACCAGTGAAACAAGCACAGAAGGGCACCCCTGGAAGGTCCACACAAGGGTGACTATGTCTAACAATCCCATCGGTGAACCGGTCAGTTTCTCACCAGTTCCGGTGACTTTGTGCAAGATCAGCTAAATGATGGGAGCGTTTAGCTAGCTGTTTGGGTGGCTAGCCAGGGCCAATGGGCCCCTGGTGGATGTGGTATGGAATGCACAATACCCTCGCTTTGAACTGGATGGCGATGTCCTGGTTCAGGTGATAAAAGAGCCCCAAACGAGAATACACCGGTCACAGTTACTGGTCCCCAGGTCCTTTAGGCACAAAGTCCTCAAACTGGCCCATGAAATACCATGGTCTGGCCACTTAAGGATAGAAAAAAACAGGAATGATATTGGCTCATTTTTTCTGCCCAGGAATATATCAAGAGGTCAAGGACTATTACAGCTCTTGTCCCAAGTGCTAATTGGTGAGTCCCAAGCCTACCCAAAGGGCTCCCCTGGTTCCTCCCCCTTGGTAGACACCCCATTTGAATGCATTGGGGTAGATTTAGTTGGGCCCCTGGAACCAATGGTCAGGGGGATGCTAACTGATCAGGGCATGATCTTCAAGTCAAGGTGACTACACAAAGTTTGCTCCCTACTTTACCCAAAGTCCATCAGAACCTCAGTCTGCCACCCCCAAATGGACAGGTTAGTGGAGCATTGGAACCAGAAGGCCATGCGATTTCATCACTGCCGGATCCTGCAACTGGAACAAACTGCTGCTATATCTGCTGTTTGATATCAGGGAGATGCCCCAGTCTTCCATGGGGTTCTCGCCTTTCGAGTTATTGTAGGGAAGGCAGTCCCATGAAATTCCGGACTTCCTGCAAGAAGTTTAGCAGGACCAAGGCTGAGACCATTGTGCAGTATGTCCTAAACTTGTGGGAGCAGCTGGACTTGATCAGGGTCTTGGCCAGGCAGAACTTACAGACACAACCCCCTAGTTCTCTTCTCTTGTGCTAAGCATTCCCTTCATTCCCTCAGTCTGATGTGGAGGCAAGAGTGGTAGGGCTGAGTCGGCAGTGTCTGGGAAGCCTATGGGAATGGGAAGAGAGCTAATTAACCAGCTCCACTTAGTTCCAAGGCTTGATGCTTTTTCCTGTTGCTGAGTAGTGCCTGCAAAGAGGGGTAACACAGGTCAGAGGTGAGTTTTCCAGACTGAAAGTAGAGCCCTGGCTTGGCACATTCTGGGAGAGCCAAGAAGGAGGTCTTACTGCCTGTATGACGATACACATATCCTCATTCAAAGCGCTTGGGGAATTGGACGGCTCAGGAGATTGAGAATGGCAGTTCAGCTTGTTGGCTTGGAACTCAACCCAGGTCAGTCACGAGATTGCCATCACATAGCTGCTTTTATATAGATATGGCCAAGTTCTTCAAACATGATCAGTGATTTGGGGGCCCCCGATTTTTGAGACCCCAATGTGAGACACTTCAAAGGGACCTGCCTTTTCAGAAATGCGGTGCACCAACCCTCTGAAGATCAAGTCTCAAGGTGGGCACCCAAAAATGAAAGCATTCAAAAGCACTTTTGAAAATCTAGGATCCATATCTATCTATCTATACGGACAGTTAAAGTACTTATGGAATATCATCCTCCATTGCCAGTTCAAATCCAGGAAGGGGCCATTATTCATCAGAAAGAGGTATCTGATGAAATCAGTAATGATTGAGGTTTGTTCGGTTTGGATCCTGTTGTTTTGTTCCAAAGCCCACACAGTGCTGGAAGATCTGAACTGTCGGTTTCTCCTCTTGCTGCTGTGATTGGAAAAGTTCCCTTGTGGACGCCTGAAGAGGAAGGAGCTAAGCTATTCCTTATTGCCTGTGACATCATTAAAACTTTCTTCAGGGAGCCAAATGGGTGTAATGATCCCCTCATATAAGGAGGCAGGAATAATACAAGATAAATGAAGACCGCAAACATTAGCTGGATAAATGCCCATAGGACAGAAGGAACAAATATGGTAAATTTCCCGCAGAATTTCTCTTCTCCCTTGAATAAATGACTTCTAAGACACCGATGATACAATGGAATGAACGAAAGATTCTCCATTTTGGCCCTCTGAGGACTGAGTAATAACTTATGTGCTTCCTTGCACAGCAATACATTAGCCAATATCTATACAACAATGCATTAAAGCAGCTGCAAATTTGTTCCCTATTTGATCATAAATAAAAACTCTGAGTTCAAATTTCTAGTTGCCTTTAAAACTGTCTATTCTCCTTCCATTTTTATGCTATTTCAGCCTGCATAATTTAGCACCAGCGGAAATCTTGTCCCAAGCCTTATGTGAACTCAGAGACTCCAGCGGGAGATTACAAACTCAGAAGGAAATGTTTGCCTGTGTAATGGAACCACACAACAGGTGAAAAACCCAGACCTTCTAGTGCTAGGCCACATCACACCTCCACCTGGTTAATGAAACAGCAAGAAATACACCACAGATAACGCCAACGTTCAGGTGCAGATTTTGATTACTTCAATGCATGGCGTCAAGTCCAGGGTATCGATTCCGCTCACTGTATATTTAGAGGCCAATTTACAAAGTGAAGGTCCAGATCTGGATTTTGGAAACCCACAAAGTTTGGGTTAGGATTTGGTTAGGGCTCATGGGCTGGGTCTCCGGCTATGCTAAACCAACATACTAAGCACTTCGTAGTCATTAATTAATTAATCCTCATCCAAGCCATGCAAAGGGAATACACTTCCCCAGTATTACCTGTTAGGGAAACTTGAAGTAGACCAATTAAGTAACTTGTCCAAGTCCATCCAAGGAGCCAGTTGGAGAAGTAGGGTCAGAATTCAGTCATATAACCACAGAGTCATTCCACTGGACCATACTGCATGTCCCGTAGCTACTTGGGTACTATCCCAATGGGGGTGGTGTTCAGATAGAATAGCCCTGCATCCAGACTGTTTTCTTTCAACTGTGAACACCCGATTAGACATTCCTCCATTAGCATTATGCGCATTAGGAATTCCGACTTCACGCTCACTCAGTCACTGGTAGACTCTACATCCTCAAAAGCACTGAACCATTAGAGGAAGCAGCCAGGGAGCTCACAGAGGCTGGAAGGCATGTTTTGTGCCAATGAGATGTTTTACAGACCATCTAGTAACATCTGTGGTTATAGATAATACTGTATTCCTCTCATGTTCTCTCTCTCTCTAATCCCCATCCAGAGTGCTTCTCTAAATGAGATGCTGCATCTCAGCAGATTTCTCCCCTCTTAATATAATTTAACGTAGCAAAATGTGTTCCCGTAGAGTGGGGGAGGGTAGTCATTTCCTCGCTGATGAACTAAAAAATACCATTTGTCCCATTGAAAGAGAGAAAAAAAATCTATTTTATTTCCCTTTCTCCTGTGGATTTAGAAGTTCACTTAGATACTAAGGGGAGCGGTCAGGATGTCTGTCTGAAGATCAGCTTTCCCACCAGAGTTAAGTGACCAATTCAGTAAAAAGGTACAATCCCTTCCTAACCCAGCAAGTTCAAGTGGGACAAGCAGAATACTAATATCATAGAGCTGCATTATGCAGAATGGGCCTGATGCAATGCCTACTGAAATCAGTGGGAATCTTTCCACTGCCTTCAAAGAGCTTTGGATCAGGTCCCATATGCACGAAGCCACCACATCACAATGGAGTGACATTCTCGGTAGCTCTCTAAGTTCTTCTACTGCAGCTATGACCTTTGGATGAGACATTGCAATTGCTAGTCAAGGTAAGAGCAAATGACAGCTGCCCTACCTCCAAGTATGGGTGACAAGAGAAGGATGGCCTCTTTCCCATGCAACCTTTCCTCCTCCGACCTCCCATTTCTGGATCACCAGCTGTATTGGCTGCCCTTGCCCGGAGATGATGGTTAGGTTGCAATTTTGCTTCTCATTGTCACAACATTGCATCACAATGTCACAAGAGCAACATCACCATCACCAGGGGGGAGGGATAGCTCAGTGGTTTGAGCATTAGCCTGCTAAACCCAGGGTTGTGATTTCAATCCTTGAGGGGGCCACTTGGGGATCTGGGGCAAAAATCAGTACTTGGTCCTGCTAGTGAAGGCAGGGGACTGGACCCAATGACCTCTCAAGGTCCCTTCCAGTTCTAGGAGATGGGATATCTCCATTAATTATTATTACTTTTGGATGCAGCTCTAGTTCAGATTCACTGAACTTTGCAACTGTTGTATAACCACAAAGACTTCATATTTACATATATCTGGAATAACAGATACATAGTTCCATAATATCAGAATTAATACATAGCAATTACCATAATAATAAATGCCTCTGGCATACGAAAGAACTGAACATAACTTCAGTGTGATTCTTTTGCTAATGGATCAGTGCAGTTCAGCATTTTCTTCTCCGAAGAGGAATCTAGGAAATATCACCAAGATCATGTGTCTTTTGTTCAATCCAAAGCTTGATCCATGTCCAGGTTTCCTTTCAAAATTAAAACAAAGAAACAAGGAGATGATGCTCTCAGTTTCAGTCTGTGGAAGGGTATTTAGTTCTCTCAGGGTAGAAAAAGTGTGGTTAAATCCTGGGCCACCTAGCGTGCATTAAGCTTTACCAAAGGCTGCAGGTTTCACTGGAAATCAGCTGGGGCAAAGATCTAATGTACGCCCTCAATAGATAAAGGCTTGTCAGACCTGAGGCTTTCTTACTGGACTGTCAGATTGATGGTTGTTCTCCACGTGGGTCTAGAATCTGAGTTGTTCAAATGCCGTCCAAACCGGGGCTATCCCAGCCTAAGGGAAAGGAGTGATTAGTTATTCAGCATCTAAGGAATGAGCAGGAGACATGTACCAGGAAATACCATGTGTCTGAATCTTTCCTCCAAATGATTTTTGTTGTTGTTGGTTTGGAGAGATTGAAATGTAAAGAAACAACTAGCTTGGTTTTAATTAATTAGCTCGTTCATTTCACCTTGAAACAACTGTTCCAAGTTTTTTTTGAAGCAGTCAGTTTCCACCTGTTTGGCAAAGTAACAGTGAGTGTAGAGCATAGATGATGGTGATTTAGCACCTGATCCAAAACACATTGAAACCAATGGAAAAAATCCTATCGACTCCAATTGGCTTTAGAGCAGGGCCTTAGAAGGGAAGGACGTTCTGGTGGCTTACGGGATGGATGTGGGACTCGCAATATTTGGGTTCAGTTTCCAACTCAGCCACAAGCACCCTGTGTGGCCTTGGGGCAAATCAATTAGGGCCAGATTTTTAAAACTATTAAGGCTTTGCTGGGCTTAGCGTCGCATCACCTACCCGATTTAGGAGCTTAGATCTCATTTTCAGAAGGGATTTAGGCACTTGGGAGTCTAAATCGCATTGACTGTTGATGGTATTTGGATTCCTACGGGAAATCTTGGGTAGGAGTAGGGAGATTATTTTACCTTGGTATTTGGCACTGGTGCGACCACTGCTGGAATACTGTGTCCAGCTCTAATGTCCACAATTCAAGAAGGCTGTTGAGAAATTGGAGAGGGTTCAGAGAAGAGCCACGAGAATGATTAAAGGATTAGAAAACCTCCCTTGTAATGACTGAGCTCCGTGAGTCTATCTCTTCAGCTTACCAGAGAGAAGGTTAAGGGGTGACTTGATTGCAATCTATAAGTATCGACATGGGGAACAAATATTTAATAATGGGCTGATCTTCAATCCGGCAGAGAAAGCTATGACACAGTACAATGGCTGGAGGTTGAAGCAGGACAAATTCAGATTAGAAATAATGCATAAATGTTTAATGGATAGAGTAATTAACCATTGGAACAACTCCACCACTGGCCAATTTTAAATCAAGATTGGGTGTTTTGCTATAAGATCTGCTCTAGGAATTGTTTTGGGGCAGGTGTCTGGCCTGTGTTATGCAGGAGGTCGAATTAGATGGTCACAGTGGTCCCTTCTGGCCTTGGAATCAATGATTCTATAAATAGCTTTAAAATAGTGGGCCTTAATTTCTCTGTCTCAGTTCTTCATCTGTAAAATGGGGGGATAATTGTTCCTTTGTCTGTCATGTCTGTTTAAATTGGAAGCTCTTTGGGGCAGGTCCTTTTACTGGGAGTGCAGAAAGTACCTAGTACACCTGGACCCCAGTCTGGGTTGCGACTGCCATGCAAATAATAATTAATGGTCACAGAACTCAGTCAGGAGGAGGTTTCATGCAACTTGTACGTTTCAGGGGAAATCCACCTCCTCTGTCACCCAGGTGTAATTCCAACTCAGGAGTCCGTCCGTGCCTGACAATCAAGGCATAGACAAATGCATCTCCATTTGGGTGTCAAGAAGACACGTGACCAATTAAACATGGAACAAATTAAACATGGCCTGCACTGAGTCAAGGTCGTCGCCGTGGGATATCTTGTCAAGAGTATATTGATGAACCCCAGTATTGCATCTGACCCACGACATGCCATTTAGGGAGGGTATGGCAACACGTTCAACCATCCAGCAGCTTCTGCCACCTTGTGTCCTGCAGAATGCCATTTTGCTTCAGCGTCAAAAGGAAATCAATCAGGCAACCTTGCAACCGCTCTTGTTTTGCTTTTTATTTTTATGAACCAAAACCCTGGGAAGCATTCTGCCAAAGAAGCACAGAGCAGAGATGGAGGGTGATTTGAGTGCAGGCAGGGCCGGCTCCAGGCACCAGCTTAACAAGCAGGTGCTTGGGGCAGCCAAGGGAGAGGAGCGGCACCTGCGGCAATTCGGGGGCGGCAGGTCCCTCACCCCCTCTAGGAGCGAAGGACCTGCTGCTGAACTGCCGCCGCCGATCGCGATCGTGATCACAGTTTGTTTGTTTGTTTTGCTTGGGGCAGCAGAAATGCTGGAGCCGGCCCTGAGTGCAGGATGCTATAAGGTTAAAGAGACAATACACTAGGCAAGCTCTTTAGGACCGTGGTTTTTACTTACTGGAAAAGGGCTATCAATCCTGTGAGCTGCCCCATTTCTTCACCCTAGAAAAGACACCCACTTCCCCCGTCTGTGCCTATTAGTGTCTTTCAGCTATTGAACATTGCTGCCAGATTCAGTGATTCCACTGGAGATATATCAAGCAGCCACAGCCTTGACATGTCAACAACTTTCAGCTCCCGGGCACTGTTACACTGTGATCTGTCTTGTTAAAGGCACTGACTCGCTTGTGCCGCGCAATGACACCGAACCCTAATTAGGAGCGCAGCAAATTGTCTTCTGACAGTTGCAACACTACAGCAGAACGCTGCTTGTTAAATTCCTTGGGGCCGGAGCGAGAGATTTGGAATGAAATGGGGTTTGGTTTTTTGTTTCTTTTGGGTTGGGGAGGATGAAAATGCGCTATGGACGGGACGGATGGTCTTGTGGTTAAAGTGCGAGGGTGGGGTTCCGGAGATCTGGTTTATATTCCTATCTCTCCTGCAGAATCCCGACGTGGCCGGGGGCCAGCCAATCCATTACTCTGTGCCTCACCCATCTGTAAAATTAGGGTAATAATCCTTCCTTTCTCCAGCCTGTGTCTTTAGGGCTCTCCTGTGGCTTTGCTACACACCCTGTGGATGGGGCAGTGCATTGTTATGCTGCCCGGGGAGTAGACCAGAAAGTCACAATCTGACTTCTGCTCTGAGGTGGATGTGCCTTAGATCAGGCAGCTCACATCCCCTGCTGCTGCATTGGCTCGTGCTGCAGGGGTCCCTTACCCCCATGCATGGGCATGCAGGACGGCCCACAAACTGGCCATTAGTTTGCAAACTCCTGGAGGCCGGGACGGTAACCTACTATGTGTTTGTACAACTCCTAGCACAATGGGGCCGCAGGGAGAGTTAGGCACATTTGAAAATCCCCCTAGGCCAGCAGTTCTCAAACTGTGCGTCGAGACCCCAAAGCGGGTCGTGACCCCATTTTAATGGGGCTGCTAGGGCTGGTGTTAGACTTGCTGGGGTCCAGGATCCAAGCCCATGCCCCACAGCCCAGGGCCGAAGCTGAAGCCCGAGGGTTCAGCCCTGGGTGGCAGGGTTCAGGTTACAGGCCCCCCCTCCCGGGGCTGAAGCCCTTAGGCTTTGGTTTCGGCATCCCCACTGGGGTGGCGGGGTTCGGGCGGGCTCAGGCTTTGGTCCCCCCTCCTGGGGTCGTGTGGTCAGTTTGTCAGAAGGGGGTCACAGTGCAAAGACGTTTAGCACCGCTGCACTCGGCCCCTATCTGCATTGTTAGATGCAGAAGCACTTCTCAGATCCGGCCCTCTGGGTGAGATCGATGCATCAGTAAGAGCAAGGCTGGGTGAGGCTCAATCCGGATAAGACTGAAGCAACAGTGGCCTCCAGGTGGGCAATCTGGGTGGCTTCTGAGCCTCTCAGGCACTTTCTGATGCTCAAATAACAGCTCTGACCAGCACGGATTTGCTCCCTCTGCACGTAGCCAGAAAATTGCTGCAGTCTTTTTTCTCAGAGTCAGACCTTCCCCCCGTGGCTCCACACCACTGGCACCTCTGCGCTGAACAACTGCGGTGCCTTCTACGTGGGGCTAGAGTTGAGGCAGGACGCAATAAACACTGTGTTAAGTGGTGCATCTCACTATCAATACACTATACTGGCGCGTCTTTCGCTGTCAGCTTCCAGGTGGACTTTAAGGAGCTGGTTTTGATCTGTAAGGGTACATCTACACGGCAATAAAAATACCTGCGGCACCGGGTCTCAGGGACTGGGTCAACTGACTTGGGCTCACGGGGCTTGGGCCGTGATGCTAAAAACGGCAGTGTCGACGTTCGGGCTCTGGCTGGAACCCAGGATCTGAGACTCACCCCCCGGGCAGGGTTTCAGAGTCCAGGCTCAAGCCTGAGTCCAAATGTCCACACTGCAATTTTTAGCCCAAGCTCTATGGGCCCAAGTCAGCTGACCTGGGCCAGGCACGGCCATGCTGTGGGTCTTTTATTGCAGGGTAGATATATCCTCTAGGCCTACATGGCTTGGGACCCACCTGCTTGAGAGACCAGCTGGTTCCCCAGGCCACACCGCCAGCTGAGATCGCTGGAGGCAGCTGGAGCTCTCTTGGTACAGAAGCCAGGGGGCTGCTGGCAGCGCATTCCCTGAGGGGCTCTCACATTTAGAACGAGTGCCGCTGTCCTGCTCCAAAATACTCTGCATCTGGTGCATTTTAGGCTATGCTGCAAATCTCCTGTTACAGATTAGGCATTTAGGGAGATCTGGGGGGTTTGCAATAGAGGGGGAGCTGCAGGATGGAGGTTTCAGCAGGTTTGCTGCATTTCGGGCAATCGTCCCCTGTATTTCTTCTTTATTGCTTGTTTCCAGTTGTATTAATATTTGTTCCGGGCACCTCGAGTTTCAGATGGGTGTGTTTTAGACTGGAATGAATAAATAACCATATCTATTTATAATGCACACATCACTGCCTGACCTAGATGTTGTATTGCCTTTGTGTTTTCAGTCGCCTATGCTCAGCGAATCAGCAGCCATTGCTATGTATAGCATTACAGGTAATGACTGGCAAAGGGTAACCGTAAAAGTAGAATTAGGAGCACAAATTGCCTGTCCTTAGATGGATACATTCTACCAATCTCTGCCTTAGCATTACATGCCCACTCCTTAAAAGAGAGGAAGAAACAACCGTGTTACAATTTGATATTATTTGGATTTAAATATATATTCTAATCAATAGACATCTAGGTAGCTCGCTCACATGACTCGACCGCTGACAAAGGGTGTCTCGTTGAAAACCCCAAAGGCTGAGGTTCTCTTTTAATCCACAGGACATCTACACCGGCAAAGTGTGAACTGCTCTCTGGTACTGGCCTGCCAATGTGCCTCCGCCCTTTTCTGCAGGGATCACCTCAAGGATTGACAAGGAAGTCCAGTTTCCATGGCCCATTCACCCAGTGGCCTCTCTGCCAAGACTGCTGAAGATGGGCCAATGAATGCCAGCTGTTGTGATTTTTTTTGCAAAGGGGAAGTTCTGTGTTGTAAGAAGTCAGTCAAGACACACCCCCGCCCCCCAGCTCCATTAGCTGGTTACAGGCCAGTCCCACCTGCCCCAACTAGTACTGCTCCCCAAAATGTAATCCATTTGGAAAAATAAATGGGCTTCTAAATGTGCTACTTCACCCTGTCCTCTCACTAACCTAACCTTCCTCTATCCAGTGTCACTTGGCCCTGCCTTTCTATCTATGATTGCTGAATGTGAGGAAGTCATAGACTATTAGGGTTGGAAGGGACCTCAGGAGGTCATCTAGTTTAACCCGCCGCTCAAAGCAGGACCAATCCCCCAGACAGATTTTTACCCTACTTTCCTAAATGGCCCCCTCACAACCCTTGGTTTGACAGGCCAATGCTCAAACCACTGAGCTATCCCTCCCCAGGAAAGCCACTAGATGGACAGCTCTGAACATTTATGGGCCAGATCCTCAACTGGTATAAATCAATGTAGCTCCAGTGTCTCCCAGCTGTGATCTCAAGGGGCCATGGGGATGAGTGGAGAAGTCAGGTCCATAGAGTCCGGAGTCCTTCCATTGAGGCTGTCAACATGATCCTGATTCCAGGCTCCAACCCAACACCCATGGAAGCCAGTGGGAGCCTCTCCATTGACATGAATGGGCACTGGGTCATGCCCTTAGTGATTGGGCACCTGTTTCGAGGACAGAGGAGTGAGAGCATCGCATTCATTTAGTTAATAACATTTTTATTCAATTTAGGCAGAACTGCTGACAGTACACAATATTTTCTTACTTGGGCAGTAAAGGAAAAAGTTAAGTACTCCACTAGGTAGGAGACCAGAGCTGAACTCAGGCAACTATGGGTTATTTTGTTTCTGTAAATGAAGAAATATTTTTAAAGGGGAAAAAGAAGGGATTGAGTGTCCTACTATTGATATTTTTATTACAGTACTTTCTACACAGTGGAGATTGTGACTCACCATGTTCTCTGTGTCCCGGGAACGAGCAATTCACAATTTATTTTTAAAAGGTGTTGGTAGAGGGGAAATTTAATCTTAATTATGTTCTTTGCCTCGGTGCCAAACACATGCTGCAATTACAATGGATAGAGTGCACACCTTCAGTTTGGGCTGTCATTAAACGGAGAAATCTTTCAGTAACTTGCTTAGAAACCCTTGAACAAGACTCTTGTTTTATTAAAATGATCCTCCAGAGGCAGTGTCAGATTCCTCCAGGAAGCAACATTTTAATAAGCTCATATTCACTGCAGTATCTGGAGTTAAGAATGCACAAACAGGAGTCAATTAGTCCGTTATTATAGTTTGACCACATTCACTTCTAGGCTCCAGGACAAAATGCTATCCCTGGTTCACAGATGAGCACAATTCTCTTTTTAAGGGTTATTTTTCAAATGGCATGATAAGAAACAGAAAATCTGACTCCTGGTGTAACTCCGTTAAAATTAATAGAATTGTACAAATTTGGCCCAAACTTTAAAGGAGTAAACATGTACTCCTATTGATATAGGCCCTGATTTAGCTAAGCAAGTAAGCACCTGACTACCTTTAAGCACATACTTAAGTCTGTCTGTATTCAGTTAGGCAGATATTTAACTTTAAACATGTGCTTAAGTCCCATTGAAATCATCTGGGTATGTTAAGTATGTGCTTACGTGCTTTGTTAAGAGCATAACATTGCATACAGTTGAAATGTTCTTAGATTTGTTTTTGCTTTTCCTTAAAGTACTGCTGGGGGGAGGGGACACAAAATCAGTGTATTTTGCTAGCACTTTGCTGAATTATGAAAGGCAATGCATATTAGCAACTACATAAGTCCATCAGCTACATAAGTCTAGTTCAGTGGTTCTCAGACTTCATTGCACTGTGACTCCTTCTGAAATTTTAATACTGACAAATTAATATATAACGCCATGTCACAGGGGGCCGCGCAAAGATAAGTTGCTCGGGTTTCGACAGTAATGAATATAAATCAGAAGCTAGAAATTGTAGAAAATTGATAAGGGAAGCAAAGGGTCACAAGGCGAATTCTATGGCCAGCAGAGTTAAGAACAATAAGAAGAATGTTTAAGTATATTAGGAACAAAAAGAAACCTGGCAATGGTATTGGGTTCACTAGTAGATGGAAATGGTAGAATTATCAATAATACTGAAGAAAAGGCAGATGCATTCAACAAATATTTCTGTTCTGCATTTTGGCAATAAACAGATTATAGCCTCATCATATGGTGATGACAACACTCTTTCCATTCCGCTAGTATCTCAGGAGGATGTTAAACCACAGCTACTAAAGTTAGACATTTTTAAATCAATAGGATTTTTAAATCCAAGGGTTTTAAAAGAACTGGCGGAAGAGCTCGTGGGACCATTAATGTTGATTGTCAATAAATCTTGGAGCACTGGGGAACTTCCAAAAAACTGGAAGAAAGCTAATGTTGGGCCAATATTAAAAAAGGGATGACCTGGGTAATTATAGGCCAACATCTATCCAGGGCAAGACAATGGCACAGCTGATACAGAACTTGATTCACAAAGAATTAAAAAGGTAATATGGATAATATAGTTAATGCCAATCAACCTGGGTCTATAGAAAATAGATTATGTTGAACTAACTTGATATCTGTTCTGATGAGATTACAAGTTCCTATTGATGTAATATACTTAGACTTCTATAGGCATTTGACTTACACAACATTGTGATTAAAGAACTAGAATGACATAAAATTAACATGGTAGACTTTAAATGGATCAATGGTTGGATAACTGATAGGGGGAATCATCACTGAGTGGGTGTGTTTCTAGTGGTGTCCTGCAGGGATCTATTCTTGGCCCTACGCTAGTTAACATTTTTGTCAATGACCTGGAAGAAAACAAAATCATCACTTTTACAGGTTGCAGAGGACATAAAAATTCGGGGAATGGTAAATAATAAAAAGGAGAGGTCATTAATAGGAATCACTTGCTAAGCTGGGTACAAGCAAACAATGGGCATTTTAATATGGCTACATTTATACATCTAGGAACAAAGGATGTAGGTCATGCTTACAGGATGGGGGACTTTATCCTGGGAAGCAGTGACTCTGAAAAAATGTGGGCGTCCTGGTGGATAATCAGCTAAAGATGAGCTCCGAGCGCAACACTGTGGCCAAAAGGGCTAATGTGATGCTGGGATGCATAAACGGGAATCTCGAGTAGCAGCAGAGAGGTTATTTTACCTCTGAATTTGGCACTGGTGCAGCTGCTGATGGAATACTGTGTCCAGTTCTGGTACCCACAATTCAAGAAGGATGTTGAAACTTTGAAGAGGGGTCAGAGAAGAGCCATGAGAAAGATTAAAGGATTAGTCAATCCCCCATATAGTGATAGGCTCTAGAAACTCAATCTGTTTCGCTTAATGAAGAGAAGGTTAAGGGGTGACTTGATTAGAGTCTGTAAGTCCCTACAAGGGGAACAAATATATAAAAAAGGGCTCTTCAATCTAGCAGAGGAAGGTATAACAAGGTCCAGTGACTGGAAGTTGAAGCTAGGCAAACTCAGCCTGGAAATAAGGCATAAATATTTAACAGTGAGAGTAATTAACCACTGGAACAATTTACCAAGGGTTGTGGTAGATTCTCCATCACTGACAATTTATAAATGAAGATTGGAAGTTTTCCTAAAAGATCTGCTCTAGGAATTTCTTTGGGGCCATTCTCTGCTACATAGGAGGTCAGGCTAGATGATCACAATGGGCCTTCTGGCCTTAGAATCTCTATTGCAGTAATAGCCACCTAAGAAATTGACTTGTCACTATGGTGAACACTGTGGCTACTTGGAAACTCAGGTCAATGGGAGGGGAGAACTCAGTTGTTCATGTTCCAAGGCACAGGCGCTAAGCTCTTGAGCTAAAGGAGATCCCCTGTTAGAGGAGGCAGTGTGGCTTTGTGCAGAGACCACTGGCACTCAGGGTTTGTAACTTTCAGCTTTGCTGGATGACCATGGGCAAGTCACATCCCTTCTCTGTGCCTTGATTTTTAGTTCATTAATGGAGATATCCCATCTCCTAGAACTGGAAGGGACCTTGAAAGGTCATTGAGCCGAGCCGATCCCAGCCCCCTGCCTTCACTAGCAGGACCAAGTACTAATTTTGCCCCAGATGGCCCCCTCAAGGAGGGAACTCACAACCCTGGGTTTAGCAGGCCAATGCTCAAACCACTGAGCTATCCCTCCCCAGCTGTAAAATGGGGATAACAATACTGAGCTCCTTTGTAAAGCACTTTGGGAACCACAGATGGAAAGCACCCTCTCAGAGCTAGGTGTTATTTGCTGTTAGCAGTACAAGTCCTATGACACAGTTGAACAATTCTCTTTCTACCCACTAGGATATGTCCACATACCCACTGACCAGTCCCTCCTCTAGTGAGACAAACCTCATTCTTCTCGGGACGTTTAAATTTTGCAAAATCATGAACATTTTTCTCTATTTTTTTTTTGGAAAATCTTTTGTTTTTAAAACAACATTTTTTTGGCCTGAACTGTAGCTGACTGTGGGAGCTTGAGCAAGGCCAGGATCCCTTTAAGACCCTTTTTCTGAACAGTAGAGATGAGCCTGATGTGCAAAGTTCAGATCCAAACCGCCCCAAAGGCCTGCAGTGTTCAGATCTGAAGTTATGGCTTGATCCTATCTATACGCATGTCCCCAGGGCATTTTACACTCCAGTTGCCATTTATAATAGGAGAATAGGCAATTTCACTTCCATCAGTCTCATCTTCCTTCCTTTCCACCACCACCTGCAGAGAGCTAAATGAATTTGAGAAAGAAAAGTTCTTGACTGGTCAAATGCACTTAAACCATCAGGGCCCAGGAGACAGTTGTTAAGGCCGTGTCGCTATGAAGCTGACTAGATTGCTTGTTACAACTCCCCGCAGGATACCGGCTGGCCTCCGGCTGCAAGATTGACCCTAGAGGCTCCGAACCGGCCTCCGGCTGTGTGACACTCAACAGAGAAGCAGAGATTTGTACCACACAAGTGAACAAAGGTCAAATTCAATGATTACTTGGTGCGGTTGCTGCAACAGCCTCCAGAAACACAGTAATGCTGGGGTCTGAGATCAGCTCCTGAATGCTCATCGGGGATAAATAAACATTGATATTTTCCCCAGGTGGGCTCCGAGCGCGCCACCAGCTGACAATCACAGTCACTCTTACCACAGAACATTTTTTTTTCTTTTGCGTTCAAATGAATTCCATAGTGAGAGTATTTGTGGGGAGAAATTAGGATTCCTCCCAGACCTGAGCTGAATTTGCAAGGCCAGAAATAAAAAGCTTCCCCCTCTAACGTGGAATACTATCCCCTAAGGCTACAGAGGAAAGCCGAGGGATCCGCTACCCAGTTCTGGGGTCTTTCCTGCAAATGCAACCAAAGGGCCCAAAAGAAACTGCCTCTGAGGGAGAGGGTGTGGCCCTGAGACAGCAGTGGGTGTTTTAAGAAGAGCCCAGGCTGTTAATTCTACTTACGGCCTGAGACCAGAGCCTTGGGAGTGGGAGGGGCAAGACTCCCTCCACCCTCCTTCTCAACCAGCCAGAAGGAATCCTGGGAAAGGGAACGAGGATATAAGCCACCTCCTTCCCTCAGAGCCTGGTAGGCCGTGGAGGGCAATGAGGGCGCTGAGAGTCTCTCCCAGAGACCGGGTGAATGAATGTTACCTGCTTAGTTTGCCTTTAGCCCAGCAGGAACCCTCAGTAAGGAGGTTGTTTGGAACTTTCCTACAAGACTTTTCAGTTTGTTGGTTTGTTTGTTTGAACTTCACTGCCAGCATGCTGAGAGGTCGCATTCTCCAGAGGCACAACCCCCATGAGAGACCCTGTAGCATTTGTTTCATTCGACGGGCCTGGCCTTTGGGGAACGTTAGCCGGCAACATCCCACCCTTCACGCTTTCCCAGAGGTGAATCTGAGTTACGTGCCTGACAAATTAAAGGACTAGGGATGAGAGAGTGGAAAAGGGATTCTCCAGGGTGCAATGACATTGCCTTTCAATTCCAGGTCATACCATTGCTTTCCCAACTCCATCTGCTGCTCCATCAGCACAGGGGACCTGACAAGCTTCCTTTTCAGACCCAGACAGTCTGGGCTAATTAGATCTCATGCCCAGCCAGTGCCAGCATCCTCCAGGGGTGAAGACTATGATAGGTTTAGTCCAGTGCATGGCTCTAGTACAGCACGAGGATAACAGAACTAATGGACTCAGTGCCCAGTTCAGTGCTGGCAGATAATGGGTAGAAATCCCTTCAAGTCTGTGAAATTGTCCCAGTTTACAATAGAGCTTGATTGGGCCCAGACAATCTAAATCAAAGAGTATGTAAGAATTGACATCCTTAACAGACTAATGGTCCACCTAGCCCAGCATCCTATCTCTAGCATTGGCCAGCACCAGAAGCATCACCTAACAAAGGGTCACAGTGCCCATAAGCCAGGATTCCTGCAGAGGGTAGTGGTGAGATAGGCTATTAGGATGATCATGGGTGTGATAAATGAAGGGGAGGGCCGGTAGCTCCCTTTGATGGACACCCAGCCAGCCAGTTAGCTGTAAAGTCTCTCTTGGTAGCTGTTCTCTGCTTGCTTTTCCTGTAAAGGGCTAAAAAGTCCCCCAGGTTTAAAAAAAAGGGGGAAAGTCGGTATCTGACCAAAAGAGCCAATGGGAAGCCTAGAACTTTTTAAAATTGGAAAAGAAGCTGTCCCTTTGTTGTCTGTTGTTCTCTCTGGGCTGCAGGGACAACGAGCAGCAATGCTGTAAGCAAGAATGCTGTTTAAGGTTTGAACCAGGTCTGAAAAATTATTTTCCATACCTAGCAGGACTCATTGGGATAGGGAATGTTTAGCTAGACGCGATCAGGTTATTTCTTTATTTTGGCTTGTGGATCTCCTCTGTGCTAACCCCAGATGCTTTTGTTTGCTTGTCACCTTTAAACTGAACCCCCCAAGAAAGCTATTTTGGGTGCTTCATTTTTGGAATTGCTCTTTTAAAATCTAGCAAAAGCCTAAGTTCCAGATGTATTTTCTTCCTTTTTGCTTTTAATAAAATGTACATTTTTAAGAACCGGACTGGATTTTTGGTGTCCGAAGAGGTTTGTGCACATGGGGATCTATAAATACCCTGGGGGCTGAACGCTAGGGAGGGAGCTATCGGAACTAAAGCACAATGCTGGCAAAGGAACAAATAGGGATAAACTGGGCAGTAATAAATTTAGGCTGGAAATCAGAAGGTTTCAAACCATCCCAGGAGTCAGAATCTGGAACAGCCTCCCAATAGAAGGAATTGGGGAAAAACACCTAATGACTTTGAAGACGGAGCTTGATACATTTATGAACAGGGTTACATGATGGGGCTGCCTGCATCAGCCTGGGCTTGGACTTGAAGACCCAGGAGTTCCCGTCTAGTCCTATGCGCCTAATGAACTTGTTGGAAGAGTGGTCCCTTAACCATTCCTGTGGCAGTGAATGAGATAAAGATCCTGCTCATTTGAACACCGGGCTGATAGGCGTGGCCCAGTGCATGCGTAAAGACATGCGGAAAATGGGCATGCCCGATGCAGGGCAACCTACCTTTCCTCAGAAAATGACGAGCATGTTGAAATAGTTGTATCAATTGCACTGCTCACAAGTAGAATCACGGGTTCATAACAGAGCCAAATTTCACCTGACTGCCAAGAAGCTTCACTTCTTTCCATCCCAGCCCTTTCAGATGTTAGAAGAGGTCCCAATACTTTTTTTTTTTTTATAATGGAGACAGTATTTTCTCCCACTCCCCTTCTCCTGATTGGACTATTT
The DNA here is from genome assembly GCF_027887155.1 of Malaclemys terrapin pileata. Taxonomy (NCBI): domain Eukaryota; kingdom Metazoa; phylum Chordata; order Testudines; family Emydidae; genus Malaclemys; species Malaclemys terrapin. The sequence continues at coordinate 74,859,582 of NC_071515.1, forward strand.
TGGTGACAACCTTTTTAAAAGAAAATTTGCCCTGGGGCAGAAACCAAGCCTAGACAATGTGAGCAGCGTGGAAAGTTGTAAGTGGCTGAAAACAAGGGCCTAGGATGGAAACTTTTAAGAAGCATAGTGACCACTAATGCTCTAGCTTAATAAAGGCAAAATTCTCTCCGTATCACTGCAATTCTAGCCCCAAAGTGTCTAAGCTTTTCACTAAACTTCAAACACTCCAAAAAAGGCACTAGGCAGAACTCATCTGAACTGCCCGACGCCCTTCTTAAGACCCTTTGATTTTAAAAAAAGGCTATTAAAGAAATGGACAAAGGACAGCAGAGGGCAACCAAAATGCTATGAAACTTCAAAAGGGCTCGAGAAACTACAGAAGGCCTTTCTGTGGAAAGGGAGAATCTCGTAAGACGAGAGCTCATTAAATTGAACATGCTTCTAAAAGGGGAAGAGAAGCTATGAGGCTATTTGAGCGTCTGCCAAATGTAAGAACAAGGGGGGACGTGAAGTTCTAGCAAGGAAAATGGCACTAAAGGAAATGAGGCAAAATGTCTTTAGACCGAAAGTAGTTATTAATAAACGGCATAAACGATCAAGAGCAGCGAGTGGGCCGACTTTTAAGAGGAGGGACGTGGCAAGTTGGCTGTGGTACAAATCCAGCTTCTGAGAGTCATGGAGTGGACATTGATGCTAATGGGAAGGGTTTGACATTTCCCTGTGACAATATTTGAGCCTCGTAGAAGTCATGAAAGCAGGTTAACGGTGCGGGCTGAGAGACGCGAAGCTGCGGTCTGCTTGGCAAACAGAGGCCATGGCAACAGGCAAAGTCAAATTGCAATTTGGGGAGCATGAGCTGGGTGCAGGTCAGCACCAGTTACTCACAGCAACGGTTGCTGGCTTGTTGAATTGAAAAGCACACAGATTGGCTGAAGTGAGGGCTCCGAAGATCCAACCGCCTTGTTCTCTCTCCAGCTATTTCATGTACCAGACAGCTCCAGAAGTAAAGACTATATATTTAAAGACAGTGTGTTCTTTATAGATAATCTCTGTGGTGAAGTGTAGTTGGGAAATAGTGTGAAAAAGAAGTTGGGGGAGGTAATAATAAATGCTTAATTAGCTAGTAAATCAGTCACTGTAGCACGGGGATTTATTTGGTTAGGAAATGGGATTTTTTAGGTTTCTGTAGTACAGTTTTATGATTCTCAACATGAAATGAAATGAGTAAAAGAACCCAGAGTAAAGTACCAGGATAGATTTGAAATGACAGTTCTTCTTCCGCCCTCACCCTGTTGCAGGTCAGTTCAAAGCTTTGTGAAATTTCCCAGGACAAAAGCGCTTGTAGAAACATTTGGAAGCATTATTTTGTGTCTGTTTTGTCTGTAAGTCAGCCAGAGTGTGTTCTGTGCTCTGATGTTCCAGCCAGCGGGCTCCCATCCATCGGAAACTGGGCAGTGAGGTAAATCGATGGGAGCTTTGGTGTTGCTGTGTGTTCGGAAGGCACCTCAGGTGTAAAAACTTTCACAGTGCACGAGTGAACTGCGGGGTGGATGCAAAGGTTTCCAAAGTTTCTTTAAAAGAGAGAGGCTGGAATTCACTTTCATATCATTATTAAGAGGTATGGGGGGAGGAGAAAGTTATTTGTATTTGGGCTATCGGAGGTGGAGATTAATCCTCTGTGACCAAAATGAATATAGGGTCAGATTCTGCTGAGGACAGCTTAGAGGGGGGACTGTCAAGGAGCCAGTTATGACTCCCTGATTCTCTTCCTGGCCCCTGGAACAGGTTAGAGCAGCCTGGAGGTTGCTCTACTTGGCACCAGCTGGCAACAGCCCCCAAGAGATTGCACACTACCTGAGGTTAAAGCAGTAGCCATGTCTCCAGTACACTCCCCACACCCCAAGGGTTGTGAAGAGGGTGGACTAGACGTTAGCTTTGCTGCTTCTCTACCCTCTGGGAGCTCCCCCAAACTGGGTTCTGCTTTTACCAGCCAGGGATGTGTCTAGGCTCCACTCCCTTTGTGTTGCTCCAGGGCAGGCCAGAGAATCTGCCCCATAAAATTTTGGAAGCAGAGTCTGTGTGAATATATTATATATACAGGTGGGGGGGGGCGGTACTGATCACTGATGTCTCTGAACCAAACCCATCCTGCAACCTGCTGAACTTTAACCGAGTTTGAATCCTGATCTGGATCCAAACTTGATGGTTTAGGGCTTTTTCTGTAACGGGACAAGCTGGAATCGGCATCTGCGTGCCCTCAGGGTGAGATTCCGGTTCCCACTAGTCCCTTGTTTGCCTATAAAGCCTCTTAGGCAGCCAGAGGAGAATTCACCCACCACAAGCTCTATGCAGGGCTGCTGTATGCAAAACCCCCTGCCTCTCCCAAGCTCCAGCTCGGGGGGAATGCCATAGGCCGGATGGAGGAGAGCCTCTGCAGAGTACACCAAGCCCCCATAGCGGAGCAGCCCATGGACAGTCCTGGACGGGTCACCATAAAGTACAGTAGCTTCTGGCTGCTTTACTTTATGTTGGAGTCTGCACAGGGCCCCACAGCTACCTAGACTTCGACAGGCACAAAGGCTGGGCTTAAAAGCACCCTAGCTTCCGTTCACCTGAGCTAAGCCTCTCTGCACCGCACCTCCTGGAGGAGAAGCATGGGATCTCAGCCTCAAACTGCAGCAAAGTTCAGCCCTGGATCCAAACTTCCTGGCCGACCCCCAGCTCTACGATGGGACTGAGCATGACCCGGCTTCTGAGAACTCCTACACTTAGGGGAAGTTCAGGCTCGGCTCCAATGTCAATTGAGGAACTTTCTGAGCCTGATTCAGATCCCCAGTTACACCAGGCATAAGTCAGGAGTGACTCTACCGCAGACAGGGGGTTTACACCAGTGCAAAACCGGTTGCTAAGACCACAATCAGGCCTCACGTCTCCAGGACAGACAGACAGCTGGACAGATAGTCAACTGGTTCCTCTTAAGAGATCTTGATAAGAAAGTGGGTTCCTCTTAAAAGATTTCACACACAGAAGCCTGCTTCAGTAATGACCCAAAAGGGATATTTTTTTCCAATACTATGTTCAGCTTTAATTGGCAGCCAGCAAAGTTAAGATAAACCAGTGAAATGGACTCAAAGGATGATCCCCATCAATATTCTCCCCTAGACGCTAATGATATGATAGGCCTTCGTTCTAATTATTTTTTCCCTTTGCTCCTGTCTTAAAGGAAATTAGACACAGCAGATTCACCTTGAGCATCAGTTCTTTTCCACAGGGCACCGATGCAACTTTTTTGTCCCTTGTGAAAGTACCGAAAGCCCAGTCTGTCCTGTAAATTACCCTATAACCTCTTCTGCGTTCATGAATATTTTGACCGTCATGCTGTAATTTTCCTCTGACTGCTGTGTTTTTCACAGATGGGGTAGCCGTTCCCATAACTCACCGACTCTCTTCTAGTGGGTTCGCTTCTGTACGGTGTCCGTTCCAATGTCCTTGAAAAACAACACTGTAATAATGCTGTGATAATCTGTTATGTCCCCATATAGGCCCCTTCTAGCCAAAGGAGATCGATGGCTCCCATTAACAGAGCCTGGCTTCTGCTATGCCGATGTAGCGGGAGAAAAGGGCCTTGCCTTTTAAATATTTCCAATCACTGGAACGCATTTAATGATAAACCAGAAAAAAAATAAAACAATTCCAAGACAAAACGGCCTGGCTGCTGGCTTGGCAGTAAGCTGATGAATCACACAGTGATTGGATTCCTTTTTAGTATTACTTAATAATGTCTGAGCGCCAGGGTAGTTAGCTAACCGTGCTCACCGGTTCAAACGAACAACTTGACTTTGTCCTGAAGCAGCCACTGACTCCCAAGTCCATTGCACTAACCTGGTATTTTAAAGGGCAAATGCCAAGATAAAAAATGACATTACATAAAAGCCAAACACCTTACCTGGAAGGCTCATACCACTTCTTGTGGGATGTATAGTTTTGTTTTTCTGTGTACTTTGCCTTTAAATGTAGAGGCGTGTCCTGGCCTACTCTACGGAGCAGCTGAGAAAGGTGTGATTTTTTGGGTACATGTATGAATGGGATTATATGACATGATAGCAAGCGATTGGATTTGAGGAACCAGGACTTGAGGCTTCCAGTCCTACGTCCATATGTTCTACTGACATCAGCTGAGAAAAGGTGTAACTGAATGTTGGGTGTTAGCTCTCTGTTGCATGGAAATGTTTATTTTTGCTCTTTCTTTGTTCATTGATATCATTAATTTGAAAGGGAACTCATCCAGCCTGAAAAACACAGGCTCTGCTCTTGGAAACGTACATGGTAAAAATGTTGAAGTATCAAAAAAGAGAGAACGTTAACGGTCTACTTTACTTTTCCTGCATGCATGGCCTCTAGTCCCGATCCTTCATAAAAACTTCTGTCTCCTGACTAATGGGAACAGGGTCAGGCTTTTTGTTTACTTTTTCACTCCAGACACTTTTTCAGTTCACTTCATTCAGTCCAGACAGTGACACCAGATGCTTTATCGTTTTAGCTCATAGTCATTCCTGGGGGAATTCTGCACCATTGCATGTGCGCAGAATTCGTGTCCCCCGCAGATTTCTTTGCTTCCCCACAGAAAAATGACTTTCTGACAGGGAAGCAAAGGGAAACTGCAAGAGCAGTCATACACCACTCCCTAGCTGCGCAGGTTCATCGTTCCAGGCACCTGGAGCAGTCAGCGGAGACGTAAATCACCGCAGGGCTGGGGACACCCCAGCCAGTGGCTCCTACCCTGAGCTGGGATCAGCTGCTAATCCTGGCTGGGCTGGAGGCAGGAGAGGACGGGAATTCCTCTTCCCCTGCAAGGAGTGTCTGGGGCTGTGTCAGACCCATCCCCACACCCCTCTGCTGCACCCCAACCACTTTCACCTCGAAGCCCCTGCAGAGTCCCATTGCCCCCCATGAGCCTCTGTACATCCAGATCCCCCCCACCTAGACTCTCCACTGAGCTGCCTGCATTCAGATTGTCCAACACAGAATTCTCTCACCTGACAACTAGATCACCCCACACCAAGCCCCTCCACACTTCAATCCTGCCTGGTTAAGCCTGCCTGCCCCACACCTGGTGCACCTGGTACAGAAGGGCAGGGCCCCAGGGTGTTTTTGGGCAGGCCTACCCCTTGTGCTGTGTCAGGGTCAGTTGCAGCCTCACCACTGAGTCTACGTTCCCAGGATGGAGAGTGGGGAGGCTACAGGGTGATCTCCCAGCTTCATGCTCTGCCATGCTGGAGCCTCTGCATTTATTTATTGACATATAAAACTTGCAGAATTTTGAAGAATTTTAAAATATTATGTGCAGAATTTTTAATTTTTTGACGCAGAATGCCCTCAGGAGCAATAGTTTCACCTCCTGGTTCTTAGTCATGCAAATGCAGCAGTTTTGCGCTAGTGCCTAACACTTTAGGGGACTCTTCGTATTTCAAAAATGTTTGCCTTGAAATTTAAAAACAACCCAAAGAGCATTTTTATTCCTAGTAGGGTGTTAAAAATCTTTCATTTTTAACCAATCAAAGCAGCATCTGAAGCCTAGATTAAGCTGTTTGTGGCATCTCCGGTAAAGTAGGCAGTACATAAGGATAAGCAAGCCATTAATAAATCATTCCCAGTCTGAGGAATCTTCTCTCTCCACTAGGAGAACAAATTATGAGTTGTCCATGTGTTACCCTATTGCTCTGGTTGTATGCAATATTTTAATAACTCATCCACCATTCTTTTATCACTTCACTTATAAAGCTTCATGAAATGACTCACCGGCTAAAATCAACCCGGATGTAAAGATGGCACTGCACTGACTTCAGTGGAGCTGTATCTGTTTATACCAAGGCCAAATTTGGCCCTCAAATTATTAAGGGACAAGAGCACATTCTGAAATGTGTTTGAATGCCCTCAACTCCCATTGGCTGGAGTCCTTTGCAGGATCAGACTCTTTACCTGCAGAGTAACCCCAATCCCCTTTAGTACATTGATCTTTCAATCCGACGATTTAATAAACCTTCATCCATGACAGATCCCTTAACACACATAGATGGGAAGCAGTAAAAGAATCACCTGGTAATTTCCTTAGACGCTTCACCATAAATTTTGGAGCAAATTGCAACAGACAAGCAGCCCAAGAGAGTGTGAAAATGCTGGAACCCTCTTTGTGTGTGTGTGTGTGTGTGTGTTGTGTGAAGGAAATGGGAGACACTATTAATAGATTGTCTGCTGTTGTATTTATCATCGCCCCCACAGAATCTAATTCCTTTCTCAAAACCCTTTCAGGGTCACTGTGACCAAACAATAGGCACCAAAAATGTACAGAGTTCAGGGACAGTTTCATACACAGCTGCCAGCATGAACTAACCTTTCCCTTTCACTAACCCCAGCGCTTAGTTAGAGGCAATTACAAGCCAGAGTTGAACTCGTCTTCCCTGTAATAATAATGTGCATTTATATAGTGTCGAGGTTCCTTCCCCACTCTGAACTGTAGGGTATAGATGTGGGGACCTGCATGAGAAGCTCTAAGCTCAATTAACAGCTTAGATCTGGTCTGGTTGCCACCACTCCCAAGCACTAATTCCCTTCCCTGGGTAGCCTTGAGAGACTCTTCACCAATTCCCTGGTGAACACCGATCCAAACCCCTTGGATCTTAAAACAAGGAGAAATTAACCATCCCACTTCCTTTCTCCCACCAATTCCCAGTGGACCCAGATCCAACCCCCTTGGGTCTTAAAACAAGGAAAAATCAATCAGGTATTAAGAAAAAGGCTTTTAATTAAAGAAAAAAAAGGTAAAAGAAAACCCTCTGGGAGAGATTAGCATACCTGCTACTCTCACAGACAACAGATTCCAAACACAGAAGATGCTCCCCTGGGCAAACCCTCAGTTACACACACAAAAATACCCAAATACCCAATTTGACTGTTCCTTTACTTGCACAAGACAGGTTACAAAGAAATAAACATAAACCTATTTATTTCCTTCACTAATACTCACTACTTGATAAGAGGCTGAATTCTGGAGCTTTCCCACTCCGGTCCAAAGTGAAACTCAAATCAGACAAAGGGAACTTCCCTCCTTCCCTTTGAACCATCTTGTCCTCCCATTGGTTCCGCTGGTCAGGTGTCAGCTAGGCTAGGTGAACTTCTTAACCCTTTACAGGTAAAAGAGGCATTAACCCTTAACTATCTGTTTATGACATATAGCCAAGCACATTTCTTCCAGAAAGCCCCCAGAGTACTTTGCTGGAAGGCACCGCATGCATTGCACAGCCACGGGGGGGAGGGGAGATGTTGGCCAACCCGAGCCTTGACTCTTCCAAGTGCAATGAGATCTTTAATAATCCCAGCATATATCTTCAGGCTTTCAGAGCGCTTCTTAAAGGCACACACATACTGCACTAGATATTCCTCAATGTATCCAGCTCAGAAAGATGGTATCTGGGGAGCTGATGCCCTCTGAAACTGTGATCTCAGGGCGTGAAGATTTTATACAGCTGCTGATTTCATACCTCTATGTCTTCACCTACAAAACTAACCTATCTGGGGGCTGTAAGCTCCATAGGCAAAAACAATGAGCCAGATTCTGTGCTAACGGACAACGATCAGAGACTTGCTGATAGCGGTGGGGACAGAGTGAGGGCCCGGCTTCAGCAGATGTTACTGAGCATGCTCAGTCCATGTGAGCCTTCTCAGTACAAGCCTAGCAGCAAATCTGGGGGGGCATGTGACCCCACGTGCTCCCTCCCTCCCCCCCACTCATCGCCTCTGGCTGAAGAACAATATTGGCACAGGAATGAAGGGGTGGAAACTGGCCAAGAATAAATTCAGGCTGGAAATTAGAAGAAGGTAGGGTGACCAGATAGCCAGTGTGAAAAATCGGGACAGGGATGGGGGTAATAGGCGCCTATATAAGACAAAGCCCCAAATAACAGGACAGTCCCTATAAAATCAAGACATCAGGTCACCCTAGAAGAAGGTCTATAACCAGATGAATGAGGTTCTGGAATTGCTTCCCAATGGGAGCTGAGAAGAGCAAAGAACCTCCCTTGTTTGAAGATGGAGTTTGATACATTTATGAATGGGATTATATGATGAGCGTGCCTGTAATAGAAGGAGACTGGATTTGATGAACCGGGAGGTCCCTTCCAATCCTATATACTATGTTGTCAGTCCTAAGTCCCTACGTTCCATTGACGTCAACTGAGAGCAGGCATTACTGAGCTCAGAACCTGGTCATGTGCCTTCTGTTTTCTACAACACCAAATACTCTGAAAAGACTCGGTAAATAATAATAAATACTCATTACCATAATAATAATAATACCATTCCCTTGCACAGCACAAACCTGGCTTTTATTAAATTTCCCATGTGACCAGCAGGTGAAAATACAGCCTCACTTCTTTCATCAAAGCCCAATATTGTGAGGCCAGGACAGCAGGCTTAACTAATGCCGAATTGCTTTTGATTCTTCTTCCCTTTGATGCACTCAGCATGAAACAGACATGTTTGATCTTTTTTCTACCAGGGTAGCAAAAATTCAGACTTGCCAGTTTCTCCAGAAACTGCATGTTTCTTTCAGTCTCATTGAAATTCCCTATGATTTCTTCCCCTTCTGTATTGTGTTGTCTGAGTCGAATTTAAACATCGTTCCCATTGTGTTACCCTTTGGGCGAATCCTCCATATGATGACTCCCTATTGGCACTGGCACCCCCTGCTGGCAGAGTAGCTTCACTGCTAATCATAGCAATGCAATAGATGCAAAACAGGTGTCGAGCAGCGGGCTTTTTGCACAGGGTCACATTTCCAAGCACATTCTTAAGCGAGTGTACAATATTTACCTCAGCCACTCTTTGCATGTGCAACACGAGCCATCGGTGCACAACCACACCCGCGCCTGGGCGCAAAAACGTATCGGCATTCCAAACTGGTGACTGTGTGTGCAAATATGTCTTGTCACCCACAAACAGGGAGGCTTTGCACACACCAATGTGTGAATTTTGTCATCCCCGCTGAGAGGGCCCTTTTAAAATTTGGCACCAGAAGCCGGCCTGAATTTCTTTTCGTCCTGTCTCCACTGCATCTGACCCAAGGGAGCACAAAAATCAGTCTCCCGGGGAGAATAATACAGCATTCGCTCTGCGGTCACTAAAACGCAACGCAGAGTTTTACTCTAGGCCTGTGAGACTCAGACTGAGCCTCGCGAGCCGCAAGTGGCTCTTTAATGTGTCTCCTGCGGCTCTTTGCAGCACACAATATTAAAAGACGGTGTGATGTAATTATTAACCAATCAGGAGGCTTTTACTATGTTATTAACCAATTGCAGTTGATAAAATAATAATACTCGGTCAGTCATTTTGCTGTGAGAATAATATATATAACTGTTTCCCCGTCATACTGTTTAAATAGGAATATATAACACTATAGTAAATGACACAATGAATTCACCCTCCTCTGGCTCTTTCGGGTGATGCTGAGTGCTAATTTGGCTCCTGAACCACTGAGGTCTGAGTATCGCTGCCTTAGGCCTTAAATTCTACCTCAGACTCCTCCTCGCTCAGACTCAGGTTCACTTTTTGAAGGGCTATTTTAAAAAAAAACAGCAAAGTCTTAAAATTGCTACTTTATGGCTCCAGAAAGCCCGTAGCTACAACTGCCGGGGAATTCAAAGTTAAGGCAGACGCGGCCTCTATGTTATCTCCAGATATTGCTGGCACGCTCAGAACAGCGGATGACTTGGCCGTCATTGTGTGATAAAATCCTCCTTTGCTTCGCGCATTTATCCCCTCTCTTCTCAGCCACTGGAAACACCCGACACACACCCCGTTCTTTCTCCTTTCGTCCACGGCTGCAAAGAGTCACTCATCAAGGAGGGACTGTTCTTTAGCTCCACAATCAGTCTCAGATCCTGGGATTTTAAGGAATAGGTGTGTTAAAAATGTGTCTCCTGCCATCCCTTTAAAATTCTCTCCGCATAGAGCCAATCTGGGAGAGGACGTGCTGATCATTCGCATCACCTTTGCTACGAATCAAACGGAGGCAGTCAACGTAGTTCAATAAAAAAGGGTTTTAATGGTGGTACCGAGGAGGGCATTGCACTTAGATATAAGACAGTCCCAGATTGCAGCACCATGAGTTCCAACGTCATGTGCCAGGTTGCAGAGGCCTCCCTCTAAGACCTGCAAGCAGTAGGAAGTGTTAGTGCCAGTATACAAGGCACTGGTGAGACCTCATCTGGAACACTGTGTGTAGTTCTGGTCTCTCATGTTTAAGAAAGATGATTTCAAACTGGAAGAGGTGAAGAGAAGGGCTACTAGGATGATCCAAGGAATGGAAAAACCTACCTTATGAGAGGAGACTCAAATAGCTTGGCTTGTTTAGCCGAACCAAAAGATGGCTGAGGGGAAATAAGATTGCTCTCTATAAATACATTAGGGGGATAAATACCAGGGAGGGAGAGGAGTTATTTAAGTTAAGCACCAATGTGGCGACAAGAACAAATGGATATAAACTGGCCATCAACAAGTTTAGGCTTGAAATTACAGGAAGACTTCTAACCATCAGAGAAGTGAAATTCTGGAACAGTTTTCTCAGCAGAGTAGTGGTGGCAAAAAACCTAACTGGCTTAAAGATTGAGCGTGATAAATTTATAGAGGGGATGGTATGATGAGACTGCCTACAATGGCATGTAGCCGATCTTCGACTGCTAGCAGTAAATACCTCCAATGGGCGCTGATGGGACACTAGATGAAGAGGGCTCTGAGTTACTACAGAGCATTCTTTCCCAGGTGTCTGGCTAGTGGGTCTTGCCCATATAATCAGGATCTAACTGATCGCCAGACTTGGGCTGGGAAGAAATTTTTTCCCAGAGCAGATTGGCAGGGAGCCTCAGGGGCTTTCGCCTTCCTCTGCAGCATGGGGCATGGGTCACTTGCAGCTTTAAACAAGTGTAAAAGGTGAATTCTCTGTAACTTGAAGTCTTTCAATCATGGTTTGAGGACGTCAATAACTCAGCTGGAGGTTAGGGGTCTATTACAGGAGTGAGTGGGTGAGGTTCTTTGGCCTGCCATGTGCAGGAGGTCAGACTAGATGATCATGATGGCCCCTTCTGATCTTAAACTTTGAGTCTATGAGTAGGGAGTCCACTCCAGCTAAACTCTCTTGATGCCCACATCTGAACAGGTGACGGTGTTATAGCAATGAGGTGAGGTTACTAAATGATGCTTAAGAGAGGGGCTAAGGTTTTAAACCAGCTCAGATACCAAAGTGATGAGCACTAGGGGTGACATTCACCCCTGTGATGAAAGCCAGAACAAAGCAAATGAATTATTTAAGTCACACTTTAGTCACTAAGTGGTTTTAACAGTGCATGTGCCTTTTGCTGGCCCTCTGCACATGGGTGGATTTCACCTGAAATGACAAGACAAATTAGATAAATAGAATCAGCTCCCTAGTGCTAGGAGAGAAGAGGACAGAGGTTAGTTATGGTCAAGCTAGACAAGAAGCTTCATTAATCATGGAATCACAGAACCATAGGGATAGAATGGACCACAAGGGTCATCTAGTCTAACCCACTGCCAAGATGCAGGATTGGTTGTGTCAAATGATTATTGAATTGATGAAAAATTAATTAACCTTTTAAGACAGAATAAGGTCTGCTTTTGTTTTGTCCTGACCTTATCTTATGTTTGTTTGGTTGTGTGAAAGGAATTTTATTTTAAGCCTATTTTACAATAAAAATCTATGATGACAAGGTGCCCCGTGTGAGACTCGGTGGTCGGAATCCACATACTAAATGCCAGCCTCCGAATCAAGGTGGGAAAGATGGTGTTATGCCTAAAGCAGAAGAACAGGAAGCAGAAAACCAGAGTTTATTCCCACATCTGCCACATGCCATTGCTTACCACTATAAAAAGGACAGTGATCAATTGTTCTGCATGTTGACTGAAGGTAGGACAAGAAGTAATCTGCAGCAATGGCAATTTAGACAAGGTAAAACATTCTAATTATAAGGATAGTTAAGTACTGCAATAGGTTACCAACGGAGGTCGTGGGATCTCCACCACTTGAGGTTCATCACTGGACAAACACCTGTCAGAGATGGTCCAGATTTACCCGGTCCAGACTCAGCACAGGAGGGTGAATGAGACGATTTCTCAAGGTCCCTTCCTCCTCTACATTTCTATGATTCTATGCTTCCTGTGTGTCCAATGCAATTCACTTTAACCTCTTGGAATTTCTGTCTCCAGATCTTTAAAATGAGGACAATGATTCGGGCGGAGCAAAGAATTTGCAACTATTTATTTGATGACTTTAACCTTTTTTCCTGCTTTTAGAATATCTGTGAGCAGGTCACAGTTTCCTTTAATGTATTGGGTTATTTGAATGTGTCCAGTGAGTATCTTTTCAGAGTTTTTGTTTTGTGACTTGATCCCTGGTGTTTGGAATTCATGCTGCCTGAAGGAAAAAGGAACAAAATTGTTTCGCTCAAAAATATCGTGGAAATAAAATTGGCTTTTTCGAACAGCTCTGTTGGTTCTAACTCACCAGGGGAACACCACTTGCTGTCTTAGTCTTTCCTAATAGCTAGGGAAATTAATTAATTAATTACGAGACTGTAATTGATCCCCAATAAACGTGTCAATGTTTTAAACAATTAACCATATAGCCCCAAGCAGGGTAATTAAACTTGAATTAATATCTGAAAATGGTAACATTAATAAGTAGGCCAATCAGTGCCTAACTATTTCCACCTCAGCAAATCGGTTACATGCCATTTAGATGTCTAAAACGGCCTCCTGATTTAACATATTAACAATCAATATGTTTAAATTAGATTTGTTCTGTAACTTCCAGTCCAGCCAACATCCTGGAAAAGCTGCTGTTCACAGGGGAGTCTCCCGATTGGATTTCTTTCTGGATTGGCTGTTCCTCTCCCAGCGCAAATCTAGGAACAAATTCTTTGCTGGCGTAACTCCATGAACATCAGTGTAATTACACCCACAGAGAAATTGGCCTCCGTATCTGTTCTTTCAAATAGCTACGCTCTCCATTGAAAGGGATAGCCTTCATGTTAGTCGCTTGTAGTCTTATTGATGGGTTGATGTATTGATTATTGATTAATCTCTTAGATTGCAGTGGTCAATAAAGGTTCAGTCTCCTGAGGGCTAGAACATCAGGAATATTATTATCAGTAGCATTAGAATGAGAGACCCGAGGAGCACACGAGAAACAATTGCAATTTGTCACAAGTCCCTTTATTAACCACTCCACTAAGCAGATAATTTCACAAACACTGAAATACAACAGCAGAGAGAAAGAAAGGGAGTGCAGAGTGTTTAACCCTATGACTAGCATTACTCACCTCTCACATCTCCTGCTGGGGGACCCTAGAAGATGATGATGGTGAAGATCATCTTCACCATCATCATCTTCATCATCACCAGCTGTTGTCAGCCTACACACCCGCCCCATGTGCCACACAGGCCTGGCAACACCTTTTATCCTGAGTTCTGCTTATTCAGGCTCACGCACATGCATAAGGGTTCCAGACCCTTTTTCCTTACCCATACGTCCACCTCCCACTGATTCAGGGCTGCCCCTTTCTCATTGGCTGTCCCCTTATTCTCATTTACATCCCAACGAGTTACCACAGCAACCTGAGTTTGTCTCAGAATCCCCAGAAATGTTACTCTCGGGCATCTTGCGGTATTAACTGGCACGTTGCACTATATTTTCCAGTCTATTGCTGCATAGTTTCCAGAACATCAGCACTTAACACATCTTTTGCTGTATCCTACAGGGTTATCTTTCAGTCAACTAGTCATGCCTGGCCTCCATTTTGGCCACTGCAACATTTTGGGTACAAATAGCTGTAGCTGCAATTTTGCACAGTTCTTAGTAGGCACAAGGTAGGCCATTTGGACATCGAAGTCTCTGATGTGTAGTAAGCTGGGACCCAACAAATAATGTAAATTGTACCTGCAAATAAGTTTGGGTGGGAAATTGTGCACACATATTGTGTTTCCAAAAATGGAGACTTGGGATACTTCTACACTACCTGCCGGATCGGCGGGTAGTGATCGATCTATCGGGGATCGATTTATCACGTGTAATGTAGACGCGATAAATCGATCCCCGATCGCTCTCCCATCAACTGCTGAACTCCAGCTCGGCGAGAGGTGGAAGCAAAGTTGACGGGGGAGCCACGGCCGTCGATCCTGTGCCGCGAGGACGCGAAATAAGTGATTCTAAGTCAATCTGAGATATGTTGACTTCAGCTATGCTATTCTCGTAGCTGAAGTTGCGTATCTTAGATTGATCCCCCCCCACCCCAGTGTACACCAGGCCTTGGTTTTGAAACTCTAGATAGGAGGTTATCCAGGTATCCTCCCAGGCAGTGCAAGGTTGTTCCCTACTGTATCTTTTTTTCAAGTCTACTTTGAAAGGTCCCAGCTGATGGAACTTTACCTCTTCCCTTGGGAGACTGTTTCAACTGTTTTAGGCTATTCAGGCGAAATTCTCCTTTTCCGTCCCAGTTACTTCTGGCTATATTCCATTGCACCATCTTCAAGAATTCCTCTTCAGCCTTGAGGCTCATACCCTTCTAATATTCATGGAGACTCATTTCTTCCATGAGTTACCATGATTATTTTTGTAAAGGGATGGTTTGGTGTAACCAGTTACAATACTTTCTTACAGGCCTGCAGGCTGGTGAACTCTCTGCTTGTTTCAACTCATCACAACCAAGCGAGTGTGTGCGGGGGAACTCCCCCAGTCCAAAGGAAGTAAAGGAGCGGAAAAGCATGGCTCCATCCCCTAATACTCTGGATAAAGCTCTTAACCCAGGATGGGCCACTTTACCACAATGATTATTACAGGAGTACCCAAAATGTGCTAGACCCTGTACACATGTATATTTCTGTATTGATTTCTAACAATCAAAAGTGCCCATACATAGGCTGTGAGCACCCCGCCAATTATTTAAAATGGCAGAATCCAGTGCACATCTAGGTCAGCCTCACTTCTCTTCCAAAGCAACAACTCTCCTATTTCTCTTAGGTACGTACAGATACGTCCCCCATTGCCTCATACCTGAACACTTCATCATTTTTAATGTGTTTATCCTTACAACGTCCCTCTGAGGTAGAAGTGCCAGTATCCCCATTTTAAAGAGGGGAAACGGAGGCACCGAGAAGCTAAGTGACTGACTTCAGGTCGCACAGCAAATGTGGCAGGGAAGTAAACCCAAGTCCTAGGCTAGTTCTTAATATAACACAGTAACACCGCAATGCATCAGATCATGATCTCCCCTAACTCCTGGCAAAATAGATGGGCCCTCAAAGTCAACACATACAGGGCTATTTTGGACCAGAGTGGAGGAGGGCATTCTAAACTCTTGGGGTCTTCAAAAGGATGTTCCTTCCCGCTGCACCCACCCTATTGAATTCAGAAGCATTTAGCATGAGTATCTCCACTCTATGCAGCTGTCACATGTATTGAAAACTATGTTAAAATTGTGATCTGTCCCTTTAAATTCTCTGGGGGGTTCCTGGCATAGTTGCCAGCTTTCACACGGTAAATAAGCACCCCAACTTTCATAATGAGCCAAAAATCAAGCTAATCCCATTTCAAAACAAGGCCAAAACAAGCCAATCCCTAAGAACCCCAACACTCTATGTGACTAGATTCTCCCGTCGTGCAGTCTGGGACTGTGGTGGGCCTGCTGTGCACCCCTGACTCTCTTCCCCCCTTGCCCCCGCTTGATGGAAGCTGATCAACAAAAAATGCAGCAAGCAACAAGCCAAATAAGCAACAAACTACAAGCCTAAAACTAGCCAACAAGCAACTCACAAGCCAATTAAGGCAAAAACTAGCCCAATTGCAGCATTGTTGGTTTTTTGGGTTTTTTTGCAGTTTTGGTTCCTGATTGGGTTCCTGGTCCTGCTTTCAGGCAGGGGGCTCTGTAGGGAAGCATCTGATCAGACTCAATCTGCAGCCAGCCAGCCTTAGCCAAGGCCCTACAGTAAGGTGGGGTTGGTAGTGCCTTTCTGTTTTAGGGAGCAGCCTGCTTTGTCTCTCTCTGTTTTGGGGTTCTTCTGTGTTATCATTCTGAAGCAGGATTATGGTGCAACCTTCCAGCAAGAGTATTTATGGTTTGATCTCTGTGTGTATGCTGTGAACATTATACTGCAGTGTATCAGGTTCCAGACCAAAATGCTTCGTCCATATAGGAAGGCATGGTCCCTGCCTTAGAGACCTCACAACCTATATAGATAGAAAGGAAATGAAAGGTAGGGAAACCACATGCAGGCAGAGCTGTCAGGCTGATGATTGGCTCATGGCTTTTTAGTTCCATGGGTTTGTTTGTTTTCATATATAAATTATCCCCCCTTTACCTCATCATTCTTGGTTCCCCATTGTTTTAAAGTGTTTGTATTTTAGCAGTTGACGGTGCTGCCATCATTGCAATCTCATGCCTAATTCACTGTCAACTGCTGCCCCCAAGGTCACTTCCAGCGAAGCGTGTCCTAGGTTTGTTCCTTCCATGTTTGCCTTTCAGATTATTTCCCCCTCAAGGTTTTAGCCAGCATGTTTCCATGTGGAATCTCTTTTTTAAAACTTTCTTTCCATATGTTCTGTATTTGAAACACCTCCCATTGGGGATCATCAGGGCATTTGATGAGCATGTTGGTATCCCCATCTTCCAAATCATTAAAGAACATATCCTCTATACATACAAGAGTAACCGTTATTCTTTCAGCTCTGAATTTCTTAACAGTTGTGCATGTGAAATCTCAGCCTCAGATGTTTCATTATTGTCATTTATTGAGGCAGAAGTCCATGGACGTCAAGGTTAAAGTTGTCTGTGACAAAGACACAGTGGAACTTTACATTCATTGACTCAGAATAGTCAGAACAGACTTGACAGGTAAGGTAGGTAGGCAGGCACCATCATCATCTCACTTTGCAGATGGTAAACACAGAACTCAGCGCTTCCTGCTTCTCAGCCCTGTTCCTAAAACACTGTATCACTTATTGTTTGTATTACTGTAATGCTGGATGTAATGAGATGGAGGCTTCCGTGTGCTAGGTGCTGTACGTACACATTGTAAGACAGTCCCGGCTGTGAAGAAACTTACAGTCTAAACAGACAAACAGTGGAAGAAATGAAATTATTGTATCTCCATTTCACAGATGAGGAACACAGGGAAAGAGACATGAAGTGACTTCTCCAAGGTCATACAAGAAACCTGTAGCAGAACTGGGCACTGAGCCCAGACCTCTTGACTCCCAGTCTTGTGCCTTAACCCAAAACCCATTGGTGGCGCCATCACCACCATAAACTAAAATATGTCACCATTTCACCGGAAAGCCATCGCTGGGAACCATCGCTGGGAACCTGGCATTTAACACAAGATCACTTGCTCAGGCAATGGCTTAAGTACATATAGCTAAAGTGAAAGACCACCGACCGACACAGTAGTTGGGTTGCCAGGATTTAAAATCCAGAAGCCCCCTGCTATAGAAGCACACATGTAGGCTGTACAATATAGCTGGACTCTAGCTGCAATGACTGATAAACCTACATGCTCAAGGAGGTGGTTCGGAGGTTTCAGATTAGGTCATATGCATCTGTTAGGAACACAGCAAAGGGGATCTGCTGCCTCCACATCAATCAACAGAGCAAAACAAGAACAGGGCCTGGTGCTGGTGGAAGTTCCATTGATTTATATGAACAGCACAGTATGAATAATAACTTCATCTGTCGCGGGACTTTCCCCACCGGACGCTGACCTGCAGCAGCCATCCAGCTTTCTTCATAATTAGCAGCTGCTGATGGTAATTATTCTTCTCTGCCCACCTTCACTACGCTTAGAATTCAGAATTCTTCCCTACTTCGGAGCCTCCCTCGCTAGGCTGCATTGGGAGTTCCAACCGGTCTGATTTGTAGAGGCGCTGCTGGCTAATATTCTTCTACCTTGTTACTGGCTGCTAAATTCAGTACCCCGTGGCGGGAAGGGGAAGCTAGAATCCAGCTACAGCAATGAGCCAAGAGCCACAGTGTTCACTGCCAGAAGCAATGGGTTTCTAAGGGTGAAGATCAACACACATAACAGCAGTTCCCATTCGCTGACTAAGAAGTGCCCTCCAAGATGCTTGACAAGGAAAGAAACTTATCTGGTTTGGTGACTGAAGTCAAATGAGCTGGTGGTGTCAGCTGTGATGTGGACATGCTAGGAACTGAACTAAGAACTAGACCAGGGGTTCTCAAACTGCGTTGCACTGCGACCCCCTTCTGATAACAAAAATTACTACATGACCCCAGGAAGGGAGTACCAAGCCCATGCCCTGGGCAGAGGGGCCAAAGCCAAAGCTCCCGGACTTCAGGCCCAGGTCAGGGGCATGTAACCTGAACCCCGCCACCCAGGTGGTGGGGCTCAGACTTAGTCTTCAGCGCCGGGCCCCAGCAAGTCTAATGCCAGCCCTGGCGGTCCTATTAAACAGGGTCATGACCCACTTTGGGGTCCTGACCCACAGTTTGAGAACCACTGAACTAGCCACACAGCTGGCACTGATTGGCCCCCTTGTGGGCACTTTTGGCCAAGAGGTCAAGGATTGAACGGGCCACGGAGACTCAGCTATCTGCTCGTCCCTGGAAGTGGTCCTACTGACTAAAGATAGAGACCCATTGGTGGAGGAACATTTGGTTCCCGTTAGGCCTTTTCTAGCTCTAACTCACCTGATTTCAGATTTTTCCCTTCTGCTTTGTACTCTTTGCGTGGCTGTGGCTTGTTGCCGTAATGATTTTACTACTGCGGTATATGCTGCTCAGCTCCAGCGGGCCCCTCTTTAAAATATGCTCTGATCCCTACTCATTGTAACAAAAGATTTCATTCATTGCAATGAGAGTTTGGTGGTAATCGGTATCAGGTGTCCAATGCAGATCAGATAATGTCCCATTTTCTCGGATTTTGCCTGTACAGTAGCTTACCGGTAGCCTTGGGACACTTTTAAATAAGCACTATGGGGCTTGCTTTAATGTCCTTCTCTGACGCTTTGTTTGAAGCACCTCTCTAGCCCTAGCAAGTGAAACAGCATGCAGCAGTGCTTAATTGAAAGGAAATAAAAAGAAGAGGTTTTGCCCAGCTTCCTGGGGGAGTTGCATATCGCTGAGATTGACTGACATTAACTGGCAGAAGGAGGAATCTTTCTGAGGGGAAAAAAACGCAAACTTCATTAGGGACAAGGCCATTAAAAATGGCATTCGCTTATAGTCCACTGGATTTTTTACTTCCTGTATGCCCGTTCCCATTCCGACACCTGCTGCGTGCTCAGATGCAAGAGAAGCGAGGCTGGCTCTACTTCGGGGTCACAGCAAATAGTCCCTTCCCTTTCCTTGCAACAATGAATGTGGCACCACTGATAGGCTTTGGAATATCCGCGCTCTCTTGCTTTGGTATTAGGTGAGTCCTTTGGCAGGTAAGATCATTGAGATATTTCTCCTGATAGGACATGTGATGTCCTTAGGATGTGCCTTCCAACTTCCTCACCTGGGGCCCAATTCACCATTGCTCTGCATCTTGTGTAGTCATTTGCACCAGTGCAAAGGGGTTAAAAAGTGCTACTGTCACTTTGTCTGGAGGGGTTCACGACCGTCAGTGCCAACCTCAGGGCAGATGTCCAACAGCAGGGCAGAGACCCCAAACTGGTGGCATGTTCTATCATTAGATTTCATCAACACAGCAACAAATGTGAACTCCTGGATCACTGGAACAGTCTTACCCTGGAGTCACAGACAGTCCCCTTGGGCACTCCAGTCTATATAGCCACCTGGGCAAGCTGGACTTAGCGATAAAGGGTCACTTACACCAAAGAGCACAAAATATTCAGGTTGCTCCCAGTCCCAAGAGACCAGTCACTTGCCCCAGGTCAGTTTGTATCTCAGATCTCACACCAATGGCAATGCTGGTAGCCAATCCTATAGTAACTAACCAAGGATTTGTTAACTAGGGAAAGAAATGAGGGGGCGTGTGGCAGGGTGCGGCTAGAAAGGCTACTTAATCAGCTCCTGCCACTCCATCCCCAATCAGGGGGATTGGATTGGGGCTGGGTAGATAGCCTGGTGACTGACCTGCCAACCTCATTAGCAGGAGCTATAAGGCTGGGAGGAAGTGAGAGCAAGTGGGGCAGAGACCAAGAGGAGAAGGTCAAGGTCAAGGTCAGGCTCAGGCTCAGGGGGAGGTGGGAATCGCCTAGTCTGTTGCTGGCCAGGCTTGTGGTAGGCCAAGCTGTTGTAAAAAGCCCGCATAATGTCAGAAACTGGTCGTGGGGACCTGATCACAAAAAAAGAGCACGGGTGTTGCACCAGCCTGGAGTGTCCCTGAGTCTCTGAGAAGAGGGGGAGAAGGGTCGAACCGGAGGGGCACCACGTGCGCCCCGTTAGAGGGTTATTTACAGGTTAGAGCTGGCAACGTATAAGCACAAATGAGTTACAGTCTCTGGTTCCAAAAGGTGACGGATGTAGTAACCCGTCCGCGCTGAATGTCCTTTAGGACTAGCCCAGGCTGATCCTGGGGATCTCTGCTCTTGTCTCCTAGCTCCTGCCCTGTGAGAGATCAAACAGCAAAGAGAGGAAGAATTTTCCTGTCAGCTGTCTTTATTTCCTTCTTCCAGAATTCCAGCTGATGGGATAACCTTCCATGCACCTCGCACCTTTATGGGTGTGAGAGGGCCATTAGCCCAGTCTTTCTATCCTGATGCTTCACAATCATAGAATTACAGGACTGGAAGGGACCATGAGAGGTCATCTAGTCCAGACTAGGAATTTGTGCTTCCAAAGCAATATTAAGCACACTGGGGATGGGCACCAGGGGACTGGAGCTTGTACTCCTGCTGTCCTACCAGTACCGGTTCTTATGAATGCGTCACTAAATGGAGGTCTTAATTTTCCAGGGATAGCTAGACGGGCACTTTGTATGAGCATCATCTAGGGTGACCAGATAGCAAGGGTGAAAAATCGGGACAGGGGTGGGGGAAATAGGTGCCTCTGTAAAAAAAAGCCCCCAAAATTGGGACTGTCCCTATAAAATCAGGACATCTGGTCACCCTAGCACCATCATGTAATCTAAATGCACACAAAACCTTTCCATTGTCCTCAATACTGTTCTCCTTCTGGCAGAGCCACTGCTAGAATGTTTCTGCACTATTTTGCAAATAATATGGCACAGATCTGGTGACTCCCGGCAATGCAGACCACCTTCACTACACTCCAACCTGAGGACATCTGGCTGAAATGTAGAGAAGGCACCGAGCATGAAGGCTGAATGGCCCTGATTCTCCATTGTCCTCCACATTGCGTAGTCACAGATACCCGTATAGCGGGGTTAATGAATGGTAGCATTTGACATCTACTTTGCACTAATCTAAATGACTGAACAAGGTGCAGGCCAACAGAGAATCAGGCCTTTGTAGTTTCTCTTTGTAAGAAAGAGAGGACACAGGGGTGTGCCTGATGAAGGACATCCAGTTTAACCAATGTGCCCTTATTTTCTTAGGGTAGAATTACAATGAAAACACATTATTACAAAAAAATGTGAGCTGTTACATTCATGGCATACAAACATACAAGTTAGGTAATACATAAAATACTCTTGCTGGAAGGCTGCAAGGTAACACTACCTTATTTCTTAAAATCCAGAACCTTCACACACATGAACCAAAAACACAGAGAGAGAAAGCAGGCTGCTCTCTAGAGCAGCCAGGCATAAATCACCCCACCCAACACTAGGCTGGCTCTTTGCAGACTGACTCCTAAAAATTCAGATGGCATGCTTCCTTACAGATCCCCCTAGCCAGCAACCAGAACCCGGAAATCCCCTCAGAATGTAAAGTGATGACTTATCATTTTAACACACCTTTCAGTACACCACACAAACCAGAAAAAAATGTGTGTCCAAAACTCCATAGAAACTGTCAATCCTGCATATGGGCATATGTCTGTTCCCTGTTCCAGACCTCCATTTTTTAACAAATCAGAAATGCCAGTCAAGCCACTCCTTATGTGACAGCAAAATAAGGAAAGCTCTCCTCATTCTCACTCTTTTGTGGTTCTGTTTTCAAGTGCCAGAACATGGCACCCCACAAACCAGCTAATTACACTGAAACTTCAAATCTACACAATTGTTACACAGTTTAATAGCCTGTATGACCTTTTCTTTGGTCCTTATTAGCTAATCAGAGATCTGTGTTTTTGTAACATTTCATGAACATCATTCCTTTCCCTGCATCATCTTGACTGCATAACAGCTACCTATACACGCCCACTGTAATTCTCAACTGACCTTCAAGGTAAATTGTGTTCTGCATTTGCCTGACATACTTTCACAGTAACATAATCCTGTTTTTAACATAAATGATCATTTTCGAATAACTTGATGGTTTTGAATTCAGACAATAACCGGCTGCAATTTGCTTCTTGAGCGATTTTATTTACACCGACAGTAGCAGAACTAAATTGAAAGGTCCGTTCATTGACTGGAGCTGCTTCTGTGTGAACGCCGATTCAGCTTCAGGAAATCAATTCACCTTTGATTTAGCCCTCTGTATTATTAACACACGACTAATACCGAATATAGATTTCCTGCCCAGATGTAATGTGAATGTCTCTTTTAGTGCCAAGGCACAACCCACCCAAATTATTGAGAAATAACAATTTGAGGAATATTGCAACTTTTGCAAAGGGTGGGGAAAAGAGTTCCTATTGGTTTGAGCATTGGCCTGCTAAACCCAGGGTTGTGAGTTCAATCCTTGAGGGGGCCACTTAGGGATCTGGGACAAAACCAGTACTTGGTCCTGCTAGTGAAGGCAGGGGGCTGGACTCAATGACCTTTCAAGGTCCCTTCCAGTTCTAGGAGATGGGATATCTCCATTAATTTATTTATGATGGGAGGGAAAGACTTACTTGTTTAATAGATCTTAATGCAGCTAAGGTTGTATTTGCCCCATATGCAGCTGCAGAAAGCTGGTTTGTGCGAGAACCCCATTAAAACTCACAAGCTAAGCAGGCTGGGAGTGGGTCAGTACTTGGATGGGGATGCATGAAGACGGGTTGTGATATAAAAGGCAGCACTATTCTCCCTGAACTGATCTGTGGCATCCTCACATGCTCGAACCGCGCACACAAAACCAACATGGACTCAATCAATCCTGTAGGGTGATCTCAAGGACTTTGAAACCCAGCTGTGGAGCCGATGAACAAGGCCTGGTGGTCATTCAGACACACCAAGAATCTTTACCAGTGCTGAACCAAATCGGTCTCACATACTGTTAATTCATGATTTTTTGTTCTTTTTCCCATAAAATAGGAACAAGAACTTAATTCCCACTTGCAAAGTGATTAAAATTCTGTACTTTATATCTATCATAGGGCTGTACTTTCCTCTGGAATACCTAGACTGCGAAAGGTGGGTCTCACTAAATAAAAGACTGGGTATTAATAGTTGTGTCATGGCAGTGCCTGGAGCCCACAGTTGAGATGGGGCCCTATCGTGCTGGCTGCTATAATGCCACAGAGCGAAAGACTGCCTTTTCCCTGAAGCATTTACACTCTAAATAGACAAGACGAACATAGGGAAGGAGAAAGGAATGATTATTATCTCATTTCACAGATGGGGAACTGAAGCACCAAGAGCCAGATGCACAAACGTACTAAGGTTCCTAATTCTCATTGAAATCGGTGGGAGTTTGGCACCTAAGACCTTTGAGGATCTGGGCCAGGGGATCTTGTGCACGGTCACTTCAGGAGTCTGTGGCAGAACATTGCTCTATAGCTCTTGAAGCCTGTTCCAGTCCCTTATCCACAAGACCATCTCTATGGGCCAGGACTTCAACTGGTGTCATTTGCCGGAGTTGCAATGAAGTCAGTGGAACTATGCTGATTGACACCAGCTGAACATCTACCCTTTCGTAGTTAATGCGGGGGGGACCACTTAACAAATATATCCCGATGTTGTTGTTATGAAGGTCTATAAGGAAGTAAGACCAGGGAATATGAGGCTAAGCACAAGGCAAAGAGCGACTTTGAACTAGCAGAGCCACTAACATATGCCATCTGAAGCGTTTGTGTTTTAAAGTGACAAAGGACTGTGACGTAGACAATCAGAACAGGCCTGAGCTGAGTGGCTGGAGAAAAGCGGGGGGGACTCTTCCCCAAGAACGCTCACAGCATCTTGGACTGTCAAGAGGAAGACTTACGACTCTGCAAGCGCAGTCTGAACTCTGTCCTGGGCCGTGATTGAAAGCCGGTGGCTGTGGCGTGAAGGTGACATGCCGAAGGAGAGGGAACAGGGAAAGAAACCCAATGTGTCCGTGACATTCCCGCATGCACACTCTGGCTGATTTATGGACATAGTTGCCAGTGTATCCTGTGCTCAGGAAAAGAAGAAAATAACTGTTAATAAAAAATAAATATTGTTTAATTCAATGGGGATCTAATAAAAAAATATCAGAAAAGTATGTTATTGAGTTTCCTCTTTGTTCCAAAACATATATAAATGGCCATAAATTGCCCATTGGGAGGGAGAGACAGGCAAATAAAAGCAAAGCATCTGTTGAACATAAAGATTCCAAAACCAGAACTTTGAGAATTTTGATTTCTCGGCAAGTCAGCCCTGGCTCAAGTGGGCACATGTCACACTGAAGTGGAAAGGGAGAGCGTTGGAAGAGTGTGAACCGAGAGGGGTAGGGGAGTGGAGGCGTGTGAAGAGGTAGAAGATGCAGAGTCTGGAGTAGGGTTGCCAACTCTCCGTTGTTGCCTTGCAGGACAAAACTAATCATTTTGCCATGCCTTGTCATGACACTGCACCATTTGCAGCCTCAGGTCATGGCGCTGCCTGTGATGGACGTTACACCTTCCTGCCATGATGTGTCATCACACCGTGATGCCCCCCAAAAATGTAGGACTCTAACTCTTGTGCATCCCTGGCTTGCCACGTGGCTAGGGCCCTACCAAATTCACGGTACATTTTGGTAAATTTCAGTCATAGAGTTGAAAAATCATAAATTTCATGATTTCAACTATTTAAATCTGAAATTTCATGGTGTTGTAATTATAGGGGGGGGTCACAAGGTTATTGGGGCGGGGGTTGTGGTACTGCTACTCTTACTTCTGCGCTGCTGCTGGCAGGACACTGCCTCAGAGCTGGGCGCCTGGCCAACAGCCGCTGCTTTCCAGCCACTCAGCTCTGAAGGCAGCGAGAAGTAAGGGTGGCAATACCGTGACCCCATGCCTAAAATAACCTGGTGAACACACACACACCCGCAACTCCCTTTTGGGTCAGGACTTCCAATTTGTCTCCCCCATGAAATATGTAGTATGGGGTAGAAGCACAAAAATAGCCAGTTTTCACGGGGGGAAACCAGCTTTCATGGGGGGAGACCAGATTTCACGATCTGTGATGCATTTTTCATGGCCGTGAATTTGGTAGGGCTCTACCCATGGAGTACAAACCCAGGACAAATGGAACTGTCTCTGACTGTGGAGGTAGGGGCAGCCCTCGAGTGGAACCACAAAACAGCAACCTTCATGGTTTGTCCAAAAGCATCAGAGAGGTGGGAGAAGGGCCGCATGGATAGAAATATAACCATAAGACTTCTCAGTGTAATTGAGTGATACCGTTAACCCTAGAACAACAAGTAATTACATCTGTCACATCCTAGGTTAATGCAGTGTGGGAGACATCTATGTTGTCACTCCCGTTTATATGCTACAGGCTAACAGATGAAGAGATCAACCAGGACCAAATAACATGACCTTGTTAGTTATGAAAGGTTTCCAAAGCATAGTAGCAGTGCTGTAAGTTAAAGCCTGCCCTGGGTAGCACACTTTGCCATGCGGTTGGCAGTCCTAAATGCAGCGCATTACAGAGGGGCTTTCTATCCCATGAGGTCTTTGCTTCGTGCACTATGCATTCCACAGAGCAATGCTGCCTACGTCAAGAGGAAAATTCCATGCGGGTGCTCCTGGAAGTATATGAAAGCCCAGCCTTCGTGACCACCGCATGTTTCCATTTTGCCCTGGATCAGTCAAATAGTCCTCATGGAATTTGTCTCAAATTTCAACCTTGTTTTTTAAATCAGGAAAAAAGTCAACAAATTGCTTGTAAATTCCCACACACACACATCCCCACCCAATTATTAATTATTTTTTATTATTATTGGCCAACAACAAACCCTGGTAAACCGTTTTTTCCCCCCAGATTGGGAAACAGTTTGCTAATTTCCCCCTCCTGATTTTGAGTTGCGCTATGAGCCATGTGCCACTAAGATGGAGGCCGATGTGAGGGCTCTGATGGACATCTGCCGTGACGTGTTGGCCTCAGTTCCTTTTCTTGAACTAGGTGACTCTATAAAATTTGCAACAAATTCACCAATCTGGAAGCATGAGAAATGCCAAGCGGTACCCAGAGATGACTAAGTGAGGAACTGTCCACTGCAATGGAGTCCAGGATGGTGATCATCGCGTCAAAGTAGAAAGGCAGATCTGAGTGTACTATGCTAATAATTCGCACATTACACCATTGCACACTGAATCTGTATTCCCTTAATAGGCGCTTCCTTTGCCAAGTCTTGGTTTGAAATGGCTCTGCCTGATGGACTAGCTTTGTCCACGTCTCAACATCCTGCACAATTTATCCTGCATGAACAGGAATCCAACCTAACAAGGGCTGTGGTTTAATATTCATCACCCAATTTCACTTCCCTTTTCTATGTATTGCTGTAGTTTGCAACAAAATATGAGGTTTTTCAAGGTGAATGAGATCTGGAAAAAAACAAAAATCTGTCTTGAAGGTTATTTTATTTTGCTGGTTGTACGTAATTTGTGAGGGAACAATCAGCACAGTGTGAGATTTACAGATCTCTGCTTGCTGTTCAGAGGTAGCTATAACATTTTTTGTAATCTGCATAACACAGCTCAAATGTTCCACTTTTAGCAAATAAACCCAGGAAAGTCTTTTTTTTTCTTCTTCTTTACAACAGATTTAGCTGACGATAGCTTAAGTGGAAAGTAAGGTAAATAGAGAGAGTTAATTAATAATATTAGTATTCTACCTAGATACTCCAACCAAGAAAGGGCCCTGTCGTGCCGGGTGCTGAGCATATAGCTAGCAAGAGACTGCAATGGAAATCTTGCAGTGTAAGGTCCCAATCCAGAAAGCACTTAAACGCGTTCTTAACTTTAAGGACACACTTACATCCATTCCTAATTAGCAAAGCAGATGCTTCAGTCTCTTCCAAGCCATTCATTAGTGTTTGGAAAGCACTTTGAGATCCTTGGATGCAAGGTGTTAGACAAGTGCAAAGCATGTGGGAGGCAGTGATGATAGGTGCTGGATTGACAGCCATGGAGACTGAAGTCCTCTAGCTATGCAGTTGATATAGAACTGGCATCAGCAATGCAAGCCTTGCCTGTGTGCCTTACCCTGGCTCGGAACGACCTCCCCTAGAGGTCCCTGTCTCCATGGCCAATCCTGGTCTTGGCCTGTCTGCTGGAACCAATCAGCATCTTGGGGGATCAAGCCGAGTGTCCAATAGGAATGAGACCGAGACCAGCAATTCTTTTCCCATAGACCACGGAATAGTTTTCAGCTAATGGGCCTGATTCTCCTCTCGCTCCTGGTGACCTGACATTAGCGTAGCTCTGTTGACTTCCGTGGAGTTGTCCTGAGTTTGGAAAAGGAGAATCAGCTCCCATAATATCTCCCCCACACACCCCGGGTTGGATTGAAACCTCTAGAGGAGAAAGTCACCCAGTCACCTGAGCCACTCGGCCCCCTTAGGGAGCACGTGAATGCAAGAGGATTGCCAGTGTTACGCTTTAATCAAAGCCACCAGCTCTCTTGTCTCTCCCTGCATCTTCCGCAGCAGCCAGTCATTCTTCCAGGGCTGGTAAAAGGTGGGAACCAGTCTATTGAACTATTTAAACATGGAGTGGGAAAGATAAGGCTGTAACACACACCCCCATCTCCTGCTGTGATGAAGTCTAGCTGAACTTGCTGCCCCCAAAAGTCTTTTAAAAAAGTCTCCGTCCTTGCTCATATAAATGGACTCATTATAAAATATTGATAAGTAAACCCAGATGAAGCGGTAGGATGGGAACAACACCCATGTCCTTTTCTCTGCTTTTAGACACCCACTGGGCCTCATTATTACTGGTACTTTGCCTCTAGTGGGAGCTTCAGGAGAGGAATGGGGATTTCACTGAGTTCCCAGCCTCCGGAGACGCCAGCACTTAAATAAAATAAAATAGAAGAGTTAATACTAGTCATACTGGGACCTTTGGAATGAGATACAGGGAAGAGCTCTGAGATCACCCAGCCCTGTCTCCCCTGAGGCCAATGCAAGAGGGATTTTGTTTGTTTTGAAAATTGGCTTTACCCTGAAAAATATCCCCTGGGCGGGGAGCTCCAAGAGTTTCCCATTGCTCTTGCCTGCAGATCTTTCCCCACCCCGGAGCTGGCAGCTGATCTCCTGCCTCATCAGCTGATAATAAAAGCTGCATTTCCCTGGAGAGTCAGGCAAGGTAATCACCAGTCGGGACTGCTGGGCACTCCGCACTTCTAAGGCCACGCTGAGCTGACTTTCAGGAGACTAACTTAGGCCACGTCTACCCTGCAGGTGCGGTAGCTATGCCAGTGTAAACGCTTCCTACAAAGACAGAAGGATTTTTTCTGTCTCTGTAGGTCATCCACCACTCTGAGCAATGGCTGCTCGGTGAATGGAAGAATTCATCCATCCAACTAGCCAGGTCAGCATAGCTACTGTACCTATGTCGACCAAACTTTTATGTGTAGACCACGCTGCAGATTGCCGTCTTGTTCTGCGTTTGTCCAGCACCTTGCACAATGGGGACCTGGCTGTGAGTAGGGCTCCTGGGTACTTCCACAATACAAATAAATAATAGTAAATTAAAAACTTCTGGCTCACATTTTGGGAATCTGGACCCGGAGCTAACACCCCTAACGTTGTGAAAAGTGCCACAAGCTAATGACCACAAATGATCAGGACTTGAGTTTGAGGTCTCATCCATAAAGACGGGGCAGCTTTGAAAAATCTCTCTTCTAAAGGGTTTGACTCCCAATTCCAGTCAGAAATTAACATCGCTGGCTGGAATCTTTTTGAGGCAACTTTTTTTATGAAAATTCTCACTTTGTGTTTAAATTTGGTTTGGTTTGGTTTTGAAATGAAAAACAAACCCCAGAATGTGAACATTTTCGAGTGAAACTCTTTGGGGTTTGGTCTTTTTTGGGGGGGAGGGGGGCAGACAGTGTGGGGAAGTTGAAAACAGTTTTCACCTGACATTTTTTTTAAACTAAAAATGTGTCCAAATCTCCCATTAAAAATAATCTGGTCTTTGTTGACCAGCATTCAAAATGAATGGAAATTGGTCATCAGATCCCTTAGCTAGCCTTGAAAAATCTTACCTGTACAGCATAACGCTTCCAACTACCATCATCAACAGCTCTACACACTGAATCAGTACCGCCACGTTCGATGGCTTTCAAGTCTCCCATCCAAGTACTAACAAGGGCCCTCTCTGCTTTGGGCTGTAAGTTTGTCAGATCTCATAAGCAGAGTGCAACAGCTGTGATCAGCTTATTCGCTAAGTAGAAAGCTCAGTGCTATTAAAGACAAACGTAAGCCACGCAGAGCTGTCGGAAGCCTGATAGCATCGTAAGAGGAGAGGTAGTTACAGCATTATGGCAGGCGCATTAGCACAGCCTTTGAAAGAAATGTTCCCTGTCAGGAGCGTTACTCAGATTTCCTTGTATAATGCAGTGGTAGCTCCTTTTAAAAGAAATGAAATAACCCTTTTTTTTCCCCCCCGGTGTCATGCTTTATCCAGAGTGACACCCCTTACTTTTTTATTCCATTCCTCTATGCAACTGTGTTTAGGCAAAAGAGAAAGAGAAGGAGGGGATTTACTTCCATGGGTGGTTTGTGTGGGTTGCTTTGTTTGCTTTTGTAATGATGGATTTGTGAAAGTTATTCCCCCCCCACACACACACACACACACACACACAAAGATTTGTGCCTTACACTGAGCATCAAACATTCTGATGGGATCAGCAGAGCTCTCCTCTCTGCACAAGCGCGTGGCAAGTCAGATATCCCTGCATGATCTATCTTGCAACATAGGTCCATCAATGGCTATTAGCCAATATGGTCAGGGTTGCAACCCCACGTTCTGCATATCCCCTCCCTCTGATTGCCAGAAGGTAGGAGCGGACGACAGGGGATGGATCACTCAATGATTGCCTGTTCTGTTCATTCCCTCTGAAGCACCTGGCATTGGCCACTGTCAGAAGACCCGATACCGGGCTAGGTGGACCACTGGTTTGACCCGGTATGGCCGTTCTTATGTTCATACAGTGGGGCAGGAAGCCATCAGCTTTCAGGCTGAGAAAGGTCACTCTAGTTCTTCCAAGCTAAAGTACTGCGATAATATGTGCTGGGGGAGAGGAATTGCTCAGTTTCAGAGTAACAGCCGTGTTAGTCTGTATCCGCAAAAAGAAGAACAGGAGTACTTGTGGCACCTTAGAGACTAACAAATTTATTAGAGCATAAGCTTTCGTGGACTACAGCCTACTTCTTCGGATGCATCCGAAGAAGTGGGCTGTAGTCCACGAAAGCTTATGCTCTAATAATTTTGTTAGTCTCTAAGGTGCCACAAGTACTCCTGTTCTTCTTTTTGCGAATTGCTCAGTGTTGCCAAATGGGAGTATAGCTAGGAGACCTAGGATGAAATTAAGAACAGGAAAGTTTAAGATACAACTTGGGAAATTTCCAGATGCAAAATCCTTCAGACTATAGATAATGATAATCTCTTTGGGGAGATGTTTTGTATTACAGGAGCAGGTTACGGGCCCCAGCTGAGATCAGGCCCCCATTGTGCCAGGTGCTGCATAGAAACATCATGAGATCCCCAAGAGCTCTCGTTAGAAAAAAGAGAGGATGGGGAAACAAAGACACCAGAAGGGGGAAAGTGCCTTGCCCAAGATCATACAGCAGGAGAGAGAGAAAGCCAAGCACCCTATTGTGCCCTTGCTCTCTATACTTACATTAGAATCATAGAATTATAGAATATCAGGGTTGGAAGAGACCTCAGGAGGTCATCTAGTTCAACCCCCTGCTCAAAGCAGGACCAGCATTCTCGGCTCTTTGGGGCAAGGGCTGTCTTTTTGTTGTGTGTTTGTCTAGCACCTAGCGCAAAAGCGCACAGGGGGCCTGGTCCATGCCTGCGGCTCCTGTGTGCTACGATAATACAAATAATAAATAATAATGCAGGACATAAAGAATATGAGGAAAATACACTGGCAGAGTTGGATGCCAAATAAGCATGTTTATTTACTACATACAAACAGACAGTATACAAATATAGGTACACTGCTTCTCTGGCAGGGTTCTGATGGTTTCTACAATAACAGACAGGGAGGCCCATTAGAAAGCCTCCAACTATTTAATGGGATATCACCCAATTCCTGTACACGACAAACAGGGTCTCCCCTCCCCCAGTCCAGTGTCCAAGCCACCGGAGTACGCTGCTTCCACAGATAAAAGGTGGCATGTCACACGGACAATACGATGAGATGATTCTGTGGCAGGAATTCTCCCATATGGCTGGGCGGGGGGTGGAGAGGTGCATGGACTTAAATGGTGTTTTCTATTTTTATTATCTCTGTGATTTGCACTGGGCAAAGCTTCTTGTAAAAATCCATTACTGACATTTTTTTAAATTAATCTTTCTCCCTCTCTCTCTGTCTCACGCCCCCCCAGCCCCCACCCCGCACACCCCCAGCCACACACACGCCAGATGACACTCAGTCAGGGTCCCTCCGTACAAGTATTAATTTATCACATCCCCAACAGGAAGTGCCTGAAGTGATCAATGACTAGGAGAATCCCCTTAAGAGGCAACAACAGATTAATTCATAAACAGGCTCCCGCTTAACAATGCAACCATCACCTCGGCCGATGCCTGGCTTCTGACAGGGCTTGTTGGCTCATTGGCAATAACAATTGTTCAGCCCGTTAACTTGCTAATCAACTAACTTGTTAGCATGAGAGAACCAGACTGATGCATCAGAGTCATGTTTCGTTTTATTTTGAAGAGGTCTGCAAAGCTCACAGACCCGGGATAGCCAGTTTCCGAGGAGTTAGCAGCCATCAGTTGTTCCCTAAAGGAAAAGTCCTGTAGAATTTAGTAAAGAAAGAGACGCTTCCTCTGGGATTTTTTAGTCCAACCTATAGAATTCCACAGCAAGGAAGTGATTCTCTGTTAGTGAAATAAAGTAGGTTGCTTTAAAAATTCTGTGGTAAGCATCTCATCCCCTGTAAAGTTGAGATCCACACCCCGGTTCCAGGTGCTTGATGCCAGGTAAAAGGGATGGAACGGCATCCAGGGATGGAAGCCCCAGCTCCAGCCATGGAAGGAGTCTCTTGGTGCAGGCACTGCAGACGCTCTGAGGAACCCCTGGTAGACAGCACATAGCGGGCGTGTCAAGGGAGGGGGAGAGGCAGGAGAGGCAAGTTGAGCTGTATCATGCAGGGCTGCAGAGATTCCTGGGGCTGCTGTCACATAGACAGGACCCAGCGCTGTGTCCGCCCAGTATCAGTAGAGTGCGAAGGGGCGATAAAGCCACCCTAGCCTGGATTGTGACTTCTGTGCTGCACATTCAAGACCCGGAGCACAGAATCTCACCCTACGTTTTTAGAGCAATGTCTATGGGAAGCTATTGGTTTCATCCCAGTTATATTCATAGGCCAGCAGGGACCATATATGCTGAACTCCTGCATAACATGGGCCATTGAAGTTCACTCCTGTGTATATATTCTGTCAGACGTCTCCACCGGGGCACCATGGGAATGGCTGTTCAAGCCACAGTGGGAAATGAGTTTGTGGTGTCAGTCTAGTTCCTGGTAGACACGGTGTCTATAGCCCCAAACCCACCATTCCCCTGGGCACTCACTGTGTGGAGCTGCAGCTATTGTCAGGCAAGCCAGTTGTGTCACTGCTTGGGTTGTAGCTATTCCGCACGCCTTCCGTTCCCAGCGTTGTCAAGATGGCTCCTATCACAGCATTGTATTCACTTGACCCAAAAAAAAGGAAGCTGTATTTTTCCGACGGGGCGGGGAGGTTAACCAATGCCACTCTATGGCTTTATAATTCCTTCGGGTTGTCAGCGGAGTGCCGTTCCTCATAGCCGCCCAGGCCAGTCATTAGCTGCTCGCCCTGGCGCACAAAGCCTTTTCTATTTGCAGTTCTTTCTGTGGCGACATCTCCGTGACACGGCTGATAAATTCAATTCCAACGGCAGCGAGACCGGGTGACAGCTGAAAACAAAAAAGTGCAACCGATTCTGACAGTGCATCAAGATGGAAAAAAGAAATGGCAGGACAGAAATGTGCTATCCATGCAGAGAGGAAACAAACAACACAGAGAAAGGCAGGTTTTACTGAGCTGGATGTTTCAGCAGGTATTTTCCAAAGGTCACATCCCCCTCCCACATCAGTTGTTGTTACAAATAGCACCGTGGTTATAGGTTCCCCAGCAATTTCAGCAAATCTTGGGGTTTGGATTTGGATTTTTCCTTTCTCTTTCTATTTATCTATCCATCCATCCGTCTGTAAAGCACTCATCACTGGGATGCATCAAGGTCCCAATTCTATAAAGCACTTGAAGCCCGTTAATAGTCCCATTGACATCAATGGGACTTCAGCACATGCTTAAAGTTAAGCATGTGCTCAAAAGCTTTGCTGACTCAAGGCCCTGAGCACATCGGGGAGCCATGTCTGGTCTGAAATAAGAGAGGATTTGGTCATTACATTTTCTTCCGCGCAGGAACTTCGGCACCGTGAGATGAACGGGCGCTGTGTTATTTTGGTCCCGTAAATGGATGTCCGTGACATTAAAAAAGAGCCCGTGAAAAATCCTGATACAATTAAATTTGAATAAAATGCTAGACCCAGCTCATGTTCCGAGTTACCAACATTTCAAATGGCTTCTTTGAAGTCTTGGGGCTCAATTTGCCCCATTTGGTGCAAGGTGTGTCCTAGACACACCGGTTTCCTCTGCCACCTTCACTCAGGGGTTAAATCCGGGGAGAGCCGTTTCCATTTCCAGTGGTGATGCCATATGCAACTGCAGCAGGAATACACCAGATCAGCTGTCCTCTGGCTGCCCTGATCATGTTCCCTCTTTGGCCACCAGTTCACATAGTGCAGGTCCCCCAGTGGAAGGGAGGTTGTGGTCACCTTGTGCCTCCTCCCAATGGACTTTCTGCTTTAATTTAATTAATTTATGGAGATAGGATATCTCCTAGAGCTGGAAAGGACCTTGAACGGTCATTAAGTCCAGCCCCCTGCCTTCACTAGCAGGACCAAGTACTGATTTTTACCCCAGATCCCTAAGTGGCCCCCTCAAGGATTGAACTCACAACCCTAGGTTTAGTAGGCTAATGCTCAAACCACTGAGCTATTCCTCCCCCAGATCGTATTCTAACTGCTGCTATATTCTAACCACGGATGACTCTACTCCTTAGGACGCTAATCATGCTTATGGACATTTTCCTTATCTAAAATCCAGTGAACAGAACAATGGTCTCAGATGACCTTCCTTCCTCCAAGCTAGAGACCTTGTACTCAACATGACAGGGTTCTCGGAGGGGAAATGAATATTGTTTCTGCAGTATTGGTCCCTGAGAGGCGTATACATGCAATTGAACAGCAGAAATCCCATCAAAATGACTGATGCCCTTAGAATGACCTCATTTGGGAAGGTCAAATTTGGGAATTTTTTTCCCTGGACTCAGAGACCCATGTGGAATGAGTCTTCCAAATTTCAAAATCCTGGCTCAAAAGGTGCATGCTACGAGCAAATTGTCTCAGGCAGTCACCTGTCTACAAGCATCTGTGCTCTACATAGAAACAATGATATGGGGAAAGAACGGGGGCAGAAGGCTAACAGACATTAGCTGGGTCACATCCCAGCATGAAGGAGTTCTGTGACCCGCAGACTAATCTGAAGTGCCGCAGATTGTCCAATCGTATGAACCCAGAGAGACTCCAGCTTTCTCCGTGCACTGACACGGGTGTTTGTTAAGCGCTTCTTATTCATCAAGGCACTAATTGGCTGAAAAATCTGCTCCAGGAGCCATTTTCCTAGCAGCTGCAGGACTTTATTTCTCACCGTTCTGTGCCAAGGCCTCTCTGCAGGCACATCTCACATGTTTATACACAGTACTTATGATAATGTAGTTTAGGGTTAAGAGGCAGCCTCATTATATGGGAGAGGGAAAGGGGTGGAAGTAACCAGGTTTATCTGCTTGTTTGTTCAGAAATGTGTCCCAGGGTTTAACATTTTTAACAATGCCCTTTTGTCTGTCTGCAAGGATTTTGGAGCCAGGGGGGGATCTCTCTCAGCTGCTTCTCACTCCCAGCAATGGTGCTCATTGCAGATCCACGTGTATCTCACACACTGTATCCCAACCCACATCGCTCACAGATCTGGGGCCTCGAATCTCCCTCCTGCTGTTAACACACTTTGATGAATGTGAACCCATCACTTCAGAAACCGGCGGGGGGAGAACTTTAGGCATGTTAAAGATGCTAACCTCCCACGTTATTAAAAGCTTCCACATTGGGGCCTGCCAAGTGACTTAAGGCATCTAGAAAATACAGCTGGGACATGCATGAACCAGATTGAGAGGCAGTGTGGTATAGTTGGTGTTGGTCCTGCTTTGAGCAGGGGGTTGGACTAGATGACCTTCTGAGGTCTCTTCCAACCCTGATATTCTATGATTCTATGATAGTGGATGGGGCATCATGATGGAGTGAGGAGAGCTGAGTTTTAACCTCACCTTTGCCGTTGACCTGTGCTGTGTGTACCTCTGGGCAAGCTCTCTGGGTCTCTGTTTGCCCTCCCACCATTTGTCTGTTTTGCTCACTTAGATTACTGGCTTTTTGGGGGTCTCCTCTGTCCAGCCAGCACCTACCACAATGGGGCTCAGATCCTGACTGGGGCCTCGTGACACGAATGTCATACAAACTGTAACAGTTGCAACACATAACTGGCAGTTTTCGGTGTTCCTGCACTTCATTTCCTCCATCGATATCTTCAACTTGCTTGGCACCATATCCCGCCAAGATATCTCGGGCTACTTCACATTTCCAGAGGCTGCCTTGTTAAAAACAAGACAAGGTCATTAGGTCTTCCCTGCAGGAATCCCACCCTCATTCCATTTCACAAGCCAATTCGTGCCGCACCCAGGCATTAAAGGGAAGAAATCAAATGTGCTGCTGCGTGTGAGACATGCATTAAAGGAACTGGGGCATGAAAGGCTATCTCCTATCACAGCATGAACATCCTCCATTTCCTATCATAGCCTGGGCCTTCTTTCTAAGTTCTTGTTTCATCACAGCACGTGCTTCTTCCCATCAAAGCACACACTCCCTCTAGTCTCCTTCACAATGCACTCTGCCCCCAGCCTCACATGTCCCATCTCCTAGCCCATTTCACACCCCACCTCTAACGGAGAACTCTGCCTGTCACAGTACACGCTCCTGCCCATCAAGGCCCGGGCAGTGGTTGGTTTTCTGCACCCCACAGTAAATCAAGCCTCCTCTCCAAAAGACATTAAAACAATTCCAGAGTTATGCAGAAACTAGTGCATGGGAGGGTTCCTGCCGCTAAACTCTTCCATATAGGACAACTGTCAAGGCGCATAAGGCATCAAGATTTCTGCCTAATGTTCTTGACACATTAGTTCTGCTTTATTCCCTCTGATCGTCAGTTAAACGTTAGTCATTTGGGAACTTTGCCGCTTACAAAGTAAAAGTTAAAAGCAAGATGTTCAGTGCGAGGCTCTTCCTCCTAAAATATTCATGCTTTTGTTGCAAAGGCTGTTAGCTCTCCCTCCCTAGTGTTCATAAATTAAGAAGTGGAAAGTTTAAAGTAGATTCCCATTCAGCTTGCCACGGTAGTGGGACACAGGCTGTGTCTACACGTGGAGCTCACCGAGTGCTTCCCAGCTCAGAGAATCATAGAAGATTAGGGTTGGAAAAGACCTCAGGAGGTATCTAGTCCAACCCCCTGTTCAAAACAGGACTAACCCCAACTAAATCATCCCAGCCAGGGCTTTGTCAAGCCAAGCCTTAAGAACCTCTAAGGGTGGAGATTCCACCACCTCCCTAGGTAACCCTAACCTGTAGATGTACTCATGCTACCTTGATAAAAATAATACTGTAGCCGTGGTAGCTTGGTCAGTGGCAAGTGGCAGCAGCTAGCCACCCTGAGTGCTTACCCTCGGAGAGTGGGCAGGTTTGTGCTCAGGGAAGCTAGTCCATGCCATCACCCTCCGCTGCCCATGCTACCGCAGCTACACTTCTATCTTCAGCACGCTAGCTCAATGTGAGTTAGCGCGAGGAAGTCCACTCGAACTGGGATTCACCCCCTTCCTTCCTCAGCTCCACGTGTAGACATGGCCATAGTGTCCGCTCCTGCTCCTATTGCAACGAATGACAAAACTCCCACCGGTGCAGAATTGGGCTCCAAAAGTGGGATTCTACTCTGACTGACCACCACTAACTCCACAGATCTACTCTCCTGTTTCTGTTCCCAGTCACGGGCTGGCATTTCCAAAGGAGCCCAACTCCCATTGACTTCAGTGAGATGTGGGTCCTTAAATCCCACAGGCTCTTTTTTAACATCTCAATTTACTTTGGTCATTTAGTGACAAACCCAGGTGTGAAAATCTGATCAGCGGCAGGACAGTGATCTGGATTCTATTCCGGCTGACATGTTATCAACAGAGCAGTTAACGTGGGGTGTGCCTTCACAGCAGAGATAACTTGGATGATAGGCACCTGGGACTGCCCACCCGGTTTAGCCTCGCCTGGGTGTGAGCAGAGCTCTGCTTGAACTACTGGTGGGGCATTCACCCATCTGTGTCACTAGGCTTTCTGGGGGCATATCCCAAGGTTTTTAGCACTGCAGCAAGCAGAGCCGTTCTGATTCTTTCCCACTGAACTGTGGGAGAACTCGTCTGTTCTTCAGGGAAAAGGGGCGGGGGGAATTGTGGGAAGGCGTTGGAGGACTATCAGCACTCGAGTAATGTAGCCTTTATCCTCACTACCAGCTGGTCAAGTTACCAGCCCAAGTGAAAGCAGCACCTAGCCAAGCCAGCTAACCTGGGTGGAAAGCACCACTAAACTTGGGCCAGAGAGCTTTATACGAGGACAGGAAGAGGGTGATGGGCAACACCAGGGTAAAAGCCCAATTAACGCTAGTGAAGATATACCGAGTTCCAAATGGAAGGTCAAATTCTGACCTTTATTGTACCTATGGACACTCACTGAAAACAGGGCACTAGACATACTGGACAGTGTCCACTGCTATCCACACTATCTTAGTAAGAAAAATCTAAATACTGAAACATTTGTCTTAGAAGAAAATAAATGCAGGATAAATTAGGGGGATACATTTTATGCCTCTCATCCTTGAAACTGTCTCTTCTATAATAAATTTGAATTGTTTTCTTCCATTCAAAACCAGCCAGACAAACCCTCTTATACTGAAATAGGCCTCTCCGTGCCCTCCTTCTCCATACAAAATAATTCACTAGAAGAGGAAACAGGAGAAGACTCACCTGGATCTGTACCCCTTCCGATTCTCCCTAAGGAGGGGTGACGGGGGAAGCAGCAACTGTATGTACTTAGGGAGAACAGAGGGCTCTGGAAGATCGTACCATCACTCCCAGCAGGAAACAGCTGGCACGCGGGAATTGCTCCTTATCTCCTCTAAGAACAGTGGCAACTTCTCTTAGTGAGAGCAGAGCCCTCCAGGGTTGGTACGTTTACCTCATGAGGATGTTTATTACCAAAGCTGACCGCTTGCGACAATCTGGTCCATTGTCCTTGTAGCTGAAATGGACGAGAGTTTTGCCGCAGAGGCAAAACTGACCTTGCCAAAGGGTTAGCCTGATATCTTGCGCTTTGGCAGCTGAGCTCGATCTGGGTGGTGTTTAATCTGACTTAGAACAACGCTTCCTCAGCTCTCGTCCCCTAACCCCCCTACTCTACTTGCGCTACATTGATGACATCTTCATCATCTGGACCCATGGGAAGGAGGCCCTTGAGGAATTCCACCACGATTTCAACAATTTCCACCCCACCATCAACCTCAGCCTGGACCAGTCCACACAAGAGGTCCACTTCCTAGACACTACAGTGGTAATAAGCAATGGTCACATAAACACCACCCTATACCGGAAACCTACTGACCGCTATATCTACATGCCTCCAGCTTTCATCCAGACCACATCACACGATCCATTGTCTACAGCCAAGCTCTAAGATACAACCGCATTTGCTCCCATCCCTCAGACAGAGACAAACACCTACAGGATCTCTATCAAGCGTTCTTACAACTACAATACTCACCTGCTGAAGTGAAGAAACAGATTGACAGAGCCAGACGGGTACTCAGAAGTCACCTACTACAAGACAGGCCCAACAAAGAAAGTAACAGAACGCCACTAGCCGTCACCTACAGCCCCCAACTAAAACCTCTCCAGCGCATCATCAAGGATCTACAACCTATCCCCAAGGACGATCCCTCACTCTCACAGACCTTGGAAGATAGGCCAGTCCTCGCTTACAGACAGCCCCCCAACCTGAAGCAAATACTCACCAGCAACTACACACCACTCAACAAAAACACCAACCCAGGAACCAAACCCTGCAACAAACCCTGGTACCAACTCTGTCCACATATCTATTCAAGGGACACCATCATAGGACCTAACTACATTAGCCACACCATCAGGGGCTCGTTCACCTGCACATCAACCAATATGATATATGCCATCATGTGCCAGCAATGCCCCTCTGCCATGTACATTGGCCAAACTGGACAGTCTCTGTGCAAAAGAATAAATGGGCACATATCTGACATCAGGAATTATAACATTAAAAAACCAGTAGGAGAACACTTCAATCTCCCTGATCACTCAATAACAGACCTAAAAGTGGCAATTCTTCAACAACAAAAACTTCAAAAACAGACTCCAACGTGAAACTGCAGAACTGGAATTAATTTGCAAACTGGACACCATCATATTAGGCCTGAATAAAGACTGGGAGTGGTTGGGTCATTACAAAACCTAAACCTAATTTCCCCCATTCTAATTTCCCCCTACTGCTACTCACACCTTCTGTGTCAACTGTTTGAAATGGGCCACTCTCATTACCACTACAAAAGTTATTTTTCCTCCCTTGGTATCCTACTGTTAATTGAATTGTCTCGTTAGACTGACCTCACACTTGGTAAGGAAACGCCCATCTTTTCATGTATTTATACCTGCTCCTGTATTTTCCACTCCATGCATCTGATGAAGTGGGTTCTAACCCACGAAAGCTTATGCCCAAATAAATTTGTTAGTCTCTAAGGTGCCACAAGGACTCCTCATTGTTTTTGCTGATACAGACTAACATGGCTACCACTCTGAAATCTGGAAGGAGGCTATATCTCTTTGGGATTTGCCATGATTATGAAGAATAATGTTAAAGGAGTGGATATCTGCCAAACATGCCGAGAAGTTGCACTCTAAGGGGAGCGAAGGTCCATTGAAATGCACAGAAGCAATTCAGGACTTTAACCCCACTTCACTCTAACCAGAAGCACTATAATTGAGTTCATTACAAGCTAGTTCTCTACTGACATTACCCCTAAAGTTGGCCTTCAAATTCCCAATTGTGCCAGATGAAAGCTGCGGATTACTACACTGATCTCATTGAAACCTACTTAAAATGCGAGCGAGCCTCTAGCTTCACAATGGAGGCGTTGGTGTCATTAGATGCTGCTTCCCACAGATGCCCTACTTTGCAATAAGCAGGGCTCCCAATGGATTTGGCTCCTGTCAGAGAATCACACCCCACAGTCGGTATCAAATCCTCCCATCACAAAAGCCTCCGCACAATTTAAACTCCTTTTTGACGCTCTGACCAGTGGGAGGCCGTGGAGGGGGCTGGGAGAAAGCAGACCAGGGAATGGAAAGATCTAGGATACTTTTTGCAAAATACAGCAGAGTGCCTGGATAATCTATGGCACTGCTGGTCACAACAAGCCAGTTAGACTTTCGCAGCACACAGCCCATTCAGGAGCTTGAATGCCTTCTCCAGGTAAAGGGCCATCAACAAAGACCTTCGCTCCGAGCTGCCCAAATATTCTATAATTAAGCTAATTTAGCAAGTTGAGAAGCGTCTGCAACAAGAGGAAATGAACAGAAAACAACGGTGCAGAATACTGAATTCCTCCTTGAATCTTTGA
The DNA here is from genome assembly GCF_027887155.1 of Malaclemys terrapin pileata. Taxonomy (NCBI): domain Eukaryota; kingdom Metazoa; phylum Chordata; order Testudines; family Emydidae; genus Malaclemys; species Malaclemys terrapin. The sequence continues at coordinate 74,900,996 of NC_071515.1, forward strand.
AGGGTCTCAACTGACAGACCTGCAGGCTTTGTTCTTTTGTTCTCCCTCTTTGGTAACAGGAATGAAAAGGACACAACCCACCAACGACCCGCATTCATTTTGTTTTCCTCTTTGCAGATCCCTTTGTGTTCCCAGGGCAGCTCCCAGCTTCCTCATTGAAACACAGATTTATCTAGAAGTGGTTGGCGGAAAGGGGAGGCGAGGGAGTAGGACAGATGGCGTAGAGTTGGCAAACCCTGCTCAGGTAGGAAGCCACGGGCAAATTAGAGCAAAGCCATCATGCTGGGTACATCGACACTACGCCGTTATTCCTAGCTCGAGTCAGCACACTACAAATAGCCGCGTAACCCCGGCAGTGTGAGTGCAAGACAGGCTAGCTGTCGGAGGACCATCCCACTGGGGATCCTAGGCACGTATTTGGGGGTCTAGCCCATGCTGTCACCTAGCCTGCTGTGGCTACGATGCTATTTTTAGCACGGTGGCTCGATCAGAGCTAGCACGTGTCCGTCGGCCTGAGCTAGAAACGGCACCTCTTGCCGCAGTGTAGATGGGCCCTCTGTGCGACATGGTGAGAGAGAGATTCAGACACAGAACTCGGTGGATTTATGGGCCTTGAATGGATTGTTTAACGCTGAGCCCGGGGCCTATTGTAACTGACCCCGCTGCAGGGTGTTGCTGGGCGTGTAGCAATACACTCATCCCTTAGATGTTTGGTAGCGCACTGAATGTATCGGGCACTCAGAGACAAGGATTATAGACAGAACAAGGAGCAATGGTCTCAAGTTGCAGTGGGGGAGGTTTAGGTTGGATATTAGGAAAAACTTTTTCACTGGGAAGGTGGTGAAGCACTGGAATGGGTTCCCTAGGGAGGTGGTGGAATCTCCTTCCTTAGAGGTTTTTAAGGCCCGGCTTGACAAAGCCCTGGCTGGGATGATTTAGTTGGGAATTGGTCCTGCTTTGAGCAGGGGGTTGGACTAGATACTTCCTGAGGTCCCTTCCAACCCTGATATTCTATGATTCTATGATTACAGCTGCTCCAAGCACTAGTCTGCACAGACTCTAGCCCGCACTGGGTTTCCATGAACACTCACAAAGTCCCAGGAAATAACAGAGGATTCCTTTACTAGGGCTGTCAGAAATTCAAGATCAAATTATCCTAGGCGTGATTACCCTAAGTTACTACACAAAGATGCAAACAGCAGTTCCTTACCCAGCCTCTAGGGACAGTCCAGTCCAGGGGGGATACCGATAACAAAGTTGCAGTATAACTCCTTCACACTATCCCCACACCAGCTCTGTGTCCTCCAGCAACAGCTACTGGTGGCCTTCTGCCACCTGGTCCTCTAGCTACCCCGTCTTCTCTCTGCAACCAGCAACCAGGCTGCTGCCTCCAGCCAGCTGCTCCTGCTTGGCCTGGTTCTCTCTGTGTCACATTGTTCTTCCCTCTTCTGGGTCATGGAGCTTTCTTTTGGCTGGATGCTGAACTGGGGGTGAATGCAGTTCCCACAAAGGTTCATTGCATTATGTTTCCCCTACTTGCATTCGTTTTGTTACAATAGAGGCTTCTAGGAGCCATATTTGTCTCCTTGTTTGCTCAATAAAATTGAAATACATGGCATCCGCCAGAGAAGGGCTGGTGGCATATATAGCTATGACTGGTAACCCTGAGAATTTAATTTGCTATTTTCTCTGCACCTTCCCATATCTAGCATTCTGCTCGCTGCAGGAGCAGTGGCCATTTTGTGAGGCAGGGCTGATGCAGTTCTCTGGAGAGAAGACTACACACTGCTCTCTCCCCTGGAGATTTCACATCAGTCCTTTCTTGTTTCCCCTCATCTAAAATGAAGAATCATTCAGCCTGAAAAGATCCAATGGAAAAATTCAACTGGCACTGACGTTCCACTGTTTTGTGGCTGCTCAGAACTGGAATGGGTCAGGAATTTTTCAAACTGTTTTTTTCCATCAGAAAATGCTGATGCGGTAAAATCAAAACTTTTGGCAGGAAAGGGACTTGAACCTACGTCTCAAACACCCTAGAGTGAGTGTAACACCCTCTGGTGTGTCGCACACACTCTGTCTCTCGCTGCCTCTCACTCGCTCTTTTTCTTGAAAAATATTGAAAGATTTGCCCCAATGTGGAACTTTTATGAACTCTCTAACATTTCCAAAGGACAGGAAAAATATACTGTCTTATCACATGGCCAAGTTGAAACTCCTTTACCACCTCAGGAAGAGCAGGGACTTGAACATGGGTCTCCCACATCCCAGCTGATTCACCTAAGTACTGAGCTAGAAGTTACCTTTCCTGCCTTAGGCCATTCTGGAAATAGCATCTAAGTCTCCCCTGGTTTTTTTGTTTGTTTTTGCCCAAAACTATTCAGCAAATTCACATCACATTTGTGAATAATTCCAGGTCAACCAAACCACATTTTTCAGTGAATTGGCCAAAAATATTCCACCCAGCTCTAGCAACAAGGGGATAAACTCCAATCAGACACAAATGGCTGCAACCCCATTGAAGTCAATGGAGTTGTCTCAACTTATACCCCACCTAACCCTTTGTTCCATGAACACAAGGCAGTTGCAGCTGTACATTCATAACGATTCCCAGGCTGAATCGTAAGGGTCTCTTGGTGCGCCGCGGAGAAGGGGAGCCCAGCAGTCATGAAATATAACCCACCCTAATGTTATCCTAGTAGGAGCCCAGCAAGCCAGCCAGTGCAGTGGCTCTGTGGGGGTTAAACCCCCGCAAGGAAGAGATCAGGTGCAGCTGGGCTTAGTTAGGCTCGGCACCTTAAAAAGAGCCCCTGTTGGAGGAACAGCTTGCTGCATAGATGCAGAAGGGGGAGTGGTAGACTCAGAAGGGCTGCCTGGCATATGGTAATTGCTGTTTTCATGGGGCTGGGTTTTGCAGAGCTGAAGGCTTTCAGCTACATACAGGGAATGTGGCCGGCTACTGGGAGGGAGTTTCGTTTGGGTGGCACGAAGATCATATCAAAGAAACCTGGAATCTCAAAGAGGATTTCTTTCCTCGAGTCAGGGACTCCTGTGGTTTTTCTTAAAACGGGCCCAGCCCTTGCTCACGGGCTGACGTTAAAACCCTTTTCCCGGAGAAGGGAAATGGCCCCGCTTCCTCTGATAATGGGCCCGTTTCTTAGGGAAAAGAGGGTGTGTTTTTAAGCCAAAGTGGTGCCCCTTATGGGGAGGATGGCTCCACACCGCAAAGGGGTGAATGCCCATTTCTGCATGATTTTGTCAGCCCTTCTCCTCCAGCCTTTTTAGAAATGGTGGGTGGGTTTGAAATGGCATGGGACACACGTTGTGCGTTTGCTGGCAGATAAACAGAGCAGCCAAAAAAAACCCTGTCCTTGGCCTCCCCTCCCTGGGGAAGCACTTGTACAAGCCCTGACTCCTCCTCGTGCCGGAGAGCCCCTCTGCTAATCAGATTTAGATGCTTGAAGAGGCTGAGAGATAGCAGCTGTGTTGAAAATACAAGACTGCCAATTCAGTTTCTCCCCACCCCCAGGTATCAGGTGCATCATCCGTTCAGAGGTGTAGCCACGGTCCTCATTACCAGCCAGACGTGTGCTGAGATCAACCTGCAGCTTCCCTTCATCAGCTATCTAATTTTAGGCCGTTGCACCTAGCTGGGGAAGAAAGGGAAGGAGGTTATTGATGGAGTTCCTCAAATATTGTAGCAAACCCGAAACACTTGCTAATCAGCCTCCTTATCTGATTTATACCTAAAAGGCATAAGCTGCTGGCTCCCTTCTGTACCTCCGCCATCCCCTGTAGCATTCACGCCCAGAGGAGTTTAAGCCAATGATTAAAAAGCTTTTCCTGGGTTTCATATCGCAGCCTGATTCCCTGCCTCCCCGTGTCATTGCATCAGTGCCATGAATTCTTTTCTTTTTTTAACTTCTCTGGCCTATTTGTTTCCCACACGTCCTCGTGCTGGGACACTCACACCAGGGCAGAGAGGATCCAAGCTCAACTGGGTTGGTTTGACTGGTTGTTTTCCACTTCAGTCCCACCCGGGGCCGGCTGCAGGCACCAGCCCAGCAAGCAGGTGCTTGCGGCGGCCAACGGAGAGGGGCGGCACGTCCGGCTCTTCGGGGGCAATTCGGCGGCGGGTCCCTCACTCCCTCTCGGAGCGAAGGACCAGCCGCCGAATTGCCACCAAAGACTGAAGCCGAAATGTCGCAGATCACGATCGCGGCTTTTTTTTTTTTTCTTTCTTTACTTTTTGCTGCTTGGGGCGGCAAAAACCCTGGAGCCGGCCCTGGTCCCACCATTCACTGATGTTCACTGAATTCAAAGTCACGTCCAGGATCGTAAGTTCTGCAAAGCAAAGCAAAACCAAACCCACACCACACACCAGCCTGTGTATGTTACGAGATTACCCTGGAAATGCTTTGCAATCTTCACCCGATGGCCTGCTGTGATATACAGTGTATTACCCACACCCCTACAATGACTGACAAGAGCAGGGAATGTACAGTATTATACAGGCCTTGAGTGGACGGGGCAGTCATTTTCATTCTAAACGAATCCTGACAACATCCGACAGTGAGACTCAATCTAGCAATGTCACGCGCTCAGCACAGCTTTGCAAGTAGCTCGTGCTGGGCTCTGTAGCTGCCGGCTGCATCCGCTGCCTCATCACTTGGCGAGCCAGCCATGCTCGGTGTTACATCACCCATTCCACATCACACCCCGTGGGCCGTCAGTTTTGACATGTGCAGCATGGACTAAACGAGAACTCCCCGGAGGAAGCCGCTGCAGACACGGCTGCCCTCTCCACGCTAAATCCCTCCCTCTGCCAGAACCGGGGGAGGAAACGCTCCAAAAGTCCTGCTGGCCTCTGTCCAGACTCCCATCCAAAGGTGTCAGGTATGAGTTAGCCCCTCTGGGACATAGAGACCCGAATCTCTGCGGTGACGCCTGAGCTGCTGTCATGGTGTGTAGATCCTGACTATTCACAGACATACGAGGGGCCTGATTCAGCCAAACCAAGACTCAATCTGACTCCAGTCTAGTGCAGAACACTTGGTATCTATTAGGGAGGGAGCATGGTCCAGTGGTTACATCAGGGAACTGCGAGTCAGGCTTTAGATTCTGTTCCCAACACTGTCGCTGATTCTTGAACAGAGAAGGACCCAAACGTCCCAGTAATCCAGATACCGGGTATGCTCAGTACAGAGAGAACTGCTAGCTAGCTGTTGGAGAGTTCAGGCCTGGCTCCAAGCTTGCCCATATCCGGGGGTTTTAGTTTGGGCCCAGGTCTTCAACTCTGGGCAAGTCAGTCCCTGCCTCAGTTCATCCATCTCTACGACGGTGGCGGTACCTCGCTCAAAGGGATGCCGCGAGGGTTAATCCGTGGGGGCTGAGTATAAACTAGTAGTTAGGCCAATCTGAACTAAGACGAGCTGTATGAGGGAAGGTGGTAAACAGCCAGGTGGAAGCGCAAGGGCTGTCACCATCGGGTTCTGGCCTGTGCCCTCACAGCTTTTACTGTACATCACACTGCCTGTTTCCTGGAGCAGGAGATGTAAGGTGTTGAGGCTTCCTGGACGCAGCGTGCTTTGAGGGGAGACTTGAAGCGGGAGAGAATGAAGGCACAGCAGGCCGGGTCAGGAGAAGGGGATCCGGGCATGGCAGTAAGCCAGGAGGCAGGTGGGGGAGGAGGCCGCTAGGCAGAGCATTATTCCAGGTACGCAGGAAGGCCGAAAGTCCGTCCGCAGCCACATAAATTTCTACGGTGCAACAAACTCAGCCCTAACCATTTCTGCTGACGGTGGCTCATAGACTCATAGACTCATAGACATTAAGGTCAGAAGGGACCATTATGATCATCTGGTCTGACCCCCTGCATGCTGCAGGCCGCAAGACCCTTCCCTGTACTCTACCGTTGAAGTCCCCAGTCCTGTGTTTTAGTGACTTCAATCGGCTGAGACCCTCCTGCTAGTGATCCCTGCCCCATGCTGCGGAGGAAGGCGAAAAACCTCCAGAGGCTCAGCCAATCTACCCTGGAGGAAAATTCCTTCCCGACCCCAAATATGGCGATCAGTAATACCATCATCCTCTAGGGCTTTGGATTTGAAAATAACAGCGATTCTGTCTGTCTCTCCCACCCCCACTCGCACGTACCCCTGGTGACCCTCATGTGCTGAACATTCACCCCCAAGAGTCGCCACAAGAGAAACGCCAATAAAAAGTTATTACAACTTCGCGTTCTCCTATGGAGCCGAATCAATACGAGATTATTAAAGCCGCTTGCTTAAAATCAAACCTGGCAGCGGCAGTTGCATGGGGAAACTCAGCAGGGAGGGGGAGCAAATGTAGCTGGGCCTGGATGGACACATCTGGACAACGCAGTGCTGTGTTTACCCACCCAGCAGGTATATCACGGGCAGCAGCATTGGCAGCTGCCTCCAAATCACCCCTTGCCACTGTCCATCAGACCTCTTATGGTCAGAAAGCAGTTCAGACTCCATGGTTTATTGAGGGCTCAGATGCCATAACGAGCTTGGATAAAAACCTAGAGTGAAAGCAGACTGGGACACCTGGCATGCATCTCCTATCTAGCTGGGCTCACCCCACCCCCACTTAGCAATATGAAATGGACAGGGTGATCATAACCACTGGTTGGGACTCCCTGGATTCCATTATTCATCAGTCAGAGATTTGCAGAGTTTAAGGCCAGAAGGGACCATTAGATCCTCCAGTCTATCACAGTCCCTTACATCATCCTATCGCCTAGAACTGGAAGGGACCTTGAAAGGTCATCAAGTCCACCCCCCTGCCTTCACTAGGCAGGACAGTATTGATTTTTGCCCTAGATCCCTAAGTGGCTCCCTTGAGGGCTGAACTCACAATCCTGGGTTTAGCAGGCCAATGCTCAAACCACTGAGCTATCCCTCTCCAGTTACCCCATCGTGAGCCCCGTAACTTGTCCGACTAAAGCACATTGGCCAGAAAGGCGTCCCAGTCTTGCTCTGAAGACATCAGGAGACGAAGAATCCTCCACTTCCTTGCTGGTTTGTTCCAATCGCTAACCATCCTCACTGGTAAATATTTGTGCCTTATTTCCTATTTGAATTTGTCTGGCTTTCGCGTTCAGCCATTGGTTCTTGTTCTGTCTTCCTCTGCTAGATTAAAGAGCCCCTCAGTACCTGGCATCCTCTGCCCACGAAGGTACTGATACACTGTAATCCATTCACCTCCTTAGGGTACGTCTATACTTACCTCCGGGTCCGGCGGTAAGCAATCGATCTTCTGGGATCGATCCCGGAAGTGCTCACCGTCGACGCTGGTACTCCTGTGGACCCGCGGTAAGTTCGAACTAAGATAGTTCGACTTCAGCTACGTGAATAACGTAGCTGAAGTTGCGTATCTTAGTTCGAAGTGGGGGTTAGTGTGGACCAGCCCTTACTCTGCTCACTACTCTCCTGTTTATTCATCCAAGGATCACATTAGCCCTTTTTACCCAGCAGGGAGCAGGGAGCTCAGTTCCTTGTCCACTGTGACTCCGACATTCTTTTCGGCCATTGTTTTTCAGGATACAGTGCTCCATTCAGTAGGTATAGCCTGCATTCCTTGGTCCTACTCTGTACATAGTAAAACACATTTTCTTTGAATGAGCCCAGGTTACTAGGTGATTCAGTTAACCCCATGTGACTGTCCTGGCCTCATCTTTATTTATCACTCCACCAATCTGTGTGTCATCCACACATTTTATCGGCAGGGATTTTATATTTACTTCCAGGTCACTGAAGAATATGTTGACTACTGTCAGGTCTGGCACCAATTCCTTCACAACTCCACTAGAAACACCTGTATTTGATGAATATTCCCCATTGACAGCTAGATCTTGAGATCTCTCTCTTAGCCAGTACTTAAGCCATTTAACGGGTGCTTTATTGATATCATATAGTGCTATTTTTTTAATAAGAACATTGTGCGGTGCTAAATCAAACACCTTACAAAAGTCTACATATATTACATCTGCTCAATTACCTTTATCAACCAAACTTGTAATCTCATCAACGAATGAAATCAGGTTTGTTTGGCAGGACCTATTTTCCATGCAACCACCTTGAGTGGCATTCATTATATTCCTATCGTTTCGTTTTCTATCAGTTGAATCCCATATCAGATTTTACATTGTTTTCCAGGGAATTGATGTCAGGCCAACCAGTCTATCAGTACCCAGATCATCTCTTTTTGAATATTGGCCCAAAGTTTGCACTCTTCCAGTTTTCCGAAATGTCCCTGGTTTGCCAAGATTTATCTAAAATGAACATCAGTGGGCCAGAGATTTCCTCAGCCAACTCTTCTCAGACTCAGGTCACCGTCCCTGGTCCTGAGACAATCACCAACTTCCAGTCCAGTGATTAATTCATCTTTATCCATCATACTGAGGTCCAAAACACTTCCCTTGTGTTGGATGCAATACCTTTGCTTTTAGAAAATGATCATCTACAAGTTTTTATAAACTCGAATGATGTTGTACGACTGGCTGCCTGGGACTTCCCACATGTGTCTCCCAAACTGAAGTCCCCTATAACAGCACATTTTTAATTTCCACACATTAGACAGGTGCTTAAAGAGTAACTCAACCTATGCTCAAGTTTGCTTTGGTGGTCTAGTAACAGATCCTCCCCTGTCCTGGGCTTTAGAGCAGCAGCCGTATTAGTCTGTATCCGCAAAAGGAACAGGAGTCCTTGTGGCACCTTAGAGACGAACACATTTATTTGAGCATAAGCTTTCGTGGACTACAGCCCACTTCATCGGTTGCATAGAATGGAACACACAGAAAGAAGATATTTATACATACAGAGAACATGAAAAGGTGGAAGTAGCCATGCCAACTGTCAGAGGCCAATCAATTGAGATGGGCTATCATCAGCAGGAGAGAGAAAAAAACCTTTGAAGTGATAATCGAGATGACCCATAGAAGGTGTGAGGATAACTTAACATGGGGAAATAGATTCAATTAGTGTAATGACCCAACCATTCCCAGTCTCTGTTTAAACCTAAGTTAATTGTATCTAATTTGCATATTAATTCAAGTTCAGCAGTCTCTCTTTGGAGTCTGTTTTTGAAGTTTTTTTGTTGCAAAATTGCCACCTTCACGTCTGTCACTGAGTGGTTAGAGAGGTTGAAGTGTTCTCCCGCTGGTTTTTGAATGTTATGATTCCTGATGTCAGATTTGTGTCCATTTATTCTTTTGCGTAGAGATTGTCCGGTTTGGCCAATGTATATGGCAGAGGGGCATTGCTGGCACATGATGGCATAGATCACATTGTCCTGGGCATATATATGTCCTGGGCTTTGTTAGTTAGCACATTGATCCATATGCACTCAAGATCCTGCTCTTCTGAGTTCCCAATCACTCTAAAACAGGTAACGGTGTCTTTAATATAGAGTGCCATCCCTCCTCCCATCTCCATTACCCCTCTAACCTTCTTAAACAGGTTACTGGGATGCTGGCAGAACAGCTGCCAGCTCATGCCAAGGTCCCCAGGCCTCAGTTGAGCACTGACAAAGACGCCAGTGTGTTAGTATTGTTAAAATAGATACATGAATTATAAGAATGTGTTCCGTGTTTAGACTTTATGGAATGCTTGTGAGTTGCTGCCTGCATTGATCTCACTGATAACATCCCTCTCCCATACTGTACAGTAATCCTCAAGCGTTTGCATTGTGAGCCTCTGTAACTGTGGAAATCACCAAAGAGGGGAGAGACATTAACTAGTGTGAAATGCTGGTCTCCGGCAGAAGCAGTTATGTCCTGCCTGACAAGGAAGGCCCGTCGACACCAGACAGACTAGAGGGGAACATTAAAGAGAACAGAAGGCTTTGTTGTTTATTTCCCCCATCGCCATGAAGACAAGTCTTGCAAGTGAATTCCTCCCCTCAGCTGAGTTTGCAGCACAAAGCAGAAGGGGGGAAGGGAATCAAAACCCTAATAAGGCAAAACTTTATCTTTATACTTCTTGGACTCTGGGGAGCAAGGATTACTAGGCATAGGCAAAAATCCCCAGTGCTTAGCCTGGGTTCGCTCTAAAGCAGGGATTTTCAACCTTTTTCTTTCTGAGGCCCCCCAACAGGCTACAAAAACTCCACAGCCCACCTGTGCCACGACAACTGGGCTTCTGCCTATAAAAGCCAGAGCTGGCGTTAGGGGATAGCAAGCAGGGTAATTGCCCCATGCCACAGAGGGCACTGCGAAGCTAAGTTGCTCAGGCTTCAGCTGCAGCCCCAGGTGGTAGGGTTCAGGGCCCCATGCGGTGGGGGCTTTGGTTTTCTGCCCTGGGCCCCTGCAAGACTAACGCTGGCCACGCTTGGAGGACCCCCTGAAACCTGCTCAACGCCCCCCCAGGGGACCCCGGACCCCTAGTTGAGAACCACTGCTCTAAAGGACACATCGAGCTTGCTTATCACAGAAGCTTCTATTACTTTTTGAAACTTGAGACTGGATCTCATTTGTGTGTATATATGTTTACCTGCTTTAACCTTGTAAATAACTCTCGTTTCCTTTCCCTATATAGTAAATATTTAGATAGTTTATTATAAGATTGGCTACAAGTGTTGCCTTTGGGGTGAGATCTAAAGTTCAATTGAGCTGGGGTAAGAGACTGGTCCTTTGAGACGGGGAGTAACCTGAATATTGCTGCGATACTTGGTGTATCACAAAGGCAGGCTTGCCTAGGTGACAAGATAGACCGGATTACCCCAGGAGACTGTCTGTGACTCCGTGTTAAGGCTGTTATAGTGCCTGGGGAGTTTACACTTGAGTATTGGCTGGTGAAATCTAACTATAGCACTCCCAGCCAATGTGGGGTTTGTGCCCTGCTTCCTAACAGTCTGCCCTGAGATTGGGACTTACGCACTTGAGCCGCAGCCGGACAGTTTGACAATTATAAGCAGTGGATTTAACATCCCAGGCACACGACTCATCCCACCAGGTTTCAGTAACGCCAGTTATATCAATTTTCTTCCCATCAATGAGAATTTCCGATTCCCCTAGCTTGTTATCCAGACTCCGAGCCGTGGTGTACAAGCAATTGACATTTTTCTTCCCTTCACCTTCTTTGATGGTTCAACTGGTTTGACGTGCTGAGTTTGAGTTGCTACCACATTTGCCATTTTGGCATCCATTGAGTTGGGGATCGGTCCTGCTTTGAGATGGGGGTTGGACTAGATGACCTCCTGAGGTCCCTTCCAACCCTGACATTCTATGATTCCGTGTGCTGTTAGTTCAATGTCCTCTGGGCTGTTCCAGCTAGTCTCCAGCTGAAAAGATCAGCCCCACTGCCTGTGAGATACAAACCATCCCATTTGTGCAGCCCCATCTCCCACTGGAATGTAACCCAATGCTCCACACAACCAAAACTGTCAGCATCACGCCAGTCATGCAGCCCATGTTTCACCTCTTGTATTTTCTCTCTTTGTGGGACTGGAGGATCCCCAAGACTATCACTTGGACTTTCCTCTTTTCAGCTCTCTTCCAAAATCCCTGCAGTGTCTTATAATCAGTGTAATTCCATGTGATGCTGTGTCGCTGGTTCCAATGTGTCTCCTCACAATTGGAGACTTGCCAGATAACTTCATAGTCCTGCCCAGTCTTGGTGTTACATCTCATGTGGTTTGCTGCAGGAAGCCAGCACACCATCCTGTTGTCCATATGTCCTTTGTTGATTTCTCAGTCTGCTCTTCTTAATACAGAGTCACCAAAGATTATTATTTGCCTTCCCCAGTTATCAACGATCCTTCTTCACCTTGTGTCATCTGTGGCAATGATTTCTGCCCTTGGCCTCCCAGCTGAGACTGCCAAATGCAGTGGTGATTTATAAAGTGGACTCTAGGAACAGAACTGAGATACCCAACTCGCTTCAGAGTAGCATTTATGTTGACGCCTGAAAATAACTGGGCCACCTGCAGAAGTGACCTGAAGAGCTGAGATTTGTGGGGAGATGACAATGTATTTCGCCTTCTGTCACAAGGCTTTCTCTTTATCAACTGCAGCTAGCGCACTATCCGTTTTCATCCCTCTCAGGCTGTCTTTTCAGTGTTTCCCTCCGAACCAAGCCATTGCCCAATCCAAATAAACTTGAAGCAAACGCTCGAGCCATTTCAAAACTGGAAACATCATTGTTTTGCTGGCATTTTGTACTTTCTCTAGTAACACACAGGGCTACAGGAGCCAGGCTTTCAGAGAATGAATTTATCCTCTGCGTAAGTCCACTGAAGCTAAGAGAGTAATGCCATGGATGAATTTGGCTTTTTGTCTTTCTGATGTGGGACTTCATAGAAAGGAACTACAAAATATGGCTTACCTAAAAAATTGAATACTGACAACTCACTGCTACTCCTCCTCTGTTGATGTTGTGCATTATTGAGCATAGGCACTAAGATTTTTTCCCCCTGCCGTAATGTGGATAATCATTGACTTCCATAGGGTTGCAGCCACTTACAGCAGAACTAGATTTGACCTATTGAGGCTGGTGCGTCTCATCCTAAAATAGATCCTTGTCCCCCATTTGTGGACACAACAAAACCATCCTGCATTTCAGCCTCATGGGCAACCTGTCCTCAGAGGAGAGAGGGGGTTGGAAGAGGCAGGGTTCTCGAGATGCGTTGACTGGGAGAGGTGGCTAAGGGGCTGGTGGCACAGAGATACGTTGGTGCTGCTGGTGGCATCCTTAAGACCAGACTAGCAGGGTGTGTTGACTTGCAAGCCATGCTGAGATGCCCTTGCAGAGTTGCATGCGTGAAGCCAACACAGCACCTGTCTGCTTAATGGCTGGCTGAGGCCAATGCAATTAGCTCCTCGCATGGACTCTGCAAAGGCTTTTATAAAATGATTCCTGTTATAATTAAAGCTAACAGATCTGTCTGCCCTGCTCAGTCTTTGGTGCTGGGATCCCCGAATGTGGGGTCTCTTCGGATAGCCGCTTTCCCATTCATCGAGCCTTCCTTCATGTCCTTACTCCAGAGGGCGGGCTGGCCCAGGGCAGACATGGAGGAGTGGTCAGATTCATCCTCGCACCCGTGCATACTGCTGCTGCCCATGCTGTTTCATTAGCAATAAGTGATGCAGCAGGCGGACGGAGTTGCAGGAAAGATCTTTTCTGAGCATGTCTAGATGCCAAGAGACCTGGGCTCGTCTGGTCCCAAATTGCATCCCTGAGCCCCGAGTGTCTTTCCAAACTCCTGAAACCTGACCCTCTTTCTCCAGTTCCACTCAGCATACTACTCTATATAGCTTGTGTAACTGGAATATAGGCGGCACCTGTCTAGCGTATCGATCTATTCATGTCTGTCCATCCATCTAGTCATAAAAACCGCACCCCTCACTGTGGTATCTGTCTCCTGAACACTACCAGACCTTCAGTACATCTCTGTTGGCAGCAAAGGGGCTACACCAACGTTCGTCAGCTGAGGGTCTGTCCTATGACATTTGGGTTGGGTCCAGCAGACTCAAACGTGGCTGGTTCAGTCGTGCTTGCCTTTCAACAAGGGATATTCAAACAACCCTATTTTTCTGGCCTTGGAGTTCAGCCTTCATGCAGTATGTGTAAGTGTCTCTCCATGTAACTCCTTACTGCTGTTACCTGGGTTTTGGCATATAGTACCCAGGTCCCTTTCGGATAGCATTTTGTTGTTATAGACTCATGAGCGAGGCTGAAACTTCCCACCTCATACCCACACTGTGTGGCTAATCCTTTTCCTAACTCAGGCTTGAATTCTGCGGTTCCTCTGACTTCCCGACACCTCATAAAAGCCTTCAAATGGATCTATCTCAGACTCTCAAGCCAACCAAATCCAGCATCAGATGGAGTTGAACTTCTTGGATCCTCCCAGTTCATTTCACATGGCAGTCACTTTATGGGTTAGTGGCTTCGAGGGATCCCTCAGGCATTTCTCTGGCCTGATGTACGGGGGAATGAATGGAAAGAGCTCAGTTTAGGTCAGCAACCACAGCCCCGGGCACCTCAGTTTGTTGCTTCAACCAAAAGTGTCGGATGTAACCTGTGCAGGGAATGGATGCCGCTAGTCTCCACTTCACAACTAAACATGCTCTCTCAAATCAAGTAGCTGCTTCTGCTCTATATTCCTGCTGGAATCTCCCACTTACAGCCAGCACCTGGCATGCTGAAGAAAGACGCAGAGGCTGGAGGCAAGTTTGCGGAATAACCGTTCTCCAGATCTATCGAGGAAAGTAAGCAGGAATCCTGATCTCACTGAAGTCAATGGCAAAATTCCCGTTGACTCGAGGCTCACACCCCAAAGACTGTGGCTTTGCCACTTGTCCGGAGTGGAACACAGGCTCACACCAGGGCCTGGGATTTGAGAATTAGGTGCTATCTTTAATTCTGCCATTGGCTCAGAGGCTGAGCTTGGAAGAGTCAGTCACTTCATGCGCCTCATTTTTCCCATCTGTCAAATAACAGGTAGACTGCTCCCCCTTCTTTTAACACGCTCTGAGACCCTTGAATGCAAGATGCGAGGTGGATACTAAACAATGTTATGATTCAAGAAGAGCTGGTCAGAACAGATTGTTGTTTGGGCGGGGGGGGGAATTAAAAATTGTGTTTTTTCTAAATTTTCTGTGAAACCAACATTTTCCTTTTCTTGTTTAGTTCTTCATTCCCCCTCTGCCCTGCCTCCCCCACCATTTTTGCAAAACTAAAACTGGAAAAAGGAGGGGTTAGAAAGGAAAAACTCCTAGAAACCTAAATCAATTTTTTTTTCACTGAAAAACTGGAAAATTTCAAACGGAACAAACAATGGTCTTGAAATGCTTTTATTTAAAAAAAGAAGAACAGGAATACTTGTGGCACCTTAGAGACTAACAAATTTAAAATCCAGTTCTGAGAGCTCATTCTTAATCTTTCCCTGTTTGCTGTATAGGATGCTGATCAGGTGGTTTCACAGTTTCTTTGAGAGTGTGTGACACAGTCTCTCAGCATAGTCTGTGTGAAATGTAGATTGTAATGGATTTTTTACCTTTAGTCCTTTTGGTATGATGTCCATCTGCTTGCATTTGGAAAGGAAGATGATGTCTGTCTGTATCTGTACGAGTCTAAGGTGCCACAAGTACTCCTGTTCTTCTTTTTGCGGATACAGACTAACACAGCTGCTACTCTGAAACCTTTATTTAAAAAGAAAACCCAGTTTTTATCAAAAGTAGTTTACAATAAAAAGTTGACCAGTCCTACATGAAAGTAATCTAGAGCGTAATCAAAATCCCATGGTGAGGGGTGCATTGGAAATACTGCACAGTAGAGGTTGCAGACAAGCAAAGTGCAGGTGAATGGGGGCAGCATGATTTAATCTTAGCAGCAGTGCCCACAATCCCTGCACGGTGCTCAGAGAAAGCTGTCCCCTTTGATTATGCACTTTGCATGCCAGTGGCTCTCAGCCTTTCCAGACAACTGTACCCCTTTCAGGAATCTGATTTTTCTCAGGTACCCCCAAGTTTCACCTGACTTAAAAACTACTTGCTTACAAAATCAGACATAAAAATACAAAAGTGTCCCAGCCACTATTACAGAAAAATTGCTTCCTCTCTTCCTTTGATCATGTAATTATAAAATAAATCACTTGGGATATAAATAGTGTACTTGCATTTCAGTATACAATATACAGAGCAGTATAAACAAGTCGTTGTCTGTATGAAATTTTACTTTGTACTGACTTTGCTATGCTTTTTCTGTAGCCTGTTGTAAAACTAGGCAAATATCTAGATGAGTTGCTCTATCCCCAGGGACCTGTGCGACCCCCAGGGGTATGTGCACCCCTGGTTGAGAACCACTGCTGCATGCCATACACATCCCAGCGTAACAATGAACACACCAGGATGCCGTGAGGCTGCTGACTAACCTCGTTACTGCATAACGAATGCCAGAAACAACCAGCCTTGCCTTGTTGCTGTTTAGCCCATTAATCAACTCACTGGTGAAGCACCTCGGCTAGGGTTAAACTTAATGTGAGCAAATTAATCCAGGCTTTAAGGTGGAAGCCGGGCGCCATATGGTGCACGCTGATGTGGGGTCTGAAGCTGCTGCAGCACCCTGTCGTCCTGAAATCTAATTAGACTCTAATGTAAGCAAGAAGTTCTTAATTGAAAATTACACTTCCAGTTCAATCAAAGCCTGCTTCCGTGTCCCTATTCAAAGCACTTTGGAAATTGCTGAACTCTGCGGTGGCCTCGCATACTAAGTGCCCCTTTATCGAGAACCTCTGTGATGGCTCTGTAATGATTTCTGAAGGCCGTACGCTGACCTGGTGATTGGCATGTTTACCGTATGAATAGACTGGTTCTGTTTAAGAAGGGGCTGTCAGGAGACACAAGCGGGCAGGGAAAGAATGTCGCAAGATAAGCCCCTTCTCAGCAAACACTTGAGAGCTGTAAAGAGATAATAATTGGACAGGAAAAAAGCCCAGGAACACAGGAGATCAAAGGAGCCATGGTTTACAAAGAAACACCCTCCCAAGAGAGGGGCATATCTGCACTACACATACAATTTGAAACACAAGCCCTTTTCTGGCCAGTTTTCCTGAGTTCTCTCCCTGCTCGCCTGGTCCAGAGAACTCTCTCTCTCTCTCTCTCTCTCTCTCTCTCTCACTCTTTCTGAAATCTTCCCCAGCATGTCGAGGAGACTTTGATTCACTCACCCCTATGAGTCAGCCTCCCTCCCCTCACGTTCTTTGTTACAAGCTGGAATTTGTAAGCACCCGCCTCAGTGCTTTGTGAGTCACTCCACTGCTCCTGCTTGCTTGTTGCTGGGAAGACACCGGGGTTTGCCTCCATTCCTCTTCATCTACAAGGTTCTCCTGGAGCACTGCTTACCTGTGTGGATGCCCTTTCTCAGCAGTGGGTTTGTCTCTCTGCCCCACCATCCTGCGTCACAAGCTGTGAGAACTCGTTCCATCACTGGCAGGGAGTAGGCCTCCCGTGGCAGTTCTGCTTTTTATTACTTGGTTTGCCTTCACTACCAGCAGCTCTGGTGACTCTGCTCCCATTACCAGCCTCTGACTGTGATCCATCCCCTGAAGTTCTGCCTTCGTTACCTGGCTTGCCCTCTTTCAAAGGCAGCAAACACAGTATTTTGCCTTTTTATTATTATTTTTTTACTGTTTTTTTTAGTCCTGTGCAACTTGTAGATTTCTTTCCACTCCTCTGCTGATATTCATCAGCAGTTTCAGAACTTCTCTTAGGTTGCAGCTTGCCTCAGTTTTGAATTGTCCCTTTAATGCACCCGTCTCTCTCTTTCTCTTGGTTTTTAGGCTTTGCCTGCTATGGAAGGAGATGCCCCTGAACTCATTTGCTCATTGTTCATCTGATTCCAACTTCCAACTCTCTTCGGTTGGCTCGAGTTTGGAATGCAGCATGGATTGGTTGCAAAATCAACTGATTTTTGAGAGGATAACCTTCCACATGGACTCCCCTCTCAAAAACAGGTCACTGTGGGTAACTGATCAAAGGGAACACTTTTTAAAGAGAGATCTTCTAGGCAGTGAAAAGGGAAGAAGTTTCATTGTCTAGGTATTTGAAGCTGGTCTGGACACAGCATTAGAAGCAGCGGGGAACAATCCAGCAGCGGTACAGGCTGCTACCTGAGCTAATAGGGATTTGTCTGCTGCCATTTCTGTATTTAAAGCCCACATCCCAACCAGGTATTGAAGTAACTGAACAGTGAGATGCAGATGACCTCCACCACCTTGGAAAAACGCTGCTGTAAGTAAACACTGGAGGAGCTCTGCTTGTTTGCAGATCTGCCCTGTGGGCTGCCCACCACCACAGAACAGAGAACCTGGGAAACAACCAACATGGAAGGAGGAGTTCCTGAGTTCCCAAAGAGTGAGACAGTGGGTGAAAGGGAGCTCCCTGAAAATCTGACCTGCCTTCCAAGTAGAAGGCTTAAGGAATCCAGATTCTCCTCCGCTGGAGTTGTGGAGCTCGAGGCAGGAAGTCGTGGTCTCGGTAGTATACACGGTATCATAGAATAATAACATCTTACATGCTTAAAGCACTCCCTGGCATAACAATCAAGTATATGCTTCTTCTACCCCACCTTTGCCTATGGAATCTCCGTAGAGGTCTTGGAAGTTTAGCAGGCAACTAATCACATTGCCACAGATAGTTAGCAAATTAGTTAAAATAACTGCACCAAGTAAGGTGACTAATTACAATTAATAAATACTCATGTCCATGTATATTAAAATTCTGATCACATTAATTTATAGTTGAGGTTGCAAACGTATATTTCTGTACAAAACAAATACTATGAAGTGAGGAAACTTCAGATTCAAGCACCATTAGCATATACCGCAACCAAACCCAATTCATGTGATTTACCACCCAAATGTTGTAATATCCAAATACACCCTCAGACTCTGTACTGCCACAACTCACCCCCTTCCACTTCCAGCATATAACCATGCACAGCCAGCTCCCATTCGAATGCACAATCTTATCTCGGACCTTTGAAAGATTCATGCTAGAGCCACTACCTCAGAACACATGAGGCTGGATTAGCAATACTTGTCACTGATTCACTATATCAATCTGTCTGGGAGTGGATGGGTCATTACACAAAGTAAAACTGTTTTCCCAGGCGAATTTTTTCCCCTACTGTCACTCACACCTTCTTGTCAACTGTTGGAAATGGGCCATCCTGATTATCACTACAAAAGTTTTTTTTCTTCTGCTGATAATAGCTCACCTTAATTAATTACCCTTGTTACAGTTGGTATGGCAACACTCATTTTTTCATGTTCTCTGTGTATACATACTTTCCTACTGTATCTTCCACTGCACGCATCTGATGAAGTGGGCTGTAGCCCACGAAAGCTTATGCTCAAATAAATTTGTTAGTCTCTAAGGTGCCACAAGTACTCCCGTTCTTTTTGCGGATACAGACTAACACGGCTACCACTCTGATACCTGTCTGGTTCCAGTGTCTCTCTTCATGAATGAAGCCATTTGATTGACATTTGACCTGCTGTTGGGAAATAAACTGAGATACACCTCACCATCTCATGAGGGTGCAGGAAAGACCCACAGAAAATATGTGAGTGCTGGAAAAAATGACTTAGCTTAAGGAGTTTATCAAATTAAACAGATGTATAAATACCCTCACAGGAGAAAGTACCAGGCACTTAAAGGTTAATCTAGCAGAGAATGGCTTTAACTTTCATTCTTTTTCTGCCTGACAAATTCAAATTAGACATAAGGCACAATTTGTTAAGAGTGAGGGTGATCAACCCTCCCAACAAACTGCCCAGGGAAGTGGTGGGTTCTCCATCTCTTGATGTCTTCAGCGCAAAACTGGATGCCTTTCTGGAAGATGCTTCAGCCAAACCCAAATTATAGGGCTCAATACAGGGGTAATTGGGTGAAATTTAATGACCGGGGGTCAGACTAGATGATCTAATGCTCTCTCCTGACCTTAAAACCCATGAATCTATTAATTAGTCTGTAGACTAATTAGACTCTCTTTTCCTGCACTCTTGTAGGCCAGTTTTAGTCCACATGGGATTAATTTAACTGTTAAGATTAAACAAAATCAGACCTTGACATGCCGGTTTGAAATCTCTGCTTTTTCTCAGGCATTAATGGGCAGCAGGTTTAAAACAAATAAAAGGAAGTTCTTCTTCACACAGCGCACAGTCAACTTGTGGGACTCCTTGCCTGAGGAGGTTGTGAAGGCTAGGACTATAACAGGGTTTAAAAGAGAACTGGATACATTCATGGACTGAAGCTCCATGCATGCAACCATCTGCCTCCCACGCAGAACCTTATTGACTGCCGCAGCATAAAGCTCACGGGAGGCAGCATGGCCTAGTGGACAGAGCACTGGACAGGGACTCAGGAGAGCTGGTGCTGTTCCTGGTTCTGCAACTACCCTCTTTAATGACCAGGGGCAAGTCATTTCCCTCTCTGTTCCTCAGTTTCCCCATGTGTCTGATTCAGACCTCCTTGTAAAGCTCTTTGAGATGATCTGATGAAAAGCACTGTGTAAGAGCTAGGGATTATTATAATTACAGGGTTGACACCTTTCTTCATAAATAGCCCATCTGCAAGGACAGCATAATTTGGCCCTCGACCATTATACTTGTTAATTTTTTTTCTTTTCAATCAATCTCAGGAATTTTCTCCTCTTCTAATTAGATGCAGGGATTAGACGATCTTTTATGTTACACTGGAGTTTTCCTTTAAATGTGGCCTGGCTAGCTATCTCTGTTCTCATCACCTTCCCCCCAACCCCTTGCCAATCAGGGGCTTTTTCATCGTAACAACAAAGAAACAGTGAAAGAAATGAGAGTGACGACAAAAAATTAAAAATCACAGCAAGGCGTTCTCCGGAGCCGATCTCTCTCTCTCTCTCTCTCTCTCTCTATCAATCCAAAGAACGTCTTTAAAAATATCCTAATCACCTGCCTCTGTAAACACAGAAGGGAGCTCTTCCTTCATTTTAATTGTCTTGATTCTTTTTTAATTACACCCTTGCTCAGCGCTGTGTAGTGCCATCAAATATTGGAACAAGAAGCTGGATTTCAGCCCAGCACAGTTTGGCTGAATCCAAACTCCTGAATTTAAATAGCTTTTTTCTTCCTCCCAAAACTTACTTGCTAATGAAGTTTTGTCTGAGGCCTCCTGCAATATTCACGACTGTTCATTCGCATGCTGTGTTTGCTGAAGAGTTCACCTGTCGGTCTGTGATATTGGCAGGCAGTTCTGTACCCATTACTGTTTAATAAGTAAAGCCTAAACCTGCTAACAAATTTGATGTGGAAAAAATATTAATCAGATCAAAATTAACATTTTGCTCACTGCAGTTTGATTAAACCGGCAAGGAAATTACAGCTGTTGCTGGATAAAAAATGCTTTAAATTGGATCATATGTCTCAGAACGTTTCCAGTGTGGAATTAGCAAATTGGGTGGCGTTCACTATGCAGGAAGTCAGACTAGATGTCTTTGACCATGTAGTCGTCTCTCTTTGCAGCCCTCCACTGGCTCCCTCATCTCTATTGTATCAAACATAGGTTATTTGTCTTCACTGTCAAGGCCCTTCACGACCTATTGCCACGCTGCCTATCATCTCAGGCGGCGCTGAAAGGTTGACTCCCACCTCTGATCATGATGCCTGTTCATTAAAGCGTGTGCTTTCTCCCGTGCTGCCCTTCGTGGTTGGGAGAGGCTCCCTGGAAACATCCGCAAAACTCACACCTTGTCCACTGCCATGAATCTAGCCTTGGCAGAGCGCCCCCTTCAGGAGCTACATGGGCAGCACAAGCCTGCAGGTCTAACTGCCCCCACACCCACGGGCTCTGCAGGGCGGGTTGATGTAGTGAGATTGGCGCTTAACCCACTAGCCGAGTCCTTCTTGCGGTTTCTTCCCCTTTCAGCGTCCCAAGCGAAAGAAACAATCAGTCCACAGACACCAAATGAGGTTAAATAAAAGCATAAAGGATAAGAACTGCTACAGACTAGGGACCGAATGGCTAGGTAGCAGTTCTGCAGAAAAAGACCTAGGGGTCACAGTGGACAAGAAGCTGGATATGAGTCAACAGTGTGCCCTTGTTGCCAAGAAGGCTAACGGCATTTTGGGCTGTATAAATAGGGGCATTGCCAGCAGATCGAGGAACGTGATCGTTCCCCTTTATTCAACATTGGTGAGGCCTCATCTGGAATACTGTGTCCAGTTTTGGGCCCCACACTACAAGAAGGATGTGGAAAAATTGGAAAAAGTCCAGCGGAGGGCAACAAAAATGATTAGGGGTCTGGAGCACATGACTTATGAGGAGAGGCTGAGGGAACTGGGATTGTTTAGTCTCCAGAAGAGAAGAATGAGGGGGGATTTGATAGCAGCCTTCAACTACCTGAAGGGGGGTTCCAAAGAGGATGGAGCTCGGCTGTTCTCAGTGGTGGCAGATGACAGAACAAGGAGCAATGGTCTCAAGTTGCAGTGGGGGAGGTCCAGGTTGGATATTAGGAAACACTATTTCACTAGGAGGGTGGTGAAGCACTGGAATGCGTTTCCTAGGGAGGTGGTGGAGTCTCCTTCCTTGGAGGTTTTTAAGGCCCGGCTTGACAAAGCCCTGGCTGGGATGATTTAGTTGGGAATTGGTCCTGCTTTGAGCAGGGGGTTGGACTAGATGACCTCTTGAGGTCCCTTCCAACCCTGATATTCTATGCTTCTATGATTCTATGAAAGAAAGAAAACTTGGTGGCAGCCTCACAGTCCACCCCAGAGTTCACTGGGTCTCCAGTACAAGACTCAGTCTTTTTTCCCCCTTAGCCGAGAGGATCCGTGTTCTCCTTTTGGCAAGGGCTTTCTTGGCTGCCAGCTTCTCTCCAGGAGCTGAGGAACTGCGCAGCCCGCTCCCTTCCCACGGTTACCCCCACCTGTGTGCAGTTCTCTCCTTTTAACTCCCTCAGTCCTGGCACGATTGGCAGATGGGGAGAGGCGGAGCCACAGTAACCCAAAACAGTTCTTTAACCCCTTTCATGCTGGTGCAAGCTTTGTACACCCCGTCACATCCACCTTCAAATCCCTCCTTAAAACTTCCTTTTGCCAGAATGGCGACTGAAAATTCGATAACTATTAGGCTGCCGGTGAGCTGAGACCACAGCCTGTCATGCTGACCAATACTATCTCATTGTGTCCTTGTGCTCCTTCACTGGTCTATATCCCTCTGTTGTCTCTTGTCTTATACTTAGATTGTTGGCGCTTTGGGGCAGGGACTGCTTTTTTGTTGTGTTTGTACAGCGCCTAGCACAATGGGATTCTGGTCCGTGACTGGGGCTTCTAGGTGCTATGATGATACAACTAATAACAAATAAAACAATAGAGGAGCATAGTGGTCCTTTCCGGCCTTAAAGATCTACTAATCTATAAGCCGGTTTGTACCTATAAGAAATTTTAAAGAATATCTTAGCCCAGAGTAATAAACAAGCTTTTCCTGACATTAAAAAAAAATTATATCACTTTTTCTTTAAATTCTCTTTCTATCTCCTGCTGCCTCTGAACATCCCGAGAGACATGTCCCTAGCTCTAATGTGCAAGTGGAAATTACAACCTGTTCCGGACCTTGTAGCAAAGCTGCGATGAAACGGCATCCTTCGTGCAGGCAAAACTCTTATTATTTATTGTGTTAGGTTGGGATTTTCCAAAGAGGCCAAGGGAGTTAGGCTTTCAACTCCCCTTGAATTTCACTTGGGCTCTCCTGATATCTCCAATCCGCTCAGCCCTGTGCACACTGGAGAAAGACAGTCCCATGAGAACATAAGAGCGACTCATCTGGGTCAGACCAAAGGTCCATCTAGCCCAGTATCCTGTCTTCCAACAGTGGCCAATGCCAGGTGCCCCAGAGGGAATGAACAGAACAGGTAATCATCAAGTGATCCATCCCCTGTCGCCCATTCCCAGCTTCTGGCAAACAGAGGCTAGGGACACATCCCTGCCTTGGCTAATAGCCATTGATGGACCTATCCTCCATGAATTTATCTAATTCTTTTTTGAACCCTGTTATAGTCTTGGCCTTCACAACATCCTGAGGCAAAAAGTTCCAGAAGTTGACTGTGTGTTGTGTGTAGAAATACTTCCTTTTGTTTGTTTTAAACCTGATGCCTATTTAAACCCGCCCCACATAACACACAGGCTGAAGGACAGGCACTTAGAAGACAGAACATTAGTGTTTTGATGGTACCACAATCACTGATGGGTTGGAAATGTTTCTACACCATAAAGGTTTCATCCATACAGGAGACAGAACTTTCTCATGGGCTTGTCCAAAACTGTGGAACTAACTCCCCCCAAGAACTAAGGACTATCACAATCCTCCTGACCTTTCTCTCCAAGTGCAAGGTGCAGTTGTTCGGCCTGTCTTCTCTTACAAATACAGGGCAGCATGTATAATTAACACCAAAAATATACCCGACTAAAACAACCCTCCCACTGCGTGAACAATTTTCCCACGGGGGAGGGGATGAGAGAAAGACCAAACCACATGTGAGAGGTGTTAGTCTCGTCGCTTAGTGCACGACTGGAAGGCGCTCAGATACCACGGTGATGAGAGCGGGATAAGAACCTGTATAGAATAGACTAGAACCGTGGGAGGCTACACTGTACTCACCAGGCTTTGAGTGGGCACCAATGTGATGTCGGAACACAAGTCCCATTCAGCTTCACCTTTTGTGCCCAAGATTGATCCCAATGACCGTGCGGGACCCCACTCATTATGCCCTTCCAGCTTGACTGGGAACCACTGATAACTATTCTCTGGGAACGGTTTTCCAACCAGTTCTGTGTTAACCTTATTGTAGCTCCATCTAGGTTGTATTTTCCTAGTTTGTTTATGAGAAGGTCATGTGAGACAGTATCAAAATCTTACTAAAGTCAAAATATACCACATCTACCGCTTTCCCCCCCACCCACAAGGCTTGTTACCCTGTACAAACATGAGTTGGCAGCAGTAAGAAAGCTCTGGACTATGTAAAATTTGCCATCTATAAGAAGCCCTCAATCTGTGCACTTTTCTATAGCATAGTGAAGGCAGCCCTGTCTCCTACCATACATAGATCTCATCCCTTGCACACTTCCACTAATATAGACAAAGACACAGTATTGCCTACGACTCTCCTAAACGACACATGCCTGCATAGAAACAATAGACTGCAGCAAACCAATAAGAGATTGAATTACATAATCCAGTAGGGGTGAACACAAGTACATGTATTTATACACTTTATACCTTTGACAAATCACAGCCAATTATCATCACATCACGGTCAGGCACATCTAAAGCCCAGCGACTATCTCCTTGCCAAATATCAGGTCTGTACCATGCCCCAGTAAGGTGCTACAACTATTCAAAAAAAAAAAAGGTTAGGAAAACAAATAATTGGAAGAGTGTCTTTGTTTCCACTCACCTTGTTTTTCCAAATAGCTACATTGTTTTGGCTCGTTCTTTTGCAAAAACTTTCACTTCTACACTGAGAACCAACCTGCCAAATTTCAGCCCAAATAAAAGGCAAAAAGTTCTAAACAGCTGGAAAATAACCCATAAGAATGGAGACGTGTGCAGCCTTAACCATAGATGTTACTGAAGGTGGCATTAGTCCCTTCAGTATGGCTAATGTGGCTGTAGACCAGTGTTTTTGCACACCCAACGTAAAAGCCTCTTCATTTTAACTCCAATTAGTTCTGCAAATTCCACTGGTACAAAGTTAATCCTATTTCCCGACTCATCCTTTTGCCAGATCACAGCCCGGAATTTCCGTAAGAGGTCGGAATCCTGGGAGAATCTGATCTCAACATGCTTCCCCACCTCCCCTATGCCCAACAAAAAGAGGTGTTTTAAGCCAGCTCCTTGCATTCTGCACCAGGTTTCAAATCTTAATGCCCCAGCTTTCCTCTCTGGTGTGGGGAAGGAGGGGCATTTTGCCAAAAGGCTAATTGTCTGCCTCATTGTCTGCAAGGCTGATTGTTCGCACACTCCTCTGGCAAAGGATTATCTCAAATGGCAGCAGCCCATGCCTTGTTCATTTGGAATCATTTCACTGGCATCCCCATTCAGATAACTGTAATTTTCTAAAGACCGTGCAGAATGGAACCCTGGAACGCTACGAGACGGCTCTTTCTGAAGGATTATCCACCCGAGGCAGCCGATAATAACAGGCTTTCATCCCCACCCTTGAGGCATCAGGTGGGATTGGCTGGATATTTTTTTTTGTTGGGTTGTGGGGTTTTTAATGTATATATTTGGCACAAACCAGGAAAAAATCCTGGTCGCTCTCAACAAGCTGGTTTCCTGTACATACATTCTGAAGCAATCAGCCCCCCTTCAGCCCTTTCAAGCCAGTTGCTGTGGAGATGTGTCCCTACATCTTGCAACTTGAGTGATATCTCTCAAAGCCACAGTACAGCTCAGAGAGACAGCGTAGCATAGCCAATCCACCCCTGCTGCGACCAGCTGTTTATTTAAGGTTACCTGGGATTCTCTCCTATAGTCTAATCCATAGCAGACCTGGCCTTTCTCCATTCTTACTCAGAACATCACAGTCCCATCGTCGCAACACTTTTCGCTCGTAATCAGCGAGGGTTTTGTCGTGGTGTGAGCACACCTGTTAGTTAGCCGCAGACAGCCTCATACGTCAAGCATCAAACTGCCAAACTTGTATTTCTTGTGCATCCTCTTTGTCCATTGATGTCCCATCAGGAGTGTAACATCTAAAGTGGCCAGTCTCCGGGGAGGTCGAAGAACTCTGGCACACTAGTTTCCTTCCTGGTTAATGTTACACGTTACCGGTGGCACTAATGGAGGAAAGAGATTTGCCATGGGTGTGTGTACATTCCTGATGAAGGGGGTCAGACAGATAGACTGTGATTCATTTATCAGCAGAGCAAATAACGCTGAGCTGCGTCAGTCTGAGCTTGTACATGCAATGTCCTTAAAACCTACCTTAGAAGGAACACTGCTTGGACCAACTAAAGAGAGATGACACGATCCGTGCCTCGGTTTCCCAGTATTTAAAAGGGAATCAGATTCCTCCAACTGAATTCTATTTTTGAAAATCTCCATGCGGGCCAGATACTCTCCACTACAAAAGGCAGCCGGGAGGGGGATGAGGGGGGCACTCAGTTATAGCTGGGGCTGCTCTAAGTTACTCCAACTTCATATGGTCCTTAAGGGAGCACATGCTGGCTGAGAATTGATGGGATGGAGCTGTGCCCCTCCCAGCAGGTAGTGTGCCCACTCCTAGCCTAACCCATGCCCAGGTTGGTACCTGCTATGAGCTTCCTGCTCTGGAAGGATTCTGAGCTGGGTAGCTAAAGCTAGATTCCAGCTGTTTTGTGCCAGCTAAGCAATGCAAAGAAACTGGGAGCTGGCCCTCAAAGTGCTAAGTGTGATCGCGATCCTTCTCCATGACCTTTCCATCCCTGGGCTCTTCGCTGAGACCACCAGGCAGGCTGATAGTTGAGCGATGGTCCTTTTCCATTTCTGCACAGACTCCTCAGAGCCGAGAAGTTTGCAGTGCATCTCTCCTGCTGCTAATCAAACCTTTTCAGACGCGAGGTCCCTGTCAGGAATCAGACGAAGGTTTCACAGGCTGCCGCTGAGTGCTGAGAGCAGCTGTGAGTTTGTCAGACTGCTCGGATCCATTGCAAACTAATGTAAGGTTTCTTTCTGCACCGTAATTGTTGGGTGGTTTTATTTTCCCGATTCATATAGTTGCAAATCCATTGAGTTGGAGGTTGATTAGTGTCAGGAAGATAGTGTTTTCCGTGACCAGTGCAAGAAGGTTTTTCAGATGTCTCTGCATTGGTTTCTGTGCTCTGTAGCTCACTGCTATGAGTCTGCTTATTGTTGCTAAGTCACTGTCACGGGTCCATTGGCTCGGTGCTCTCAAACGGCTCTGAATTAATCCCTGGCAGGGCCCTCTTCAGTGTGGTAACCCCTAAGGGCACACTCTCAATCAGGGCCGGCTCTAACTTTTTTGCTGTCCCAAGCAGCAAAAAAAAGTGCCGCCCCGCCGATCGCCGCACCGCCGGAACCCCCCCTCCTGAGCGCCGCGCCCCTGCGCCGCCCCTCCGCCAATCGCCGCACCGCCGGAGCCCGCCCCCCCACCGAGCGCCGCGCCGCCGGAGCCCCCACCCGAGCGCTGCGCTCCGCGCCACCCCCCCCGCTGAGCGCCATGCCGCCGGAGACACACCCCCCCGAGCCGCCGGAACACCCCCCCGAGCGCCCCGCCCCGCGCCACCCCCCCGCCGAGCGCTGCGCCACCGGAGCGCCCCCCCCACGGAATGCCACGCCGTGCTGCCCCCCGCCACCGCAAGATTGGCCGCCCCTTACCAGGTGCCGCCCCAAGCATGTGCTTGGTTGCCTGGTGCCTGGAGCCGGCCCTGCTCTCAATAGGGTAAGGCTTCCTCGCCTCCTGGGATTAACCACAAAGCCTTCAGCACCCCTTTTTCACGCCGTGACCTCCCCACAGTGAGTCCACCTGAATGGACCCCTGGGGAAGCCTTGTGCACCCCCGAAAGGGGAGCAATGCACCTCACATCTCAGGCCTCAGCCAGCATTGTAACACCAAAAGGGTTTATTAGTTGTCTGGAACACAGCGTTGAAAATCCTTTGCTCGCACAGAATGCAGGAAGTTGCAGCGTCTGGCTCCTGACTGACTTCCCTGAGACCCAGTCCAGCAGCATGTGTCTGACCCAGTGTCCCACATATAGGACCCCGGCTCCGTTCTTTGTTCTCCAAATGGTCAGAACAGGCTGGCTTCCTGCCCAGGCCAGTGTCGCCAGTTGCCAGGTCATAAATTGCCAGGCCATTGTCTGGGCCCAGGCCCCAGTCAAGTAGGCGTCAGCCCTACCTGGATTCTTCTGCAAAGAAAAGACCCCTTTCCCCATTACCTTGTTAACCCTTCACCACATAGGGGAAACTGAGGCACACATACTATTCAGACAAAATATTATGAAAATTCCCACTCCGTCCCAGTCACTTTCTTCAGACTTCATGCCCACAGATGAAGCCATGCTAGGGGAAAATGGTCTTACAGTACCTACGGGGAGAGGTTCTCTGCAGACTGCCTGACCAGAGCTGGGAATCTCACTGCACAAATGGAGAAGAGGATGATGCCCAATTTTAGCCAACAAATCCAAGGGCCAGGTTTCCACAGGCTCAGCGCCCACAATTGGCACCAGATTTTCAAAACAGCTGAAGACCCGGCGGCTCCCGCTGTGACACTTAGAGACACATTTTCTTGCATCTGAAGAAGTGAGGTTTTTACCCACGAAAGCTGATGCCCAAATAAATCTGTTAGTCTTTAAGATGCCACCAGACTCCTTGTTATTTTCAAAAGATGCACCCTACATGCAGAGCTCTTCTGAAAATCTGGCCACTTATTTTAGCAATTAAATAGGAGCTGAGCTTGTACTAACAAAGATTCATAAATTCGGAGATTTCTAAGGCCAGAAGAGGCCATCAGATTAGCTAGTCTGCATAGATAGCAGCACTGGCCAGAGAATTTCATCTTGTATTGAGCCCAATAACTTTTGTTTCACTAAAGCCTCCCAGCTAGGCATCCAGTCTTGATTTGAAGACTTCAAGAGATGGAGCATCCGCAAGAGATGAGGAAATCCCCTGTATCATTTAGGGTAAAGGCATGTGGACAAATTGGAGAGAGTCCAGCGGAGGGCAACAAAAATGATTAGGGGGCTGGAGCACGTGACTTATGAGGAGAGGCTGAGGGAACTGGGCTTGTTTAGTCTGCAGAAGAGAAGAGTGAGGGGGGATTTGATAGCAGCCTTCAACTACCTGAAGGGGGGTTCCAAAGAGGATGGAGCTTGGCTGTTCACAGTGGTGGCAGATGACAGAACAAGGAGCAATGGTCTCAAGTTGCAGTGGGGGAGGTCTAGGTTGGATATTAGGAAAAACTATTTCACTGGGAGGGTGGTGAAGCACTGGAATGGGTTACCTAGTGGTGGAATCTCCATCCTTAGTGGTTTTTAAGGCCTGGCTTGACAAAGCCCTGGCTGGGATGATTGAGTTGGGGTCGGTCCTGGTTTGAGCAGGGGGTTGAACTAGATGACCTCCTGAGGTCTCTTCCAACCCTAATCTTCTATGATTCTATGATTCTGTGAACTACAGCCAAATCTTGTGTCTTCCTTTGCTGTAATGATTAATTCTCACACTTGGTTGTTACACTAGTTTCAAACCTTGGGAGCTCATGTGTATTCCAGGCAGTGGCTAGCTGAGTTAGGCCCTATTCAACAAAGCACGGTTAGCGCGGGGATTTCCAGCTTGGCCACAGGCTTCCTCTGTCACCTTGATCTAATCACTTAGACCAAGATTTTCAAACAAGGCCTCTGGGTGTCTCCACTTGTGATACCTAAGGTCCGATTTCTCAGAAGGTTTTCAGCGCTTGCAGTGGAATTTGTGGGTGCCCAGCATTTCTTCCAGGTTCTACCGCAGACTGGAAATGCTGAAATTTGTGACTCAGCCTGGTATCACGAGACGTAAGGGGTTCTGATAAGCATCTGAACTGAATGTCACACACAGTTGAGATTCACTAACGATGCAGCTATTTAGTTCTCTTATGGGAGAATTCTGTAACACATGCCTTGTCTCCAGCCCAACCTGTCTCTAGCTTGCTGCCTTGACAAAGGGGCATGTGTAAGTGGATGCTAAATGAAGGCACAAATGAAGATGGCCAACTAATTTGCTTTCCTTCTGGTCAATCCAGTCTTGGCTTTTTACAGTGTATGTTGCATTTTGTGTGTGCCCTGTGCATGTTGGCAAGACTAGACAATAGAGTTTAATGGCATAATGTGGGTAAAGTAAAGTACGTGGCTACAAAATGCTCCACAGGGTTTAGTTCCAGGGGAGTTACTTGGGATTTAGACCTGTGTGCCCCAGAGCACAGAAGCCGTTCCATTCCATAGCTCACAAAACAAGCACTTCATCATTGAAGGTGCAAATTTTTCCTCAAATGGAATATGAAAGCTGTTCAAACACATAGCTGACCCTTAAGTACTGTTTCCACTGCACTTGGTTAGAACTGCCTCCTCCTTGCTCATCTTGGGAAGGTATAATAAGAAATAACAGAATAATATGCAGTGTTGTAGTTTTGGAGTAATGGTCTACAAGACTTGAACTCTGGGAGGCCTTTTCCAATTATGTTGGTAGCTCGCTAATGTTTGGGGATTTTTTTTTCAGGATAAATTACATTAATTGTGTCCTTTGGATCTGTTTTCCACAAGAAGTCCAATAAATAGAAAGAAGAGGGGGGAAATTAAGTGCCGGAGTTAATTAGATTAGGTTTGTGCTGTAGCGAAGCAAGAAGAGTCCACTAAATCCCATAATAGGCCCTAATGAGGGTTTTATCATGCTTGTTAAATGGGTCATTTAGTTGTGTGAAGGAACCATTGAGCGTAATGTAAAAACTGGTTAATAAAAAAAAATATTTTAATTGCATACATAGGCATTGCAATATCAAAAGAGTCTGGCTGAATGAAATAGCCTCAAACCAAATGCAGTCAAAGCTTTGCAGAGCCTGTAACGGTGAACATGTAATGTGATTATGCCAATTAATTTTCCCTGACTGGCATAAAAATTAATGTTCTGTGAATGATTTACACTGGAGAGTATTAATTACTGAACTCCATCAAGGTAGAAGTTGCGGTTTTATTTATATTTTTTATAAAGGGACGAGAGAAGGAAGACATGGTCATTTCTGGGTAGTCCTCTTTACCCTTTGTTTAGAGTTTCTAGGGAAACTCCTGGTTAGAATCATTGATTTGTGACTAGCCTGTGTTTGCTTTTGGTCCAGCTGAGACGTGAATTCTTCCTTCCACCTTGGCTCCATGGCACTAGGTCAGTGGTTTTCAACCTGTGGTCCACGGACTCCTGGGCGTCCCCAGACTATGCCTAAGGGGTCCGTGAAGGTTGTCGTTACCATAGAACAGTTTTTCAATCTGTGGTCCGTGGTCCCTGGAGATCTGCAGACTATATCTAAAATTTCCAAAGAGGTCTGCACCTCCATTCGAAAATGTGTAGGGGTTCGCAAACTAAAAAAAGGTTGAAAACAACTGCACTAGCATTGCACTAACCACGGGTGAATGTTGCTGCCCTGGTAAGTGTACTCTGTATGGTGTTTTGCTCCGACTGTTTTATTTTTATGTTAACTCCTTGGCGTCTGGCTAACATGCCTGGTATTTGGGTCAAAAAGCCCATCCATCCAGTGCTGGCCCATGAATATCGATTTGAAGGATTCATGCTCCACTGAAGTGGGTTATATTCCATTGGGGAATTGTGCTAATCCAATGCACAGATCCTACGGCAGAGACCAGCAACAAAGATTCATTTCTCAAAGGCAGACGCTCTTTTTACTCTTATCAGAGTAGGGAGCATATAAGAGAGGTGGATAGTCATGGTTCCCCTCACTTGTCATTGTTTACCCATTAAAATCATATACATCCGGCATAGAAATGATCTCTTAGATCATTTAGCCCATCCTTTGGAAGCTTGTGCAAGATTGTTCCCTACATTCTATTTTCAAGAGTATAGTCTAGTCCCATTTTAAATGTCACCAAGGAGGGCGATTCCACCACTTCCACTGGGAGACTTTCTCACTAGATCTCATGGTCTTCCTATGTATGGATCCTCAACTTCGATCGGAGGAAGGGTAGCTGTGCCCCTACTCTTCCTATTACACCCTTACCTTAACCCCTGTCTGCAGCCTATTCATAATCTTGGTTCGGTTGCTTTCCTCTGAGCTTCATCCAACTTGTCCACATCTTTCCCATAGTGAGGAGCCCAGACGTGGGTGCAATACTCAATCAGAGTTCTATAGGTAGGGCCCATCACTTCCCTGCTCGTTGACTTGCTGTTTTCTGCATTACCCAGCCCATATTCACCCTTACTTTTTGTTGATCTGCTGCCATAAACCTCCATTTTGTTCCCCTGAAGCCTCCACCAGACAGAGTTTGATCTATCCCCATGAGCCGCATGTGACAGGGACCAGATGGTGACTAGTCACACGACCACTGTGATTCCCAACTGGCCCACAAAGGGACAGTCACTATTGTGCTTGAGAACTCAATTTCTCAGAGGGCAGGGCACCTTTGCCCTACTACAGGGGCACTGGTGAGAATTGCCAATCATTAATAAGAGTCTCTACCAGACTAAGTTCATTCAATGGCTCTCTGACCTCATCTGCTGAGCATCTGCAGCGGAAAAGGAGGGGAAGAAACCCACCCCCACCCTTCCTGTTCATTCATTTCTATTAATTTTCCGACACACCGCCCTTTGCTTTGGGATCCGGGCTTGGGGTTAGCAATGAAACATGGAAGGCAAACGCAGAATGGCCTCTCCATTAGCCATTTGCAGAGGCAGGTCCCCAGTCTGCACACACAGCGGTGGAAACTGTGCATCTGTTTTGTGTGAGCAATTGCACACCTTGTTTGTTGAAAAAACAGGCCTTTTAATGGTGACTGTGGCGGGGTGGACACCCGCTCCTGCCTGGAAGGGCCTGAAATAGCTCTGGGAGAAGGGTTAAAGCCAGCCCTGCAGAGGGCTGGAGTTGTGGAAGGAAAGACCTGGGCTGATGGGGGAAGCAGCTGCAGCTGGGCCACGCCCCAATCAGAGCCCAGCTGGCCCTATAAAGGCCAGGGCAGCCAGCAGCACACCAGTCTCTCTCTGTGCTCAGAGGGAGAAGGGCCTGGCTGCAGGGAGCTTGAGACAGGGTACCTGAGTGGAGCAGGGCTGGGGAAAGGCAGAGGAGCTGGGGAGCTCCAGCCTGGAAAGCCCCAGGCTGCGGCCTAGCATTGGGCCAAAGGTACTGAGGGTTGCAGAGGGCAGCCCAGAGGTAGGCCAAGGCAGCAGGTCCAAACCCAACCTTGCCTGTGATGAGTGGCCTATACTGCAGTCTGCCCCAGAGAGTGGGGGCTAGTTGGTGACTGGCAGTAGCCTTACACTGAGGTGAGGTGGGGTTAGTGGGTGGGGGTTCCCCTGGGAGGGGAGACCCAGCGTGTGCGGGTATTGCCAGGGGGCAGCACCCAGAGCAAGGGGCACCGGGGTCCTGGGAGGTACACAGGAGCCAGTAGTGACAAGGCAGATCACTGGCCTGCAGAGGGGGCTCTGGGCTGGATTGAACTGATTCCCCGAAGTAACCAGCAGGAGGCGCCGCAAGGGTGAGTCCGACCTCTTACAGTGACAGATCTGTACTTTTGGTACAGTGGTTTCAGCAGTGGGTGAGAATGAGAGAATATACTGCACCGTATATGTTTGTGTTCATATGAGGGAGGTGATGGGGTCTAGTGTATAAATTCATTGAGTTTACAGAGTTAGCCTGAAAATCAAAAGACCCGGATTCTTGTTGCTGTTATTTAACATTTATGGTGCATTAGCATCAAGTGGACAACCAGGTTGGGGCCTCAGTGTGCTAGGCACTGTGAAAATAGTAAATGACACTCCCTGACCCAAAGGCCAGTTCCTAGTGCCCATGTGTCCACATCATCACTGTCCCTGGCAGTCCCAGTGGAGAAGGCTAGGACTGAAAATGAAAGACCCTGTTAGGGTTTCCCCACCATCCCTTGGTTCTTGGTCCACAAACAGAAAGCAAAAGGTCAGAGTCCAAAGTGCGTCAAGGCGATGTTTATTGGGTTAACAAGCAAGCGTAATCACAGCTCGTTACACCAGTAAAGCTTCCTTCCTCCCTCCCTCCTCCTTCTTTAGTGGACTTAATTATATTTGTAGTACTCACCCTGGCACCACCCCTTACAAATTATGGTCATGGACCCGTTTTGGAGGGTCTTGAGTCTGGGGGGCTTTGGTACCTCCTCTGTTGTACCCCATGGGAGGGGTAGGGAGTGAGGTTGTGTACCAGCCAGGGGCACCTTTTTCTTTGGCTTTTAGTGTTTCTGATACCTCCCTCTCCTCCCCTTTTGCCCCTCTCAACTGGTTGCTCGACCTTGTCTTGGGAGAGGAGTTGAAGCAGAACTGTCCTTCAATTGTACATTCGTATACTGAATTCCCGCCTTATCCAGAAACACTATTTCTTATCTTTACTCATTGTACTAAAACCGCATCTGGTTGTAGGCAGAAGCAACACACCGTGGCTTTGTTCCTTGTTCACATATCTCAAAAAGGATATAGGACACAAACAATTGTATTTGAAAAGCCTCAAAATTCAAACAAAACCCAAAATTCTCTCTCAGGCAAATAAACAGGCCTAAATACTCTATTACCCTTACGAACAGACCCGGGAGCTGAGAAGCGTTGGCAGAGCAGCATATGGCAACTCACGCTGCTACCGCTCTCCCTGCTGTACTTACCGAGACAACTTCAGGTGGAAAATGCTGTCCTTTGGGCTCTAAATTCTAACGCTCAATTATGAAATATAATTTGAACATGCCCTATTAGTGACAGCATCAATGCGCATTGGCTCCCGGACCCAGAAAAGGCAGAGGCTGTTTTACATGCAACTTTGCATCCCAGTTAAATGCCCTCCTTGCAGTTTAGCTGCTCTTGTTCCAAGCAATTTTGCCATTGATATTGGCAAACCTCAACTGTATTAACTGTTGGTCAGGATCAGTCTGATGGTTTGATTTACGGTGTCTGGTGTGCAGAGGGGGATATGCATCATCAGCTGCTGTCATAAACAACCATGGTGACACTTGATGGATTCTGGGAATAAATGGAGTAGTATCGCTTATAACCCTGGCAGTAAGATTGAAGCACAGTTGCGGTCATTTAAAACGAGTGCCAGAGTGCACAGGAAGTGCCGCTAAAAGTCAAATGAAGGGCAGAACTTTTTCAGAACTTAGCAGGATCTCAGACTACATAGAAGGCCAGCTGGTTTAAACCAGTCACATCCACGGAGCTGGGACTGTTTATGCCAGCTGAAGTTCTAGACCCATGAAAATGCAGAAGTGGGAATCCCGGCAATCCGCCGTACTCAGAGTAGAAATGGAACCGTTGTCTGATTCTCCTCATGACATCATTGCCTGATTAAGTCAATCGCTTTAATAGCGTGATCCCAATTCACACCAGCTCTGCTTCACTTATGTCTGGCAGGGCAACACATTGTCACGCGTGTCAAAGCCACAACACCACAAGCAGATACAGTGCTGGATTAGCTGGGCACAGGTCCATTGTTCACAGTTGAATCTTGCTCTTGGTTATTAAGGTTGAACGAATTTGGGGGCCTGATCATGTGACCACGACTCACGCCTGCTTCTCACTGAAGTTTACATTTAAGTCCCACTGACTCTGGGGAGCTGGGACTTTTAGAAAAACACCACATACTGCAAAAGAAATAAAAGCTAAACTGCTTTAATTGTCTAAACTGGGTGAAGGGCAAAATGTATGTAAACAATACATTATACCTGGTGAAAAGTGAATTGGAGCAGATCAATTCTGCAGTCTCTCTGCAAGCAAAGCTCCCATTGATTTCAGTGGAAGTTATGCGCATGTAAGAGCTCCAAGATTTTCAAAAGTAATTAGTGATTTTAAGTGTCCAGTTTGAGATGCCTTACAGGCACCTGGTTTTCAGAAAGTTCTGAGCAGCCGCTCACTGGAAATCAGACCCCCTTTAAGGTGTCTTAGGTTGGGCACAAAACCCTGAAGCACCCAAAATCTCCAGTGGCTTTTGAAAATCGTGGTCTTCAGTTTTAGTAGCCTGTGGCGATGGAATTAGCAAGTGAGCTAAGAAAACAAAATGCTGTGGAGACAGTCTCCCTTTAGATGAAATGTTAAGCAGGCAAGGTTTCTGCCCTGGGGTGTCTACTGTACTCAATATCTGGAACAGAGAGTCCAGAAACAATTGTACATTAAAACAAAAACTACTCCGTAATTATGAGCAGTGCAAAATTCCATAATATTTGGTCAATCGGAGCTCTAGAAATACCTGGGGGCCAAACTGATCTCAGCCCAGTGATCATGTCAGTTACTCTGATGTAGATCTACGGTGACCTATGGGCTCCAGGACAGTTGCTCCAGACTCACAGTGAGAATAAACGCTGGCCTATTGAAAGCAGAGCACACAATTATTTCGCAATGGGCCAAAGAGGCAAAGGTCAGATGGGGGAGTTTGGGCCCATCTCTACATACATTTCCAAAAGACGTAAACAAATTGGATAAGAGAAAGGGGGACACCAATGTAGCAATTTTAGTCTGCTTTGGATTGTAAATTGCGCCGGGCAAGGACAATGCTTGTGTGTATGTACACAATTAACCATGCATATTAAAAACAAACAGCAGCACTAAAATTCTGTCTGGTGGGAAAGGCCGTCCTGAGTCCCCCTTCAAAATTCTGTCCCATGGACGCAAGACTAATTCTAGTCCTGTTGGCATGTGGCATGTGGCCTGTTGGCATGTGAAGCTGTGCAGCCTAGAAATGCCATCCCGATGATACTCTGCCCCCTGCTGTTTGGCCAGACAGGCGTTTCCAAGTCGTTGACCCCAATGCTCAAATTCAGCTTAAAACGTTGCCTTCCAACTTGTTTCTGTTTAAGGAAACTGCAGGGAAGTCAGGCACTGATTTGCCCCGACTCGCCTATATTGTTTTCTCTCCTGTTTCATTTGGGTTTTCCCCAGCAAATTCTTAATATTAAAAGAGCTGCCTGGTGCAATTCAAGGTAAGCTGGGCATATTTTATTAAGAACTGCAAAATGTTAAGTGGTATGAAGGTTTTCATGTGTAATCAGTTGCAAGAATTGACTTGATTGCAATTGCTCTTGGGTCTGTTGCACACAAGCACCTGATTAGATTTTAGTTGAGCTGCCAATTCCAAAGACGCTTTCGACCTAGTCATCTGAAATGGCCTCTGCAAAATCACATTTCTTGTTCTTCGGGCTTCCACCCAGAGATGCAGGAAAGAGGGGTTATTATCCCTCTTCAAAAAGTAGTTAGCAAGGATATCAGGATTGGAAGGGACATCAGGAAGTCATCTAGTCCAACCCCCTACTTAAAGGAGGACCAATTCTCAAATTTTTTTTGTCCTAGAATCCTAAATGGCCCCCCTCAAGGATTGAACTCATAACCCTGGATTTAGCAGGCCAATGCTCAAACCACAGAGCTATCCCTCCCCCTTATAAAGCCTTTGTTTAAACAGCAGAAATTGGACAATGTGCCACCACTGCACTATGTGTAGTGTGCTGTCTTAACTACACTGCTTCTGTATATGACCTTGTGATGTAACTCAGAGTGTTGCGTCAAGTCAAGCCACAGATGATTGTGAATCTTTTCGAGTGCTAAGCTTAACAAGCTTGCTCTTCAGTTCATGCTGCAGCATCTCATGCTTTTTAGCTCCAGAGGTTGCAGGTTCAGTCTCAAGCATTGACCAAGATGGTTGTTGCGACAGTTAGATCGTATCACTTAAGCAGGAGGGTACTTGGAATGCACATCTGCATTGACGTAGGCTTGGCTAGAGCTTTATGGAAAATGGGATTTCCAGTCACTGGATAATTATGCTATTTGAACATTTGCTTTCATCCTGTAACAGGCCAAAAGGTCAAAATAACAAAAAAGGTTCAGAATCATAGAAGATTAGGGTTGGAAGAGATCTCAGGAGGTTATCTAGTCCAACCCCCCTGCTCAAGGCAGGACCAACCCCAAATAAATCATCTCAACCAGGGCTTTGTCAAGCCACGCCTTAAAAATCTCTAAAGATGGCGATTCCACCACCTCCCTAGGTAACCCATTCCAGTGCTTCACCACCAGAAGCGTCCAAGTTCTGAAAAATTTCAACTGGGGCATATCGAAATGGAAAAAGTTGACATTTTTGAGACTTTTGCTTCGAATTTCCCATTGAAAAATCAGAAAATTTCCTTGAAACTGACATTTTCCTGAAAGAAATGTTGATTTCGATAAAACCCTATATTTCAGCAGGAAAACTTCTGGGTCAAACCATGTTAAACCGCTCTCATGTTGGCACTGTAATAGGCATCACTAGTCCCTGAGTCACCACTGGTCCAGAAT
Source organism: Malaclemys terrapin pileata (assembly GCF_027887155.1). NCBI lineage: Eukaryota > Metazoa > Chordata > Testudines > Emydidae > Malaclemys > Malaclemys terrapin. The sequence goes on from NC_071515.1 coordinate 74,939,502, forward strand.
AGTGTTAGAGTAAGAACAATTTCAATTCCTTTTGCATGGGCAAGGCTCTATTAGTTGAGAGATCAAAAGCTGTATAAAACCAGACAATGTTGTAATACAACAGGAATCTTAGTCCAGCTGTTTGGACCTGCAACTTCCAAAATTTGTCCATTTAGGCTCTACGAAAACCTGAAGTTTAGAGTTGGTCATGTGAAGGGCATGCAGTAACGCCGCACCTAAAGTCATCCTGGTTAACCTTGTTTTGTTGTTATGTTGCTGATCAATTCGAGAACATGCTCATTTAAAGTTGCACAATGCTCCCTTATAACATTGTTTGGCAGCCGCCTGCTTTGTCCACTGCTTGCAGAAAGAGCAGCCCGTTGGAGTGAGCTGGTGGGGGCTTGGAACCAGGGTGAGCCGGCAGCCCCCCATCAGCTCTACTAAGTTCCCTGTGCGGCAGCCGCCCAGCAGGCTATCAATTGCCTGGCAGTTCAGCTGTCCCTCCCCCCACTGCCATGTGCTGCTCCTGCCCTCTGCCTTGGAGCTGCTCCCGGGAGCCTCCTGCTTGCTGTGCAGAGGTGGGGAGAAGAGGGGTGCCGATGTCAGGGTGTCCCCCTCCCCCCGCTCCTGCCCCTGCTCCTGCTCCTGTACCCCATCTCCACAGAGCAGGGTGGGACACGGCAGGGCTCAGGATGGAGGGAGCTTGCTGATCAACTTGCTGATCTACTTAAAAAGGCAATGTACTTAGAGTGGGGTCAGTGTACTTAAAGGGGCAATGCACATCTCTCTCACACACACGGTGTGTGTCTCTGTTTCTCTCTGCCATGCTGTCGCCCCTCCCTCCATTCCTGCTGCCTTGTAGCGTGTGAGGCTACATTAACAATGTGTTAACCCTGGAGGGCTCAGCGAGTGCTAGTTCATCATTTAGCAGTAAGGCATTCCCTGGGAAATATCCCACCCTCTGACTTCACCACCTCAACCAAGCTTCACAATCATCAGTGCTGTGTACAGTATTAAATTGTTTGTTTAAAACTTATCCCGTGTATACGTGTGTGTATATATATAAAATATAGTCTTTTGTCTGGCGAAAAAAAATTCCCTGGAACCTAACCCACCCACCCACTCATTTACGTTAATTCTTATGGGGAAATTGGATTCACTTAACATCGTTTCGCTTAAAGTCGCATTTTCCAGGAACAGAACTACAACGTTAAGCGAGGAGTTACTGTATTTACAGTCTGCTCCAGATGTAAGCAAATAAGTTGCAAGCAATGAACACACTTTTACAATGTAGTAAACCAGTGCGATGCGCCATTTGTAATGTCACTAAAATGGGAACTGACTGGGTCCAAAAGAGAGTATAAAGCTGCAGCTGTTATAATATGGTAGTTCCACCCTCTGTAGATACAAGATACTGCCCCACTTGTGATTATAGAATCATAGAATATCAGGGTTGGAAGGGACCTCAAGAGGTCATCTAGTCCAACCCCCTGCTCAAAGCAGGACCAATTCCCAACTAAATCATCCCAGCCAGGGCTTTGTCAAGCCGGGCCTTAAAAACCTCTAAGGAAGGAGACTCCACCACCTCCCTAGTAACGCATTCCAGTGCTTCACCACCCTCCTAGTGAAATAGTGTTTCCTAATATCCAACCTGGACCTCCCCCACTGCAACTTGAGACCATTGCTCCTTGTTCTGTCATCTGCCACCACTGAGAACAGCTGAGCTCCATCCTCTTTGGAACCCCCCTTCAGGTAGTTGAAAGCAGCTATCAAATCCCCCCTCACTCTTCTCTTCTGCAGACTAAACAATCCCAGTTCCCTCAGCCTCTCCTCGTAAGTCATGTGTTCCAGAAGAGTCCATTGTATTCTTCTCAAAAGGATCCTGAGTCTCCCGGCCAAATTGAAGGATAGGTCATTGCATTCTACCCACCTGAAAATTCCTCTGCTGTTACCATTGGCAAAAACAGTCTCCTTCATTGTTGGGTAAGGTTGCTTGTGTGCTATTGAACAGCTGCCCTGATCTATGCCAGAGGTGGTAGCATTCCAGTGGCGGGCAAAATCAATCTGGTTTGGCAAACGCTTTTTGATATGATAAATGATCCCAACATAGAAATTGTAAAGTATTATTATTTAAGGCCAAAACAAGGCCCATTACCAGCATTACTAGCTCCCTCTTGGAGTTGCTTAACGTGCGCCATGAATCTAAGTAAAAGTGGTCTCCCTCTGCCGCTCAACATGTCTGCCAAATCTCAATGGCCCACTCGGTTTCCTTCAGCAGACTTCTGGGACCTGACCCAAAGCTCACTGACATCAGTGGGAGTCTTTTCACTGGGATTTGGATCAGGGCCCTGCTGACGCACACACAACGCAGAGCACAGGCAATGGAAGATCATCGTGTGCCAAATGTTAAATTATGCATGATGCGGAACTTTCAGCATTCGGAAAAACAATGCAGCTGATACACATCAGTTCAGTGTGCTGCCTCAAGAATTAAGGCTCTGGGGCTCATTAATAATAATGGGAGTTCAGTGCTACATCTTGTGAGTCATAGTGAAAACAGACTCTTCCCACTCCTGACCAGCTGATCTAATTCGGACACTACATCTGAAGGTACTGATTCCGGGAATAAACGTGGTTTCAGCAAATAATCTAATGAGGTTTATAATCTAGCAGTATATACTGCCCATACGCTAGAAGAACCCATTTAAGCTGATGTCTGTCCTATCCCAGCACTGACAGGGAATTTCCCCCAGATTCAGAAATACAGTTTTGGGTCGGATCATCAAAAATAATGGTGGAACGTCCCAGATGCTCTGAGTTTTGCCCAGCAGGTGTCTGAAGGAAGAAGTAATTGGTTGTACTGAAAAGTTTTCAGAGAGTGGGGTGGTTTTAAAATTGTTGTATTTTATTGCAAAGCAGAATAAAGGCAAAAAATCCATAAAGATGGACCATGATCATGTAACAAACCTTGGCTGTTGACACCATAGCCAGCACTGGGGCGTGAACCAAGAACCAAAGCCACAGATCCTTCCTGACTTCTTGATCTGAAGGAGAGCTCCCTTCACAGAGGGCTGTATAGTCACTGGGACCAGCCACTAAGATCACATGCACTTGGCCAGAGCATTCAGACAACATGTTTAGAGTGACCTTTTTGTATATGTCCCCCATTCCACCTCTTATGTTTATAACTTGCTCTTCCAGATGGTGCTTCAAATGACCAACCTCTCCCCATTCAACTTGGAATGAATACCAGGAACGATGAAGGCTTGTGCTATGTGCGGACTGGATGGTCACATCTGGCTGAAAATCGATGCATCTATCAATGAATCGATACAAACACCATTCAATCCCTTATTAAAGCTCATTCAACCCTAAACCTCATTGACAATTATCCACCATAAAGTGAGAGAGAGGAGTGCATGGACAACAGAGAAGAACCTGGACCTTCATCTGATCTTCTGGCCCCGTAGAGATTTGAACAGGATTATCTGTCTACTTGCAAAGCGAGTGCTTCTAGGAGCCAGCATGGTGTCTTCTTCTGCACTTTTGTATAGCTACCATCTTACTGACGGTGCTCAGCAAACCGTACCGGTCATACACTGAGAGCCGCGATAATCATGCACCGATGGATGTTACAACTGCAGTATAACAATTTCAACACTAGCAAGTGCTGGGAAACTAACCAGGCAGCGCTTCTGGGCAAGTGAAGTCAATGGCAAAACTCCTTTTGACTTGGATGGAAATAGGGTCGGGCCCTTCGTTTTCATTCTTTGCATTTGCTTTGATTTTGCATCTGGTGGCAATTAACATAAAGGGGCACATGCTCAGCCCCCAGTAAGTCACGTTTGCATGGCTGCAGCAGGGCAAAGGGGACTTAAAGCAGCGGCTGTGAATTTTATTGGCAAGGGTGGGTTGGATGAGGTTACTCCCTGGGAGGGCTGCTAGATGAGCAGGTGGCAACGTTATTGTACAGCTCCCTCTATGGCTTCGGTCAAGTCTCATGGATCAGAGAGCTGGAGGTGGATATATGCTCACAGAGACATATGTCAATTTCACCAGCTGGCCAGCAGCTCCTTCCGGTGGTGGGTTGCAGGGGGTTACATCAGGCCAGACCCTGAACACAGAGCCTTTCCTGGCTTTCAGGGACACACAGTTATTTTATTTTCCTGTAGTTATTTTAAAAGCCAAGGCTGTGTTGTTCGTCTCTAAGCGCTACCAAGAGGCAGCCACAATTACCTGCAACTGCAAAATGGCACTTATAAAAATGCTGTCACCAAATCGGAGGCTGCTTCTGAAAATCAGCACCCTCCTGTGCATTTCATTCACACCCAGCGTCTTCTCTGGGTAAAGGTAATTTCATTCAGTTCCAGAATATACTGCTGGGGATTGAGGGTCAGACAGTAATGTGCCTCTCCCTCACCATTCTTATTTGTCCTGTCTAATATGTTGGCATTTAATTTCAAAAGCAGGTGGGAAAGTTTGCAGTCTTCATTTGTCTGCAGTGAAGTAATTCTGTGCAACAATACATTGGTGCTTGTGAGCCACTCCCCATGCCCTTCAAACAAACTCCTCCCCTCAACTGCAATTTTAACTTAACAATAAGGAAATGAACCTGAAGCAACTCTGTATTTGCAATGCCGTCTGCCTGGTTGCAGATACAGCACGAAGATTCTGCATGCGGTTGTTGGAAGGAGACGCTTTGCAGCCAGTTGTTAGTAGGGAATCTGTGTGCGAGCTGAGCAGCATTATATGTGGAAGTGAAGGGGAAAATCTCTGATACTTTCCCATTAGCTCAGCTCTTTTCTGCTCTGGCGAGCCTGACTTGTCATTAAACTTGATACAAAAGCCCATATTTTTTCTCCTGTGAATTTGTCACTCTTTTTTTGTCATTGATTTTTTTTTTTTATTGGAAACTTTTCAGAGAGGAAAGAATCGAAATACATTTTTAAAAACCTGCTTCACCAACACAACCAGGCAGATGCATCCCACATGTTGAAAAGCTCCGTATCTGCACCTGCTCATTCTCCGAATCCTCACATCCCTACCCATCCTCCCCTACCCCAGATAAACAGAGTAGGTTCACTAGAAAAATATGACCTTAGCTTCCATGCTGGCGGTGTGAGAGCCAGGATACAATTGCTATGGTGGTCACACCACACACAAAGTAATTTTCTTAAAAAGGCCTCTTCAAGGAATCCATTTGTGTTGTGATGTCTTACTGAGCTGTCTCGGTTGGCGTGCCATGCAGTGATAGGTAGCCATGCCTCTCGCGTCAGCGGTGGGGGATTGTTGCCATCCATAGGAAGGTGGCAATCAATCTCGTGAGTCCCCAAAATAGTATTTCACCAGTTCCCATGTCCGGTGCTATTGCTTGTTTCCCTTCCCTTTTATAGAGGAAGTCAAAGCTCTGAAGAAAAGGTGCTAGGCAGTATAGCCCACTCCAGTCTGCAAAGGAGAGCCAGAGAAGCAGGAGGAGGAAGCCACTTCCAGCTCTAGTCCTTCCAACCCTTTGGTAGGCCCAGGCCTCACTTCTGCTTGGGGCTGTCTGTCCATGAGCATCCCATGGATGCAGGTGAGTTTTTGGATGCACCAGGAAATGCTGAGCTGCGAAGGAGAAGAGAGGAGAGAAGAGAGTGACAGGGAGCCAGACAAACAAGTCCTTTGTGAATGAGGAGGGAGAAAATCTGACCTGGAAATAGAAATCCCTCCCCTTGGTCAGGATACCAGCACCTCCACTTCCTTTATTCACCAACAGGACGACCTCCTCAGCTAAAACTAACCTGCAATCAATGGCGGTAGTAGGAAGTGGGCTACGAAAAACACTGATTGTGCTCAGTTTGGTGCCTGGGTGCATAGTTGGGGAAGGGTACAATGGCCGTTGTACCCCACATGCATCAGCAGGGCACAGTCTAAGTCCCTTCTAGCTAGGCCTGGTTGGGAATTTAAAAAAAAAAAGAAAAAAACATTTTCTTCAGAAAATGCCAATTTTAATAAATTTCCAGATTTGAAAAAAATATTGATTTTTTTTTTTCAAAATTGTCAAAAGTCCCATTTTGACATTTTCAGAACGAAACAATTTTTCATTTTCTGGTTCAAAACGCATTTTTGTTTTGACATTTTAGTGAATGTATACTTGTTGAACAAAAAAAAAGGTTAACATTTTAAAAAAGACAGAAATCAAAATGAAACATTTTGAAATTACCCGATCCAAATTTTTTCCGATGATCAGTTTGCAAACAGTTTTGAGATTTCAACTTTTCATCCTGATTTAAGACGGGAAATTGCAAAATCTCCAGCTCTCGCAGGCTGGGAAAACAGTTTCCCACCCAGCTGTGCTCTGAGCCCCCACAGCGGCACTAGCTACCCCAGTGGGGCCAGGAAACAGGCTCTCCCTCTCTACATACCTGCCCAACTGAGCCTTAAACTCACAGTCATATTGATACCTAACTTGGTTCTAACTGAGGGATGGCCTGTCTGTACCAGTGTCACTGCCCTACAGAAAGGAGTAAGCAAGCAAGACTTTCTTCCTTTCTATGTCCCACTTGTCACTGCTGCAGGCCAATGGGGTATGGTAACATTTTTCCCACTTCACTCAGCCTGTAAACGCCTCAGGGCTGGAACAGTGTCCTCCTATATGTTTGCAAGCATCTAACATAATGGGACCCCAATTCTGTTTGAGACCTCTGTGTTTTACAGCAATCTAAATATTAAATATCTACCACCAATTAAAAACAGGGAGGGAAAGCAATGCTAAGATCGCCAGACAGACTGATCTGGTGCTAGAGAAGGGCTATTCTTAAATGGGTGGATCTAACTCAAGTGATCTTTGTTTTCTTATGCCAGTTCAGGAACCAAGGACCGTACATGCTAGTTTAATACCTGTTTGCTGGGATCTGCACCCTGGTGTTCTTTTTCTGGGTATTTTTAAGAAGCAAGAATAAAAATTATAGTATTTATTTGGTTGGGGAACCTATTTTAAGAATGATGTGGACTTTGTAAAAATAAAGATCATAGAAACAGGTCAAAATCTGGGTGGATAAATCTTGCCCCTTTAAGCAACCCAAACTAACATTGTGACCAGCCTAAAAATATATGCGAGGACTAAGATCATAGTTTCCATTCTCAAAGGGAAATATTTGCAGCACGGGCTGCCAGGAGGACTCAGTGTACAAATATAGAGATGTTGAGCCGGAGATATTTCTCACAGTGGAAAACGCTCTCCCAGGAGAGTTCCCATTGTAAATGTTTTCATAACCTTGTGTACCAATTAGACGTTCTTGTCTGGTTGCGTCTCCTGACTGATCTGCTTGGTATCAGCCTAATGGATCTCTACGGTAGAATCGCTGTCATGAATAAAAACGAAGGCAGGGTCAGTTATCAGGGGAATCGGCAGCCCAGACTAGAAAGATCATGGGGCTAGAAAAAAATCTTTTGTATTATTCTTAGAAGCCCTTTTGCTCCCGATGAGAAGGAAATTGTAGACAATGGAAAGCGGTGGGGAGATTGGGGGGTTTGGTTGGTTTGTTTACCATGAACTCTATAAATTGTGAAGTTCTATTCTCGCCTGGGAAAGTCAGGGTGCATTTTATCCTGATGTTAGGGGAGCATTCCGCATTGCAGGCCGTTTTCCAGGAGGAGCCTTTAGCTTCACACTTCTCTACTTACCTTGCCCATCACAGCCCAGGTTTAACTATCTGGGGGTGTGGCAAAGCCCAACTTTTCCCTCAAAGGGGCCTGAGGGAGGCAGCAGATTGTTTTGTCTTCATTGTAGGCCAAATCCTTCCACCCTTTATCATAGGCGCTGGAAGTAGGGGCGCGGGGGGTACTGCAGCACCCCCAGATTTCACACAGGGCTCCGCGCCTGCCCCCAGTGTGGCCCCAGCCTTGGCCTCCTTACCCCGTCTGCATCCCCCCCTCCCGGAGCCATGGCCCTGCTCCTGACCCCAGCTCCAGGAAGCGCGGGGGGGAGGGATGGACAGGGGCAAGAGGAGGCCCAAGGTAAAAAGTTTAGGGAACACTGCTTTACAGTGGTGAGTGTCTATTTATTTATCCATCGGGTGGGGAGGAGCAGTTTCTTTCTGCTGTATAACTGGCTTAAATATAGGTACTGTGCCGGCATGGGCACTTGACGAGCTGGGAATCTGTACCCAATTCTGAATTCTGGAACAGTGGCTCTCAACCTCCTTGGGCTCACAGCCCATTTGCAAACCTTGATAGCCTGTCGCAACCCAGTAAAGAGCTTCAGCGCAAGAAACAGCTGGCTCACTAAATATTTCGTACCCATGGCATATAACAGACACATTAATATAATAAGTACTAAATAAGTACACTGGGAATACCAGACTGGCGGCTGCGGTTCCTGTCCCTCGGAGCTGGCAGAACTCAACTCCCTTCTCTAAGAGTTCTGATTTAGCGCCGCAGCACAGCTCAGGTTTGGCCAGGCCAAGTTTGTGTGAGTGTTTTTGTGATCTGGTGCCCAGGAGCGCAGCACTACTCCCTCAGATTTGGGCCTCTATTTACTGAGCACCAGAGGCATAGATTCCTAGAAGTTAAGGCCAGAGGGAACCATTAGAGGATCTAGTCTGGATCTCCTGAACAGAAGGAGGATGCACAGTCCTGGATAATACATAATGGTCTCTACCCCAGGTAGCTTTCGGTTCAGGCTGGACAGATAGAATGGGAGTTACACACAGGGCCGGCTCCAGACACCAGCCCACCAAGCATGTGCTTGGGGCGGCACCTGGAGGGGGGCGGCGCAGCGCTCCGGCCCGAGAGCGGAGCAGCGACTGGGCTCTCCACCCTCCTCCCGGCGCTCCGGCCGCCGGGGAGAGCAGAGCCACGTCCGGGCTTGCTGCCCTCCCCCCGGCGCTCTGGCTGCCCGGGAGAGCGGAGCCCCGGCCGGGCTCTCCACCCTCCTCCCGGCGCTCCGGCCGCTGGGAAGAGCGGGCCCGCGGCCGGGCTCGGCGCCCTACCCTGCCGCGCTCCCCGCGGGGGCGGCGGGAGGCTTTTTTGCCTGGGGCGGCAAAAAAGCCAGAGCCGGCCCTGGTTACACAAAACCCCAGATGATCAGATATTGAAGGGACCAGTCGCAAAGCAGTGTAGATGTATTTACAAAATAGGTATGCAGGCGTATAATTAATATACACCCAGGTGTATTGGGGCTTAATCCTTTCTGGCAGGAGTGGCTTTCCCATAGCGATTTGAATGACAGGGCTGTGTCTGATAAAAACAAGAAGACTGATCCACGCAGTTGACTTTGCTTAATTAGCCAGCATCTGAATCATTGTGTGATTGCCATGACTGGTGCTCCAGACGGGGAATCATAACAGGCAATCTTGCTTTTTATTAGAGTAGTGGAAGAGGGCACCATGTGACTTGCCCATGGTGCTATTGATCAGTTTATCACATCTGTGTGTTTGCATTTGCTTTGCATTGATTTTCAGCTCTTTGCAAATTAGCAGGCTCACATGCTTGGAAAGGCCCTTCTTTTCCTTGACGCACAATGATTACTGTGGCTTCTGTGATGGGGTGTACCAGGCCTTTGTGACTACCAACAGGAGGCCCTCAGTCTTACTATACCCTGCCCCAAGCAGCAGCAATGTGGGAGGAAAGGAGTAGTGAAGGTGGGTCCTCCAGACCTGCCTACTGAGGGCTTTCTGGATAGCTATCTTGGAAACTACAGAGTCCTGGTCCTCCAAGAGCTAGAAGGGCTAACAACAGCCAATCAGAACCCAGCAGGCTCAGATAAAAGGAGCTGCAGGGGCTGCGCAGCGCAGTCCCTGGCTGTGACTGGAAGAGCAGGGGTGGATGTTACTCTCTGGTCACAGGTGCCTGAGGATGGGCCAGGGTTTATCTCCCACTGCACTGGCACAGCTGGGTTTGTAGGGAGAGCGGTAGCTGAGAGCTTTGGCCCTGAGCTAAGATAAAGGGGCCTAGTGGGAAGAGGCCCAGGGAAATAGCAGCATCAGGTTGAATCGAGCACCATGTGGCTGCCTTCCTTACCACTGTTATATCCTTTAGCCAGTTATCAGTTGTCAGTCACGGATGTGGGCTGAAATAACAAGGATCGTGCTTTTGTCACCGTTTGTATAAAACCAGTATCTTTTTGAAGGCAACACAACAAGACAGAAGAGCATGAAGTCTCAGTGCTCCGGCTCATGGTCCATTTAGACCCCCATCCTCATTGTGCAGTGTCCTGTCTCAAGTCCTGGTTTTACAAGGAGATGCAAGTGGGTGGATGCCCACCCAGTCAATGGAGTTCCAGATGGGCATGCATCACACTGCAGGACTGGGGCTTTAGACTGTCAGTTGTTTGGGGTAGAGATGCATTTGAGGGTCATAACCTGACTGGGACTTTTGGGTGCAACCATATTACAAAAATGAATAATAATGTGGCATGGGATGCAGTGTTAAGTGCCTTAGGCAAGTAGCACAGTGGGTTAACATTTTGATCTAGTATCCCTGTTGACATGTGTTGAAATCTTTGCTAATGTCAGACATGCAAATGTGTCTGGAGGGAACGCCTCCCCTCGTACTGGTAACCGTCTATCCTGTGGCTGTTTGCCTTGGAATGCGTGGATTTACATCTTCCTACTTTAAGAGCTAGCCAGCTGGATTACATGAGTACTGCAGTGAATTACAGTAAATCCCTCTTGGTCCTTATCACAAGAGCATTGCATAGCTAACAGCCCTCTGCTGGAAAAGCAAGAGAATGAGGTGCATTGGCAAAGCTGTGAGGTGGTCTTATGGCTAAACGAGCCAGGCTACTGGAGGTCTGGGCTGAGGTCCTTTAGCAATGCTGCATGAGGAATCTTATGGTGCGTGAGGAATCTTGCACTGTGTCTATCAGTCCTAAACTCTAATAAATCTAACAAATTACTCAGGAAATATCAGGGACATGGTGCTGCAGCTCTGTTCAAGTTGTGACCATTGTTAAGATGATCTGCGAAGGACTTTTAAGCATTGGATGGGGGCATTTTGCTGATTCTCGGTGGTGTTTACATACTCCTCAGGTGTTTTCGTGCAAATAGATGCACGCAGTTGCATGCAGCTCATTTTGCAGATCTAGCCCTTCCTCTGTATGGGTCTGCGCTCGTTCAAATTACAGTCTATCCTGGTCTTCCACATCAGAGTCCTTGCTAACTGTGCTCTGCAGCACGCTTCTATCTAGAGCACAAAACAGCGGAGGAAGGTGGAACATTCCAAGCTACAGCCATGGGTCCCTTTGGAAAATGGACACTGGCAGGCTTGGCAAGGGCTGTGGGGCCAACAGAAAAAAGAAAAGGTGAGAAGGGAGGGAAGCATGCAGGGCTATTTCAACACAGGGTTTTTGGCGGGTTTTGTTTTGTTTTTCCCTTCAGGAAGGCGATGATGAATTGTAGCTTAGAATAGTGAAGGACATGGCACTTCTGGGATAATGGAGCTCTGTGCTCTACTGTTGGAACAGTCCAGAACATAAAGAGTGAGTGAGTGAGAGATACCCAGGTTTATGGTGCTAATCTAGTACTTGAGAGACCCAGGTTCAATTCCCAGCTCTGCTATGTACCTCCTGTGTGACCTTGGGCAAATCACTTAGTCTCTCTGTGCCTTAGTTCCATAGCTGTAAAATGGAGGTGAGTTTGCTGCCCTACCTCATAAGAGTGTTCTGAGGATAAATCAATTAAACAAGGTGAAGCTGTCCCCTGCCCCAGTGATAGGAGCCATATAAGTACCTATGCTTGGTTAGAAGGGATGGTAAGGGTCATCTAGTCTAACCCCCTGCCATGCGACAGGTTTTGTTGTGTCTAAACCATCCAAGGCAGACGGCTGTCCAGCTTCCTTTTGAAAACCTCCAGTGAAGAAGCTTCCACATCTTCCCGAGGCGTCTGTTCCATTGTCCTACTGTTCTTACAGTCAGGACATTTTTCCAAGATTTAATCTAAATCTGCTGTGCTGTAGTTTGATCCCATTGCCTCTTGTCCCGCCCTCTGTGGCAAGAGAGAACAACTTTTCTCCATCATTTCTCATGGCAGCCTTTCAAGTATTTGAAGACCGCTATCATGTCCCCCTTAATCTCCTCTTTTCCAAACTAAACATACCCAGTTCCTTTAGCCTTTGCCCCTATGACTTGCATTCCATCCCTGTGATCATCTTTGTCGCTCGCCTCTGGATCCTTTCCAGTTTCTCTACATCCTTTCTATACCTTGGTGGCCAAAACTGAACACAGTACTCCAGCTGCGGCCTAACCAGCGCAGAGTAGAGTGGTACTATCACCTCCCGTGACTTGATGCTATGCCTCTGTTAATGCAATCCAATATTGTGCTTGCTTTTTTTGCAACAGCATCACATTGCTAACTCATGTTGAGGTTGTGATCCACCACAACTCCCAGATCCTTCTTAGTGCTGCTGCCAAGCCAGTTATCCCCCGTTCTGTATTCATGCATTTGGTTTTTCTTCCTTAAGTGTAGCACCTCACATTTGTCTTTGCTGAATTTCATTTTGTTGTCATTAGCCCAGTTCTCCAATTTATCAAGATCCCTCTGAATTTTAGCTCTATCCTCCAAAGTGTTGGATAGTTGAATGTGCTGTGAAAATTCACTGTAGCCTATTTGGGATGGAGAAGGATGTTTGGTCTTGTGGCTGCAGTCTGGGACTCAGGGGAGCTGGGTTAAATGCTTGATTCTGCCACAGCCTTCCTGAGTACCCTGGGCAAGTCACTTAATCTCTTGCTGCTTCAGTTCCTCATCTGTACAATGGAGACAACAATAATTCCCCACCTCCCAGGGGTGATGTGAGGATAAATATATTAATGTGAGGTGCTCAGATGATGCAGTGATAGTGACCTTGTGTTTAGAGAACTGGAATATTATTACCAGCTCTGCCACATCTATGGGGAAATGCTCCTCCGAGTGTTTCTTTTATTATAGCAGGCTGACAAAGAGGACCCAGGATCATTAAACCAGTACGTGAAGCTGACAGTTTCATTGCCTAGACTCAGTACTTTCATTCTTTTTTACATGCACTGGGCCAGATTCTGTTCTCTGTCTCGGGGTGAATATGGAGCAATAAAGCCAAAGGAGTTACTCTGAATTCACATCACTATCACTTAGAGCAGCATTCGGGCCATTGACTTTTTGATAACCCTCCAGCCCCTGTCACTGGGTACGTCCTCCATAGGAAAACACCACTTACCTTTTCCAGTTCATTTCAATATTATCAGAAATTGTGAGAACTACCCAGAATATTTTAACTATTTTCTTGAAACAAGGTTTCTAAAAAAAGAAGAACAGGAGTACTTGTGGCACCTTAGAGACTAACAAATTTATTAGAGCATAAGCTTTCGTGGACTACAGCCCACTTCGGTTTCTAAAGGGACACTGGCATGTAGAATTAGGCCTCCCATCATTTAGATTTTAAGAATAGATGAGAGAAGTGGTTCGGAAACCTAATGTGATTTTTTTTTTTAATTGCCAATGAAAACAGCAGATTTTCTTCAATGGAATCATTTTCTGCAGTGTTGGAAGCATAAGAGGGGCTGAATGAGTGGAAAGTGAAACTGACTGTAAACAGAAAGTGACCCCAAGCCTGCAAAGCAACGTGCAATTAGGAAACAAATAGAATCAGTGGTGTGGAAGGAGTGGTAACAGTAGCCAATGGACTCAGTGGCTGATATGCAGAGGCAGAATCTTTCCTAACACCGCTGTTAGGAACACGGGTCAGGAATTGTTACACAGCTATATCTGGCTAGCTCAGCATTCATTGCACCGTTGTAAATCCTGTACCCGCCCCTCAAAATTAGTTCATTAAAATGAGGCAATACCATTTTCATTGTAATTTATTAGCATCAGCTTAAAAAACCTGGTAATAACTTTCAGGTTATGGTTGTCTCCATTAATCTAGAGCGGAAAAGTGGATCTAGACAGAGGATACATCCTGAAGGTATAAAAATGGGATGATTTAAGAGCACTTGAAGAGTCTGCACCTGCTCTTATTGAAGTCGCTGGAAATGTTGCCATTGATTTAAATGGCAATAGGATTGGACTGTGAGACTGCGCCATCTTGTGGCCAGGTATCTAACAGGAAGTCGGCTAAAGAGAGACGTGTGGACAGCTGCAGTTTAGACGCTCTGTGAGTAAGAGTCTCATCACTTAAGCGGTTGATGAAACCGTGAAATAAAAGCCGTGCACTGACTATTCCCTGTTTCCTCATGAATATTACAATGGCTCTGTCTACACTTAGGGCAGTGAGTGGAATACAGGGACTGCAGGCCCCCTAGCATGCGTATAAATAGCAATGTAGACCGTGAGGCACTGCTTAGATGAGTAAAGACACGCCAGAACCTTAGGCTAGGTACCCGACACAGCTCTTTATGCCCAAGTAGTGCCACCCATGTCTATGTTGCTAGTTCTGGCACCCCCTACATGCCATTACCAGTGTAGACAAGGCCAAAGAGTCTGGGGGGCTATCAAGGTTTTGGGGCATCCAAATGTCTCGATGTAAAATCCAGTGTTTGATGGGACACTAATATAAATCAGTAACATCTAAGTCTACGATTTAGTCACGGAGGTCGCGGAAGTCACGGAATCTGTGACTTCCAGTGACCTCCATGATTTCAGACTGCGGCGCTTGGGAGCAGCAGGGTCCCCCGCCGCCCATGGGGGCAGGGAGCTGTGGGATACCCTGCCGCCTCTGGGGTTACAGCAGCATTTGAAGTGTAGACATTCCCTAAATGCAGGAAACACATTGTTCCTGATGGATGCCTGCCACAGGCATGCACACCGATTACTACTGACTCTTCTTTCAGGGATAGCTCAGTGGTTTGAGTATTGGCCTGTTAAGCCCAGGGTTGTGAGTTCAATTCTTGAGGGGGCCACTTAGGGATCTGGGACAAAATCAGTACTTGGTCCTGCTAGTGAAGGCAGGGGGCTGGGCTCGATGAACTTTCAAGGTCCCTTCCAGTTCTAGGAGATCTCCATTAATTTATTATTTATAACCTGCTGCTCTCAATGCTTTATACAGGTGTGTGTTGTGTGACTCTGACTGTGTAGGTATCTGGCCTGAGTTTGCCTTAGCCTTGAGCCTAGTTGCCGGGAAGAATCACAAACACAAGGGAGATCAAAGCAGCTTGGTTGGGCTGAGAAAAAGGAAGGGTCTGAGGGTCTTGTGCAGGTTTTTCCTCCTTCACCTCCCTGCGGATGCAGCTCTCAGAGACATCACAGCACTGCCAGCCCACTCGCAAACACTCCAGGCTGAGACACGGGGTGCGGTGGCTACATACACTCCCCCAAAGTACAACCTTCTTGCTCTTCCGTTGATAATTAAAGGGAAGCCTGTAGCCCCCTGTATGCTGGGAAAGAAGATCACTTCCTCCAGCTTGTCTGACCTCATTTCCACAGCTTGTTTTTTAAATCACTTTCTCCGTTTTGCTAGAGTCTGGTGTTTGAGAAATGGACAAATCCGCTCTGCTTCCTGCTATCGATGAGCTGCTCCTCTGCCATCTTGTTAAGGGGGAAATAGAGGGATGGCCTTCATCTTTTCAGCTACAGCTTCTGTGACCCTTCTGCCAGGAGGAGCCAGCAGCAACCAGGGCCGGGTTCAATATCTAGGGGTTCCTTTCCGTCGATACAACACAGAACTGGCTTGAGCCCCCACCCAGTGACCTGGGACAATTACACACCACCCCGGGCATCTCTGAGAGGCAATACTTCCCCACGCGCAAGCACAGAGTCTGAATGTAGAAAAGAAACTTTTAATAAAAGGAGGAAAGTAACTTGGCATTAATTTGGGAAAACTCCGCAAACAGGGTTCATAAACCTAAACCATGAGCAAAAGGCCCACACCCAAGTAAGTTGGGCAGTATCCTTTTCCCCTCAGGTTCTTAAGTCCAGCAACCCAACAGTCCTTTGAACGTGCCCATCCCTCAAGTTCAGAGGTGCATCTGCATAGATCACCTCTCACCCTGGATGGAGGGCGGGTAGAGAGGCACCTTACTTACACCGCTGCTCGGGCACTCGCTCGCTGCCCCTCTCTGCCAGCCACCGTGCCGGCCAATCACTACGCCTCTCTGCGGGGCTCTGCTCTGGCCCTCTCCACCAGCTGCCCTATCACGTGCCTCTCCGCCAGCCACCCTGCTGGCTGCTCGTCGCCAGCTGACTGTCAGTCAACTTCTATTGCCACCGGCCTCTCTGCTGTGATCTCTGCACATCAGTCTTTTAGTAATTTTTAGCTCTTTGCAGGCTGGGCAGAGACGCTGCCCCATCTCACGTGATTTCAGCTCTGACTGAGCGTTTAAAATAACAAAGAAGCGCCTAATGAAGCCTATTTAGCTCTTTCTTTGAGCGGGGCGGGGGGGGGAGAGAACAGGTTAAACCAGTCCAGGGAGCACCCTTGGGGAAGGTCCACACCTCCTGGCTAGCACATCTGGCCCCATCCCTTTTCTCTTTACAGGGCTCTGGCATTTGAGCCCCTGGCTTAATGAGGTCCTTTCAGCTGAGGGTGACCCCCATAGTTGGGACAGGTTAAGCACAGTTCTGCTCCCCTTTATTCACAATAATGCCAACGTTAGTAACAGCATTTCACTACCCCTGCATTCAGGACAAAAGCGATTTGTAATCCAACGCCAGCCAAAGTTGATCACTTTGAGCAGAACACTGCTCTATCTGCTGGAGTTGGTGTGTTCATGTAAATACAGTTTGCTCTTGAAGTCTCTCCCCCTCCCAGCTCGCTGTCAGGGAAGAATTTGGTAGACCCTGCTTACACTTCTAAAGGGTTTGTTTTGTTTAGGAGAATCCGCCTTATCCACTAGTGAATAATTGGGGCTTCTTTGCCTTCAGTGGAATAATGAGCTAAATGGAGACTGCGCCAAAGTGGGATGCTTTCTGCCACACTCCATGAGCTTTCCAGGGTGGCTAATAGCATTTCTTGATGCAGATTTATTTCCTCAAATCCCTGCAGAATGCACAGACTCTGCCTAGTGTTAAGCTGACCCGCTGTTGAGATTGGTTTCCATAATATGGTTTAATGTTAAAGTTAAACTGCTTTCAAAACCAATTCAGAATATCCACACAGGCCGTGCTTTAGTGATGCTGACACTGAAAGTCTGAGGCTCTGGGGGTACGTCTACACTGCAATTGAAAACCCATGGCTGGCCGGTGCCAGCTGACTCGGGCCCATGGGGCTCGGGTTAAGGGACTGTTTAATGGCAGTGTAAACACTCAGGCTCAGGCTCTAGACCCTCCCACCTCGCAGGGTCCTAAAGTCCAGGATCCAGCCCGAGCCTGAACATCTACACTGTAATTAAAACAGCCCCTTAGCCCGTGCCCCGTGAACCCCAGTCAGCTGGTACAGGTCACCCAGGGTTTTCTAAGTGCAGTGTAGACAGACTCTAAAAGACCTCAGAGATGTATCCCGGGCTTGTCTATGTTTAATTTTCTAGTGAAGCCACCATAAGTGCAGCTCCACCGGTGACATCTCTGGTGGCAGGACATACGCAGATGCTGGCATTTTAACCACAGTGGCATCTAGAGCTGAGCAGGGTTCAGTTTAAGGTCCCTATGTAGGGAAAAACCTCCCTGATTCATGTGCAAAGCTGCTAAGTTGTCCACATTTAAGTCCCTCTTAAGGACCCATTTCCGCCATGCTCACTACAGTGAATTTAGTTGACTGATATAAAAATCCCTCTATGTGGGTCCACTTCCCCTTCCTCTAACCTCTATCTACCTACCTGTCTGTCAGTCCTTAAACTGTGAGCTTTCCTTGGGGGTTGGGCAACCCCTTATTGAATATATGGAAAGCACCCAGTACTTTTTGGAGTTCACATAAACAAATAATAAGAATCAAGATACTGAATATGACTGAAAGGCCATGTGAGTTGTGTGTCATGGAATCACAGTCCATCTAACCAAGGAGGCATTGATTAAAGAAAACAGCCACAAACAGGCTTCAACATAGTTCAACCTCCAGCTGTGTCTCCTCTGTTTAACAGAGACCCCATCCTTGACATGTTTTTAAATGCCAAGAGGACTGAGCATACTGATGTAGCAAGGAATTCCTTCCTGCATTGGGAACTAACTTGGGAACTTCCTGCATTTTGAATCTCCGCAAAGGTTCAAAAAAATCTGCACACTGTTTTTTGAATTTTTTTCACCTCTTTAGAGACTCAATTTGCAGCAACACAGGCATGAGATCTTGTACCAGCTGTTAGCTAACAGTCTGATCTTCAAAATGTTCCTACTTCTTATTGTAAATTCCCATAAAGTCAATCCAACAGCCGCAGGAGCAGCTCTCAGTATACTTGACATGATATATGGCTATTAGTGAGAGAACTTGCTTTTTGCAAATTTAGAACCCTCTTGAAATCATGGGGTTTAGATTTAGAATGGATCTGCAACCATTTGTAAATTTGAGAGTGCTGGCGAAATGTAAATTCTAGGCGATTGTTCAGATAACATTAGTCTTCTTAATGTTCTAGAAGTTCAACAATGACTATAAGATCAAGAATCTTTCTTTTTTGCATAGCATGGGCTGTAGTTTTCATTATACTTCCATTTGGTAAACAATGGTTTATCTTTAGTGAGAAATGTTTTGTGATGGTTTATCTTTAACAGAAAATGTTTCTGTGAAAATCTAAGTTGTGCAAAACCCAAGATGTAGAATATCAGGAAACCATCTAGTCTGACCCCCTGCTCAAAGCAGGACCAATCCCTAACTAAACCCCAAATGGCCCCCTCAAGGATTGAGCTCACAACCTTGTGTTGAGGAGGCCAATGCTCAAACCACTGAGCTATCCCTCCTCCCAGTCTGTACCCCTTTCACTTGCTAGACCTGGCTAGGACCAGATTGAAGAAGTTGAAGGGTATGTGAGGGCATACACAACCTGTTTCTCAGGCAGCACAGAGATTGTGGCACAGTCAAAGGCATTTGATATAGTACATAGAAGTCCCATTGATTTCAGTGGGACTACTCACGGGGTTAAAGTTACTCAGAGGCATGAGTGTCCAGACAACTGAGGACAGGAGGTTAACTCTGAATGTGACTGATCTAACATGAGTTGCTGTATGACACAGAAGTGCTAAAGCCATGTTGCAACCGTCTCACTAGCGCAATTAAGAAGCTGTTTAAAATGTTCTATTGTCTTTAGTGCTCCTATGGGAAGGAACTTGAGTCTACAGCGACCGTTATTTTTATTTCCTGTTGCAAGAACATCAAAACAAGCAAAAACAAAGGCAAGGTTGCCAGGAGATAGCATAGTGTGTGGGTTTTCTCTCAACACAAGATAGCAGCTGCATCCAGGAGTTGAGACTTTTCTCCATTTTAAAGGTGTAACACACAGAAAATAGGTTAGATGCCCGATGTCTCTGAAAATGTATGTCCCACTGCAGGGGGTCAAGGTGAAAGTGACAAGTTTCTAGCAGAGGCTTCAATATTTACTGGTGAGAACGCATCAATAGCCCCCACAATCAGCTTTCAGCAGAACATTTTACACAGCAGGCCGGTAAGGAGCTAACGCAACATCAATGGTCAATTACTGCTTGGAGACCCTAAATCCACGAGGACAATCTAGGGCTTGGAGCTTGTATTTCCCGAGCTAGCAATTGAGGCAGGAGCAGGAAAATGAAACCAACTAGGCTTAGAGTAAATACAAACAATTACTGTGTTTTACCCGCCTGTTATCCCAACGGTACTTGGTATTTAAAGAATTTAACGTTTAATTACATTTTGGCTTTTGGTACATTGGCTAGTCAGTCACCTGTGAAGTAACGCATCTGAGAGGGTTCGAACTCATTTAAAATACTCCAAAGCTAAGATCGCTGAAGCGTGTGATGCGCACTCTGTATTTTGATGAGCTATAGTATACTGTATGGAATTACTTATCTATTCAGTAAACAGTGCTCACAGTTCACCTGCAGGATTCTCGTGGACTTCTCTGAAAAGGTCTTGCTATCCATTGCATTTTTTATAACTATAAACACAGGAGAATTGCTTACATAGCAGTCATAACTGTAAACGCTTCCTTACCCCCATAGGGTTTTTCTGAGGATAAATAGATTTAAAATATTATGAGGTTCTCAGATATAACAGTAACGAGGGGGGGCCATATAAATATCTAAAATATACTGATGTAGGCAGATGTAAAGATGTGAAGTCCGTAGGGTTTTTGTGGATTTCTGAGAGTCCAACTTATTGTGTTATTTAGGGCTCAATCCTGCAAAGAGCTGAGCGTTCTAGTCCTGCTCCAGCAAAGCACTAAAGCACATGCTTAACTTTAATCCCATGACTAGGTCCATGGACTTCAAAGCAAGTCTAGCTGGACATTGACCGAACTGGAAGATCAATACAGGGGGTGAGGTAGATACGCTGGAGGGTAGGGATAGGGTCCAGAGTGACCTAGACAAATTGGAGGATTGGGCCAAAAGAAATCTGATGAGGTTCAACAAGGACAAGTGCAAAGTCCTGCAGTTAGGACGGAAGAATCCCACGCACTCAGGGCCGGCTCCAGGCACCAGCTTAAAAAGTAGGTGCTTGGGGCGGCCAAGGGAGAGGGGCGGCATGTGCGGCAATTCGGGGGCGGCAGGTCCCTCACTCCCTCTAGGAGCGAAGGACCTGTCGCTGAACTGCCACCGCCGATCGCGGCTTTTTTTTTTTTTTTTTTGCTTGGGGCTGCAGAAATGCTGGAGCCGGCCCTGCATGCACCGCTACAGGCTGGGGACCGACTGGCTAAGCGGCAGTTCTGCAGAAAAGGACCTGGGGGATTACAGTGGATGAGAAACTGGATATGAGTCAACAATGTGCCCTTGTTGCCAAGAAAGCTAACGGCATATTGGGCTGCAATACTAGGAGCACTGCCAGCAGATTGAAGGAAGTGATTATTCCCCTCTATTCGGCACTGGTGAGGCCTCATCTGGAGTATTGCATCCAATTTTGGGCCCCCCACTACAGAAAGGATGTGGACAAATGGGAGAGAGTCCAGAGGAGGGCAACGAAAATAATTAGGGGTTGGGGCACATGACTTATGAGGAGAGGCTGAGGGAACTGTGGTTATTTAGTCTGCAGAAGAGAAGAATGAGGGGGGATTTGATAATAGCCTTCAACTATCTGAAGGGAGGGTCCCAGGAGGATGGAGCTCAGCTGTTCTCAGTGGTGGCAGATGACAAAACAAGGAGCAATGGTCTCAAGTTGCAGTGGGGGAGGTCTGGAATGGATATTAAGAAAAATATTTCACTAGGAGGGTGGTGAAGCACTGGAATGGGCTACCTAGGGAGGTGGAGGAATCTCCATCCTCAGAGGTTTTTACAGCCTGGATTGACAAAGCCCTGGCTGGGATGATTTAGTTGGGGTTGGTCCTGCTTCGAGCAGGGGTTTGGATTAGATACCTCCTGAGGTCTCTTCCAACCCTAATCTTCTATGATTCTATGATAATAGATTGGGCCAGATGCTCAGTTTGTGTGAGTATCGTTTGAATGACCTCAATTGAGCTCCACTGATTTATATCGCCTGAGGATCTGGCCTTTTTTTTATTATTATTATTGATATCATTCTCTTCCAGTTTTCTGTGATCAGCATTCCTCTGAGTAGCTTTCCTTACAGGCTTCTGTTCTGGATGGTTGACATGATTTTAAAAGGTGCCTTGTAGAATCAAATTTCCGTGACTGAGGTTCAATAACACACTGTAGCGAGGCGGTCACGCAGCTCCGGCTCAGAAAGGGTAAAAAGCTGGCCCTTGAAGAGGGCTGGGGCTGAGAGCCAATCAGGAAGAGGTGGGAGGCAGCCAATCAGAGCTGGCCAAGCCGGTATAAAAGAGAGCAGACCAGACGGGATAGTCAGTCTCTCTCCAGCCTTGGAGAGAGATGGACCTGTCTGCCTGAAAGAGCAAAGAGAACCTTGGACAGCGCAGTGCTGGGGAAGCTCCAGCCTGGCAAACCCCCAGGCAGGGGCCTTGCTGTCAGGGCCGGAAGAGATATTAGGACTGTGGGGAAGCAGCCAGAGAAGGAAGAGGCAGCATGTCCAACCCCCTGGCCGATGATGAGTGGGCCACTTCAGCCTGCAGTTTGCCCCTGAGGGAAGGGGCTAGATGAAGACTGGCAGTGGGTCACTGAGGTGAGGTGGGCTTAAGGGATTGGGGTCTGCTGGGGGGGGAGGACACTGAGTGTGGGGGCACTGCTGTGGGGCAGTACCCAGGAGAAGGGGCACCATGGGCCAGTGAGTGACGTGGGGTCAGAAATATTATAAGGGGTGGAGATTGGTGTCTCCCTACTGGTATCTGCTTCCTACTCAGTCAGCAGGAGGCGCTCTGAGGCTGGGATGAGCTAATTCCCGGAGTGACCAGCAGGAGGTGTCGTGGCGGTGAGTGCATGCCATGCTCTACACACCCTAGCAATTGGTTTCTCCTTCTCCTGATCTGCTCACCCTGTAATGTTTTATTTAACATTAAGGACCCAGACTCGATTGAGTTACCCATATAGAACTATTATGGCTGTCTTTGAGCAGATGCTCTAAAAATGGAGTAGGCCGGGGCAATTTTCCCCATGCCTCTCCCCTGCCCTGCCGTGTGGGAGGCAACTGTAATTTGGCTGCAGGTACTGATGGAAGAGATGGGGCACTAGCACTGCCTGCGGGAATCGGAATCGTCAAGCGGCATTGAGGGTGTGGCCACAGCCCTGACCCCGCCTTCCCACACACCTTCATGAGAGCACTGTATGGAGCGCAGACAGACCTAAGCCACCTGAAGTAGGCCAGTGCCTGGGAAGCGATCCTGCCTTCCATATCTGCCTTATTACCTGCATCTATCCCCTTAATTTGTAATTGCTACAGATTTGAACCACCACTGAAATTCTAGGGCTGGTTATTACACTCTGACCCTCCTAAACAAATCCTGTCACTTACATTTAAGGGGTGTCTGTTATTCTTCCCCTCCTGTCCTAAAGTCCTGGGTAGTGATGCTGGTGCAGAATGCCTCCGGAGGCAGCTGCATTTCCATTGTGGGTGAAGTGATCAATACACGCACACGGGCCCAGCTTCCTGGTGACTGATCTCCGGATAGCTGCACAGTGTCTGCTCAGACTGCAAAGCAAGTTGGGATCTATTTCCTGCAGTTGACGGGTGCTATATCCCTGTAACCTGTGCTTACTAGTATCCACAATCTGTTCCATTTGCTTCACCCGTCTTTTTTTCTTGGGTCCAATCTCAGCATTGTGCTTGTCGGCGCAAATGGTTGTTTGTTTAATCTGATCACTGTTTATTTTCAGTTGTCCGGAGGAAAAAGCCTCTCCTATCCCCAGTACTACAGTACATATATTCTTGCTTTGGGGCTTGGCTTTGCAACAGAAATCTCGTGCTCAGGCATATAGCCACCAACAGGCTGGAAAAGATGGAAAGCGTATAAACGGAGGAGAGAAGTGTATAAAAACTCCAAGCAAGGGGGGATATGAGCAAAGGAAACTCTTGAAATGCTGCCAAGGAGGAATCGAACTGGTACAGGGTGACTTTTAAATCTTTTTCTTTGCCATCTGTGAGATTTGATAGTAACGATATTGCTTTCCCATTTAGCCCCACCAATGGGAAAAGAGCACATAGGCAGGGTATGTTTTTCAAAGCACCTCTTTGGGGTTATTTTTGGGTAGGTGGCGATTTAACTCTTTCATTGCCTTCCTACAAAGCCCCTTGGTTGAAAGCACATTTATTTTCACCCTCTTTGATGGAAGGTGTGTCTGGCCAACGGTTCCCCTCCAAGGAAAGGAGAGAGTGAAAGCTCTCTTCGAAGCACACTTCATTACAAGCCTCTCGTGTTCCTGCCACCGCTCTGCGGCTCTTCTTAACGGCACAAAGCAGTTGAAAAGAAACAGCCCAGGCTTTCAGAGCATCTTTCAAAACCATATCAAAAGTTCTGCATTGGGCCAGGGTGGCAGTTCTTTCTAAGTGCCTATCTATCTATTCTGTTTGTTCCTAAGGCAGGCATTCATCCTTTATTTTTTTTAAAGGATGTTGGTTCAACTTTTGAACAACAAAGTTCACTGGAGAACGGCAACTCCGCTGCCCTCCCTCCCCACCCCAAAGTCTCAGAGCTCCCCGTTCAAGAGAAAAGTTTGCTTGAGGAGAAAAGTTCTGTTCTTCTTTGAACGATCCCGTCATGAAGGCCAGTGTGGAGTTTGATTCAGCTGAGGTTTTTTTCTCTGTTCTCCTTGGGGAGGAAGGAATGTCTCAAGGGTGTGGCAATGGGAACAGGTCTTCTAGTTGTTCCCTTCCGGGTCACTGGTTCAAATCAGGACCAGCTGTTGCCCCCTGCTGAGCGTTTGGTAGCTGATCTGAAATGAGTTGGGCAGTTTGCCTTCTCACGGACAGGTGTCCACAAACCACCACAACAATAGGCACATCTGTTAAACCCCTCAGGAGAGAGGCTCAGGGATCAATGAGGCTGGAGGCTAGACTGTAAACCCCTCGCTTCAGCAAGGGGGTCCCTCCAAGTCATGTCAGGGTGAGCTAGGGGGAAGCATCCACTGATGCTGGCAATGTTGGGGACACAGATAATTAGCTCCTGACATCTTTGAAACACTGCGCAAACTGCCTCGTCATTTCTTGGAGCAAAGAGGGAACAGCGGTCTCTGAAGCTGGTGTCCAAGCATCTTTCAGTATAACCTAAACTGACTTCAGAATAAAGCTACCAGGGCTGGATGAGAGACATGCTGATTCTGACCTGATTTTCACCCTCACACATTTCATAGGGGTTCGTACATATCACACAAGGTGAAATCAACGCCTCTGCTACACCTGAGATCTCTCCAAGCTGCTAGATCTCTGGCAGCAACGGATGTGAAGGTGGCACTGAGCAGACCGCAGAACCCTAGAGTGTCAGATAAAGTGAAGTGTCTATTAATTTACACTGGTTTGGGTGGTCATTGGCCAGACATGTAATTTATCTTCCTGACATCCACCTTCCTTCTTGGTGACATGCTGTTTCATTCTCATCAGATGGCTTGGGGCACCGCCACTCCTCAAGACGGTGCTGGATAGCCTAAATTCTTGCTCATTTTGATTGTTCAGATTAACCCTTCATACTTTAGCCCTTATTAATCTGTTGCCGAGGTTCAGATGGTGAACAGGGGAGATGATAGCTGTGGAATCAGCACTTTCTAGACATTGGACAGACCAGATGAGTGGAATTTCAAGGGAGTAGATGAAAAATGGTGTATGCATGTAACTGAGATGGGTAAGCTGGGAATTAAGAAATGTAACTGGACTGTGAAAAATAAAAGCTACTGTAAAATAACCTTTCTAAGGCCACAGTATCCAGTTAGGCACATCTTCATGGTATATCTCAGTCTGCAAATGAAACCTACATAGAAATATATTTATTAAAAATGGTGAATGATGACTCCTTGGGTTGGTCATCTATGGGAATTGAACTTGGGACCTACAGAGCTAAAAAAAAAAAATGGAGATATCCCATCTTCTAGAACCAGAAGGGACCTTGAAAGGTCATTGAGTCCAGCCCCCTGCCTTCACTAGCAGAACTAAATACTGATTCTTTGCCCCTGATCCCTCAGTGGCCCCCTCAAGGATTGAATTTACAACGCTGGGTTTAGCAGGCCAATGCTCAAACCACTGTGCTATCCCTCCCACATACTGATTTTTGCCCCAGGTCCCTAAGCAGCCCCCTCAAGGACTGAACTCACAAACCTGGATTTAGCAAGCTAATGCCCAAACCACTGAGCTATCCCTCCCCCCCATGAGGTTCTACTGCTTGAGCTCCAAATGTATTAATTTACAGACAGTAGCACACTCACAACCTTCTTTATAAGGTCCAGCCCCTAATGGGGCACAAAGACACACCTGGCCATTGGGTTAGTCATTGTAAGCTGATTGGTGTAGTGGTTTTAATACACCCCTGGACCCACATGTTCAAATCCTGATGTCTAGCGTCACCAGGAAAAATGCATGAGTTGGGGTTTAGCCTGCTCTCCATTTCAGCACAGCAAAAAAACAGCTTGCCAAAACAGGTAACTTTCTTTTCAGGAGAAGCCCAGAACTAAAATAGCAGTGAACCCTGTAGGCCCAGACTACGGTGCTTGGCAGATCTGTGTGGGGCATAGGCCTGGAGCAGTAGGGTTCTGCAGGCCCTGATTCAGAGGTGTCATGGTGGCTCTGTGAGGCACAGGATGGAAGTCAGGAGGGATAGAAACACATTGACAGAGCTGCATCGGAGGAGCTACCACATCCCTACAGCTCATTACCAGCAATTGTTGTTTGAAGCTTCCTGGAGTTGTTGCAACTAAATTCACACTTGGCTGGGTGGCTCAAGGGATTGTTGATTGGGCTACGGAGCGGAGGTTGCTATTTACAATCCCTTCACCAGCTTGAGAGCGATTAAGAATTACCATTGGATGGGCATCCAGTAACCTATATGAAATGAGAGTTTGGGTCCCAATTCTAACTGACAAGTGGCCACGCTAGAAAAGCCACTGTACCACTTGGCATGCTCTAAAGCCACCTACCAGCCACGGTAGTGTAACTTGTTCTGTGGGGGGAACACTTCGTGAACAGATCTATTAGCCATGTATCTGGTTGGGGCAGCATTAGCTAGGGGCTCAGAATTCAGCCTGCAATTGCCAGGCTTCTGCAGACTCAGGCAAAGGAGGGTACCCAGCTACGGCAAGACAGAGTGTGGCTTCGGGCCCTGCTATATTTAGGCCTCACTGGGTCCTTGAGCTAGCAGATGTTCGGCACATTTTTTCAAGTCCTATAGAATGGACTCTCTGAACTTCCTTTGCCCGTCCTAAAGTGACGGTCCCTGCAGCTCAGAGCTGGAGCTCATTAGTGGCAACATCGGGGCAGCTTGCCCGCCCTGCTGTGGGGCCTAT
The DNA here is from genome assembly GCF_027887155.1 of Malaclemys terrapin pileata. Classification (NCBI taxonomy): domain Eukaryota; kingdom Metazoa; phylum Chordata; order Testudines; family Emydidae; genus Malaclemys; species Malaclemys terrapin. The sequence goes on from NC_071515.1 coordinate 74,966,312, forward strand.
CTTGTGGCTAAATATAGGCCTGACTCACAACTGGGAGTTTAAGTACCATATTTCAACAATCAAAAAAGAGGACGGGAGGAGCCCCGCCCTAGCCCCGCCCCTGTCCTGCCCTAGCCCCGCCCCTGCCCCTTCCACTCCCTCCCACTTCCCACCCCCTCAGAACCCCCAACCCTCCCCCCACTCCTTGTCCCCGTGACTGCCCCCTCCTGGGACCCCTGCCCCTAACTGCCCCCCAGAACTCCACCCCCTACCTAAGCCTTCCTGCTCCTTGTCCCCTGACTGCCCCCTCCTGAGACCTTCCCCACATCCTAACTGGCCCCCTAGGACCCTACCCCCTACCTGTCCCCTGACTGCCCCAACCCTTATCCACACCCCCACCCCCTGACAGCCCCCCCCCGCAGAACTCCTGACCCATCTAAACCCCTCTGCTCCCTGTCCCCTGACTGCCCCCTCCTGGGACCCCTGCTCCTAACTGCCCTCCAGAACCCCACCCCCCACCTAAGCCTGCCTGCTCCTTGTCCCCTAATTGCCCCCTCCTGAGTCCCCCCCACCTGTACTCTGACTGCCCAAAACCTTACACCCCCAACCCCCAGACAGCCCCCCCCCGAACTCCTGACCCATCCAACCCTCCCCCTGCTCCCTGTCTCTTGACTACCCCCTCCAGAACCTCCCTGCCGCTTCTCTGACCCCCTGACCCCCTTACCGTGCTGCAGAGCAGCGCGCTCGACAGCGGGGGAGGGGAGCAGGGTCGGAGCTCCAGACTGCCAGAGGCCGAGGCGAACGGCCGGCCGGCAATCTGCGAATGCAGGGAGGGGAGGGGGGGAGAGAGAGGAGGGGAGTGGTGTCAAGTTTCAGGGGAGAGGAGGGGGAAGTGGAGGAAGGGCTCAGGCTGCCAGAGCCCCGTGCGAGTGGCACGATCCAGCCGGCTGCCCTGTAAGCTGCGCACACTCTGCATGGGGGGAAATCCGGACATTGACAAATTCCTCCCGGACGCTATTTTTAACTCAAAAAAGCCGGACATGTCCGGGGGAATCCGGACGAATGGTAACCCTAGTTTAAGGAAGCCTGCTCTTCCTGGTAAGCCAGTCGGAGTTGTAGTGGAAGTCCCTCTCCTGCCTATCACAAACCACCACATGCTCTAGCTTTGACACCCTCTGTATGCTAGCATAAAACCTAGCTACCCTCCAGTGCCGGGTGTGACTAGCTGAACAGCCTGGGAAATGTACGTTTGTTCTGTTTTTTCTTGCTATCGCAAGATGATCTTTACATTCCCGGAAATGGTTTCCCTATAGGGGAGGCTCCTGTGCTGTTTGTATACTGTAGGGCATGCCGTTAGCTTTTGCTCCTGAAATGGAATAATTCTTTGATCAAGCCATTTCTCTCCTTTTTTTTAATATATTTTGGAGCCCTCACGTGGAATTTATTAGGATTTCTTCCTGTCCGAGCCCCATGAAGTCATTAAAATTCATTCCAATTAATTGCAGCAAGCTGAAAACAAATGCGACACCTGCAAGCAAGGGAAGTATAAGCAATTAGAATACTCTACGTCGTCCCCCCTTTGAAACATCGTCACCGCTTTCATGAGCAAGGGTCACACAGCAAAATAAAGGGGGGGTAGGAAAGTGGTTTTGGTCTGTTCTTTTCAAATGCAGAATTGAGCCCCCCCAACCGTCAAAGCTTGAATGCAGATTCAAACTTCCCTGAAGTTTGGGAGGCCTCAGAGCCCATCCACGTCTTTGAAATTCGAAGCCAGTATTTTCAGCTCTAACATTAGACACCTACATAAGCAGCCCTGATTTTCAGAGGGGTTGAGTACTCCCAAGACAGCCATGGTTCAGTTCCTGGTTTTATTGCCAGTGGCAGGCAGCGTCGCAGAGCAATAATAACAATACCTAGTTCTTGTATAATGCTTTTCATCTGTAGGTCTCACAGCACTTTACATTATCCCCATTTTACAGATGGGAAAACTGAAGCACAGACAGGGGGCGTGATGTGCCCAAGATCATCCAGCAAGCCAGTGGCAGAGCTGGAAATAGAGTCTAGGTCTCCTGAGTCCTAGTCCAGTAGGCCCCTATCCACTAGGCAAGTAGGGCACACCACTGAGTTGGGAGACATTACTATTTATTTGTGTTAGAGCTGGTGTCTAGGGACCCCAACGGAGATAGGAACACAGGCAGGGACAGACTGGATGAGCACCATGGTCCTTCTACCCCTGCATCCTGTCTCCAACCACGCCCAGCTCCAGATGTTTCAAAGGATGGTGTAAGAACCCCAAAGTAGGCATATGTGTCTCACCCTGAGAGATATTTCAATAAGTTTCTGTCACAGACTGGATGCCTTCCTAGTCTGGGCACAGTCCTTTCCCCTGCCCCACTCTCACAAAAGCGATGCTGTGGGTGGGTTTCTGCAGATTCCTGATCCCCAGAACCAGCCTGGGGGAGGAAGATTGCATGACCCAGGAGAACCTGCACAAGTTACTGCAGATCATGCTGCGTTGGGGGTGGAGAGCTGCCCCGCGACCAGCCCGTCACACCGTCCAATCTGGATTCCAGCAGAAGGGGCTTCCATGCGGTTAAAACAAGCCACAAATTCATCCCTATCAGTGCATCCCCCAGCCAGCTGCAGTGACAAGGACCCATGATTTATATGCAAGATGCTACAACTAAAATTCCATTATATTGTTTCATCACTTATAATCCTGGCTGGCTGAGCGTTTCGTTTTGGGAAAGAGAGACAGAATACAAAAACAACGCTGAAATTCATGTGAGGTCTCTCCTAAGATTTGGTATAGTTCTGGCACATCAGAAACATGGTTCTCCTTGTGTTTCACTAGCTCTCCTCTCTCCAGTATTAATATTTGCCTTAATGATCTTCTTTCATTCCTTCCCAGGGTGTTCAGCAGGAATCATCTGCCTCTCTCTTTCCCTCGCAGGGGTGAATGAACCACCGGCGTGTTTTGTATTCGGCATTTCAACTTAGCGGGCTGCTTGACTTCAGACTCAGTTTCACCATTTCCCATCTGACTTTCATTACCTAGAATAAGATGGCTAGTCAACCTGAACTGAAAGTAATTAAGGGAGCTTTGAAAAAAAAAAAAAGAAAAAGAAAAAAGCATTCTCTCTTCAAACACATAATTGTGCGAAGATAACACAAAATGCAAATGACTTGTAGATATGCTGAGCTGTTTCTTTTATCACCACTTTGAAGGCAGAAGCGACAAAGGCGCTAATATTTGTAATCTGCAGACACGGTAGCGCCGCTAAAGAATGTCATTTAGCATCTTCCAAAACCACATCGGCTCTTCGTCGAACTTTATCCAACAGAAGCTTAAATAATCTTACCTCACTGATCCAAAACAAGCAACCCATCCAGGATTGAGAATAGACGTGTCTGCGTTCACGTGTCCACTTTGGATTCTGCGCATCAAGTAAAGTGCATCTCTTTTAATCATGTGACTGTGAGATCAAAAAGCCATAGTAACGTAGGCTGCGGGTGAGGCTGAAACTGTATGGTAAGAAGGAAGCAAAACTGGTGGAGGTTTCAGGCTCCAACAGGCATCAGTGTGATCTTTGAGTGTTCAGTTAGTATGGCGATGAGAGCTGTACCTGGATGGGTGGATGGATACAACATGTTTTAGTCCATTATTTATTGGAGGAAATAGTGAGAAGACGACTGTACTGCATAACCTAGACGTAGCCATGAGACTTCAAGGATCTAAGCATCAGAGTGAGGTTCTGGGACAGCTTTCCAGTAGGCGCACTGGGAGGAAACAGCCTAGCTAGTTTTACAGTGAAGGTTGATACATTATATGAGGGGGTTGCCTGAGACAGCAAGGGACTGGGCTCAGTGACCCAGGGGGTCCGTTCCAGTCCTATGTTCCCCTGACATAAATATTTGGAGTAATTAGAGAAAGATCTACTAATGGAGTTATGGAGGGAGGACAGAATTTGCACTTGGACTGGTGGCTTGCAGATTTAATGGAAATTTAGTTAAAAATTGTATTCAGGTGGTACTGAAACCCACTGAGGTTAAGTCCTACAGAGTCAATAGGTCACGGCTGGAGAGGAAGCAGGAGAAGGGGCACCAGGAACTCAAGTAGAAGAGGGGTCAAAGAAGGCTGAGGTTTGGTTTGGAAAAACCTAAACCAAGGACGATTCAGACCCATTTAGCATTTGTCTGATAAAAGGTTCAAGCATTTGGCAGATAAAAGGTTCCACTTACAGCCCATCTGTACTATTATGAGCTCAAAAATTAGATAGATGAGACAATGAATAGTGACATCATGCTGGATGGGGCTGGGAGGAGGTGAAGAAAGGGGAAGGACAATATGCGATCAGCAGGTGGTGAGTCTTCTTAGCCCAAACCCCTGATCCAGTCGTACCCTTGGAACGATGTTTGCATGCTAATCTAAGTAACCTGCCCCATAAAAGCTTTCCTCTGGTTTACTAGTCCCCGGGAAGATCGGAGGTCTAATTTTAAAGACTTCCTCCCTTTAAGCAGCACGGCAAAATGACTTAAAGATTAAGCTTCTGAGTCATTTACAGTCAGTTCATGGAAATAAGCTTTAAGAGGGATTTGCTTTTCCTCCCTGAAGCTGGCGTCTTGCCATGGTCATTAGCAGAGAAAACGGAGCTTTTCCCTTCGGTGGGAGAGGAGAGGCTGCAGTCGGAAATCAGTTATGTTAGCCTGGCCTTTCCGTAAACGGTCCTGCAGTAGCACGGCTGCCACTGGGACTCTTTAAACTTGTCGCCCTGCTGCAGACATTGTGAGAACAAGGCACCCTGCGGGCAGAGGAGAAGGGAGGGTAATGAACAGGCGATTAAAAATAGACCACGGTTCTGAATTTCTGGTTAATTTAATTGTATTAAACCACATTTTGTTAATGGACTGATTTATTCTGGATTATCGTTATTCAGGGGACAGCGTCCAAACGTGCTGGGGTCGAACAGACGTAGGGGCATTGCACTGTGCGCTTGCAGCAGTGCCTAGACGGCGGCCAGTTCAAGGCCCCATCATGCCAAGTGCTGTAGTCAGCAGAGTCAGTCGCCTGGCAACCCAACAATAGGGTTACCATATTTCAGCAAGCAAAAAAGAGGACGGGAGGAGCCCCGCCCTAGCCCCGCCCCTGCCCCTCCCACTTCCCGCCCCCCCAGAACCCCCAACCCTCCCCCCGTTCCTTGTCCCCTGACTGCCCCCTCCTGGGACCCCTGCCCCTAACTGCCCCCCAGGACTCCACTCCCTATCTAAGCCTCCCTGCCTCTTGTCCCCTGACTGCCCCAACCCTTATCCACACCCCCACCCCCAGACAGACCCCTGGGACTCCCATGCCGCATCCAACCACTCCCCACCCCCTGACAGCCCCCCCCCAGAACTCCCAACCCATCTAAACCTCTCTGCTCCCTGTCCCCTGACTGCTCCGATCCCTCTCCCCACTCCTGCCCCCTTGACAGCCCCCCCCCAGAACTCCCAACCCATCTAAACCTCTCTGCTCCGTCCCCTGACTGCTCCGATCCCTCTCCCCACTCCTGCCCCCTGCCAGCCCCCCCCAGAACTCCCAACCCATCTAAACCTCTCTGCTCCCTGTCCCCTGACTGCTCCGATCCCTCTCCCCACTCCTGCCCCCTGACAGCCCCCCCCAGAACTCCCAACCCATCTAAACCTCTCTGCTCCCTGTCCCCTGACTGCTCCGATCCCTCTCCACACTCCTGCCCCCTGACAGCCCCCCCCCAGAACTCCCAGCTCCCCACCCCCCTGCTCCTTGTCCCCTGACTGCCCCTTCCTGGGACCCCTGCTCCTAACTGCCCTCCAGAACCCCACCCCTAAGCCTCCCTGTTCCTTGTCCCCTAACTGCCCCCTCCTAAGACCCCCCCCAACTGCCCCCCAGGACCCTACCCCCTACCTGTACCCTGACTGCCCAAAACTTTCTCCACCCCACCCCAAAAGCCCCCCCCCCCGTTTCTTGACTGCCCCCTCCAGAACCTTCCTGCCCCCGGTCCCCCTTACCCTGCTGCTCAGAACAGAGTGTTGGGCTCTGTGCGAGCCGAGCCGGACACGTGGCTGCGCTCCCCAGCACAACAAAACCCGGTCTGGCCCTGCACAACAAAACCCGGTCCCTGGCCCTGCACAGTGCTGCCGGACCGGGTTGCAGGAGAGGCCAACTCAGAATGCAGGGCGGCTCCGGCTCCTCTACAGCTGCTCAGGAGTCCAGCCCGGGATTTTTCTGCAGCCCTCCCAGCCGCTCGCTCTGCCGGGGGAGGGGGAAATCCCGGACATTGTGAGTGCTTTACAAATTCCCCCCGGACGCTATTTTTAGCGCGAAAAGGAGGACATGTCCGGGTAAATCCGGACGAATGGTAACCCTACCCAACAAGTGCAGCTGGCCTGCCGCAGGCTACGTGACGGCCTGCACCGCCGGACTGGTCAGGAAGGGCAGCTGCAATACCCTGCTACTCGAGCTTTATTCCCATCCTGCTCCAGCCCTGCCCCTAGTCCTACTCCTGCCTTGTTCACCAGCCTTGCTACCTCAGCTTGCTCCTGGTTCCGGCTTCTTACCCTGGTTCTGATTCTCGTGATACTGCGTTACGATCCTTGGCTTGGCGGTTCGTGCCCAGTTCCGGCTCCGATTCCTGGCATAGTTACTAGTTCCTGACTCCGGCCCTGACCCTGGGACTGGTTCTGCTTCCTGGATCCTCTCTGCCCACTAGGCCTAGATCAGTCTCTAGCAGCTGTGCAGACATAGAGTAAGTGACCATGCCTGTCTCAAAGACGGAACCCTGTGGTGTATTGAGACTGTACAAAACCTGGAAGCTGTCACTTAAATTTCAGGGGGCTTTCCTGGTCCTGTTTGCACGCCGGGGGCTCTGAAGGGACACATGCAACCTGGGCCTAGCAGCAGTTAGTTTGCAGCCAGACTGCCTAGAGCTGGGGTTCTCAACCTTTTCCTTTGTGAGCCCCCCCCCCCCCCCAACATGCTATGAAAACTCCAGGGGCCCCTGGGAAGGTGGGCCTTGGGGCTCCTGGCTTCAGCCACTGGGAGAGGAGGGGGCTTGGGACTTCTGCTCCATGGGGTGCCGGGGATGGGGGAGAAGCTCAGGGCTTCAGCCCTGCGGAGGCACTGGGGCTCTGGGCTTTAGACCCACGGGTGCACCGAGGCTCTGGCCTCCGGGCTTCAGCCCCGCAGCTCTGGCTTCAGCCCCATGGGAGTGCTGGGCTCAGGATTTTAGCCCCAGGGGGAGCGCTGGGGCTCGGAGCTCCCCACAGCTCCACTCCCAGTTTCAGCCCTGTGGGGGTTCTGAGGCTTGGGGCACCGAGCTTCAGCCTTGGGGCCCCACGGCCCTCTGAAACTGGCTTGCAGCCCCCCAGGGGGCCACAGACCCCTGGTTGAGAACCACTGGCTTACAGCAAATGGAAGTGAGTTATGTCTATCTACTTTAGGGTCTTTCTCTGTTTCTCTCTCTGTTTGGGGGGGTTCTTGTGTGTTATTGTTCTGAATTCTAAGACCTAAAGTCAAGTTAACCTTGCAACCTTCCAGCAAGGGTATTTATGGTTTTATCTAACTTCTCAGTGTGTACGCTGTGAACATAACAAACCCCTGCCCCACAGTGCATACAGGCTCATTAAAGACAGATGGAGCGAGTGAATGCGGGAGGATGAAACGGAGATCAATGTAAGCATAGCAAGATCAAACTGCTCGTAGAGTAACAATGGTTCTAAATCATTTCCACAATTAAATTATATTTGTTTTAAAATTCCTTATCAAATCAACGCCCCATAGGCTCCCTTCACAACAGAGAAGAGTCACAAGAATGCTTAAAGGATTAGAAGCTCTTAGAGTCAAAGAAAAGTTTAAGGGGTGACTTGATTACAGTCTGTAAGTACCTAACTGGGGAACAAAAAATATAATAATGGGCTTGTCAGGCTAGCAGAGAAAGGTCTAACACGATCCAATGGCTAGAAACTGAAGCTAGACAAATTCAGACTGGAAATAAGGTGCAATTTTTTTAGCGGTGAGAGTAATTAACCACTGGAACCATTTGCCCAGGGTCGTGGTGGATTCTCCATCATGGGCAATTTTTAAATCAAGACTGGATGTTTTTCTAACAGCGCCACATTAGGGATTATTTGGGAGACACTCTCTCCCCAGTGTTGTTCAGGAAGTTGGACTGGATGATCACAATGTCTGCGACTGTATGAACATCATCCCCTCTCCTCCTCCACGCCCCACCAGAAAAAAGTATCTCTGGCCTCCGTGCCTGTGCGTATGTTAATTATTTGATATATTTGTTTCCCTCCCTTTCCATAGGGACTCTGCCCAGCTTCATCTCTGCCCTGCACTATCGACTACAGCTTCAGAAATATGAGGGATCCTGCTGACTTGCTTGGACAAATGTCCTTTGTGACCTCGGGCAAACCCCGTAGGGTGAAATTCACCCCTGTGCCGAGAGCTAACATCAGGCTGATGCACTGCTTAATCCTCTGAGACTTAATTGTTGCATAGGCCGGTTATTATTATTTATTATTGATGTGTATTATGATAGCTCCCAGGAGCCCTAACAAAGGGGCTGGACAGCCCGGAAGTTGGCCCTCAGCACAGGAGTGAGTTTCACTCTGTCACCCCCCCTGTGCCTTATTTTCCCACTTTATTTACTGGTCCCCTACCGTTTAGAAAGCAGGCTGTGCTTTTCAGCTGGAAGGCGACAAGGATTATTTTTCAAATTCATTATTTTTTCATGCGGCATAAACTCTATTCGGAATCAGTTAAATATTCAACCATCTCAGGGTATTTTATCTGGTCCGTGCAGCTCTCCTGTGAGTTGCTGCACAGTTGGGCTTCTGGCAACTCCCCGCTCATCCCACTTATTTTCTGCTTTGGCTGGTTTTATTTTCAGTCTGACGATTGGCTCGGTTACCCCAGGGCTCAAAGCCCCAACACCCCTGCAGATCTGCCCAGCTCTCTGTTGGGTGGGCTATTTTAGACAAACACCTACTCAAAGTAAAACTTGTTCTTTTGTTTTTCAGCACAAGGACAAAAACATGCAGCATGATTTTTTTTTTACGGCACATTTTAACTTTGGTAACAGAGACATTTGTATCCTCCCCTATGTTGTTCAACTAGAAAATGTAGTTGCGGGGAGGTGGAGCAGAATCAACCACTGTGCATTAAGCAGCATTGGGCAATTACCCAACTGTTAATTTCTACCAACAGAAAAGAGCTTTGATTCTAAATGAACAGAAAGACAGCGACATTCCGAGTGGATCGGAGCTGTTGTTCCTTTAACTTTAAAGGAGTTGTTTTATCTCAGCACCCCAGCAGTAGAAGTGTGGAGCAGCCATGTCAAATGAGAAATAAAAATGAGCAATGCCTATAAAAGAGAGATATCATGAGAATCTGCCATTCGGGAATAATGAAAGGCTCAAGCCGACGGAGCCGATTGTGTAACCTACTCGAGGCCTGTCAGCTTTGATAACAATGGCAGCCATCAATTCCTGTAAAAATGGCAACAGCATGAATTGGAAATTCTGAAGCACCATTTAGGGTTGAAATGAGATTTTCTTCAGCATGCATTTGTCTGCGTGTTCCCACTCACTTGAAAAGCACTGGACAGATCAGAAGGAAAGTGAAGTAGCCGGGGTTGTGGATTTATTTTTTTTTTTTTCATATAGAGCAGTTTTAAACAGCAAGCGCTTTCAGAAAACACCAGCAGCTTCCAATCCGCAAAGGGGCAATTTAAAAACGGAAGGGTATTCTCTTTGAATTACTTTGGAAAACATTGCACGTTAGGAGAGGGGTTTACTGTTCGGTGTGTTAAAGGAATGCCAAAACCCAATTTTACTGTCAGATTAAAAAGGGGGCGGGGGGGAAAGCTGTTTGAAATTGCCTGGTCTGCTCCTTTTACTGGTGACCTACCCTACATATGTCTCTGTGCTTGATACATGGTTAGCCCTGCACTGGGCATCTCACAGCACTTGAAATATTTTTTTAGACAAATAGCTAATCATTGATATAATCTAATGTTGCAATGTTTAAAGAAGGCTAAAAATGGCCCACCTGCAAGGTTGATTAGTATGTGTAATAGCCTCAAAAAGGAAGAGGTGGAAGACCCCATTGTTTAAAACAAGTCAATGCTGAACAAATCAGTAGCGTAATAGATCTTTTCTGTTTGACCTGAATTTCAACACTTATAACAAGCTTTTTTACATACAAATATTTTTTTGCTTATGAACAGATATTTTTCTTTTCTATTTCTAAACACCATAAAGCATATTTTTTTGCTGGGAGGAAACAAGAAGTTGAGTCAACATCACCAAGGTAGAAAATAACCGCAGAGGCCAATAAAATCGACTTTGGAATCTGAAGTGGGTGTGGAGAATTTTCCTGTTCTTTACAGAGAACAAAAAGCCACAAAGTTTGGCTCAGGATGAGATGTTCTCCAGAGATCAAGTGGTTAGATATGACCCAGGGTTTTGGTTCAGTTCATTATCGCAAAAGAGTTGAGTTGCAGCAAAGTCTGGGAATGTTCCAATCTCTGTTTTATGGTCTTTCCCATCTCCACTCTTCAGCCTTTTTTGCTGTTGTCAAAGGGGGCAGAATCATAATTAAGCAATTGCTGTAAGAGTCCAGCCAACATGCCTATCCCACCTGGATAAATCATGGAAGAATTCTCTCCTCTGCAAGGATTGATTCATAGCATCATTGTAACTACAGCCTCTCTACCCAGCCGGGCAATGAAGCAAGCAGTAGTGGGTATGATAATGGGGCCTGTGCCTTTAAAGTCTAAGGCTAGGTCTACACTGGGGGTGGAGTCGACCTAAGATACGCAACTTCAGCTACGCAAATAGCGTAGCTGAAGTCAGTGTATCGTAGGTCGATTTACCTGGCCGTGAGGACGGCGGCGAGTCGACTGCCGCCGCTCCCCCGTCAACTCCGCTTCCGCCTCTCACCGCGGTGGAGTTCCGCAGTCGACGGCAGAGCGATCGGGGATCGATTTTATCATGTCTACACTAGATGCGATTAATCGATCCCCGATAGATTGATCACTACCGGATCGGTGGGTAGTGTAGACGTACCCTGAGCTTCTTTTCCAAGCATTGAGGGATCATTGGACACCACAGTGGGTGCTGCAGATATTTGTTTTAATTCACCAAGGGTGAAATTCATCGCTGTGCAGGCAAGGTCTCTACATTATTTCAGCCCAAATTGGAGGACGTAAGTGGTGTATCGGCCTTTCGTTGACCCTCTGCATGGGAGGAATGTCACCCACAGTACAGAACTGTATGTAAAAATGTGCCAGGAATGTAGAACCTTTGCAATTAATTTCTAAGAAATACATTCTGGCCCCAGTAAAGTCAAATGGTCAAATTCTGCTCCCATTGAAGTGAACAGCAAAACTCCCATTGACTTCAATGGAACCAATAGCTGGGCCGCGTGGTCCCCACTTAGCAGAACTAGGCAGCAGTACTGTGCTTCTTGAAAATGAGAAGCAGCAAGGTGTTCTTTCCTCTCTAAAAAACATTTTCACTCTGACCCAGATCCTGCAGTTCTTACTCCAGAAATAATCCTATTGACATTTTGTGCAAACAGAATAAAGTCCAATCCAGTTATACACTTGGTGCTTTAAAATGGCCAATTTCACACAGCTGAAAACAATTAGACAGATCAGCCAGGAGGAAGAATTTAATCAGAAAAATATGAATGATAATTGGGAATTGTTTCAGAACACCTTATTAGATGCCCCAAAAGCCACGATCCCTCAATCAAGGAAGAGGGGGATATTGATTATAAATTTTACACATATATATTAGCTTGTCGATTAATCACAGTTAACTCACGCGATTAACTAAAAAAAATAATTGTGATTAAAAAAATTAATCGCAATTAATCGCTGTTTTAATCACACTGTTAAACAATAGAATACCAATTGAAATGTATTACATATTGTGGATGTTTTTCTACATTTTCAAATATATTGATTTCAGTTACAACACAGAATACAAAGTGTACAGTGCTCACTTTATGTTATTTTTATTACAAATATTTACACTGTAAAAATGATAAAAGAAATAGTATTTTTCAGTTCACCTCATACAAGTACTGTAGTGCAATCTCTTTATCATGAAAGCGCAACTTACAAATGTAGATTTTTTTTGTTACATAACTGCACTCAAAAACAAAACAATGTAAAACTTTAGCGCCTACAAGTCCACTCAGTGCTACTTCTCGTTCAGCCAATCGCTAAGAGAAAAAAGTTTGGTTACATTTACGGGAGATAATGCTGCCCGCTTCTTATTTACAATGTCATCTGAAAGTGAGAACAGGCATTTGCATAGCACTGTTGTAGCCAGCATTGCAAATTATTTACGTGCCAGATTTGCTAACCATTCATATGCCCCTTCATGCTTCGGCCACCATTCCGGAGGACATGCTTCCATACTGATGACACTCGTTAAAAAAATAATGTGTTAATTAAATTTGTGACTGAACTCCTTGGGGGAGAATTGTATGTCTCCTGTTCTTTTTGACCCACATGCTGCCACATATTTCATGTTATAGCAGTCTTGGATGACGACCCCTTTCACTGTAGATTTGACAAAACGCAAAGAAGGTACCAATGTGAGATTTCTAAAGATAGCTACAGCACTCGACCCAAAATTTAAGAATCTGAGATGCCTTCCAGAATCTGAGAGGGACGACAGGTGGTGCATGCTTTCAGAAGTCTTAAAAGAGCAACACTCTCATGTGGAAACTACAGAACCCAAACTACCAAAAAATAAAATCAACCTTCTGCTGGTGACATCTGACTCAGATGATGAAAATGAACATGCGTTGGTCTGCACTGCTTTGGATCGTTATCGAGCAGAACCCATCATCAGCATGGACGCAGATCCTCTGGAACTGTGGTTGAAGCATGAAGGGACATATGAATCTTTAGCACATCTGGCATGTAAATATCTTGCAACGCCGGCTACAACAGTGCCATGCGAACACCTCTTCTCACTTTCAGTGACAATTTAAACAAGAAGCGGGCAGCATTATCTCCTGCAAATGTAAACAAACTTGATTGACTGAACAAGAAATAGGACTGAGTGGACTTGTAGGCTCTAAAGTTTTACATTGTTTTATTTTTGAATGCAGTTATTTTTTGTACATAACGCTACATTTGTAAGTTGAACATTCAAGATAAAGAGATTGCACTACAGTACTTGTATTAAGTGAATTGAAAAATAGTCTTATTTTTACAGTGAAAATATTTATAATAAAAAATAAATATAAAGTGAGCACTGTACACTTTGTATTCTGTTTTGTAATTGAAATCAGTATATTTGAAAATGTGGAAAACATCCAAAAATATTTATATAAATGGTATTCTATTATTGTTTAACAGTGTGATTAATCGTGATTAATTTTTTAAATCTCTCGACAGCCCTAAAATATATATGGATGAAATGGAAGAAAGGAAAGATTAATAGTAAGGACTATGAATCAGAAGTTAGGAATTGTAGAAAGTTTATAAGGGAAGCAAAAGGACACAATGAGACATTTATGGCCAGCAGAGTTAAGGACAATAAAAAGGAGTTTTTAAGTATATTAGGAACAAAAGGAATCCTAGTAATGGTATTGGACCATTGCCGGGTGGAAAGGGTAGAATTATCAATAATCATGCAGAAAAGGCAGAGGTGTTCAATAAATATTTCTGTTCTGTATTGGGGAAGAAATAGAAGGTGTAGTCTCATCTTATTGGTCTCTCAGAAGGATGTTTAAGAGCAGCTACTCAAGTTAGACATTTTAAAATTACCAGCTCTGGAAAACTTATATCGAAGAGTTTTTAAAGAGCTGGCTGAAGAGCTTGCTGGGCCATTAGTGCTGATTTGCAATAACACTTGGAACACTGGGGAAATTCCAGAAGATGCGAAGACATCTAATTGTGCCAATATTTTAAAATGGTAAATGTGATGACCCAGGTAATTCTAGGCCTGTCAGTTTGACATCAATCCCAGGCAAAATAATGGAGTGGCTGATATGGGATTTGATTAAAAAAGAATTAAAAGAGGATAACATAATTAATGCCAATCAACATGGGTTTATGGAAAATAGATCCTCTCAGACTAACTTGATGTCTTTTTTTGATGAGTGTGACAGAGTCAACTAAGTCTGGAGGCCACCTGCTGGAGGCCTTGTGTCCCTGCCACACCCTGCCCCAGAAAAGGGCAGTAGAGATGTCCTCCAAGCTGACTAGAGTGGCTGTGTGGGAAGCAGCCAATCAGGGTCCAGCAGGCTAGTATAAGAAGAGCTGCAGAACCAGCATGAGATCAGTTCCATGCTAGTGTTGGAAGAGCATGGATAGTATGCCTGGCTGATTGAGGGAGCTGCGGGATGCTGGCCAAGAGAAACACGAAGGAGTTCTGGACTGGCTGCTGGGACTCAACCAGGACAAGACCCTGAGGTAAGGGTGAAGAATGAACTGGGGCTGCAGGGAAGTGGCCCAGGAAATTGTAGCAGCAATGCAGTTTATTTAAAGAGATATGGTGGATGGCTGCTATCTATAGGTTCCTGGCTGGGACCTGGAGTAGAGGGCTGGTCCAGGCCCTTCCACCAGCCACTGAGAAAGTGTCCTGGACTTTGATACACCCTAGAAGGGGAACTGAACTCTTTTAGTGGCCCAGCTGAAGAGCTGGGGCCAGAAAGGCCCAGAGATGCGAAGAGTCTCCAGGGAGGGACCTTTGGAGGATGTGGCCCCACACCAGGGCCAGGACTGCTTGAAGAGCAGAGACAACTTGAGAGAGCCCAGAAGGGACTGAGAAACCGTTCAAACCAGGGTGCTGCGATAGGGCCTGCTGGGCTGATGGAGAAGCGAGCCCAGAGATAGAGTTGCAGATCAAGGGACCTTACAGAGGATGCTGAGATAGTCTCCTTGTTGGACGTTTATCCCAGAAGGGGTTTTGATTTTTATCCCACATACAGACTGTGTGACTCGGCTGGAGGGTTGAGTCACCGAAGACCCACACACACTGAGACGGGGCGCTTGTCAGAGGTGAGTGCACCCCATTACAATGAAATTATACATTTAGTTGACAAAGATAATTGTGTTAATGTAATATACTTAGACTTCTGTAATGCATTTGACTTGGTACCGCCTGACATTTTGATTAATGAAACTAGAACAATATAAAATTAACATGTCACACATTATAGGGATTAAAAGCTGGCTAACTGTTAGGTCTCAATAGTAAATGTAAACAGGAAATCAACATCGAGCTGGGTGTGTTTCTAGTGGTGTCCCCCAGGGATCTGTTCATGGCCCTACATTTCCTTTATCAATGACCTGAAAGAAAACATAAAATCATCACTGATAAAATTTGCAGATGACCCAAAAATTGGGGGAGAGGTAAATAAGGAAGAGGACTGGTAACTAAAACAGAGTGTGCCCAGTTTTCCAAGTGATCTAGATCAATCTATGTGTTTTAATATGGCTAAATGTAAATGTATACCTCTACGAACAAAGGAAGTAGGCCATACTGTACTTACATGGTGTGAAACTCTATCCTGGGAAGCAGTGATTCTGAAAAAGATTTGAGTCATGGTGAGCAATCAGCTAAACATAAGCTCCCTGTGTGATGCTGTGGCCAAAAGGGTTAATGTAGTCTTTGGATGCATATACAGGGGACGCTCAAGTAGGAGTAGCGAAGTTATTTTACTCCGTATTTGGCACTGATGTGATCACTGCCGGAATATTGTGTCCAGTTCTGGTGCCCACAATTCAAGAAGGATGTTGAAAAATTGAAGAGGGTTCAGAGAAGAGCCACGAGAATGATTAAAGCATTAGAAAACATGCCCTCTAGGGATAACCTTCTCTCTGTTTAAGCTAAGGGGTAACTTGATTAGAGGCTATAAGTACCTACATGGGGAACAAATATCTAATAACGGGCTCTTCACTCTAGCAGAGAAAAGTACAACATGATCCAATGACTGAAAGTTGAAGTTAGATAAAAAACAGAAATAAGGTGCACATTTTTAACAGTGAGAGTAATTAACCATTGGAACAATTTATCAAGGGTCACAATGGATTCTCCATCGCTGACACTTTTAAAATAAAGACTGGATGTTTTTCTATAAAATATGCTCTAGGAGTTATTTTGGGGAAGTTTTCTAGCCTGTGTTATATAGAATCATAGAATATCAGGGTTGGAAGGGACCTCAGGAGGTCATCTAGTCCAACCCCCTGCTCAAAGCAGGACCAATCCCCAACTAAATCATCCCAGCTTTGTCAAGCCTGACCTTAAAAACCTCTAAGGAAGGAGATTCCACCACCTCCCTAGGTAACTCATTCCAGTGCTTCACCACCCTCTTAGTGAAATAGTTTTTCCTAATATCCAGCCTAAACCTCCCGCAATGCAACTTGAGACCATTGCTCCTTGTTCTGTCATCTGGTACCACTGAGAACAGTCTAGATCCATCTTCTTTGGAACCCCCTTTCAGGTAGTTGAAAGCAGCTCAAATCCCCCCTCATTCTTCTCTTCTGCAGACTAAACAATCCCAGTTCCCTCAGCCTCTCCTCATAAGTCATGTGCTCCAGGCCCCTAATCATTTTTGTTACCCTCTGCTGGACTCTTTCCAATTTTTCCACATCCTTCTTGTAGTGTGGGGCCCAAAACTGGACACAGTATTCCAGATGGGGCCTCACCAATGTCGAATAGAGGGGAATGATCATGTCCGTCGATCTGCCGGCAATGCCCCTACTTATACAGCCCAAAATGCCGTTAGCCTTCTTGGCAACAAGGGCACACGGTCGACTCATATCCAGCTTCCAGGGGCGGCTCTAGGCACCAGCAAAGCAAGCAAGTGCTTGGGGCAGCCCATTTGCAGAGGCGGCAGGGATCCAGCATGGGAGCTGAGAACCAACAGGGGGCCCTGGGAGCTGTAGTTCCTTGGTTAGCTCCCTGCCTATAGAGCCAGCCCTGGAGCAGGGAAAGAACTACATTTCCCAGCATTCCCTTGGCCACTACCACCAGGAAAGAGGGGGAGGGAGTGAGGTAGCTGAGACCTCATGCTGCAACCTGCTATGAATGGAGAGCTGCACTGGGAGTAGGGATTCCATATTTTAACATTCAAAAAATAGGACACTCCACGGGGAGGGAGGGTAGCCCCACCCTGCCACCATCCACTCCCTCCGACTGCCCCCCACAGAAACCCCAACCCATCCAACCCCCCCGCTCCCTGTCCCCTGATCACCCCCTCCCAGGACCCCTGCCCCAACTGCCCCCCAGGACCCCACCCCCTATCTAAGCCCCTCTGATCCTTGTCCCCAACTGCCCCCTCCTGAGACCACCCCAACTTCCCCCCTAGGACAACACCCCTACCTGTCCCCTGACAAACCCCTGGGACTCCCATGCCTATCCAACTGCTACCTGTCCCCTCACTGCCCCCCCCCGAACCCCTGACCCATCTAACCCCCCCTTCTCCCTGCCCCTGACTGCCCTCCCGAACCTCCGTTCCATCCAACCCCCCTGCTCCCTGTCCCTTGACTGCCCCCCCCCCGGAACCCGCTACCCCTTCTCCAACCCCCCAGCCCCCTTACCGTGCCACTCAGACCAGCGTGTCTGGCTTCGCACAGCGCCAGACATGCTGCGACATACATGCTGCCGTGCTCCCCCACAGAGCCACAGCCCCCCCGTAGCACCTGCCTTCCAGATTTGAACACCTCAAAATTCAGGAGTGCTCAAGCTCAGTTTGGGCAGCTGTTACTTCATTTCTCCCAAATCAAATATACTGATCCACTGTAACTTGCTGTAGAAAAGGTAGGATAAAATAGAGCAAGAAATGCTTCCCAGTGGTTATTAGGACTGGAATTGCTATTTTCAACAGCCGTTGCCTTTTTTTGGTTTGTTTGTTTAAAAGGAAGACAGTGATATCGCATTGGCAAATTCCCCATAGAAAGAAAGAATGGAACAAAAGAATAATAAAGGCACCTCAACTTTTCCTCATTTATGTAGGACAGTCTTATAATATGCATCCAGATATCCTCCAATCACACAAGCTGAAAATTGTTCCACTTTACTGCAGTTCTGTAACCATATGGGAACCAATCCTGTCTGTGTTCTGTGCACATCCAAAATTCCTGCTGAATGACCTGCCCTGGGAGCGAGTTACCAGTGACCCAGGGCTGTGGCAGAAGTAGAGTGCAGGTTGGGGGGAGAGGGGAGAGCCCAGGGCTGGGGCAGCAGGAGGGGTGCGGGTAGTGGGGGAGAGCCCAGGGCTGGGGGGAAGGGGGCGGGGCAGCGAGGAGCCCTGGGCTGGGGGCAGCCAAAATTTTTGTTGCTTGGGGCGGCAAAAAACCTAGAGCCAGCCCTGCCAGCTTCTCATCCACTGTAACCACTAGGTCCTTCTCTGCAGAACTGCTGCCTAACCATTCGGTCCCTAGTCTGTAGCAGTGCATGGGATTCTTCCATCCTAAGTGCTGGACTCTGCACTTGTCCTTGTTGAACCTCATCAGATTTCTTTTGGTCCAATCCTCTAATTTGTCTAGGTCCCTCTGTATCCTATCCTTCCCTCCAGCGTATCTACCACTCCTCCCAGTTTAGTGTCATCTGCAAACTTGCGGAGGCTGCAGTCCATGCCATCCTCAAGATCATTAATGAAGATATTGAACAAAACCAGCCCCAGGACCGACCCTTGGGGCACTCTGCTTGATACCGGCTGCCAACTAGAATATCAGGGTTGGAAGGAACCTCGGGAGGTCATCTAGTCCAACCCCCTGCTCAAAGCAGGACTAATCCCCAGACAGATTTTTACCCCAGTTCCCTAAATGGCCCCCTGGGTTTAGCAGGCTAATGTTCAAACCACTGAGCTATCCCTCCCCCCTAGACATGGAGCCATTGATCACTACCCATTGAGCCCGATGACCTAGCCAGCTTTCTATCCACCTTATAGTCCATTATAGGTAATGAGATTAGATGATCACAATGGTCCCTTCTCTCCTTGAAATCTGTGAATCCGCAGGATCTGGCCTTTCACCTGCACTGAATCACAAGGGTATTTTCAAGCTGAAGTTTATGGCTGTACACAAATTATTCCCAAAGATGCAAATTATCTTGATACATAATTTGCATAAAAGTGTAAATTATGAGGGAGCCACAACACTTTGCAGTTATGAGTACATCAGAAGGAGAAAGTGAACCTGACTAGTTCCGTTTCTAATTTTCAAGCTGAGGGAAATGCAAAAAAAAACAAACCCACCCAAACAAGCAGCATTAAAAATAAATTTGGCCTATAAAATTGTTTCAGTTTAATAATGAAGGTGTTACTGGTGACAGAAGTAAGGAAATTTATCTTGGCAAAAATATATTATTTCTGAACAGTCCCTTTAAAATCTCTGGGGCTATGCACTCTTAGGCACTTGTCTGGTGCTGATGTAAAATAGGGCAATTCTAAGGATGCTGTATGCACCACTGTCTATGGCCCCCATAGGCCATTACATCAGCCCAAGGTCAGCTAGAGATAGCAGTTCCCTGGCCATGTCCCTTTTGCCCTCCAGCTATGCCTCTGACGTACCTTTGACACGGGGGCTGAACGGAGGGAGATGGCCTAGAGCTGGCTTTCAGGTTGTTTTGGGCCAATGGAGCCGTGTTAGCAGGGGGCACAATCTGGCCCTCTGCCTTTGTAAAATGCAGAGTGTTTTTTATGATCCTCTACAATGGAAAGAGAAAATAATAATAATTAATAAAGTCAAACTCACCTGCAACTCATTGATTTTTTCCATTAGCTTTCTGGCAAGCATTCTTCTTCCCCTCACTCCGTTGCCAATGTGGGTTTACACTAGGAAGCTGGTATTGATTGACTTGCTAGGGAGGTTCCTTAGTGAAATTGTGAAGACAAAAGAGAGAGAGAGAGTGACAGTTTCACATTTATTTACTTATCTGTTGTTATAAGAGTTTGTCTTTCAGCAAAGAAAGAGTGCTACAAATCTGCATTCTCTAGGATTTAACTATGAAATTGTACACACACACACACCCCTAAGTTTCCACTCCACTGGGCCAATACTTTTCGGCATAGTGCTGTTCTCTTGCACTTCTAAGAGAGGGTCAGATATTATGTTGTACAACCAATGGGGCAGCAAACTCAGTAATTACAGTTCAGATAATGAAATTAAGAAGTCAGTAAATGGAAAAGTATCAGGGGGTAGCCGTGTTAGTCTGTATCTACAAAAACAACAAAGAGTCTGGTGGCACCTTAAAGACTAACAGATTTATTTGGGCATAAGCTTTCGTGAGTAAAAACCTCACTTCTTCGGATGCATAGAGTGAAAGCTACAGATGCAGGCATTATATACAGACACATGGAGAGCAGGGAGTTACTTCACAAGTGGCGAACCAGTGTTGACAAGGTCAATTCAATCAGGGTGGATGTAGTCCACTCCCAATAATAGATGAGGAGGTGTCAATTCCAGGAGAGGAAAAGCTGCTTCTGTAGTGAGCCAGCCACTCCCAATCCCTATTCAAGCCCAGATTAATGGTGTTGAATTTGCAAATGAATTTTAGTTCTGCTGTTTCTCTTTGAAGTCTGTTTCTGAAGTTTTTTTGTTCAATGACAGTGACTTTTAAATCTGTGATAGAATGACCAGGGAGATTGAAGTGTTCACTTACTGGCTTGTGTATGTTACCATTCCTGATGTCCGATTTGTGTCCATTTATTCTTTTGCGGAGGGACTGTCCGGTTTGGCCAATGTACATGGCAGAGGGGCATTGCTGGCACATGATGGCATATATGACATTAGTGGATGTGCAGGTGAATGAGCCCCTGATGGTGTGGCTGATGTGGTTGGGTCCTCTGATGCTGTTGCCAGAGTAGATATGGGGACAGAGTAGGCAACGAGGTTTGCTACAGGGATAGGTTCCTGGGTTGGTGTTTCTGTGGTGTGGTGTGTAGTTGCTGGTGAGTATTTGCTTCAGGTTGGGGGGTTGTCTGTAAGCAAGGACTGGCCTGCCTCCCAAGGTCTGTGAGAGTGAGGGATCATTTTCCAGGATAGGTTGTAGGTCGTGGATAATGCGCTGGAGAGGTTTTAGCTGGGGGCTGTATGTGATGGCCAGTGGTGTTCTGTTATTGTCCTTGTTGGGCCTGTCCTGTAGTAGGTGATTTCTGGGTACCCGTCTTGCTCTGTCAATCTGTTTCCTCACTTCCCCAGGTGGGTATTGTAGTTTTACGAATGCTTGATAAAGATCTTGTAGGTGTTTGTCTCTGTCTGAGGGGTTGGAGCAAATTCGGTTGTATCTTAGGGCTTGGCTGTAGACAATGGATCGTATGATGTGTCTTGGATGGAAGCTGGAGGCATGTAGGTACGTATAGCGGTCAGTAGGTTTCCGGTATAGGGTGGTGTTTATGTGACCATCACTTATTTGTACTGTAGTGTCCAGGAAGTGGATCTCTTGTGTGGACTGGTCCAGGCTGAGGTTGATGGTGGGGTGGAAATTGTTGAAGTCCAGGTGGAATTCTTCAAGGGCCTCCTTTCCGTGGGTCCATATGATGAAGATGTCATCAATGTAGCGCAAGTAGAGGAGGGGCACTAGGGGACGAGAGCTGAGGAAGCGTTGTTCTAAGTCAGCCATAAAAATGTTGGCATACTGTGGGGCCATGCGGGTACCCATAGCAGTGCCACTGACTTGAAGGTATAAGTTGTCCCCAAATCTGAAGTGGTTGTGGGTGAGGACAAAGTCACAAAGCTCAGCCACCAGGCTTGCTGTGGCCTCATCAGGGATACTGTTCCTGACAGCTTGTAGTCCATCCTCATGTGGAATATTGGTATAAAGTGCTTCTACATCCATGGTGGCCAGGATGGTGTTTTCAGGAAGAACGTCAATGCACTGTAAATGGAAAGATTTTCACCGCTACATGTTTTCCATTTAAGTAGATATTACATCCAAAAACCCCATGTTAAAAGAATGTTAAGGTTGCAAAGTCGAGCACTCAAAAGTTCGGCAATGCCAGAATTCAGGTTGCCTGTATAACCTTGATTCAGCCCCCTTTGCATATATATTTACAGTACAGTCTTTAATTACATGATCACATACTACTTTTTTCTGTACAACCCTGCTTCATTCTGTACAGAGAAGGGACAATGCTCCCTGAATGAGCAGCTAATCAATATTGGGAGTGGGGGGAGGGATCGCTCAGTGGATTGAGCATTGGCCTGCTAAACCCAGAGTTGAGTTCAATCCTTGAGGGGGCCACTTAGGGATCTGGGGCAAAAAAATCAGTACTTGGTCCTGCTAGTGAAGGCAGGGGGCTGGATTCAATGATCCCTTCCAGTTCTATGAGATAAGTATATCTCCATATATTTTATATTTATTTATTTAATATTTCTTTTTATCTTCATCATTCAATGTGTGGCCCCAGCCATTGTTCATTGCGCGCCATCCAAACCCTGCAGTGAATATAGAATTATTCATTTCCTCGTGGGCTTTTCTAACATAGTGACTCAGTTCTTTACAAATCCTAACGAATTTATATTCATTGCCCCTTTGAGGTGGATTATTTCCATTTTACACTCTGAGGCAAGGAGAATAAAGCCAAAATTGTCAAGTTTCAGCTAATTTTGAAGGCTCGATTTGAGAAGCCCACAGTCTGATTTTTCTGAATTCCTAGCCCTTGAGATGTTCAGAGCACTCCTCCCATTGACATCAATTTTGGTTGAGTACTCAACTCTTCTGCAAAGCAGACTCCAGCTGTCTCAGATTAGGTACCCAGAAAATGAGGAACACACAGTGACCACTGGGGAAAAGTTTGGATGAAGTGACTTGCCCAGCATCATATAAGACGCGGTGCCAGAGACAGGGATACAATCCAATTCTCCAGAGTGTCATTCAACTGCCTTAATCACAGATCATCCTTTCTTGTCCTGCAGTCTGATTCACCACACACCTTCTGCAATGAATGAGGCAAGGGCCCTACACAACCCTGTTTCATCCCCAGAGCAGGTCAAACCTATGCTCTGAATGAGGCAGGGATCCTTGGGAACGATAGGAAGTGATCATATAATCAATGACTGTCTCATAATTCATATGTATAAGAGGACTAAAAAAACGTTACACAGGAGACTTTAATTCTAACGTCGCCTAACTTTTGAGTGATTGACTTTGTGATGTTCTTTTAACCATTTTGCCAGTGGGTTTCACAGCTCTTTGCTAGATGGCAAAGAAATAAGGAGATTCTGAAAATTTGGCTTCAGCTCCAGACTCTGGAAGAGAGTGTTCTCTAATGGTTATAGCTGCTTCTGCCCCCCTCCCCTCCCTGTTCTCCCCTTCCCAGCTCCTGCTCATCCCCCTACTCCTGTCCTCTCCCATGGCACTGGCTCATTTTCCCCCACCCCCCATTCCTAGCTTCCCCCCATCCCCGGCTCCTGCCCCTCTCCCCACCTCACTCCTATGCCTAAGGCTGAAAGAAACCTTGGGGTTTCTACAATAAAATCATGGCCCACGATTTTAACACACACAGCAGCTATTCAACGCTGCTGTCACACATTTGGGTCGCATTGGAACCCCATACTCCAGGTCGCAACGCCACTCGCTCAGATCTGGCCCAGCCATCATGACAGAGGGACGGATGGGCCCAATTTGAGCCGGTTGCCTTACGCCCTGGAGCACGGGGGGTTGCAACACGACTCCGATTTGGCCTGGCTGCCCCTCCGTCACGTTTGCTTTCCAGAGCCACATGGCGTCTCGTCTCTGCTGCTGCCCTGCTTCGGAAGGTAGCTGCAGCCACAGCTGTCACAAGCGCCAGCCACAACTTTCTTACAGCCCTACCTCTGCTTCCGCCTCCCTCTGCTTTGGACCCTGCCTCCACCACCGCCTTTTCCTCCCCCTCTGCATTCAAGTCAGGCTGTTCCCATTTTTCCTCCGCACTGCCTGGGGCACATAGAGAGCACAGGAAAGGCATGCTCCCTGCTTTCAGCAACGTTGTCCAGCGCCACACAGGCCTCCTGCAGATGGAAGGAACAATTTCCTGGAAAGTTCCACTCAGTCCCTGCGGTCCTGGGCTGGAACACGCTGGATCACTCTGGGGGAATGGCTCCTGTGCCGTCCAATAGGCACACAGGAACTGTGAGGGGCAGGATGGAGCATGCCCAGTTCAGACAGACTCATCAGAGAATTTAGCTGCCAAACTCTACCAAGTCTCTACTGATCATGCGTGAACTAAGATTTTTTTTTTGAAGGCTTAGAACTTGGCCAAATTTGGGGTCATTTTTCACAGGGGTGGGGAAAGGCGCAAGCACCCTGCCAAATTTCAAGTCCTTGCTCCAAAGCACTGTGGCACTAAACGGTCTCAAGAAAATGGTTGGAAGAATTTTTTAACCTGGACAAAACAATGTCACGGCTGAATCATTTTTAGCTGAAACTTTCCAGAAATATTCAGACTGAAGCAAACATCCAACATGGAAAATTCCAGTTTGACAAAGTTAGGAGCAACTGAAAAGAGACTCTTATAATGGGAGTGTCAGGTAATGTTAACTATAGACACCATTATCTATGCTGCCTCTAATGTTTCAGTATATTTATTTATATGCACAAAGACACCTGCTAAGTCATATAACCTGAGGTTGTGATCCCATTGGCTCTCACAGGCTATGCATGGTGAAGTATGATTGGTGCATGTACGGAAGGGTTTTTTCAAGGAGAACACAGGTTGCTGTAGGAAAGTGGTATTTGCAATTCATGCCCATGGCAATATTCCTTCTGACTCATGGTAGAAATGAACCTGTGCCTCGGCTGGTGGCCATTTTCTTGCCGAAGAGGCAAAAACAGGTTCCTGACCGCGGTTACTAAAGTTCCCATGGCACTTTACTCAGTCTGGGTCTTAGCTTCAACGTCCTCCAACTTCCAGATTGGTTGAGCATGTTCTGCCTAGGTTAATACCCTCTGCATTTTCAGTTGGATACAGATTCTCTTCACTTTCTGTCCTAAAAGGTTGACTTTTAGTCTTGCCGTGTGCAGTGACAGGAAGAAAGATTCCTATGTTTAAGGTGTATTTTAGAGGCAGGCCGGAGCTACAAAGACCAGATCCAATTCCAGACTTTCTCAGAGTTCAGGGGTCTTCAAGACAGGGGCAGAGTCTTGGCAAATTCAGCAAGACACAAATATCAGAGCTGAATCTAAACTTCCTCTCCAAGTTTGGAAGTATTCAGGTCTGGGGGGTTGGGCTGGCGCCAACTCTGATATATACAGTATGTTTGTAGAGTGCTCCGGGATCCTGCAGGATGGATGGTGTTATGGAAAAGTGAGTAATATTGAGCCCAGCTGTGCTCTCTGAGGTAGGGGACAAATCTGGAACTCAACAGCAGCATGTTCAATGCCTGGCTCCACCAGACTTTCTCTGTGACCTTGGGCAAGTCATGTAGGCCCAGATCCTCAAAGGTAGTTAGAGAATTAGGAGTTGAAGATCTGAGTGTTAATCTCTCTCCTCCAATCAGTTCCCCATCTGTAAAATGGGGATAATAACCAGGGTTCTGTGAGGCTAAATCCATTAACTATTATGAGGTGCTCAGATGCTATGGTGATGGGTGGGGGGGCAGCTAATTGTCTAAGATAGAAAATAACAAGACAGTCCCGGCCCAGAAGAGCTCCCAATCTAAGTAGAAGGGGATACAATTGGTCACATGGGAGCCATGGTTTAATTCTTTGCCCACACTGCAAACGGCTATCACCCATGACTTCTTCTGTCCTGATAGCTCTAGGGAAGTGAGTGTGCTAATATTATTTCAACAAGTCTGAGGCACAAAGAAGCAACACAAGAAATGTTGAGAACAGTTTCTGGATTGTTGTGCTAGACTCAAAATTACAAAGGATAGCAAGAGCGTATTTGCCTGTCCTTGATATTCCACTAACATCATCATCGTTACTCATGAGTGAATTACAATTCATACCATAGCTCTTATGTAGTGGTATTGTTTCCGTAAAAAATATCCCGACAGCAGTTGCAAGGCTATAAATCCACCATGACGTAGTCAGAGGGGGAATGTTAATCTCACTTTTTACAGCTGTTCACCCAGTGCTTGTGCAAGTTACCAGGCTGCCGGCCCTGGTGAGGCAAGCCCTTACTTCTCTCCAGGCAAGGGGCAGCAGCAAAACCAGCTTAGCTCACCCCCAGCTCTGGACCTGAAGGGGGCGCCCTTGTGGAGACAACACCCTATTTCATTTTCCATGCTTGGTCTGCCCTTGGATGTTTTGCACCAGCTTTGATGCGATACCTACCTAGTAGCTGGGCTACAGCCAACTGATCGTAACATAAGCCACTCAATGTCTAACAATTACCTTTAACCTCTAGCATATTTGAGGTGTTGGGTTTGAAGCTGTGAAAGGCTTCATATCCCCGGCTCTTACCATCCTCCCAGGCCAACCATTCCCCTTGCAAACCTTCATAGGCAAGCATGTGTCATACTCAAAAGCTCTCACCTGCTGCTTGCCCTACCAACAGCAAACAGCATCCTGGAGTCCTTGCATTCTTGCTCCAGACATTCCTGATTCCAGAGCTTCCGTAAGCCATGCAGAATGTGTTCAGTGATCAGTAACCAGCTGCTAAACTACGGTGGAGTCTGTCCAGTGTAGAACTTTGTACAATGTTATTCAGAAGAGTGGACTTGACGATCAAAGAAAAAAGCAGCAGCAGAAGAAAAACATTCACGTCTTTTATGGACTGAACAGTCTGATAATAACTAATAAAGTCCCACTGCTTCCCAGTCGAGAATTTCTGCTTTTAGGCTTAATTCAGTTCTAGGCAGGTTATTTCTCTTCCATCCTTTTTATGTTTAACACAAAATATTAAAGAAGGAAGCAAAATCCTCAGCTTTTTTTCACCAAAAGCTACTAAATAAAGTCCATTATAATCTCTCCTTTCTCCAAGGGGATCTTCCATTTCCTCCCTTCATAAAACTGCCTGGTAAATTGGTAATGTTTAAGCTTTCCCAGTCCTCATTGTCTCTGTCACTTAACCACCAGTTTATTTTTCTCTTGCTATTGCCCTTTGCTCTGATGCGAAGTCCCATAACGCCTAGCACCAGCAGAATGACTGGTGTGGCTTTTGATGTTGTTATCGCACTGGATGTATTTATCTCTGGAAAGAAGTGTTGGAATTTTCACTCTTCTCAAACATCTTGAGAAGGGCAACATAAGAACATAAAATGACCACACTGGGTCAGACCAATGGTCCACTTAGCCCAGTAGCCGTCTTCCAACACTGGCCAATGCCAGGTGCTTTAGAGGGAATGAACAAAACAGTCATCAAGTGATCCATCCCCTCTCATCTTCTGGCAGTCAGAGGCTAGGGACACCCAGAGCATGGGGTTGCATCCCTGACTATCTTGGCTAATAGCCATTGACAGACCTATCCTCCAGGAACTTATCTAATTCTTTTTGAACCCCATTATAGTTTTGGTCTTCACAACATCCCCTGGCAATGAGTTCCACAGGTTGACTGTGTATTGTGTGAAGTTTATTTTAAACTTGCTGCCTATTAATTTCATTGTGTGACTCCCTCGTTCTTGTGCTATGTGAAGGAGTAAATAACACTTCCTTCTTCATGTTCTCCACACCATTCATGATTTTATAAACCTCGACTGATCCCCCTCATGTCTTTTCCAAGCTGAAGAGTCCATCTTTTTAATCTTTCCTCATATGGAAGTTAATCAATTTTGTTGCCTGTCTCTGTACCTTTTCCAATTCTAACATATCTTTTTTTAAGAGCGGGTGACCATAAATGCACACAGTATTCAAGGCCTGGGTGTACTATTGATTTATATAATGGCATTATGATATTTACTGGCTTACTATCTCTCCCTTTCCTAATGGTTCTAAACATTCTGTTCGCTTTTTTGACTGCCACTGAACATTGAGTGGATGTTTTCAGAGAACTATCCACAATGACTCCAAGATCTTTCTTGAGTGGTAACAGCTAATTTAGACCCCATCATTTTATATGTATAGTTGGGGTTATGTTTTCCAATGTGCATTACTTTGCATTAATCAACACTGAATTTCATCTGCTATTTTGTTGCCCAGTCACCCAGTTTTGTGAGATCTCTTAGCAGTCTGCTTTGGACTTAACTATCTTGAGTAATTTTGTATCTTCTGCAAATTTTGCCACCTCACTGTTTACCCCTTTGTGTGTGTATGTGTATATATAATATATGCAATGTGTGTTTGTGTGTAAGAGATAGCTGTGTTACACATATATCTAAATAGCCATTTCACTGAGATATATGTAGCTATGGTTGTTTGGATCTTAAATGTAAGAAGGTGTAGAGCTCTGAGATCTTTCAACTAGAGGTGGGTGAATAGCTGATTTTTTTTCAGTTACACTCACAATACGAACAATACACAGACACACACAAAAATTATCGAAACCCTTTGTCCTGAGACCTAAAAACTCTATTTGCTATCCTAAGGCTCTTTGCCAACTGCCATTTTGGTAAACTCACCTGTTTTTTTTCTCAGCCATTGCTAGCAACTGAATGGCTAAACAAATAGTTTGAACTAAAGTTTCAGGTGAGTTGTCCTGTGCCTGAAGACAGGCTGACCAGCGACTTTGCCATTAGTAGTATAAACTACTGCATTAACAACTGCCAACATCTCAAAGAAAATGTGTCTCTCTCTGTATGTCACAGAGACTTTATATTCGTTCTTTCTTTGTGATTTTTTTCCCCTAATCTAAAATAAGTCATCTCAACTGAACCTACATGTTCTGTTCCTTGGGCATCAGGACACTGTGCTGTAAAGGGTTAAGTTCTAGCAGGAAGATTAAAACTGTCCCACAACCACATCCTGCCAAAAGCTCTGCAGTGCCACACTTCCTGGTGAGGTTCAGACTCTCAGTGTCTGTCTACACTACAGCTGTGCTGCTGTAGCACAGTGGGTAGACATTTCCTACAGTGACTGAAGGGATTTTTTTCCCATTGATGTGGTTTGTAGTAAGATGAGGGCCTGAAACATAAACTCTTGTGTCAGAGGCCTGGTATGAGGCCTAAGGCCTGAACTAAAGTAATGGTCAAGACTTTGCTAACATAAAGCAAAGTTAAGCTGTGAGTCAGAGGCAGGCCCTGCTCACAGAAGTTGGCAAGGAAAGGGCTGATGTTGCATAAACATATACCTATAGTGTATTGGATACTAGAAATATAAACACGGTACCAGGACACTTTGATACTGGAACATTCCACACAGATAACAAGGAACAAGCTGACCCATCCTAAAGACAGGGCCAAAAGGGGAATATGATGGATAGAGTTGTTTTGTTCGGACCAACATGTACGAGGTGAGAGGCGGCACCTTGCTACGTAGAGGGGTTGCACCTCAGTCTGTCAGGAGTGATGTGTAACTTGTTTGTACCTGTGTATAAGAATACATCCCTGGGGCAGTGTCTTTGTCCGGCCTAGGGGACAGTGGAAAGTCCCGCCACTGACTGAGCTGAGTCCATTGTCAGGGAGCATATATATACTGGCTAGCAGCACTTTTGCAGTACCTTGGACTTCTATGCAAGGGAGCTGGAGACTGTGTTTCTCTTCCAACATAAACCTGGCCCGGGTGCCTTCGTACCTTACTTGAATCTGTGGTCATTGGGGGTTCTCTCAGGGTCTGCTGGGTCAGCTATCTGCGCAGAGGGGGGGCAGCACACAGAGGGAACACACGCACGCAGCCGATTGATATCAACATTGACTAGAGCAAAGCACCACACTGGGAGTGTCTGACGACATGGTGAATCTCCCTCTCTGAGAGGTAGTAGCGAGGTCGATGGAGGAATGTTGACCTCGCTGCATCTACAGGGGGGGTTAGGCCAACCGAACTATGTCGCACAGGGCACGAAATTTTTCACAGCCCGGAGCAATGTTGCTTGGCCAAACTAATTTTTAGGTATAAACCAGGCATCGGACACATCCAGACAGGAAGGAGCCGCAGAGCCTGGGACAGAGAATGCAGCGATGCTAGAGTCCAGCAGCAGCAGTACCACATTTGCCTTATAAGTGATTTCTCGTTGGTAGTTAAATACATTTATCATCGTAACACCTGCCTCAGTCATCACTGAAATAGCACAGACATGGGGGCATACTCGTCCAGGAGAGAGAAAAGAAACCAACATTTTGCCGACCCACACTGACTTATTTTTGCCCAGGTTGTCCATCAGGCTGCTGCACCTGTTGCAGGAAAGCGTGGGTTCTCAGCCACCCACTCGTTCTGCCCCATACAACCCATGCAGGAATTGACTCTCTGGGGTTTGGTTTGGTTTCACCGATGGCTCCCATTCCAAGCTTGGAGGTCCTGTGGCCTCCTGTCTTTTCCCGGCAGCTGCAGCAGGGTTACCACCCCTCCACACACACCCAATCTCCTTTCATTTGCCCTTGCAGCTGAAACTGTCTCCTGGGAGAAACTTGTTTCCAGCTTTCAGCTAAACACCTGCTTAAATCCCATGTGCGTTGCCAAGCGGGGATGGAGTTACTCACGTGCCCAAATTTAAGCATGTGCTCAGGTACTTTGCTGAATCAGAGCCTAAAGATGGGGCTATTATAAGCAAGTCCCCGTCAGACAGGAGTGGGGCTTTTTCATTTTACTTTCCTCTGAGCAGTGAATGGGAGCCATCCTCGTGGTGCATGCAAAGGTGTTGGTTATGTATGTGTGAGCAGTGCGTTTGGTATCTAAGTGTAGGAAAATGTGCTTGGTGTTCGTTAAGAAGAAGAATCCCCAGCGCTTTCCCCATGAATACCGCCTGCATAAGTTAGTGCTGTCCCGAGTCTGTTCTAAATCCAGCCTTCACTGCATAGGTGTTGACTCCATGGGTGCTTCAGGGCTGGAGCGTCCATGGAAAAAAAAATAGCGGGTGCTTAGCACCCACCTGCCAATCAGCTATTTGGCCAGCCTCACCGAGTAGCTGTTCAGCAGGAGGCATTCCAGGGAGGAGGCGGGAAGAAGTGGAGCGAAGGCGAGGTCTCGTGGGAGGGGCAGGAACAGGCGGAGTAGGAGCGGGAAGAGAGAGTGAGGGCGGGGCATTGGGGAAAGGGGCGGGGCAGGAAGAGGCGGAGCAAGAGTGGGGTCTTGGGGGAAGGGCCGGTGTGGGGACAAGGCCTCAGAGCGGCGCAGGGGCAGGGTACCCGCCCAGAAAAATGAAAGTCTTCCATGTAGCTTTTGTCAGAATGGAATGACTGGCAAAATCCTGAGACGTGAAAGGGAGAAAATTCCATCCCTGGGCCCTGTTCTTCTGTAGCCCCCGGCTAACATGGGCTCTTTGCAAACTTAGCCTCAGAACACCCTCAGTGAGGCCAGTCCAGGTTAGGATACTCAGGGTACTTTTGATAGATGAGAAGATGGAAGCACAGGACAATTAAGAGCCCAGTGAGGATCGCACTTCTTGAGTGTCCTGAAGTCTATGGCAGAACTGCATATAAAACCCAGATCTCCTGCTTCCTGGCCCCTATGCCTTAACCACAAGCCTATTAAGCTAATGGGCATTAGTGTTAGATTTTTCCCAAAGGAATGTTTATTTTGTCGTGCGGTTAACAGCTCCATATTGTATTACTCTCTGCCCTTGCTGTATTGGCATCCTATAAACCTCCTGCTCTGCAACTCTTTATCCTCCCCTCTTGGGTTTCAGTCTTCGCTGAGATGCTGAAGAGCAGAGTATCTCTCCTGCCATAGGAATGATGTTGGCAAGGGGACAGGGGGGTTGATCTGGGAGGAGAGTGGGAGGCAATTGAAAGAAGCAGAGAAGCAAAAGAAAAGTGAATCAAAGGGGCATGAGCTAAAAGAAGAGATTGCAATTGTGTTGATTTGACTCCTGATACCTCGGAGACTGTCTCCGCTTTGCCTATTAAACATGGATCATTTGCATTTTAACGCCCATTTAAACAAACCGAGTATTGGAGATTACAATACAGAGCTTTGCTAAAAAAGAAAGCTTTGATAGCATCGTCCACGTTCCAAGAAAACAATGGGATCTCACCGAGCGCGCACGCGCGCACACACACACACACACACACACACACACACACAGCAGCTGAGGATTTTAAAAATTACATGGTTTGCAAGCTCTATAAAACCACTTCTGACTCTGCACTTCTGATGCTTTGTCACTTTTTCATAGTCATTCTGGATTCAGTTTTGCAGACATTTTTTCAGCAAAAGGGTCACAGAAAACCTGGAAAATAGCCCCATTGTCTTAAACTAAAGGAGGTGAACAAAGAGTCATGAGATGGGGCTAATATAGTCCTAGTGTGAATCTGCTAAACTCGGTGGGGTTGTGCCCATTTTCAGCAAGGCTACATACCCATACTGCTTTACAAATATTAACTAATCTTCAGTCAGTATCATTGCCCCATTTTACCGACGGGGAAACCTCAGGTATAGAGGTGAATTGACTGGCCGAAGGTTGCACAGCACATCAATAGCAGAAACAGCACTAGAACTCAAGACTGCAAAATCCAGTACCGGGGACCCCTCCAAGACTAGAAGCAAGTGCCAACTCCCCTAGAACCACTTGGGGAGCCCCTCCTGTCCACTGGGGAACCCCTCCTGTCCACTGAGGGAAAGCTTTGCTTTCTCTTCCTACGGGGTCACTAGATATCGGACCAGACCTGTCACTAGTGCAGGACTGGATATTGACCATCCCAGATTGGTGTGATTTTGAAGTAGTGGGAATTACATACTGAAGAGGGAAAAGAAGGCAACATTTCGTTAGTTAACTGGTTGATTCTGCTTTTAAATGGCAGCTGTTCAGAGCTACTCAGAGTCTGAAATGTTACAATCAGTCCCAGGGCAGAAGGGTTAGAGCGCAGGGTAATCAGTCAGATAAACAGTTTATCGCATGGATTCTGCCATGTGTCACATGAGCCTGTAAATTATCACACAGCCATCACCTCCCCATACATCCCCCAGGGAAGGGCAGCAAAGAGACTCATATGAGAAAGCGTCAGCTCTCTCTTGAGAAGTCTTTAGTTTCACTGAGAATTGGAGAATAAGAAATAATCAACAGGGGAGCAATGCGCCGACTTACGGCTGCCCCTTAGAATGGTTTACCTAGCACAGTGGTTTTTCACCCTTTTTTTCATTTGTGGACCCCCCTAATAAATTTCGAATGGAGGTGCAGACCCCTTTGGAAATAGACATAGTCTGCGAACCCCAAGGGTTGAAAACCACTGACCTAGAGTGACAGCTGTGCGTGCTATCCGTCTCTTTCTGTTGTAACAGAGATGCATGCTTTAGCCAAAGGAGCGAAGGTTACATTTTTGTTAGCCGGGCCACATGCAGAACGACAAACTATTAGGACAAGCCTGAACTTTGAATTGCATCTGGCAATTCAATTTTGAATCACGGCACCGTCACAAGACCCATTACATGCCAGTGCAGCTTTGACTTCAAATATACGTTGCCTAATGTGGGATTCTTCAGCGTGTCCTTAATTAAACCCAACCTGGGTGAGACACAGCTTCACTGCCGCCTCATTCCAGCATGTGAAACCCCTGCTGCTGACTGCTGGGATAAAACGGAGAGCAATCAAGGCGACCAGGAACCATTCCAACCATGTAGCAACACCGCCACCTTGAGGAACTCCCATTTGGAGACTAGCAAGACAGGGTTGATGTCCGGGGAAAGATACTTATCAGTGTAAAGAGCCAGATCTTTGCTGCTTCTGGGTTTGAGGGGCAGGTCCCGAATCAGTCAACAAGGGTCTTCATCTGAACAGATTGCCTCTCCTTGTTAAAATATAAAGAATTCAATAAATAGGAACGCACTGGTTGAATGTTAGGGGAAGAACGTTGGCCGTGTGGCTTCAGCATTTCACGGCGAATCGAGAGATCTGGTTCTGCTGGTTTCCATGCCACGGACTCACTGCGTGGCCTCGGACAAGCCACCTCCTCTCTCTGTGTCACACCACCACTGCGCTGCATCGGCCCCCGCACCTGGTGGGAATGTTAGTCCACATGGCCGCTGTGTGGTACTGTATTAACTTTCCTGTGGCTAATGCCCTGAGACCTCAGCCCCACTCCCACCCAGCTTCTCCCCACTTGCAGATTGCCAGACCCACTGAGAACTGTCCACAAGGTTAGGGAAGGCGGAAAAGGCTGTGTGGAAGAGGACACACAGAAGGCCCCTGCCAAGCATGGACCTGCCTCTATATTCCTGAGTGGAGTTCTGATCCCACACAGTCCTTTACCCAAACAGGCAGCCCTCCTGAAGCCAATAGGCACATTTACCTGTCTCCTGGGTTTGCTGGTCTGTATCCTGAATGTCTTTGTTGTTATACATGGTCTGTACAGTTCACAATGCCAAAAAAAACCAATAAATACAGGGACAGGCTCCTACAGTGAAGCAATTCTAGACGGGACTGCTGGCCAGGACCATATTTAGACTTACTTCCAGCTTTCCTAGACTCCAAGGGACCACTGTGATCATCTGATCTGACTGCCTGCATAACACAGGCCATAGGATTTCATGGAGTTAATGCCTATTTGAACTGGAGCAGATCTTTCGGGAAAACATCCAATCTTGGTTTAAAAAGTGCCAGTGATGGGGAATCCCCCACAACCATTGGTAAATTGTTCCAGGGGCTAATTACCCTCGCTGTTAAAAATGTGCACCTTATTTCTCATCTGAATTTGTCTAACTTCAACTTACAGCCATTAGATCTTGTTATACCTTTGTCTGCCAGACGGAACACCCTTCTATTATCAAACAACTTGAACAGCGTCCTTTTAACAGCCGGTGACATTTTTTGTCTTTTGTCTGCTGGATAGTGGTTTAGAAGCTCTTTGAGGCAGATGCTGTCTCTGACTACGTGGATACACAGTGCCTAGCAGAACGGGATCCTCCTCCAGGGGGCTTCGTTGTGAATAATAACAAATACTTACAACTCACTAACCACTTTGCTAAAGCAGAGAATGAAGAAAGGAGAGCCCTAGTGAAGAGAAGGGGGGGTGGGAATATCCCAGCTGTCTCCTGTCCCCAGATGGATGCACATTTCAGGACACAGACATTCGAAAAGGCTTGTCAGTTCTTCTGTAGTGCACCACAAGAGGAAGCTAAAGGTAGCTCAGAAATTCTATGGATCATCCTTCAGCTGCAACCAACTCCCCTCCCCAGAGCTGCTGTAGTTGAGGCGACATGTGGAACGTTGCCACCTAGTGCCAAAGGACGTGAACGGCGGACACATCAATGGCCCTATTGTGCTCAGTGCTGACAAACAGAGAGAGGGATTCAGTCCCGGCCATGAAGAATTTACAATCTAAGGCAGAGGTCCCCAAACTGTGGGGTGTGGAGGAATGTTTCAGGGGGTGATGCGGGGGGGGCCAGCCTCCATGGGGGCAGGGAGGGAGCACCACCCAGCCCCACTCTGGCCCTGCCCCCAGCTTCAGGCCCCGGCCCCATGCCTCAGCCCCTGGCCACAGCTCCGTTCCCGATCCAGCCCCACCCACAGCTGTGGCCCCAGCCTCAGTCCTCTTACCCCATCCACACACACCCCACCAGCCATGGCCCTGGTCCCAGGGGGAGCATGGACAGGGGTAAGGGGGGGGGCGTGACCATGAAAAGTTTGGGGACCCCGATCTAAGGGGTAGATACTGCCACGTCCATGCAAGGGAGTAAGAAGGCCCCTTGTACCTTCTATGCAGGCTACCTGGACCTGGGGTTTGGCCATGCAGGAGTAAGCATGGCTAATGCCTACTTACGCCCTCGGTGGAGTGGATGGTTGGGGAAAGGATGGAGACTTAGCTTCACCTTGTTCCGTGCTGGCCAACATAGCTGAGCCAGTGCCAAGAGCATCCCGAGATCGCTGCTGGTTTTGGCCAGCAGCAAATGGCTCATCACCCCATCCCGCCACCAAGGAGGAGCGACAAAGGAGGTGTTTCCCCAGGTGCAGTTTACTCACCATCCCTAGCCAAAGGTACAGTGTGGCCCGTCACTTGGTGGGCGTCTCAGCCTCATTTCTGCCCTAACAGATTTACTGCAGACAATCCACCTGAACTATCTCGAGGATGAAATTCATTGGGTCCAAAAGAGACAAGACTTGAAAGGTTTAACGGGAGAGAGCTTATTGGCTTGTTATCTTAATACAACGGCACCATTGACGTCTGACATTTACCACCAGCAGTCGTTCTAATACGGCGATATTTGCAGTATTCCTTGTCTGAGTATAGGAAATACCGCAAATACCAAAGGGACAACAAATGTCAAGATTTTAATGGCAATGTGTCTTCCCATCAATTTTACTTTCACGTCCTGCTTTTATATTAAATATATCGGGCCAAGTCCTCAGCTGGGGCAAACAGCCATAGTTCCTTTGAAGTCATTCTATAAAACCGTTATTGGTGAGAGGTAGTTTGGGCCAGTGGCTAAGGAAACAGATTAGGGCTTAAAAACCTTTGATTCTAAACCTGACTTCACTGGTGAACTTGGGGGAAATCACATTGTCTCTTTCCCCATCGCCACCACACTTTGTCTGTTCAGAGTGTAAATTCTTTGAGGGCACAGACCATCTCATTGTGTCTGCACAATGCCAGCACAACAGACCTTGATCCCAGTCAGTGCTACTCTAATAATAATCCTTGCAAGGGCAAGAATTCTGTACGGTCGCTTTAGTGCAGGTTCGTAGATTCATACGTTTTGAGGCAGAGGGGACGACTGTGATGATCTAGTCTGCCTTGCATAACACAGGCCACAGAACTTCCCCGAATTAATTCCTGATTGAACAAGAGCAGATCTTTTAGAAAACATCCAAGCGAGATCTAAAAAAAATTATTCCAGTGATTAATTACCCTCACTGTTGCAGGTGCATCAGTAACATTGGTTTTATGTAATGGGTTCACCCAAATTCGGTCCACTTACCCCCAATATATTGTTTACAAAGTGTGGATGTGTATTATTCAGCAGCCTGTTTCTTTAACACAGGAATTTATTGGGGGGCAGGGGGCAAAAAATCCCCTCCCAATTGTTTTCATGCAATGTGTGCATGTCATGAAACTCTTCTTTCATACCTGGCTGGCTGGCTTCCGCCCTGGTTATTATGGTACTGTCTTGTACAGTGTGCATCTGTGTGTTTCACTAACCATGGGGTGTTGCACCCGGGCTACTTCCGACCAATATTCTAACCACATTTACGCCACTGAAATTTGGTTTTGTCGGAGAAGGACCACTTGGAGTTCCTATTTCCCCAAAATATCCCCCCAAACTCCTTCACTCCCTTTCCTGGGAAGGCTTGAGAATAATATACCAACCAAATGCCTTTAATAAAAATACAGACCAGACCCTTTATCTTTAGGACACTAAAATCAATTAGGTTCTTAAAAGGAGAACTTTATTATAAAGAAACACGTAAAAAAAGCACCTCTGTAAAATCAGGATGGAAGGTAATTTTACAGGGTAATAAAAAGATTTAAAACACAGAGGATTCCCCTCTATGCTCAACTTCAAAGTTACAAAAACAGGACTAAACCTCCCTCTTAGCATAGGGAAAATTCACAAGCTAAAACAAAAGATACTCTAACACAGTTCCTTGTCTTTACTTACACTTTCTGTAATTTTAGATGTATTATTTCAGGTATCTTTGTAGGAGCTGGTTCACCTGCTTGTTCTCTCTCTGTGTCCTGAGAGGGACCCAACAAAAAGAGCACAAACACAATCCCCACCCCCATCCTGCCCCAGATTTGAAAGTGTCTTCTTTCCTTATTGGTCCTTTTGGTCAGGTGCCAACCAGGTTATTTGAGCTTCTTAACCCCTTACAGGTAAAATGATTCTGTACCGCTGTCTGTACCTCTGGCCCAGAGGGATTTGACGTTACTGCATACATAAAGGTTGGTACCCTTCCCTTTATATTTATGACAGGTGGTAATTAAAGTAGAAGAGAAATTATAAAGTGGGTCAGTTGCATTACAATGGTGCCTAGATACCCCAACTGAGACTGGGATGCCATTGTGTGAGGATTTGTACAGACCCCTCATAAGAGACAGGCCCTGCCCCAAAGATGGTCTAAACAGATCAGGCAGACACGAGGGAGAGAAGGGGCCTAATAGTCCCATTTTACAGGCGGGGAACTGAGCTACAGAGCAACTAAGTGACTTGCCCAAGGTGACACAAGGAGTCTGTGGAAGAGTTAGGCACTGAAGCCAGCTCGCCTGAGTCCCAGTCCTATACCATAGATACTTGCAACGGCTTCAAACCCCAAGCCACTGCAATATGCTTTCACATGGAAAGGGACTGAAATGTGTGTTTATCATGCGTATCCGACCTTGTTCTCAAGTGCTTTGGCCCTGCCGTCTTCCAGTGCAACGTCTAAAGCCCTCTGTGATCTCTACCAAGACCTCACAGTTAGGGCCAGATTGCATCTTTAGGAGCCTAAATACCTCTGACAAATAGCCCCTTAATGGGCTTTTCAAAAGCACCTGAGCAGGTTAGACACCCAACGCCCATTGAATTCAATAGAAGTCAGTCACCTAACTTGCTTGGGAGCTTTGAAATCCTCCTAGGTACCTGTCTGCATCTTTAGGTACCTAAATACCTGGTTCTTAGTGCATACAGCAGCCACCTCACTAGGGTGTCCGCAGACACTTCACAACCGGCAACAAACAGAAGCAGCTTTGTGCAATTATCCGGCCGACAGTGGTCTCTTTTTTGTCGTGCTAACATTTATAGGAGTAAGGATCAAAGTGGAACAGCTTTGGTGCATGAATGCGATGCAGGGATATTAAAGGGCCAGGAGAAGACAAAGCCCCCTAGCAAAACTGAGGCATGGAACAACACAGCGAGCAGAGGACTGTTTCCCTATTCAGCCATGGGTTTGTGTTTCCTTGCAGTCGTTCACTCTGCCAAGCGCTTGTCTCACACCCGGGGCTGGGGGAACCAGGCATCCTCGTTGTCTTTTGTTAGTGGTTGGTAGTGCCAGGGAAAAGCGATGGAGTCCTAGTGTCCCCCTGGATGATCACGCCCACTTATTTCCCCTCAGGCACAGGTACACCACTGGCTGTGGACGCACACTCCATCCCCTCCCAACGTGCCTCCATTCTCTTCATCTCTAGGCACGGGGAGAATAATTCGGTCCCATTCGACCCATGACCCTTCTGCCGAGACAGCAAGCAAGAGGGACACTGGGAGCCAGCCGTGATGGTGAAAAAAGTCATCAATCCCTGGGCAATTCGGAGCTGGCTGGAGCCCACCACGTGTTTTCCCAGGGTGGACTTTCTGTGCAGTTCTATGTAAACACTCCACCCCGTGCTTGCCAAGCATGGGCCCGAGTTGCAGAGGTCAGCACCAGCCAGATCCAAATATCTCCTCACGTTCGGCCATGGCCAGAGCCGGGGGGTTGTTTTGGCCCCATCTCTAACAATTAAAGATGATTCATTCATGTGGTGATTAGTTCCTTTTCCTCCCTCTCACTTCTCCAAGGGGGGATGACAGAAGATGTCGATCACAGGCCACCAACATGAGCCAGCACCCAAGCACTAAACCCCCGACCAAAATTAGACGACTGTATT
This sequence comes from Malaclemys terrapin pileata, assembly GCF_027887155.1. NCBI lineage: Eukaryota > Metazoa > Chordata > Testudines > Emydidae > Malaclemys > Malaclemys terrapin. Next base: position 75,005,794 of record NC_071515.1, read on the forward strand.
ACGGTCCATTGGAGTCTAGATTATTATGTGCTCCAGGCAGAGGTGCACAAGTGCCCCTGCCATGGCAGGGAAATGATTGAGCTACACCCAGATAATCCTGGCAAGTGACCCGCAATCACCTGCTGCAGAGGAAGGTGAAAACCCCCTACAGTCACTGCCAATCTGACATAGAATCATAGAATATCAGGATTGGAAGGGACTTCAGGAGGTCATCTAGTGCAAACCCCTGCTCAAAGCAGGACCGATCTCCAGACAGATTTGTGCCCCAGATCCCTAAATGGCCCCCTCAAGGATTGAACTTACAACCCTGGGTTTAGCAGGCCAATGCTCAAACCACTGCGATATCCCTCCCTCCCTCCTAAAATATGGAGACATACCTATCTCATAGAACTGGAAGGGACCCTGAAAGGTCATCAAGTCCAGCCCCCTGCCTTCACTAGCAGGACCAAGTACTGATTTTGCCCCAGATCCCTAAGTGGCCCCCTCAAGGATTGAACTCACAATCCCCAAGGTTTAACTCACATGGGGGGAAAATTCCTTCCTAACCCCGCCTATGGCAAACTGCTAGACTCTGAGCGTGTGAGCAAGAGCCAGCCTGCTGGGCACCTGTAAGAGACAAAATGCTTGGTGCTGTGACGTTGTGCAGTCTATATGGTTTTATAAAAACTTGATAATAAGTCAATATAATGTAACTGAGATAGTTTTAGAGAAAATACGGTAATAAGTGAATGTAACGTAACTGGGATATGCTTCATGCAAAAGGTCTCTTGTAAGGTATCATTACAAAGCTTATAAGCTACTGAGTATGATCATTTGATTTGTATAAATGTACCACTCTTGTATCTAAAACTAGAAATATAAAATGTAACTCTGAGGGCCTATTGTAATTGTGTAAAGTGTGGACCATTAATGATGGTTTGGAATCTTGATGACTCCCACTGTCTGCAGATGGCTGTATTTACCTGTGAGTCTTCCTGTATATGTGTGTGCTGGCAAGTGAGTAATGAAGTCTTGCAGTGACATGTGATCATGTCACCTGAACTGGAATCCATCTTTAACCTGGTGCTTTTCCAGTGAGGGGGGTGGAAACCCAGAGGGACAAAGGGTTCCCGCCTTATGCAAAAGATATATAAAGGGGGGAAGAGAACAGAGAGGGAGAGGAGCCATCATGAAGAATCCCCTAGCTACCACCTGAGCTGCAACAAGAGCTGTACCAGGGGAAAGAATTGTGCCCAGGCCTGGAAGGTGTCCAGTCTGAGAAAAAACTTACTGAAGCATCTCTGAGGGTGAGATTATCTGTATTCAGTTTGATTAGGCATAGATTTGTGCATTTTATTTTATTTTGCTTGGTGACTTACTTTGTTCTGTCTGTTACTACTTTGAACCACTTAAATCCTACTGTCTGTATTTAATAAAATCACTTTCTATTTAGTAATTCACTCAGAGTATGTATTAATACCTGAGGGGGCAAACAGCTGTGCATATCTCTCTATCAGTGTTATAGAGGGTGAACAATTTATGAGTTTGCCCTGCATAAACTTTATGCAGGGTAAAACGGATTTATCTGGGTTTAGACCCCCATTGGGAGTTGGGCATCTGAGTGCTAAAGACAAGCACACTACTGCGAGCTGTTTTCCGGTAAACTTGCAGCTTTGGGACAAGTGATTCAGACCCTGGGTCTGTGTCTGGAGCCAGACGGGAGTGTCTGGCTCAGCAAGACAGGGTGCTGGAGTCCTGAGCTGGCAGGGAAAACAGAAGCAGGGGTAGTCTTTGCACATCTGGTGGCAGCTCCCAAGGGGGTTTCTGTGATCCAACCCGTCACAGGTGCCACCTCAGAGCCCTGGCCCTTCCCACCCAATGTCCCATCTCCAGCCATTGACTTAATTAAACAAGTCCGGGGAGGCTGTTCCATGCATACACGGTAGGAGGCCTGGAGCCAAGAGTGGTTGGCCCACATAATCTATACAGTACACACCATATCGCATACAGCTCATGCAATTTAAGCCCTGCAGCCTCCACAGAAATCAACGTAACCTTTCCCTAATGCCTTTCTTAGGGGTCCATGCTCCCCTAGAGGTAACTGATCGATCCCTGTTATGCGAGTGCCACTTACACCCAGACATTCAGGGAGAAAACATCCCCAGGAATGAATAGCTTCTTGATGGTCCCTCCTTTAGATCTAGCGGGAGCTCAGCACGGCCAAAGAGGTAGCGCGTTCAAGGGGGGGAAGAAGAAACGTCGTTACACATGGAACCAGCTTTGTAAAAACCCAACAGCTTAGAATTAAAAGCTTTTTAAAAAGCTGCCCTTTAAATTTTGATGACTCAATAAATCTAAGGCAGAATTACTCAAAAGTAGCTGTTAACCAGGCCTTTAACTCAGTGGATTTAGCAGGAAGAAGTAGGGGGGGGGAATTAAAAAACCTTAGAGCAAGCGACAGACTTAGCTAAGCTGTTTTATTGGTAACATCGTTTCTGCGCGGCGATAAATCCTGGGCTTAATCTGTAGAGTGGAGTCGCAGGAAAATGGGCTGTCAGCGGAAAGTTGGTGCAGAAGCCTCAAATGAGCTGAGCCACTTCGGCTGCTGGCCGTGTGCCTCCTGCCACGTGCCCGCTCCACTCGGGCCAGCAGGCTGAAAATAACAGCGTGGCCCATTGTGGTACTGTCTAGCCACCTGAGTACAAGCCCACCTGGCTCCCGGGGCCAAGCTCAGATCGCAACGCCCATGCTGGTATTTTTAGCACACTAGTGCAACCAGAGCTAGCGTGTGTCTGTCCCGCCTGGCTGCGAAGGCACGCGCCAACTGCAATGTAGCTATACTCTTAGCCATACAGCACAGCCCTCACTGGTTTGCCTGTCTAGAGCTCTGGGGCTTAGAACCGTGCTGAGGTTGTGATCCTCGTAGATCCCACACGCTTTGGACCTGATCAGGACTTGGATGGGAAAGCTTAAAGTGCTCCAGGATACACTGTCCTTTCTTTAGGGTGGCTTCACCCGCAGAGACTCCTCTAACAATGCACCAGTGCAGCTGCTCAGTCCAGCCTCTTAGGAGATAATGTAAAATCGGGTTGGTAAAGATCTTGCAACTCTTTTTGCATCTGTTAACTCCACTCATCTGCCCAAATTCTGGCCAAATTCCATTCTGTCTCCCTGAATTCCTCCTCTGGTTTCAGTAGAATACAATATTCCACTATTATTCTCCACTTCCTGTCCTAAACTCTCAAGCAGTATTGATAGCCAGCCACTGTGTTCCAGCCCAGAGGTGGCCGTACTATCGTGGCGAATGTCAGACAGATACACACGCTATACTATGGCTCCATCCATGATCACGCTGACTCAGGAGCTAAGGTCGCATCCTGCATGTAGAGATCATAATTGGTAATGATGGTGAAGTCCTTTTGATTATGATGACTGTACATTTTCTGTTCACCAAGCTCACATTTGTCAGGTTATTTTCCTTTTTGTCTCTGTGTCTCACCCTGTTCGTCCAAAATTTGCTGCTTCTGAGTTCTGAGTGTCTAATTAGTGCCTATCCTGCTCCATTAGATGTGGCTTCTTTAGCTGTAAATCTCTCTGTGGGTTGACTGCAGTATAATTTCTTCTTCAGCTAACATAGGGCATACAGGGCATCTTATACACCAGCACTTCCAGAAGTGTTAGTGCTTTGATCAAATGCTTTTATACTGCGTTTTTAAACAACTATATGCCGATGAGCTATTGATTACAATGGGATCTTGCATTCTGAAGACAATGAGCCAGAACCTCCGCTGGCGTAAATTGATCTGGCTTCAGAGACTTCGGTGAAGCTTTGCTGATTTATATTAGCTGAGCATCTGGTCCAGTACACAGTAATATAGCCTCATGCACTCATAACTCTTCTTGTTTTCATAGCGTCGCATTGCACAGATCGCAACATACTTTGCAAATGGAAATGAGGCCTCACAACCCCCTCAGGTCAACTTCATTTTGCAGATGGGAGAACCAAGGTGCAGAGGGGTGAAAATTGGCTGCTAGTTTCAGGTGTCCTGCCTGAGACACCAAAGACTATCGCACCCAAGATTAGTGGCCTCTTTGGGGGTATTAGCATTAAGGCCAGCCTGGTATGCATGTGTGCTGAGCACATAGCCATTCCTACTGACGTCAGCTGGGGGCCTTGGGCGTTCAGAACGTCTAAAAGTTAGGCCCCTTGGTGTCTCAAGGGGACCACCCAAAAATATGGAGGTACCCAAAGTTGGTGCCCTCTTTTGAAACGTTCAGCTTCAGTGGCAGAGCCAGAAACAACTCAAAGCTGCTAATTCTGTGTTTGAACAACAGATTATTCTCCTTCTCTCTCCTCCCCATGTGCAGCATGTTAACAATGGGATGGTGGTTGGTACGTCCTCACATATGTAGCATGAGCGTTGCTGTATAGGCAATAGTTCACCTATGCCAAGTAGGTGTGTCTATCCAAATGTGGTCTTCTCCTGAGGTCTTTTCTCCCAGGACATTAATAGATGGCAGAGAAGAGCTCATTCAGACCCTGGCTTACATAATATAGAATAATTACCCAGGGTCATGGTGGATTCTCCATCGCTGGCAACTTGTAAATCAAGAGTGGATTTTTTCGCAAAGGTTGGCTCTAGGAATTATTTTCGGGACGTTCTCTGGGCTGGGTTATACGGGAGGTCAGACTGGATGATCACAATGGTCCCTTCTGCTCTTGCCATCTATGAATCTATAATATAAAATTAATTAATTATATTATATTATATTATAAGTATAATTAATGAGAATTGAAACAATAACATTGACATGAAATGTCTTGACCTTATCAGAATGAAATATTTTGGAGTATTCTGTATCATGACAAATTCTGAAATTTTGTCCCCATCTGGGACAACACCAGATTTTGGAATCTCTGAATTTCCCATTCAACGGAAATTCCATTTTTTGCCAACTCTACCATACAATCATTCACATCTGCCACTTTGTTTCACAAGGCCTTTTAAGTCAGGCTCCGGTCTATGCTGAGACTCAACCCTGGCTAACAAAAGCAATGGTTGTGTCAGGTAACCTGAAGGCACATTCCTATGAGCAGGGCTCCAGCCACTAACAGGCAAGACAATGAACCGGGAGGACCATGTGTTTGAGAGGGGTTGTGTGCCCTTTGCACACCCGCTCATTTCAATGTGCTCTCGCTACCCCTGCATTGCAACTCAGGTACTTTGGCGTGCAATTAACCCCGTCTGCAAATGCAGATCCTGTGAACCTCCCATGCCAAAGGATGTCCCTTTAAGAATTTGGGACTGGAAAGTACATACGACCGAGAAACACAACACAAGGGCCTGAAGGACATCTTCAGGGAGGAAAGCAACGGAGCTCAGCACCAGCTATGGAAGGGTTTCCCAGGTGACCCCACGGAGCATCAGGAGGCCGTTTGTTTCTACATTAGGATTATTTATGACAAGCGAAGTGTGCCGTAAACAAAGGGATGTAAGAGGCTCTGCAGATGGAATAAGATGCTTCTCAGATGGCTGCTCTGTTTCCACAGAGCTAATTGCCTCATAAATTGGTTTTATTCTGCTGGCTGAGGCTAATCTCCCCCTTTAAAGTTAATAACAGAACTCCAATTGTTTTGGACTTGGTGCTAGCCAAAGAAGCTGCCGAGGGATTCCAGAGGGGCCAGACGATGCCTCAGCTGCTTGGTTGCTCAGCGACAACCAACGGGCGTGCTTATGGAGGCTGGGTTTCCATTTCATAGAATCATAGAATATCAGGGTTGGAAGGGACCTCAGGAGGTCATCTAGTCCAACCCCCTGCTCAAAGCAGGACCAATCCCCAACTAAATCAGCTGGCCTGGACTGCAGAGGGACAATACAGTCTGCAAATGAGAAAATGACTGTGCTCTCAACCGGCCCTATCCTGTAGGTTGACGTGCATGTTCTCAGTGGCTACACAACCAGATACAGATAGCAACTGCCAATCGTTGCCAGCAGAGGGCGCCCTGGCTCAATGGTAGTTGAGGGCAGCCGACATCTAACCGGACTGAGTCCAATGTTTGAATTACTAGCAGGGGTGATGACAGCTATATTGATAGAGACACAGAGTTCAGAACCAGGTGGAAACACATTAGGCTCAATACAGGCGCAACTGGATGAAAATCTCTGGCCCGTGCTATGCAGGAGGCCAGACTAGATGGTCCAATAGTTCTTTCTGGCCTTGAAGTCTAGGAATCAGCCTAAATTTGAGAGCATTTGGATTCAGGCCAGTCCTCAAATTTTATTCTGATCATACCCGAAAATGTTTTAAGTTGTCCTCTGCCAGCTGCTTCATTTCCTGCTCAAACCTGTGCTGAAGTGGCCCTGAAATAAACGCAGGCTGGAAACATGGTAAAATGCAGCAGATATCATTAGGTCTACTATCAAGCGGCTGGGTGCTAGAATTAACATTGCCGATTAGCAGAGCACCTTCTCCATAACCATGCCCCTTTGGCAGCTAGGTCTGCAGGAGCAGCACTTACCATCTCGGAAAACTAGCAGTCCCCCACTTCCGCCTCCCCCGATGGGTCCTCAGTACCACTGGGTGAGCGAGGACACGCTCAATGTGCAAGAAATATTTCAGATCCAGAGACGCAGATTCGCTTAGAGCAAAGTGGTTTTGGCGCGTAAGCCCCTTCATGCGGAGAAAACGTCAGGAACTGAAGGACTCATTAATCTAGCAGATAAAGGCAGAACAGGAACCAGTGGCTGGAGGTTACCACCAGATGACTGCAAATTAGAAATAAGGCATATGGTTTTAACGGTGAGGATGATGAACCATTGGAACAAGTTACTGAGGGAAGTGGTGGATTCTCTATCTCTTGAGGACTTCAAATTCAGACTGGATGACTTTCTGGACAATATCGGGCTGGGGTATACAAATGAACACTGGACAGCAAGGGGTTAAGGAGCTGCTCTACGTTCAGCCAGTTCCGCCCCGCCAGGCCTACAAGGCAGGCCCAGGGTGCAGGAAGAACTTAAAAGGGGAGCTCACTTGGTGGCAGACCAGGGAAAAGAACAGACCATCAGCCCTCAGCTCCTGAGGACAGGCCTGACTGAAGGCAGCAGCTTCCCAGCCGACCACTGCCCAAAGCTGGGCCGGCTCCAGCGTTTTTGCCGCCCCAAGCGGCAAAAAAGAGAAAAGCTGCAATAGGTGGCACTTCAGCGGCTGCTCTACCACCGTCACGTCGTTCTTCGGCGGCAATTCGGCAGTCGGTCCTTCCCTCCGAGAGGGGCTGAGGGACCCGCCGCTGAATTGCTGCCGAAGAGCTGGACGTGCCGCCCCTTTCCATTGGCCGCCCCAAGCACCTGCTTCCTGCACTGCTGCCTGGAGCCAGTCCTGGCCCAAACGGCCCTCCCTCAGGGAAGTGAGGGCCCGATCCTGACGCACCTCAAGAGGGAGCCATTCCCCTCTATTTCCTATGGACTCAGTTGACTTGCATTTATTCTCTTTGGGTTTTGTTCATGGACTACCCCGGATGGGGAGAGACTTTACAGCCCCTGGCACAGGAGATGGGTTGACCCTCAGGGCACCCCCTGCTTATTTCTGGCCTTTTCTGTTGTTTTAGTGGCAAAGATGTGGGTCAGCTGCCATGGCGATGGGCACAGCATAAATTAGATGAGATGAGAGAGGGTTGGCTCATGGTCTTTGCTGCTTCTATAGGGAATTACAAGTTGGATGAATGAGTTCAGTAGGGCATCCATCTAGGCATCGTAAGACCATGACCTCCAGGTGCATGTCCTTTATGTGAGTACAACAATGCTGTGCTGCTCACCTCTGGCCTTTGCTTGCTTCCTCTTTGGCAAATGAGAAATAAAGAGCTGCATATATGGGGCAGGAATAAGAAAGTGTTGGGGACCAGCATAAGAAGTACACACAAAGCCTCTCGCTGTTCTGATTGGCTACCCCAATCCTTGGAAGGTCAGCTCCCTCCCACACAGGCTCCTCTCACTGCTGGAGCGATGTTTAAAAATTCCCCATTAGTCTACCTCTGCAGCACAAGGGCAGATTACTATTGCTAGACCGGTCTTGGCGTCCACCCTACTGCAGAGGGCTCATTGATGGGTAATCTGACGAAATCTAGGGATGGGCCAATGCCACAAATTCCTCTCCACACCCAAACTTCCTCAGAGTTCAATGGTGCTTGGCTCTGGTTTACCCCGGGGTGGGAAACCTTTAGCAGATATCCAAGAAGACGGTTGGAGGAGACCTGAGCTTCCAGTCCCAACTGTGAATTTTAAAGGGTCACGTCATCTCCTTGCACTGCATCCCCGTGAATTCTCTGCTGATGCTGGGCTTAATTAAATAGAAATATGAAGCAAGTAAGTAAGGACAATTAGATGGAAATGCAGCGTTACAGGGTGTGAATGCTGATTACCCTAATAATAGACAATAATGCAGTTTACGGGAGTTAAATGGTTTGTTTAATGGATGGAATGGCCTACAGTATATAATATATAAAGTACTTAACAATAAACATTTAATTACTAACTTCACTTCTGTTTTTCTTCAATGTGCAGAACAAAGTGGTTAATAAAAGCGTCGCCAGATTGGAGTAATTTATGCCCCTGTAAAAACAAATCTGCATATCTGACGGGCAACAGCAATTCAATGTCTGCTCCTGGGAGATTCTAGAACGCATGCAATGGACTCATAGCACATACAGGAGCCCAGGGAAATAAAGCTGAGCTAAAAAGGAACATGGGAACAGACCTTAAACCAGTATCCTGCCTTCTACATGGTCAGCACCAGATAGTTCAGAGAAAGATGCAAGAAGGCCTATAGTGGGCAATTATGGGCCAACCTGCCTCCATGGTGAGTTTCCTTCTTACTTCCATTAGTGGGAGCCCTGAATTCACACACTCCTTGAAGTCAGACATTCAAGTCAGACTCACCATGGACTTTTCACGACGGTCTGATCTGGCCTTGGAATCTATGAATCTCTGTACTCAGGTAAAGAGCTAGCAGCTTTACTGAATGCCCCCACCTTGGCTGGCGGTCTACACAGCAGTGACTAAACACTGCATCGGTTCACAAAATGGGCCTTCTACAACTCCGGAAATGGTTGGTGGGTGGCTGGCTCTGTTTCACTTGTTGTCAAGTCCTAGGCCAGGAGCAAGGAGGGGAGCACCGCTGGACACGACATGAGGGAAATCGTCAGTGAGCCTGCCACAAGAGTGTGGCTGAAATGAGACTACCAAGCGGCACAGACGTCACACAGGCAAGTTAGTCTGCTGGTGGGTGTTGGTCTGAAATGTAAGCAGGGCGAGCCTTTGGCGTGGTTGTCGAACATCTCTGAACTGCTGCACATTGCACGCAGAGCAGAGCCCCGAAGCAAAAGTGAGCGGCTAGCCAAAAAAAGCTAGGATAAAAGCCTGCTGATGTCATTACTGTCCTCAACAGTGGAGAAGCCCCGCTCACCGAGCTGTTAATTTCATGCAATGGGTTATGCAGCACTGATCACAGAACATCAACATATGCAGCTAAATTTTAATCTCTCACGTTCCACTCTCTCCTATCAGAACTTCTTTGTCCACCCCATGATCACATGGTACATTGGGTGGAAGAGCCAGGGCCCGGCTGATAACAGGCACTTGACTCCAGCAATGCACAAGCGTTCCAATTTGATGTGCATGAGGGAAAAAAACATGGCAATTGCCAACCTCGGCCAGCAGGGGGTGGGGCAAGGCGCTAGCTCCCTCCTTACATTTAATTCTACCTTCACTAGACCTGCAGTCTCCTAACTGAACGATCAATGAGACATTGTCCATACCTAGCATCAACAGTCCAAGGCAGTGGTGGGCTGCACGTGGCCCGTCAGGGCCGTGAGACAGTTTGTTTCCATTGACCGTCTGCAGGCACGGCCGCCCGCAGATCCCGATGGGCGGGGTTCGCCGTTCCCGGCCAATGGGAGCTGCAGGAAGCGGCGGCCAGCACGTCCCTGCGGCCCACGCTGCTTCCTGCAGCTTCCATTGGCCGGGAACGGTGAACTGCAGCCACTGGGAGCTGCGGGCAGCTGTGCAAATGTAAACGAACTGTCTGGCGGCCCGGCAGCAGATGACACTGACGGGCCGCATGCAGGCCGCAGGTTGCCCACCACTGGGTCCAAGGAGCACAGGCCACATTAACTGCCAGTCAGGAGCTAATTCCTCACAGGCACTTCCTGCATCCCGCTTCCTGCCTTGTTATGTAGGGCTCTGTGAATTGGACAGTATGGTGCACAGCATGGACTGATAATCCAGCTCCTCGCGGGTTTGATTCAGGCCACCACCAAGGAAGATGCCGTAGTGGGAAAAACCACCGTTCTGGTTTGGGCCAGAAGTTATGAGGCCAAGCTCTTTCTGCAGCAGCCCTGCAAAGAGAGGGATCACTCAGATCACAAAGAGGGGGATTACTCAGACTTGTGGCTATTGAGTCCTCTCTCTTCCGCATGTCGATAGGCCTTAAATATTGATCGCCAGCTGTTATATAGCATTCAGCCCTGCGCGCCAGCACGATGGCCCAGTGGAACTCAGGCGCAGATCCTCAAAGGCATTGAGATACCTACATGGCTAGCCCAAGGCCACCTAGGAAGTCCATGACAGAGCAAAGAATTAAACCTGGGTCCTAACTCCCAATGGACTCTGGGCCAGAGACTCTTTGTGCCTCGGTTCCCTATTTGTGAAATGGGGATAGTAGCACTTCCTGAGCTCACAGCAGCAGAGGGAGGATAAGTCCATTAAAGACTGTGAGGTGCTCAGATACCACAGCAAAGGGGAGAGGCACAACAGTTGCTAGACGATAGGGGAACATCCCCAGTGCCCAATGCTATTAGCGTCACTAGGTGTCATTGAGAAATTTTCCTAGCCCCTTTCAGCAAAGGATCTCCAAGCACTTTACAATCGTAGAGTTGTAGCCCTGGAGGACTGGCAGGGCCCTCGAGAGGTCATATGGTCCAGTCCCCTGCACACAAGGTGGGACTAAGTAATAGCTAGACCATTCCTGATAGGTGTTTGTCTCAGCTGTTCTTAAAAACCTCCAATGACAGAGATGCCACCGCTTCCCTAGGCAACGTTAAGTCTCGCTAGCCCCTTGTGAGGTCAGTGTCATATGCCTCGTTTTACAGACAGGCAAACTGAGCCACAGAGCTGCTTAAATAACTGGCCGAAAGGCATGAAGCCATAAAGATCAGCGTCAGAAGTAGAGCTGAGTAGCTTCGTTGACCATCTCTGTGCCTCTAGTGCCTCCTGGTGAGACTATCCAAATACCAACCTCCTAGATAAGCCCTTTTCCATCCGTAGATCGCAAAGCACTTTACGAAGGAGACAAGTATCAGAGGGGTAGCTGTGTTCGTCTGGATCTGTAAAAAGCAACAAAGAGTCCTGTGGCACCTTATAGACTAACAGACGTATTGGAGCATAAGCTTTCGTGGGTGAATACCCACATCGTCAGCTGCATGCTCCACTACGTCTGTTACGCTATAATGTGCCACAGGACTCTTTGTTGCTTTTGACGAAGGAGAGCAATCGCAGTAGCGTCATTTTACAGATGGGGAAACTGAGGCACGGCACCATGCAATGACTTGCCTGAGTTTGCCCAGAATAGAATGCTGGGCTCCTGAGTCCCAGTCAAGTGCACTAATCACCTGGCCATAGCTCCTTATGACCTCACAGGGGAGGAAAGAGTTAATGTAACACGCTCCAGAACAGGCAGCCCTGCAGCCGCCCTGGGGCATCTGTTGTGACATGCAGCTGAGGAGCCGCTGGCAGGATTTGTTGCTTTATTAACAAGACAATTAAGGGGGAGTTGTCACGGCACCAGCAGCCAGTATATTTATCACTCAGGGCTGACCTTGGTGCGCCTATTTTACTCCTCAGGAGCCGCTATTAAAAGTTTGAAGGCAGGCCGGGTGGCAGGCAACAGTGTGAGATTCTGGTGTTTGCAAAAGTCTTGGTTGTGCCAACCTAGAGCCTTCAGAAATCATGTCAGGTATGGAAAAGAAGACGACGATTGGATTAAAATATCAGATTTTTTTTTTTAAAGTTGGGGGGGGGTAGTTCCTTTTGGGGGGGGGGTGTTTGTCTTTAGGGCTGCCATTTTCAAGCTCCTCTCTCCACCCTGAAAGGCCAGAAACACCAACTGTTTAGTTAAAATGAAAGCTGAGTTTCACAATCCCATGCCTCCAGGAGCTGGGTCTTTGGGGAAAACACCAAATAGCTTGAGCCTTGTGATTAAAATCTCGAGAGTAACACTGTAATGTGTGTGTGTGCTCGCGCTGTTTGTGCCTCTCTCTCAGTGTGTGAGCGAGTTGCTGGGGGGAAACAGGCTGTGTGTGTCTCTCGGTGGCTGTGTGTGTCTTGTGTGTGTGAGAGAGAGAGGCAGACAGGGCTGCGGAGGGGGGCGTAAAGCTAGATAAATGTGGGATTTAACTCACAACTGACATGCCCTTCCCTGGCCTGATTCCAGGTTGTCCTTGGTCTGAGAGCGGAAGGAATAGATTTGTGTATGAGAGCGACTGAGAGCTCTCTACCGGCCCCGGGGGCAGGAGCCATCCTGGATTCGCTCCCACGGTCCCTTGTTCCCACGCCGCTATCTTGTGCCGATCTCTCCCAATAGTGCTCTCAGAAATGCTGATTCATGGAGCTGGAAACATGCATCAGGCTTCGCCCCGTGCAGTCTCGGGCACTCGCAGGCGTCTCTGCAGGCCGGGCCGGACGCTCAGGGAGAGCCGGAGAAACCTCCCTGGGCCACTCCCGCTATGGCCCACGGCCTCCAGGGCCGGGCGGAACTCATGGAGTGCAAATCCCGGGCGCAGACCGATGTTCTGCCGGCATCCTAGGATCGGCGACGTCACCTTCTGGGCCCTGTGCAGGCTGGGGGCAGGTCTGGGAGCAGGCACCCGCACTGGGGCTGCTAAGGGGACTTGTCCTGAAGGGGGCGGGAGGCTTTTGGGGGGGGGGCTGGCGGTGCCCGGATTAGAAGGGTGGGTGGGAGGGTTTGCCTCTAAGGGTGCCACTTGATGCCCTCACCACTCTGTGTTGGGGTCAGCCCGCACCCCTTGGCCAACACGACCCCCCTAGAAACAAGATGGGCCAAGCTGCACATCGATTGCCAAGGAGGCAGCATAGTCCTGCGCCAGCAACCCCCTCGACCGCCCAGAGCAAGGTGGGGGAAGCAGCTTCAAAGCCACACAGCAGGTAGGTTTGTTCCCCACCCCCCCGCCCTGTCCCCAGGTTCTGATTGGCCAATGACACCCCCCTGCCCGGGACACTCCGCTGCTTCTCCCAGGAGGCGGCGGCTGAAAAGGTGGCTTTGAAACGGCAGCGCGAGCCCAGCATGAGCTCTCCGGGGGTCTCTGTACCCCTCCTCTGGCAACATGAGCAAGCCAGCCCACCCAGTGCTGGGCTGGGTCCCCTGGACATTGACAGGCCTGTCCCAGCAGGCCCGCGCGGCCGCGTGGAGCCACAAAGCCATCGGCCAGGGTGGCGCCGTCCGTCCGTGCACTGCTGCTCCCTGCCCCTCCCGCAGGCCCACAGAGCAGCCTGGCCCAGCCAGAGTTCACTGGTGGCTGCTGGGTTTTTCCAAGCATGGCCTGGTGGGGCGTTAGCCATGCGGCTGTGCTGACCCCAGAGGACACGGCCAAGCGAAATCACTGCGGGAGGGAACAGGGGCTCTCTTCCTGCCCGGATCCTCCAGCGCAGGGTGTGTGCAGGGAATGCTTGTGCTGAACTAAAGTGGGCTGGGGGGAACCAGGGACAAGCCGGCAGCTTGTTTGATGAACATCCAGCCCCTTAGCCATGCTCCCCCCCCCCCCACCCCCGCTTCTGTCTTTCCTCCCTGGCACTCAGCTTAGGGTAATGAATCCATCGCACAAAATCCAGCTGAGGACTCAACCCTCAGTCTTTCAACCGGGGGGAGGGGGGAGGCATCAGGGATGTGGGGGGGAAGCGGTAATCAGACTCATTCCTTAACCAAGGCCATGTATGGGCCGCGGCCTTCCTCCAAACAGCACCGGCTACTGCCAGCTCAACAGATTCATCCCTGTGGCGGAGTGAGGTCCAGCCCAGGGACTGAGGCAGGCAGCAGGCACCTGCCCAAGTCAAGCTGTGGGGGCCAGTTTGTCCCCAGCCCAGGCTAAGGGAGGAGGCCCCTGTTGCACTGGCCATAGCATTAGCAAATGGGCTCTGGGCCATCGCCGGGCTGCAGGTCTGCCTCGACCTTCTCACCTTCTATCCTTGACCAGCCCCAGCCCCAGCCCCCACTCACCACCCCTGCTCCAGATAGGAGGACCAGATAGCAAGTGTGAAAAGTCGGGACAGGAGGTGGGGGTAATAGGTGCCTGTACAGTAACTCCTCACTTAAAGTCGTCCCGGTTAACGTCGTTTCGTTGCTGATCAATTAGGGAACATGCTCATTTAAAGTTGCGCAATGCTCCCTTCTAACGTTGTTTGGCAGCCGCCTGCTTTGTCCACCGCTTGCAGGAAGAGCAGCCCCTTGCAGTGAGCTGGTGGGGGCTTGGAACCAGGGTGGACCGGCAGCCCCCCTATCACCTCCCCCATCAGCCCCCCGCTCCCCTAAGTTCCCTGTGTAGCAGCTGCCTGCAGTTCAGCTGTGTCCCTCCCCCCACTGCCATGTGCTGCTCCTGCCCTCTGCCTTGGAGCTGCTCCCCGAGACTCCTGCTTGCTGTGCGGGGGAGGGAGGAAGAGGGGGGCTAATGTCAGGGTGTCCCCCTCCCCCCTGCTCCTGCACCCCGCTTACCCCATCTTCCATAGAGCAGGGCTCAGGACGGAGGGAGCTTGCAGCAGCTGCAATCTCAGCAAGCTGATCTAATTAACAAGGCAGTGTACTTAAGGGAAATGCGCATCTCTCCCTCCATTCCTGCTGCCTTGCAGAGTGAGAGAGTTAACCCTTGAGGGCTCAGCCAATTGCTAGTTCATCATTTAGCAGTAAGGGAAATATCCCACCGCTGACTCCTCCACCATCACAATCATCATCACTGTGTACCAGTATTAAATTGTTTGTTTAAAACTTATACTGGGTGTGTGTGTGTGTTTTACAGCTGGGGAAACTGAGTCACAGGGAGAGACTAAGTTGGCCAAAGTTACACAGTCAGTGGCAACATCAAGAACAGAGCCCCTCCCTCCTGCCCCCCAGCCCAATCCCCCAGCAGTAATCAATACACGGATAAACCTGTCCATCTCACTCATGTCACACTTGGATTGTAAATTCCACGGGGCACATCTTTTAATTCTGTGTTTGTACAGCACCTCGCTCCATTGGGTTTCTGGTCCAGGACTGGCGCTGTTAGGCCGTACAGTAAGACAGCCAATCTTCACTATCAGTAGCATATCTCCATCTCCTGCCACTGTAGGGGCCTTGGGCACTGGTGGCCCTCAGTCCCTCCTGTTCTCTGCCCGTGGCACACAGTCATTTAGTCTCCTGAGGGCTGTAAGTACTTTAGTCTAATCCATTGGGCTGAATGCAGGGATACCTGGGGATGGGAGAGGGGGTTGGTGGCCTGGAAGAAGCGAGAGATCAGACTAGATGAACAGATAATCCTGTCTGAGCACAGCCTCTCTCTCTCGGTGTTTTGCCTCTTTAAGAGCAAAGATGGCCCTGGTTGTTTGCTCTCTTGAAAAGTGAAATGAATGACACAGGCTGTAGGATGACACAAAATTGTATTTGCTGAACATTGCCAAGAAACAAACGGGACAAAGTCGTCTAGTACATGGCACCGGCACCGAGAGTCACAGGTCTGAATACAGTGGGAATTGTTCAGGTTTGTATGACAAAAACAAAAATTAAAAAAAAAAAAAAAAAAAAACCACCCCGAAACCAAACACCGCTCAGGTCACCAGGGTTAAACTCAAGAGACCGACTGACCAGACGGACGCGAGGTTGCCAGCACAGCATCAAAGCCATTCCAAAGGACTCAGTGAAAGAGAAGCCGAAGGAAACCAAGGGCTGCATGTGGCAAGCCTCAAGTATTGGCCACCTCAGTGAAGCACGGACTGGGAGACAGGGTTAGCAGCATATGCTAGAAAAACGGGGGAAAGAATTCTAGCCAGCAGACAAGTTCGAATACAAGCCAGGACACAACAGTCTGAAAGCTGAAGTTTCCCCATGTAATTGTTTAATAAGACTCCCCCACTCACCAAGAGAAATTATTTCATTCTCAGCCATTGGGGTGTCCCTGCCCGCTCCCCCCCGCCCCCCAAACAGTAGACTAGAGACTCAGACCTTTGCAGTTGAAGGCTCCGAGCCACACGTGCAGCAGCGGCTCCAGGCACCAGCGCTCCAAGCGCATGCCTGGGGCGGCAAGCCGTGGGGGGGTCCCTGCGAGGGCGGCAGTCAGGCAGCCTTCGGCGGCGTGCCTGCGGGAGGTCTGCCGGTCCCACGGATTTGGCAGCAATTCGGCGGCGGGTACGCCGAAGCCGCGGGACCGGCAGACCTCCCACAGGCAAGTCGCCGAATCCGCGGGACAGGGGACCTCCCCATTGTCAAAATCTGCCTCCCCACTCCAGAGAATGGGGGGGGGTCGGTTACTCAGGAACTATGTTCCACAAGGAGGTGAGGTGTAGTCAACTCCCCGCCCCGATGCAATGATCTATGGCAGGGGTTCTCAACCTTTGAGGCCTCCCCAACGTGCTGTAAGAACTTCACGCCCCCACCCCCGGGGCCACAGTAACTGTTTTTCTGCATAGCCAGTAGATTAAAAACCGGAGCCAGCGTTAGGGGGTAGCAAGCCTAGGGCCCCAAGCCAATCTAAGTCCCTCGGGTTTTGGCTTCAGCCCCAGGCAGCAGGGCTCGGGCTTCGGCTTTCTGCCCTGGGCGCCCGCGAGTCTAACGCCGGCCTTGCTCTCTGGTTTATTTCGGTGGACCCCCCTGAAGCCTGCTTGTGGCCCCTCAGGGGACCCCGGGTTGAGAACCTCTGCTCTCTGGGACGGGTGGCGTGCAGTACAAGGAAGCGCCTCCCCCAGCCAGCCCTAATAAGCTTGCTTTGTTTTTCTGGCCTCAGTCCAATCTAATTGCATTGCATCTTGCCCGCTCCCTGAGAGGAGCTCAAGTGTCTTCTAGCTTCACGCTCCAGGTTGAGGAGAAGTTGCAGCCTGCAACACCCCACGCAGTTCATCAGAGCCTGGGAGCACCCGGGAAAAGCAGCGCCTCCCCCTGGCTGTCATCTGTCTGCAATTCCCTGGGCCGGAGCGGAGTTAGGGGCCCCTCTTCCCACTGGACACGTGTTCAGAGACAACTGGGGCAGGTGCCAGGGACAGCTCAAGCCCAGGGCATTCTCTCTCCCTCTGAAACCTCCCCCCAGTTCACTCAGAGGACTGGCTCCTCAAAGGCATTTAGGCTCCTAACTCCCAGTGGAGGAACTGGGCCTGGTGGCCTTGCGTGGTCACGGACTCCGGGGCCCAGCAAGCACACAATGCTACCACCAGTGGCAGTGGCGGATCCTGCCTCGGCAGCGGTCTGCATTCACTTTGTACGTGTGTACGGGACAGGACGTTCACTCTGAGCCTGCATTCCTAGAGCGCCCCCGCAGCAGCCCGGGAAGTCAGAGGCCATTCCTGGTGCATGGCAGGCTGGACTGGGCAGCAGATGCAGCTCTGGGCCCTTCGTTAGGTACCTGCTCCCTGGGATTTTAGCCATCGCTGTAGCTACCCCGGTGCCCAGACCCCTCCTGCCGATAGGGTGCAGCCACGTGAACTGTGACTCGGCTGCGTTTGCACTGACGTGGCGCCATTGGTGGCTACAAACCCCAGTGCAGACAAGCCCGAAGGGTCCAACTGGAACTTTCTGCCTCTGCCGGGTGGGATCCCTAGTTCCTCCCCAGCATGGGCTAGGCCATGACCAGCACTAAACAGTGTGTGACTCACAGCAGGCCCACTGGTGCATGCAGGGGCTCTTCTAGCATGGAAGGCCTTTGCACTGGGGGTAAGTCTGTACAACTCCGCTGCATTCCCAGCTGCGCTGCAGGGGAACATTGCTGGCTTCCTCCACTCTTGTCCACTCCTTTGCTCCAATGCCTGGTCACCCCTGGAGAGGAGCCATTTGTAACACAGAAAGGGAGGGGAACTTTACATCCAATGGGCCAAATCTGTCCCAGGTGTCGCTCCAGCGATGCATGGAGAATGGGTCAATGCTCATTATGGCTGGCAGGACCCAGTCCAGCAAAGTTCTTAAGCAAGTGCCTAAGATTCACTTGACTTATATGAGACTTAAGCATGTGCTTCATCGCTGTGACTCTGGCACAATTCAGCAAGGAGGTGCCGCGCACCAGCCCTTGACCAGCTGAGAGCTACGGCTGGTCAGGAGCTCTCGGGCTCCCATCGCGATACGCAAGCGATTGCAGAGGCGGCTGGCAGGCTGCTCAACGGAGCTCGGTGGCTGCTGGGTTCTGCAGCAAGGCCCAGGGTTTGGCTGTGCCTGTTTTGGAGAAAGGGAGGAGCCGCAGTAACCGTGCGCACCAGGCTTTGTGTTACAAGCAGCAGCATGTGGCGCCCCAATTCTGCGCGTCCTGCCTGCAAGGTGCTGAGGCCGAGGACACCCCAACGACAGGAGGAGCGGAGCATGTTGTAGAAGGCGCCAGAGCAGCTTCTAGGCTGGATCATGCGGTGCCCAAAATAGCCAGATTAGTGACTCAGGGGAGTGACCGCTGGTTCGCAAAGAAAAGAGAGAGCGCTCCAGGGGCGTGATTCCCCTTAGCACCACGCCAAGGAGAGGCTCTGACCACACTGCCCTGCGCAAGAGCCTACAGCAGTTACTAATCTCAAGGATCTTCACGAGTCACGCTGCCCATCCTTAGCCCTGAACCGGGAGAGCTGTTGCCGAGACTACCACCACACCAACCTGAAATGATTGATGGATGATCTATGCCTCTCCCAACCCCCTTCCTTACCCTCCTCGCTTTCCCCTCAAATATGAGCCTTTATCATTCAAGTGGATGTTCTGAAACTAAACCCACCCTATAAACTGATACCGCACAGGACAACAGACACTCGAGCCCTGATCCAAATCTCCAGTCAATGGCCAGACGCCCCTTGACTTCCTCAGGCTTTGGCTTGGGGCCTTCAAGAACTGGGAGAGGAAAGAAAATCACCGCTTACAGCCTGCGTAAAAGGCACTGCTCTGAATTGGAAAGCCAGGTTGAGTGACGGGTGCTTGGTTTCCACTAGGGAAAACAGCAGGGCAGACTGGCACAGTGTGCTTGAGGCTCTGGCTGCAGGAGTCTTTTTCTTTGCTAGACGGCCTGCCCAGTGAAGAAATGCACAGGGCATTGAGCCAAGAGAAAAGGCAGAGAGCGAGTTGGAGCTGGTTATGGCTTGTTGTAACATCCTAAGCTCTGAATGCCAGGTGGTAAACTCAGATTGCTGACCCTGCTAAGGAGACTAGAAGAAAAAACAGGAGAAGGACGCCTTATTTCTTCATCATCAAGTGGCTGTGACACCGCTGCCCTCCGGGACAAGGCAAGGTGGCTACACTCAAGCTGGAGGGGAACACGTAACTGGACCAACTGCGGTCGGAAAGGCAAGAGCTCCCTTCTAACCAAGCCGACAAAACCAGCGGGTGGGGGGAGAGGTGGGGAGAGAAATGCTTTATTGTTGATTCAGTAAAACTCTCCAACAGACTCTTTGCAGACAGTGAAATAGCAGCTTTTCCAGGGCCATCTGATGTGTAGTCCCTAAAACGTTCCCATTCGAGCAGCCAGCACGGTCGGGGAATTTATTGGCCCATATTATACAGGGATCTGTCCTAAGCTAGTGTGGACTGTGGGCTCTTTTCAGCTGACAGGCTCAATTCCAGCCATGGGGTAAGGCAGATGTCTCTTCAGTAAAATAAACGGAGTGGCACCTGCTTATACCAGGGCTGATTTTGGCCCAGGGGCTCGAGGCCTGCCTCCTGCAATACACGCTGGAGCTCTTTGTGCAGGGCAGTTTACAATGCATGGATCCAATCCTGCAGGCCTCATGCCCTCAATACTCCCACTGAGTGAGTGAGTGAATGTGCGTGAGAGAGTGTGTGTGTGCATGTGTGTGTGTGAGCGAGCAATGCAGGCTCCAGGCCTAGGTGGGAGGCATAGTGGCTGGGTGGTACATTTTGTCTGCTCTGAGCCGATTTCTTCAGGAGCAAACGGCGAGAGAGGGAGAGGCACTTTCCCCTTCGAGCAGCGCTGGAACAGAATGAATCAGAGCTGAACGCTACATCCCCTTTCGGGCAGAGGTTCAGTTTCGCTTCTGCAGGGACAATACAGTACTGGACGGTTGCTTTGTTAGCCCCACACAATGAAAAGGGCTTAGTAGGATTTCTTTTGTAACAACTGTCTGGTTCAAACGCAGCAGATGACAAAAAAAACATATACAATAAATTAGAAGTCGGCACAGCTTCCTAAGGTGCTCGTCACTAATAAAACAATTACTTGGGAGACAAACTATAGCTCTGGTACTTATAATCTTGTTATCTTTAAAAAAAAACAATAGTCCACAGGATTGGGCATAAAAATAAGCACATTTAAGCCAAAAGCTTGCTGTTAATTAGGATAACCCGCTTTTTTATATATATAGATCTCTCTCTATAATTTTTTTCCCTAACATTGTTCTTCGAAGGACCCACTGGGTTTACAAAGGCATAAAAATAGAGATTTTGAAAGGGCAGGGTGCTAGTTAAGATGCTCAAGGCACCTCTGATTAAAATGATGGGAGAATATTCTACAGAACTGGCTCACAGTACAGCCGTGCTGTGAGCAGTTACTCTTGAATAGTCTTGTTTTTGGAAGGAGGGCATGGAAGGAGGAAAAGGATAAAGGAATATCCGTTGCAGCAATTCCCCCCCATCACACACACAAGATAACAAAATATGGAGAGAATCTGAGGACATGGGCCAGATTCTGATCTTAGTTACACCGGTGTGAATCCAGAGTGACTCCATTGGCGTTAGTTACACTACTGTGTAAATCTAGGGTAACTCCAGTGTTCCTGAATTTACATCAGTGTCACTGAGATCACAAGCCCACCATTAACTTTGTGTGTGTGTATATATATATATATATATATATACACACACACACACACACACACACACACACACACACACACGTACACACACCTTTTGACCTACAAGAGGGTTTTTTTCCCCCTCATATCATACATGCAAGATCAGAAAGATGGGCTTGGTTTGGAGGTTTAACTGTGCCACAATGTATTGCATGCTTTGCTAAAGCCAGCTTCTGTTAGGTAAGAGTGTTATTTCATACAGTGTCCCAAGTAGGGAGGAGGTAGCGGCACCTATACCAACCCTGTCAAGGCAAAAAGAAGGAGGAGTTTGGGCAGGGGGTTGTGACCTTAAAAAACAAAAGATCAGATCTGCTTGCCAACTGCATCAGCATTCAAGTAGCATTTAAAGTACCTCCATGGGACTTTAGGATCTCTAAGGAATCTAATCTGTTGACTCTGACAAGTGTAAGACCCACTTTGTTTTATTTTAAGCAAGCAGGCTGCAGGGGAGTTTCAAACTCCCAGAACCAAACAGGAGCAAAGAATTGTGGGAAAGGCCAGTGTCAGTATTAGGACCTGGAGTATCGTCCCCACGTCAACGTTGTGATAGTCCCGCGTCTTCTAACTCGTCACAATATAATAAAGTCATGCAGCAATTTTAAATAAGTAGTCAAACAGTTCACTTTTCTCTGACTTCAACTTGTTCACCAGCACAGGATTGGAGGAAGCAGGTCTAATGATACTTCATGTGCAGAATTCAAGAAAGGAAAATAAAAATAACCGCACAACCGGAAACACAGAAAGCAGATTTGTTTTCTCAGTGGTATGTCTCAGATATTCTGTCTCACCATTTCTTTTCCCCCACCCTCTTCCTTAAAACTGCACTTTCTAAACAGCCAGATTGCAAGTCCATCCCTGCCTACGTGACTAAACTTTTCCACTTTATTAACAGGCTTTTTTGTTAATTATTATTATTATTTCACAACTAGTTTAAACAAATCCAAAGTTTCAGATTTTTTTCTTTTTTTTTTTTTTTAATTTGTCAGTTTCCCAATTTTCCCTCAAGAACATTTCCAGGGGCGGCGTGTGCTGCTGCGATCGTCCAGCTCCGAGATCTGGAGGAATTTTGGACCGAGCCCAGCTACACACATTTCACTCCGATATGTGCTCTTCCTGATAACTTTTTGTGTTTGCTTTTAAACGTATAAAATCACAGTTCGTGTTACATCTTCAAAGGAAGAAAACAAAACACACACACGCGCACACACATCATATTGGTGAACACTGTACACTAAATAGGTCTTTTCAACAGCAGAACAGGACGTTTGGCCTATCATAGGTCGTAACATGGGCAGTGCCTGAAACTTTAGGGATGCCACACCAGCACAAAACAGCTGAACCCCCCCACCCATGGGTATCTTTACTTCTAGGCTCAGAGCATGGGACAGCTGGGCTCAGATCCTCAAAAGGTATTTAGGATCCTAACTTCAATTGATTTCAGTGGCAGTTAGGAGTCTTTGAAGATCTAGGCCTTAGCTCTTTCCTGTTCGGGTATCAGACTGACATCCCCAAAATTCAGCCAATACAGCATTTACAGGTACCACACTAAGCCACTTCTGCATCAGACTTGGAGTTCAAATGCTGTCAAATCAAAGTGGGAAAGGGGCATTTGACCTGTCTTATTATTATGTATATATTTTAATAACACTTTTGAATTCATTTTACTGCTAAAACCTTGCTCTTTAAGAAGAATCCAACCTTTAAGTTGACACATTTTTTTAGGCTCATGTTCCTTTAAAATTCTCTTTTCTTTTGTTTTTAAAACACCTCCCGGAAAACTTGCTTTCTTCTGGCAGAAAAATCAGCTGGCAGCTCCGGGCTCTCACTGCACCCGCTCTGTGAAATTCTCCGGGAAAACCCCCCGACTTTGATCAAGTTCCTTATGCTGGAGCCAGTCAGCCTCTTTCACGCCCATCAGCCATCCTTCATCCTGGCAGAGAGATCAGATACCAAGGGCCAGATTATTTTTTTATGCAGTGCAGGTTGGGAGACATCAGAAAGGGAGTGGGTGAAACAGATGCGCAAAGTGATGCTCTGAGCTAGCCCTACTAGACTCCAAACAAGATGGACAAAGGAGCTTCTTTTCATTTTTGCAGTTAAGCCCACCTCCCACTGGAGGAAATGGCAAAGCTCCCACCCTGTGTACAAGCAGGGCACAGTGATTACATGCAAGACTTTCGCTGGATCACCAGTTATTGGGCTTGGTGTAGGAATTGCTGCATGGAATCCCCTGGCCCATGTTATGGAGGAGATCAGACTGGATGGCCTTAAAACCTATGGATAACCTATAAATCAGGAGGAACTGAATAGCCGCCAGCAGAGTCCTGCCGGCGTCCAGTCCCCGCCCCTGGGTGTTTTGTCCTCTGCCGAGGTCATTCAGCAAGGAGGTTCCCTGCAGATTGGGAGTGTGTCTAGAGTAGGAGAGGGTTCAGGGGAAGAGGCTACTCAGACATGCAGAGACTATTGCCTGATGCAGTTCTCTCTGCATAGCTCGGTGCTGTCACGAGGAAGCATCCTCTCAGCTAGCAGCAGGCAAAGGCTCTGGGGGGTACCAGCCATGTGCATCGAGACAGCCTACGGGTTCATGTCCTCGCCTCACAGACAGTGCATGCATGGAGAACTGTTTACTACAACAGCTGCACGCGTTGTTCTGTGTCCTGCGTCCACCTCTTTGGGTGAGGCATCCATCTAGGCCCTCAGCTCATTTAAATGCATCTCAGGGGTGGGCAAAATACAACCCACGGGCCAGATCCGGCCCATCTAACATTTCTGTGCGGCCTCCTCTGCCCCCTTGCGATCTCCGGGCTGCTAAAAGTCCCGTGGTGCAGCAGGGCGCCCAGAAGTGGCTATGGCCAGCTGCTGCTGGCACATCTCTGCATGCCCCTGGCGGGGGGAGAGGTGGTTTCCATGAGTTGCCCTCGCCCCCAGCACTGTCCTCACAGCTCCCATTGGCCGGAAACCAGCCAATTGGAGCTACAGGGGTGGTGCTTGCGGGCATGGGCAGCACACAGAGACCCGCTGCCTCCCTCTCCGCAAGGGCACGCAGAGATGTGCCAGCAGCAGCAGCCAGCCACAGCTGTTTCCAGGTGTGGTGTGGGGCCACGACACACAGGCAGCCTGCCTGAGCCCTGCTGTGCCGCCATCTGGGAGCCGCCTGTGGTAAGTGCCTCCCGGCCAGAGCCTGCATCTCACACCCCCTCCCACACTCCAACCCGCTGCCCCAGGTCAGAACCCCCTCCTGCACCCAAACTCCCTCCCAGATCCCACACCCCCACCCGCTGCCCGAGGTCAGAACCCCCTCCTGCACCCGAACCCCCTCCTGCACCCAAACTCCTTCCCAGATCCCCACCCCCTCCCACACCCCAACCCGCTGCCCCAGGTCAGAACCCCCTCCTGCACCCAAACCCCCTCCTGCACCCAAACTCCTTCCCAGATCCCGCACCCCCTCCCACACCCCAACCCGCTGCCCCAGGTCAGAACCCGCTCCTGCACCCAAACTCCCTCCCAGATCCCCACCCCCTCCCACACCCCAACCCGCTGTCCCAGGTCAGAACCCCCTCCTGCACCCAAACCCCCTCCCAGATCCCGCACCCCCTCCCACACCCCAACCCGCTGCCCCAGGTCAGAACCCCCTCCTGCACCCAAACCCCCTCCTGCACCCAAACTCCTTCCCAGATCCCGCACCCCCTCCCACATCCCAACCCGCTGCCCCAGGTCAGAACCCCCTCCTGCACCCAAACCCCCTCCTGCACCCAAACTCCTTCCCAGATCCCACACCCCCTCCCACACCCCAACCTGCTGCCCCAGGTCAGAACCCGCTCCTGCACCCAAACCCCCTCCCAGATCCCGCACCCCCTCCCACACCCCAACCCGCTGCCCCAGGTCAGAACCCCCTCCTGCACCCAAACCCCCTCCTGCACCCAAACTCCTTCCCAGATCCCGCACCCCCTCCCACATCCCAACCCGCTGCCCTAGGTCAGAACCCCCTCCTGCACCCAAACCCCCTCCTGCACCCAAACCCCCTCCCACATCCCAACCCGCTGCCCCAGGTCAGAACCCCCTCCTGCACCCAAACCCCCTCCTGCACCCAAACTCCTTCCCAGATCCCGCACCCCCTCCCACACCCCAACCTGCTGCCCCAGGTCAGAACCCGCTCCTGCACCCAAACCCCCTCCCAGATCCCACACCCCCTCCCACACCCCAACCCGCTGCCCCAGGTCAGAACCCCCTCCTGCACCCAAACCCCCTCCTGCACCCAAACTCCTTCCCAGATCCCGTACCCCCTCCCACACCCCAACCCGCTGCCCCAGGTCAGAACCCCCTCCTGCACCCAAACCCCCTCCCAGATCCCGCACCCCAATCCCCTACCCCAGCCCAGAGCCCCCTCGTCCAAATTCCCTCCCAGAGCCCACACCCCTCACCCTCTCCTGCACCCCAACACTCTGCACCAGCCCGGAGATCCCTCCTGCACCCAAACTCCCTCCCTGACACCGCATCCCCTTCATTAATATAGTAGAAATGTGCAGCCGTGCCGACTTACCAAAATTTGTGGCATGCCCCCCCCCGCGAAAATGATTGCCCGCCCCTGGGCTAAGCTCACTAAGCAGCTGGGACAGAATGCTCAGCGACCGGCCGCCCCAGCCAGCGGTGGCGGGGAATTCAGATGTTGGCTCTGATTACTTTGCATTACTGGAGCTGGCAGGAGTCACTGGAGGACAACCAAGGCAGCTATATAAAAACACAGAAGAGAGCTGCCCATCTGGCAGCCCCCCACCCCATGCTCTGTGCTGCCTGCCTCTCTCAGGGAGCGAGCAGCAGCTTCTCCTTAGGGTTTTTACCCTTTTGCTTTCCTCTCCTGCTCTCTGAATATTTTATATCGCCGCCACTGGAACAAAACGCCCAGCGTCCTCAGCCTGGCAGCTCCCCGCTGGCAGTGCCGATGCTGCAGGCTGATTTACCCCCAGCAGGCTTGGCCTCATGCGTTGAGGGGGCTTCCTGGGAACCGTACACGACTCAAACCCATGTGCCCAATTCGGCGGAGCTGCGGACTGGAGGGTGGAGGGTCGGTGATAGACTTTATCGCTTCCACGTGCCATAACTTAGGCAGACAAATGGCTGGGTGGGAAGAAGCAAGCCCGGGGGGCTTTCCTGCAACGCCCAGTGAGGCGAGCGCTAGGTACCATCCAGCCGCTGGTCCGTGTCTGTGATGCACAGAGGCACAAGCGGCGCGTCTCCCACCCCTCTACTGCACCCAATTTCCCGGGGCGGGGTCCCTGGGTCTAGGCGCTGCAGACATGGCCTTAGCTTCCTGGCTGCTGCATTTGAGCACTGAGGCTGCAGATGGTTAGACACAATTGAATACATGAATTGCCTGGTTTTTCAAGCTTTCTCCGCTCACGTGCGCCAAGCGCGCTCTTTGAGAGGCACGTTTGACAGGGCGGGGCCTTGCCACAGATGAGCTGGAGCAGAGGATGCTCTGGAAACTATTGTGAGGAGGCCGCAAGACTCCAAGCCTGGCTGGCGGCAGCCTGGATGATCCCAGCACTGTGGCTCTCAAAGCTGCATCCGGCTCAAGTGCACGTATAGGGCATAGAGAAACTGCACCATACGCGCCCTCTCCTGCCACCGAAGCTAGAAGGGAATCTCCCTATCACCCTCCATAGGATCAGGGTTTCCATTCTGGAAGCTGCTAGAGGCATGCAAGTCCCAGACAGAAGAGGATACCATAGCCAGCAGAAATGGCCCGTTTGAGCTCCTCCCAAGACTCTCTCACACTGCAGGGAGCAGCTGTAAAACTCCGAGTGCTTTACAGACAGGTGTATATGCAGCATTATCCCCATTTTCTAGGCAGGGATGCGACTTGTCCAGGTAACACAGCAAGCCAATGGCAGAACTGGGACTGGGACTAGAACCACCCTCTTCGGCCTCCCCGTTTGTACCCTGCCGACCCTCTGCACCACACTGCCTGCCATTAAAAAGGTATTCAAAGGGCCGGCTTTATCCCTGCTGAATCCAGACCTCCATGGGGGAAATCCAGCCCCGCGGCTTTGTTCTAAAGAGCAGGGAATTCTCCTACCTGCTTCGAAAGCCACCAGGGCTGCGGGGCAGGGAGGTTAGATCTGTGTTTTCCTAGCAGCTGCCCTCCTCTCCTGCTAACAGAATAACTGCAGCATCCCTAAACTGGAAGTCCTGAATCTCAGCCCGGCTAGGAGGATTTCCTCAATGCTTTTATGGAGGGCTTGTAATAAACAAAGTCAGTCCCAGCTCATTCACCTCAGGCTTGGATCTGGGAGAGGCTGAACCTCTCCCTAGGAGAGTCAGGCGAGATTATCACAAGGGTCCCGTCTGGATTTAGAATCTGTGTCTCGGATTCTGCAGCCAAAGGATGACAGCTTTGTTCTAGTCCTTAGACTATACTGCCATCTGCTGGGCAATGACATTAGAGCAATACCAAAACATCCCTGATGGTATAGCTAGCATAGCTATACTGAAGTCAAGGACCTGGTCCATAGCGTGTAGACGTATCCTAAGAAGGCAACACTGTAGCTGGGAGGGACTCCCATCCCAGGTAGGATTTCACTCTTCGGGTGTATCTACGCTGTAGCTGGGAGGCGTGATGCCATGTATACACACTCACTGTGATGGAGTTAGTGCGCTAAACTTAGCAGCGTTGCCCTGGGTGCAATACCGTTTGGGCTCCTCGGTTCATACTCACGTGGCTTGCCCACCACTCCCCGCACTCCCCCATGACCACACTGGTCCATTTAGCGCGCTAGCTCGCCGGTGTCCATCTATTGCATGTACGTCTATTGAGCTGGGAATGACCCCTCCCAGCTGCAGTGTAGACACACCCGAAGAGTGAAGTCCTGGAGCTTCCCCTCCCCACTCCACCCGCTGGGAAGATTCCCTGTAAACAGAGGATCCGTGTACCCGGGATTGCAGCCTGCGATTCTCAGCACGCTAGGAGCTGGGATTGGGAGCAGGAGGAAGATGAAGGTCAAGTAATGACCTCTGCTGTGATCAAGGAGCAGCACTAACAGGTGCCCACCTGAGGCCTGACCAGCTGCTCTGCTGGCAGGAGGAAGGCCTAGCTACCTTAGGATGTAGTTACAGGAAAGAGGAGAGGGATAATTTTTTGTAAAGGCCCCACACACACACACACACACCCCACTTTCCATGCCTTTAGCCAGGCTGACGTCTCTGCAGGACCCTCGCTCTCGGAGAAAACCCACCCTCGGTTCTCCACCCAGCTGCCAGCGACAGACCCCAGCCAGTGAGGGGAGGAGAAGCAATCAGTCCCATCCCCACCCAGCCTTCTTCCTTCCCGCCCTCACCTGCTCATCCGGGTTGTCGAACGGAATCACCAGCACCACGTCCCCAGCCTTCAGCGGCAGCTCGTCGCTGTCCGTGGCCACATAGTCATGCATGGCCTGAACCTACGAGAGACGAGGACTCGGATGAGCACCCGCCCAGCTCTCCAAAGGCGGGACAAGGCACGCGGAACCTTGTGCAGAATTTTCAAATCTCTGCGATTCCCGTTTCTTCGAGCTCGTTTTATCCCAGCCATTTCAGACCAGCTCCTCAAAGTAATGGAGGTGCCCAATCCCCACTGATTTCAAAGGGAGTTCGGCACTATGTCCCTTTGAGGATCTGGGCCTTTGTCCCTCCCATCTCTGTTTCTCTATCACTTACAGGCAGTCGCTCTGCCTCCCCCAGAAATGAACTGCTCAGACCCAGCTGCTCTGGTGTAGACGGGTTTCTGCTTCTAGACCCAGGCTGAGTTCGCTGTTTAAGGCAAACGAGTGACTTGGGCCAAGGGAGTCAGGGCATTGGAGTCCACAATAGCTGTTCTTACCTAGGGTGACCATAGGTCTCATCTGGGCCGGGACAGCCCCTTTTTTAAGCCCTGTCCCAGACGTCCCGATTTTTTTGGCAAAAGAGGGCATTTGTCCTGTTTGTTCTTGCCGAGTGATCAAATTGGCAAGAGCACATGGGATAAATGGCCACTTTTGTCAAAAAAGTGGGGTGCTGTGGGGAGGAACGTGTGGGTGGGAGAGTGGAGATGCCAGCCCTAGGGGGGTAGGGGGGGCAGGCTGGCTTGGAGGGTGGGAGAGGAAGGGTTTCAGTGCATGGGGGACCGGCAACCAGCGACAGTCTTGAGTGGGGGCGGGGGTGGGGGAGGCGGCAGGGCAGGGTTCCAGCGACCCGGTCAGCAGGGCTTGAGTGACAGCCTCGTGTGGGGGGCCTGCAGGGTTCGAGTGACCAGTGACAGCCTGACTGGAGGCCAGCAGGGTTCAAATGACCAGTGAGTAGTAACCACCTCAAGTTGGGGGCCAGCAGCGTTCAAGTGACCAGCGACAGCCTCGTGTGGGGGGCCTGCAGGGTTCGAGTGACCAGTGACAGCCTGACTGGAGGCTGGCAGGGTTCAAATGACCAGTGAGTAGTGACCACCTCAAGTTGGGGGCCGGCAGCGTTCAAGTGACCAGCAACAGCTTCGAGTGGGGGGCTGGCAGGGTTCGAGTGACCAGTGACAGTCTGGGGGGAGCACCTTGGGCGAACAGCTGGGGCCAGCCCCGTGGGGGTGGGGAGGCCTTGGACTAACCCCACGGGTGTCCCATTTTCCCTTTGGGAAATATGGTCACCCTATTCTTACCTCCAAAGGGCACAGATCCCCTTTAAAGAGAGGCTGTGAGTTTCTGACACCCGCCTTAGCCTAGGGCACAGAAAATGCCTGCAGGTCAGAAGTCACCCCACAATTTGGGGCTGAACCAGATCCCAGCATCATCAAACGCGGGAGCGGCTGCGATCTGGGGCCTTATTTCACTGCTCACTCTTATCACGATCCCCAAACCCCCAGATCTGACTGACCCTAGAAATCTGGGGTGTTGGAAACGCAGCTCTGAACTTTCAGGCCTGACTGTGGTTTATCTGCCTGAGTTCTGCCTTTAACGGGGCCTTGTCACACGTCTCCAGATGGCAACTGGCACCCGGTCAAGAGGACCAACTGGTGTAGCCAAGCACTGATTCAACGTCTCTCCCACCTGCAGAGCTCCGTCAGGCTCAGCCTGCTGGGATTAGAGCTTTCCCCGTCCCCTACCCCTGGGATGGGGAGAGGCGGACATGACTCCAACCTGCCCCCTGCAGAACAAAAGCTCTGAGGGGCCAAAGAGGATGCCCCCTGCACTGGCTGCAGTGAATCTGGCCCGGTGTCTAAGGGAACCCACATCATTGGTGGCTTTCCCATTCCACTGTCCCCAGCAGCCCCAGAGCCACTGGTGTCACAGCACTGGGTGTAACGCCTCCTGCACGTGGGTCGCAGGGATGGATCAGCCCCCACCCCGCATGCGCTTACCTTAAACAGGAAACCCGGGGGCATGTCGGCCCTTTCAGAGGGGGCGCTGCCCTCCTCGGTGCCGTTGACGTTGGCTGGGAACGTCTCCACGACAACAGCAGGCAGGGAACTCTGGGTGGGGTGGGGGGCAGGCGGGGAAGAGAAGGGGAGAAAGGGAACAAAGCCACACTGAGAAAGGAGCGTCCGAACTGCTCCCCCGCTGCAGAGACCCACTAAATCCAGCCCCAGCCTGCCCCAGATCCCAAGCCCCGATTGCCAGTGGGGTTTCCAAGCAGGCTCGGCCATGTCAGCTAATAGCCCTGACTGGAGCAAAAGGGAAAGCAGAGAAGGGGGCAGATACTATCGAGGGATCCGGGCTTGTAAGGAACTTAGGCTGGGCGATGAAGGTGGTTTGATTACCTTTTGGGGGACAATATGGACATTTTTGTCTTCTCCGGGGAATTTCGTATCTGCGCTGCGATACTGAACATTTAGGGAGCCCCATCACGCTCACAGCAGTGAAATACACGTGCAACGGTGCCATGCTGCTGGGACATTTACGTTTCCTCACTCCTCGCAGTACCCCTGTGGAGTGGGCCAGCGGCCTAACGCCCCTCTTACAGACTGGGAAATGGAGGCAGTGAGGAGAAGCAACTTGCTCGAGGTCACAGCAAGAGTTAGAGGTCCGGGGATTCGGGCGGGATGGAGGTCAGTGGGTGTGAAGCAAAAGGTGGGCGGGGGACACCAGTCCCCCCCCGAACAAGCTTATCACAACTCCTACTGGCTTGGCTTTGAGGCATGGGCGGGTTAGGGGGCTGAGGGAGAAGGAAGGTTCCTCATCTGCTCCCGAAGGCCTTGGCTCGAGCGCGCAAGACAAACCCAGTGCATGTCTGGCCTGTGAACAGGGACACAACGTGAGCATGCCAGTCACAAGGGCAGCTTCCACGCCTGATCATTCCACAGCCCTCTTTCCATCCCAGCTGCCCCTGCAAAACGAGAGCGGGGTGGGAGAGGACAGGACCCCACCTTCCCTACGTTCTTACAGGAGCAGATCCTGAGTCAGTTTCTGGTTTAGGTGCTTCAGCTCCAGCTGCGGCTTCTGTCCCAGATGCTTCGGCACTAGCAGGAGGTGCTTCATTCCCAGCTGGCTCGGCACTGGCAGGAGCGGTTTCTGCTGGCTGCAACACAAGAGGCATCCGGGGAGAGAGTTACACTCATTAGAGAGAGAGTCTGTGCATGGGAAAAGAGATCAATTTAAAGATTACACTCTCCAGGCAGAGATCACAGCTAGCCAGATCAAGGAGATGGACGCTGTCCACCGCTGCCCTCTCCTGGTAATTAGGAAAATGATTCTTGCTCCTATGTTTTCCTGCCTCTCCACAGTCTAGCTAGCCTGTAGCTCCCACTCCATCCAGCCTCAGGTAAAGCGCCAAGTGAAATTAATGGGAGTTTTACCCGAGTACAGAATGAACTATTTGACTGCATGCGGCCACAGGAAAGGAGACAACCATACGAGGTACGCCCAGCTGACCTGACGCTCTCATTTGCTGGGCCAAATACTGTTCTCAGTTACTCCAGTAAAGGAGCTCCATTGCAGTCACTGGGGCTACCCCAATTCACCCAGGTGTAACCAAGAGCAAACTCTGATCCACTCTATATAGAACAGGTA
The DNA here is from genome assembly GCF_027887155.1 of Malaclemys terrapin pileata. NCBI lineage: Eukaryota > Metazoa > Chordata > Testudines > Emydidae > Malaclemys > Malaclemys terrapin. The sequence goes on from NC_071515.1 coordinate 75,037,844, forward strand.
CAGATCTCTATGGAATTATAACGGAATCGTGGAAGTCAATGTGTGGTGTTGGTGACAGGGCTTTGGCGTCTTTGACAACCAGCTGATGGTTCCAGGAAGGAGAATTACTGTGCTGGGATGACAGGTTTCAGAGTAGCAGCCGTGTTAGTCTGTATCCGCAAAAAGAACAGGAGTACTTGTGGCACCTTAGAGACTAACACATTTATTAGAGCATAAGCTTTCGTGGACTATGCATCCGAAGAAGTGGGCTGTAGTCCACGAAAGCTTATGCTCTAATAAATGTGTTAGTCTCTAAGGTGCCACAAGTACTCCTGTTCTTTGTGCTGGGATGGGCTCCCTCTAGCAAATACTGGGAAGAGCATCTCTGGACATCATCTGGCTAACCTGATAAGGAGAGCTTTAAACTAGGTCTTATGGGGGATGGTGACAAAAATCCAGCCAATGCGCATCTAGGCTCAAGTAATGAAGACAAGGGAAAGGGGCAAATTTCTGGAGAAGGGCCTAAAAAAAAAAAAAAAAAAAAAAAAAAAGCAACAGGGCAGTCTGCAAAATATCTTCCAGGCTTGTACACAAATGCAGGGAGTTGGGGGAAGAAGCAGGATGAACTGAAGTCATGGTGTATGAAGAAAATGATGACTTAATTGGCATTACAGAAAGTCGGTGAGATAACTCCCATGATTGCAGTACCAGCATGAAGGGATATAGCTTGTTCCAGTGGGAGAGGTATGGGGGAGAAAAGAGGAGGCATTGCACTGTATGTCAAGAATGTATACACTTGCTTCGAGGTCCACAGAGAAGCGAGCGACAGACCTACTGAGAGTCTCTGGGTGACAATAAAAAGGGGAAAAGGTCAGTAGTGAGGTTATGGTAGGGGTCTATTATAGACCACCAAATCAGGAAGAGGAGAAGTGGATGAGTCATTCTATAAGCAATTAACAAGATTAGCTAACACACCTGAGCTAGTATTAATGGGGGATTTTAACTTCCTTGATATCTGTTGGAAGACTAATGCAGCAAAGCATAGTATGTCCTGCAAGCTCTGTGTAGGGGACAACTTTCTGATTTAGAAAGTTGAAGAAACAACTCGGGGGTCGTCCATTTTGGATCTGGTTTTGACCAACGGGGATGAATTAGTTGTGAAGGTGGTCGGGAACTTGGGAGGAAGTGATCATGATTGGATAGAATTCAAGATCCTAAGGAAAGGAGGACACGAGAACAGCAAAACAAGGACACAGGACTTCAGAAAAGTGGATCTCAAATGACTCAGAGAAATAGTAGGCAAGGTCCCATGGGAAGACTAATTAGGAAGAAAAGGAGTCAAAGGGGGCTGGCGGTTCTCAGAAGATGTAATACTAGAAGCTCAACATCAAGCTATTCCGATACAGAGGAAGGATCAGAAGAACCACAGGAGGCCAAGGTGGCTGCACAGGGAGCTTTTAAGCTATCTAAAAACCCAAAGGGATACATACAGGAAATGGAAGGAGGGGCATGTCACCAAGGAACTATACATGGGAATAGCATGAGCGTCTAGGGACAAAATCAGGAAAGCCCAGGCAAAGAATGAGTTACAGCTGGCAAGACAACAAGATGGGTTCTTCAATATGTCAGACAAAAAGAAAGATCAGGGATGGTTTGGGTCGATTGCTCAATGGAGAAGGTGAGCTGGTAACGGAAGATGATAGGAAGGCAGAGCTGCTCAATGCCTACTTCGCTTCAGTCTTCAAACAAAAAAAATACCATGTGACCAGATGACTAGTGAACTTACCATAGACAATAAAGGGGAAGTAAAAGAACACGTCCGAGATCTTCTGACCAATCTGAATGAATTCAAATCAGCAGGGCCTGATGCTATTCACCCCAGGGTGCTGAAGGAATTAGCCGAAGAAATCTCAGAGCCACTGGCAATAATATTTACAAACTTATGGATGACGGGAGAGGTCCTGGAAGACTGGAGAAGGGCTAACACAGTGCCCATCTAGAGACCAGTCAGCCTGGCTTCGATACCTGGGAAGCTACTAGAGCAATGTATAAAACATTTAATTGTAAATACCTGGAGGATGAAGAGGTAATCACTAGCTGCCAGTGTGGATTTACTAAGAACAAATCATGCCAAACCAGCCTGATCGCCTTCTTTGACAGGGTAACTGGTTTGCGGATAGGGGGAATGTGGTGGACATAATAGACGTGGACTTCAGCAAGGCTTTTGACACAGTCCTACATGACATTCTGATAAATAAGCTGGAGAAATGTAGGCTTGTTGGACGTACCATTAAGTGGACACATAATTTGTTAAACAGCCACAAACAAAGAGTAACTATTAACGGAATGATGACGGATTGGCAGGTCTCAAGTGGGTTTCCACAGGGATCTGTCCTGGTTCTAGTGTTGGTTAACATCGTTATTAATTACCTGGATGTAGGAATAGAGAGCATACTGATCATATTTGCAGATGACACAAAGCAATGGGGTGTTGCAAACGCTTTGGAGGATAGAGCTAAAATTCAAAGGGGTCTTGATAAATTGGAGAACTGGGCTATAGACAACACAATGAAATTCAACAACGACAAATGTGAGGTGCCACACTTAGGGAAGAAAAACCAAATGCACAAATATAGAATGGGGGATAACTGGCTTGGCAGCAGCACTGCTGAGAAGGACCTGGGAGTTGTGGTGGATCACAACCTCGACATGAGTCGGCAATGCGATGCTGTTGCAAAAAAAGCAAGCGCAATATTGGGTTGCATTAACAGAGGCCTGGCATGCAAGTCACGGGAGGTGATAGAACCACTCTTCTCTGCGCTGGTTAGGCCGCAGCTGGAGAACTGTGTCCAGTTTTGGTCACCAAGGTATAGAAAGGATGTGGAGAAACTGGAAAGAATCCAGAGGTGAGCGACAAAGATGATCACAGGGATGGAATGCAAGCCATAGGAGCAAAGGCTGAAGGAACTGGGTATGTTTAGTTTGGAAAAAAGAGGAGATTAAGGGGGGACATGATAGCGGTCTTCAAATACTTGAAAGGCTGCCATAATAAAGATGGAGAAAAGCTGTTCTCTCTTACCACAGAAGACAGGACAAGAGGCAATGGGATCAAACTACAGCACAGCAGATGTAGATTAAATCTCAGGAAAAACTTCCTAACGGTAAGAACAGTAGGACAATGGAACAGACTGGCTACAGAAGTCATGGAAGCTTCTTCACCGGAGGTTTTCAAAAGGAGGCTGGACAGCCGTCTGTCTTGGATAGTTTAGACACACCAAATACTGCATCCTGGCTGGGGGTTAGAGTAGACGACCCTTGTGGTCCCTTCTAACCTTATGGTTCTAGGATTCTAGGGCTTGGATTGAGGGTTATGAGCCAGATGCACAGCTGGTGTAAATCAATGTCACCACATCGACTTCCATGGAGCCATGTTGATTTCCACAAGCCGAGGATTTGGCCCATCCAGGACAAGATGCAGAAACGGGAATCCCGTTAATCTGCCAGACTGAGTAAGAATGAAAAAAAATTGTCAGTGATATTACCCGGATTCCTATGTGATTTTCAGCCCGTTCGATAAATAGGGGTCATCTGCAAATACTTGGCTGGGTTTTAATTCTTATAGGAAGTTTCCTAAAGGCAAAATCCCCTAACAGGCAATTTCTAGGGACCAATATTACTCGGAATATTTAATGTTTGTGTAACCCTGAAAGTGTGTGTGTGTGTGTGTGTGTGTGTGTGTGTGTGTGTGTGTGTGTGTGAGTGAGAGAGTGTGTGTGGTGGTCAGATACAGAATTGGCTTAACTATCCTTAGATTTAGATAGTTTTTCCTAATATCTGCCCTAAATCTCCCTTGCTCCAGCTTAAATACGGGGACAGGTTACCTAAGGAGGTTGTGGAATCCCCGTCATTGGAGATTTTTAAGAACATGTTGGACAAACATCTGTCAGGGATGGTCTAGGTATACTTGGTCCTGCCTCCTTACCGGAGGGGGGAAAGGAGGAAGGTGGGGAGGATGGATGGACTAGATGACCTCTTGAAGGTCTTTCTAGCACTACATTTCTACGCCTCTGATATAGAATGCTTCACTGAATTCTCCATCCCACACGCACACTGCATAGGGGAAGACCAAATGCTTCATAGCATCAAATGCATCTTCATGACACACTCAGTCACGCACACAATACCTGGGCTGAAAACAACCAGCCCATCTCCCTGGAAACTGGAGGGCCCAATCCTGCAACACTTACTCAGACAGATAGTCCCAGTGGGCCTGATCCTCCTCTCCCTTATAACAATTTACCCCAGATGAGGATTTGATCCCACTGGCGTTGATATGAGAAGAAACAGATCCATGTGATCATTCTCGCACAAACATGACTTCCGATGTCTTGCAAGGTTATGGATTTGGGTTTTGTTAGCAATATTCTTGTTATAAGGCTCTGCGCTTCCTGGAGGGGGTGGAGGGACAAAGCTCCAATATGCAATATGCCTAGAGAGAAATATTCACCGACTTCTCCCTGCCTAGCCACTGCCTCTCAGGTGTGAATGTTCAGAGAGATTTGGGGGCTGTGAGTTGGTACGAAGTATATGCCATTTTGAAACACAACAAGAACGCATGCCCTAAATTGCCTAAAATCTACAGCTGGGTCCAGCTAATCTAGAAACCTCCAGACCTGCATTTTCAGACTATCTATCCCTAAAGAACAGCTACCAGCAAGCAACTGCCAGGCAGCTAAGCCACACAATCCATGCCACCAGAGGGGGTCACAAGAACCTAGTGAGCCAACGAGACATGATCCCCAGTGCCCAGCAGTGGTTTGCTTAAGGGTCAGACACCACCATAAAAGAAACTGCCCTGGATTTTAAAGGACTGTTGAATTCCACAAGAGAGGAACGTGCAAAAAGGGTCCTCGGCGCTAGGACCAAAATGCTTCCCAGGAAAACTGCAGTGACTAGTTTTAATATCTTCAGTAGATATTTACTATCGGTTATACACAGCTCTACAACAGAGGAGATATTTTATGTGTCTATCTGTGTATACGTTACAATATATACGCACAAATATATTTATATACACACACAGTATACGTATATGAATATATAAAGTACATACATACTTATACTTTCTATGTAGATTTACTAAATACACTAATGCACATGAGGGTAATTATCTACTTACACACACTCTATATATTCTCTACAGATAGAAGTTTATTATGAGTACTATAGAATGCAGGGGTTTTCCAAAGCACTCCTGAATTCTGAATGGAGTAAATTCTCTTCGGCACAGATTGTGCAATGAGCTCTGTGTAGACAGAACCCTGCAGCCATTCAAAGTCCCAATGAAGTCAATAGGGCTTCAGGCGGAGGGGCCCACCCATGTGGGGCTCTTTGTGAGATCAGAACCTTGGCAAAAGTTGTGCTTGTGTAGATACCTCCCAGAGGGTATCAGTCTGATGAGGCAGGTTACTGCTCCGGGAATGCCCATCTTATTGGAAAGCTCTCGGTGCAGGAAGTTGCTGGGAGGTAAGGTCTACTGTGTTATACGAACATTTGGGATTTATTCCTGTAACGGTGGGGAAGGCCTAGAATTTACAGCACTGAACTTTGCTGTGCATTCAAATGGGACCTGAATTCCTCCCGTTCTAATCTGCGCCAGTCTGTCAAAACAGCCGCTTCTGACTGGATTGTCATTCTCGTTTCCCCTTCCATAGAGCGGAGGACACTGATCGTTCACAATCTCCTCAAAGCATTGTCCAGTCATTAAGGGACAGGCTGGGCCCTGCTGTCCCACAGTGGTGCACTGTGGGGCTGTGTCCTCTCCTGCATCTCTGCGCATTATTCCTATTTTAGAGATGGTGAGACTGACATGCAGACAGGCTAAACCATCAGCTGAAGATCACAGAGCGAGTCGCTAGCAGAGCCCGGCTGAGAACTCAGGACCCCCAGCTGCTCCTCTTGAACTTGGAGCACTAGACAAAGCAGCCCCTAATTTAATGTAGGTCCCTCCAAAATGGCAGGTCTGTGCATGAATCCTTCTACAGTGCCTACTGTCACCTCCCATTCCCATTTGACCCCCACTGGCTACAGCTTAAAGGGGGAGCAGACCTAGTGCCTCAACCTCCCCAAATGTTATCTCCCAAAGTGGGGGAGCACTTGTTCCTTGCAAAGTAAGGGTAGTGAGGCCATAACAGGAGAGTGGTTGCCCTGAACAGAGTTGAAGCATGGGGTGCTGTCATTAGAATCTGTTACAGCTAGCATAACACATGTATTCAGACTGTAAGCTCACTGGGGCAGGGATTGTCTTGTTCTGCGTTTGTGCAGCACCTAGCGTCATGGGGACCTGGACCGTGACTAGGGCTCCTAGGTGCTACCACAATAATAACCAGAATCTAGACCTCCTGCTCTCCATGTCCTAGAACACAGCTGCCAGCCTGCAGATCTTAGAACCACTCCCACCCACCCTCCATACTCATGTGAGCACTACATTCCGGATAGACTTGGGCTTGGATTCCACTTACTTGGGTTGGCTGGGTCTCTGTGGACTGGCTGGGCCAGTCCACAGCAAATGTGCTATCACTAGGGTTGTCAGCAAGACACGGATCCACGGACTGCATGCTGCTCGAGGAAGTCTTTTCAGGCTGGCGGTTGGGATTGGGGGACAGAGAGAAGAGGAGGAAGATGGCAGTGGATAAAAAGGAGAAGTGCATGGTAAATAAGGGGGAACAGCAGAAAATGAGACATTCACAGAGGTACAGATCGGCTGGACAGCTATTTGCAATTCAGATGAACTACAAACAAACACTTGAACATATTATGGAAACAGAGCGGCAACTTCATCAGCAAATCTCATGATCTTTCCATTGCTTGCTGTGTATTCTCAATAACAATGGTGCAGATCCGGAGTAACTCCGGTGGTCCTGGACAATGACAACAGAGCAACTCTGGATTTACCCTAGTATAACTGGGAACAGAATCCAGCCCACAGAACACACCCACACACACCCATATATATGGCCAGCTTATTAATTGTTCCCTTGTGTCTCCTAACCCGAGCAACTGTACTACAGCGATGTGTGTGACTCACTGTCCCTTCAAAGGAAGCAAGGTTTCAATTTACAGGACGGCCAAGAAAACTCGGTGTGAGCAATGCGCTTTAGCCCAGCAAGGCGGTATGCACGGGATCGTTTATTATAGCTATTATGGAGAAGGAAGCTGAATGGCTTTTCATCATTTGTTTACAGCAGCGGCTGCTTAGGAAGATGAATCACTTTAATTAAAAGAAACTCAACATGGTGTTGTGGAGGAGAAAGTGCCTGGTGATTGGAGACTTCGTGAGGATCAACACAGCTAGCAGGGAATCTATGACGCCACTCCCAAGCAACCACCAATATTGCTCAGAAGGCCAAGCATACCCAGCGATGGTTTGGTTGAACAGACTAGCCCCGTGCAGTTTGATGCAGTCGGGGCGTTGGCCTTTGGGAGAGATAGCGGATAGCTGAATAGACAAGAAAGCAATTTGGGGGAGGGGGATTACACTGTAGTAAATGTGAAAAGCAAGGTTAGCCCAGATAAGCAAAGAAAACCGGTTCTCTCACTGGGATCGATAGGTAAGGAGGGTGTCTATTATAATGAACCTTCTCCCAAGAACATATTCTAGGGTTTCCTTAATTGGGAAGTTTAAATTCAGCGCCCGCGGACTTCCAGGAGGGACTAAAGACTGGTAACAGGCGTGTTTTTCCCTTTGCTCAATTTTGCCAATGCACCTCACGCCTAACCCCCTGCCCCTGCTCCCACCCTGCTATTCCAACCCTGAGGCCTTTCACAGCTCTGGGAATGCGACCACCTCCTGCTAGTCCAGCACCAGGCCTTTCTGGAGCAGAAACTGCCAGTTCTGCAAACTTAATGGCTCTGGAATGAACAAGAACCAACGCAGTGAAGACTAACTGGACACAAGATTTGAACTCTGTGCCAAGAGGCTTGTGCCCCCAACCTTCCTGCACTAGCTAGCCTCTCCCACACCATCCGGCCTTGCTCACTAGAACTTCAGGGGGAAAATGAGGCCCTGTTTGTGCTTCGCGTAAACTGGATAGCTGCAAAGGAGGGTGGGTGTGGGACATGAGCACAGCACAGCAAACTGGCGTTAAAACGAACAGTAAGCAACATCAACCTCTTCGGCAGAGGCTCAGAGAGCCTGCCAGGAAGGGACAGACCTTCTACATTGTTATCACTGCGGATTTTACCACTTAATGAATCCATTGAATTTCAAAACGCTCAGTAAAGCACAAGGCAGGGATCCCCCCGTAACAAGGTCAGGCCTCAGATCTGAGCCCCAGCTGTGTCCATAGGGTCTCTCACCCCTCCACTCATGGGCAAGTTTACACCCTGTATTTTCCTCACATCCCTCCCTTCGACTGGCAAGTCCTCCTGAGTGGAGGGAAACAGAATCCTCCGAGAAAGCACACACACCTTCGCCAGCAGATCTCACCGCAAGAGCAACGCATCCAGCATGTTCTTTCCCCATCATGTCTGGGTCAAACCCATTCTCTGCTGCTCTTATGCCTCGGGTCTCCTAGACACCACTCAAGTTAACGGCCTGGCCAAGTAACCCTCCTGACGCACTTGGATTTATCCATGAGTCAAGCTGGGATGTACACAGCATTCCCACAGCGCAAGCACCACCATTTTTCTTAACTCCAAGCCCAATCAGCTTCCAGTCTTAAACCTACAAGATCCCGTAAGTGTTTTGCTAATAACAGCAGGAGTAACGGAAAAATAATTACCTTGGGCCAACAGACATTACTTACCACCAGCCACCCTACTGGTCTAATTTAACATACACTCTTTAGCCCATCAGTTCCTTCCTAATGTTTCCTGCCTACTCCATTCATGGCCTTACAATGCCATGGATATTTTGAATAGCTGAGCTATCACCACCATGTAGATGCTTCCCACCGCAGCTCTGACGTAAACAAACACAAACACATGGAATGCTACACAGGTTGCTCCTGTTTAATTAGATTCACTCCCACTTATTATTTGAATTCAATGGGCTTGTAACAGGGACTGACAGCAACCAACATCCATTTGGCCAAGTGTGTCTGTTTGGACAGGTGAAAAGAAACCCATGGCGAGCAATGGATTTCTCAGCCAGCTAATTTGCAGAAACTGTGTATAATGAGCGGGGGATGGAATCAAGTTGGCTTTCAGCAAAAGGCATTTGGATGTCACCTGCCTACGTCTCTATTTTAGGGACTTTCAGGATAGCAGCCCAGGGACAGTGCAGTCATGTAGGGTCACAGAGAGATGGGGAGGTGCTTTTGCTTTCCCCGGGTTTGGAGGCTTTGCTTACTGAATGGGTTTTCTGTTTTGTTTTATCGATCAGCATCTTCACACACACTCCGGCGCGCGTCCACCAGACTGCTCTCTGGAGCAGCAGGTCTCGGGACAACCCCCTCAAACGTGACGGCAAGGTTCTACCAAGCTGGTTACTTGCCAGAATATTCAACGCGGCAGCAGAAAAACCAGGCACCTGCCTTAAGGGGAAAGTTAGGGAAGCCAGGTTGGTTCAACCTGGTGTACCTGGCTCTACGCTCCCCTCTCTCACGGTACGTCTACACGGCGCACTCCTTACAGCGGTGTGTAGAGTACAGACCCTGCACACCCGCCAGTATGGGGGTTAACAAAGGTGTCGACAGTGAAGTACTGCTCAGGTGAGTAAACCCACATCTGAACCTTTGAGGTATAAACCCCGCACGGCTGTCTACCTGCCCAAGCAGTACCTCCTCTGTCTACACAGCTTCTTTCTAGCAGTGTCCCACTGCCACATGGAAAGGCTCCGGCAGCACGGAGCTGCCTCCCCCCGCCAGAGCCTTTCACTGCAGTGTGTAGCTACACACCAGTGTGGACATGGCCTAGCTTTCACTGCAGTGTGTAGCTACATGCCGCAGCCAGTGGTGTGTAGTGTAGACACAGCCTCAGACATCCCCCTGCTCTCAATGTAGCCGAGTGGGCTGGGGCAAGAAAGGGCGTGGCCCGGGTGCCTTATGTTCCAGCGATCCCTTGCTGGTACAATTGTCCCCAGGCAACCGTTTCTGTCAGCATAGTTCTGAGTATCAGGGGGTAGCCGTGTTAGTCTGTATCTACAAAAACAACAAAGAGTCTGGTGGCACCTTAAAGACTAACAGATTTATTTGGGCATAAGCTTTCGTGAGTATAAACCTCACTTCTTCGGATGCATAGAGTGAAAGCTACAGATGCAGGCATTATATACAGACACATGGAGAGCAGGGAGTTACTTCACAAGTGGTTAACCAGTGTTGACAAGGCCAATTCAATCAGGGTGGATGTAGTCCACTCCCAATAATAGATGAGGAGGTGTCAATTCCAGGAGAGGAAAAGCTGCTTCTGTAGTGAGCCAGCCACTCCCAATCCCTATTCAAGCCCAGATTAATGGTGTTGAATTTGCAAATGAATTTTAGTTCTGCTGTTTCTCTTTGAAGTCTGTTTCTGAAGTTTTTTTGTTCAATGACAGTGACTTTTAAATCTGTGATAGAATGACCAGGGAGATTGAAGTGTTCACTTACTGGCTTGTGTATGTTACCATTCCTGATGTCCGATTTGTGTCCATTTATTCTTTTGCGGAGGGACTGTCCGGTTTGGCCAATGTACATGGCAGAGGGGCATTGCTGGCACATGATGGCATATATGACATTAGTGGATGTGCAGGTGAATGAGCCCCTGATGGTGTGGCTGATGTGGTTGGGTCCTCTGATGCTGTTGCCAGAGTAGACATGGGGACAGAGTAGGCAACGAGGTTTGCTACAGGGATAGGTTCCTGGGTTGGTGTTTCTGTGGTGTGGTGTGTAGTTGCTGGTGACTACACACCACACCACAGAAACACCAACCCAGGAACCTATCCCTGTAGCAAACCTCGTTGCCTACTCTGTCCCCATGTCTACTCTGGCAACAGCATCAGAGGACCCAACCACATCAGCCACACCATCAGGGGCTCATTCACCTGCACATCCACTAATGTCATATATGCCATCATGTGCCAGCAATGCCCCTCTGCCATGTACATTGGCCAAACCGGACAGTCCCTCCGCAAAAGAATAAATGGACACAAATCGGACATCAGGAATGGTAACATACACAAGCCAGTAAGTGAACACTTCAATCTCCCTGGTCATTCTATCACAGATTTAAAAGTCACTGTCATTGAACAAAAAAACTTCAGAAACAGACTTCAAAGAGAAACAGCAGAACTAAAATTCATTTGCAAATTCAACACCATTAATCTGGGCTTGAATAGGGATTGGGAGTGGCTGGCTCACTACAGAAGCAGCTTTTCCTCTCCTGGAATTGACACCTCCTCATCTATTATTGGGAGTGGACTACATCCACCCTGATTGAATTGGCCTTGTCAACACTGGTTAACCACTTGTGAAGTAACTCCCTGCTCTCCATGTGTCTGTATATAATGCCTGCATCTGTAGCTTTCACTCTATGCATCCGAAGAAGTGAGGTTTATACTCACGAAAGCTTATGCCCAAATAAATCTGTTAGTCTTTAAGGTGCCACCAGACTCTTTATAGTTCTGAGGTTGCTCTCAGTTATGGTGGGGTCAAGCCAGCTCCCAGGATAAGGGGAGCAGAAAGGTGGCTTAAAACAACTTTCACTCCCGCTCAGCTAGACTTGAGGATCGGATTCCAGGTGCTTGTTCCAATGACAGGAACCCAGCTCTCGACTCTGAAATCTCATGGAAATAGGGTCTCATGAGATAGCGGGTACATTGCCGAGGCTGGGAACTCTCTGATGCAAGGGACTCTGCTCATTGTTACTTGTGTTTACAGCACCTGGCACAATGGGGTTCTGATCCCTGATTGGGGTTCCCAGGTGTTACTGTGACACTAATAACTTCCTACTCCAGCCAGGCCAGGAATAATGACTTTTGCAGAGGGTTTCAGCCCTTCCTGCTTCCAACCGGAAGCAGAAAACCAAAAGGTAGCAACAATGAAAAAAAAATTGTTTTATTTCAAAGTTAAAGCTTTTCCAAACTCAAAGCAGATTAGGAGTTTGGGGGGAGGGGTCACAGTTTGGGCCAATCCTCACTTTATTCAAACTGCTTCTCCCCAGTTACGCTCTGTTCAATAGCAAGAACACAGGTGGGCCAATATATCTCCTTGTGTATAAGCAAAGGAGAAGCGTGGTTTCCAACTCCACCTGAGCCTAGTGATTGGAGACCCCCCCACCACTGTCGGGGAGGACACAAAAGGGAAAGAATATACATCGTTTTTTCACTCTGCTACCCAAAGATAGCCAAGAAACCACAGCTCCGGGGAATAACAAGCACTCGTTCATCTGGGGAAGGAACACTCAGCGGTCTCATGCCAGACCATGATGGGCACATGAGAGCAAACCCTTCTCAAAGGGACCGGCTGCACTGCCACGCAGTAGGCAGACATCCGCAACCAGGGTTGTCCACTTTTAAGGCTTGAAGTCTTTCCCTGTGAAGACACAGACTTTTTTTTTTTAAACAAAGACAGACAGACAATGCACAAAGAGGGGAAGCAAAGATCAACATCAACAGCCAGTAAAAAAACATCGGGGAAGCATCCTTCTCAACATGCCCAGGGCATGCATAGTGGGGACAGCTCGATAGCCATATAGGAACCTTGGGCCAGATTGTCCCCTGGTGTCAATCAGCTTCCTTCCTTTGATTTTATACCAGCAGAGGGGCTGGCCCTTTAACACAAAGGAAGACATTCATTTCTTGAGCAGAAACAAAGAGGTTGCGTTTCTCGATTCGGCATTTCTGCTAAGAGTGATCGACCACGAGCAGCAAAGCCCGGCAGATATCCCAAATTTGCATTCAGAAGGGAGGTAAATTTAGGGGCAGTTGAGAGGCATGCAGGTTGCACAATGAAAGGGAGAGAGGACAGAGAGGCTTGGAGATCTGGAGAGGAAAGGAACAAATATGACTGTGCGGCAGTGGTAGGGTTAGCTTCAGGCGATGCAAAACACCAAGGGAAAGAGAGGAGAGCTAACGGCACAGGCGACAGTGCATTCTGCTAGGAGTGCTAGGTGCAGTGCCAGAACGCAGGGCCGCCTTTTTAGGCCGATCCACAGACCAGAAGGTGAAAGCAGGTTCGAGGCACAGGGAGCAATTCTAGCATGGCAGGGAGGGAGAGAGAGGAAGAAGACGGTGCCAACACATGCCAAGGTAGACAGTAAGAGTTTACCAAAACGGAAGCTGTATAAAATTCTTACCTCCCATAAATCCCAAGGTAAAGACTAAGCGTGTCAAAGAGCAACAAGAACAAAAACAGGTTTATACTGGATTATTTCCGCCAACGGAAGCAATACAAATATCGTTCGGAGCGAGGCAGACACACTCATTCCACTGCACTCGCCTCTACACTTTGACATTTTTCTTAACAATTGCCAAATGATTGAGACCTGCCTGCGTCGCACGTTGGATTTGAAGCACGGCATTAGACTAAGCACAGCCTCACCTTTGGCACTAGTACATCAGCACTGCAAGCGAAGGTGCAATGGCAGCGGGCGTTGATACACCCGTGCTACCTTTATTCTAGCCCGCATAGGTAACAATAGCAGTGAAGATGCAGTTGCACAGACCCCAGCTTTGGGTTAGCAACCTGAGTACATACCCAGAGCCCCCAGCAGACTTGTACTGGGGTGGCTAGACCATGCCAAAATCCACACAGTCCTCGGTTCACTGTTACCCAGGCAAGCTCTATTAAAGCTAGTGCGGATACGCCTACCTGCCATACAGTTCTGTACGCATTTGCAAACTTTTTTTTCTCGTGACTGAGTTGAAGAAAATTGTTGATGCCCGCAATCAAACGGAGCTGGGGATGAGGGGTTTGGGGTGTGGGAAGGGCTCAGGGCTGGGGCAAAGAGTTGGGATGCGGGAGGAAGTCAGGGCTCTGGGCTGGGGGGTGGGTGCAGGCTCTGGGCTGGGACCGGGGATGAGGGATTTGTGGTGCAGGAAAGGGATCAGGCCGGGTTTTGGGGGGGAGGGGGGGCGCTCTGGGCTGGGGCAGGCAATTGTGGTGTGGGGTTGGGGCGCAGGCTTACCTTGGGCAGCTCCCGGTCAGCGGCACGGCAGGGATGCTAAGGCAAGTTTCCTGCCTGTCCTGGCACCACGGACCACACCCCGGAAGCAGCCAGCAGCAGGTCCGGCTCCTAGGTGGAGGCACGCAAGCAGCTCCGCGCAGCTCTTGCCCGCAGGCAACGCCCCCCGCTCCCATTAGCCAAGAACTGGCCAATGAGAGTGCAGAGACAGTGCTCAGGGTGGGAGCAGTGCGCAAAGCCCTGTAGTCCCCCCGCCTAAGAGCCAGACCTACTGCTGGCCACATCCGGGGCACAGCGCGGTGTCAGAATAGGTAGGGACTAGCCTGCCTTAGCCGGGCAGCATCACCAACGGGACTTTTAACAAACCGGTCGGAGGTGCTGACTGGAGCCACCACGCCCCAGTGCCTTACATTCTGTGACCCAGTCCTGGGTCCCCACCCGCAGTTTGAAAACCACTGCTCTAAGTCCCACATCCCTCAAACATCAATGGCCGATGGTACTACTGGTCATCATCTCGCCACTGAGAAAATGCAAGGACTAGTGGCATACGGTTTTCTCCATTTAAAACCTTTGGAAGCATTGGGCTGATCATGCTCATTTCCATGACTGCAGTGACGTGTGTGTGTGTGGGGGGGGGGTCGGGGGGGATGGTTTCCAGAACTCTGCTTGGTGTTCAGCCCCCCACCGATGCCAAGGATCAACTCCCTGCAACGTCGGTAGCTGCAAAGATAGGCCAGCGCGGAGCGCTTTGGAAAATCCCTCCCATAATCCGGACATTGACGGCTTGTCTGTAAGTCCAAAGTTCTGTCCTATCTAATGGAACCGCAGATTGTTCACACTTTGATTCTTAAAAATCGCTCTGCTCCCACCACTAACCAAACCGAGTCATTTGCTGGGAGGAGCCCAGCACTAAGGGTGGGTTTCCCAGCAATACAATCAGGGCAACACTAAATCCATGTGGGACATGGTCCATGCTAACCTTGTGATGCACATTGACTGAGTTTCCTAGGCCAAATCCCGCAAACATCCCCATTCTCTGTGCAGATGAGATTGCTGCATGTGCAAAGCCAGGCGCACGCTCACCTGACTCATGCACACGAGCGTCCGAGAGAGCTCACGGATGTGTGGGGGCATGTGCACACTCCTTGAGAGCTCAGTCAATATGGAAATATGCACTGAAGGCATAGGCTGACTCCGCAGTCGGTAACGGTTCACGTACTCGTGGAAGAGGGAATGGGGAATAGTAACAAACCTGAGTGGCAGGTGTGGGTGTCTTCCCCACAGGGCTGGCATCTGGTTTAATGGGATCAAAATCCAGATCCAACAGGCTGGCTCCCTCCTGGAAGGGCCCAGGGGCATCAAACTTGGCAGCAGTAAGGAAGAAAAGCAGTGTGAGCATTAGACAGATATCGGAGATAGACGGTATATGGCACTTGATATCCAGGGCTCAGGGTGCAGATGCAGAAGGCACATGTTGGGCATGATAACCACGGATGCCTCCATGCCTGTGCCCCAGATTGCATGATGCCTGTGAGCACGTACAGCGCACCAAGGAATGCATGCAAACCAAGAACTCAAACCTTGTCAGTTTTCCTACTTGTCTGAATGGCTCGGACAGGACAGGGTGGTCTTATATGGCCGAATTGCCATTGCACCGGTCAGCTTGGAAAGGTTTCTCATCTATTCCCAACTGTCCTTTGCAGCTTTTCTGCATCACCATCAGCTACATGGTGCTCACAGCTCAGGATTAATTTCCCATCCTCCTCAGGAGCCGCCACCATCTGCTGTGCGGCCAACCGGCATTTAGCTCACCCGTCGTATCTACACCAGTTACTCAGGACCTGGAGCTCGGGAGGGAAAGGCACACGATCCTGGAAGGTACCTCCAATGGAGACCCAAGCCTAATCCCTAAAGTTTGCTGATCTGTTACCCCTCTTCAGACTCCAAACACCACCCACAGTCACATGAATCATAGGTGAGAGTTCACATCTACCCCATGGTTCTTGACGGCCACCAAATTCCACACCTATCAGTGCAAGCTCCGGTGCTGCCCACACTGGGGATCCACTTCTCAGACACACACCAGGACTAATGTGCTTTGTATTTTCCAAGACACACCCAGATTCAAGAGATGTCACCGCTGCCTTCTGAGCCAGAGAGAACGGAACTCACTCTGCTAATACACAAGCAGGTGGCACTATCAGGGCATTCATGAACTGCCTTTAATGCAGCCGACGTGGCAACCATCACATAAGGGGAACTGGTCATTAACATTCAGTCCTGAGCGAATGCCATTCATTTTTAGTTTCCTGCAGGGCCATT
Source organism: Malaclemys terrapin pileata (assembly GCF_027887155.1). NCBI lineage: Eukaryota > Metazoa > Chordata > Testudines > Emydidae > Malaclemys > Malaclemys terrapin. The sequence goes on from NC_071515.1 coordinate 75,054,245, forward strand.
ATGAGATGCCCCCTTTCTGTCTAGCTCTTCCTTTGAGAAGAAACAATTCTGCTCTATGAGCTTCGTGCTTTCCATGGATTTCCCCAAGCGCGCTGGCCCTATAATTTCTACTATATTTCCAGTTCCACCCAAGGTTGTTTTCTGTTGTTCCGCCCCAACTCCCGCAAAATCCAACAGTGAAAATGCTCCTAGTACTTACTAAACACATCAGATTACCCAGCGACAAGCTTCAGTATCAAGTTAGGACATGAATTCATTGGTCCACCCAGGCCAAAGACGACCACAAAGTTTAGCATTTTGCAGCAAAACCGCTACAGTGAACAGAAAGTGCGATACAGGAGATCCACACCCTTGTTACTTTCCACCTCAATGCACTTTACTCCCACTTCCACTTCTCTTTATAGCTCTTCCCTTCTTATGGGCTTGTGGTTCACCGATTAGCACTCACAGGAAGGAGTGTGGCCGGCAGACGTCCAGGTCCCCAACCCAAAGTGTTAAACACTAACCAGCACCAGCCTCTATATCCTACTGGATAATTCTATAGTAGTTCCTAGACAATTCTCCAGTAGAGCAAGGTCTTCACAGAGGTTCCACTTCCCATGGGGGTGCTCAGAGATCAACGGCTCTGGCTACGCTGGAATCTTACCTGCTGTTCAAGAGTTACATGCACCATGGATTAGGGCTTCCTGCCCTTTGCCTAAGTCACCCCCAATACCTATCTTATCAGGGCCCCGACTGCACATTGAAATGGCCCTGGGGAATACACTGAACATTAACGGACACTGGGTGCCCCAGTGGTGTCTGTTCTAGAAACAAGAGTCCCATCTCAGAGATCATGTCCTTTAGGATGACACAGCGGGTCCCATCCTGGGTCGTGCGCACTGAACCGCCGTGTGCAGGAATCCCTGGATAAACGCAGGTGTTCACACATGATACGAACAATGTAACAGACACAGCGATCGGTTACACGGACATGCTACAAGCTACCCAGGCATGCAGAGGGAGAAAGAATTGCTCAGTGGCCCATGGCTTTCTCCTGTGATGTAAATATACATAGAACGCTCGTTAGAGTGTCCAGATATGAATGTAACTGGAGCCGGAGGACTGTTCTGTATTGAGGACAGCACGGAGATGCTGCAGCTGTTGACCTCCAAAGCTCTGCATGATTACACGCTTGCTTTTGTGCGTGCTCTCGTCTCCTCCCTACTGTCCACTTGTTCCTTACGGTCCTCCAGATACTCCTTCCCAACTGCTCCCTTTGTCTCCTTTCATGCCGCTACCCTTCCCAGGAACAGCCTCCCGCTCCCTCGGAACTAAGCACTCTCTCCACTCTTCCTGCACATACACCCTAAAACCCACCTCTTTGGGGATCTCCCCACAAACAGGGTCCTCGCACTTTCATGCACCATAGCCATTACCCCACATAGGGCATCCAAATTAGTTTAAGCTCCTTGGAGAAGGGACCTCCTCTTTACTAAGTGTTTGGAAAGTGTTGTGCACACTTACAAGGCTCTGCTAAGATCAGTCCAACCCGTGATTTTCCCTCAGCTTGGCTGCTGAAGCGGGATGCCCTGACTAAGCCAAAGCAGAACCTCACCCCTAGCTGTGATGCCTGCAGTATCCAACAAGGACACTGAGGTGGGCTCCGACCACAAAATATGGATCTGGGTATCGGGCCCTTTGCCTTGGGGTGAGTTAGGAGCCCATGAATTTAGGATGCCCAAAGGTCTGGGCCCATCTCTCTGCCTGCAAACCTTTAATACTTAAAGTTAAAGTTAAACAAAGACTAATGGACCCTGCATAATATTTGTAAAATGTACCAAAATTGGGGGAAAGGTCCAGTGCTGTATCCAGTCATGCCCTGGTCACTGCTGCCTTTCACCCCAAGCAGAGATAATGGGGGAAATCCTGTCCCTACTAAAGTCAATGGCAAAACTCCCATTGATTTTAATGGGGCCAGGATTTCACTCCAATGCACAGATCCACAAAGCAATCTCTAATGGCTTCTAGACAGTCTCCTTCCCAGGCAGGACAATGGACTTTATTAGAACCTTCTCATGTCCTGCTGGCAGTTTGCTTTGAAAGCTAGAAAACTTAGTATTTTCTTTAAGATCCCAGCCATTCACTAGGGTTTCCAGCTTACAGAAGCCCCCACAGAAATGGACATTCCAATAATTAATCAATCAAGGGTCTGAGTACACTGACGAAGGCCAGTAGGTTCAGAGGGAAAGCAGACCCCATATTGCCTGCATTGACCCCATGGTGCTCGGTCTGGTGGAGATGACAGGGGGTCATGCTACATGAAGAGCTCCGCAGAAGCAACAAACCGCAGGAAGTGCCAAAAAAAAAAAAAAAAAAAAAAAAAAAAAAAAAGAATCACCCAACCCCTACTATTCTGGGCCAGATTCTGAGCTCAGTCGCATGGGTGCAAATCCAATGAACTGAATGGAGTCACTCCAGATTTACCTTGGAGTAACCCAGTTCGGAATCTGGCCCTTTGTTTGGGGACAATTTAGCCCAGAGACTTTAATAGTCTGCTTCCCTACCTTGGTTTAATAGTATGTTGGACATCGGTGTCAATACAGGAACTTATGTTGAAGGACACGCCTGCACCTATTTCTTATTCCCCGCCTCCCCCGAAAGGGGATGCCTCTGTCTGTGATGGCATGAGCATGGCACAGCCACGTTTTCATGCAAAATGTCCTCACTAAAAACAAAGGCAAGTGTCCATCAGGCAGCTGTCAGCTAAATGTTGCCTAAAGAATATAGTAGCAGTGTCAGGGCTGGGAGCCTAAAATGCTTTGAGATAAGGTTGCCAACCCTCCCGGATTGGCCTGGAGTCTCCAGGAATTAAAGATCAATCTTTCATGAAAGATTATGTCATGTGATGAAATCTCCAGGAATACGTCCAACCAAAATCGGCAACCCTACTTTGAGAGCTTTAGCAAAGAAGGGAAGATTTTGTTTTGAAGGGTGGGATTTTGTTCGTTGGGGGTCCTTTGGTCAGAATGAGCACGGACCCCCTTTAATGGTAACCCACCCCTGCCTGTTTGATGCGGAGTACTCGGACACTATTGCTGTCCACATCATCCCTGCACTCTAGGAGTTCAACCAGCCCCCACGGTATCTGAATGTAACTTGAGGCCTAGCTTTCTTTTCTCCCAACCCTGGGTGCCTTGTTTCTCCACAGTCGGGTGGAAGCTGGAAAGCCACAGGCCACTGAATTTGGGTTACAGAAGGAAAAGCGAGGAGGACAGTTACAGAGCAGCATTGTTAGAGGTGTCACCTGGGTCTTTAAGGGATGAATTAAAAAAATGGAACATAAGACAGCGCGAGTCTCATAATTAAGCCAGAAAACTGGTCAGGCTCTCATCGGCACAGGGAGTAGTACCCAGGGATGTAATACCGAATAGCCCGCCCACTTCCCCAGCCCCCTTCTCCAGCTGCAAACCACATTAAAGAAGAGAGGGAGAAGAGGAATCTTTTCCCTTTGAAATTGCGTTTGATCTTCAGGATTTTCGCTGCAGAGACCGAGGGCTGATTAAGAGCCACCAGCCTCACGCCAGCCAGATGCCCAGCACCACTCAAACAGAGATAATGCTGTTACAGAGAGCTGATTGCGGCAAAAGGTGCTGGCTGAGGTCTCTGGAGACTGAAGTCCTTGATCCACAGCCCTGCCCTGTAGGTGGTTTCTTGCCCACTCCACTGGGTTCCTGAGACACTCCCGTTCCATACAGAGAAGTGGCATTTCAAAGCCGCAGGAGCCTGATTTTCAGAAGCGCTGAGTGCCCATATCAACCTTCAGTTGGACCTGTTCTAGCCTCTGATTAGCAGGCCCTGGGAGCGTACAGAGCAGAGCAATGAGTGCCTCACCCAGGCCTGGTGGGAACCATGTCTAGGCCCGGCCGCTCTTCGCCTGCTCAGTGGACACAAGTGCAGTGATAGCTTTGTGACCCCTTCACCAGGCGCCCCACAAAGTCCTCCCTCTTCATTCTACACAGGCCACGAGAACAGCCGTAACACAGCCCTGGCTTCCGGGCCGCACCGATCACGGCTGGCTTCAAACTGACCAGCTGCTCAGAGGCGACGGGTGCGGTATCCCATTGGCAATTTCAGCCCGACCACGCAGTGGCAGCTGGCCCCTCTCGCCCTACCTCCTGACCAGGTTTCGTGGCGTGACACCTCTAAGCAGGGGACAGTGCCAGGGGCAGGGAGCAGACAGAGATAAGGCAGGGCAGAGCGGCTAACCTGCGAGGGGGTGGTCACGCTTATCTCGGGGACAAAATTGTCATCAAACAGACTGATGATGTTCTCGTGCTTGATCTCCTTGGAGGGGGTGTGCTTTGGAGGTGGCGGCACCGGAGGGCCTTTCCGCAACTGCATGCAAGCGAGCGAGCACACGGCGACACCCAAAAAAACCAGAGACAGGAACCAGGTTAGCAAACTAGAACCACAGACACAAGGAGAGGTCAAATAAATAGACATGGGAAGGGAGGGAGGGGAACAACCACACGCCTCCAGAGAAGGTTTGGCATCATTAGTTACACTTCAGCAGCGGGCGGGTCTCCCTCTGTGGAGGAGAAGCGTAACACAATTAATATGCATCACTCAGACATGCATACGTAATTAGAGCATGTGCAACCTTCCAGAGAACCACCAGGGGTGACAGACAGGTTACTCAGCACACGTTTCAGCAGAGAAGTCCAGTGCGCTGGCCACCACTCCCGATACCTACCTGTGCGGTGTGAGCCTAGGGGAGTTAGAAGCCAAAGCAGATTGGCTTTAATCACACGTGGACACCAGTGGGCTGGATCCTGATCTCCTTCCACTGGTTCCACTCCACTGGTTTCAGTGGATCGACTGCAACATAAGTGAGACCAGATGGGGCTCCTCGTGAGAATGACACAACCAAGACTGAGATCTGAGCATGGGTTATTGAAACATGTGAGAACAGGCTCGCCCTGAGCCTGTCGGCTCTCAGCTTCACCAAAGTGTAACACTAGGGACATCACTGAAGTCACAAGAGACACGGGGGCATAAATCCAGGAGCAGGCAGGGGGGTCAGGCCATCCCTCTGTCCATATCTGACATCCTTCCTCACTTCACAGTGGGAGCCTTTGATTCCGTGCTGCATGAGCCACACCTTGGATGCTGTGGGAACACACGATAGGGACGGCAAACCAGTTCAGGCACTGTCTGAATTTCCCTTTGCCCCCAGATATGCGAGCTCGAATTGAACCTGTTGAGAAGATGCTGACAGACTGGGGGGGAAAGAGTCTACTGTATAGTGCGGTGAAGATCTCCAGAACTTTAATGTCACTTAGCACCCCCATAACACTTTCTATGTGCAAAAAGCTTTATGAACATTAATCTTCTCATCCTACCTAAGAAGGTAAGTTATTATTATCCCCATTTGCAGCCAGGGAAAACTGAGGCAGAGAGCATGTGACTTGACAAAGGACAGACTGCTTATCAGTGTCAGATCTGGGATTAGAACACAGCAGGTCCTGGCTCTCAGGCCTGTGTTCACTCCACTAGGCTGCACTGGCCCTCCCTCGGATGCACGAACGTGTGCCCTACCAGACATTTATTTGGCTAGCCATGGAAAATGCCAACTTTCTAGAGGGTTAATCCGCCCCGGCCAACGTGCCTGTAAGATTCCATATACACATCTGAACTGCAGCTGGCTGCAGGCCCCTGGGTAGAGGGTAAGTAATAATGAAAGTGGCACTTTCACTTCCAGATCTCACTGCGCGGAAGCAGAAGTGCCAGAATGCCAGGGGAACAGCCACTCCCGCAGTATCCTGAGCCCAGCCCGATGCAGAAGGTACCAGAAGTCTCACAGGAAAGACTGTTCTCCTCAGAGTGAAGCCAAAGTTTGCTGTCACAAGAGGCTCTGGGGTACTAATCCTGAACCAAACACTGACCCTTTAGAAGTTTGCCCCTCCCCAATACACCCACCCTCCTAATGGACTCATGCGGGGGGCTGTGTGGGAAATGACAGCAATACAATGGCTAATCCTCCCACAGCATATGCTGCCCAACGCACACTGCATTGCATATCTACTGAGCCCTGTCCCCGTGTCTCGATTCTGAATGGAAAGAATGCTCCCAGGACACGGTGGTTCAGTGCTGAAGGAAATGGAATACCCTTCTGGTTCCAGCCCAGACTGGACCCCATATCCCCCTCTTCTGGTAAAATGAGACATTGTTCAAAACAAACAAGACCATTGGAAGGACTCCGCTGCCCAGAAAGGAAGTTACACCCCGAGCCCCGTCTACTAAGCTTGGGCCGTGTTCAGCTGTAGCAGCATATGTCCATTGTAGCTCCACTGACTTCACCGTCGCTGAGAGTCCAATCCCGGCCCTTGTGGTTTCATGAGGCCCATTGGTTCTGAAGTCCAGGATCATCCTCGCAGACACATTAACAAGCGTGGAGACATGCTGGCAATCACTTCATTAGGAGGCTAGACACAGGCAGCTTTTCAGAAGAGAGAGATGTTGGGAAACAGCTTGAGAGCTGAAACAGTGAGTAGTTCACAACCCAACAGGATTTCTCCGTTAGGCATGGCTCCTTTAAGGTATTTAGGTGCCTAGCACCCACTGATGGAAATGGTCTCTCCTTTTGCCTCCTTCCCTGTCTGTTCAATATGCCCCTCTGTTGCTTTCCACACCCCACCCTGGTTGTTAGCATCAGTGTACCCGGAGGTGGGGTGAGGACACAGCCGGGGTATTTCACATCCTTGTTGCTGTCCACTCAGGACTCACCACTTACCCAGTGACTTGCCATCACCCATGTTCATCCCATACAAAGCTTCATATTAAATGCGGATAACTGAGGGTGCAGTTTTTGTGGCTTCCAACTCATGTGGCTACATGCTCTGGGGATAAGAAAGAGGCCATGTGGCCTATCCAAGTCTACCCAGTGTCATTCCTCCCTTCAGTGTCTTGTAAAGCCCCTCGCTGCCTTCCCCGCTTCTGGATCCAGCTCCCTCTTTTGTGCTTGATGCACTGACCCAGAAGGTCACGCTGACCGCACACGGCCCCTTTCCGCACTCCTCACGGCAGCAGCCAGGTAAACCACGCAGGCACTGAAAAACGGCTGCCAGCAGGTGGCAGCATCAGCTGCATGAAGGCCCACCTTGGTCTGTTCCAGCAGCTGTTACTGCCGGGCCATTTAAATACACTGAAGAGCAGAACCCCGGTTACCCGATCCAATAGGAACCGGGGCCTGAGCGGATAAGCAAAAGTCTGGATAAACCAGAGAATGGGCAGCAAGTCTCCCGCTGTCATCCCCAGGGCAGTTGGGGCTCACGCTGCCAGCTCCAGGCAGCTGGGGGTTTGGTTAATACGGAGAGCCAGATAATAGAGGCTAGTTAAACGGGGTACTACTGTATTCTGCTTGCTTCACAGTGACCAATCCACCCCCCTGCTGCTGCGGTCACGCAGCCCGCCAGGGGAGCGCCCAGGGCATTGCAAGAGCGAGGAGAACAAACCCTGTCTCAGTGGAACGAGGTGGAGGATGGGCTGAAAGAGAGGGCCGCACCTGCTCTCCGCTCAGCAACTCAGCACCTCTCCAAACTTCAGAGAGGACTGGGGCAGACAAGGCACCATCGCAGGAGGACGGTGGGCGGGGAGCTGGCCAGGGAAGAGCTGAATAGGTAGCCGTGAGCTGGGGGTGCTGCAGGGAGAATGGAGGTGGGTTATTCTGAAGTAGTTCGTAGAACGGGCGGGAGCCCGAACGTTTGGCTCCACATTCAGTCCCACATCCCACACGCAGCCCCTGCTCCGGGTTCCGATCCAGAGTTCTGGGACAGCCGACGAGAGACCAGAGGCCAGATGGCAGTTCAGACCCAGGCCTGTAACTCGGAGTTCAGTCTGAGCAGAAGGTTGAGTAGCGTGTGGAGAGAGGCATTGGAGGGAGGGATGGGGACAGTTACTCAGGGTGGTTTAAGGTGGAGGAATTCCATCCTGCCATGGTGCTGGGGAGCGAACTAGCCCTTCCCCAAGAGCGTCCCAGATCACTCGGGCTGCCATCGCTGGGCAAGGTGAGTGTATCAGGACAATGGGCGAGGCTTGTGCCCTTTTGGCACTGTGTTGCCCCCAAGCCCGGCCAGACCTCATCTTCTCCTTGAAGCTGTCGGCGGAGATCCCGTGGTCTTACCCCTCCTACGCGCCAATGGGCACTGAGCCACTCATCGTTAAATGGATGCTCCAATGCAATGGCTGTGGAGGAGCGAGGCATGGTTCTTTCTCTGGATGTTCACGACTAGAGATTGAGTGGGCGATGTGATGTCCTTCCCCTTTACACACACACACACACACACACCATTGCTGCTCCAGGGAATTAAACATTCACCGCCCACAGCCCTGGAGTTAGCTGCTGTCAGAGGTGTTGGTTTTGTTTCAAGATTTCTTTGCTGTTCTGTTATTGCTCCAGCTCTGCTCTCCAGCTCTCCTGCAAGGTGAATGCCACCAAGTAACACCCGGTTCCTGTCTAAAAACCCAACGGCCGAGACCCAGCACACTCCCTCCCTGGAGCCCAGGTGGGATTTTCAGGGTCCAGGGCTATATCGCTGGCCAACAATTGCACAAGGAGGTGCAAGGCGATGGCCCAGCAAGAAGAGCGGACAGGTCCCTGCAATGGAAAAGAAACCAGAACCAAGACCAATAGCAGTTGAGGAAGGTTGGAGGGGAAAGACGAGTTTTCTAACAGGGTGTAGTGGGGTGATTACCCTGCTCCTGCCTGAGGGGTTTAAAACAGCCCTTGCAGAGGGCTGGGGCAAAGAGAAAAGCTACTGGGCTGATTGGGGAAGTAGCCACAGCTAGGCCACGCCCCAATCAGGCCCCAGCTGGCCTGTACAAGACGGCTGGGAGCCAAGAGCTCAGGAGTCTCTCTCTGCGTTCAGGGAGAGAAGGGCCTGGCTGCAGCGAGCTAGAGACAGGGCACCTGAGTGGAGCAGGGCTTGGGACAGGCTGAGGAGCTGGGGAGCTCCAGCCTGGATAGCCCCAGGCTGCGGCCTAGTAGGAGGCCAAGAGGTACTGGGGGTTGCAGAGGGCAGCCCAGGGGTAGGCCAAGGCAGCAGGTCCAAACCCAACCTTGCCTGTGATGAGTGGCCCATACTGCAGTCTGCCCCAAGGAACAGGGGCTAGTTGGTGACTGGCAGTGGCCTTATTCTGAGGCGAGGTAGGGATAGTGGGTGAGGGTTCCCCAGGGAGGGGAGACCCTAGTACTGAGGGGTGTACAGCCAGGGGGCAGCACCCCAGATACAAGGGCACCGGGGTCCGGGAGGGACATGGGGCCAGAGGACAGGCAGATCCCCAGCCTGCAGAGGGCGCTCTGATGGCTGGATCAAGCTAATTCCTAGAGTCACCAGCAGGAGGCGCCGCAGGGGTGAGTCCACCCCTCTACACAGGGCTTTAGAAAATGCTGCCAGGTACCTACACATCTCAAAAGGGCTAAAAAAGGGCTTTCATGAGGTTGTGAACATCTCCCCATCCCCAGCATCCAGATCCCTTTAGGGAGACGAATAACACTGAAGGAGAGACAGAATGAGAGACTATTCCAAAGTGGACGTAGGCCCTGACCCAAAGCACGACTCCACCTCACCGGGACTTCAGGAAAGCTTTGATCTGTAGCCATCTTGGCTGAAGAGTGATTGGGCATTTTTTCTCCGGTTAAGACGCTATTAGGCCAGAACCACTGAGAACCAGGATTCTTCCATTGGGAAGATAATCTACTGAAGTCACCTACTGAGGTCCAGGGACTTGCCCCACACCTGAATTTGGCCAGCTAAGTTTATTCTGCATTTCCCATCCACCTCCTCCTTTCACTCCCTCTTATGTGGGGATGGTAGAGAGCTGCAACAGATTTAATTTTCTTTAAAGCCCAGAATAAAAATTATGAAGCCTGTCAGGTGAGAATCCAGCTATGGTGATATTGCAAGTGGCAACCAACACCATATTTTAAAAACACCACTTGGGGTTTCACAGGTGAGGAAAAAGACCAATGAGCTTAAATTAAATGTGTGCAGCAATGATGGTGCAGGGACCATAACATGCAGACAAAGCCCCGCTCTTCAGATCAGTGGCTCAGCTTGTCTGGAACGCTGTCGCCAACAATGGCCGGCATCAAACGCTGCAGTGGAAGGTATTTGATTCCCCGCAAGGGACACGCCTCTTCCTGGCCTCCATCAGTCAGCAGTTGGCCTACTCCTTGAAGAACGAGGATTTATTGCCTTGATTGTTCACCCTGTTTGCTGTAATTGTGGAAGTTCTCCTTACCCACGTCAGTGTCTGATCCTTTTTTGGATAGTGCTCAACTATTGGCTTCAGTAATATCCTGCGGCAATGAGTTCCACAGGTTAATTATGTAGGGGTGGGGGGGGGAGGTAGAGAACAAATTTCATAGCTCAACTCTGACCTTCACCCTCACTGAATGGTCATACACCTATGGAGTACACATGTTAACAGCACTGAAGAGGAATTTCAGGGCTTGGTTAGCCTTCTCCCGGCAATAGAGAGACGGACAGGGAGCAACTGATCTTATCAGACAGGCAGCGCCTGCCACACAGGGATCCAGCCGTTCCACAAGATGGAGAGCAGACACCATCTCATATGCTCAATAGCAGCCAGAGACCTGCCTTGTGTCTTGTGTGGCCCACTGAGCCTTTGGCAGCAGGGATCTCATTGCTGGGGCCAGGGTAACACCGCGAGGACACTACCTGAGACGGCGATTTAGGGATGCCAGCCCCGGGTGTTTCCAACGAGGACGGTTCCAGCTCATGGTTGACGGTCTTGATCTCGGGGCTGGTGATGGGGGTCCCGTCGGGTGGAGGCGAGGGGCTTTTGTTTGCTTTCGCAGGGGCACTGTCGCTGCAGGAGAGAAAACAAAGGAGAGTCAGAACCAGCCCCCGAATGAATTATTCTGATCAGACAGACTGATCCAGCCAGGCCTCGTGGTCTCAATTCTCTCCCCACTTCAATGCCCACACCTGCAATCAGGGACCCTCAGTCCAGTACCAGGCAGAGTTTATAAGCTTCTGAGCAGCTTCTTGCTGAGTCACCCTCAATCCAATGCATTGTCTTTCTGCAGCAGGAACTCATGCAGATCACGATATATTAACCTAGGTCACTCCCTTGCATGCACATGGATGCACTTAGACACACTGAAAAAACAGAAATTCTGTCCTGTGGCATTATATTAACACTCACATAGGTGGCTACCCCACACAGACCTCTGCCATGTGAGCTAACAAAGTAACTGACAGCAGTAGCAGGTTGTCATCCTCTGTGGGGACCAGCACGAGAGGGGGACAAGACCCTTTGCCAGAAGGTGTCACAGATATTTGCTGACAGCAGAAGAATGCTGAGACTCGTCCCAGGCTCTCGAGGGCAGTGTGGTCTAGAGGACAAAGACTCATCGAATCATAGAATATCAGGGTTGGACGGGACCTCAGGAGGTCATCTAGTTCAACCCCCTGCTCAAAGCAGGGCCAACACTGGTTCTGCTCAAAGCAGGACCAACACTCAGCTGCCCGTTTCCCCAAGCTTGACCCCCTTCTGCCCGGTTGCCTCCAACCTGTCCCTCTCCTGGTATTGTCTGTTTCCCATCCGTTGCCAGCCCCATTCTCCGTACCCAGCCAATCCCAGTTGCCCCACCTCAGGCTGCTCAGACTTGTCCCAGTCTTCTTACCCAGCCAGTCCCAGCCTCCCCCTCCAGACTCAGTCTCCATCCCAGTGTCCCACTATAACTTCCAGTCCCGGTAATTCCCCGCTTCCAATCCTAGTCTTTTTTGCCTTTCCCAGTCCCCCTCCCCCCCTTAGCTCCTTGTCCCAGGCTCCTTGCCCATTCAGTCACAGTTCCCCCTTCCTGGCTTGTCATCCTACCTGTCACCTCCCCCACCCCCCAACCCCTAGTCCCTATCCCCACTGGCTCCAGGCTCCTCCGGGCTCCTTGTCCAATCTCAGTCTCTGCCCCAGCCCACTGGCTCCCAGCTCCCCACCCCCACCATCTTCCCCACCATCTTCCCAACCCAGTCTAAAATTGGATGGGACTCAGAACCTCGGTCCCCATCCCACAGGGCAACAGTGCACTCCCTCTATGTATGTCCACTTGAAACAGACATGCCCCATGGTGTCCATGTTCTGGTAGTCACTGGCTAACAGTGGAATGTAGAAGCTCACACCAACGGAGGATGCACTACAGTCTCATGCTTAAATGCATAGAGTCTTGGGACAGGGTGGGGGAAGAACCAAGAGGCACTTAAAGATTCCTTTCCATTCAAAGCAAGCATCAGCCTTTGAGCCCCCGATCCCACCTCATTCCCCAACCTCACAGAGACACCCCCAAGAAGCAGTCACTCCACGCTCTCATGCAGAGCAGAGGTTTCTAAGGACGTTCACAGCAGCAGCATGACAACAAGATGCAAAAAACCCCAACAGCTTTCTGTGCCGACAGCTCTCACCCTGTGGGTCATATGGACCTGGAGAAGAAGCGGGTGCTTGTTGGGAGGAAACCAGGAATGGGTCACAAACACGCATCCAACCCTCCTGCTCTTCAACTTGACTGGATTTGCCTACTGGGTCCTCCTCAGATGTTCCTTAAGCTACCGCAGTGGGGGAGCCGGTGCGAAGGATTGGGGGACCCAGCTGAGGAGTGGCTAAGTGAGGAGGTGCTAGGAGGGAAGAGGCTGAGAACTCCTGCTGTAAATCAGAGTCACAGCAACCTCAATATAAGCGGTGCGCAGCAAGCTAGTTAGTCACCTGTCAGTAGCAAGTACACCGCCTCCTCCCGTCCTGTGATTCCTCACTTCTAGGGCACAGAGGAAGGGCTGGCCTCACTAGGCGGACCCAGCGACTCAGTGAGAGTGCAGGGTATCGCCAGAGGAGACCCGGGTTTCAATCCTGGGCCGCAGCCTCTTGCTTCCCAGGCTAGAATAATTTCCCCACTCCAACAGTGCCCCCTGCTGGTGATTTCAGCAGTAGCGCACGTAGGAAGGAAGGGACGGGATGGGATTGCCTGGGACCAGAACCTTGCATGGGACTATTTTTTTTAATCCTGCTCCCGTCCTGCCCCGCAATACCGGTTCCCGCCCGCCGACGCATTGCTTCTTGCATTTTTATCCCACTCCCACCCACAAAAACCTTAGATCTCATAACTCCTGCAAGAGAGACAGATTCCTGCTGGCCACCAAAAAATAATAATAAATAAAAAAAGTTGGTTAATATATTTATAAATGGAATTCAGGCACAATTTTTACCATTAAACGAATTAAACAAATCTTGCTTAAACCATTTCGTGCTTTAGTGTTTTCCTGCAAATTGCAACACTCTGGTTTTTATTACCCAACCAATCCTGCTCACAACAAAGTACATGTTACCTACTCCCGCTGTTATGGCAGCGGGTCCTGCGGGACCCACGGGATCCCAGTCCTGTTGCAGGGCGCTGCCTGGGACTGTCTATGCCAGAAATATGGTAATTACAGGGGGGTGTTCCAAGAGACACTGGGGGGGGGGGGTATTCAACTGTGGGAAAAGTTGGGGATTGATTGCACACCCCTATTCCCTACCACTGGGGGGAAATTATGTATTCTTCCGTTTGATTATAAAAAGCTTTATTGCTAGAGGGAAAACAACTATCCAGGATCCCCTCTGGGAAACATATAAAAGCTCCTTGTTCTAGGGGGCCCAAACACGCAGGGCTTCCTCCAGTCCACCAGATGTGGACAGCAAAGCCAGGGAGAATCCCACCAGCAGGGGAGTACCCAGGGGAACAATAAACCCCCAGTCGGGCAGCCATACGGGGCCGCTTCAATCCTGCTCAACTCCCATGAGGATCTAAATTACAGGCCAGGTGGCATTGCGCCATTGGCATCTGGGCCTGGATTTTCCAAAAAGGAAGGAAAAACTGCTCTGTGTACAGATGGGGGTCAGGGGTAGGACTGCTGTCATTTGTAACAGCCTTAGGCAATGCTTAATTTGTAAGGAATTAAGGAGCTCAAGCAATTTTTTTACATTCATGAGCGGTGGTGGGTCTCTCAACTGCCAGGCCCAGCAGTACTGGGGCTCAGCCTTGGAAAGCGTTGGCACAAATTAAGCACTGGCCTGAGGGACACATTCAGTCCCAATATATGGGACTCTCATAGAAATGGAAGGGACCCTGAAAGGTCATCAAGTCAAGTCCAGTCCAGTCTCCAGCCTTCACTAGCAGGACCAAGTACGGATTTTGCCCCAGATCCCTAAGTAGCACCCTCAAGGGCTAAACTCACAACCCTGGGTTTAGCAGGCCAATGCTCAAACCACTGAGCTATCCCTCCCCCCCAGGATAACATTATGCGAGTTTGGCCCTTAGAGTCTCAGTATAAAATTAAGCAAGGGATGAATCCCAGCCCCAGACTCCGCTCCTTGGGGTGCGAAGAACAAGATCCTGATATGGATTGGAGTAAAGACACCAGATCTCAGGTCCCCTCCGTGACGCCTGAAGTGGGTCATTTGTCCGAAACTGATGCATCTCACAGGGCCCAGCTGACGCCCTAGGTACAGAATAGACTCCACCCAGGCAGCTGTGTGCCGGCTTCCCCATCCATGTGCCTGGAGGGACTGGGGAAGAGGGGACTTCAGACTCCAATCCCAGTCACTCATTGGTGTCTCTGATGACACTGCCACCAGCTGTGGTACGGGCACCTGCCCCATCAGGAACTGATGCAACCAACCAACTCCTTCGCAGTCTTCAGGGGGCAGTTAATTTCAGGCCCTACCAGGGATCTGAACTGGTGCCCCATAGGCGAGAGGCTCCACACATCTAGCTGCCCCCTTCCTCCTTTAGACCCATCCCATTTCCTTCCACGCCTCCTGCCGTGGGTTTAGCAGGCCCCAGACCAAAGCTCTCAGTAAGTCACTGCTATTTACAGCCAGCTGAAGCTTTTTGCTGCTCTGTGTAGGAAAATGCCAGTGCTAATTTTGTCTGACCCTGAACCTTTTCCAAGCCCAGGGTGGCGTCTTCATTCTGAACAAGCCCGCTGCTTCAGAGGCATGCGGCATTAGAGCTCATCCAGCAACCACCAATTAAACCCGCTGCTGGGCTTCTGGGGCCTTCAGGGCTCCTAAGGGAACAGATCCCCAGAAATCACTTCAAAGCCCCACTCAGAACAAACCCTGCCTCTAAACCGACAGCTCAGTGGCTCTGGAGATACTCCAGGATAGGCACTGCTTTGGGAAGCTACAGGTAACCTGCCCCCTACTGACCAACTGGGCACTTGACTCTGGCTCAATTGCAGCAGGGGTACAAGAAAAACACTTCCCTCTGCCCTCCAGTATGTTACCGGGAAATGATGCTAAGCCAAGGACTGACTCTGCTTTGGGGTTCTGGTCTCCCATGTGTAACGCATGTACTAGGGACTGGCTCTAGCACATGTGCTGGGCTAGAACATATATATCTCACATTACCAATATGTATTATCCATACTGTACATCTATCAGTGGGTATTAAGCATGTAATAGTAATAGAATAGCAGTTATATAGCCTAAAGGGGCCTATGCTTTTTATATAACCCTGCTCACTTATAACCCCTTGCATTTGCGGAAGCAAGCATTTGGCATACACAGAGAGGAAACTTGTCAAAATCAAGATACTTTTGTTCTGTGTCTTAGTACAAGCTAGGGAAGTACCTTGACAGAGCAGTCCCTGAAATGCTAGTCCCCAAAATGAAGGTATGTAACAACGCTTCACAAGACAGCTTCTTGGAGACGGGTATCGCGTTGAACCTTTTTCCTGTATTATATTCTTATTGGTTTATCACAGGAAACTTGACAGACATTGGCTCTTTGGTCTCGAATATAGCTTATAAATGAACGGAAGCGTAGTCGAGCAATGGGCTACACAATTTATCAACGCAAGCAAATTAACACACTCCAAAGACACCTTTATTGTGCTGCTGAGATTCAAAGCCCCTCGGGCCACCCACCTCCCCCCCCCAGCCTGGACTGTTTTAGAACAGCCTATGTCAGCATTTGCAAATGGGACTCCCATGTGCTGCAGCAATTCTGTTACACAGGAGGGGACACCAGTGGTTCCACTCTTTGTTCCCAGCCCAGTCGCCCCTCTGCAAACTCCCACGTGGCAGAGGGGTGGCATCTCAGCAGAGGGGTTAAGGATCAGATGGTGCCTTCTAGCCAAACGCAATTTATTCTTTAGCACCAAAGCACACTGATCTCTGGGGAATGGTAAGGGAACCACTACACACCCAGACGTAGAAGGACACAAGTAGCACCACTATAACCTGCAAGCAGCAGATCAGAGCCTGGTCCCAACACGTGCTCCAGTGCCTGCAAATTTCTCAGCATTCCACCTGCACCAGCTCCACCCAGGGGGGAGCCCTAGTATAGTCAAAGCCCTGGCGTTTTAATGCAGGGTCATCTGGACCTGCTCCAAGCAAGATGACCCTGTGGCTAGAACTCTAGTGGTTGGTCTATACTAGAGCTCCCACTGTTGCAGTGTTACTGCCATGAAGGGAAATGTGCGGAGATGCTGTACTTGGTGCAGGCACAGCCATTGCGTGGGGTAACACTTGGGTAAAGCTATTGAGGTTTCCGTTACTGGGGGGCCAGGATTACCGGACAGCAGTAAAAATAGACACGCAACTTGCCCGAATCTTAACCTTTCAGTTCCCCAATAAAAAAGAAGACTTAACAACATTAAAACAGTCGTCACTTATCCCCTTTCATCTGAGCTCAAAAGTGTCTTCTACAAAATCCATTAAATCCCTCAATTTCCCTGTGAGAAGTACTATTATCTCCATGGTACAGAGGGGTAAAATTGAGGCAGAGAGACCCTGAGGGCACATAGCAAGTCCGTGGCAGCGCTGGGATTCGAACCCAAGAGGCCTGGCTCCCGATCCTGTGTTTTAACCATTACACAGCACTGCATTCGAGGAGCCAGCTGGGATTAGAATTATTTTTTCTGACCAGTCTTGGTAGAAAGTGTCAGCACAGAGTCTAAGGAACTCCCAAGCTAGGAAATGCTTCTACACAATTATGCACCTATTATTTTCTCCACCCCCGCCCCTTCTGGTGCATTCAGTCCCTCTCTGAAGTCTCCCTTTACAAATACACTCAATCTCCTACGTGTTTCCACTTTGGTTACAACATGCACGTAGCCATCGGCTACAACCACTAGGCGGTCGGACTACTCTGTGTATTGAAACAGAAATTACAAGCATGTGCTTTTTAAAAGGCAAGAGGCTTGACTCCCCACTGCTTCTACCTGGTGCTGTGATTTGCACCTGCGCAATATGGTAGTGTTTTATAACCACATTGCACTGATCCATGTAATTGGTTATCACAAGGGGCAAAGCACGGGGAATCCAGGTTCAGTCAGGAGGAGGGTTGTAGCAACTTATTCTCTCTTACACATTCGAAAGGAGAGCTCCATCTTGGGAAAATGAGGGCTTTTTAACAGTCAAAGTTGCACCAGTTTAAATCAGCTTTTAATCAAATCACCCTTTTAGTTAAACCAGAGCAACTCTGAACCCAGACAAAACCTCAGGGTTCAAACAGTCATGGAGTCTAAGTGTCAGGCCAGAATGGACCTCCAGGTCATCCAATCTGACCTCCTGCGTGTCACAGGCCACTAATACCTCCCAGCACCCTCAAATGAAGACCAACAACCAGAAAGGGAGCAGGGATTCAAACCAAGAATAAAAAATGATTAGGATTAGTCAGACATGCAGAAATCTTCAATGATTCCACAGGGCCAGAAACACACCAAGTCATGCAAGGAACTCCGTTCCAGTCCCCAAGTTAACACCCCCTCCCCCCCACCCCAGGCTGTTATTCTACTCAGACACTTCTCATAATGCTGCTCTCCATACCGGTACCTGCTCATCTTCTTCCTCAGCTTGGAGAACAGTTTAGTTTTCTTTCTGGTGGGGATGGCACACAATGATTTCCATTACTGGATAACACAGCCATGGAAGAGCAAATGTTAAGGTGCCATGCACCAGTGAACCTAGTGCCACAGGATGATTGTATTCAAGCCCTTCCTTCTCCTAGCTTCTGGATTTAGTCTAAGTGCTACGGGGCAGAGCACAGGACAGGACTCCCTGTGAATGGCAGGAACTTGCACAAGCACTGGCAGTGTTAAGAGTTGTGAATTTCCCCTGGGGACCCTGGGGCAGATCTGCACAGAGAGAGGCAGATGTGTAGAAAGCCAGACAGGCAGGGATCCATAAATAGTCGTTTCCCAGGTTGACAAATGGAGGTTGAGAAGTTACAGTCCTACAGCAAGCCAGCGGAAGACCTGGGGTTAGAAGCCAGAAATCCTGACTCCCAGTTCTCCATTCTCCCCATCTGCACTGAAAGCAGCTTACGCTGCTCCCCTCCATTTACACTCTCAAAGCACACGGGAATCACACCAGGCGCAGCTCCAAACAGCAGAATTCCTCACAAAGACAACACACTGACATAACAGGGGAACCGTCCCATCTCTCCACCCATCTACAGCCATTTCCTTTCACTCTCTCCATCTCCAGCCCCTGTCCCTGCATATACAAATGAGGGGAATCATCTGCTCTTATTGCAGGCCAGGATCTGCAATGAGAAAGGGAAGGGGCATTTCCCCAGCCCCACCGGACAAGATTCCCCGGCAAGATGCTGGAGAGATGGCAGGAAATGCAATTGGGCATCTGCAAAAATCTATTGTCCCAACAACTGTTTGACGCCATCCAACCCCCTCCCTAGGTACCTGTGTGGAACGGCTCTATTACAGGACAGGTCTGGACCCTCGGTAGAGTCCAAAAGCAATGCAATAGGAGAGAGAAGGAGAATGCTTTTCTGTTTGCAAAGATCTCCACAGCTCTGACTCAGAGCATGTGTGGCGTGGGTCAGTGGGGCATGTCTGGGGCAACTGGGCATGGAGGGGAAAGATGGAGCCAAGCCCGTGAGTTTCTACACATACAGGGTTTTCCGTGTTCATTTTCCCTCCTAAGGGCATAAGCTCTTCCAGCCAGCCACGGTGCTCTTGGCTACAGCGGAGGGAGCTGGGTTGCCTCACATCCTACAGATGAAGCCGGAGATTTGCCTGGGCCAGAATTGCACTGATGGAAAATTTGATTTTCTTGGAAGCTTTTGTTGGGGAGGCCTCGCTGCTGGCCAGGAGTCACAAGTATTCATAAAAATAAACAAACGCATGTTGAGTTGTCGTTACTGCGTTCCACTGGGCCAAAGTTAAAGCATCAGCTGCAGCCCTCCTGCCTCCTTATCCCTCTCTTGTGCTTTGTGCTGTCCATCCGAGCAGACTTCAGGAGAGCGTCCCAATCGTTTTGATTAACCAGGACTGGGTGCCTTCTGGAGGGAATCAGAGCTCCATCGTTCACGAGAGGAGACCTGACCCATATGACCCCATCCCAGTGGGCCGGCTGCATGAGGAAAGGGACCAGGGAAGAACCACCCTGTACTGCTGGGGTGGAATAACAGCTCCATTGAAGTCAATAACAAAACTCCCATTGTCCTGAAGGTGGCCAGGATTTCACCCCTGGTGTCTTTAGAACTGTACGGATCTCACCTGCTCCCAGCTGAGAATGCGTTTCTGGTGTGCAGGGTCTTTCTCAAGGTATGGGGCTAGGATAGGGTTTTGCAAGGTCACTGGACTCTATGGCCAAGAGCAGACCCCAAACTTCTGTGCTCACTACATCAAAGATCTCATGCCTGCTATGGGACAATGGACAGGTGCTCTTCTGGAAGGGAAGGGGCAGGAAAGAAGGTCTGCTACATAGCACAGGACCTATCTGCCACGGGGTAGGAAATGTTCTAATACGGTAGTGCCCTATTCAGATCATAACATCATTTGTTAGATGGCAGAAGAGTCCGTTTCTCTTTCGGTTCCCCATGGACAATGTCACAGTCTTTGGGTTGCGAAGTCTGAAGGGGGATGTTTGCTAGATGGGGAAGATGGAAACATTTCTACTGGTCTCAAGTTTCATGGAAGTTTGTGTCTACACAGGTAAACTTTGGCCCCCAACTTAGGATAACATCTTCCCCTTTAAAGTTGGTGAATTGTATAAACCCACTGGTACTGGGTTTTGTGTTTGCAACAAAGGGTTAAACTGGGAGGGGAAGGAATAGGAGTCCACAGGGGTCCTCACAGCTGCTCTAACCTTTCAACAGCTGTCCTGAAGCAAGGCACATAGGCTGAAGTTATCACTGACATCATGCTAACTCCCCCTACATGCTGATTTGGCATTTATGTTGCATTACTGCTCACCCAGCATGTGGGACGAGCAGCAGCTGGAAGCCAGAAGCCCGCATTGCTTCATCACTCACGCATTTGGATGGGAGCCAGATACAGCCTCAGCCAGAGCCCGCCCCTCCCGCCCCCTTAACTGGAAAGGCTCAAGAACCAAGGAGGATCAGATTCTGCTGAGAAAAAAAACGGCTCCTGTGGACGCTAGCACTTTGCAGAGACTCCTAGGGCATATCAGGGGTCTGATGTTCCCTAAACGCAAAGGTCAAACTCCCGTGAGGTTCTAACTGTACCCACAAGATTCGCTCGGGCAAAACCGCCATTTTCATGCACAAAATAGGTAATTGCGCACAAGAGTCTGCCAACTGGAGATTCGGGTTTGGTGACCAGAGAGGGGGCTGTGGGAGATAGGACATGGGGCTCTTGTGTCCGTGACTCAGAGGAGCTTTGGTCTTAAATGTGTGTCTATGAGGGTGAAGCCGATGATCTGGAAGTGGAAGTGTCCCATTGTGCGACTTGACCTGCAATGAGCAGCACTGGGTGGGTCAGTTCTGCCTCTTGGGGGTGGAATGATCTAGTGAGAGCCACTAGGTGACAGCCATATAGGGTGAGGCAGGAGAACTGAAATCAAGAGGATGCAGATAAAATCATTTCACTCTCCCCTGTAGCAGACACATTTCCTCAGCAGCCTCCCACCTGCCCCTTCGATCTCTGCTCACCTCGGCTGTGCTTTAATGGGGAAGGCGTTGCTCGAGTACTGCTTGTCTAGGTTCATCAGGACATCGTTGAGGTTTTGGTTCAACTGTAAAAAGAAGAGAACCCTAAGAAGCAGGTGGGGGAATAGGGCTGGCTAGCCAAGGCAAAAACCAGCATCAGGACCATGACGCCCCAGGAGAAGGCACAGCGCTGGTGAAACTGGGCCCACCTTCGTTCCGGCCCTTCCTTGGCCACCCCCTTTTAACGGGAACATAATCCGGAAGCACTAAAGCAATCCGCGCATTCTTTAATGTTCCAAACCGTGAAGCGCCACCAGCACCCCCTGGGGAGCCTTTGTGTCTGATTTAGAAACAACCCGGCTCAGGTCTTTTCTATTTCCTGCCTTTCTCCACCCTCCCAGATATTACCAGGGACCTCTGCATGAGCCCAGCGGAAGCCTCGAACCTCATCTTTGTCCACGCCACCGGTTACTACTACGAAACGGCTGCGTCACAAACAAAATTACAGGCCAAAGTCACCGTTGGCACTAAGAGATCCCACTCCATCAATGTCAATGGTATTGCACCGTCCATGCCAGTGATTAATTTGATCCTATAGCTCTAATAAGAAGCAGATGACTCTTAAGGAACAAAAGGTCCTGGTTTCCTGCATGTCCCCAAACAACAAAAAAACTGGGGAAGAGACCTGCAAAACCATGTGACACAGGAAGAGGATTCTCTCTAAACCAGTGGTCCCAAAACTTTTCAGGGTCACGTTCTCCCCCCTTTACCCCTGTCTTCCCCCCTCTCTGCCCCCCAGAACCAAGGCGGAGAGTGGAGATGTGGCTCGGGGTGGGGGTGGGGGGAAGGAATGCAGACAGGGGTAAAGGAACCAAGACTGGGGGCATAGCTGGGGGTGGGGCTGGGGCCAGGAACGAAGCCCTGGCCGGGGACTGTGGCGGGGGCGCCCAGGGCAGGGAGTGAAGCTGTGACCGGGCCTCGGTGGGGGCCACGGCGGGTCATGGGGCCAGGAGGTGGAGCTGCGGCTGGGGGTGGAGCCAGGGCAGAGCTGGGGACAGAGCAGGGCTGGATGGCGCTCCCTCTTTGCCCCCAAATGTTCCTCAAGGCCCCCCAGGGGGACATACCCCACAGTAAGGGGATCACTGCTCTAAGCAGACAGGTTTCCCAAAGTTTTCCCTTATAAAGTACTGGAATATAACAAAAAAACCATTGCCTTTAACAATAGTGTTACTACAGTGGTTTGTAGCATTACTGTAGAACACTGGATTATTTTTGTAAGGGTCCCTGTGAAGTATCAGCAGAACTTGAAGCTAATGTTTAAATCATGCCAGCCGTTCCCTCACTGTGAGTGGTTACGTCTGGGAATTTAACGACCATAATGTTGCTTGTTGCTTAGCTGCTGTATTGTTGCCCGGACTACAGTTGGAGAACAAAAGTATCTGTTTTCACTTGGGCTCCCTGTCTCTTCATAAAAGATTAGCAGGATGTATAGAGAGTGTATAAATCATGTGGGCAATGCACAACCCTGGAGAACTCCAGGAGTTATTTCAAATCTGGTTTTTAAGTTAAATGAAAACAAGAATTCTGGATGAAAGAGTCAGTGTGTTGGCCTTGCTACTCACTACCCCTCAGACCTCTTCAGGGCCTGGCTAGGCAGCTACAGAACAAGCATGGAGCAACTAAGCCATCTGCTCCTTGAGATACTCCTTATGGCATTGAAGGCTTACTACAGATGGCACGTTTGCTACCAGTTCATCCATTTTAGTAAGTGAAACTCCTTTACCCAAAAGTTTGAAGGTGCTGAATCAGACTGGCTTCATTCATTGCTTCTTTGACTCTAGGCGGGATCCACTGATTTTAGGGGAATACGTTCCGGTCAACAATACTCCCAGCTGAAACCCGTAAGATTCCCTGCAGTGACCGGATGGCTATTTAAACAGGGATGTTAGGATTGTAAAGCCATCAAGAGATGTGCCTGGCCTCAGCTTGGTGCGGGCCTCTTGTCCAGCCCTGGGTGCATTTGCTGCACTGCACAAGTGACTGTGAACGATAACAGCATGGCAAATGAATAAAAGGGCCAGCAACCTTACCTTGCTCATTTCTTTATGGAAGTTCTCTTCTAGGCCTGCTATACTCTGGAATGTGTTGACATAGAAACCAACACGACTGCCAAATGAAAAGAGAGCAAAGATTAGTGGATACAGGCGGCTCTTCCAAGATCTGTGGACTTGGTTTCCTTTGCTAATACCCCCCCCCACACTCACACGCATTTCACAGTTAAGCTGCGCTCTCTCTCCATCCTAACAGCAGTGTAGGTCAGGAAGTCCCCAGACAGCCCTGTGGGCTGGGGCGACTCCCACATGGCAGCAAAGCAAAACAGACACTAGTTACTGAATAAAGCAGACCAGTGGGGCCTATAGGAGATGGTTGGTTCTAGCAGAAAGGGAGAAGACAGGCCTGTCAGGGCACTTTTCCTGGTGGACCCACCCCAAGCCATTCTCCAGAGTGGCACTGACCAGGGACCAACACCCCCCTGTCCTCCCTCCTGAAAATGGATGCCATGGCAACAGTAACCGCAGGGGGGGAAAACAGGAGGGTTGAGCAGGGAAACCCCAGAACTCGAGCAGGCTTTAGGGGCCTGGTCCCAGACACACTTGCTATGTGACTCCCAAATCTAGTGATTTGAGTCAAGCCAAGAAAAGTGCTGTCCTGCCTGCTGGGTTTTCTTCTCCGAAGAAGGGGAGCGACCCACCGTCCCTTACACATGGGGCGCGTCTCTCTGCTGACAGGACAGAGACAGCTAGAGCTGAGCCCTGAGACGCAGGAGCTCAGCCAGATGGTGCTCTCCCAGCAATTCGTAATGGAGGACAACTAACTGGAGCAGCTTGTAACCACCCACGTGAAGGGAAACACACCCACACCCACCCTGGCCTGCTAGGCAGTGAGGTTAGCAGGCGGCCAAGAATTACCCAATGCCCCCCAATTAGGTGTTCCGTTAGAGTGCGTGGCTCAAATCGTATGGTCACCCCTCATGCAGGGTGGGTGGGTGCAGCAGATCTGTCCTTCTCAGGGGAGAGACATGGACGGAAAGGTTTCATCTCCGCTAGTGACCAGCAGAGAGCTGGTCTCACCTATCACAGCTGGGGAAGCCTTAGGAATAAGCTACACGGCTAGAAAGCTAGAGACCGACTACAGGGGGACAAGCTGGTTACTTGGGGGTCACGGGGTTAAGTGCCCTGCTGCCAATAGCCAAACTGACAGATGCCTGAAGCTGGCAGAGGCCAGATCCTCAACTGGTGCAAACTGGCAGGGACAGACTCTGCCTGTTGCCCGACTGCCCGCTGCGAACCCAGCACCTTGAGGGTGGGGAGGGTTTGTGCAGGAGTAGAGGGGGGTTGGGTTAGGGACATCGGGGCAGCACCAACCCAGGGTTGGCGTTGCCCCACGTTCTCCTCACGGCAACGTGCTCTCCGGAGCTGCAGCCGCCCAGCTCTTGCTGTGAGGCGGGTTTCTCCTGAGGAGTAGGGCCCTTGCCTCTGCTTCCTCAGGAGAGAGCCCGGCGCTGTCTGGGTGGGACACCTACCAGCCAGAGAGAGGCCTTTGGGGTTGGGCGAGGAGGCGGGGGGACCCCCTGAACTCAACCCACTCCTGCCAGGCGTCTGTCTGGCATCCCCTCAGGCCAGGGTGGGGTCGGGAGCGGCACTCGCTGCAGGGGCAGAAGGGAGCGTGTGGGCACAGGATCGGAGCAGGGGAGGAAAGCGGGGGCAACTGCTGGGTGCTTTACAATAGCAGACAAGGGAGAGAGTGCAGCCTGTGCCCTCAAAAAAGCCAGACCACAGGCAGCCCCACCCCACCCCCAGACCAAGACAGAGCCACAGCTCCAGCTGCCTCCATCTGATGGGCAGAGGGGTCCCAATCTGCATGACGGGGATCAGCAGGGGAGAGAGCTCCCCAGCAGGCACTGGTGCAACCGCTGCACGGCTCGCAGCCGGCGGCTACATCACTCACACTGCGCGTGTACCCTGCTAGAAGTCAGGATCCCCGGGGGTCCAGCAGCCCCTCAGGATTTTGCTTTCATCCCACTGACCCCTGCTCTCCCCTCCTCCTGTCCTGCCTCCGCCCCCATCAGCCCCAACCCCAGGGAACTGCATTTTTAAATCAGAAATTGGGACACTGAGTGGACTTTGCCTGCACTCCATCCTGACACTCCCCTCCCCAAACATCAGCTCTCCTTCCTCGTTCATCCCCTGGCCTCCACCAGGATGTCTCCTAACTCTGGTCTCCCTTCATTGCCTGCCTGTTTTCCTGTGCCCAGCCTGCACTCGGGAGCCAAGCACCATCAGGTGGACAGCTGGGTCCCCGCTGTGCAGCAGGGCTGGAGGGTCTGGGACCCCCACACAAGGGAAAGGACTTGCCAGCCAGAGCCACGCCTGGGGGCTCAGTGCTGAAAGCATCCTGCAACGAAAACCCTTCAGCGCTGAGCCTCAAAGCTGGGGTCAATTGACTCGGGCTGCGGGACTAAAAACAGCAGCGTAGATGCTCCTGGTTGGGCTGCAGCCCAGGCTGTGAAGTCCAGCGAAGGGGGAGGGTCTCACAGCCCAGGCGCCAGCCCGAGTGCGAACGTCTACACTGCTGGTTTTAGCCCCGTAGCCCCAGCCCCACAGCCTCAAGTCAATTAACCCAGACTCGGAGACTCACTGCCGCGGGTTTTTCTTTGCAGTGTAGAAGAGCTCCTGAATCCCCTTCCCCACTCCCGTCCCACTACGTCGCCAGTGTAGTGCAGCTCTCCCTAGGCAGATTTTCATGACCCCTACCACTCGTTGTACCGCTTTGTACCATGAAACAAACATGCAAAATTAACCCCCCCCACATGCCCTAATGCGGTATGTAAATTTATGGACAACCCCTAAAAGCAACACACACTGGGTGGCTACTGCGTTCCCGGAAGATCCAAGGACGGCAGGGTCTTGGAAACAGGATAAGGGGTGGCTTCTGTGAATGCTAGGAGAGGCCTAGAGAGCTGGGACGCACCCAGAAATCCAGGGCAGAGGGTCACCCTTAACCCAGGCCCCCCCCTTCACACCGATGGGGAGCCCATCACAGTAACGACCTCCCTATGGCGCGACTGGCCCCCGGCGGCCGCCCTTGGGCGCTCACCTATTCCATAGCGAAGGCAGCTCCTCCTGCAGATCGAGGTTCATCTCCTCAAACACCTTCTGAGCTTTCACCAGCTCTTCTTCGGCCTTCACAACAGAGACGAGACAAGTCAGCACCCCCCCAGCTCCATGCAGCGCAAGGCATTTGCTGCTTCCCTAGCCAGCTGGAGAGACCAGGCGAGGGAGATCCCCCACACCACACTGGCCACGCTGAACCCCTCGGGAGGCTGCCTGGGTTAATTCGCTGCTGAGGACAAGAGGTCTGATTCTCCTCTTGCTTATCCAGCTTTTACGGTGGTGCCACTCCCCTAATTGACTGCCGAGAGGGAAGATCAGACCCCAGCGGGTGTACCTCAGCCTAGCTCCATGGACAGCAATGGTGCCGAGCCGGCTGGGCACCCCGCCCCAGCTTTGAACCCCTGTGCACAAGGAGAATCGAAGACACAGGGCTCTGCACTGCCAGGGCTTAAACCAGCTGACGAGGAATCCTTGTCATGGGGGAACCCACCGCAGGTGCAAATCTCCTACACTGGGGTCTGATCAAGATTTTAACTCCAGCGTCCAGGCCAGCAGCCTGTTCCGCCCACTGGCCCACTGTCTGGGTGAATCCCCCTATCTCCCACTGCCAGCACCAAGGAGCCCAGGACCGGGGCAAGAATCCTGGCATAACGCAGAGACATAAGCCGCTCCTAGCTCCTACTGCAAACAGCACAAGTCAGCACCAGGCATGTCCACTGCCCCACACACCCCGAGTCAGCACTGGGCACCTCCACCACCCCATTTCCCCCACCCCACCCCACCAAGTCAGCACCAGGTCTGCCCACCCCTCTCCAATCCTCTCCCCGAGTCAGCACCAGGCGCACCCACCACCAGCTGCGTATTATCGCCTAGGCTGACAAGACCTAGGCCTAGGGCAGCACATCTGCAGGGGCGGCATGTGCGCTCTCGGAGGATTGTGTTTCTTTTTGGGGTTTTTTTGCGCGCTGCGGCACTTGCGATCTCGGAAGTTTTTGCTTGGGGCGGCAAAAAACCCAGAGCCGGCCCTGGGCCTAGGGGCGGCAAAATCATTAATCCGCCACTGCCCACCACCACTCTACCCACCCCTCCACCCTCGTGTCAGCACTGGCCACGCCCACCACCCTACACCCGCCCTGAGTCAGCACCGGGCACGCCCACCTCCCCAAGGGCCCCCCTCCCCCGAGGCAGCATGGGCACGTCTGCCACCCCACTCCCCAAGTCGGCATCAAGCACATCCACCACTCCACTCCCTCACTCCTCCCCCTGTCCCAGCATCCCTCTTCCTCCCTTCAAGGCCCTGTACTGCGAACGTTCCAGTTTCAATGTTTCCACTCTCTGCCTCGCCCCTGCCTGTGTGGTGGGGGGCGAGAGAGAACAGCGAATCCCCAGGGTAACCACCCCACAGCACAGCCTAACAGGCAGGCCAGCACAAGCTGCTGTTTATATTAACAACAATAGCAGGAATGTCACAATGCCACAGGGCTCTTCAGCTTGTGTGCAAATCCAGCCCCCCCAGGGGCCCGCTCTCTCTGCCCTCCTATTGCCACAGGAACCGGAGGCTGGCTTCCTGTCCCTTCCGAGAGACATGGGGACAGACATCGCCCGGAGAAAGATCTGCTCTGCTATGGGGTTAACAGAGGAAATCTGGCTTTGGGCAGCGTTGGGCTCTCTGTCTCAAGGATGGGCATGCACACAAACCAGATTAACGGGAGCGGGGGCAGTCAGAAAAGGATGCATACTGGCCTGCTATGTGGCAGACCCAGGTGCTACTTCTGGTCTCCTGCTTCCCTGGCCAGGGGGAACTAGCAGAGGAGGCGGCTCAGGGTGTGTCAGTCTAGCCCCCACCCAGCTTTCAGAAGTCGCCAGCCCCCAGCAGAAGCCTGGAGTGAGGTCCTCAGTGCTCAAGGTCAGAGGACAAGAGGTTCCTTCCAGAGGAGAGACAACTGGGTACTGGAAGGAATGCCCATTTCGGCCTGTCTGTGAAATGGTGGGTCTCTAATGGAGATATGGAGCCACTCCAGGGAAGCCACGGAGCAACAGGAGTCACACCCGGCTTTCTTGCGCACTGGCGTTCAGCGGTTCTGCCTGGTGCATGGCACAGACAAGCCCATCATTTTCTGTGGACTTGCAAAAATGAACCCCCTCTTAAACAGAGATGCCGCTTTATGCTATGCAGGAGGACGGAGGACAGTACCATGAGGGTCCCTTCTGGCCTTAACATCTATCAGGGCACGAATGTTTCCCATCCATTCACTCAAAGGGAAAAAAGGGTGAAGTATGTGTCCCCTTTCATTTCCACACCAGGCTTGAACCGTAATCAGGAGTTAAAATCCCCAGAGACCAAGATCCCCATTAAATTCTGTTTGTTTTTCAGTAGCCCCATTGCACAATGAAGGAAATGACATGGTCCCTCCCTCACATTTAACCATTCTCCAGGCCGAAGGACCCAGAAAGCAAATCCTGCGCCGATCTGCGAGTATTGGCACAGCCCAAAGCACAGCCACTAAAAGCCCACAGGCAGCGTTCACTCTAGAAACGTAAGGGAAGAGGGGTCCATGCAGCTCAGAGCTATGGCTAGGGCTCCGTGGTGGATATTTCAAATCCCTTTGATGTTCCCAGGGATAGAGCTAAACTACTTTCTCCCGTGCTCTGGCCAAGCCAAGGGTATATGGTCACCGGGATCCAGCTCTACGCAGGGTTTATTTTGGCTGGATGCGGCAGGCCTGATTCTGTGCAGCGCTGAGCGTCTCCTCGCAGCTGTCCTCAGCTCCCACTGCCATCAGTTCAGCCATTATCCCCATGTTACAGGTAGGGAAGAGAGAGGACGTCTACACTGCACACTATGGGCCAAGCTCTGACTCAGGTTTGAGCCCCAGCCCCCCTTTCCGTCCACACACCTCTCCGGCTGACTCGGGTCAGTAAGCACTCGGGGCCTGGATCCTAGGACTATGATGGGGGGTGGGTCAGAGACCAAGTCCTGTGGAGACACAGGTCCAAGCCCTGTCATCCTGCAGTAGGGAGGCAGTTCAAGCTGCAGACCCTAGTCCGAAGGTCTGTGCAGTCTGGACGTGTTAGCACGGCTGGGAGACCCCAGTGCAGCAATTGTAAACCCAGGCTTACAATGCAGTACAGATGCCTAAGCATAGGCTTGGAAACACCAAGTCCACAAGCCCGGGTCCCACATACCCAGACTTAATGTGCAGTGGGTAGAGAGGGCAAGGCCCAGATGTTTAAAGGTACTTAGGCACCTTCCTCTCATTGAACTCCCATTTTGATTGAGGCATGCAGGATCTGGGCCTAAGTGACTTGCCCAAGGCAACAAAGGAAGCAGTGTCAGAGCAGAGAACTAAACCCAGGTCTCCCAAGTCCCAGGCTAGATCCTAACCCAGAGGCCATCCTTCCTCTCTGGGGAACCAGAGGGACACACCGCTAAGTTAGCTGGTTACTCACTGGCTG
The DNA here is from genome assembly GCF_027887155.1 of Malaclemys terrapin pileata. NCBI lineage: Eukaryota > Metazoa > Chordata > Testudines > Emydidae > Malaclemys > Malaclemys terrapin. The sequence goes on from NC_071515.1 coordinate 75,083,830, forward strand.
ATGGGACAGATCACCAAGGACACTGCTGCTTAGACAGGAATCAGCGTTTCAGTGGAGCAGCAGGAATTTGCTGCTCTAAGCGGTTTCCTCTTTGTTCCAAATGGCGCAGTCACCAGAACACTACAGTGTAACTCACTTACACCCCCTAAAAGGAAACCTCCCAAGCGTTCACAGGAAACTCCCACTATTTTCTATCTGTTAAAGGCCTGGCTGGTTAGTTATTTGAAAAGTTAATTCTCAACTCATCTTTATATTAGAAATCAAAGGGCTTGCCCGGTCTTAGTCGCCGCACAAAAACAGAGCAGACAATTAGGGAGATTGTGACATAACACGAGACTGAAAGATGAGCAATTGGCAGGAGAAGGGATTTTTACTCGGGCTGTTTAACGTTCTGGGGTTTGATAGCTTAACACTGATTTCTTTGGTTATGGGCGGAGAAACTTCTCTCTCCAGTTGTGTAGGCCTCTAAAGAAACTTCCAGCAAATTCTCCCTTTTTCCCATGACTCAGAATATCAGGGTTGGAAGGGACCTCAGGAGGTCATCTAGTCCAACCCCCTACTCTAAGCAGGACCAATCCCCAGATAGATTTTTGCCCTAAATGGCCCCCTCAAGGATTGAACTCACAACCCTGGGTTTAGCAGGCCAATGTTCAAACCACTGAGCTATCCCTTCCCGCTGGTATTTCTCAGCTGAAAAACAAGCCTAAAGAAACCTTTTAGGCCTTTAGACATCATCAAAAAAACAAAACAAAACAAAAAAGTGCAATTTTTCCTCCTTTGCAGGTCACCCTTAGAGGAATTGCAATCAGCCATCTTCTCCATGAGCCGATGCTCAGTTTACGTGGCACTCCAGCATTTTATTAGCCAGCATCCTATCTGTACAATCAGAAATTGGCTGTGAAAGCTCCCAGGTATTTTGAAGTGTGACCGGTCATGGGTAAACAAGGATTCATTCACTGACCAGGAATGTGAGAGAGCATTTGAATGAAAGCAGATGAGATCACCTGGAATGTATGAGTAGGTATTTGGGTTTCTCTGAGTCAGGACAATGACTTACTGTCCTCCCATTCAGAGTATTTGTTTTCCTTCATCCCTACTGCAGTCCTGTCTGTCTGCTCCTACTGTAAGTCCCTGAGACCCAGATGCTCAAAAGGTACTTAGGTGCCTACAGATCTTTGAGGATCTGGGTCTGAGTATTTTCCTGAAAAACATTCACCATGGGAGATTCCACATGAAGGCCAGTTTCTCCTTCCCACTCCCCAAGCAAGGGGGGATGAACAAAAGAATCCCATTTCAATAACTATAGTTTCATTGACTTCACTTACTAAGCTCCCTCCCTGTAGGTTCTCAAATCTAAATAATACCTGGACAAGCCCTGCTTTCAGGCAGCCCCAAGGCCTGCAACTTGACGGTGTTCAAAGTCCAGTGCTGGATGCACATCTTGCATCCATTTCTAATCCAAATCAGACCGGACCTCTGAGGCCTTGGGAGATTCTCTCAGCACTTGTTCTATAAATGAATCGTTTCAAATCTGCATTTTTGGATCTCACCCTGGGAAAGTTTTGCAACTAATTTGTACAAATGTATAAACCACTTCTGGTTTTTGCTGTGATATTTTGCTTCCAGCTTTACTGAATGGCAGAAATTCACGAGGCAGCTTCTTAAGATTTCTATTTTTAAACCATAAAAATCTGCTTCTCATTTAGGGAAAAAAAAAAAGAAATACTAGCGGAACTGCATGGGATCTTCACCCCCTCCCCCAGTGTTCACTTTATGGGGCAAGGCCAGTGGCAGATTAATGCACAGGCCTATGGGATCCGTGCCCAGGGACCTGGCCAATTTGGGGGCTCCTGCTGGAGCACTGAGGAGCAGGGGTTGGGCCCCATTGAAAGGGAGGTGTGGGGGAGCCCAAATGTTCTTTGTGCCCAGAGCCCCAATAAATCTTAATCCGCCTCTGGGCAAAGCATAATACAGTTTTACTGGGGGAAGAGGGAATCAACGGATCAAACCTACCCCAGATGTAACTTCACTTAAGGTCACTGGTGTTAGACCAGGAAGAAATCTGGCCCCTGCGTAAGGACACACTTTTCAGAGGGCCTAGAGTGAACACTGCCTGGAAATTAAACGCACATTACAGGACTAGAGCCCAGAATAGCACATGCAGGGGTTAGAGCCAGGTAGGTCAGCAATCACCTGATTTCGGAGCAGATTAGTTTGAGCAACGAGATGAGCTTGTAGTTTTCCTTGGCACCACTGAGGCGCAGCTTTCTCAAGCAGCGAGACAGGCTGCGGGGGGAGCGTTTTCAAAGGAAAGAGAAAACAAAAACAAGAGAGAGAGAGACAGACATCTGTTTAGAAAACAAAATCACAAGAGTGAGAGCATTACAGGCTGGGCCAACCCAACACCACCAAGGCAAGAGACACAGCATCCAGGGGACAATTAGTTACGAATCCTTCACAGCATGCCAAGTGTAGCGGTAATTAATGCTCCGATCTGGAGACGGAGGGCACCAGGGCTGGGAGACTGTTTACCAGCAGTCCAGCTGCAAAGAGCAACAGGCAAGAATGGTTAGTGACTTAGCACAAATGCCCAGTGTTGAGTTTCCGCCGAGTGCCTTCCAGGAGGTCAGGATTAATTCAACGTCACTCTCGTCCACATGCAATTACACCTCTACCCCGATATAACGCGACCCAATATAACACGAATTCGGATATAACGTGGTAAAGCAGTGCTCCGGGGGGGTGGGGGGACTGCACACTCCGGCGGACCAAAGCAAGTTCGATATAACGCGGTTTCACCTATAACGCGGTAAAATTTTCTGGCTCCCGAGGACAGCATTATATCCGGGTAGAGGTGTATTTAAAGTGCACAGCACTGTATTTTAATGGAGTGTTGTCAATTCAGCAGTAAGTGGCAGGGTTCCTAAGGGGCGTGTACATGTGTTATAAGAAGGGAGACGGGAGAGGAAGGAGGAGTCCAAAAGAATTCATGATGCTGTTGGTGTTATTCTAATATCATGAGAAGACAGTCAGCTCCCAGGATTTGCTCTATACTGTAATAACAAGACTTTGCGTTTCTCCAGTGCTTTTCCATAGATCTCACCTGCCTTTGTAAAGTGCTTTTAAGTAGCATTATTCCTATTTACCAGGCAGGGAAACTGAGGCAGAGAGGGCTGAAGGGCCAGACCAAGCCCACTGCAGTGACTGGAAAAGCTCCCGTTGACTTCTAATTTCTTTGTTCAAGTGACCCAGAGACAGCGTTGGGAACAGAACCCTGGGCTCTGTCCTTTGGTCCACACTGCTCATCGACCTTACCTATTAATATGTCAATAACTGGTCATCTGTCAGAGTGTCAGCACATGAGCAGTTTGGGCGAGACCAGTGAGTGAAGCCAAGCTAGCGGAGTCTAGCTTCCCAGACTTGCAAATACCAGAGCCAGTGGCCTCGGGTTCCAATGTAGGTATATGAATCACCGCAGCAAGTTTTAAAATTGCCAATTAACACCACCTCTAAATGAAAGATTCCACCTCCCCATCCCCAGGAAAATTCCCTTCTTACTTCTGCATGTGCTTCAGTTTCTCTTTAAAGAGAAAAGCCAGTAGAAAGTTCTGTTAACTCATCCATTTGGCTGGCTGACCAGCCTTGTGTGTTGAATGAGGGACATTGCATCAGGTATGGAAAAAAGCAACGATTCTGGTTCCTAAAGTCACCTTCAATTTTGTTCCCTGGTTTTGCCCGGTTATCCATAGTGCAAGCAAATAAAGAGCTGAGTAAAGAAACTTCTCCCTCCTCTCTTCTTCCACCATCCCTAGCTCCCACACAGCTCATCCCTCCCCTAAAGTCTTGCCTAGACTAGAATTTAAGGTGTGCTGTTAGCATGTTCTGGCTAACACCATGGGAAAGTCTACTGTAGACCAGGCACACTTGGTGAAATCTTGGCTCCATTGAAGTCAGTGGCAAAATTCCCCATTGACATCAATGGAGGCAGAATTTCACCTACTGCCTTTAATAGGTGCTCACAGGAGGGTGCCCAGGCCAGTATTTCAACCATCTTAGCACATGTTCAAGTCTACTCTGTCTTGTCCACACTAGATGTTTCAAAATGCGTTAGCGAGCACATGTTAACATCACACGTTAATTCCTAGTCACGTCAAGGCCCAAGTGATCTGAGAGGGCGTGGTTTCAGAGAGACTGAAGGGTATTGCAACAACCCAATTGCCAATTTTGCTTTGGCTGTAGCACCTTCCAGTCTGAAAGAGCAAAGCTGTTCAGGGCACGATTTATACAGCAGGAATTAACAGAGCAGAGGCTCTGAACGGGTCACGGCCATGCCCACACTGAAAGTACCAGGTAGTCCCTCCCAGCAAACACTGCTACAGCACTGTCGATCGGAGCATCTCCGAGCACTCTGCAAACTTACTGAATTCAGGGCCCAGCGGCCAACCACTTATTCTCATCACCATTTTACAGATGGGGAAACTGAGGCATGCAGGTATCCAGGGTCAGAGAAGGAAATAGAACCCAGATCTCCTGCCTCCCAGTTCCTAGCTGGCACCGTAAGGCCATTCTCCCTTTCTCGCTCAGGCTTCTGTGCTCACCAGAACTTAACCACATACCCCTGAAATCTGTACCAGGTACACTGCACAGAAGCTTAGCGTCAGTGCACTAAGGCCTTCAGAGCCTCCTCCTAAAGTTTATTTGGGGAGTAAAAATAAGTGCATGGGTGGGACCCTGCCAAAGAGAAAACATTCTGGCTGGATCATTGCATGACAGTTCTCTAAACAGAAAGCACCTGGGAACGGTGAGTCAACATGTTAAAAATTTCCTAAATGAGCAGTTATTAAAAATAATAATAAATGAAAGCAGGGCCCGCCCTGTGCTTTACCTTGGCGATTTTGGTTTCGTCTTTCTTCTTTGCGGTTTGTAGGGATTCAAAATGGTGTCTGGCGCTGTCGTAATCCACAAGCTTCCTCCCTCGCTTAGCGATCCGAGACTGAAAGAGAGCGCGAAAGAGAGAGAAACAGCAGCTATGAACAGCTAGAGCCATAAAGTTTAGCCCCTCGGCATCTGAACTCCATAATTAAACCCCTCCTCAATTACACCCCATTAAGTGAGTAAAGAATTGGCCTTTCTGAGTCTGGGCTAGCAGGAACCCCCTGTTGCTTCTGGGGTTCAGACCCCATAATAGGTGACCCCCTTCAGAAGGTCTCTGCCACCGGCAGCATTTTCCCCAGGCATCAGGGAAATGTCTCCCTGCATCATCCTGCTCCATTATCTGTGCAGCACCAACAGCGCTGGACATGAGGCAAAGACTGCCTCCACCCCAGAGCCCAATCCTGCGATTGGATCTTTTAGCACAGCGCAGCCCCATGATTCTGCTCTCCCACAAGGTCCTGACCCAAAGCTCCTCAAGATGACTGGAAGGGCTCCCCTCGGGTTTGGATCGGGCTCTCATTCAATATCCTTCTAAAACAGCTGCCACTTCTTTTTTTTTAAACCCATCAGAAGGATTCCAAGAGGCATCTAGAAGCTCCTTTCAAATAAAAGCAGCCTGATCTTTGAGTCAATATTGAAATAACGATCAAAAGAAAGAAAAAAAGAAACTGAGCAGAGACGGGCCCAGTTGTTTGAATCAGAACTACCCTAAACTTCCAGAGCCACAGTGCTGGTTCATGCCCCTTTCTGCTCATTGCATGCTTTAGAACAGTGGCTTTCAAACCATGGGTCGCTACCCAGAACTGGGTCATGGCAGCTGTGGTCAACACCGCCCACCAGACCATTAGAAGTCCTGTCAGTGGTGCTGGCCAGCTAAGGCAGGTTAGTGCCTACCTGTTCCGACACCTCGCTGCACCCTGGAAGCAGCCAGCAGCAGGTTTGGCTCCTAGGCAGGGCAGCCATGAGCACTGGCTCTGCACTCCCATTGGCCAGCTCCTGGCCAATGGGAGATGGGGCGGGGCGATGCCTGTGGGCAAGAGCCACGTGGAGCCACTTGCGCCCCTCTGCCTAGGAGCAGGACCTGCTGCTGGCTGCTTCCGGTGTGCAGGGGGTTATTTTAATGTCTCACTGTTTGGAGCATCATTTGGGGATAGGGTTGCCAAGGGACGTATTCCTGGAGGTTTCATCCCATGACATCTTTCATTAAAGATTACTCTTTAATTCCTGGAGACTCCAGGACAATCCTGGAGAGATGTCAACCCTACTTGGAGATTGAGAAAGAGGAAGAAAAAAAACCACATCAGTAATGCTGCAATATTCGTAGCCTGAGATTTTAAAAGGAGAGTTTAGTGCTCAAATTCAGGGGAATTTGGGTGCCTGACTCCTTAAGGTTTTAGGCTGGGGTTCCAAAAGGAACCTAAACAGTGTTCCAGAGAAGCTAGACATGGAAAAGATTTAGTCCTGGTCTGCACTACCCAGTTAGGTTGACCTAAGGCAGCTTTCATCCACCTAATTATGTCAGTGTCTACTACAGTCTTGCTCCCGCTGATGTAAGTGCCCTGCTACACCGACATAACGCCACTTCTCTGAGAGGCGTGGGGCTGATGTTGTAATTAGGGGCGGGCGACACACAGTCGGTGTAGACACTGCCTTACTTACATCAGCTATTGGCAGCTAGAGAACAAGAAAGCTGGAGACAAGAAAGCCAGGCAGCTAGAGAACTTCCGACAGTGGCCAATGGCAGGTGCCCAAGAGGGAATGAACATAACAGGCAATCATCGAGTGATCCATCCCCTGTCGCCCATTCCCAGCTTCTGGCAAACAGAGGCTAGGGACGCCATTGATGGACCTATCCTCCATGAACTTTTTTTTTTTTTTTTTTTTTAAACCCTGTTATAGTCTTGGCCCTCACAACATCATCTGGCAAAGAGTTCCACAGGTTGACTGAGTGTTGTGTGAAGAAATATTTCCTTTTGTTTGTTTTAAACCTGCTGCCTATTCATTTCATTTGGTGGCCCCTAGTTCGTGTGTTATGAGGAGGAGTAAATAACACTTCCTTATTTACTTTCTCCACACCAGTCATGATTTTATAGACCCCATCATATCCCCCCCGCACTAGTCGTCTCTTTTCCAAGCTGAAGAGCCTATCAGTCCCTCCACTTCCCTGGAGAACTGGCCTGCTGGACCGCACTCCCAGCGGAGAGCCAGGGCGGCTTCTCTTCCACCCCCCACAGCAGGAAATAGGTAGGCGGTTTCTTTGGGCTCCCGGCAGGGAATGGGGGTGGAGCCCACCAGGAGCCGAGAGCCTGTGGGGCAGACCGGGCTCTCAGCTCCCCACAGTGCCCCTCTTAGATCGGTGGAAGCACTTCTGTGGAGGACACACACCACCAACCCCAGGAGGGTAGTGTGGGCACGACTGCAGCGGCAGTAAGTCGACCTATATAGGTCGACTTACGTTTCTAAGGCTAGGTCTACACTGGGGGGGGCGGGGGAGATCGATTTAAGATACGCTAATTCAGCTACGCGAATAGAGTAGCTGAATTCGATGTATCCTTTTCGACTTACCCCGCTGTGAGGATGGTGGCAAATCGACCATCGCGGCTCCCCCGTCGACGGCGCTTCCACCTCGTCAGGAGGAGTGAGTAAGCGCGTCGATTCGGGGATCGATTTATCCGTCTAGATCAGACGCAATAAATCGATCCCCAAGAGATCGATTTCTACCCACCGATCCGGGCGGGTAGTGTAGACTAGCCCTAAGTGTAAACATACCCTTGGTATCGTGGATCACCTAGTTAGGTGCCTGCTGAAAAATGCAAACAAACAGGGTGTAACCAAGGCAAAGAGTCTGCATATAACTAGGAACAATAGCTCCGAGAAGCACAAACAAGCCTTCCCCATCTCCACAAATTCTGGAGTCTAACAAGAACGGTGCAAACACATCAGCACCACTAGGCATTCCACTATGGATTGCAGGAGAGTGGGAGCAGCGTATCTCAAGGGAATCGCTGTGTCTGGCATCTCACATGGGTGGGACATGGTTTGTGGGTGAAGCTTGGAAGACGACACCTACTTTTTCCCCCATGGTTTGACCTCTGATGTACAGTGATAGGGGAAGCTGTAGAAGCAAGTGGGGGAAGGGGCGCCCCAGGAAGCAGAGAGCCCATGGGGCTGCACATGTTCACGGCTTGCAGTATGATCCTGGGACCTGAAACCATTTGAAGTGGCACTTTCCTCCAGAAACAGACAGTGACAAAAGTTTAAGCTAATCAGGAAGGGGTGGGGGGGGGCCCCCCGAGAGGGAGTGGGGGGGTTACTTTCCTAGGGAAGGAGCCAGGCTGCCATGTCCCATATGGTGACATTGTTACAAGCACTGCCACATGGAAAAGCCCATTCCCCGTGCAGCTGTTTCAAAATGAACTGGTGCTGGGGGAACAGATGGGGCTGGGAAATGGAACTCCCAGGATATCAGATGATCCTGCGCTGTCAGCAGAGACCCTGCCCCTCCCGAGCAGCTGGCCATGTGCAAAGAGATTTTAACCCAATACACAGATCTGCCTGCCACACAGGCCTCATCAACGTATTAGCCACTCGCCAGCAGCACTGGCGCCTTCCTGACGGCTCTGCACTTCCAGGGGAAGGGAAAGCCGGGGCATCAATGGGCTAAACAGGAAAACTCAGTCACTTAAAGGGATTCTGACGACCTGCCATGCACGGCCCTCCCCGCTCCAGTTTTAAAAATCAGCCAAAACACAAAAGAGAGCTGCAGAGTGTGTGTGCGCGTGTGAGAGAGAGAGAGAGAGAGAGAGAGAGAGACAGCTAGCATAAGAGACATGCAGAGAGAGTGTGTAAGTGAGTGAGTGAGTGACAGAGAAAGTGTGAGCGTGTGTGTGAGAGAGAGAGAGTCAGCCAGTGTGAGAGAGAGACATGCAGAGAGTGGGGGGGGGGGGGGGGGCACATGAGAGTGTCTGGATGTCTCTCTCTCTCTCACACTGGCTGAGAGAGAGAGAGAGAGAGAGAGAGAAAGTGTGTGTGTGTGTGTGTGTGTGTGTGTGTGTGTGTGTGTGTGTGTGTGAGAGAGAGAGAGAGAGAGAGAGACCTGCAGAGAGAGAGTGTGTGTGTGTGTGTGCGTGCACGCGCACACACGTGAGTGTCAGCCAGTGAGAGAGAGACATGCAGAGTGTGTGCGCGCGCACACGCAAGCCATGCAGAGTGTATGGGGAATGCCCCTGCAGCACTCACGTTCCCGCTTGGTGTTTCAGTAGCTGCACCTGGGTAGGAAAAGCTGGGGGCCTGTTATCCACTAAAAAATGCCAGTGTGGCCCGTTGGATACGGCTGCTCTGTGTGTACCTCCTGCTCCTCCCACGGAAAAAGAATCAGAACTAACTTCGTTGCTGTGCGTGAATCCACACCAATGTCATGCTGGCTTGACAAGAGAATCGCACACAGGCTGCCCCCTTGTGCACCAACATACCCAGGTCCCAGTACTCCCTACAGCGGTGGCCTGAATAGCACAGGCCAAAACCAGGCTAATCCCCACGCAGACCCTACCCTCCACTGCAAAGCTGTGCGCTGACTCCAGGGAGCCTGGTGGGAGAGAGGCCGGGTCGGCCGACAGCCGCTTTCTGGGCAGCGTGTTCTCGCCAATTGGCATACTCTATGCCAGCACAGCTGTAATGGCTTGGACATGGCAGAGCCAGAGCAAAGGTGGTACTGATGGGGCCAGGGGCTCCCAAGGTGGTTCAGGGACCACTCAGGCAGATACATGCAAAGTCACTCATGCGTTTTCTCATTCCATCCCCTGGCAGTGCCTGTAGTGTCTCCTCTAGAAGGGGGAAATGCAGCAGGCTTGCTGGTATATCAAAGCCCCTGAGTATCGCAGGTAAATTTCTCCCTCCTGCACCTTTTAACATGGGAGAGAGGAATAAGGACCATTACGTCATTTCAGCTACTTCTCTTCAGTGCATTAGACGCCAATGCATTAATGCCCGACGCGGCTTTTCCCTTCCACAGTCCCGGATCTGTGGTAGCAGGAAAGCATGAATGAAGCCTTGTCTGGGTGGTTTTATTCCTTTTACAAGGCTGGTAGACAATGAAACCCTAATCTAGTGATGACAGAGGGTTTCGGATTGAAACATGTTCTGCTCACAGGGGGCTGATGAAAGCCCGTGTATTAGAAAATGCTACCGCACTTGGCTAACAGACAATTCCCCAGTCTATGGCATGGAGCCACTCTCCAGTGACAGAAAGTAAAAGAGCAGAGGAACCAGGGAATATTTATCATGATGAGTGAAGCGTGGAGCTCTCCACAAACTCCCCGGAAAGCCTGAGTGTGCAGATCTCACGCCTTCCCAGGGCAGCTCCAGTTAATCCAGCTATTGCACCAATATGTAGAGGACAATCTACATGGGAGTTGATCCTGCAGCATAAAATCATAGAGTATTAGGGTTGGAAGAGACCTCAGGAGGTATCTAGTCCAACCCCCTGCTCAAAGCAGGACCAACCCCAACTAAATCATCCCAGCCAGGGCTTTGACAAGCCAAGCCTTAAAAACCTCTAAGGATGGAGATTCCACCAACTCCCTAGGTAGCCTATTCCAGTGCTTCACCACCCTCCTAGTGAAATAGTGTTTTCTAATATCCAACCTAGACCTCCCCCACTGCAACTTGAGACCATTGCTCCTTGTTCTGTCATCTGCCACCACTGAGAACAGCTGAGCTCCATCCTCTTTGGAATGCATCCAATAGCAGCATCCCCTTTCCTTCTCTTTCACATACCCCACATCCCTGGTTGCCAGGGCAGCTATTCACTAGCCAAGAGAGCAGAGGATTGGTGTTTGGCCAACAGGGGGCAGTGCGATTTCAGTGGGGGGTGCTCCCATGCCACATCCATTTCACTACCCCCAAGCTGAAGGATATAGAGTCCCAAGAGAAGCGCTCATGCAAAGCCCCAACCTCAACTCGCAGCGCCCCAGAGACTCTCTAGCACAAAGTGAAAGGAGTGAGGGGAGCAACCTACTTTGATGTCTGGGAATTGGCCAAGGTAAGTGTCCATGGTTAGAAGGGCCTGATCCACAAGCTTCTGATGGAAATCCACCCAGAGCAGGTCATTGTTCTGGAAGACAAAAGGAACATGCTTATGAGCATGATCAGAATACTTTACATTTCTATTGGCAGGGATCTCCAAGCACAGTACCATCGGAAAGCCTCCCAGCATCCCAGAGATCGTGATCTCGTCTCTTTTGGAGAACCTGAGGCAGACATATCCCAGATCAAGAAGAACTCTGTGAGGCTCAAAAGCTTGTCTCTCTCACCAACAGAAGAGATATTATCTCACCCAATTTGTCTCTCTAATATGCTGGGACCAAAACGGCCACAACAACAATGCATATCCCAGGTCACACGGTAGATGCAGAAATGGAACCCACAAGTCCTGATTCTCCTAGTCAAACTGCTAGACCAGTGATCCCTAACCGGTCGATCGTGATCAACTGGTCCAACCTGGAGCCTCTGACAGTCAATCGCGATCTCCAGCCAGCAGCGCAGTGGAGCTAAGTGAGGCTGCCTGCCTGCCTGCCCTGGCCCCACACCGCTCCCGGAAGCAGCTGGCATGTTTCTGCAGCCCCTGGGGGGAGCGGGAGTGGATCTCCATGTGCTGTCCATGCCTGCAAGCGCAGCCCCCTCCTGCACCCAAACTCCCTCCCAGACCCCGCACCCCAACCCTCTGCCTCAATCCTGAGCCAGCACCCAAAGTCCCTCCCAGACCCTGCACCCCCTCCTGCACCCCAACCCCCTGCCCTAGCCCAGAGCCCCCTCCTGCACCCACACTCCCTCCCAGAGCTTGCACCCCTCACCCCCTCCTTCACCCCAATCCCCGCCCCAGGCTCAGCCCGGAGCCCCCCGCCCCACACTCCGCAGCCCTACCCACACCCCAACCCCCTGCCCCAGTCCGGTGAAAGTGAGCGAGGATTGGGAAAGAGTGAGCCATGGGGGGGGAGGGGGGAGATAGAGTGAGTGGGAAGGGGCTTTGGGGAAGGGGCGGAGCAGATCCTGGGTTGATCTTAAATTCAAACAGTGATCTTGTGCATAAAAAGGCTGGAGACCACTGTGCTAGATCATAGTCCCAGCTAGGTACCAAGACCCAGTCTGTTCGGTTTATCTACCGGTCCATGTGCGGGCCTTCCCCCAACTAACCTAACCCTAGCGTGACTCTAAACATTGTTTCCCCAGTGAAAAAGAGACCAGACATCCTGACCAGGCTGGGACAAACAGTGCCCATGCTGAGGGTTTACCTGGGGACGGCCAATTATCCACATTTTTGCAGGGCTGATAGAGCCAGTGCGTCCCCTGGTGCTGATGGGCGTATAGAGGATGCACCCAGTCCCCACCCATGACACATTTGGGCCAATATTCTCTCTGAAGCGGCTCCTGATGGCCAAAGCCGTTTTGTCTTCCTAGGATCATTGCTGCCAGACAGATGTCTCGCAGCAAGGCTCCCAAGCCGAGCGTAGGACGTAAGTGCACTGGTCCCGCTAATCCGCTCTCCCCTGGAGGCCGACCTCCCGCCCCGGCATGGAGTCTCACCTCGGCTATTTTGTTGGTATCGTCTCTCCCAGGCCATTCCGGCTCATACACTTCCTGCAAGCATTCAGTCAGCTTCTTGGAGGCCTCGTGCATTGCTAGGAGAGAAGAGAGGGCAGCCTCAAAAACAGAGGGACAGAGCTCCACCAGGGCACCAAGAGCCCCTCCCCATTGCTAGCAGGAACTCGACTGCATGGAATGGATAACAGACGCCTGATTCTAGTTTAAGGCAGGATATTTCCCAAGCATGATCCTTGCTAATACATCTTGAACTCGCAATAACATGGATGTAAAACAAAGGAGGAGAGGGGCTCAAGAATCTAGTCACCCAGACAACAGGACATTCAGTGTTCATCCCCACCTAGTAGGATAGAGTAGGTGGCCTCCTACGAATCTAAACCAAGCCCACCTGGCTGCTAGGAAGAGAAAACAGCCTCTGCACCCCAATGTCTCCCACCAGAGCCACCTTGCTGACTGCCTGAACAACCTTAGAATATCAGGGTTAGAAGGGACCTCAAGAGGTCATCTAGTCCAAACCCCTGCTCAAAGCAGGGCCAATCCCCAGGCAGCTTTTTGCCCCAGATCCCTAAATGGCCCCCTCAAGGATTGAACTCTTAACCCTGGGTTTAGCAGGCCAGTGCTCAAACCACTGAGCTATCCCTCCTCCCAGCTTGAGGAGCAAGAAATGTGAAACCGGCGCTCCATCACCAGGCCAGTTGCTCCAGGAAACCCTGCTTGCACTGGACAGGAAGAGCTAGGGCCAGGAAGACCCTATTTGCGGTGCCTCCGGTTGGAAAAGTGACAGACCTCCAGTTGCACAGACGTTACCTTTTACGGAAGCCAGGTAAGTTCGGAGATCCTTCTGCAGCTTGCTGCCTTCTGTCTGCGAAGACAAGGAAAAGCCAGCCGGTTATTGTTTTGTACAGAGTGAGATGGATTTGTGCAGGACTCATCTGTGCTATGAAAGAAACACCACATCCAAAATTGCCCAATACAGCCCGACGGCTGAGGAGCCGACACAGGACTAAGATCCTGTCCATGCAGGATGGAGCAAAGTGAACCAAGAAATCAAGACAGATGAGGCTGTTTAGCCCAATAGGCCCTGATCCCCATAGGGTGTGTCTACACTGCATTTTAAGCCAGTCTCTATGGGACCTAGGCTTGTGGATTCAGTGTGTCCAACCCACGCTTGAGCGTCTACACTGCATTAACCCGGGTTTACCCTGGCCAGCCCCGGGTCTTACCGCTGTGCTAACATGTCCAGACCTTTTGACTCAGGTCCACACTGCAGAATTACAGAGTTTGGGCCGGAGTCCCAGTGTGACTCAGGCTCTGACCCCCACTCCTCCCAGCAGGGTCCTAGGACCTGGGTCCTGAGTGCTTGCTGACCTGAGTCAGACTGATTTGTTTGTGAATGGAAAGGGGGCTTGGGCTCAAACCGGAGTCAGAACCCAGGGTTAGTGTGCAGTGTAGACCTACCAACAGAGGGACAGATGCTCTAGAATCCCACAAAGGAGCCCAACATGTAGGTTTGAGGGGAGGTTATAAGCTCTAATACAAGCAGCAATGTATTCTTGATTTTTTTTTACGTTATTGTGAGCAGTTTCAGTTTGAACTTTCCCCTGGGATATCGGAAACACAAAAACACACCAGCGCTGTACCAATGTAGGGGCTAGAAAGGGACATGGAACTGTTCCACTTACTGTCCAAACTGAGTGAAGCTGCAGAAAGCAAACAATTAGCATGAATGGTGAAAACCCGAATGCATTTTTTTTTTAAATGTCATTCTGTCGCCTCCGCCGGATTTCACGGATTTGGAAACTAATGGTTAAGAAATAACAATTACGCTGGTTTGCTTTTTGGATTTCAGAGGCGATCAGACATCATGGTGATGCATACAGTACAAGAACCTCGATCAAAACGTCTTACACGATCAAAACATTGCAATCACACACACACACACACACACACACACACACACACACCCTTTGACCACTTTGGAAGCACTCAATATGATGCAAATGTTGCCTTTTATTGAACGCTTAAAATATCCTGGGCCCGACTCACCACTGCCTTGCAATGTGTCATCACTTACATCGGTGTAAAAGGAGGTGTAAACACACTACACCAAGTCAGAAAAGGAGCATTTTACATCCACTTTGTGCAGATGCAAACACCAGAAAAGGGAAGGCAGCGGAGAGGCAGGCGCAAGACAGCAGAGGCATGGTGGTGACATCAGACAGCGTATGGATTCTGTTTTCATTTGGATTTATGTTGCCATCCTCTGATGCTTTGCAGTGGAGTGAGCGTTGGCTCAGATGGCAGCAGAAGTCTAAGGGTCTTCTGAGACACAAAGGCCGAAGAAGACTTTGAGAGAGACCGAGATGCTAGAGGGTGGCTGTTATGCCGTGCACCAGCATCACACATTGTTACATTTCGTTTCCCGTCGTCCTTCCCAGCTTGAATTTTCCACATGGCGCCCCAGCATAATGCTTCTTGACAGGCTGACGAGGGAGCTCGCAGGCGCTCTCTGACAGCTTCAAACTTAGTATCTTTGTGGAAGCAGCTGTTTCCTATCATCCGCCACTCTTCGGGCGCCTGCCTCTTGCCCTCAGCGCGCCTTCCCTAAAACAGAGCTCATGCCGACGTCTCTGGTGTTACAAACACTGCTGCACGCACTGAGCTGAGATCAAACAGGTCCCCTCCAGAATAAACTTTGCCACATCAACCGCTGGAAGAGAGTAATGTGTCTGTGCTAAATTCAGAGGGTCTGGGGAGAAGGAACAGTGACCATGTGTGGGGCAAGAATAGGAGAACTGCGGGGTGGGAGGGTCCCAGAAACTGGGCTCCAGCCCAAGCCCGGAAGTCTACACAGAAGTGAAACAGCCACCCAGCCCGAGCCTGAGTTGGCTGGAGCAGGCCAGCCGCGGGTCTCTAGTTGCTGTGAAAACATAACCTTAGGGTATGTCTACACTGCAAGTAGGAGGTCTGATTGCAGCAGGTGCCCCCATACCTGAACTTGCTTTCATCTAGCTAGATTCAAGCTGGCTCACATAACTAGAGCAGCGAAGTGCAGCAGCACAGACTAGCCACTCGAGTACATACCAGGGTCCCAGGCAGTCGGAGCCAGCCTAGGCCGTGGCCCGTCCCACCGCAGCTTCCCTGCTATCATCATTCAAGCCAGCTTTGATCTCGTGTGCAGCAGTCACACCTCATGGTTGCAGAGGAGACCTCTCAACTTACAGCCTGGCAATGCCAAGGGAAGTTGGCAGGTGGGGCAGGGAGATGGGCCATAAAAGGCTATCACAGAAAAACAACGTCTAGGGCAGTAAGAAGAACAGGAATACGTGTGGCACCTTAGAGTCTAACAAATTTATTAGACAAATTTATTAGCGCATAAGCTTTCGTGGGCTACTGCCCACTTCTTCGGATGCATATAGAATGGAACATATATTGAGGAGATATATATACACACATACAGAGAGCATGAACAGGTGGGAGTTGTCTTACCAACTCTGAGAGGCCAATTAAGTAAGAGAAAAAAAAATTTTTTTTTGAAGTGATAATCAAGCTAGCCCAGTACAGACAGTTTGATAAGAAACTAGGGCAGTGTTTTTCAAATGCAGCCACCAGGAGCTTTTCCTGTGGCCACAGCAGGGGGACGGGGGGGGACAAAACACAAAGCAGTGGGCCCCTCCCCCAGGGCCACCAGCAGGAGGTGGGCCCTGCCCCCCCTCTGGAGCCATAAACGCATAAGGAGCAGACAGCCAGTGAGTTCCCCACCTTACTGGGGGCAGGGAGGTTCGGGCTTCAGCCCCAGGGTGGCGGGCGGTAGGCCCCGCTTGTGGGGCTTCGGGCTCCAGCCCTGCACCCCGACCATGGGTGCAAGCCCTCGGCTCTCACACACACACACACACACACCCATCGCCCCTGGCCCCCGCTGCCTCCCCATCCATCCCACCACTGCCCTGACCCCCTGCTGTCTCCCTACCCACCTCCCCATCCAGGAGATAATTTGTCCTCTGGCTTGCCATGGCTGATTAAGTCTGCTGTGAAAATGGATATTTATATGCTTGTTAATACCACTTTTCACAGCCTCCCTGATAGCTAGTAAGCCTGCTGTGAAGTGACATTAACAAGCATACAAATATTACTTTTTGCAGCTGCAGACTTACTAGAGAAGCAAAAGAAACAAAAAAGACAAGAATATGCAAAGCATCTTATTTGTGTTTCTAGTCTGTTTAGGTCAGTAAAGAGTCTGCAAAAAAAAAAGCCACCTTTACATAAATAAATTGCAATGATTTGGACATGTATCTGTGCATATTTATTTGCTTTTCCTAAAGTATTTTAGGAAAAATTGTCAGAGCGGCCACCAGTAAGACTTGGTGGCCACACTCTGAGGCCACCAAAAAATGTGTTGTGAGGACCCCTGCTCTAGGGCTTTCATTCTGTGGAACCAGTGATTCCAGGCTTGAGGAAGGGTTGGCGGGGGGAGGAGGGGAGGAAGGGAGGAGGGATCCTTGGTAACCACATTTTCCAAAATAACCACAAATTTTGGGTGCCCCCATTTTTGCGGTGTCCAACGTCAGGCCTCATGAACTAGCACACAGGACACATCCTCCAGATAACTCTCTTCCCACACACATGGCGAAAGTTGGTGAACTAAAAATGGAGGCTTCCAGACTTAGAAGCCACTGCTGTAATCTAGTGGGACTAAATGGGCCCAAAGAAACAAAAAGGTGTTAACATGACACTGACGCTATCCAGCACTGAAACAGCGTTGAACAAGACTCAAAGTTTGGTGTGCCAAGATCTCAGCTTGCTTAGTACCATGGCAACCACATGATTAAAACTCTTTTTGACCTTGTATTAAAGATACCAAAAAGAAGGAAACAAACACTGAAAGCACTTGATATGTAAAGTGTTAAGGAAGGCTTCCATTTTAACAACCTCCCTTGTTCTCTTTCCCTTTAGCTGTAGACAGTTTTTAATAAAGAAAAAACCCCTGTTTGACAGGCTCTTTGATGGTATTAAAGATGAAAATACCTGTCCTCTTGGGGAAGCGAGAAGAGGTTAATCGAGATGGGCTGGAGCTGTTAAAGTTCGATCCCGCTTCCTAGAAGACCAAAAGGGACAAACACCCACAGAAAAGGAAAGAAGAGAACAGCAACAACAGGATTCTGCATGGACTCCTCCGGACGGTCGAAACAACAGACTGGATTTCTATATAGATTGCTTCCGTCGACGTGCAAAGGCTGAAATTGTGGAAAAGCAACATCACTTGCCCCATAACCTCAGCCATGCTGAACACAACGCCATCTACAGCCTCAGAAACAACCCTGACATCATAATCAAAAAGGCTGACAAAGGAGGTGCTGTCGTCATCATGAATAAATTGGAATATGACCAGGAGGCTGCTAGACAGCTCTCTAACACCACATTCTACAGGCCATTATCCTCTGATCCCACTGAGGATTACCTAAAGAAACTACACCATCTGCTAAAAAAACTCCCTGACAAAGCACAGGAACAAATCCGTACAGACACATGTCTAGAACCCCGACCAGGGGTATTCTATTTGCTACCCAAGATCCATAAACCTGGATATCCTGGACGCCCCATCATCTCAGGCATTGGCACCCTAACATCAGGCTTGTCTGGTTATGTAGACTCTCTCCTCAGACCCTACGCTACTAGCACTCCCAGCTATCTTCGAGACACCACTGACTTCCTGAGGAAGCTACAATCCATCGGTGATCTTCCAGAAAACACCATCCTGGCCACTATGGACGTAGAAGCCCTCTGCACCAATATTCCACACAAAAGATGGACTACAAGCTATCAGGAACAGTATCCCTGATAATGTCACAGCTAACCTGGTGGCTGAACTTTGTGATTTTGTCCTCACCCACAACTATTTCACATTTGGGGACAATATATACCTTCAAGTCAGCGGCACTGCTATGGGTACCCGCATGGCCCCACAATATGCCAACATTTTTATGGCTGACTTAGAACAACGCTTCCTTAGCTCTCGTCCCCTAACGCCCCTACTCTACTTGCGCTACATTGATGACATCATCATCATCTGGACCCATGGAAAAGCAGCCCTTGAGGAATTTCACCATGATTTCAATAATTTCCATCCCACCATCAACCTCAGCCTAGATCAATCCACACAAGCGGTCCATTTCCTGGACACTACTGTGCTAATAAGCGATGGTCACATCAACACCACCCTATACCGGAAACCTACTGACCGCTACACTTACCTACATGCCTCCAGCTTCCATCCAGGACACACCACACGATCCATTGTCTACAGCCAAGCTCTAAGATATAACCGCATTTGCTCCAATCCCTCGGATAGAGACAAGCACCTACAAGACCTCTATCAAGCATTCTTAAAACTACAATACCCACCTGCTGAAGTGAAAAAACAGATTGACAGAGCCAGACGAGTACCCAGAAGTCACCTCCTACAAGACAGGCCCAACAAAGAAAATAACAGAACACCACTAGCTGTCACCTTCAGCCCCCAACTAAAACCTCTCCAGCGCATCATCAGAGATCTACAACCTATCCTGAAAGATGATCCTTTACTCTCACAGATCTTGGGAGACAGACCTGTCCTCGCTTACAGACAACCCCCAACTTAAAGCAAATACTCACCAGCAACCACACATCACTGAACAAAACCACTAACCCAGGAACCTATCCTTGTAACAAACCCCGATGCCAACTCTGTCCACATATCTATTCAAGTGACATCATCATAGGACCTAATCACCTCAGCCATACCATCAGGGGCTCGTTCACCTGCACATCTACCAATGTGATGTTTGCCATCATGTGCCAGCAATGCCCCTCTGCCATGTACATTGGCCAAACCGGACAGTCTCTACGCAAAAGAATTAATGGACACAAATCTGACATCAGGAATCAAAATACTCAAAAACCAGTGGGAGAACACTTTAACCTGTCTGGTCATTCAGTGACAGACCTGCGGGTGGCTATATTACAACAGAAAAACTTCAAAAACAGACTCCAACGAGAGACTGCTGAGCTGGAATTGATATGCAAACTAGACACAATCAACTCCGGTTTGAATAAGGACTGGGAATGGCTGAGCCATTACAAACATTGAATCTATCTCCCCTTGTAAGTATTCTCACACTTCTTATCAAACTGTCTGTACTGGGCTAGCTTGATTATCACTTCAAAAGTTTTTTTTCTCTTAATTAATTGGCCTCTCAGAGTTGGTAAGACAACTCCCACCTGTTTATGCTCTCTGTATGTGTGTATATATATCTCCTCAATATATGTTCCATTCTATATGCATCCGAAGAAGTGGGCTGTAGTCCATGAAAGCTTATGCTCTAATAAATTTGTTAGTCTCTAAGGTGCCACAAGTACTCCTGTTCTTCTTCTAGCAAGAACAGAAAATGCAGCTTCCGTCTCCGGCATTGACTTTCACCTGCAGCCTTGCTGCTGGAAGACACAGGTGTGGTACACGTTCTTACCAGCCACTCTGGGACCTGGCAAACTTGTACCAGCATCAGGCTGTGTAAGGCCTTGCTTTTCGCTGCCTTTCTGGTCACAGGCTGCCAGCAGCTGTGGCCAGCTTAACCAGGCTCTTATTAGACAGAAGGGAGAGAGGGATCGGAAAAAGAAGAAATATGATGGGGAAGGAAAAGGACACATGCGGGGGAAGGGTGACAAAAGTCTCATATCCCAGCTGGTGACTGGGATTTAACCAAAGCAGATGGAGGTGGAGAGGTCAGTTGGGTCCCTTTCTCGGGCCCAGTCTGGTCAGGACATCTCTCTGGAGTAGGATGACAAAGGCCCAACGCTGGTACGTAGCTCCTGGGTCCCAAGAGACGGTGGGGAAGGTGGCCATGACGGTAAGCTCGCAGCAGCTGTTGTTCGCAGACAGCTGCTTCTTTTAGTCAGCCACTGTTGCATTCGAATTTTCCCCTCACACATCTTTTAAGGACCCCAAAAAGGCAGTGATGGATAGAATAGCCCATGCCCTCATTTTGTTCACCAGTTAGGCCCAATTTCCAACACACCAGTTTTGCTCCATTGATTTCTGTCCCGCAGTTCTCTTGTTTCGCTGGCATGATCTTAACACAGTCCTTGAATTATATCAGGAGGCCTTTTTGGTTGAACTGATTCAGTCCATCTCCCTTTCGTACCTTTCCCCACCAAGATTTGTTGTGATAGGTCATGACGACATTTTGTGAACGGTCACCATTTTATTTTTTTAAAAACACAATTGAGCTCACAACGCGGGGAAATGTGTAGGCCCAGTTATTACAACACAACTTGTGAAAATCTGACCATACATGACCAGGCCCTACCAGAGCTACAAATGGGAAGGTACATTTCCATCAGATGCTGGTCTCATCAGCCAGTCCCAAAATAACACAAGAACGCTGCAGGGAGTTGTCTGGCAGCAAATTTATAAACAGATGAAAGGAGATTCTTTTAGATATAGTGCCTAGTCGATCGGCCATGGGACACCATTCAGATACGCTGTGTAAATCCTGGTGAGGGAGACTATATATCACACACACACACACACACACACAAAAAAGTGGTAGCAGAAACACACACCGTCCCCTTTCATTCTCCAACCATCGCCAATGCCTGATGTTTCAGAACAAGACAACCCCTCACCAGAACATGCACTTCTAGCTAGAATATTTTATGCAGAGTTCAGCTCTGTATCCAGTTCCCTGAACGTTCCTAAACTCCAGGGTTGTTTGGATCTGGAGATCTGCTGCAAGCATTTCCTTTATTTGTTCCATGTTAGCCACTGATTCCATAAAGAGGTTATTTTGCATTTAAGAGCAGTTCCCTCACACACACAAGAACACTGCCAGGTTTTATTTTTAGCGTTAACACTTCCCCAAGAACCTTTAGCAACTGGGTTTTCTTCATACACCCACCACCTGCTTTTGCAAGCTGCCCATAATGGCTTCACTGGCAAAGCCTTTACATATCTCCAGCCATGACAGTGCACCATCAGCTTTCAAGAAGCAGTCAGGAACGGTCAAGGACTCTACATAGAAGAATTAACGCCCCGTAAGTGGCCACTTACAAGATGCTCCATAAAGCCCTGAGGGCAGAGTGGATTTCTAACACGGTCAGGCCACTGCAGAATTAGAGACCAATAGACCCCTGTAATACAGGACGTAAACCCTTTTCTCAGCATTATTGTTTTGTCTAAGGGGAAGAAGGTTGTATCTTTTTTGGCTGATCAGAAAGGAAATGTGGTTGCACAATATTCTTTAAATAATCACAAATGTAGAAGGATTCAATGAAATATCTATTAAAATCCACAAATGCCAAGAAAACCAAGCTAAAGTGGAAGAGCAGCACGGACTCTGGGTCAGCGGTGGGAGTAGTTAACGTTCCGGTATCCGCAGGATGTCCACCCTGAAAGCTCAAGGCATCTTTCCTTAACTGTGTCTGGAAAAAAACAGCCAGCGTACGAGCTTCGCGCACATAAAACACAGCACGCTCCGCAGTTCAGCAGGGCGCAGTGAAGGAAGCTCACTGAAAATTTGGTCCTGAAAGTCATTGCTCATTAGATTTTGACATTGGCACTTCTGGTTTGGTAAGAGACTCCCAGCTCTCATGTCTGTGAATGTATGGGCAACTAAATCCCATACTTTCCCCTAGTAGCGGATTATTAGCCACTGGGCTGATGGGGCCCATACCCAGGGGCCCCAGCCAATTGGGGGGCCCTAGAAAAATGGGTGCCCCTGCTCCCCAGCAAGAGTGCCAGGCAGGGCAGGGGAAGTCACTGCGCCCTGAACCTGGTCACCCAGCGCTCCTGCCAGGGACAAGGGAAGCCCCAGGGCCCAGACCCCAGCTGCAGCCCTGGGACTGAAGAAGCTGTAACTCCTTGCCATGACCTCAGGGCTGGGGGAGCCCTCACTGGCCCCTATGGCCCTGCGGCTGGTGGGGGGCAGAAAGGAGCGGGACCGCAGGAGGAGGTGGAATGAGGTAGACCGTGGATGGAATGGGGCAGGGCAGGACAGGGTGGGTGCATGGGCAGGGCCACAGGCAGAACTGGGGCAGGACTGCAGGCGGAAGGGGTTGGGAGGGGTCACCCACTTGCTCTGGCCCAGGGCCCCACAAAACCTTAATCCACCCCAAGGACTAGGAAACAGCACTGCTGAAAGCAATCAGATTCTGGAAGCCGAAGAGAAATGTTTTGCTCTGCACAAGGGGCAACCACACTGACAGGTGCATGCCAGGGAGGGGCGGTGGGGAGTGGTGCTGACCTCAGCCCTAATGGAACGAGTCTAGAAAGACCCAGCCTTCGCCAGTAACAGTTGTAGCTCCCGGCCATCACATGAGAGCAAGAGAGACAGGAGCCCTTATCACAAACACGTGCTGTCAAACAGTGTAGACCAGCCCAGAGGTTCCACATGAGTGACAGACACCAGGGTATCAAAACACAGCAACTCCAGCAGCCAGACACAGCTAGCATTGCCATGTGCCAGGCCTGGATTCCACGCCTTCAACTCTCCTCCCTCCCAGGCCAGCGACATTCAGAGGCATCGGGTGAGTAACACAGGTCCAACCTCTTGAGTCCAGGGTCCCCCTTCCCTTTTTCCAGCATGCCCCGTTTCCAGTTCTGGGCAACATGCATCGGGTGGCTGGGGACTATGGTGGTGGCTGTATACAAATGACATTTGGGCAAGGGAGCTGGGGGAGGGGAGGGGCATTCCAAGGATCCAGGCTGGAGGTGAACAGCCAAATTTAGCCCATCACGAGGATTAGCCTAACAGCCCAGTTGTGATGCCTCATCAAGCCCTACGAGCCCCAGTGTGGGGCCATCTATAGCTCTGCAGATGCAAGGCCATGTTCAGCTCCTGTGTCACGTAGCCAAGTCCACCTGTCTAAGCAGAGAGCTCCTACCATTCACAGACTGCAAAGAGAGATTCTTGCATTGCTTTGAATGGACACAGGGTGGCTTATACAGCAGGGGCTTCCCCCCCCCCCCCCCTACACCCACCCACCACTTGGAGAAACCACAGGATGAGTTGGGGGAAGGAGAGAGCTAACTATCTCTGTCCTAGAACTTAAGAACTTAAGAATGGGCGTACCGGGTCAGACCAAAGGTCCATCCAGCCCAGTATCCTGTCTGCCGACAGTGGCCAATGCCAGGTGCCCCAGAGGGAGTGAACCTAACAGGTCACAATGATCAAGTGATCTCTCTCCTGCTGTCCATCTCCACCCTCTGACAAACAGAGGCTAGGGACACCATTCCTTACCCAGCCTGGCCTATATTCACAAATAGCCCATACCCAGAAACACCCACTGAGACGACTCAATTCAGGGCCCCTCTGACTGAGCTAGCAGACAAGGATCGGGGCCATCTGCTCATCTGCAGTTTCCCTCCCCTCCTGCTTCAATAGCCCTGTGGATACACCCCAGTCAATTCCAGCCCAATGAAATGCTAAACTGGATACAAATCTTCAGCCCCTTGCTGCAAGAGATCAAGGCCCAGACCCAAAAAAGGTATTTAAGTGCCTAACTCCCATTGGCTCTAAATCCAATGGGAGTTAAGCACCTAAACATCTCTGAGGGTCTGAGCCCAACTTTTCTCAAACCCTGAAGTTTTGACCTCAGGGGCCTTCTCTGGAATGGTCTACATGGGGTAATTGTCCACACTGCAGAATAAGCGATTGCACACCTGGGGTAGATCCTCTATTCAGTCACTTTATTCTGGAATGATTAGTGCAGTTTGCGAGCACGCTAATCATTCTGGAATCGAGCGTTCACACATGGAGCTATTCCAGAAATGCTTATTCCACAGCAGCTATTCTGGTCCATTTCCCTGCACAGACAAGCCCTTTATAAGGAAGTCCACAGAAATCTCATCTATATATAGAGCTCTTTTTCCAGCATATCTGAGCCAACATCATAATAATTACCCCTGGCATTTTCAGAGTGCTGCACAATCAAACTAATCCAGGTTTATGACACTCCCTGCAAAACAGGCACCATCCCTTTTTTACACATGGGGAAATTGAGAGGCAAAGAGAGGACAAGGGACGGGTACAGAGCAGCTCTCAGTCCTATGATCAGTTAACTGAATGGCATAATTCCTCCTTCCTTGTACTGTCCCCTAAGAAGAGTACAGAGAGGGCAATATGAAACTGAACACCACACCATTCAGGATACACGAAAATGAAATGCTTCATATTGATGCACTGTGGAACCCACTGCTGCAGGAGGGTGGCTAGATTTAATGGGGGGTTTTGGGTGGGCAGGAAGCTGTTGGTTTCCTTTTAAAAAGGGTCATATAATTCCATGGCCGCTGATAGCTAGTCAAGCAAATATTAAGGGCAAATTGCATTTCACGATACCACATCAGCTGCTAGAAACACTTCTCCCCCACATATAACACTGCACAATGACCGAGACACGCGACAGGGGTTTTGCACTTCCTTTTGAAGCACCAGCTACCACTGTTGCCAGAGGCAGGAGAGGCCTTGAGGGATCCATAGGTGAGTCTCTGGATTAGGCGAGTCTAATGCGAGACCAAGGGACCCTAAAATCTCATCATGGGACTCCGTATTCAGCAGCAGAAAGGGAACTATGGCTGAGGAAAAGGCCTGGGACTAGTTTAGGGATGTGACGGAAGCACACTTCTGAGTTTTGCTGTGCCCTGGGTGTTACGCAGCAATGGCTAGCCGACACTGGACAGGGCTCCTAAGTACATTCAGTGAACGAGTGGGCTGGATGACCTAGTAGGTCATTCCATTACTAACGTCTGTGGTTCTGGGACTTGGGGACAGGCCGCAGAAAGGCAATGGAACAGCCGCTGAGCAGTACCAGCACAGAATGGGTTCTCTGGGGCTGGGGACGTATGGATGCAATAGCAGGAGGGGGAAGGGTGCATGTGGAAATGGACTCTGTGTGCATGAATAAGGGAGAGGGATCTGGAGGCATGGGAAGGAAATTCTATGGACGGAGGGGAGGAAGGGAGCCAGGCAGAGAGACTGATTGGCGGAAGGGGACCGGGAGGTTGGTCAGGAAAGAGCTGAGAGATATTAAAACCAGGATCTATCCTTTAATACCCAGTATAAATTAAGGCATTCCTGTTGCGTGTGCAACTCCCACTTGGGGACTCATCCCATCCCTCAATCTAGCTCTGAATGCCTTAAACAAGGGCTATCGAGAAATCTTCCAGCATTCAGGTTTGCCTTCTTATGCAGAGGTCTCTACGGCCCTCTCTCTACCAGAGTTATGTCCCCTCATTCCTGTGTGAGGTCGTGCTTAGCTATTTCATGCTTTCCTCATAAGTCGCTCCCTCCAGCCCACTCGCCCTTTAGCTTCGCTTTTCCAAAATCCCTCCCATTAGCTACAGTTTCCAGTCCAAGTGGCAACGCGCTCTAGATAGAGAATATGATGCGACAGCTCTGTATGAAAAGCCTACAAATCAATGGGTTTTCTTGCCATCCTGCAAACATACCTTTATTTTTGTGCTGTGTTTGCACAATGGTGTCCTGGTCCAGGACTAGAACTCCTAGGCGCAATAGTAACAGACATAATACATTTTGTTAAAATGCAGCAGTGAAACACACACACACACACACACACACACACACACACAATTGGTTGGACTTAGCAAACAGATACAAAAAGGGAAATAACGCTGTGGGTATCAGCAGTATTTCTTTTCACCATTTATGCTGTTTGTTTACTTTTTTGCATTTCGCTTAGCTGAGGAAAGGGAAGGTACATTGGCTAATGTTATGTTAGTTTCATTTCCTGGTTCTCTGGCACTAGCACAATGCGGCTGGCGGGCGGAGTTTCCCACACTGCCAGAGGAATGCACGTAGCAAACCACTGTTGTTAAACTGAGTTTATAAAAAGGGGGAAATATGGAAATGTTGCTACTCAGATTAGATATTATTAAACCTAAATTTTGGACCTAAACTGGCCTTTTTCCATGTGGCGAGGAAATGAAATAAGAGATTAGCGTGATCTGGTGTGTATGCACAGTAGGGCGCTTACAGGTGGGTGGGTAACTTGTGTGACTATGGCTTTGTTTGTAAGTGCCTTAATTGCATGTTCATTTCCAAAAGCCCCCTGCAGCGCTAGGGCCCAGTGTGTAATTACATATCACCAAGTCACTTACCAGCTGTTTGTTGAAGTTCTGCACGCACTGCTCAAACTGCTCGTCTTTTGTTTCGTCCGCTTTGCCGAGCTTCTGCAAGACCTGCAGGCGGGGAACAGAAGAGGAGGCTTTAACCCGGAGGTCACAAGGCTGACACAAAACTGTACAAGGCAGGAGCAGACTGTGGTGGCTTCTTGGCTCATCAGACAGGAAGAGGGAAGCCTCTCCCGTCCCTGCGCTCAGCACCTTGGAGAGGCTTGTGCAGAGCTGAGTCAGGGTGTGCTCATGCCTGCTCAGCTCTGCTGGGAACGCTACTTCAGCGATCTGAGCCCGGCCTCCACCCAGGGTGAGGGCGAACGCGGCAACAGCAACAGGATGGATCCTGCCTGGTTTTGTTGAGGAGGCCAGCAAAGGAGGGACCCTGCTGCCTCGCACCTTGAGCCGAATGGGTGCAACACACTAACTCCAGTGTCCGTGAGCGGGGAATCCTGAGCGTGCAGCATTTTACACTTGCTTTCATAGAATATCAGGGTTGGAAGGGACCTCAGGAGGTCATCTAGTCCAACCCCCTGCTCAAAGCAGGGCCAATCCCCAGCTAAATCATCCCAGCCAGGGCTTTGTCAAGCCTGACCTTAAAAACCTCTAAGGATGGAGATTCCACCACCTCCCTAGGCAACGCATTCCAGTGCTTCACCACCCTCCTAGTGAAAACGTTTTTCCTAATATCCAACCTAAACCTCCCCCTCTGCAACTTGAGACCATTACTCCTTGTTCTGTCATTTGGTACCACTGAACAGTCTAGATCCATCCTCTTTGGAACCCCCTTTCAAGTAGTTGAAAGCAGCTATCAAATCCCCCCTCATTCTTCTCTTCTGCAGACTAAACAATCCCAGTTCCCTCAGCCTCTCCTCATAAGTCATGTGCTCCAGACCCCTAATGATTTTTGTTGCCCTCTGCTGGATTCTTTCCAATTTTTCCATATCCTTCTTGTAGTGTGGGGCCCAAAACTGGACTCAGTACTCCAGATGAGGCCTCACCAATGTCGAATAGAGGGGAATGATCACATCCCTCGATCTGCTGGCAATGCTCCTACTTATACAGCCCAAAATGCCGTTAACAATGTGCCCTTGTTGCCAAGAAGGCTGACTCATATCCAGCTTCTCGTCCACCATAACCCCTAGGTCGTTTTCCGCAGTCCCTAGGCTAGATCTACACTACCCGCCTGAATAGGCGGGTAGAAATCGATCTCTCGGGGATCGAATTATCGTGTCTCGTCGGGATGCGACAATCGATCCCCGAATAGACGCTCTTACTCCACCAGCGGAGGTGGGAGTAAGCGCCGTCGACGGGGAGCCGCGGAGGTCGATTTTGCCGCCATCCTCACAGCGGGGTAAGTCGGCTCCGATAGGTCGAATTCAGCTACGCTATTCGTGTAGCTGAATTTGCGTATCTTAAATCGACCCCCCCCCCCCGTAGTGAAGACCTGCCCCTAGTCTGTAGCAGTGCATGGGATTCTTCCGTCCTAAATGCAGGACTCTGCACTTGTCCTTGTTAAACCTCATCAGGTTTCTTTTGGCCCAATTCTCTAATTTGTCTATGTCCCACTGTATCCTATCCTTCCCTCCAGCGTATCTACCACTCCTCCCAGTTTAGTGTCATCTGCAAACTTGCTGAGGGTGTAATCCACACCATCCTCCAGATCATTAATGAACAAGCACAAGCATAAACGATTGCACGGGATACCAAGCGGCACGGAATCAGGTCCAGTCAGGAGATCATTTTTTTTTCCCCTCCCAAGATTGCTGGACCCTCCAGTGCAAGAGAAGGATGGCAATTGAGGGTATATAAGGAAGGGGAGAGACACAAAGGACATGGAGGAGAGGGAACACCAACTTCCCTCCATTCCCTCTTCTCACAGAAACACACACCAGGTTTGGGGTACCTGGTCGCTAAGGGGTAAAAGGGCCCTGATCAAATGGTATTCAATTCCAGCTGGTGCCAGGAGGCGGCCAGGGGACCATGCACCCATCTCCCCACACCCGATAACCACACCGACTAGCTAGTCTCCTCTCCACAGCAAGAGCTCTTTGTACAACATAGCTGGCCCCAGGCCAAGTAAATCCTTATCAGGGCACTTCCCCTATCAGAAGTTCCCCTTCAACACACTCTTCACAGAGTGCTTGGTCACTTCCCATCCAGGGAGACCCACGGCGATACAGCCTGTCAGGGGCAGCGGGATGGATTCCAGCTGTAGAGGAGGTCAGGACTGACTGACCCTGCCTTGGGCAATTCCAGTTCTGGAGCCGTGGGGACACTGGGGAGCATCTCAGGGAGAAGGACATTGATGGAGAGGGGGAGAAGGCACACTATGCATGCTGTGTTCAGAAAGGGCACGTGGTATTCCCAGCCAGCCAGCGGGTTCAGAGGCATGGGCTGGTAATGAACACAACACATATGTACGTGCACACACAGAGGGTTACATGCACATGCCAAGCGTTATGCACACAGATTATGCTTGAAGTAGAAAGCGCAGCCTAACAAACATTAATTCTGCACCCCGAAACCTCTCCTATCAGCAGCTTCAATCCAAAAGCACAAGTGTGGGGGATGGGGGAGAGGTACACAGCAAGGCCCTAAGGCTGTAATAAAAAAAAATATCAAGCGATTCTGGTTCACTTAAACTCCCCACCACCACTTAAGCAGGGAGAGAGCCCACAGTTAGGGTTGCCAGCTTTCTAATCGCACAAAACTGAACACTCCTGCCCTTGCCCCGAGGCCCCGCCCCCACTCCAGCCTGACTCCCACCATCGCTCGCTCTCCCTCACCCTCATTGACTTTCACTGGGCTGGGGCAGGAGGTTGGGGTGCAGAAGGGGGCCCAGGGATGGGGTGCAGGCTCTGGGAGGGAGTTAGGGTGTGGGAGAGGGGACAGGGCTTAGTCCCTGTTCTTAGTCCTACCCGACTGCCAACAGGTAGAAGCAGAGACTGGATTTCCTAGCTGCCCTGGCCCTGGGCCAGTTAAACTTTCCAGACCAGGTAGGGGTAGCAGCAGCGGGAGTCCACAGAGCCTCAAAACAGGTGAGCAGGAAAAGGCCCAACCCCTCCTGTGTGCAGGGTGTTGTGGGTAAACTGAGCTTGGAGGAATGGGGCGTTCCAGCCGGGAGAGCCCTGCAAAAGGGCAACCCGGGCCAGTGGCCCCAACTCAGGTTTCCAAGAGCCACGTCCTCTGGGAGGCCTAGCGGCACTGCGTCTGGTTATTCTCCATTCCCCCAGCCCTCTGGTTATAAGGGAAGCCAGCCCCTTGCTACCCCGTCCCCTTCTGTGCCCTCCCCCAGACTTTTTGCCCCCTGCAAGAGTGTATGGAATTAACGCAAGTGAACAGCACCCAACTGACAGACCGGGAAAGCAAAACTCACTCTCCCTGCTTGGAACACGCTCAAGCCGGGCCCTGACAATCTGTTTTCACTCGCAGCTGAGGGGGATCGGCCTCCACGGACCATCATGTCTGGATCCTCTCCAAGAAGTCCACCAATAAGTGCATACGCGGGGGCGGGGCTAATATGGTGCCTGTTGGGACAGCCACTAGGGATTTCTCCCAGCTCCTTGCATAGGGGACACCCAGGGCAACTGTACTAGCAACTTCCGTCACGCCGGTGACCTAAAAGCTGTGACCACAACTTAAGCCCTCTGCCACTCGCCTCTCTGATGTCCCTCCTGCCTGAGGCAGCAGCATAGTGGTTTTGCTAGCATGACAGAGAAGTCACATCCTGCATTTTTTTTTTGGAGCACAGTGTTAAGAAAGACTTCATGCACCCACTGGCCAGCCCATGCGGTTACACAGCCAGCTGATGGAATTAGCAGCGTGCTGACACAGCCCGTGCGAGGGCTTGCAACCTTTCCTCAAGGTCGCGAGCACCAGGGAGGTACAGCAACTCACACTGGAGCGGTGCATGATAAATCTGTTCAGTCATTCAGCACCTGGTCCGCACAGCCCCGGCTCCGGCTGTGGTCAGATTATCTAGATTAGAGTGACTGTGTTTCACTCCTCTGCCTGCGTGGGCGGGAGGCGGGGATCTCTGGGGTATTCATGTAACAGCAAGAGGGAAAAAAATGACACCTGCAATTGTGATGAGAACTATCTTCCTTGGGACCGGGGCTTGAACCTGGGACCTCCAGAGCTAGAAGTCTCTACAAACTTGAGCTAAAGGAATAGGTGCTGTAGCTGGGAGCTATAAAAGACCCCTCCGTGCTCTGTGGATCAGACACACAGCAGGGCACACACCAAACAGACAGTGGGGTTAGGGTTGCCAACTTTCTGATTGCAGAAAACTGCACACCCAAACCCCGCCCACTTTCCCATGGCTCCACCCCTACACCGCCCCTTCTCCAAGACCACCACCACCCCCCGTTGCTCAATCCAGGGTTTAGGGTGCAGGAGGGGGCTGGGGGTGGGGCCAAGGGGTTCAGAGTGTTGGAAGGGGCAGGAGGGGATGAGGGCACTGAGAGGGAGTTTGTTTGCAGGAAGGGGCTCTGGGCTGGGGCAGGGGTTTGGGGTTCAGGGTGCTCCCAGGAAGTGGTGACATGTCCCTCCGGCTCCTAGTCGGAGGGTGGCCAGGGGGCTCTATGCGCTGTCCCCGTCCGCAGGTGCTGCCCCTGCAGCTCCCATTGGTTGCAGTTCCCGGCCAATGGGAGCTGCAGAGCCAATGCTCAGGGCGGCACCTGCGCTGCAGGGATGGGCAACATGTGGAGCCCCCTGGCCACCCCTGCGCCTAGGAGCCGGAGGAACATGCCGGCTGCTTCCGGGACCTGTGCGGAGCCGGCTGCTGCGGCCAACCAGACTTTTAGCGGGGAGCTGCCAGGGTCCCTTTTCGACATGGCATTCCAGTCGAAAACCAGGCGCCAGCAACCATAAGTCGGGTACACAGTGTTCATACTGTGTTATAGGAGGCAAATTGTGGGGCTGAAGATACAGAGGGCGTCTCCCTCTAGGGCTGCAGTGAAAACATGGATTAAAAAGAATGGGCTCCCAGGAGCTGGCAGAGCTACTGACGAGCGGACCGCATGGCACAGAGAGTGATCCGAGAGGCTTCTGCCCTAAAGAGCCAGCAGTGGCAGCCTAGCCAGAGAGATTTTGCCTTTCGGGTCAGAAATAACTGGACAACTCCCGCACTGGCTGTTCCTCCAGTGGAGTTACACCAGGATGAATGTGAATCAGAAACTCCTGATTGGGCAACCATACAAAAGGTTGGATGGGCAGCGAGGGCCAGGGCCAATGGATGGCCGTTCTGAAGGTGGAGCTAGACCAGGAGTGGGCAAACTATGGCCCACGGGCCATGTCCGGCCCATTGGACCTTTTAATCTGGCCCTCGCGCTCTCACCGGGGAGTGGGGTCGGGGGCTTTCCGTGTGGCTGCCGGAAGTAGCGGCATGTTCCCCCTCAGGCTCCTACGCATAGGGGCAGCCAGGGCCAGGGGGCTCTGCACACAGGGCCCACCCGAAGTACCGCCCCCCGCAGTTCCCATTAACTGGGAACCATGGCCAATGGGAGCTGCAGGGGCGGTGGCTATGGACGGGGCAGCACGCAGAGCTGCCTGGTGCCGCGCCTCCGCGTAAGAGCCGGAGGGGGCGCATGCCGCTGCTTCTGTTGCCTGGATGCTCCTGAGGAGGTTACATATCCACACCAGGGTTTCATGGTCATCCCTAGAGGCAGAAATCCCGAAAGCCAGGAAGGACCATCCGTGGCAGCTCCGGAGTAATGCCTCGGCCCGGTGACATCATTCTCAGCTGTGATGTAATACTTCCAGGAAGGATGTCACTCACTGAGCAGATGTTCAGATGTACTCCAGGCATTACCGTGGGCCAGAGGAGGGCTTCCTGCCAAAGCTCATCCAGGGCTGAGGGTGGATTTTCTACATCGCTAGCACTCCATGAGACCTGCTTTACAGGCGCACTTGTCAATGACATTGATCAGATATTTCTGTCTGCAGATTCCAAGCAGGGACAAAGGCCCTCATAAGAAGATCAAGAGAACTGTCCCTCATCTAAAGAGGCTTTTTAATGGGCACATGTGTCTGGCTGATAACAGGATGCTTTCAGGACTCTGGAGGGGTCATTTAACTCAGACAGGAATGCAGAGTATGTTGCCAGAGCTCAAAGGTTTGAAAGAGCCCTTGGCGCTTGTATGTGCAAACAGACAGAATACTAGTCACAGGAAATGACAAGGAAAAGGCTACTAAACAGACTCCCTTGTGCTCCTGCATGCCTGGGAACTGGCCTTGCATTTCAAATGCACCATACTTCTTACGCACAAGCTACTTATCAGAGTCCTCAAACCTAGGTCTGCCCCTTACACCCACGGGTCTCCATCCATCCAGAAGATCTAGCTCCCCTTTCCTTTGGAGCTCTGTTGCGGTGCTGCTCAGCAGTGCTTAATTGGGAATGAAAGAGGTGCCGGGGCTCAAGCAATTTTTTTACTTTCCTAACTTGCCTCTGTGGCAAGCCCAGAGGTGCCGGGGCTACAAACTGCCAAGCCGAGAGTCGCCGGGGCTCGGACCAGGCACAAATTAAGCACTGCTCCTAAGTGTCCTCCATTCCTCAGAACTCAGATTCATCCCCCAAGCTCTAACCCACCCAGGCCAGGAGTGCAGCGGACAACAACATAACAGCACCTAAGGCCAAGTCTTGCCCTTGGAAGGCTGGCAGCTGAGAGACAGAGAGGGACATGCAAAGCAGAGGAATCTACAGCCTCAGGGAACCCCATGATGGGAAGTGGGGTAAGGAAAGGGGGGTTATTTTTAAAGAGACCACGCTGAAAAAGAGAGTGGGCAAATGATGGGTCACCAGCCTGACAGCTCCATGCCAGGGGGCGTCATATGGCACAGCTTGGGGTCAGGAAAAACACACACACCCACAGGTGCCAACCAAGCGAGGGGAGAGGTTGGCCTGAACCATAAAGCAGCCAGCAGCACATGTCCATTCTGGCTGTTAATAAACAGTGAGCTCATAGGACAACATCCCTCTGCCAGGAGCACGGGCGTTATTCCCCCCGCCCACCCCCGAGTGACAGCGCTTAATCCCTCGGATCACTGCAAAGCCAGATCAAGTTAGGATGGAAACTTCAGGCTCTTTATACCTATTAATGGAGCAGATTTGCCTGTGCCGAGATGTGGTAAGTTAAGATCCTGACACAGCCCCAGCACCCAGACCTGGAGAGCCAAGGATGGATCAGACAGGAAAGACAGTCCGGCAGCTGCTGTCTGCAGTCAGGCCACAGACGCCAATGGCGGCCAGAAGCGTTGATCTGGGCACATGAGCATTAATAAAAAACCCCAGCCGGACACCCTCCTCAGCCCTTGGTCTCTAAAATCCTAGCACGCTACGGCGGCAGTGAAGATTTACAACGGGTTTCAGAGTAAGAAGCAGCCAAACGAGAGGGACAGTTGTGGATCAGGGAAGCGGTTTTACCAAAGGAAGTTTCACGCTGGGCATTAGATGGGATTTCAGCTCAAGCCCCCAGCATGAAAGTGACTTCTATTCCTGGATCACCCATAGATTGGCTAGGAGAGCCTGGGGAATTCACTTCGGGCAGTGTTCACACTCAAGTGCCTAAAGTAGGAGCCCAAATCTATTTTTAAAGCACCTAAATAAATGGTTTGGTTTTCAGTGGTGCTGAGAACCCATGAGGCCTGCTGAGATCTGGTGGGGCTGCAGGTGATCAACATTTCTGGAAGAGCCAGGACACTGGTGCTTAACTTTAAACACTCATTCACATTTGAAAACAAAACCCACTCTTTGTGCCTCAGTTTCCCCTTCTGTAGGCCAAGAACACTAATTTCTACTGTTCTTTACAGGGCTTGAACAATATTTCAAAAGCACTCCGAGGCCCTGAGATGCACGATGATACTGTAAAAAAAGCCAACTATTTTTTTTTAAATACATAAATAAATATGCAGACAAGCACCAGGCTTACAAACAGGATTGTTTGGAAGAAGATCTGGTTTTACATACTCCTAGTACTTCATTAACAGAGGAGTTAGACCCCACTAGTCAAATTGCAGCGGATGCATAGACAAGTGCCGCAGCCATTATGCACAGAGCAATAGCTCAGACAGAGGTTTGTACACCAGAACCTGACCAGTCGAGAGGGAATGATGACAGGGTTATTCCAAACACCCTCATGCCATGGGATCTTTAGCCTCCTGCCTAGAACAGTCAGTGAAGAGAACGCTCATACCATCCGCAGAAGGACATTTTTTTTTTTAAATTAATGAACAATTAGCCTGTGGAACTCCTTGCCACAGGATATCACAGAGACCAAGAGTTTAGCAGGATTCACAAAAGGATTGGACATTTATAGGGATGAGAAAATATGAGAGTTTTGGAAGGGACAATAATATTCTTCATGCTTCAGCGCTTAAGTCAACCTCTAATAATTGGGTAACTTTCCCTGGGTCCAAATTATCCCAAAATGCCTTTTTTCTTTTTTTCAACTTTCCCCCTCAACAATCTGGTGCCGGCCACAACTGGAGACAGAATGCTGCACAAATGTACCGCTAGTCAGATCCAATCTGCCATTTCCATGAAGGACCACACTTTCTGACTGCAGCAACTCCCCTGTGTGGCAGTGCAGGGTCAGATCAGCTTAAAGTGTGATTCCACTCTGAAAAGTGACAAAAAGGAGCAGCAAGGGGTTCCATATTTATTGCCTTTTAATGGTTTCAGATCACACTTTCTCCACTGGGGGGTGGGGGGTAGAACTTTTTCTTGCTAACTGACAGCAAATGCAGAGAATCAAGAATACATACACCCCATCCTGATTATTATGGTGATGATATGCTGAAGGCCCTGCAAGCCAAACTATGCTGAAAGTGACACCTAAACCCACTTCCTCCTAATTCTCCCCTCAGCAATACCTGCACAGACCAATTAGTCTCCAATGGTAAATGCATAAACACACCAAGGGCATAAATTGGTTTACAGGATCTTTTGCACTGGTGATGATGTGCAATGGAAGAACCCAGCTTGACTTTCAGATCCCAGGTTGAGCCTATAAAGGTTGAAAGGGCAGCATCATACCTTCTACCC
Source organism: Malaclemys terrapin pileata (assembly GCF_027887155.1). Classification (NCBI taxonomy): domain Eukaryota; kingdom Metazoa; phylum Chordata; order Testudines; family Emydidae; genus Malaclemys; species Malaclemys terrapin. The sequence goes on from NC_071515.1 coordinate 75,119,574, forward strand.
CACATCAGCACCACGTCTGACTCTGCCTCGGACCGAGAAGAGGCCCCCTAGAACAGTTATGCCAGATCAGCACAATTGAAACACCAAGATACATTTTGATCCTGAGCTGCTGCACTACTGTCCTCCCTAAAAAAGGGAACCGCCTCTTAGCCCAAATGGAATCTCACTTGCTCAACGAAATCAATAAGCGCAAGTTCTTCCACGACACGTTTTGCACTCAGGCTCAAGGAGAGCTTTTGAACAGCACAGGTGGGAACCAGGAGGCTAAGTCCCACTTAGCGGTCAATGGGAGTAGGGCACCCAACGGTGCCCTTTGTGCCTCTTCTACTCGTTGTCCTGTGCAGAGGGCAGCTCCACTGTCCGCATCTGAGCGCAGCACAATTCTTTCCTTGGAACAATGGCACACAGGGCAGAGGGGGCGGGACAGAGTTCAAGTTCAAATGCCTCCATGCTGTATTTGACATTCAGAAAGGATTCCTGGCTCTGGGCAACCATGAAGACTCTGATCATTGGGGAGGATTGGGCGGGGGTGGTTAAGTTTAGCACGGAGTGGGTTTCTTACTAACTACCTGCTTGTTGACAAGGTCCACCCGATTCCACAGCAAAGCCCAGCAGAACACAGGCAATTGTGCAGAGAGAGAGAGAGAGAGAGAGAGAGAGGATGGCCCAGTGGTTAGTGTCATTTCACTTCAACTCCCTGGACTTTCGTTGGAGGTTGCTGGTTCCCCATCCAATTATGAGGTTAGATCCTGTTTACCACAGCTCCCATCACTATTGTATGTGGGCACCTCCTACAGAGTAACCTGATTTATCCTCACAGCCCCCTGCGAGGTAGGCAGTGTGGCTATCCGTTTGACAGAGACACTGCGACCACGTCACGGATTGCGTGATGCCCAGCCAGAAGCACCTCGGACCGGATGTCTGGAAAAGCTGAACATCTGCATCTCCCAGGGAAGTCAACGAGAGCTGTGGGTGCACTAAATAAAAATCAATACATAAATCCAAGCACAGGAGAGAAAAAAATAAAAATAAAAATCAGTGGCCACATCTGATGGTTTGTCTATGACGTGCACAAGGCCACAGAAGAACATCAGTGACAGAATGCAGAGCTCCTGGGTCCCACGGCACGACCCTTCACAACACAATCACAGTGCCACATGGCACACCCTCCACCAGCCGCTGCATATGAATAGGCAACAGCGGCAAGGGAGGTGACAGAGCACAGGAAGGTGTTTTTTAGGGAAACAGTCTCCTTTTGCCACCTTCCAAAAGCTGGTACTACGCTGCAAGGTATTTGTAGCAAGGAGAGGTATGCACTGAAAGCGCTCCCCGGACTGACCGCATGTGGGATCATTACCCAATGTGATCCGCGCTGGCAGGAGGGGTAATGTTAAACTCCAAACGAAGACCGTCTCTTTCCTTTGAGCTCAGATGATTCAGGCTGGAGAAGAGGCAGGTGTTAAAAATAATAATAATAATCCACAGGCACCTTCTCCATTTAATCTGGCCCATCAGATGGACTCCCCCAGCCAGTCCTGGGTTTCTGAGCCACCAGTGAATTTCACCTCCACAACAGACAAGGGCAGAATAGCCCAAGAAAGAGCAAGAAGGAAAAGAGACCTGTTTCACTTGCACAGTTGGCTGTTCACTCCTATTCAGTCACGGTCATCTTACCAAGCTTAGGATATTCCCCACAAGGGATGGTCTTGTGGTTGTGTCACTAGGAGGCATGAGATGCGAGTTCTATTCCCAGCTGTGCTTCACGTCTGACCTTGGGCAAGTCAAACTTTCCATGCCTCGGTATTCTCATCTGTACAATGGAGCTAGCACCTACTTCACAGGAGTGCCAAGAGCCAATTGCTGGTGTATAAAGCAACAACAGATGCTCAAACAAACAGTAGCCACCCTAGAACCACACAGTGTTACCATAATGTAGAGGGTACTGTTGTTCGGTCTTGTGATAGATACCTGTAGCTAAGCCAAGGCTGTGGAAAGAGATCGCCAATACTAGGGAACAGTTACCAAGAGTTTTTTCTGTTTGTCCAGTTTAATTTTAAAATCTTGTCCCTTGTAGGGGATTTTTCTGTCCTAAACAGAGAGGAAAATTATATATATATAAAATAAATAAAATATATTTAATATATATATATATATATATATATATATAAAAATTGCTGTGCTAGGAAGGACAGGCCTGGGGGGGGGGGGGGAGAACGTACAAAATGCCTGTGTGACTAAAGGGCAGTGCTGTATATGCAGGTGAGAATCTACCATAGGGCCTCTAGCCCCCATAAGACCATCTTCTATCTCTCCCATACATCCCCCAAGCCTCTCCCCTTCATGATGAAAACGTATTGGTGGATCTCATGCAGTTCCAGTCATACTTCATCCCCTCCTCCCCCGCAACAAAGGGGACATGTATCCTTTAATTAGAGGTTCTCAAAACTCACTAAGCTGACCAACGGCTGTTCTTAGGAGCTGGCATATTTGCATTTCCCTCACTCTTTTCAACCTACAGCAAAGCAGAGATAACTCAAAATGACTATCAAGATACCAGTGTCACCAGACCCACTGTAACCTGTTCAGTATCACGAGACGGAGAACCCACCACTTCCCTTGTTAGTTTATTCCAATGATTAATCACCCTCAGTGTCAAGTGTGTGTCTTGTTTCTAATTTGACTTTGTCTGGATTTATCTTCCAGCCATTGGTTCTTGTTCTGCCGCTCTTCGCTAGATTAAAGAGCTCTTTAGTACCTGTCATTTTCTCCCCATGCAGGTACTTCTGCACTGATCAAGTCACCGCTCAATCTTTCTGAGAAGCTAAATAGATTGAGCTCTTCGAGTCTCTCCCTGTACGGCATTTTCTCCAGCCCTTGAATAACTTTTGTGGCTCTTTTCTGCACCCTCTCCAATTTTTCAGCATCCTTTTAAAAATGTGGACACCAGATTTGGATGCAGTATTCCAGTATTGGTCTCGCCAACCCAGTATATAGAGGTAAAAATCCTCCCTGCTCCTACTCACTACCCTTGTTTATACATCTAAGGATCATATTAGCTACAATATCACACTGTCATGTTAAGTTGTTTGTTCACTATGTCCTCTAAATCCTTTTCAAACTCATGGCATTCCAGGATACAGTCCCCCATTCTGTGGTTGTGGCCTGCATTCCTTGTTCCTAGATGGATATCTTTGCATTGGCAGCATTGTTTGAATGGGCCCAGTTATCAAGCAACCCAGATCTCTCCATAAGACTGCCCTGTCCTCATCACTGTTTACAGATCCACCAGTCTTTCCGTCATCAGCAAATGTTATTAGCAGCAATTTTATCGTTACTTCCAGATCATGGATAAAAATGTTGAATAAGGGCTTAGTACTGACCCCTGAGAAACCCCACTAGACAAACCCCATTTAATGATCATTCTCCATTGACAACTACTTTTTAAATCTGCCAGTGAGTCAGTTCTTAATTCATTTAATGTGGGCGCTATTGACATTGTGTAGTGGTACTTTAAAATCAGAATGTTATGTGGTATTAGTCAAATGCCTTACAAAACTCCAAGTAGATTACATCTACGCACATACCTTCACCAACCAAAACTTGTGATCTCAAAGAATGAAATCAGGTTTGTTTGACAAGACCTATTTTCCATAAAACCATGGCGACCGGCATTCATTCTATTCCAGTTTTGATCAGTTGGAATCTATATCAGCTTTTCCATTGTTTTGCCCAGAACTGATGTCAGGATAAGAAGCCTTTAGTTTCCCTGGTCATCCCAGGCAACTGCACGATTCCGCCACCATTACATCCAAAACACCGCCATCAAATCTAATTAAGAGACTATTCAGTCTAAGGGCTAGTCCCCCGTCATAGACTATCAGGGTTGGAAGGGACCTCAGGAGGTCATCTAGTCCAACCCCCTGCTCAAATCAGGACCAATTCCCAACTTTTTTTTTGTCCCAGATCTCTAAATGGCCCTTTCAAGGATTGAACTCTCAACCCTGGGTTTAGGAGGCCAATACTCAAACCAGTCAGCCAGACCTGCTCAGTCCAACTACAGTAGTTTCCTTTGTACCATAAACCTGGGATTTGATTTCTCAGGTTGGGGGTGTGGGGGGCACCTATTAACTCAGCGCCTGTAATAAAGTCGGTCAGTCAGGCTAGTTCCCCCCCTATTTTTCTAATTAGCTTGAGCCATACAACCTTGTACATCATTATAGGACCCAGAGCGAGTGGGAGACCTTCTTTGCAGCATGTCATGCATTGGATAGGCCCTTCTCTATCCCATGACAGTCGCTTTGTCCCTGAGCACAGGGGAAGTGCCAAGAACCCTGCTTCTGAGACCCCACCTTGTATCAAATCACAGTTCTAAACTGGGCATTGACATTTCCCTGCAATAGCGTCACGTCCGCAGGGAAGCCTCAGTTACCAGGCTCATTGGCGCCGGATCAAATCCTGGTGTTCACTGTGAGAGTGAATGGAGGAAGAGGGTAGGAAGGCAAAGGAGGGGGAGACCAGGACAATGCTGGGACTTCTTACCTGGCTGATGTGTGGTGCCGATACGTAGCAATGCAGAGCAGTGGCCTCTTGGAAGAAAGTCAGTTGAAGACCACGCATGAAACTGTAAATGAATCCAGGTCATGTCCCTCCCAGAGTGGAGCATCTTAGTTTCCTCCAAAGACTGGACTTGCCATATTCATAGAGATTAGATTTGAAAAATGTCCTGCCAGCCTAGCCAGTCCACCCCCACCAGTGCTGTACTTCTGCCGGGATAATTTCCAATGCTTTATCCAGGCTGGCTTCAAGTGTCCCAACAACGGGGTCCCATTCTGTTCTCCTGTGGGAGATTTGATCTAATTGTCAGGAGTTTTTCCAAAGAGGTTTACAGAAGACATTCCTCAAGAAAGGAAGGGGACTTCTGCCCACCTCCTGTTTCTTCTACATGTTGCCAAAAGATGCTATTTACCACCTAACAGTACGTATTAGAGACAGGCCTATGCCACGGTGTACAGATCAGGTCCAAACTACTCCAGATTCCACAAGTGTTTAGATCCAGGTTTTGGTTCAATACCTCAAAAAGACAAAGTCTGTTTAGCGTAACAGTCAGATGCTCTACCACGGATGTGCACCTCCCTCACCCAGATTGCGATTATACACACATGCATGTAGGTAGGTATATACTCAACACACGTTTCATTTCTAGGTGTTTCACCAGGACTCTAACCTGAACCAGTATAGATTGCTGCTTGAAAGAAGACGCTGGCAGAGAAACCTTTCAGAGGTACACCATGTGTGCTAGTGACAATGAGAAAGTAACTCACTGTCTTCCTGTACAATATGCACTTATATCTCCGTAAAATTCATATTCTATAAAGAATACATGGCATTCTTTTTTTTTTTAAATCAGCAGAGGTTTAAGATGGCCTCTGATTAATACTGTGGTCAAGCGATGGGTGGGCTATATGCAGAATATTGTGAGTGCTGATAAAACCATAATACCCCATCACATGTAGTACAAAAACACACTACATTTAAAAAGAGCTTTTAAAACATTGGATCGGTTTTTTATTCATCCAGTCTACAGGGCTCGGGGGTGCCCTAAGCTCTAGAAAAAAAAGCTTCATACATTTTCTGCATCTAAAGATGTAATGTTTTTAAAGTCTGCTATTGCAGATCTAAGGGAAGGAGTCCCACTGGGAAGATGGAAATCTCCAGTTTCCCATTCTCTCCCTGCATGCCATGATATCGCCGAGTTTGTACAGGAAAGTTGGGAACCACTTGCCTAAAGGTTCATGCAGTGTATGGGCTGGGACTCAGTTGGAGTCCATGTGAACGGTTGTGTTTCTAGAGTAATAGGAGAAGATTAGGAGATACACTGTTGCAACTAGTGTTCTAGCTTGCACCTGTATTTAATTTATCTGGACACTGCTTTTGCTGAAAAGCAGGCTAAGAACTAAGACGATGAGACTTCTGTACCGATCTTCATCGCCCTTTAGAAATCTTTTCTCTGTCAGTTGGCATTTAAGCCTGTTGACCCAGGCAGAGAGGAAGCCAGGGTTAAAACCATCCACTGATCTAGAGACCAGTCCTCACTCCAGTAAATAAACCTACATACACGTACACACATGCTGCAGTTCTTTTTTGTTAGGGCTACTTTGTGTCCACAACAAATTTTCATTAAAATATCGATTGCATCTTCTGCCCAGCAAGATTAGTCATGAACACAGATGTGCTTCAGTTTGCCTTTGATCCACCTTCACCCAAAGTGCACAGAACTGTGTCTGAAGCAACGAAGTAGTAGTAATTTACCTCCCTGGTACCCTGGCTTTCAATACTTCCTCGAAGGTCCTGGTGACACCCCATCCAGGTTCCTGATCAGGAATTTGGAGCAAAGATACCACCCCAGGAGAATTCATCCCAGGTTTTGCACAGGGCCCATTTGCATGCTGGAATGAAACTGGCGAGTTCAATGCGTAGCACAGACACCTAGGCAGTGCACACATTACCAAAGCTCATAGTTCCATACCATCACGGCTCAATGTTTTAAGACGCTCCCTGTGTGACATCCTGCCTACATCTCAACCAGCCACATTCAAAATGCAGTTTCCTGAAAACAAGACAGTCCTCCATTCTGTGAGGGAGGTGGTGCCTCAAAGCTCTAAAACTGAACACACAGGAAATGGACTGCTGCTGGTCTGCACCAGTTTCAGCCTTGTACAAACTCATTAGGAAAGGGATAAAGATTAATTTTCTGAGTGGGAGCCAAGCGGAGAGGGAGCCAGTCACTTTTATGCATCATCACTAGAACAGGATGCCAAGAAGCCAATAAATCACATTGTCTTTGGGGAATGGGCATTTTCTGTAAACATCACATTTCTTTAGAAAGTTGCTTTTTTTCCCCCCAAGTATCTGGAATTATAGGCCTTTTAAAGATAAATTTAAGTCTTCAAGCCAAGTAAGGGGTCAAGGGAAACTCATCCCAAGGAGAAGCCGAAGAAATGTTTCGGTGTTAAAAAAAAACACTGATCAGCAATTTAGATTTTCTTCCTTTTTTCACATATATTTAAAAAAAGAACAAATCCCCAAGCAAAACTACTGCCCAAGCAATGGGATGGTTAGCAGTTTTATGATTAACTGCCCTGAAAAATCTACGACATCCCTGCAAGGAATGCTACAAAGCTGGTAACATTAAAGGTGACCCTACAATAACATTCTCTACCTGGTGTAGTAAAAGCTAACAGCTTCTCAGAGCGAGGTCACAGCGCCCCAGCGCCCCAGCTACAGAATCCCGAGTGGCCAATGAGGAGATGTTCTGAGGATGCAATACTTTTACCCTGTGCATCGTCGATTAAGTGTATGTTTGGTACTCTGTATCCTGTTGGAGAACTAAACCCATCTAAACTGGTTCTTTCAAGGGTTAGAGAACACCCCAGCTTGTCCCCTCTTAATTAGAGACGTTCTTTTCTCTAATTCATCACTAGATTTTTTTTTTTTTAAACAAGAATCCAGACTCAAATTGGCTCTTCCCCATGAACTCTGTGGCTGGCAGATGTCTGTCTATCCCAGCAGATGTCTGCTACTCCACTCAGCAATTCAGGCAGCCTACGATGCTTTGAGATCCTCAGATGGAAGGTATGACAGAAATGCTAGGTTATAATAACTAATCCAGGACTTCCTGGCTGTCACTGCTGGGCACTACAGCCACACACAACTGCATGGGGACCCCGGGGCTGGAGCTCAGATCCCCTTGTTCCAAAAGCACAGGACTCTACTTCTTCTAGAGCTCAAGGAAGCACTGCATTAGCAGTTCAATGTAGCACTCTTTTGAGCAGACTGCTCGCTGCTGGATGCACAGAGACCAATAGTCTCATATGCTTCATTGCCCTGCCCACGTAGTGCGAGGACAGCAGAAGCAAGAACTCTTCACATGCATGCTCACATCACACCCATACTCACCAACCAAAACATAGCTGGCAGGTCTAACTTAGACCCCTGCTCTCCTTGCCACTACCCCCGTAAGGGTTGGGGAGAATCCTTGAAGAGCCCCATCACACAGGGATCCTGAAACTCAGGGACGAAGTACTCAAAAACTTCCCCGAGTCAGGGTCACACGGACAACTTGCCAGGAGCTTTCATTTGCACGGACGGGACCAGACCACATGTGCCCTTCAGTTACAATGTGGAGCTCTATTGGGGTACCCGCCTGCAAGATTTCGTCAAAGAGACTTCTATTCATACCAAACTAGGGTTGCCAACTTTCTACGGGCACAAAACTGGACATCCTTGCCCCGCCCCTGCCCCACCCCTCTTCTGAGGTCCCACCCCTTCTGCAAGGCCCCATCCCCACTCACTCCATCCCCCTCAGTCACTCGCTCTCCCCACCCTCACTCACTTGCTCGCTCATTTTCACCAGGCTGGCTCAGGGGGTTGGGGTGCGGGCTCAGGCTGGGGGTGCAGGCTCCAGGGTGGAGCCAGAAATGAGGAGTTCAGAGTGTGGAAGTGGGCTCTGGGCTGGGGCAGGGGGTTGGGCTCCAGGAGAGGGTGAGAGCTCCGGCTGGGGGTGCAGACTCTGGGGTGGGGCTAGCGGTGAGAAGTTTGGGGTGTTGGAGGGTGTTCCAGGCTGGGGGGTGGAGCCGAGGGGTTCGGAGTATGGGAGGGGGCTCCGGGCTGAGGCAGGGGTGCAGGAGGGGGGTGCGGGCTCCGGCTGGGGGTGCAGGTTCTGGGGTGGGGCTGGGGATGCGGGTTTTGGAGGACAGGATGGGGATCAGGGCTGGGGCACGGGAGGGGGTCAGTGTGCTGGCTCTAGGCAGCACTTACCTTATGCAGCTCCCAGAAACGGCAGCATGTCCCCTCTTGGACTCCTAGGTGGAGGCGCAGCCAGGCAGCTCTGCGTGCTGCCCCACCCACAGGTGCCGCCCCCACAGCTCCCATTGGCCATGGTTCCCGGCCAATGGGAGCTGCAGAACCGGTGCCTGGGGCGGGGGCAGTTTGCGGAGCCTCCTGGCCACCCCTATGCATAGGAGCCGGAGGGGGGACATGCAGCTGCTTCCAGGAGCTGCGTGGAGTCATGGTAGACAGGAAGCCTGCCTTAGCCCCATTGCGCCACCGACCGGACTTTTAACGGCCCGGTCAACAGTGCTGTTCCTCTTTGACCGGGAGTTCCAGTTGAAAACCGGATACCTGGCAATCCTATACCAAGCTGGACCATCATGTGACAAGAACTTTAATGTCCACAGGCCACATTGTCCATGTTAGACAGGATGGGTACATGGTCTGAACAACCAAATGCTCAAGTTCTCATCCCAGTTCTGACACTGACTTGCTAAATGACCTTGGGCGAGTCACTTAAAAAACCCCCACTTTGTGCCTCTGTTTCCCCACCTGTTAAATACATTCCTACCTCACTGGAGGGACTGTCAGGTTTCATGACATAGCCAATATCTGAAAAGCACTTGAGACCCTCTGATGAAAGGTGCTATAAAAAAAACAGCGAAGTACTGTAGTGAAATGCTAGTATGGATGTGACCACACTGCCCCCCACTGGATGGAATCAGGACTGCTCAATTTCGAATCATATACCCTATGCTGCCAAAAGCGAATGCAGATTCCACATGAGCTCTAGTCTTAGAAGCGTGTGCTTTTGGAGTGGCAGGATCAGAATTGTAGACCCTCTGTTGGCATGAAGTTCCACATGATCACAGTCTGCAGGAACATGACTACTGTGAATCCCTAGGGGGACGATGCGTTGTCACAATACCATCTCCAAGGCAAAGAAGAGGAGAGAATCTGCTTTCAGAATGGCGTGGACGTCTGGCCCTCTGCAAATGAGGAGCCTGCCTGTGGCTGCCACAAATTAGAGACAGAAACATAATCTGGTTTTCACGTGGGAAAGCTGGAATTGCAGAAGGGTGCTAGCGTTCGCTAAAACCTGAATCAAATTCACCGCGTCCCTCCGGTACCAATGCAGCTTCCACATCAGTGGAAAGGTATGCAAAGTACGTACACAGGCGCATTCACGATCTCTTTAGGATATAGGGACACTGCGGAGCTCAGGTGCTTAAAAAAAAGGGTAAATAGATTTTCCTCACCAGGCCCCACTCCCGTCCCAAACAAGATTTTTAAACTAATGTGAAATGTCAAGAATGGGGTAGCCAGTTATTTCTCTCTGCCCCCAACATGCCCAATTATTGACTGACTCATCTCTGTCCTTCAGAATATTTCCAGTTCTCAGATAACCAGATCCGATTCACGCTCAGCAGGTTTTATTTTTGACAGCACTTAAGGATTCAGTTACCAGGCTTGGATACGAAGGCCGTTTGCTCAGTTCTGGGCTGGGCGAGTGGCGACAGGTGAGATGATGAATATATTACATACAAGTGGACAAAAGCTGTCAGTGCCCAATGGCCCAGAGAGGCATAATGCCACCGCAACTCAAAAGGGCTCGTTTCAGATATTTTGAGTATAGCTTTTATTCCTGCCATCCAATAGGCACATTCATCAGGGTTAAAACAGACCGGATAACAATACAGAGGGGAGTATTTAAAATCACAACACAGAAGACAGCAATGAAAAAGCCAAGAACGTGTGTCGCCACCACAGAATGGCTGGGGATATCTCTGTAATCGGATCCATGGTTGGAGAAGTTTCCCCTTTGAGCCACCTCGGATTGAAGAGTCAGTGCCAACACACCTCTTCTGGATTTACAGACCCAACAGAGGGTGGCTGCAGCTGCTAATGCAAGGCTATTACTAGCTGGTGGAGTAAGTGCAGTCCCTGAACAAAACTCAGGGAACAAGAGACATGCCCATTAAATTGGCAGCACCCCAGAGCTTCCATTCTGTGGACCTCCTCACAGGGATCCTAATGTATCAAAATTCCCCACCCACAACTCCCCAGAAAATCCCAAATCCAGGTAAGAGACGTTATGGGACAGATTCACTAGCATGGTCTGGCTGTTTGCACCACTTATGATAGCCACTGCATTGAGTCACCAGAGCATTCATAGAATCATAGAATATCAGGGTTGGAAGGGACCTCAGGAGGTCATCTAGTCCAACCCTGTGCTCAAAGCAGAAGCAATCCTAACTAAATCATCCCAGCCAGGGCCTTGTCAAGCCTGACCTTAAAAACCTCTAAGGAAGGAGACCCACCACCTCCCTAGGTAACCCATTCCAGTGCTTCACCACACTTGCACACTCCTAGTGAAAACGTTTTTCCTAATATCCAACCTAAACCTCCCCCACTGCAACTTGAGACCATTACTCCTTGTTCTGTCATCTGGTTCCACTGAGAACAGTCTAGATCCATCCTCTTTGGAACCCCCCTTTCAGGTAGTTGAAAGCAGCTATCAAATCCCCCTCATTCTTCTCTTCTGCAGACTAAATCCCAGTTCCCTCAGCCTCTCCTCACAAGACACGTGTTCCAGCCCCCTTAATCATTTTTGTTGCCCTCCACTGGACTCTCTCCAATTTTTCCACATCCTTCTTGTAGTGTGGGGCCCAAAACTGGACACAGTACTCCAGATGAGGCCTCACCAATGTCAAATAGAGGGGGAACGATCACATCCCTCGATCTGCTGGCAATGCCCCTACTTATGCAGCCCAAAATGCTGTTAGCCTTCTTGGCAACAAGGACCTCCTTCTCTTTTGGGTGTACAGTTACAGTACAACTTAGAGAATTTTTCACTTGACCAGAGCTCAAAGAGCCGGCTACAATGGGGTCCTGATCCATGGATAAGCAATACTGCAATGCAAAGAAAGAGTACTGAATAGTAATTATGCCGGTGAATCTGGCATGTCTGGCCAACTGATTAGGGAAAAGGCAGTGAGGTTGCAGAATGCTGCACTGACGTATACTTAGATGTCCACGTCGCATGAAGGCGAAAGAATATGCTCGTTTGATGGACATCTGTCAGCTCAAAACACTCCCAGCGCTGCTTACAGAAGAATACGTGAAGTAGGAAGGGAAGTTGAAGTTGAGAGGAAGAAGAAGAAATGGAAACACTTTCCAGCTTGCTCCTCTCCACCTAACGCAGCCTGGAGTTCTTTACGGCCAGCGAGTCGGGAGCTTGCTAGAGTCAACGTTTTCCAAAGCTTTGGCACAAATGTAATGCTGACATAGCAGGTGCAACCCCACTGAAGTCAATGAAGCTGTGTCAGCTTACGCCAGGGCTACATTTGGACCATAATCTTTGGTTGGGAGGGAAGCTCCGAGATCTTTCATTCATTCTACTCTCCTGACAGAGCCACTTTTATAACCGTCAGCCCCACGCTGAAACGGGTATATCTAGCATACACAAACAGCCTCTCCAGATATCGCTCAGCACAGAGCCCCTGAGCAAAACGCTGCCACTTTCACCCCATCTAAGTCATGGCTTAGCTCTCCAGCAAGGGGTGGCCAGTAGGGTCACAAAGTTTCCCATGGATTACGCTTGGCCGCCCTTTGTGTACGTTCTCATTGTGATGCCAGGAGGAGACCCTTGCAAAACCCGGAGGCATCCAGAGGACGATGTACAGCATCTGCCCCTTTGGGGCACCCTTGCATGGCCTGTTCCCTGCTCAATCCTTGGAGAAGATGGCCTCAGAGGAAAGACGTGATTGCCAACAAGAAGCAGCTTCTCAAGAAATGTAGGCTCAGCAGGGCAGTGGATGGCTCACGGGGCGGTTGGTAATGGGATATGAAGCCTTTCATCTTTAAGTCACTGGTCTGAAATCGGCCCCAGGTTGTTAGTAATGGAAAGTTACCATCTGACATTGGCTCGGTGACCTAGCGTACGTGAAACTAGTTAGCAGGTCTCTGCCCAATGCCTGGTGGACAGGTGCCCACATTGCAAACAATCAGAACCCGGCAGACGCCCCGAGGACTGGCATGGCATTTCAGGCTAAGCTCCGTCAGAGCTGCTCCCAGGGCTGAATCCTGCTGCAAGCTCTAGTTATCCTGGCCTGCCGTGGCGGGCAGATTTCATTCTGGCAGTCCAGCAGCTTTTCACCAACAGGAGAATAATTTGGAAAAAAAAATAGAAGTATAAGGAAAGAAATGAAATCTCAGTTACCAGAGGAGACCACACCGCATTTCCAACTAGCTTGACCCCTACCCCTGGCGTTTAACACACTCATCCCCTATGTACACATATACACACAGACACTCAGACATTCTTCACATTGCAAAACCATCAGAAACCAACACTTGGGTTAGAGAGAGAGTCACTTAGTTACACAAGTTTACCATTAACTTTCAAGGGAGCAAGGCCCACACACGCTCCGGCAGACAACAACCACACACCCTCTAGGTATGTTAACAAAGTTTTCAAGCAAACACAGAAGTGAGAGATGATCCTCTTTCGGTCTCTAGCCACAGTTAGTACCCATGTTTCATCTCTGTTTGGAAAAGTTTTCTTCTGCCTTTACACACACACACACACCCATCTAAAAGTAGGCTGGAGAAAGCAGCTCTGCTTGTAAATGTCACCAGATCTAAGCTACTGCTGAGGACACTGGGTTTGTGTCGCTGTCAGTCAAATGTCAGGCAAAGAAGTGTCGCTGTATCAAACACCATTGACAGCTGTCTCCTTTAAAGCAAGTGTGGAGTCTATTCTCAGGCCTGCCGGTCCCCGCCCTGGTCATTAATAACCATAGGATTGTCAGCAACCTTCAGGCCTCCCTCTCCGAGCCCCTGCTCCCAGGCGCCAGCACCTCCTATTACAGCCCTGCCCAGAGATCCTTAAAACCAGAAATGGACCAACAGCACCAGTGCACCATGCAGGGGGATTGAGAAAGCCACTATGCGTCCAGAGCCCGGAGGAGTAGAGCCTCCATTATGCAAGAGAATCTGTCGAACTAAGCATGGATGAAACTTGCTCGTTTCATCTGCTCACAAACGAGTCACGAAGAAGTGACATCTGTAATATGCTGGGAAAACATACAGATGGGGGGAGAAGGGGTTGATCCACCAGCCGTCACTCACGCAAAGAGCCCCGCTGGCTTCAAGAATAATAGACACTTTGTAAAACTCCTGGGGCTGGACTCTGATCTCCGCTACACCAGTCTCAGTTCAACAGAAGTGCTCACGACTTGCACTGGTGTAACTGAGATCCAAATCTGGCCCCTCCTTTTTTAATTGAGTTTGACTTTCTGGAGTGAAGACACCTAAAAAAAAAATTAAAGTTCAAGCAGGAGCCAGAGTGTCATAAAGGGACCTTGGCATACCTGAGAACCAGATCCTGAACGCTTCCAGCATGTAGAAACAAAGGTTGGGGGGCGGGGGGGGGAAGAGGGCACGGGTGCAGATTTAACCTGATTTATTCCTGCTTAGGGACACAGTCTGGTGTAGTGGCTTGAGAGGAAGGGGGTTGGGTCCCTTGCCGGATCTTTGTGTTGCTGTGAGCCTAGGGTTGCCAACTTTGTAATATTTAAAAACCGGACACTCCAGCAGGAACCTCCCCTTTTCCCCTGAGGCCCCGCCCCTTCCCTCAAGGCCCTGCTCTTGCTCCGCACCATCCCCCTGAGGCCCTGCCCCCATTCGCTCCTCTTTTCTCCTCCTCCCGTCGCTCGCTGCTCTTCCCCTCTCCCCACCACCTCTGCCTGGGTCGGGAGGGACTTGCCTGTGGAGCCAAGGCTGGGAATTGCAGCCACCCGACACAGGTAGAAGGTGGCCCTGGTTAAGTAGGAGCTGACAGAGGTGATGACTCAGTGCCTCCCCCGCCCACAGCGACCGGACTCTGGGTGTCCGGTCAGTAGATCTGACCGGACACTGTCAGGTCCCCTTTTTCATTGGACTTTCTGTCAAAAACCGGGCACCTGGCCACCCTATGTGAGCCTCTACCATTCCCAGTACAGGTCACAGTAGTCTCAAAGGCTGCTCGAGCTTGCCCATGGTTCTGATGAAGCCAATCAATAGTTGGGGCATGGGACTGCCCCAGTCACAGACCCCCATCATTCCCACACACAATGATCTCACATGTTTATCCAGCATTTGAGAAGAATCTCAAAGTTCTGTCCAAACTAACTAACACACACACACACACACACACACACACACACACCACTGATATTCAGCCACTCCTGCAACTTCTTTTCTATACACCTGGATGACTAAAATAAATCTTGACCAAGAAGCCCCCTCCCCCGCTTATCAGAAACCGACCAAAGCACCTTATAGCAGCTGTGACTAAACCCCAAGTGTGCCAACTTGGCTGAGGGCCTGCAGAAGGAAGCCCCTGTGAAGTTCCACCTAATGGAGTTTCATCCCAATTTTTTCCAACTGCATGGCAGGATTTACACCCCAGAGAAGAAGCAGGGAGTCTTGGCCACCCAACCCCACAGGTCACAAGTTCCATATGAATTTTGAGGATCCACTGGGTGTGCAGGGCCAGCTGCATAGAGGTCCCATGCCTCCATACCAGCACGGGGCCTCTGAATGTCCATAGCAGATTATTCCAATAGCATGCCTACAGCCCCTTCTTACAGGGTTAACTGAGTTAATTGCCACCTTGACTATGGACTTCAGCACCCAACTCTTGACAGGGAATTTAAGGATTTCTCTAACAATATATTCTCACACATAAGCCAATGGCTCTTTGTAACTTCAGAGACCAGAGTTTAAGAACCTAGATTTAATCTACAAGAGCCAGCACTGGTGTGCAAGTCATGGCCCTTGTGACACAGGCCTAGGTGTTTTGGAGATCGACCCCAGGAGTGGGAGAAATACACATCCCGACAGGGCAGTAAAAGTAAAAATGAGGCTTAACTATCTTGCCTGAAGCGATTGTGTGTGGACATAAAATTACAAGATCATTCGATTAATGAGTCAGAATCGTCACTATTAACAACAAATTCAGCTTCCTTCCATGCCCACAAATACATACTGATCAGTACGCCAGACGATCATGGTGGTTATATCCATTAATATACACCAATTAAGTAAAATGGAACTAATTTCATATCAATCTAGGGAAAGCCCCATAACCTTTTAAAGGCGATGCCTACTCTGAATTTCATGGTGTGTTCAAAGGTCTGATTTTCTCCTGCTGTTCCCTTGAAAACATCCTTGCCCAGCTGTGTCATTTAACAGGGTATTTGAAATGGAGGGGAGGAGGGAGAATGAAAGCCTCAAGTCTGGTCTTTGAAACTTACAATGGGAGCAAACTCTGCAGAGCCTTGTAAACTCATGCGATATAGGACAGCATGTGACTAGATCAGCATCTGGGGGAAGAGAAGTTCATGTTGCTTATGTATTTCACTTACTAGACTGCTTCACCCACTTCTAGCCTAATATAGTGAATTTGCAAATACATATGCTGTACTGGGCCTATCTAGTCTGCCCCCATAAATATACACTAAATAAAAGGACCACGTGGGGGGAGACACTCCAGATTCAAGCAAAAAACTAATTTGGCAAAGCTTCAGAGTTCATCTGTTCTGTCTGTTGAACTATTGTGTCAAGAGTTCACAGTCCAACACCTTCTGCCATGCAGGGTATCAATAGTCAAGCTACGTGGAAAGGATTTTTTCATCCTACAGAAAGTTTCAATGGAAAAAAAGTTCAATTTTCTGTGGAAAATTTTGACTTTTCATCAGGAAACCAAAGCCTTTTCAGTTTGCAATTTTGACGCAGGGTCAAAAGTTTACCCAGAAAGCAGACATTGTCTGTGGAAGTAGAAAACCCAATTTCCTCTCACAAAAACAGTTTTGACAGAAATTTTTCGACTAGTCCCAACGACCATCGAGTTCCAACCTTAAGCTAATGCATTATGGTTGATCCACGAATGACTCAAACGTTCATATGGTCACAAGTGATGCAGATCAAATTCGTTGCTGGATCACTCCAAGGATGAATTTGACTCATAATGTGTGTAGAGGAGCAACTAATAAGGCTTTTATTGAAAGAAGAACAGGAATGTTCTCCTACTGGTTTTTGAATGTTATGATTCCTGATGTCAGATTTGTGACCATTTATTCTTTTGTGTAGAGACGGTTAGTGTTTTTGTTGTATGGTGTGCAGTTCACAGAACCAGAAGAGTACTCAGAAGTCACCTACTACAGGACAGGCCCAACAAAGAAAATAACAGAACGCCACTAGCTGTCACCTTCAGCCCCCAACTAAAACCTCTCCAGCGTATCAAAGATCTACAACCTATCCTGAAAGATGATCCCTCACTCTCACAGATCTTGGGAGACAGACCAGTCCTCGCTTACAGACAGACCCCCAACCTGAAGCAAATACTCACCAGCAACCACACACACCATACAATAAAAACACTAACCCAGGAACCTATCCTTGCAACGAAGCCTGATGCAAACTCTGTCCACATATCTATTCAAGTGACACTATCATAGGACCTAATCACATCAGCCATGCCATCAGAGGCATGTTCATCTGCACATCTACCATCATGTGCCAGCAATGCCCCTCTGCCATGTACATTGGCCAACAAAAACACTAACAAACAGTCTCTACGCAAAAGAATAATGGACACAAATCTGACATCAGGAATCACAACATTCAAAAGCCAGTAGGAGAACACTTCAACCTCTCTGGTCACTCAGTAACAGACTTAAAGGTGGCAATTTTGCAACAGAAAAGCTTCAAAAACAGACTCCAACGAGGAACTGCTGAACTTGAATTAATATGCAAACTAGATACCATTAACTTAGGCTTGAATAGAGACTGGGAATGGTTGGGTCATTACACTAACTGAATCTATTTCCCCATGTTAAGTATCTTCACACCTCTTGTCTGAAATGGGCCATCTTGATCATCACTACAAAAGGTTTTTTCCCCTCCCTGCTAGTAATAGCTCATCTTTATTAATTAGCCTCTTAGAGTTGGTATGGCAACTTCCACCTTTTCATGTTCGCTGTATATATTTATATATATATATATATATATTATATATATTATATATATATATATTCTTACTATATGTTCCATTCTATGCATCTGATGAAGTGGGCTGTAGCCCACGAAAGCTTATGCTCAAATAAAGGCGTTAGTCTCTAAGGTGCCACAAGTACTCCTGTTCTTTTTGCGGATACAGACTAACACAGCTGCTACCCTGAAACCTGCTTTTATTGAAGTTAACAAAGTGACTTTTTAGATTTTAAAAATTAATCAGTTACATGAATTATCCACAGGGCTGGGCTAACCTTATTTCTCCATGGTATCTCTCTAGGGTCATTAACCAGCCCCACAGAACCCATCTACATTTTCTCCCCCAGTTGTCGAGCTGTCTTCTGTATAAATTTTGGTAATTAATGTCAGATGAGTGACTGTCTTCTGGTGGCTAAATTGGAAGCATCTTCCCCCTTTCCATCAGATGTTCAGGATTTTGTGAACACCTCTATAGGATTTTATAACCCCCACAGAATGCCTTGAAAGAATCATTTTGCAGAACTTAATAACATGGAACCACATAAACAGTATCAATCATACAGGTGTGTACCTGGGCCCAAGCTACATGTATGCCACTACCCAGCGCACACACAAGGATTCTAGAAAGTCAGCTACAATGTATTTTGTTCTTAGCCACAGATATACCTAATCTCCTCTAGGGATAGATCCCACAACCTGCAGCTCCAACGCAGCTCCAACGCAGGGGGCTACTAGCACTCAAGCCAAAGGAGCCACTCCACTAGCTAGCAGGCTCTTATCTTTCATGTGGACTACTATTAGAGGGTGACACTATACATGGCACTATCCCCAAGCAGGAGCCACTCAGATACCATGCTCACCCGCATGGCATCAATACCTAGCAAGATGAACCAAAACTTATATTTCACACGTACGTTTGACTGTCTCACCTGTAATCTGCCCACTAAGGTTATCTCTGCCAAGGTTACTTTTAACATTGCAAACTTCTGAGTAGCTTCCAAGGTGCATCTTAAAAAAAATAAATAACTAAGAAAACCCAACCCCCCCCCAGAAGTCAAAATGTGGACTTTTCCCCCACACGAAGTACACTGCTGTGAGGAAGAGGATGGGATTTTGGATCAGTTTATGTTCCAGTGTCTGTCCATCTTTCATTTTTATTTTTAAATTCCACTGGGATTTTTGTTTTTGCAATTAGACTTACCCAGATTGAAATGATAGTAAGTACTGCGTGGTCTTTATCCCATAATTATGTGGGTATTACCACCTCGGCTAACTAATCAGATTGTTCCCGCTGTCCAGTTCACTTTCTAAAATTCCCAATAAAAGCCACTTTGCTACAGTAGTGCCAGGTGAAAGAGGCTTGGAAGTGAAATGGAATTGCTGGAGGCTTACTTAAAATGCCAATACCCAGAATGGTTTTCCAGTTGACACAGCTGTGTTAAAGCTTTACACTCTCTGCCTCACGTGAGAGTGTGTTTGTGTGTGCCCATGCGCGTGTGGGAGCGCTTCACACTAGAAAATGGCAGACAAGTGTGTGCATTTTTCAAAGCCATCTAACATTTGTTTTGGAGACTAACGGGATCAGTTTAGTGGCACTTTTTATTACAATAAACTGGAATAGGCATGTCATGCGTGACAAAACCAGCCTTCCTCGTACTTAACCTGCCCTGTTTAAGCATTAACCACGACTTGGGTCCTAACATTAACCATCCAACTAGACGGGTTTTAAAAGGAAGTGGTGCTACCTCAGCTGTCTGGGGTGTTGCGGTTTAGAGATTTTAAATATTTACGGTCGCTGCTGAATTGACTCACTTAAAATAGTTTGCTGTTTTCCTCCAACAGTTAACAAATACAGTAGAAGCTTGATTTTCCAGGAGACCGCTCATCTGATGCACATAAGAGAGCAGATCCGCTGCCAGGAATAGGATCATTCAATTAAGGTCTCCTTTCTGGCTTGGTTTCACAGCACATACAGTAACCCTTGTGGTTCCTGGTTCAGTTCCTGTTCCCCGGTGTCATGCTGAGGTTAGAAAAGGGGAGGCACCACCGGAGGATTTTTGGCTTTTCCGGGTGTTAAATCCCTGCTGTGTGAGAATGCAAGAGAAGAACCCAGAACTGGAAAGGGGGTGACCGAACATGGCTTAGGAGCTTCAACTGCAATACGAAGCTTCTGCGTGGCAGGAAGCAACAGAAGACTCAATATGGCAGCCTGAGCAGCTGTTATAGGAAGGAAAAGAGCAGCTACGGGGAAGCAAGAACGAAAGAGGAATCCGGCAGGCAGCCATCTGACAAAACTTTCATGATCACAAAGCAGGACAAGGATAGACGGGGCAGAGCAAGCGGCCTCCCCATGCTACCCTGCATGGTCGCCTGTACCAAAAAGGGACCACCCTCTAGGGTATATCTTCATTGCAGAGTTCACCTGTGTGGTCAGCCACTGGGTCGGAGCCTTCTGGTTAGTCTAGCCTGGGTGGGAGTGTCCCCGCTGCGATGTCCTACCCGAGTTCCTGTGTCCTCACTAGTGCTGCCTTCCCCCAGGTATGTCTCCTGGAGCACTGCTGCAAGCCGAGCTGCTCTGTGGTTCTTTCCCACCGAATCGTGGGGGAACCTGTCTGTCCACCTGAGCACACAGGGTCTGCAGGACTATCAGCACTGGAGTGATTTAGCCTGCGTCCTCATGGCAAAGAAGTCGGGCTACCCTCACCCAGTCCAGGGTGAAAGCACCACCAAATGCAGACGAGAGGGTTGTGTGTGTGTGTGGGGATGGAAGGAGGGTTACGGTTAACTCCACAGCGAAGACACAATAGGGAGCTTTACGTCCCATTCAGTCCTTGTTCTCTCTGCTGAGAGCACTTGTCCATTAGGAACTAGCCCGAGATCAACAGCCTATTGTCAGGACACGTATGGACCAGTCTGCCTTAGCCCTACAGCACTGTCGACCGGACTTTTAACAGCCCGGTTGGCAGTGCTGACCGGAGCCACCAGGGTCCCTTTTCGACCGGGCATTCTGGTCAAAAACCGGACACCTGGCAACCCTAATCTCCTGCAACTGGAGAGGTCCCTGGAGTTGTCAAACACCCTCCAGTCCCCACATGGCCCTTTGTAACCCTCTGTATGATCTCAGCAGGGAATAAACCCCACCCCCATCCACCTGGGCCAGAGGAGACCATCATCAGTGTGGAAGCAGCACAAGGGAGGAGAAAACATTGAATCAGGAGAGCAGAAGCTAACGGGAGCTCCCTCGAACAGGTGGCGGGGCTGGGAGAAAGGGGAGTGGGAGGGACATTCAGCTAAGCTGGGCATTTGCCCTTCAGATGCCCATGCATAATATAAAGTAACACTACACTGTATGTGCTACAGACAAGTCGCTGCGCCCAATCTGATAACATTCAGAGCATCATTTCTATTACTAACCAGCAGGGGTTCTGTTACCGCCTCCCCCAATTCTATTCGCACATGATCACACAGCAACAAGCTGTCCTGAAACAAACAGTGGCCGAGGGAATAGGGGGCCTGAATAGGATGAAGAGGGAATAGGGGTGAAGAGAAGGGGAAGTTCACACTCAGCAGCCCACCTAAGTATATTTAAAGAGCATTCCTGGAGAATGACAGATGGGTCATGAGACCCAGCTCTGGGCGGGGGAGGGAGGTGAGAAGCAAACACTGGTTGCTACCAGCATTAAAGAGAAATGCCCAGACTTTAGGTGTCTGGTGCTAAATTTGGGTGTCTGGGGCTAAATTCCCCAGAGGGGAAATCGCTGAAATATTTTCAGCATCTAGGAGAATCAGGCTGATGCCCAAGTGGAAGGAACTGGGGTGCCCTGCCCAGGCTCAACGATTTGTTTCGAACTCAAAATATAATAGCAGGAGTAACCAGCCAGGCAGGCCCCAATGGAATGGGATTAAACCATGGCCATGGGAGATGATCCCACCAAATTCTCCATCTAGTCCCTCCCTAAGAAGCCAGGGTAGGACTGTCCCCTGAAATACATACTCCATCCTTATTTTCAATAGGGCTCGTCTCACTCCCCTAGGAAACTATTCCTCGTTCTCAGAGACCATACTGCTACAGAGAGCAAAGGAGTTGGACTGGATCGGACCCATGGTCCCTCTCACGCAGCATCCCTTCTCCGCACCTGACATGTGAGAGGAAGATGTAAAATGCCTAGCAGAAAGTAGATGTGGGATAATCTGCCCCCTTCACCTTCCACACACACACACACACAGACACACAGACACACAGACACACAGACACACAGACACACAGACACACAGACACACAGACACACAGACACACAGACACACAGACACACAGACACACAGACACACAGACACACAGACACACAGACACACAGACACACAGACACACAGACACTTCAGTGCCTAACTCCCATCCGTTGAAAGTTGGAAGAAAGAAAGAAAAATCTCCTCTCCCTTTTGACCCCAAATACAAAAATATTTCCAGGGTTGGCAGCACAATGTTGCCAGGCTGGCACATGCAGTGTTTCTGCCGCATCGCGCCATGAAATGACTCCCCCTGAGCAGCCATCGACTCGCGTATTCGATCTATGGATCTGGACTGTATTAAACGATTGCAATCAGGCAAAGACAACAGGCTCGCCCTGTGCCGACTGTGCTGGCGACGTGGCTGCTAACGCACGCAGCTGCCTTTTCCAAGAGCGTCACATCAGCCTCCCAGGCAGCTCCTATAAATACTCCTGCTGGCCTAGCAGTGCCTGGATAAAAATATGAGTCATGACGGTGACCAGCAAATGTTCCGCTGCTGCCTATGTCCGCACTAATCACTCAGGGAAGAGAGGGACACATGCGCACACGACCCTCTGCGTCGCTGCCCAGGCAGCCTGTGGGCTGCAGAAGATGCCCTTCGGTTAATGGCTTTCTAGCCTAGAGTGCTAGAGGGCAGGAAGGAGAGGCAGGGCCCACCAACTGGGAGCAATGGAGGAAAATACTCTGCTAAAGAGTTAGTAAACACAAGAGCATCCACGCTGGACCACGTTGTGAAGGCACATTTGGCACGTGGGGGTCTTTTCGGAAAGACCAATTGTGATAATTTAATCTCTCATTTGCAAGAATCACCATTTCTGGTCATTGCATTCAACCTCCCCGCTTTCCCCCTACGGATTTCACTTTCCCTTCCTCGGCACCCACATAAGCAGTTAAGGGAACCAGAAATGGGAATGCAGCCACTCTGAGGACGACAGAAACAGGACAGTCCAAATTTGCAATCCCATGGTTGCAGCCCGGCTCCCAAGTTGCAGCTGCGTGGTGGTGCCGTGTTCCACCCCAGCAATGGCTGCACTTCGGTGACAGCCGTGCACAGTGTTTGAAATGAATGAAAGACGAGGGAGTCAAATGGGAACATTGCCTGTGTAAGGATGGGTAGAAACTGAGGCAGGACTTTGGGATCTGGCTTTATAAATGGAAGGTCCTAATAGTGACCGTAAGGAGAGGTGGGGGCGAGGCCTACTGTTGCTTGCAGGGTCTCAGGGAGTAGTTTGTTATCCATGTTATCCACACATGATACTGCCACAGGTTTGTTTTTTTCCTTCTGTGACTCCCTCCTTGACAGCGTCGTTTCTGAAACATGTCAGAGTCCAAAATGCCTGTTGGTTGGCAAAACCGAGCAACGCTCATCCCAAGAGGCACTGCTGTCACCGGATGGTACCGCGGGGACCAACGAGGGTTTAGAAGCAATGGAGAGAAGGACACGGATGTGACCCGCTGCAGCTGTCTACAAAGGAGCCTTTGTCCTGGGGGGGCCTTTCAGCATAACTGAGCCAGTCTGAAAGGGACCGGATTCAGGGAAGCCAGGAAATGGGAATGGGGGTGGAGAGGGAGTGCAACAGATGTGCAGTTCTGACATGCATGCAGCTCTCATCACACCAGCCGCAGCTGCACGCTCTTGTGAAAGGAAGACCCAGACTCTGGAAAACCGATCGCATTCTAGAGTGGAGGCGGGCAAACTACGGCCCGCGGGACCGTCCTGCTCGGCCCCTGAGATCCCGGCCGAGGAGGCTAGCCCCCGGCCCCTCCCCTGCTGCCCTCCCTCCCCCGCAGCCTCAGTGCACCATGCCGCTAGCACTCTGGCCCGCCAGTCCTGCCAGGCAGCATGGCAGTGTGGCTGGCTCCGGCATAGTAAGGGGGCAGGGAGTGGGAGATCCTGGGGGGGCAGAGAATGGGGGCGGGGGTTGGATAGGCGTGGGAGTCCCAGGGGGCCTGTCAGGGGGCAGGGCAGTCAGGAAGCAGGGGGGGGTTGGCTAGGGGGAGGGGTCCCTGGGGGGCAGTTAAGGGCCGGGGGTCCTGGGAGAGGGCAGTCAGGGGACAAGGAGCAGTGGAGGTTGGATGGGTCAGGGGGTTCTGAGAGGGGTAGTCAGGGGGCGGGACATGGGAGGGGGCCAGGCTGTTTGGGGAGGCACAGCCTTCCCTACCCAGCCCTCCATACACAGTTTTGCTACCCCGATGTGGCCCTTGGGCCAAAAGAAGTTTGCCCACCCCTGTTCTAGAGGGCTCAAGACCCTGGCAAGGAGATATGGGGCCTACCACCTCTGGATTGCTGGTTCATATAGAACTCCAAAAGCCACCGCACAGCTCTTCCATGAAATAATCCAGTGGCCTCAGTCCAGTTCCAGGTGGAGAAGTGTCCGCATCATGCACACACACAAAAATGTAGACTGAGGGATATCAAAGATGGAAGTACAATTTTAGTCTCCATCGACTGCTAGAGTGGACTTTGTAGGTACAGGACAAAAAAAATGCACTGGCAGGGCAGTTTGGAGGAAGCGTGTGCGGTCACTGCCCATACTGCACCGGCTCTATGAATAACTAGAAGACTTCAGTGTCTGCCAGACATGCACATTTCATCAGCACCAAAATTCACTATAACCATTTGGAAGGAAGAAGGAATCACAGCAAATACTTTTATACTCCGACATCAGCTGGAGAATGTCTATTCTTCCATTTCAATGTTTTGTTTCAATCCCTCACGATCTCCTGAAGCACATCTTTTGGTGTCACATCAATGTAAACAAGTTTGTTTTTTCTTGTAGAAAAAAATATGCAAAATGAAGTACTGTCCTGTAGCCCCTTTGTCTTGTAACTCAGATGGTTCTGTGGCTATGCCAGGACTGGTGTGAAGTTTCTTGGATTCCCAAGAGCTGAACAGCGTGCAATACAAATTGAAATTATGGAGTTAAATCCCACTGGTAACGCTACAGACTAGCCTCTCCTTCTCCCACTCCGACACAGGCTCTTATTACGGTCTGTGTTTGGATAACAAACAGAATCACACACCACTAGTATCACCCGTGTTTCTTTGTGAAGCAGCATCCCTCACACACACACACACACACACACACACACACACACAGCACTCGTTCTGACCGTGACTTGCTTTAACATGTTTTTAAACAAGGATTCCAGAGCGCCCTCCAAACAGACTTACTAAGCAATACAGTCGGGCTTCATCTTGGCTGTGTCTAACCTGTGAGGAAACCATTGAGGGAGATTGGTTGCTTGAAGCGAGTCATCACGTTGCTTGCCCTATTAACTGTGCTGGGTTATCCACACAGCAGAACCTTTTTGGCAGGTCAACATGCCTTATGCCTGTGCATATCCTGTGGGAATCGTGAAGCACCCATTCTAGCACTGTTGCTGGAAGCCAGAGCTTCTGGGTAATTTCCAAGCATGAAGCTCTGCATTGTGGATAGAAATAGGATGACCAACAAAAATAGGTGCAAGTGCAGTATTTGCAGCTGCCCACCTAGAAGTACTGCAGACTATGCCAGTAGAGTCTGACATGGCTGGAGACCTGCTCCCCAACGTCACAACCTATTGGTACAATTAATGCTTGTAGCAACACCTGGGACAACTGGTGCCAACGGACACAAGATGCTTTACAGGCATTGCCAACTCCAAGTGCTCCATCTAGTTTATTCTCTCGTTGATCCAATACCTTCGGGAGAGGGAATCATCTTTTTATTCTGTTCGTAAAGCACCTAACCCAACGGGAACAACTTCACTAGAGCTCCTGTGCACTACAATAATAATAGTAATTTAGTGTAACAAGAGCCTTAGGTAGCAAGTATCAGCAACAGCAGGCAGTCTAGGACAAGAAGTGAATACCCTGACCAGCTGAAACTGCAGGAGGAAATATTAGGTAGGTAGAAGGTGGTCACCCAATGTTTTGGCCAAATTCCTGCACTCTTGCGAAAAGAGGTGGTGAATTCAGAAGTCAGGATATTGGTTTACGTCTCCTCCAATAGGGATGAATTTAAGATTCTCAGTTTGCATCAGCTGATGGACACCATACAATTTTTTTTTTAAACCGATTAGCACCTAAATTACAGGTAAACATCAAAGCCACACAACTGTTTAAGAATGCGGGCGACATGTTTGTTTGGAGAATTTCCACATGGTCCACTGCAAATGCTGGCTCAATGGTTTACATACTGCAGTCTCCTTAAGAGGACATTGCAGTGTGTGCATTTTAATTAAGTCAGTGAGAAGCCAAAATCAAACAAACAAACGTTCTGCACCAGAATAAATATTAATTAGGGGACAGTGCACCTTTGATAACTACTAGCCAGGGCAGACACTCCTTGACATGGAGGGTAATTTCGCTCTGAGACACAGGAAAGACTATGGACCACAGACTATCAAGGCTGAAATCAGGTTATTGTCCTCTGCCTGCATCTTACTGCAGGTGAAGCAAGGCAGAGGTTCAGAGTATTCTTACTAAGTCACTGAGGTACCCACTGCTTGGCCTCGGGCTCAAATCTAGCCCAGGATTATCGGGCCAGATTTTCTAACGCTCCGCTCCCACGACTGAGACCAGATGTTCAAAACTGCTGAGCACCCAGCAGCTCCCAGGAGGGCATTCATGGCCAGGTTTATAAAGGGCCCACGTGCCGTGCTCTTTGAAAAGCTGGCCACGGATTCTGGTGCCTACATGGAAGTGGAGCTTTTTTGAAAGCCTGGCCCATGATGATCAAAATGCATTCCACGGACAGCCGCTCAGGTAACTTCAGTCTGGTCCCTAATGGACAGGTGTCCACAACAAAGCTTCCCAGCATTATTGGTGCCACTGGAGATGCCCATGCTCTGCTACACAGCCCTAGTCCATGTTTCTTCTGCTCTCTATTCTCCATGGACATCAAACAGGGCAGTAAGATCACTGAATGGACTTGAAGGTAGTAGTCCAAATATACCTGCTGCCCCACCACAGTTAATCCAACTGTTAAAAACACTGAACTGCAAAGGCCTGGATCGATGCTGCAAACCCACAGACAGGAGAACAGCAGCCAAATGGAAACGCCTCGAGCTACTAACAAGAATGGGGGGAGTGAGTGGAGAAGAGAAAGAACCAAAATCGAGCTCAAGGATCAATACAGCCCATATTAAGAGCGGACGCAGCAGTGACCTTAGAGCATCCAACCCAGCTGCAAAATGTCTCAACACCACATAACCACGCCTGTGTTCAGAGGCCCCTGTACATCACCCTGATCTCTAATTAAACTTTAAGATGAGAGGATCAGGGTTGCATTGGTGTGTTATTTCCCTTTGTAGTAATCAGACCCCTGTTATTAAATGGCAACCTGGCATCAAAGCAGCAGCTCCTTTGGTATTATGCTCCAGTTACGTTACCGCCACGGGCAAAGGCTTAGGAAGAGGGGGGAAAAGGAGGGGGGGGGAAAGAGGGGAATAAACAAAGACAGCAAGAGGTCCTGGAACAAGAACCGAACAACATTAACACAAAGCAAGAGGGACGTAGAGAAGTGATGGTCAAATGGAAAAAGCAGCCGAAAGATGGGAAAGGCAGGAGTGAAAGATTGATACAGACACCAGGGAAAACGTGGGGGGAGGGAGGAAGGGTGGTGCTGGGAGATGATGCAGCTGGTGTTCTGCTGGCAGGAAGATGCAATCAGCACTGGGCTCCTTTCTCCCAAGACAAGCAGGGGCTGGGAGTGGAGCAGAGAGAGGAGGCTGCCAGGGATTCCCCTTGGTTACTGCGATAAGGAAACCTCCTCCTTAGTATCTGCGTGATCAGGACAGCCATGTCGTTCTGGGCTCGGTTCTCCACCACATAAGGAGATGGCGGGAGATTATAGCAGAGGGGGGATAAGGAAGGCAGTGCCTGGAAGGAGGGAAATTAAAAGTGATCACCCTGCGTACAAGCAGCTGAAGTTCGTTGTGAGGGCTTGGGGGTTTGCTAAGCAGAGCGAGTGAGATCTTTGCAAGGGCAGGCAAGACTTTAGGGATGGATCCATCTCCTAGAACTTGTAAACAGCAACAGCTACGGCTTTTGCCACCTCCTGCTCCCCCTCCCCGAGCTGGCATTTAGCACAAGGAGACCTTCCTCTGAATCACACCAGGGTACTTTCCTCCAGATAAAGGGAAAGTGACGAGTCTGAAATAGCAGAGTCCGGGAAACAATAGAACAGCACATTTCTCTGGCAGTGCCAGACGCCTCCTACTCCTACACTCCAGAGAGAGGAAACAAGACTACCAATGAAACGCTGTCTGAGTGAATTGGGGCAGGGGATTCAGTCTGCCTCCATGGAGCTGACCGGTTACAGCGGGGGTGGCCAACCTGAGCCTGAGAAGGAGCCAGAATTTACCAATGTACATTGCTAAAGAGCCACAGTAATACGTCAGCAGCACCCCCACCAGCTCCCCCACCCCCCTTCCCAGCACTTCCTGCCCACCCCGCCAATCAGTTCCTCCCCCTCCATCCCCACACCTCCTGATCTGCTGTTTCATGGCATGCAGGAGGCTGGGGGGGAGGGGGCGAGGAGCGAGGGCACAGCAGGCTCAGGGGAGGGGGCGGGAAGGGGTGGAGTGGGGGCAAGGCCAGTGGCAGAGCCAGGGGTTGAGCAGTGAGCACCCCCCGGCACATTGGAAAGTTGGCACCTGTAGCTCCAGCCCTGGAGTCGGTGCCTATACAAGGAGCCACATATTAACTTCTGAAGAGCTGCAGGTTGGCCGCCCCTGAATTACAGGGTAGGCTGGGCTAATTTCTATTAGCAGCAGTAGCATGTCTGCATGATGTGTATTCCCATAGCACCCAGACACCCCAACCAAACTCAGTGCCCCATTGTGCTAGGCGCTGCACGTGCCCATAGTAAGAGACAGTCCCTACCCAAAAGATTTCCCACCTTAATAGATGAAGTAAGATCATTCTTTTCATTTTACCGATGGCAAACAGACCCAGGGATTGGGTTGTTTGCCAGAAGCCACACCGGAAACTCAGGCAGAACCAAGGGCTGCACTCTCACCTCCGGCAGGCATTAACCAGGAGGATAAACATTCCCCTGCAGAGGAGGACTGGTTCGGAGCCAGGCGAGCCTGAACTAAAATCCTGCCTTTGCCATCGACTTGTGGCTTTGGGCGAGTCAGGACCTTTCTGTCTCAATTTCTCCTTCTGTAAAATGGGACTAAAGACATTTCCCCCCCCCCCCCCCCATGCCCTCCTTCAGCTTGCAGGGGGCATCGTGGGAATTCTTGGGTAATGGCTGCATAGTGGTTTGAAGGGCTACATTAATGCTGAGTATTATTACTAAACCACGTTACCAGTCTGCACCTGCGAGATAAGGTTCCAGCTGCAGAGGCAAACCCTATTATTGATTGGGGAAAGGGGAAGGTGTTGGCCGCGTTTTTACCTTCCGGTTTCTAATTAGGGGGCGGTGATGCAGGATGGAAAAAGCTGTTGACTTTTCAGCTTTGAGTCAGCTGCACAGGGCGTAGCCTTTCGCCTCTAGAAAGCAGAGTGCTGAAGTCACAGTGAAAGTCAGGTTGGTGGTCCCAGCAACGTGGCCATGTGCACATGACACAGGAGAGTGTCAGACCCTTGGGAATCTGCACCAGAAGGACTCATGGCTGGAATATGCACAAAGTGTAATAGCTTCCTCTGGCTAGTCCTGTTAACCAGCCACTGAGGACTTGATTCAAAGCCTGCTGAAATGCTTAGGGGCCTTAATAAGCACTAAATACACTATAAATGTTCGTGGTGTTTTACAGACCAATAAAAGACAGTGGAACCGACACTCATCCCACCAGGGCTTTTTTACACTGCTAGAATTTCACTGACTTCACAGAATCACGGGACTGGAAGGGACCTCAAGAGGTCATCTAGTCCAGTCCCCTGTACACTCTGGGCACATGATGTCAGAATCAGCCTCCCTGCCCTTGATTCACATCGTTTACAATCCATCGTCCTAAGGAACGAAGGAAGTCATTGAATGAACACAAAAAACAACAAACAAAGGGGTTTAGTGGGGAAGAGCCAGCTGGTTAAGGCAACACAAGGCATTACATGTATATTTCATCCGAAGAAGTGGGCTGTAGCCCACGAAAGCTTATGCTGAAATAAATTTGTTAGTCTCTAAGGTGTCACAAGTACTCCTGTTCCTCTTCCTAGTGATCAGAACAAGTCACCAGAAGAAACACCTCGTTTACAAACAATTTCCTCAAATCTCCAGGCCTGTGAAATCACCACTTGTCACTGGCAAAGTTTATTCGAGCCAGGGTCACACAGTGACTTGTTAAAGGGTTATTAAGGTCCCCTTATGGCTATTAGGAACAATACCTTTACCAACAGGGACGATGACGTATTTTTAGGTCTTTATATTTGTTCTCCCTTTATTATAAAAGTGAAAACAACTATAAAAAGTGTTTTAGAAGCTCACTGTGGCCCCCGAATTTTAGGATTCTTTTCCTTTTTTCAAATCTGCCTGCAGGCATATAGACTCCGATCCTCAAAGGTATTTTTACATATCTTTGAGAGACTCTGGGTTTTAATTTTTTATAGGAGAAGTTTGCCCCCATGCAAAAGACCAGCACAAACCCTCTGCAGCATTCAAATCCCACATACACCCTGTTTTACAGGCTTCTTCTTCCCACATACTCCTACATCCTCACACCCCTCCAAAAAAAGTTTGCTAAATGCTCTTTTTTCTGGAGAAATACAGTGCCGGGGGGGGGGGGGGGGGGAGTGGAGAAGGAAGAACTGTCCATAGCTCAGCACTCACGAGCATCCTACAATAACTATTGTGGTTTAACAATACACTCACTCACTCTCTGCAAAAATGTTAAAAACAACGGTAATTTGAAATCGACAGAGAAGCTACGAGCGGTTTGAGAACATGGACTGTCTTCTTTATACATGAGAAACTGTTCAGCGACATTCTGCACATGCTGGAGCCTGGAAAGCCATGGCTCAGGGAGGACACAGAGAAAGGAGTGGCAATTGTTAAGGCAAGATGATGAGGATAGCAAACCTGTGGTGGTTGCTTAATCTAGCAAACAAATGCTTTGCCTCCTAGCCTGTTCCCACTCTCCTCTCCACCAATGTAGAAAGAATTCCCTCCTGAGACTCCTTGTTCCCCAGCACACGATTAGCTGCAAATTTACAGAGCCATTCTTGATTCTTCTTGACCCCCTGATCCTTGTCCTCAACCTCTCCTTGTCTAAAATATCTGCCAGGCCTTTTAATATCATAGCGTGTCTGTAGCATTACTGGCCCAGGGCCAGGGCCACAGTACAGTCTGAGAGAATGTTCTGCAGAGTGCATCGCCCTACATAGCCCTCAGCTGTCACCTTGTCTCAGTGTTGCAAATTAGCTGATGTTGGCAGGAGGTTACAGATGGTTCATAAGAAGCACTCGATTCTCAGTCCCACCATTTTCCAGATCCGATTACAACCCTGTTTCTCATTCGGCTCCTATTCGGCACCAAGAAGACGGACAAAAATCTGTAGGTTAACACATAGGGCCAAATTCTGCCTTCAGCCAGGCAGTATAATCAGTGTAACCTAAAGGAACGTGTACAAGGATGTGAACCAGCAACCCCCAATATCTAATCCCAACTCTGTCATTAACTTGCTTTAAGAAAGTTACCTAGGGCCTAATTCGCTGGGCACCTACGTCTCCCATTGACTTCAACAGACACTAGAGCGTCTCTCTCAGGAGAAAAAACAAAAACAAAAAAACCCATCCAATCTCGATTAAAAAGTTCCAAGTGATAGAGAATCTATCACAGCCCTTGCAGTATTCTTGCCGCCAAGTTAAAGAAGTATGGGCTGGGTGAATGGACTGTAAGGTGGATAGAAAGCTGGCTAGATCGTTGGGCTCAATGGGTCGTGATCAATGGCTCCATGTCTAGTTGGCAGCCGGTATCAAGCGGAGTGCCCCAAGGGTCGGTCCTGGGGCCGGTTTTGTTCAATATCTTCATTAATGATCTGGAGGATGGCGTGGACTGCACCCTTAGCAAGTTTGCAGAGGACACTAAACTGGGAGGAATGTTAGATACACTGGAGGGTAGGGATAGGATACAGAGGGACCTAGACAAGTTAGAGGATTGGGCCAAAAGAAACCTGATGAGGTTCAACAAGTACAGAGTCCTGCACTTAGGACGGAAGAATCCCATGCTCTGCTACAGACTAGGGACCAAATGGCTAGACAGCAGTTCTACAGAAAAATACCTAGGGGTTACAGTGGACGAGAAGCTGGATATGAGTCAGTGTGCCCTTGTTGCCAAGAAGGCGAACGGCATTTTGGGCTGTATAAGTAGGTGCATTGCCAGCAGATCGAGGGACGTGATCATTCCCCTCTATTCGACATTGGTGAGGCCTCATCTGGAGTACGGTGTCCAGTTTTGGCCCCCACCCTACAAGGAGGATGTGGAAAAACTGGAAAGAGTCCAGTGGAGGGCAACAAAAATTATTAGGGGGCTGGAGCACATGAGTTATGAGGAGAGGCTGAGGGAACCGGGATTGTTTAGTCTGCAGAAGAGAAGAATGAGGGGGGGATTTGATAGCTGCTTTCAACTACCTGAAAGGGGATTCCGAAGAGGATGGATCTAGACTGTTCTCAGTGGTACCAGATGACAGAACAAGGAGTAATGGTCTCAAGTTGCAGTCGGGGATGTTTAGGTTGGATATTAGGAAAAAAAATTTCACTAGGAGGGTAGTGACGCACTGGAATGGGCTACCTAGGGAGGTGGTGGAATCTCCTTCCTTAGAGGTTTGTAAGGCCTGGCTGGACAAAGCCCTGGCTGGGATGATTTATTTGGAAATTGGTCCTGCTTTGAGCAGGGGCTTGGACTAGATGACCTCCTGAGGTCCCTTCCAACCCTGATATTCTATGATTCTTAGTTGTCCCAGTTACCCTCAGTGGTAAAAAAAATTGTGCCTCATTTCTAGTCTGAATCAGTCTAATTTTGTCAAAGCGAAGGTTAAGGGGTGACTTGATCACACTCGGGATGCCTACATTGTGCAAAATCTCTTGGTACAACATGGGGAACAGAAATTGGACAATAGAGGGCTCTTTAACTTATCAGACAAAGGTCTCAGAAGATCCCAAATATATAAGGGTTTGTCTAGATAGGGAAGATTACCAGTTTTCAAAGCGATATAACCTAAACCAGGAAAACACTGTTCTTCTAGGAGAAGAATGTCTACACAGGGAGATTTACCAGCAGAGCTATGCCAGTAATTTTATCAATGTAGACAAGTCCCAAATCCGGCCCTTATCCTAGGTCTCTGTTTCCCCCATCAGTTAAACTGGGATATTACTACTCTCCCTCATTCAGAGGTTGTGAGAACTGATTAGTTAATTAGTGTTTATGCAGGGCTTTGAAGATGTAGCCAGTTCACTAGATATATAGGATAGGTCCCACTGATGTCAGCTGGGGATGCGTGAGCAATTTCAAGGGCAGAATTTGGTCCATACACACAAATGCTCAGGAAAGGTGGGGAAAACCCTTGGCACATCCACAGATGTCTCCAGTGCATACATCTAAACTCCCCTGTTACCTTTTCTTTATGCTCTTCTTCAGCGGCTAACCCCAGTAGCAATCTTAAATAAGCATCAACACCAATGTACTTCTGCAGATTCCCTAGAAATGTCTTGCTTCCTACTCTGATCCTGCCTCATGGAGATTCCCAATCTAACCTCAGCTCTTTCCTTTTCTTCTATCTGTGAAAGGACAGTCCTCATGGATCAGTAACTGGTTAAACAGAGGGTAGGAACAAATGATCAGTTTTCACAGTGGAGAAAGGTAAATAGCGTGGTCCCCCAAGGATCCACACTGGGACCAGCGCTGTTCAACGTATTCAGAAATGATCTGAAAAAAGGGGTAAACAGCAAGGTGGCAAAGTTTGCAGAAGATACAAAATTACTCCAGATAGCGAGGTCCAAAGCAGACTGCGAAGAGCTACAAAGGGGTCTCACTAAACTGGGTGACTGGGCAACAAAGTGGCAGATGAAATTCAGTGTTTAGAAATGCAAAGTAATGCACAATGGAAAAAACATAATCCCAACTATGCATACAAAATTATGGGGTCTAAATTAGCTGTTACCACTCAAGAAAGATGTTGGAGTCATCGTGGACAGTTCTCTCAAAACATCCACTGAATGTACAACTGAAAGCTAAAAGAATGTTAGGAACAATTAGGAAAGGGATAGATAATTAGACAGTAAATATCATAATGACACTATATAAACCCCTGGTACACCCACAACTCGAATACAGTACATCTCAGAGTTACGAGCTGACTGGTCAACCACACACACCTCATTTGGAACACCTCAGAAGTATGCAATCAAGCAGCAGCAGAGACAAACAAAAAAGCAAATACAACTACTAAAAATATAAATGGAAATTTAAATAAAAATTCAAAGTAAGGAAACTGTTTCTGTGCTTGTTTCATTTAAATTAAGATGGTTAAAAGCGGCATTCTTCTTCTGCATAGTAGAGTTTCAAGGCTGTATTAGGACAATGTTCATTTGTAAAGTTTTGAAAGAATCACCATAACGTTTTCTTCCGAGTTATGAACATTGCAGAGTTCCAAATAATCTCCATTCCCGAGGTGTTCGTAACGCTGAGGTTCTACTGTACTACGTGCAGTTCTGGTCACCCCATCTCAAAAGAGGTACATTACAATTAGGGTGACCAGATGCCCCAATTTTATAGAGACAGTCCCAATTTTGGGGTCTTTTTCTTATATAGGCTCCTATTACCCCCACACACACCCCACCCCCATCCCAATTTTTCACTTTTGCTGTCTGGTCACCCTAATTAGAATTGGAAAAGATACAGAGAAGGGCAACAAAAATGATTAGGGGGATGGAACAGCTTTGCTATGAGAAGAGATTAAAAAGGGCAGAGTGACCTTGCAGGTAACAGAACTGGAAAACTACATTCCAAAAGCTTTCTAATCATAGTGAATAGTCCATTTATGGAATCAACTTCCTAAAATTGGCCACCCAGGGAGCAGAAGGAGCATTTTTGCTGAGAGATGGTTTCATTGCTACATACTCAGCTATACCCATCATGCCAGCAATTTACTGTAATCCTGACATTCCTGCATTGGTCCATTTCCCCCCCACTCCTTAGTGGGTACCACACACTCCCCTCAATTTAGTTTTTAGTGCCCTGGTAGCAGGGACCACATCTCCTGTGGATCTTGGACGGTTAGTGCCTAACAGATATTGTTTGCCCAATTTTCCATTTTTCTCTTCCTCTTCCCCGGGTAGTTGCTGTCAGTGTCACGCCATAAATACTGCACTGCAGGGGTCAAATTAAATCAATAGTTCTAGATCTTGGATGAGAAAACATCTAGACCAGTGGTTCTCAACCCACGGCCTGTGGCCCGCTTGCGGCCCAATCAGCACACAGCTGTGGCCCATGTGACATCCTCAGGGCCATACAGTAGTATATATTGTGTGTGGATGAGGCCCATATAACACAGAGAGCTGCATATGCAAAAGACAAGAGGGCCAACAGAGAGAGAAAAAACAAAAAACCAGAAGATACGGGACAAGTAACAGAGCCAGAAGCCGACTGTGCAATGGGACTGTGAAGCAGAACACTTACAAGTGGCTACATGATGGAGTTTCCAGATTTTCCACCCCCCAAATGTTCAAAAAAAAAAAAAAAAAAGAAAGAAAGAATAATAATAATAATCAGGAGACCATCCCCCCACCCCCAAAACCATGAGATTATTTAAAAAAAAAAAAAAAAAAAAAAAAAAAACACACACACACACACACACACACACACACACCACACACTCTTATTTTAAAGGCAATCAATTTTGGGTCCTTTTATTTGCTTTTTGGATTTTGAGCCTTTAGGAATCACATTTTCAAACTTTTCTCTGCAGCCACGAGGCCTGGAAAACTTGCCTCCCCCCCCCCCCCCCCAAGTGAAAGCTGAGATTCTTATGTAATCACATGACCCCAGAAGCTGGGGCTGTAAAAACAAAGCCATTTACTAGTGGCCAAGGTAATCAGCTGACCCATAGAACCTGTGGGTGACAACCTGAAAAAGAAGAGCATTTCTCTCCTGTTTGCCAGCAAGAGCTCCATCATGCACTCAGCCAGTGGGTTGGCAGTCGGAGAAAGGCAGAGATAAAAATAAGAATCATCCCTTTGGCATCTGAGATTGCAACAGCTGATTACATTAGAAGGTTGCACCATAGAGGATGTTGCCCACAGTTCTGTCATGATTTGGATGGATTTGGTGCAAGCATAGCACATATTTTCTTGGTCTCTAGAGTTTTAAAAGGTGAAATGAAACGGACAAAAAAGTCACTTAGTGTCTTTGTATCTAAGCCACAGGCTAAAACTGAAGATACATGAAGGATGTGGCTGCTCAGCTGAATATGGTAGAAACCCTGCAAGATGCTTTTAAAAATGAAACTATGCTAGTGATCACCATAGAATCATAGGCCTGGAAGAGACCTCGAGAGGTCACCTAGTCCAGTCCCCTGCACTCATGGCAGAACTAAGTATTATCTAGACCGTCCCTGACAGGTGTTTGTCCAACCTGCTCTTAAAAATCCCCAACGATGGAGATTCCACAACCTCCCTAGGCAATTTATTCTAGTGTTTAACCACCCTGACAGTTAGGAAGTTTTTCCTAATGTCCAACCTAAACCTCCCTTGCTGCAATTTAAGCCCAGTGCTTCTTGTCCTATCCTCAGAGGATAAGAAAAAATTTTCTCCCTCCTCCTTGTAAGAATCTTTTATGTACTTGAAAACTATCATCATGTCCTCCCCCGCCCCCCAGTCTTCTCTTTTCCAGACTAAACAAACCCAGTTTTTTCAATCTTCCCTCCTAGGTCATGTTTTTTAGACCTTTAATCATTTTTGTGGCTCTTCTCTGAACTTTCTCCAAACTGTCCACATCTTTCCTGAAATGTGGCGCCCAGAACTGGACATAATGCTCCAGTTGAGGCCTAAATCAGCACAGACTAGAGCGTAAGAATTATGCAGCAGTCCTATGTTGACCATTTCTGAAACTGGTTTCTGCTCCAGCAACAGATATCTAATGCAATAAAACTAGGAGACCCAAGACCGGTAACAGAGCAGAAAGGCCAACCATGGAAATCAGTGACACTACTAGTGGTCTGGAGTCTGCAGTCCACTGATTAGAAGCAGGTGCTAGTTTTAAAATCCATGCTTGCTCTAGCAAAAGCGAAATAAAGCTATATTGTGCCTTAGTATTTTTTAAAATCAATCTTTGGAATACGGGTGTTTTTCCAATCAGCCAGCCAAACAATTTGTTTAGTTTCACAGAGCCTAAGACCAGAAGGGATCATTAGAACATCTAGGTCTGACCTCCTGCGTAACACAGGCCATTAAATTTCAACCAGATACTCGTTTGTTGAGCCCAGTAGCTTTAGTTAAACCAAAGAATCTCAGTCCTCAGGAGACTGTTTGCCACAGACAGAGAACAGAGGAGACCAAGGGGCCACCAAAGCCTGAGACCCCAGCAATGGTAGAGCATTGATTAATTAGAAAAGAAAAAGAGAATCCAAAATCACTGCCAATCTGACCTCGGGGATAATTCCTTCCCAACCCACAATACTTGACACAGTGCTGTCCTGTATATGTAGGATCGTATACAGTACAGTCCATCTCCAGCATGCAAGAGTTTAAGGTTCTTTTACAGTTTGTAACTCACACACCCACCACTGCACTGCTGAGCAACAGCGGTTGACAATAATCTATCCAAACTTCGAATTCCCACAGTGCTCTAAGCAATAATTAATTCTCACCATGCTCTTGCAACATATTAGCTTTCTGTTCTGTAGTTAAGCAGAGAGGTTCTAGGACATGCCCAAAGCCGCAGAGGGAAGCCAGTGACAATGCTGGGATTAGAATTTAGGAGATCCTGGCTCTCCGTCTTCTGCTCACAACACTAGGCCATGCCTCTCCCACCTGCAGAACTCAGATAGTGTTAAGGGAGCTATGCGGATTTACACCAGCTAAGGATTTGGCCCAACAAATTGAAGTACCATCCTTCAAAATAAAATGTCAAGTATAGAGCTAAAAGCAAACAACAACATACATTTAAGAGGATTGCTGACTAGACACCGTCATCGCATATGCAATTCTGACATCTGCCCTGATGAATGGACACAGGTCCCCATATTGCACGTGGGAATGCGGGATTTTTGTGTTCTGCGGGGTGGTTGTTCTGAAGATCTGGCCTGCTTGGTTCTTTTCTCTCCATAGTTTCTCCCTTCAGGTTCTGCAGCACTTGGGTTGCTTTTTCTCTGAACTCTCTTCATTTCTTTCTAGAATCGCCATGTCCAACACAGAACACAATATTCCAGGTGCGATCTCATCACCGCTACGCTTCCCTTCTCCACGGCAGGGTGTCTCTGTATACATAGCTCAAGTTCAAAACAAGTTACATTGCAATATCACATCCATTTCGCGGTCTGCTAACACGAAGGTCTCTTCCAATACAGCTGATCCCAAGGTTCCACAGAGGATTGCTTCCCTCCTGATGCATTATCCCAGGTTTAATCGGACTATGCTACCGCTTTGTACATATTTCCGCTCTTAAGCCCCTTTGCATTTTGCCTGTCCTCCATGATATAGCCAACCCTGAGCAAAGCTTACCCCTTAGTTCATGTGTAAGATGTCACCATGTGCTAAAGCAAAGCAAATAAAACATATACTATTCCTATTTGAATTTCTAGTGTAATTATTTTGCCCCTGTTCTTCTCCATAGAAAAACAGAAAACTGTCAATCAACTTTTCCTAAATATAGGCTGAACACACGGTGTGTTTAACAGATTTTGCTGTGCAAATAGATGTTCTTGACTTGTTTTGAGTAAATATCTTGGGGAAACAAATTAAATTCTTGCTTTGGATGCCAAAAAACTATTTTAAGTTGCTTTCTTACGCTTGAAAGATTTAACAGTTTACATGAAAAGAGGGGCTCTCATTTAAATTTAAGACAATGCCCTTGCACCCACCTCAAACAAAACAGCATTGTATCAGTGCATGAGATTCGGAAGAGACCATTCTGGTGTAACCAGCCAAGCTGATGGAAAGGCAAAATGAAAAAGTAAACAAAGGGCAAAATTAAAAGTTTAAATGAGATTTGTTTTAATTGTCTAATGGGTTTAATACACCAAAGTAAATAGCTTTTAAATTGGATTTGTATTTTGACAGCATCTCTTGCCTTAAAAACTCAATTAAGTAAGATATTAACTTAAAAATCCATAAGAGACCAGGAACTTTAAGAACTGAAACAAAAACAAACCACTTCCCAAAATTTGAGAGCCTGAAGTTTTGGCACTTAAATAATTGGCCTGGTTTTCAAATGTGCTGAACACCCTACACCTCATCAAAAGTCAATGGGAGCTGTGGGTACTTAGCACCTGAGACTGTCAGGTCATTTAAATGCTCAGCCTTGATTTTTAAAGTTAGGTGCATACAATTGCATATGTAATTTTTATTGGTAAATCAACTGGCATGCAACTGACCATTAGTGCACACAATTACCAGATTTGCTTGTGCAATCAAGGTCATTCTGCACACAAATTAGACACACAATTGCATTTAGGGTTTTTTTGTTTTGCACAATACTGCATGTGTCTAGCTTTAAAAACTCACACCCTGAATCCCTGAAAAGCAGGAATTCTAGGGGAGAAAGGAATATACTCCTGCCCTTATCATTAACAAAATTTTAGGCAACTATTAGTAGTTTTGTGGATGACCTAAAATGGTCTCTGAGAAATTAGGTAAATTTCCACAATAAATTCTGCTCATCTCAGATGAGAGACAAAACCTACAGAAACTTACCCTGATTCACTGGTATTAGCTGCATAGTAACCACATAACCAAGAGGGCCAAAATGGCATCACTTAATTCAGTTTGCATCAATGTCACATTCCAGCTGACAGAACTCCACAAGAAGTTAAATCTGTGTTATTTGGATAGGCATTTAACAGGGCTTAATTAAGCCCTATCTATAGCTGGCTGTAACACTAGGAAGGAGGACAGATAGCACAAATAGTGCCATTTGTACAAATCCCCACCTCTTGTCTCTTCTCTTCCTCCACCTCGCCCCTGTAACATTCGGTTTAAATGCGGATACAGAGGCAAAAATTATTTTTGTTTCTCCAGAGC
This sequence comes from Malaclemys terrapin pileata, assembly GCF_027887155.1. Lineage (NCBI taxonomy): Eukaryota > Metazoa > Chordata > Testudines > Emydidae > Malaclemys > Malaclemys terrapin. The sequence continues at coordinate 75,159,892 of NC_071515.1, forward strand.
TGGACACTAATGCAAAATGAGGTGACCAACTTAGGATGCAAATTAACAAGGGATGGGGATCTGAAGTACAGACGACCGAGGTGGGGATCCCAGCTGGGGGGCAGAGAATATTTGGGAACCCAGGAGAAGTGCTGTAGTACTGCAAGACAGCTCTGAGTCTGGGTGCAGATGGGAGAACAGGATTGCTACTGGAACATTTGCTGCAAGGCAGGTTTGAGCCTGGGCCATTAGGAAGAGGAGAGAGTCCCTGTAATGCTGCTAGGTAGGTCTGACCCTAGAGAGGAGGGCAATCGAAGAAGGGGTGGAGAAGGAAAAACAGTGGGACCCCTGATACGCTGTAGAGCGGCTCTAACCTGGAAAGCTCAGCATCGCCGCGGGTGGGATAGCTGGAAATGCCTTGGTAACGCAGCAGCGCAGGTTTGAGCTTGGGTGCAAAGCCCGGCCTGTTACGTGGACACAGGGCAGTGAGTGTGTGATCACTGATTGCAGGTCTAACTGGTCCTTCAAATCAAGTCAAGGCTTCTCTCAGTTTAATTCTCCTTCAGATTTCTATTTCTGTCGGTCACTTTATGCAGAACTTATTCCTACTCTAGAAAATCAGAAGTAAGAAACACTGGCCCCGATTCTCCTCCTCTCCTATGGTATTGTAAGCCACTGGCGTCAATGGAGCGACCAATGGAGCACTTGAGAGAAGGGCCAGATGCTCTTGCTGGGGTGTAACTCCATTGAAGTCAATGACGCAGTGCCAATGCACACCAGCTGCGACTCTGGCCCATGAGGTTTTCAAGTGTAGAAGTGCTGTTGTGTGTGGCAAGGGCTACGCGCCACCCTGACGTGCTCCTCGGGAGTTCACATACGAGCTGAGAAACCAAGACAGGCTGCCGAACACTGCATTACTTTCGCCAAGCTGTCCACACGTGCTAAGGGTCAGGGATTAAAGAGCAGCAGAATCCTTTACATGCGTCTGGGGAGGAAAAATCTGATCCGGTGGCGGATTATAGTCACCCATTCATAGGTGACTATTGGAAGATCAGAGATTTGGAAACTCCATTCTGTTCAGGACTTTGGTTACATGGACGAATGAACGTACAATCACATCATCTCTCCACTCGCTTGCCATTCCTACCACGTCAAGGTCAAACTTCGAGTCCTCACCTCCAAAGCCCCACACAACTCCTCTCCAGCCTGCTGATCAAGCCTCCTTTCCTCCAACGCCACCCTCCACTCATCCTCCAGGCACCGATGCCTATGCCTGCTCCTGGCTGTGAGATTTTCCATGCTGCGCCCTGTGTGCAGAATTACCTCAATGCTCTAGTGAAGTAGTGCCCAACCTTCTGACACAGGAGGGCCACATAAAGCTAAGCACAACCTTGGGTGGGCCAAACAGATTCTACATAAGATTTAAAGTCGCCTGTATTGATTTTTATTTTAAGTTCAGCTTGTTGCATTTTGTATTTAGACAGTATTGTCTATTTACACACTTGTGTAAATTAAAGTGATGTAAACATGATGACAAAACACTAACGAATTGGTCGTTAGAATATTGTGTTGAATCAGGCCACAGGCCTTATGAAATGCTCTGGTGGGCTGTGTATAGCCCGTGGGCCGTAGATTGGGCATCCCTGTGCTAGTTCACAAAACCATTACCCCTTCTTCACAGGCAATCAGCAGACACCACCGTTTGGTGAACTTAATGCACCCTCTACCCACATAGGCACATCGCACATCACTTGAAAGCTTATTACGTCCATTTTAAAGATGAGGTCTCATGTGGAGCTGTCAAGTGGTATCCTTATTTCTGTGGTAAGGACAAACAATGACATCGTCAATTGTTGAAAGAACCACTTTGAAATATATGCATTCATTTGTTAGTTTCGTGACTATGTATTATTTCAAGACGAAAAATTGGATTTCCTTGTGACCTCAAAGCATCCCAACCACAGTCTAAAGGAAAAAAGAAAATCTAATCCTAAATGTGTATGGGAATCATTGAAATGTAATATCATTGGTGTCATTTCTAGTCATCGTTAGCATCTTGTTCACCATTATGGATTTCTGCCGAGAGTGAGTGGGTTACTACGGTCTTCATTGCCTTGGCATGTACCCAGTTGTGTGCAGGCAAGATTGTTCGGACTACAGACACAGTTGATCGTGCAGCAACCCCTACAGGAGCACACACAAATGAGGTCTTGTAGAAGCTCAGATGCCTGGAAGAATTCAGGAAGTAGATCATCATCTACATAGCAATGGCGATCCAATATCTGGTTTGCATATATGCAAAGACATCCAAAGCTTTGTTTGCCCAGACGCTCTTTTGACATGTTCTTCAAAACTGTCCTCGCATGGTAGGAGTTTGGCCAGTCACTTCTCCTTTTTGATGGCTAGACTGGGGTGCAAGCAAATCAGATCTCTGGGCACCCTTTTCTTTCTCACCCTGGTCATGCAGCACTATCATCAACTGCCTTGCTGCAGAAATTGTAGCCTGTCAGTCACACTCTCCCAATTTTGCAAGATTTCTGAATGGGGTAAACTCCCTTTGTTTAGGGAACATTAAACAGATTTTTTTCCCCCAAACCAAATATGGATGACACGGAGTCACACACTGTTAATACATGTACAGCAGAAAGCACATTGCAGAAGTCAGGAGCGACTACATCACAAGTCCCAGGTACAGGGGTAAAGCGATGCTTGCCAGTTAACGTGTGGATGGAAACAAAGTGTTCCATTTTTGGAAATTAGTGAACAGAAAGGACCAAAACATCTGTGTCAAGTGACACAATTATTATGGTTCCTTTGACACCAGGAGACCCAAAAGCCATATTGGCATATACTGCATGCAGAAGCATCTTTGTGTCTGCTTCCTCTTGAGTACTCTACAAGTCTTGGGCTTCAACACCTCTCTTGGGGACGGACTTTGCTACTTCACCCACTGGAAAAGCCTCCAGCAAGAAGAAGTGTTTGTGTTCCTACACTCTCAGGTGCATTTTGAACCATATATTCACAGAGGAAATTTACAAGCGGCTGCTGGTTGGATACCACATTTAGAAGCCATGGAGGCCCCAGGAGGCCAACCAACCACCATATTTCTTGCATCCAATGTTAGATCCTCTCCAGCACTCTCTTTCTGTGATTTTCACAGTTACTGTTGTCATATCGGTCAAAGACTTCAATTGCAAAATCAGCTGTCTCAAATCCTTTTAGGACCTGCCTCAAGTACTCAGCATCCAATTCATCGAGTGTGTGGAATCTGTCTGTACCCATCATTTGTATGACACCCATGGCATCTGATGTACACTGTCGTTTCTTTGTTGCATGCTCTTAGCTCATTGAGCTTCCAGCTGATGCCCTTGTCACAGGTGCCCGGAATGGGTCAGAGCTGAGAGAGCCCATCTCAGGTCAGACAGTCAGAAAACAGGCCACCCACCCCAAATTGGTGGTATATTCTTCTATTAGTAGATTTCACCAAACTAGTAACAAGTGTGCACTCCTGGATCACTACATTAGTTTTACATGAAGCCACAGACAGTCCTCCATAGGCTCTCCAGCCCCCACTTTACGACCCAGACTGACTGGGCTTTATGAAGAAAGGTTATTAAAACCAAAATCACCCCATATTAGGTTCTTCCAACCCCAAAAGGCCAGTACCTTACCCCAGGTCAAGGTATATTTCAGATCTCACCAAAGATAACGCTGAAGCCAATTTCTTTAGTAAGCAAAACTAAAAATTTATTAGCGAAGGAAAAAAACAAAGTTATTGAGAGGTTAAAGCAGGTGATTACACGTGAATTAAAGTTTGTAATTCCAAATGCTAGTAGGGATAGAATATTTGCAAGTTTTCTGTGTGTTTTTCTGGATTGCCCAAAAATAGTTTTTTGGGGACCTCTGTCCTTTTGTTCAGAAACACCCTGTCAGTATTCACCAGTCCAAAGACAGGGGAGGAGAGAGAAGTGGTAAGGGACCTTTGTTCCCCTTTTTTAGATCTTGACCCTTTTTACTGGAAAAAGTCCTTGCTGTGTCATGAGGTCAGGCAGTTCCATGGCCCTTCATATGCATTGCAAATTCTTACTTGCTTTTCTGTGTACATGCTGTTTGAGGTGTCTCCAGGGCTGACATGCAGGGGTCATTGGTTTATAATCCCTCTGTTATTCCTGAATAGCTAACCTGCTGGTGTTTCTCAGACTCACATGTTTGATCACAAACATATAGCAAAATCTCATAATTCCACACATAAATTTTGCTGCTCACATTTTAACAGGACAATAATATTCAGCAGATTATAACTTTTCCAATGATCCCTTACAAGGCGCACCTTGTACAATAATTTTGTAACAGTGATGACCATAATCGTGTAGACCAAGTGGTTCAAAGTCCCCGCCCGCGGGCCATCCGCGGCCCGAGAACCTCGCCACTGCGGCCCGCGGAAACTTTTTTAAAAGTTTTCATCTGGCCCTCGTGGCTGCCAGCCGGGGGGAGTTGGGAGGGGAGCAGGCAGGAGAGATGCAGCTACGCTGCCAACCATCTGCTGCAGGCTCCGCCCCCCGCGGCTCCCATCGGCTAGGGAAGAGGGACTGAGATACCATCACTAGTCGTCGGGCAGAATCAGCCATGGAGGCAGCATCACTAGTTGCTGGGCAGAATCAGCCAGGGTGGCATGAGGCCAAGGGAGCGAGGGAAAAGGGTGGGAAAATGGGCTGGGAGGTGGCGTAACTCCTGAGGCTCCAATGACAGCGCGAGGGGGCATGCTGCCTCTGTTCTCCCTCCCCGACCGCTGACTCCGTGGCCAATGGGAGCTCCGGTGGATTGTGCTTGCACAGAGGCAATGTACCTGGTGCCTACAGATAAAATAAGGTGAAGATAAGAAGAAAGGAAAGAGGTTCTTTCTAGCTGTTGGCGCTGCAGGTCTGTGCAATGAAATGGGGCCCTTTACATGGGACAGTGGGTAAAAAAGTAAATAATGGTGGTAGGGTGTATAGGAGAGGCCATCTCAGCAGGAGGCACTAAGCCAGATGGGAGCATAATCCCAGACACACAGGGAGGGTTAGAACCACCCACTGCCCCATCTCTTTAGGGTAGTAGCCATGCACCTCACCCCCTGCATCTGACGGTGTCTCCTCCTCAGCCAATTTTGTGCCCAAGGAGGCCCAGCCCAGCAAGGCCCTGCTGTCGGCAGAGCATGGAGTGTGGGAAAGTGAACCCAACACAACAACTATCTGACGCACACCTTGCTGCAATCCTGAAGGTTTCAACTGCTCAGTCACTGAGGCCAAACATCAACGAACTGGCAGAACTGAAGCGTTGCCAGGTGTCTGGCAAACACTAAAAACTCTCTGGCAGGCGAAGAATTGTATAAAGTTGTAGGACAGTTTTATTAGTTCTAAGAAATTCTAAATAAAAAACTACAATATAAACATTTTCTTTTCTGAACACCATCTTCAGTGACATTATCGGCCCGCTGGGAGGATTTGAGGACTGGCACTGGCCCTAAGGTAAATTGAGTTAGTCTACACCAGGGGTCTCAATCTCAGCATCCCCTTTAGAGAGCATCACAGCCCTAATTCAGCTTTGTCTTTTCTTCTTATTGTTCCATCAGCATGGAACAGGGTCATAAGCATAGGTCCTACTGGGGATTAAGAACAGTTGCCATTGAAACATCATCTCTGCATCTTGCGAAGGACAGGGATCTGCAGAAAGCAATTTCTGAACTGACCACTACAGGGACCATCCCTCCCTTGGCAGATCTACATTTGGTCTTCTTGGCCATGTCAGCAAATGTTTTAATGCCACATTTCTTGACTGGGCTGAAGAAGCTACATGTTCCATCAGAATCAAATGCACCTCTCACAAACCTCTTCATTTCTTCCTCACCAACATCTGCTATTTTCAGTGTTCATCTGATGAAGTCCACAGATATGTTGATAAGCACCTCTGGATGTGATTCAGGGTCAAATGGATTTGCCATATTGTTGATGACATGGTTGGTAAGAGCTGTAACGTGCTCTTCGTGGACTTTGTTTTCACTACTTATTAGACCACTTCTTTCCCTCATAGCTTTTGCATATTCATAATAAGAAGCTGTGTACCGTCATCTTTGACACTAATACTGACCTGTGCATAAACATCACTGAATTAAAAAGCTAGTTTCTAGAATATTTCAGAGACTAGCACTGCATGCAAAAGCAGTTACAAGTTAAAACTTTCTACCAGGCAGACTAAATGCTACATTGTATGTACAAAAGTTTACAAATGGAGAAGCATTACATTAGGAATTCATGTATTTTTACATCTACCCACTATGCAGTACAAGCTATGGGCATGCAATCTACTGCTACTGGTCCACAACCTTCAATGTGAGACTGATCAGGTCAACAAATTTCAACTGAAGATATAGAAAAAACTTCTATAATCACCTGTGAGATACTTTGACAATTAAGAATGCGCAACGTGAAACCATTCCACATTAATATATTGCAAAATGTTGATTTGCCATTTTTGCAACATGCTAAAACAACTTCATCATTTCTGAGGGGAAAAATCCTTGCCCATGCAAAACCAATACAAATTTTTTAATTCACTGTCATTTGGTAGCTCTGACCCATAATCACCACATTAAGATGTTGAAATTAACTTAACCAGTAATAATTGTAGTCATGGCCATGTTGCAGTGTTTCTGGAACTGTGCAAAAAAGGACGCTCTCTCATTTTGGGTACCATTGTTTCAGGCTGTCTACAGGCTTACTTCACCGCTTGACAGCTCCATATCATACCTCATCTAAACAGTCATAAGATGAGCTTTCAAATGAACTCCATTCATTAAACTCCAAAAATACAGCCCTTTTTGGAGAATTGCCTCAAGCCTACCATCCAAATCTCCCCTAAAAATGCCCACCTTCTGCAATGTCCAGTTTACAACAAACTATTAAAATGATCAGTCAAAAAACCCCACCTAATCCCTTCCTTTGGATAGTCCAGCACAGCGGTTCTCAACCAAGGATACGTGCAGAGGTCTTCCGATGGGCTCATCAATTCATCAAGATATTTGCCTAGTTTTACAACAGGCTACAGAAAGCCCTAGCAAAGTCAGTACAAACTCAAAGGTCATACAGACAATGAGTTGTTTATACTGCTCTATAGACACTGCACACAATGTAATTACAATATTTATAGTCTACTTGATTTATTTTATAATTATATAGTAAAAATGAGGAAGTACTAGTGGCTGAGACACTTGTATATTTATGTCTGACTTTGTTAGCAAGTCGTTTTTAAGTGAGGGGAGGTGGGGGAAAAACGCAAAACAGCTCAGACTCCTGAAAGGGGTCTAGTAATCTGGAAAGGTTGAGAGCCACTGTTCTAGAGGATGAAAAAAAACTGAGTTTGTTCTGACTTCACTAGTGCTTTTTATGTAGCCTGTTATAAAACTAGGCAAATATCTAGAGGAGTTGATGTATCCCCTGGAAGACTTCTGCGTACCCTGGTTGAGAACATTAGAGGTCATGTTTTCAAGCTTGTCTCTGCAACCATGAGGGTTATTAATTTACCTCTTTAAAAAAAAAAAAAGGATGAAAATGGAGATTCTCACATTCACATGACTCAAGAAATCAGGGCTTTT